>NC_052530.2:25341427-26688763 GCF_016746365.2 Drosophila yakuba | reverse complement strand
AATTTAATGAAAGCAAATATCTGCACAAGTTTATTTTCCATTTTAGCCGTTTCGTAAGCCCTTTAATATACTTAAATAATCAGTCTGTATAGGGGTTTCAAAGAAGATCGTATTTAGTTTAAAGAATTATTTATTAAGTTAGGAATTTTATGCAATGCAATAAATTTCACTTTTACTCCCGATTTGAAGACACCTTTCCTGTGGCTTTTACTTTTCGTACTCCAAGCCATCACCTTCACTTCGCCTCGGGGCAACATTCTGCTATTGACTTGCATATTTGCCTTTCCACTCCAGTCGAGTCCACCCATCTCCTACAACCACCTCACCTGGTCTGAAAACCACTCCACGCACGTGCCATCAAAGTGAAATAGAAACAAACAGGATAGGCAATGGGATGCCAAGGAACCCAGGGATCCCAAGGAGCCAGGCTTGTTCTACTCGCTTCTTTCTTTGCCATCTGGCTTAAGTACGTTGTTTGCCCAGTCGCCGAGTCTGGGTATATATACATACGCACATATATATAGAGCATACAATGCCCAAGGTGAGAAGCTGCCTGTTATCCATAACGAAGGACCTCTAGGACTCGGACTTCATGTTGGCCCCTGATGAAAAGCGACAGCTGCAACGCACAAGATTGAAACCGGAAACAAAAAGGCAACTCCATTCCGGCATTCATTTCTCACAAATGCCTCCGTTCATTGTGGCCCACAACTGATTGCAACCGGTGGCTATAATTCATTCACATAGTTGCACTTGCGACTCGGCTTCGACCCGGATTCTCATTCTGAAAATGCTTTGGCATAGACAAATCTGCGACTCGGATTGCAACCCGCGGTGAATGAATGGCATTACTTTGCCACTGGTCGACTGGTCAACTGTTCGACTGGGCTCCACATTTGCGATATGCAGCTGCTGGACGTCCGTCTGTCAATGGCCACTCAATTGGATTCCAAAGGCATCCAAAGGCATCCATTGTGTGGTCATTGGCCAGACTCATCCTTTATATGCTTAATTGAAACGGCGCATGTCAGAATCGGATGGGTATTCCTGCATTCATGCGTCAATCATTTATTACATCTCCATAAATCATTGTATTGAGTTGCTTTGCTTTTCAATAACAAAACGTAGAAACGTAAGTTTAATTGTAATTTTAAATTTCACATACGCCAATAAACGGTTCCAAATATCTCATTTTATAACTGATCTAGTTGAAGACAAGAAATACTAAGTACTACTTACACAAGCGTATACGTAATACTATATGAAGGCATAAGTGGATTTGCACATGAAAATCCTTTGCATGTGAGTCCTGTCTCACTACAGAAATGCAAATTATCCAAATCCCCCAAAGGTCTGTTGCCATTTCGATTGCGGCTCGGCTGTTGCCCTATCGTCCTGTTTATGCCTGATTAAAGTCAAACAACAAACATATACTGAGCTGCATTTGCCAGACAATCGTATAAACATATACACATGTGGTCATAAGAATAGAATTGTCTATTAGGCCCGAGAATTAATTCAAAGACAAATCTGACAATTAGTTCAAGGAAATTGTTATTACTAAGTTTGAAAATAAACTATGTAAACAAGTTGGTTGCCCCAATTGAAAATTACCTGCTAAATAGTACCTGAAACTATTGTTTTTCACACAGCTATATAATCCCGCATCTCTGGCCCGAAAAGTCCACTCTAATCTATGCAGAGAAATGCTTGACAGTGCCTTGTTGTGTGGCTCAACTTTGGCCCCAATCCTAAATCCTTGGTGTCCTTCGTGGCCAGGATTTGCTTCTCATTACCAAGAAGACCCCCATTGTTGGCTCCACTGGGGAGCGGAGCGCACGTGTGAGAAAGGATGATGGCCAGGGACATGGGTTTGTGCAGTTTGCTACTCGCCTGCTGCTCCGCTCCCAAATTATGCAAATTGCTCGAAATTTTGCATTGGATAATTTCCCTATTTGCCCGTAATGCTCGATAAAAAAAAACGAAATAAAAAAAAACCAAAACAAAAAACATTTTATGCCCCAAGAGACCAACGATGGCAGAAAATGGCTGCGCAGAATAAAAAAAATACTGAACAGTTGTATAAATGCAGCAACAAAAATAAAAATAATATTAAAACGAAACAAACTGCGTCGCATTTAATTAAAAATGTAATTACCCATGCTGTTCAACAGCCACAATGCTCGAAGCGGTTGCCTTTAGGCTGTAAAAACATTATTCGGGAAATTGTTGCAAATTTAATTGTTAAATCCTGGTATATTTTACTGGAGTGTTACTGCATTACGGAGATGTGGTCACATGCAGTTTTTCCGTGTCACAAATTTATCTCATTGACAATGAGTTTAAGAACCGTGTCAATTTGGCAATTAGCCAGCACTGAGAAAACTGCTCTAGAAATAACTTATTTCCCAAATAACAATTTTTTTAAAAACACTTGAAAAGCTTTAGTTGTCCATGCCTTGAGTTTCACACAAATTCAGTGTAAATAAAAACATCTTAGTGAAAACACAACATTTAAACATCAAAATTTTTGAAACACAACACCTTGAAATTCATCTTTTGGCACTCGAATTACCTAAAATTTGCCATGGATGACTTTGATTTCAGCACCCCACCACCGGAGGCACGAACAATTCACACCCACACGCTGAATGAAGAGCAGCAGAAAGATTGTGAGGCAGCCTTTGCCCTTTTCGACGATGACAATACCAAGGTCATTCCGATCAAGTTACTAAGGGATTGCCTGCGAGCCGTGGCCCACACGCCGCCGGAGAACGAGTTACAGGATTACATCACCGAAATAGATACGGATGGATCTGGGGAACTGTATCTCAGCGATTTCCTATACATCATGTCCAAACGGTACGAGAATTCAACTGTCGAAGATGAGGTTATTCTGGCTTTCAAAGTCTTCGACAAAGATGGATCGGGCTTTATCCACGAGAACGAGTTCCGTCAGATAATGACGAACTATGGCGAAGAAATGGAAGAGGATGAGATCGAGGAAATGATACGTGATGCCGACGCCAACACGGAACTCAAAATCGACTACGTTCGCTTTGTGAACATGATGATGGAGACATAACACTCTCTTAGCATATTCTACGATAAGGTATCTAAAGGCATCTGGAAATAACTTGAACGATTTCATCAAGGATCAAAAACAACAATTCATCTGGACTGTTCTTTATAGCGTAGTGCAAGAAAATAAAATCAAATGTACAATAAATTATAACAAAGCCAATAAATATAATAACGTCGTAATAGACGTCTTTTCTTTTTGAATCATAATGTTTTGAAATAAAGTTTGTCGAAAATTTGTAGTGAATGTTCAGTGACCCCAAAAATTTCCCATCCCCAACCCCTTTTGGCCATGGATTACGACTTCCTAACTCCGCCGCCAGAGGAACGGATCATTCGCAGCCACAATCTGACCGAGGAACAGATCAAGGATCTGCAGATTGCCTTTGCCATATTTGACGACCAAGACAACAAGGTTATTCCCATAACAAATCTCAGGGCACTAATGCTAACTGTGGCCCACAATCCCAGTGATGGAGAATTGCAGGACATTTATGTCGAGATCGATGCTGATGGAACCGGTGAGTTATATCTCAGCGATTTTCTATACATTATGTCCCAGAGATACGCAAACATGTCCACCGAGGATGAGATTATAGCCGCATTCAGAGTATTTGACAAACAAGGAACCGGTCTCATATCTGAAACGGAGTTTCGTCACATAATGCAGAACATGGGCGAGCAATTGACGGATGATGAGCTGGAGGAGATCATCCGGGATGCAAATTCAGATCTGGAAGGCAATATTGACTATGTGCGATTTGTCAAAAAGATGTCCAGCACATAAGGAAAAAGCAGGCTTGGGGGGTTGGGAAACCGACCTATCAGTTACATCAAAACACTTTCGGCTCATTTCCGTTCGAAAATTCCAACAGTCTATAGCCTTCAAAAGCTATTCGATATATCTTGATAGTACCGAAATACGGAAAACCCTTGAAATTTGCTCAAGATGTCGGAACTAACGGAGGAGCAGATTGCCGAGTTCAAGGATGCCTTCGTGCAGTTCGACAAGGAGGGAACCGGCAAGATAGCCACCCGTGAGCTGGGCACTTTGATGCGCACCCTGGGCCAGAATCCCACGGAGGCCGAGTTGCAGGACTTGATTGCTGAGGCCGACAACAACAGCAATGGCCAACTGGACTTCAGTGAGTTCTGTGGCATTATGGCCAAGCAGATGCGCGAAACGGATACTGAGGAGGAAATGCGTGAGGCATTCAAGATTTTTGATCGCGATGGCGATGGCTTTATATCGCCAGCTGAGCTACGCTTTGTGATGATCAATCTGGGCGAAAAGGTCACCGACGAGGAGATCGACGAGATGATACGCGAGGCGGATTTTGATGGAGATGGCATGATCAACTACGAGGAGTTCGTTTGGATGATAAGCCAGAAGTAGTAGTACAGCTAGCTACTATTCAAACTGAAATAAAATATTTGGGGTCACTGCATGGAGTCGTGTTTTTCTCTTACTACCACTTCAAAGCATACAATTTACACTTTTATGCGGTCTAAAAATTTTCAAATATTTTGTAATACACCGCCAATTACAAATTTGCGTTGTGCTAGTTTTTGCTTTGCCTAATTCGGAGACCAAGAATTTTTCAAGCATGTCCTTAAAATATGTTCACTTAAAAATGTTTGATGAAGGCACCCCATTTCCGTAATTGTGGTTGGTTTAAGGAATTTTCGTCTCGCCTTTAGGTGAAAACTTTTAGCATGAAACACTCGACGTGGTTTTAGTCCGCCTTTCCGTTTCCCTGGCAAGTGGTTTTTGCTTCCACATGCGGCACCTTTGTGGCCAGACGAACAATTTTCCTGTTGCTTAAATTCAATTTGCTTATGCATTAAAATTAAATTTTACTGTGGTCTCAACGGGCCCGCCTCGTACTCGTTGCTGGAAGCAGCCTCTTGGGTTCTTGGGGCTTGTGTCTGACTTTATAAAATATTTCGTGTGTGTGTTTGTGGGTGTACGCGCATGTATGAATTTTCAAATTCTTTTTTTTTTTTTGGGTTACAAGTTTCGGTTTCAGTTCAGACATGTCAAAATGCCAACTTGCTTAATTGAGAGTCCGCAAAACATCGAGCATTGCATTGCATCGAATTGAATTGAATCGTATCGAGACCTTAACTGCACTGTGCATCCTCACGGAATAAGAACAAAAGCCCAAGCAGATTCCAATTTCAGATCTGACATCAATAAGCACTTACAGTGGCATAAATATTATATATACTCCGAGAGCTGGCAAATATATATGTCTATATGCGGTTCAAACAGCAGAACCACATCGCCACTTCGCCACCTCGCCGCATAGACGAGTTTGGTTTTCAGCTTCACTTTTCAGTTAGCAGCAGGCACAGGACATGTTCGATGGACTGGCTGCAGAGGAAATTGAATTTGTGGGCAGGACCTCACCACCCACCCCTTCCCAGATGATGGCTCATCGGCTGGTGTCGGCGGCGGGGCAGGGGGGTTGTGCAATATCGGGGAGGGATATTTGAGTGGCAGCAAGTAAATCAGAAATAAGAAAGAAAACACATCGCATACAAGAGGGCACTCTTTGAGTTTGATCTATGTGTTTTTTCTGAAGACCAGACTCTCAGAAAATTGATGTGTTTGTTTGCATTCATTTTGCCAGCCCTTAAAACATATTCCATGAAAATCCTATCTGAAACTATGGCTTCTGTTTTTTATCAGAGCATCTGAACTTCGTTTTGGTTGATTTATTTCGTACACTAGGAGAAAATTATCCTAAATTTACTTTGGGACACAGAATTTCTTATTGTGGCATTCTTCTTTAATAAGATTAATATAAATAATACAGTATTCGAATTAGATATTCTAATACTTTAAAATAGTACATAACTTTTTCCAAGTGTATGCGAAAAAGAAAGCATTCTGCATTTCTTCCAGGATACTTTTTTCATGCGGTTCATGCCGCCCATGTTCCTCACTTGGAGTGTCATTTTTGGGTGGGCTCGGTATGTGGAGCACACGGGGGAATGGGTATTGGAATGGAGCACTTCTGCACAGGCACTTGGATACGCAAAAAGGCGAATGCAAGTGACGAGGTCCATGAACAAGGCCGAGAGTGTGTCCTGTCCGAAATACGGACTTTTGCGCCAGGGGATGACTTTGGTGAGCAACCGCACTCTGGTCAAATTTGGACTGTGGTCCTGTGGTCCCACATATATATACACAGTTTAAGCAGTTAAAGTTATCTGCTATCTCTAATTGAGAGCGAAATGTGTGCGTGTGCGTGTTGGGGGGCTTAAATTTTAAGTTGTTGATTTTATTACGCATACGCCTAGTGGTACTAGCCATGGCCTTTTTTGTTGGCCGTAACCAACATTGCCCGCTTAATGACGGAGCTTTCGAGGGCCCTCAATCAAATGGTAGGAAAATGTCGGGGCTTTCGTCATGGGAAGCCGGCAAAAACCCTTTTCGGATTAACAGATCAACGCACAAATGACCCGAGCAATCGTCTTAGGGTTTTCCCAGTTTTTTCTTTTCAGATTTTCTCAGCCATTCCGATAAGGCTGGTAGCTTATCGGGGCTGAAGGACTTTGACGACCCAATTAATTCTTGTTCAACAACAGGCCGAAAAAAAAAAAAAAACAGAAAATGTTGCCACATGCATTGCTAGTCTACTTTTCATGTCAAGGCAAAGCGACGGCTGAGAAGAAAAAAAAAGAGAAAAACTAAGTGAATAAGGTACAAAAGAAAATAAAAATGAGAAACTCGTGAACGTTAAGTTAAATTGCGCGGAAAAGTTATGCGGCCTGTTACCCAGAGTTTTCTCTAACAAAAAAACTTTGTTAAACATTTTATTCCCTAGAACGCTTGCCACGTTGGCTTAGCGGAACTACTTGAAATGTAAAAATGTTCGAGCCTTAGTTGAAAAGGCAAACTTGGCAGCAACTTTCGAAGGTTCACATAATTATGCGCATTGCCTTGCCACGGATCCTGTGCCACATCCTTCTCTATCACCTGCTCCTGATCTCGTCCAGCCTTGCAGCCTGCTATCAACGTGCCCCACATTGCCCGCAGCCCCAGCAGCAGTCGCAGCCGTGCAGATCCCAGCTACTGGACCAAACCGACGACCTCACCATGGGCGGCATTAGGCATGGCAGCTCCAAGCAGACCGCCACGAACATTGCCCAGAAGGCGGCCCAGGAGGCCAAGAAGGCGTCGGACACCCAGGCACCTGCGGCTCTGGCCGCCGCCCGCCAGGTGAAACACCAGCTGGCCGAGAAGGCCATTGCTGCGGCCAAGGCAGCCGAGGCGGCGCTGGCGGGGAAACAACAGATCATGGAACAGCTGCAGGACGAGGTGCACGAGGCGGAGATTATCGTGCAGGAGGAGACCTACTCACTGGTTGGCTCACAGGTATGATGCTGCAGCCATTCACTACCAATTACATCTTGATAAGTTAAATTACATGAGCAATTATAATTGCAGTCAAATGTCAATGCCGCTGTGGCCACAGCGAAGCAGTGTCAAACGCTGTTGAAATCGCTTCGCGGTTCGGTGAAAGTCGCCGAGGATGCAGTGAGCAATGCTGAGGCCGCTGCATCCGGTGCCCAGCAGGAGTTGTGCGAAAAGAATCAGCTGGTGGAAACCGCTCGCCAGCGAGCCGAGATGCTGATGCAGCAGCTCCGCTCGGCCAAACTGGACTATACCAACACGAAGAAGGCGGCCTACAGGGCCTGCTGTGCCGCCAGCGAAGCCAGGAACAAGGCTGTTAGGGATCGAAGATCCTACGATGAGCATATCGCTGGCACAGCCGTGCAGCAACAGCAACCAATGTTGCAAATGCACGAGCAGCAGGTACAACAAGAAGTTAAAGGACCGGCGGAGGAATGGGAGTACAATGAGCAGGGTAAAGCTATATTTTCTAACTAATGTCCCATGTTCAATACATTTTATTTTGCTTAAATAACCAACAAATATTAAAAGAACCCACACTCAGACTCTATTTTAAAGTTCATCAGCAGCATGAGCCCATTTTGCGAGTGAAAAGCTAAGGGCACATTGGAACTTTCTCGGCCAAAACGCCTTGGGGGATTCTGCCATGCCAATCGAAGCGTTTGGAAGCACAGTCCACCAAAGAGGCAAAATGACAGAGCCAAAAAGGGACACGAAACCCAATTGGCTTGTAAAACAATTTGACCAAAGCTATTTTGTTATAACTTTTGGGTCTTTTTTTTCACATTTTTCTTTTCCCCTTCATTATTTTTTTGTCACAGTGACAGTGGAAAAAGGTGCGCATTACTAAAGTTTTCACCACACGTTTTCAATAATGATTAGTTTCGGTATTCTCTTTGGGGAATTGACAAAGGATGAGCCAAGAACATTAGGTTTAAAGTTTTTCGATTCTCGTTGGCTTGCAAAAGTTTACTTACATGCGAAGAAATGGCAATAAATAAATGTTGCTTGTCACCGTATTAATTGGGTCATCAGTTGGGATATCGTGCAAGTTGTTGGGAAAGCCAAAGGTTTTTTCATCCGTAAAAAGCTCATCGGGGAGCGGTTAAAGTTACGATGCGGGTTTTTTTTTTTTGGTTATTTATTCGGCGTCCATTTGGCCACGAATGCCCCAGAGAAAACAAGCGATTGGTACTTGAGACAAGAGTTATCAGCCATCAAGTGGCAATCGATGGAAGCCATCGGCAGTTCGGTTTATGATCTGGCTCAATACAATGCATCTAGGATAGCAAACTGAGCCCACATAACTATCCAATTTATAGTTTGGATACGTTTTAAGAGCTCCGCCATCCGTCGTTGACAAGCCTACTAAAAGGGTTCAATTGAGAGCCAGGTTTTGTCTTTCTTACCGTAGGATTTTATCAAGCCTCCTCTATTGTTACACTGAAAGAATTATCGCTAGAGTTGTAAAGATAAAACTTAATTTGTTATAGAATACCAAGTTCGAAACTAGTGCCCTAAAATCAATATTGATATATAATGTTTTAGTTTCAAATAAGTTTTGTATATTTCGCGTATACATTCTGATTCAGCTGTTGCATTTTTCCCACTGCAGACCGAAGTCAAAGCTTTTAGGGAGCATTAAGCCGCATGTGGCCAAATCATCACCGGAACCGGACCATTTTCCCCATTCCGGACAGCCAGCTGCCAGATACCAGACCCAACATTCCACTCTGCAGCCAACCAGAATCCGAAATATTTGCTGACACTTTAATGCCAAAGCAATCTGGCAAGTGTTGATCGCTACAACAACTAAATAAACTACTACTAAAAGTCAGGCCCAGAGCCCCAATGTCAGTCAACAGTATCAGCATAAACCACAATGCCACGCCCCCTCATCCAAATCCGCATCCGCATCTGAATCCGAATCGGAATCCAAATCCAAATGCCTGCCACCCAGACACGCCTCAAACTGAAGCGAAATGTATTCATTTCGATACTCGAACTCGAATACACCAATTCAGATGGTGCCAGTTTTTGTTATCCGGGGTCCGGTTTCCAATTTGCGTTCTTGCGTTTTTCGGGGGAAACAAATCAAAACAAATGAAATGAAATCAATTCAATGAAGCAAATCAAATTTCATGCGTATTCCGTCGCTTTTCCCCAGCTTTTCCCCAGCCTTTATTGCTGGACAATAAAAATTTTTCGGCCTCGCAACGAAACCGAAACCGAGTAAAATCAAATCTGTTGTTGTTTTCCCGAAAAGTTGCGTGAATATTGTATTTATGGTTGAGTTAGATGTGGCAAATGGGCGTTAAGTGTGTGTGTGTATGGCAAGGGACCGTAAAAATCTCGAGGAACAACATAATTTGTGAATTTATACTCATTTCACCAGCTCTTCTAGTTGTGCGACTTGGCATGCAAATGAATACCCGACAATGGCATCAATTTTTGGGTCTTAAATTGACTTTCGAACAAATAGAAATGTTGCAAAACTCCACAGGCAAACTGACAGAAACGAAAAATACTTTGAATAGTCAAAGAGTCAATTTATTCCTCTCGGCTTGGGGCCGAGATATCATGGCATATCATTTACATTTTCACCTGGCGGCGCAGCGCCCACCGCAGCTGTGAAAATTCCCGTCGGTTCCAACCGGGAAATTGTATCCCATTTACTATTCACTTTAATGGCAAAGAAGCCTCGGATATTTACGCATTCATTTCATATCATTAAACATTTGCACGCGCATTGTTATTTACCAAACGCAACCGGAAGTTGGGCAAAGTGGGAGCTCCCCAGTTAATTGGAAATGTATTCAGGTGGTGGGGTATCGTGGGTATAATGGGTATCATGGGTTAAGTGTTATGTACCTGGTTGCATATTGAAATTGATGCGAACAGCGAACTGTGAATAGCACAATGTGTGTTTGTTTAGTTTAATGACGGTTATTATATTTCCACTGATTAATTATTGCCAATGTTGTTCCGGCGGTGGCTATTAGCTTGATTAAAGTTTATAAATGTGTTGATTAATGGCCGAGTTACCGGTTAAGGGATCAACAGAAAACAAAACAAATTGTAGTTTTGTAAACTGAATTTATCACTGTACATTTTTAGAGCTCTATTGTAAATTGATATACGGATATAAGAAGAAATAATTCAACTTGCCCTGCACTCCCATGCGTATACTATACTTAACACATGTTACTAAGATATTCTCCCACTAATAAATTGAGCGTCCCTCTGGTAAGTATAAACTCCATTTTGTTTGAAAACTTTCGCTTGGAAAATGTTACTTCTTCCTGGGGTTTTAATAAAAATCCGCTATAACAGAAAACTTTGACGCTAAGCAAATGCACCCCAGTGGCAATGGTGAACTTTATAAAGAGTGAAATGGGCTAAGGGAAAATATTAATTTTCCGCAAACAGAGACAGCGAAAGGGTGTGCACTTACCACCCACGAAAAACTATGAAAACTCATTTAACAACTTGCAGGGTGCAACAAATAAAATAGAAAAAAAAAAGAAAACAAAAAAAAAGAACAAAAAAAAAGAAAATATATACCGAGGAAAAACACATCGCCAAATGCAAAACTTGTGTTGACACGACAACTGCCACGCCCCCCGTGCATCCTTACATCCCACGCCCTCGCTGTCGCCAGGTGTATGCTGATGTCTCTACAGGCAAGTGGATTACGAAAGGTGAGTGAGTGAAGATGAGAATAGGTGGGGTTTGGACTGAACATGGACAAAGTGTTGCTGGGTGCTCCCATTGCCATTTCACTGACGGAGTGACAAACTTCGCACGTTGCACAAAAGACGTCGGCAAAACTTGAGCAGATTACTCAACGCACTTGCCCGGATCTCATGCCACCCGCGGCTATATTCTCCTCGTGCCGCTCACCTTCGCTTTTTTTTTTATGTGTAACACAAACCCGGTACTTAGTGAAAAGTGAAAAACCAGTGTAACAATGTTGAGCTTTTAACGGTAAATTGTTGCTAGAACCAAAGACCAAAAGACAAAACTTTCTTTTTTCCCCATCCCAAATGAACAACAACAAAGTTGAATGAGGTGAGAGCAGGTCGAAAGGTTAGGCAGGTGGGTGACTCGGTCTGGGTAAACGAAATGTGTCAAGTAAGTGCAATGCTTCAAGTTGAAATTTATGCAAAGTGCGCCAGTTTAGGGGACAAGTACTCCAACTACCATCCGAAACCCCCATTCCCCATTCCCCAATCCCCAATCCCCACTTCCCAACCCGCCAAAAGCACTTCGAATGCATTGTAATTTCACTGCGAGCTCGACAGTTGAGGGGGCGAATACCGAGCACTAACTGGAAATATTTTGCAAAAGTTTTTCATAAAAAAAGTTAGGCTAAACGAATGGCACTGGCGCAAAGTCGATATGCCCCTCAAACAACATACTGATAAGGGCTAGTTAAATTTATCATTAACTGAGCATGTGTTGGAAGAAATAAGGACATATACTCATTTTTTAAAAAGTCATTTAAAAGTCAGTTTAATATTAGCGAAACATGCGCAACAAATGAAACCTATAGCCATGACCTTAACATTCACATGCTTGGCACAAAATAAGTTTCAGCTAGAGTATGGTCATGCCATTAAATTCGCCGCAGTTTGCCAGAGTTAATCAAATTTTTTTTGGCTGCCCCAAAAAGTTTTTAATAAGCAGCCAACAAATAGCTGCAACAGCAGCAGCTGCAACTGAAGGCCAGCTAATGGGCAAAAACCGGGCTAGTTGCTGACTTTAAGACGAGTTCTGGCATCGGAGGGCGGGGGGGCCAAATTGAAGAGAGACAAAGGACACTTTCTGGAAGGGACCTGCCCTGCTGTCAATTGTCCGCAACTTTGGGGCAGAGGCCATCGTGTAGGAGCCAAAACCAATGAAATGCCGCACAACTGACACTCTGACTGACAGCCTAAGCGCTTCCCCAGCATCCAACATCTTTGCACCACAGCTCCTTGGCCAGGATGTCCGCCAGCTCCTTCCACGGAACAAAAATGGCATACAATTAAATCTTTATAAATTACTTACTGTTCTAGTTAATTTAACGGTTGTATTAGCATTGTGATAATTTGCTTTAATTTATTTTGAAATTTATGATATGAATGAAAACTTTGAAATTGCTTTTCTCGCTCACGGGAATAACAATATAATTATCTTGGTGATGCTAATTGATGGGATATATGTATGAGTATCCTAAGTATGATTTATCTCAGTGTGCTGCGAACTTGGGTCCTGCGGAGGCGCTCCATCCGCCTGAGAATGAATGACATGCATGGCTGTTGTGTGCGTGATCCATTCAGCCCACTCGACGTTTGTTTGACGAAATCGCAGCTGAGTGAGTGGATGGGGGGGCCCAAAAAGGAAAAAGGAAACGCTGTCCTGGCACGCAACATTTGTCCCACCACAGACCAGTTCCGTTGATGAGGAGCAGGGGCCACCACTCCGGTTGGCTGTCAGTCAGTTTGGCGATGTCACTTCAACTTCGAAAGGCCGGCGGGTGGGGCATTTGACTGTAAGTAGCCAGGAGCAGGACCTGTGGCAGGGGCAGCAACCGGATGTTTAAACGACGAAGGACTCAGAACGCAGGACTCAGGACTGAGGACTCAGGACTTGGGTCTCAGCACTCGGGCGGCTGCAGCTTGCATGGCATTAGGATTAGAAGTGTTTATGCAAATGCGGACAACTTTGAGTGATTGCACGGCAGGCGCTTAAAAGACAGGAACTTGACTTGACAGCCACTTCTTGGCGGAATGCCAAAGGATGCCGAAAGCTGGCAGGAATGGCAGCCATCTAATGGCATCGAGCCATTTAAAAACATCTGCGGCCAAATTGATTCGAAATCGTTTGCATAAACGTGGGCTGGGTGTTTGGTTAACTCAAATTACCTCCGCTGGCTCACTGATACCATAAATAAACATTGTTGAATTGCTGCCAAATCTCCTACGTGCGATGGAGTAAAACAAAGACTAAGCCTTAAATTTGTCAGCTTATGTAAGATTGCCTTGAGCTTAAAACCATTTATATCATTTTTGTTTGTCAAAAAAAAAAAAAACATTGGTATATTTGAAAAACAAACAAGCAGTTCATTTAATTGTTTCGTATACTGAGGAGCAACCATTGTTTACAGTGCAAAACTCTTTAAAAGTAAACACAGTTTTTTGTAGTTTCATATATCTACCATATCATCAAAATAACTTCATCAAAGTGTCTCAAATAATTTCAACTGGTTGAGCTGCACTTTTTCCGGCCAATTGTTATTTTTTCCATCGTGACCACACAATAAAATCGACCATTTTGCGCTTTTGTTTGTGGTTATCATTTCGGGTTGAAATTGCAATTAATTTCTCACACATTTTTAAGTGATTTTTATGTCTTTTTTTCCGGCATCCGGCTTTATGCACTTTTTATGTGCGTTATTGTGTACTTAACCAATGCAATTTCCACGCCTCGTTTTAAAATTGTTAATTCGATGTTCATTTTGCAATGAGCACTTTTTTCTGCGAGGGGTAAAAGGGTTTTAAGTGCCAGCCACTTTCGGTGACATTGTTGTAATTATAAATGATAGCCGCAGCAACCGAAGCTCCGGAAGAACCTTACGCAATTTGCACGCTGACAAAAAAGAAGTCCATTAAAATCGCAAATCAAAACGAACCGAAACGAAACGAAACCAAACCAAACCAAACGCTTGACACAGTTCACGATAAATGGCAGTGGCCGGGGGAAGATGGCACAATCTTTTCGCACAAACAACAGATGCAGCAGCCAAACCGCAACAATGGCAAAGTCCTTGGCAAAGTATTTCACTTTCACGCCGCAGCCACAAGAGTCGGGACTCGAGACCCCAGGACCCATTCGCCCAACAGATTTCGAGTAAGTAATTGCTGCAGTTCTCAATTTCCCCCGACTTCTTCGAATCGCCGGAAAATTCCACCCTTTTTCACACACACACACACACACACACACACAAATACACACAGAGTAAAGCCCCTGGCTTAATTGTCTGCCGTTTTCTTTCAGTTGGGGCAAAGTTTTGCTTTTTGCCTACTGCAACTAGTTTTTTGTTCCAGCCTTAAAGCGAATCAATTAAGCTGAGCCAGCCGCAAATTGAAGAGCAAGCTGCCGTAGTGTAACTGTCATCAAAGAGGAAATTGAAACTTCTAAAGAAATTTCTCCTATAAAGAAGAGCCAGTTACGATCGAAATATTTTGCTTAAATATTGTCATGTGCACAAAGAAAGGTTTTCTTTACTTAAAAATATTTAAAATGTTGCACTGTGACTTTTAAGTTTGTCTAAAAGAAATATGCAATTACAGACTAAAGTATCCCAATACTACTATCTATGCTCTAAATATTTGAATATAATAGTTTTGACCCTGAAATAAAATTGTGTTTAATGCTGCCCATCAACGCCATTAAACGCTGCATTGTTGACCCTTTAAACAAAGTTGATTTTTCATCTGGAAAAAACACACGATCTGTGAATTGTAAACAAACCAATCATGCAAAAGCGTGCGCATTGATTAAGCTATTAAGACGGATTTAATAAACATTATTGCAGACGTAAAAAACTTTTAAATGAGTTGTATTGTGCGCAAAAACAACCCACAAAAAAAGTAGAAAACCCACGAACTATAAACAATTTTAAATTTAAATTAATTCATGCGGAAAATACAAACTCATGGATACCAAGCATTTATATTCATAATTATTTCGATTTTACGTTAGTTAAGCCTCGAGCAAAAAGAAATACAAATCGTAAATGCCAATTCAATTAATTAATCAAAATATCCATGTCAAGAGATGGCTCTTGCTAGGACTTTAGACTCGATTGTATCAATCAGATATTCAGTTTGTGCCACATACGTAAGCCAAAGCCGTAGCTGCGAGCGTGATTAACTTGCTGATTGATTCAAATCAAACACAACTCAATCTGTCGGCAATTCGCATTTCTTATCCACATTTCGCAGCACGGGCGATACGTATATTAATTCCGGTGCAACAGGAACAGCAGCAGCAAAAGCCCGCAGGTGTTCCATGGATCCGTGAGTCGGGCATTCTGTGTGGACAGTGAAGGACCAATGGACTGACTGGTTTTGGGCCAGTGCAATCATGGCCAGCTGATGGCCTCGCAATCGCAGGCGTTGTCGCTGCTGATTAATTTATGCCAATATGCAATTTTCACACCAACGAGCAGGGCCAATGCAATGACAGCTCAAGCGCATAATTGCATGGGTCTGGGAACTGGAAACTGGAAACTGGGATCTGGGGCTTATTTATGGCACTGACTGCCGCCAGTTATCCGCCCGAGGGGCAAATTAAGAGCTCACGGATCCAAAAGGTTGGGAGTGCAGGGAGTGCGGGGAGGTGAAAGGTCAGCCTCATGGCAAATGCCTTTGAGCGAAAGGTCATAAATTGAGCTGTCAGCTGGCAAATAAGTTTTAATCATTTTATTAAAATGCCCCAGCAAATGCTCGCCATTAATTGCTCTGGCCTTCTGGATGGATAAGCAGCACAGCATATTCTCGGTTCTCGGCATTTGCCTTAAAGCCAAAATTGAGGTCATCAGCAAAATTTATGCTAAACATGTCAAGGATTCCCCCCGAACTCTGAACTGTGAACTCTGGGCGTGGCACTTGCGACTTCTCATCCACACGTGTGCACTTTATGGGGTTTTGCAGCAACTACCTCACGGCGTCCACACTTGCATTTGATTAGGTGGAATAAAAAAAGAACAAGAGAGAACGCTGAAGTCGAGTTTCTCGAGTCTCTGGAGTCTGTATACTTAATCTCAACTTTCTAGCTTTTGTAGTTCCTGAGATCTCGACGTTCATACGGACAGACAGACGGACAGACGGACGGACAGACGGACGGACAGACGGACGGACAGACGGACGGACAGACGGACGGACAGACGGACATGGCCAGATCGACTCGGCTATTGATCCTGATCAAGAATATATATACTTTATATGGTCGGAAACGCTTCCTTCTGCCCGTTACATACTTTTCAACGAATCTAGAATACCCTTTTACTCTACGAGTAAAGGGTATAAAAATATTGCAAAAAGGATAGCATACATTTCAGAGTCTGCTCACAGCTACAGTTTGTCTGCAACAGAGATGCTGATTAGAAATCGAGTAAAAACTAATACCCGAAATATGTTAAACTAATGAGATAGTATCTTATTCCCTCCCTACTATCTTTTCATGGTTAATTTTATAACATATCATATGTTAACCATTCGGTAAAGTGAATTCCAGATAATGGTAGGCCCTTTAATTGGCTACGAAAGGCATCTGGTCAAGGGAGGATGGATTTAAAGAACTAGCAAACCCAAGCGAATTGCATCTCTGGTGGATGACGCTTTTCCATTTTTCCTCTGGTTTTGGGTAGCTGTCAAAATGTTCGCCCGCCTGTCAACCGCAAGACACAACACAAAAAGCATTGGACAATTTGCCCGGCACCGGATTAGATTGCTTTGGTGTGATCTTTCACTTACTCGTATGTGAGCAGCAGCAGCGGGTGGGCAATCAACGTCAGGCCGGCTGCGTCAGTGTTGCTGCATGGCTGATGGATTGCCAGGGTTGCCCGGCTCATCTAATAAGCAAAACACATTTTTGTATCGAAGTCAAAGTCTGGGCCGTCTGGCCAAAGAGCTTAAAGAGCCGTGAAAATTCGCCTTTGCTTTGCTAGTTATTTTCCCTTCGAGCCATTTTCCCTTTTTGGCCTTGTGTGTTGCTTGCGCTTGCCTTGACAAATGATGTTTGAAGGCAAAGTTAACTGGGGCGGCGTGTCGCTGGCCATTTTGTGGTTGCCGCTGTGGCTCTAGAAATAGCTAACATTTTTATACAAATTTGAATTATGGCTGTGGGCGGCTTATACCTTTTCCCTTTGCTTTTCCGCTTTTGGCTTTCAACAGAACTCTTTTGCTTTATTATTTATATTTTTTCTTGCGGTTCACCGCATAATAAATAAATGTTAACGCATTTTGTCCCTTTTGATACAACGCTTTTGCGTTTAATTTATGCAGGTTAAATTTTGTGAATTTTTATTTTTCGGACGCGAGCCCATGTTTACGGCCAATTATTTAGCTGTCAAATGTACATTTCGACAATTGCGGTACCACCAAGCTTTTGGCCAAGCTTTGGAGGAGCCGAAAAGACATCCTGGGAGCTTTCTCTCCTGTCGTTTATCCTTCGCATTTTGTTGTCTTTTCATTAGGACAAAAGGCCACTGTCCTTGGCCACCCCACCCGCCACCAGCATCCTTAAGTTTGCCTTGCACTTGAATTTTCGCTAGAGTTTTCTTGCGAGAGAGCGTGTGTGTGAGTTTTTTGTCCATTTCATGTCTTGGCCATAAATCGTAACTAACGTCTCGGGATGGCAAGGATTCGGCGAGATGGTTTAATGCATATTTATACCACCTAAATGGCTAATGAGCAAAACGTGCCACACATGCACCAAATTTTTGAGGCATGAATATGCGAAAACACGAAGGAAATACATTAATTAAATTTTTGGTAATGCCCGTCGTCGGCCAAGAGGAAACTGAAAAGGGCGCTGTAACTTTTACTAACGAACTGAAAGCGGTAATCATCAGGGGAAAACCGGGAAGAGCTGGATAAAAACCATGAGACCTATAAAGAAAATCATGCCAGGCCATGTGTGTCTGAATTCTGATTGAGAATTACGCCAAAGAGAACGAATGCGAGAAGAGGGATTTTCCTTTGCATTATTTATAAGAAACAAAACCGAAATAATGATGCCTCATAAAAATGACGGGGCTCAAGCCCATATTACGGATATTACAAACAAAAGATAATACTATAATGAGCAATAAGCCAAAGGCAAATAATAAAGGCCATCTGCAGAAAAAGCTTCCAGGGCCCCAGACCACAGCACCGAATTCAATTATGTGCGATAAACAGAAGTCATTAAATATTAAAGTGCTAATGGAAAAGGAATCGGTGCCGGTGCCCATACAAAAGATGACGCTTTCCCGGGAAAATAAACCGCCTCAAAGGAGACGCATTCGGGGATAAGGAAAAGTGTAATGGGCGAAAAACAAAGAGTGACGGCTATAAAGGATACTGAGTGCAGTACAACACATGACCAACTGTCGCTCTCAGTAAACAACGCTGATAAACACGGCGAAAATGAGCAAATACTTGAGGTAACATTTTATTAAATTTAAATTTATAAATGGTATAATAATTGTGCACATTGGTGCTTCGATGGGCTTCACTTTAGTGCTCCCCTCAATTTAATACTCTATTATGCACGCATAACGGGGGGAAACACCCACATCGGTTTGGGGCTAATTTTACGCTCCTCTAACTCCGCATTATGCGATTATTATGTTCCGGTTGTGGGGTTGAGTGCTGTGCAAGGAACCAGCTGCCCCACGTGTATTTTGAGGTTTGTGGGCAAATAAAATACAAGTATATACGTTTTGTGACCTTATTTTCTTGGTAATGATTTTACAGCCGAATAATGGGGGCTCTTCCAATAGAAACGGTGGTCGCTGTCAACAATACACATTGATTAGACCCATTAACAAATGGGTGCGTAATTCGCAACTCGATACTATCAGCAATTTAATCTGGGATTTAAGCCGTGCACATGCAAATCAGTGATTTCGAGGCCGCAGAATAAACTGCTCAACATGCTGATTTAGCCAGGGATGCAGAAATACATTAAAAAATATAATATTATTTAACTAACCTGTTAAATAAACTTTCAGCTCCAATAAATTTTACAAACTTTGCCCAAAGAAAAAAAGATCTAAAGTACCTAAATTGCCTTATTGTGGATTAAAGTGAGTAAGCGTCTTAATAAATCCTAATTAAAATCATTTATTCACTTAAAAAGCTGCCTAGCAACGAACTTGTAAACTAAATATTTTTAACATCCCTGATTCAAATGTCGAAAAATGGCGATGCAGCACAACCGCGAATCTCTAAACCGAAACCAGATTTTAAATGCATGTAATTGTTATAGAGACGAGCGTTGGCCAAACAAAATTTGCGTCACTATTGCGGCTGCACCTGCGGCCGTCAACGGCAGGTGTTTCCTCGCCCTCGTAAGCTGCACTTTCCAGCAAATAAATTATAAATAAAATACATCGACGTCCCCATCCACATCCCATCACCATCCACATGGCCACCAAGTGCTGTCATGATTTTGCCGAACGAAGCACACAAGCTCTCTGCCTGGGCGGGGTGACCAGATTAAATATATCCCTTTTTTCGGCATCCCGTCCACGCTGCGGATGCTTTATTTATGCCATGAATAAATGCAAATTTCCCAACGCCACAGCAGATTTTGCAACATATGAGCAAAGAAAAGCGGATGGCAGCGTTTGGGGGCAAACGGAAAAGAGACTCCGCAGCGTGTCCTTTGCATAATAATAACTTGTAAATGTCATGTAGCGTAACCGTGTCCTCTATCAAAAAAAAAAAAAAAAAGAAGAAACAAAAAAAACTAGGGGAGAAAATGCCAGAGTGTAGTACTCCATTTGGGATCGTGTGCCGTATGCGAATTAGCATTTAATATGGGACATAGGGCCATGAACATTAACATTGCTAATACGCCCGAGTGTCTTCAAAAAGGGAAACTGGCCAGCCAAGGCGGCAAAAACGGACTGCAAGGCAGAAGGAAAGTGCAACAAGTTGAAAGAAATAGAATAAATAGCAATGAACCGAAGCAGAAATGTAAACATTTCACTTGCCCTCTGTTTGCTCACTTCATGGAATCAGGCGATTAGTTTAACTTCTCAACCTTTTGCCAACCATCGAACGCCACTAATTGACCGGAAACGAGAAAAATTGATTTATTTGCTTGGGCTTTGGGCCGTCTCGGTCTCATTATTGTGATAAAAGCTGGGCACATAATCAAGGGCAATTGGCTGTTTGAAAAGCGATTTCCGTAAGCCAGGAAATTTATAAATTTGTCGAGACCTTGATCCGAATTAATGTGTTTAAGGGTCAAGTAAAGTGGGGTATTTAATAAATTAAATAACATTAAGTAAATTGAACTAGATTTCTACTAGGTTGTTGAGACTAAACATATTTTTTTCTGGTTATAAAATGTTTACGAATCACAATGAACACAAATTCGTTAGTTGGCTTAGCTTATGAATTTGTATCATTTGCTTAGCCAGCAATCGCCCAACAACGAAACCCAATCAACTTTCGTTTCCAATTTCTGGTTGCCATTAAATGGGAAGGAAATAAGGCAAACTTTAATTATTTATGGGCCTGAAGGAGTCTCGTCCACTGAATACGGCATAATACGGCAAATTTGCTGGCCAGCAACAACTTACTCCCGCCAGATTCATTGGGCCATTTTTCGCATTGGCAAGCGCTTTTGGCCCAAAGACAGCGAGCCACTTGTGTGCGATACGTTTGCCACAAAGACAGAAACGAATCTCTGAATGGAAGGGAGAAGACAGTCATATACGTAGAGCCATTTGAAAACTATTACGCCCAGGAGATTCATTCAAGTAGTGCGGCATTTATAACTCAAATGTTGCCCAAGTAACAAAAAGCCTAAAAACTCGAGCACAACGGCAGGAGTTCAAGTGTGGAGAAGGATTTGCAGCCAGCCATTAGTGATGAGAAACGAATGATTACTAAGATTTTATTTGGTTCACCATAAGTATACTATAAGTATAAGGGTATATAAAAATAATGTACAAACATTAAAAAAGTACGATACTTTGTGATAGTTTATATCTGGCTGAATCAGTGATAGTTCATTCTGGGAAATATTGAAGCACTAGAAAAAGTTTGGCCATCTCTGTTGAAGGGAATGGGAATAACGAACTATGGCAGGAATATGAAGAAACTGTGGAAACATTCGAGGCAATGGCGAAAACGGCAACACAGAACGGCATTCTCTGTGCTTGCTTTTTATTAGAATGCGTCCATGGAGACGTGGGCGCCAGCCATTGTCTGGCAGCCTCCTCCATGAATCCCTATCGCCTTCTGAACGAGTATACTCGTATATATTGTATAATATATATTGTGCCTGTGCCTGTGCAGTTTGCTATACGTTTCTTAGCACGTAGTTATCTATGGCAGCAACTGGAACAACAATGCCACTTGAAACAACAATAAAAAGTTTGTTGAATATAGATACTCGTGTATCGTGGACAACTCCCTATGCCGCTATGAAAAAAAGGATGAAAATAAAATATAAACATTCTAAACCAAACTGGAAAAAAACATCAAGGTATATGGCAATCTAGTTCGTAATGAAAAGTTTGCTAACTACGCTTATATTTTGTAAACAGTTCGTGGCACACATTAATAAACATTTATTTTTACATTTTTTTGGTGTAATTAGGCATTAGTTATTCGATTTTTTCCCGAGTATTCCGGGATACCAAGTCTTGTGGATCAAGAGAAAATGGCGTTGACAGGCAACCGGAAGAGATAGAATCTTGCCATCCCGAATTAGCTCGTTCTTTTTTACACAAAGCAAAAAGTTGTGCATATTTTTAGCATCGACAGTTATATTCGTAGGCGGTGTCGAATTATTGTCAATGTATACCAAAGTATTATTGGTGCCAGAGGCCAGGACTACACACACAAAAAGTGGGATTAAAAAAAGTGTTCCGCGCATCTCTGCAACTTGGCGAATGCTAACGATTTACTACTCAACTACTCAGTTATAGTTGGTTTAAGTAAGTTGAGATCAAATCGTTAATTTGCATAACAAATTGAATTGGTTAAAGTAAACGGTTTCTTTCCAGTAAAAACTATATCATCTAATATATGACAAATACATCAATTTTTCTGCTGCTTCGAATTTATAGAGCGATTATACCAGTGATACAGAAAAATTATAGATATAGGATATTTATACAACTTTTTCCAATCAATTCCAAAAATAAATATATATTTAATTGGGCAAAAATAAAACGAAAATAAATACATCATAAAGGTACACATTTTATTGAATCCTTTTGGCCTCACAATAATTTAGAATTTGTCAATATTGATTATATTATGATTGACATTATTACCATCATCTTGGGCCAAAGCAGAGGCAATAAACAGCAAAATGCAACCCGTAAGGAACTTCATGTCTATCAGATGAGGATAGAAATAAAACGTGAACTCGGCTTTTATATCATTTATGAGCCAAGTATTGCATAAGCCAAGAGAATCGTTTAATTCTTTTTAAAGGGTGACCAATTAATTTCATTATAGTTAGATAATTTCTTTTCGCCAAAACTTTAAAAAATTAGCTTCGGTTCAAATGGTTTTGGTACTAGCTCTTTTTGAAACACATATTTTCAAACATAAAATATTTTAAGCAAAAAACCAATTAGATACAAAATAAGGCAAAGATATCTGATATACTGGCAGTCTGTGACTATTTTTAAAAGCATTTTAAGCATAAGTTTTTTAAGTACATTTAAAGCTATTGGACAAATGATTAATTGGCCAATAGTTTATGCAAAAACTGGCATTTTCTTGAATATAAAAGAGTTTTAATAAGTTTTCAACCTTGAACTAAAATAAATAGGCCATTTCTATTACATGCAAGCAATTAAGTAAATGTTTTATTGAATTCTGGGTATGCAAATTTCAAAAGTTCATCTAATTTGCAGCGTTGGGATTGTTGATGTGAATCACATTCTTGTTTTCGTTGGTGTTAGGATCCCCTGATTGGGCCAAAGCCGTAGCGGCGAACAGCAGAATAATTCCAGCGATGATCTTCATGTCGGCCAGTTGGGTTTGTGAATAGTGCCCAGCTAGTCGAGCACACTCTTTATAAGGCCGCTGTTGCGGTTGCGTAAGCGAATCTAATCTAAATGCCAGACAATTTCCAAAATTCATAGCACGGAAAAGCGGAACGAATTCCCTAACCTTTAGACATTACAGACCGAATAAAATTTAATCAACCTTTGATACCCTTTGCAAACCAACAATACTTTTAAACTTTTAAACTGACATATCCTGGCAAAGCAAAAACGATTTTACTGGATTAAAGCAAAGTGTTTTTAAAAAAACAAGCAAATGGTTTGCAGGATTTCTTATACAAACTATATTTCGAAGAAGTAAACGAAATTCACCGAACCCAATAAAAGGGTTTCGGTTTGAATTTGAATTCATAATCATATCTATTTCAGAACAATCTGAGAAGAAGTTTTCTGATTGCTATCTACTATAGTTTTCCACTACTTGTTGTGGTATTAAAAGTCAGTGAATCACCATATGCAGTTTAAATTATTATTGCAAATATTAAATATATTGAAAGACATGTATTGTAATTAGCGTTCCATTTTATTAGAAGAAAATAAGTCCTGACTTATGACATTTACTGGGGTGCAGGAGCATCAGGAGCAGGAGCGCTGGGTGCAGCTGCGGGTTTCTTGCCACCAATGACGATGACGTTGTGATTTGTGTTTTTGGCTTTGGCTTGTTGGCCATTGACCATGGCCAGAACAACCAGCAAAGTGACGAAAAGACCCAGGAACTTCATGTTAGCCAGTTAGAAGTTTAAATGAAAGCATTGGGGAAAAGCAACCTCCATTTATATAGGCAAAGGAGATCGCCAAGTGAATGTGAAACAAATCTTTACATTCGACACGCTCGACATTTACATGATTCATCCGAGAAAAGTAAGGAATGTTAGCAAACCGTAAATTTCGAGTGTGAAGTGCAGTCTAAAATTCTCGTAATGAAAGTGTCACGAACTCTAATCGTTGTAGGTTCTTTGCTCCTGGTTCTCAGCATCGTTTTGACCTTCAAATGGATAGAATACAATCGTGCTTACCACAAAGCACACACAGAACCAAAGAATTCAACGACGAAAGCAATTCCACTTGAGAAAAAAACCATCGAAAGACAAGTTAAGAATAAGAAGCAAGTGCAGAATCCCTTACCCAAAAAAGCCGCCAAGTCGGTGGCCAACCAACCCAAGTTCAAAAGGAAATTTACCAGGAAAATTCCAGTCATTCCCCTGCTCGATGTGCTCAGGGCCAGAAAGCAGCCAAGTCGTGGACGGAGTATATTCTTCCATGAAACCACGAACTTCAGGCGGTTGGAAAAGAGCGCACTGGTCCAATTGACGGCCCGGTCTGCCTGTGCCATTGAATCGGCCGCCCTTCACAATCCAGGCCTCACTGTATTTGTGCTTTTCGCCGGCGCCACTCATCGTCCATTAAGTGGAGATCCGCTGATCAAGGCTTTGCATAAGTACAACAATATACGACTGAGGCACCTTAACTTGTGGCGCTATGCAGCTGGAACGCCCATCACAAAATGGCTAAACAGTGGCAAGCTATTTAAATCGAAATTTCTCTTTCCACATGTCTCGGATCTGCTGCGCTATGTTACCCTGTACAAATACGGCGGTCTTTACCTGGATCTCGATGTTGTGGTTCAGCAGAATCTGGAGAAGATGCCACCGAACTTCACGGGTGCCGAGAGCAACAAATCTCTGGCCTGTGGCGTCATGAAAATGTCCTCCGCCGGTCTGGGCCATAAGATAGCCACCATGTGTCTGCGGGATCTGGAGGCCAACTATAAAGGCGATAAATGGGGCACCAATGGACCCGGGGTCATAACCCGCGTGGCCAAGAAGCAATGCAAAACCGAGAATGTCAAGGCAATGATTAACAATTCGAAAGGCTGCAATGGCTTCAGGGTCTACGATCCAAATGCATTCTATGCCATACCCTGGCTGCAGTGGAAGGACTTCTTTCTGCCCAACAGACTCAACGTGACCATGAGAAGAGTATCCAAGTCGCCGGTGGTTCATGTTTGGAACAAATTCTCGAAGGGATGGAAACTGAAAACGAAGGACAGCTGTGCCTACATCAGCCTGGCCAAAACTCACTGTCCCAGGTCATTTGCAGCAGCGGGGCCATTTTTTTGATTAATTCTAAGCTTCAGTTGGCTCGGCATAAGTAACTAATAAGTACAAATTTTAGAAAAACTATATTTATAAAATGCAGCTGTGTAAGAAACGCCCTAAGATATAAATATCTAGTTATTATAAATGCAATTTGACAAACAAATTTATCATTGCAATACTTTCTGAATTATCATAATAGATAGAATATTAAATTCCCCAAATGTAGAGAACTAATTTTAATAGCTTTTAAAACATTAACGTAAGCCCAAAAAGTAAATCGGATCAGGCAAGCAGACATAAATCTAAATATGCTAAAATGAAATAAAGCGAATTATATTTTTGATTCATAACCGGCGGAGCTAATTGTCTGTTGAAATATTTATTATAAATTCCGAGGGCCATTCAAATTCCTACTCCCACTTTTGTTGTCATATCGCCATGAAGAACTAATTAATTGTTCCCAAATAAAGCCAAAGTAAATAGCCGGAGGCAATTTCAGGCAAAGCATTATTAGCATTTTCGAGGATGTTTCGCGGCGCTTTCAAGTTTTGAATAAATATTTTCGCATCATTAACTTTAAGCTTTATTTATGCTCAACGCAATTTTCCAATTTATTTATACCTTGTCTATGGCTATATATAGTATAAATAAATTCAAAACATTCCAGATGCCAATGGACCATGGACTGTGGATTGGGCAAACCGAAGTGAAGGGAACTAATGCCCGAATTTATTGTGACTTTTGCCACTGCCTGCAACAGCTGCTCCACATTATGGGGTGTCATCCAAAACTCCAATCCAACCAGTCAAAAAACAAAAAAAGCAACTAAAATAGTGCAAAAAGGACCAAAACTCACATATGGGTCCCATGCTCAGTTTTATCTGCTGCACTGCACGCGGCACATTTGCATATTTCGTGCACAGGAGGAGCTGGGTTTTTATTTTTATTTCATTTTTATTAATGCGAAAAATGTAATTTCAAGCATTTGCAACTGCAGCAGTGCCTTGGGGCACCACGACAGTCAGCCCAAAAACAAAATTTCAAAAAATTGGCATGTGAAAAATGGCAAAAACATTTGGAAAAGGCAAGGAATCCCATTCATTTCTAACTCGTTGACTGGGCAAATACCACAGCTCTTTGAATTTAAAGTCTGCTAGTTTCTGTTTGCTAAATTCAATGTTTAATCATTTTTGGTCGCCTTCTTTTAATAACAAAGTATGTAGAAAATGTATAGACAAACAAACAAAATGTATAAACACATTTTGGAAAAATCGAATTAGGATCCGTAAATAAAATAAATAAATTCCGTTTTTTTTACATACTGTTACCTTTTATATATAATATCCAGCATCTATTTAAACATCTAAAACACGACACACAAGCATAAACTGTTTATTTTCCCCTTTTACACCCATTTTAGTACTGCAGATGGCTCGGGAAATCCCAGGTTTGCACTTACATTCATAACAATTACTAAAGCAATCAAAACACTTGATTAGATTTTTCCCTTTTAGTCTCGGGCTCTTAACTTTTCGCCTGTGTTTGTCCACAGGGTCAACATGTAATTTGGCTCAGTTACTTCATTTGCATTTGTCACGCTCGTTAGTCTTACGGAATTCCCAATGGGAAGTACGTAGTTTTCGATATCCAATGACAGTCACGTGACCGGAATTCCTCACTGGGCCAAAACAAAAACTAATGCCGAGCGAAGTTCAAGTAATGCTTACTAAGCTGAAAAGTTCTGTTCTCGCCGGAATGCAGACATAGAAATGTAGTTTTAAAAATGTAACACAAAAGCGACAACGTCACTAGGACTTGGGACTCTTGGTCCTTGAGCTCATAAATAAATATAAAAAATTATTGTAATAGTTTTCAGCTGCTGGTTGTACTTGGCAGCAGGCAGAGTAACTCGTATAAATACCCAAGAAAAGCTCTCTGGGCTGAAATCCTTTGGCTTTACCTAAGCTCTGGAAATGGGATAAAGCGAAAGTCTGACTTGCTCTTGATCACAAAAAGGACTTCGTGGAAGGAAGATGATTTGAAGTGAAGCAGAAAATAACAGGAAATAACAGGAAATAAATCTCTTAAAATATTTATAAATAAATGAAAGCCTGAAGAAATGCTGTAAGCTTTATTGTTTTAAAATGTTAAATAAGATAAACTGAAGGATAAATACCTCGGGGATGGTTTTCGTTTGAAATAATAAATTATTACATGTTTCCAAATGTTATGGATACACATTTCTATTGGCATAGATGGTGACAAACAGCCAAATCATAATTTGCAGCAAATTGAACCCACACCTTTATGTTGTGCACCGAAAAACACAATCCAAATTTTAAATGAAACTTGCAAAGGAGTTGATTAAATTTCAACAATGATTGCACAGCGAAATGAACGCTGTGGCACATTGAAATTTCACGAATGAGTGCCTCGAAATGCAGCACGTATTTGCATTATGATTATTATTGTGGCGGTGGCGATGGCGGTAGCCATGCTCACAACAATGCCAGCTGAAGAAAAGCGTGCAGCGCGAAAATATAAAGCCAAATAATATTTTTTTTATTTTGTGGCAGCACAAGGAAGTGGCCAAAAGCGCACTTTTCATAATCTCTTGCAGTTTATGGTCGGCAGTGGGAAACAAGCAGTCAGCCAGCTGAAAACTCAAATGAATAGCAAATTGCGGCACACGCTCATTCGCGCAATGCCACAAAGGCTTTTCCGAATATTATCCCACTCCTCATCTGGGCGTTGGGAGGGTGGAAAACCCCCAGCCGACTAACCCCAACAGTTCCTGGTTTTCCCTGCGGAAACAGCTGTTTCCTTTACACAGACACGACCCCCGAATCTCCGGATACCCGGAACCCCCGACCCACAGAAATCCCAAGAAGATGCCGCGAAATTATTATTACATTTTATGCCAATTCAGCGCATTTTCCATGTGCATTTCGCAGCTTCAGCCAAGGAATACGGACGAAAACTTTAGTTTTCCCTGGCTTAATTAAAGCCACCGACCTGAGCCGAAAATGGCGGCCATAATTTTTAAACTACGCCACAGAGTATGCCATAAAAATGCAGTTTTAAAATCTTGATGACCCGACTTCGCGGCTGTTTGTCTGTCGACTGCACAGGATGTTCATATTTTTGCAATTTCGGCTGCCTTTAATTTAAAAGACGCACCAAATCGTGCTGCCACTTAAAATATTAAATACTCTCTCACTTCAATATTAGTTATTATTATTGTGGTTCAGTTAATATATAACTATAGAGCAGTGAAATATTTCTATACGCTTGTTATTATCTAGAATTATTTACTTAAACCTAATGTAATACCCTTACATTTCGTGTTCCTTAACCACTTCGACCGCTGACAGGGTAAACGAGAAACAAAGTAGTAAAAATGGTAACTGCGGCCCGCGAAAGCCGTGAAATGTTCGTCCAGAGGAAAATAAATGAGCTCCGGCCATGGAACTTAAAGTTGGAGGCAATGCGATGCGATGGAAAGGCGTCTTTTCGCTAATTTTGTATGCAGCCCACACAAATCTAGTCATTATTAAAAGGCCATGGCTTTGAAACTCAACCTCAACTGGACTTTGAGGCCGAACTGGTGGTGTCTGCTTTTTGCTTGTTTGATTTGCTCCATTAATTTTGAGCGGAGTTGCTTGGGCCAGGAAAAAGTTCTGTGACAACAAAAGTACGATCTCGTTTGGGCCCCGTTGATTTGTGTGGCGCTTTTCTGGGTGATTAAGTCATTCATCAGGCGGCGGCGACAGACTAAGAGGCCATTTTCCTAACGCGGCTTGCCAATGAAGCGTTATGCCGAATAATTAGAGGTTTTCTTCATTCCCCGCATGACTTATCTTCCAGCCGCCAATACTTCCACTCACTTCTTTCAATTAAAAAGTTTCGCCCTTGTCATGATTACGCAATAAATTTCTAGGCTTCCAAGGCCACGCGGCGTATGCGTAATAAGCATTCAATGATCGGCATCGCAGAGCAGACCTAAGCCCATTTAATTGGTATTAATTATGATTCTGGACCCAGAGCCGAGCTGTTGCTGTGCAACCTGCTGGGAATTGGGGTGGTTGGCAGTGTTTCGATGGGGAATTAGCTTAACACTCGGCATAAATAATGGGCATAAGAATATGTGTCCAGTTTCTATGCGATTTACAAACATATACCATTTAACAACACAAAGAAAAGATTCTTTTATTCTCAAGCTAAAATATTAAATTTTTATTTTTGAAATAAATCCCCCCTTTTTTCTAAGTGCACCCGTGGGTGGCTGGTGTCACAGGACCTGTGAAGGTCATCGCTAAGTAGTTTAGTTCTGCCATTGGCATGCTCAGCAGTGCAAATGCCTTGATAAACGTTGCAATTTTATAGCTCACAGCATATTTATTTCACAGCAACTTAATACAATGAAGGCGAGGGACTTCTTTGTTGGCTGCCCCCATTGTTTTCTACTTCGCAAGTCTTTCTGCTGCTTTTTACGCAAATTTGCTTATTTATTTGTTAAAGTTGAGATCCCTACCGAGGAAGGGGAAGTGCTGCCCAAGATGAAATACTATTGACTCTGCAGAACTCTCAAGTGCTGCAAATTAAGTTTACAAATTGTAGCCAGCGGTTGCTTTTATCCCGATTGCAATTAATTTGGCCACGGGGGAAGTATTGAAAAGCCAATGTAATATATTTGCACAAAACCCTAGTTTACTTTGGAATTAAACATAATCAAACAAACTTTTTGTCTTTATAAATCATGTCCAATTGTTGACTCACATATCGCAGCACTTTATGGCCAAGGATAATGACACGTAGCAAACAGTGGCACGTGGATGGGAAAAGTGTCCTGTATGCCACTTTACACACCAATGCAGGTGCAAAGTATTAATTTCCAAGTTGCCTGCTGTTTTTTTCGTTGACATTTGTGGCACTTTGTTGTCTTGTTGGTTTCAGTTTGTATCGCTACTAGTTCTACTCGTTTTTATTATTAATACGACAAATGCCTTTTGTGTTTAGCACCCACATTCCCAGAAACTCTGCCAACTGGAAATTTAAGCCAAGTTGCTTCGCTTTGTTGCCGTGTTAGTGACAGAAATTATTCTTGTTGACACATAAAAATTGTTTAACCCTTTTTTTTGCGTGGCATGAAAAATGACATGAAATGATAAAACGCTTTCGTACGTGAGTGTGAGAGTGAGGCATTTGGCCAAAACATTTCCCAGACATTGATGTATTTGGGTCAGATGCTGGGCGGATATTTTCCGTTTGCCCAAAAAAGGAGGGGAAACACCCCGGAAAAATACTCAAGATATATGTATGTTTATACACTTTCCGGCTCATTAACAGCGCCAAATTTGCATAGTTAATTGCTTTTTAATTGTTGTGTTTGAAATTTTCAATTCTTTTCGGGGGCGGATTCGTTGTTCAAGCCGCGCACGTTTTATTGCAGAAATGTCTACAATTTATTTGCATTTTCTGTTGGTCTGTGGCCCATTAGGCAAATAGAGTTTGCAGCTTGGAGCTTGGCTAATGAAGCATAGTTTTGAGATTTGCCACGCCCCCCAACTCAGACCAGCGCCCACTCAGACAGACTGCAATTAGCCCGCCAGCAATAGCTGAATTTCTATTTCGCCCTCTGTGTTTTGTTTTTTAAGCACTTTCTATTTTTTATTCTCGACTGCCTTTTGCGGTCATTAAAACAAATGGCAGCTCGGCGATCCGCTGGCTTTAAAAATTCCACATTTGGCCTCGGGTCGAATGGACCAACAAACCAACTGACTGACCGACCGACCGACCGGATATATCATTTGACCAACAAGCCAAAAAACAAACTCACACACAAGCCTCAAAAAAAAAGGGGGCAGAAAAAGAGGAGCACGAAATTGAAGCGGCACTGAGCTGCTCCTTGCCACCCTTCCTTCATTTTCCCATGCATTTTCCGTGGAAATTCATTCAATCTGCTTGCCAATGCAGTCCCCACTGAAATATCACTGCAAAGTCATAAATTCATATTTTTGCGCAAGATATATAATCGAGTTTTACAAATTGTAGTGAACCATTAATTTCTGATGTAAGTGGAAAGTTAAATTAATTTCTTATGATATGCAAAGCGTTGGCATTGCAAGATTTTAATGGACTGTTAAGCACCCTGGAGGGAAATAAATATTCTGACGAATGTTTAATGCATTTACTATAAAATACAAATACATAAAATGCTTAAAAAACTAACTGAATTAATTCCGAGCGGGGAAAGTTCTGTTTTACATAGCCACTAACTATTTGCTATATACATTTGAAATCATTTGTAACTGTTGTAAGCTTAGAATTTCCGGAATAGTCATAGCTTTTCCTAAATTCGTGGGATCCCTCGCGATTTTTCACTGATCGCCTGCAGTCCTTTGAAGCCAACTTGGCATACTGCACTTCATTTGGTTCCGCCTCCTGTTTGCTTTGCATGGTTTTGGCCTGTGGCTGCGAGCACGAGAGGTCTCGTATTTTACGTGGTCAAAGTTGTACGTTCCCGGCCAACTGACATGCAGATTTGGCCCAAAACAAAAAAATAAAAGAGCAGGCCGTTGGCCACTTTGCTGTTTGGCACGCGTGCACAGATTAAACGGCGGGGAGAGAAGGGGGAAAAAAAATAGGGAAAACAGGAAAATAGCCTGCAGCAGCGGTCAAACAAACAATTTTAAAGAGCTCCAATCAATTATCAAGTTGAGTTCACTCTGCTTTTACCACAATTTTGCCTTTTGCCGTTAAGCGACAATTTCCGCAGCGATTATTCAATGTCAACTAAAAAGTTGCACAAACGTTTGAAAAACCAGCAAATGCAATTAAAAGCAGCTGCTGCCCCGGCCACGCCCCATTTTCCGGTACGCCCACCCACCCAGAAAGTTCATGTTTATTTTATGTGGCAAAATATGTTTTCTTTTCGGCAGCAATATTTATGTAAGCTCTGCAGCAGTTTATTTGTCAAGCCGGACATGCAGATGTCGGGGGATTAGATGGATTTATCGCACTGTGACAAATATACGGTGTAAATCATTGAGCTGCCTGCCTCTACAGGCAGCTCCACACGTGTTGAATTTGACGCAAGAAAAGGTGCATTAAATATGCAGGCGTGCAGGATAAAAACGAAAGTTTTATTGGCTTTGTCGTAATAATGGTTAAATGCATGTGAAAAGTGGTTTTCACATTTTGGATAACCTTTAACGTATTTTAGACAAGATAATGTGGGTATTATTTATTAAGTTTCCATATTTTTGTATTTGCGCCCACAAAAGGATTGTTTTCCTGTTGTAAAGGATATACAAGTAAGCAAAAGCGCTGAACCTAATTGTTTAAACACTATCGTGCGGTAACTAATTTATTTCATGTAACATATTATTATTTCAAATGCATTTAAACACAGCTCGGCTGTCAAATGCAAATATTTATGTTAATTTTAATATTCGCTGCGTTTTACCTAAGGCCTGACTTAATTAGCTGCCGCTTTTTTCGCACCCAAAAGTTATGAACTAACTTATTCCCTGAACCTTAAATTAAATTGTAAACTTTATTTTCTAATCCATGGCGACAGTCCAAATGAAATTCTGCCGTTTTGCAGCCAAACTGCAGCTACACACCTCACGATGTCGAAGTTAATTGAAATGCTGTTTTATTTGGCCCTAGATATTGCCGGCAAACATGTAGCATATATTAGTTATTGATTTCCCACAGGTTGAGAGGTTTAATGGCACTCAACTCGAAATGGGTGAAAACGGAAGCCCTGTTTTAATTAACTGTTTACATGGCGACAAGCTTAAGAAGATTAATCCCATTTAACCTTTTAAAAAGTTGTTTCAAAATGGAAATATTTTCAATACTTCAATCAAAGCGAAAAGCTTACTAAGCTTTTCCAAGGTATTGGATTGTTAAGTTGTTGTATTCTAGGACATAATTTTTTGGTTTTAAAAGAAACGCATTAGGTATCTTTAATATGAAAAAGTATTTTCAATATTTCATGCTGATTAACAATTTTTAATGGGCCTGCACAATATAATGTTATAAGTTTACTTGATAAAAAGTCGATAATAGAGTTTACAGTGCGTTGAATAAACAAAATGTAATAGGAAATGTAATATAAACGTCCAAAACTCACATGCAGTTGCCAAGGATATGTATGCCGTACATAAAATAGGCTCAACGGCTAATGTGATTCGATACTGCGACATGGATGTATGGATCTATGGATCTATCGATCTGAGAGATTTGAGTCCTTGAGCGAGAACATGGATGGAGACGAGTCCTCCCGGGACTCGTTGCTCTCCACCATGGAAACTTCGTGCGACGAGGAGCTGGTCTCCTCCACATCGCCCACATACTCCTCCACATCGCTCTCGCTATCGTAAAGCTGATCCTCGGCATCCAAATCGATGATCAGGCGACGCAAATGGCGCAGTTCATCGTGGGCACGCGATACCTTCCGCTCCAGCGCCTTCATTTGGGCCTGCATATAGAGAATATATATGTATCATTATTATATATTGAAAATTGCAATTCCAACCTGCGGAATCAGCGGACAGCCCAGTGAATGCAAAATGTGCATCAGAGGATCCGCTGGCAGCGGATCGATTTCCACCATTTGCTTTAAAATCTCCAGGAGTCGGGGGAAAATCCCGTTTTCCGTCAAGTACGCAATCGATTCTTCTTCTTTCTCCGACATGTTGCGTAATTAAAACGAGCAAATTGCTAAGAAATTGTGCAAATTGCGAAATTTCCAACGAATTAAACTTGCGATCGCGGGATAACTGTAAAGCTAGGGCTGCACTTGCATTCCACATTCTTCAGCACCTGGCGGTAGATTTTGGTACTCGGGTACTGGTGCTGTTAACGCTTAACAGTGGGCTGTTGGACGCAAGGCTACAATTCAAATGTATTTTGGCGGCAATTTGCTTATGTCCGTTAAACAACTAAAACTCTTAAATTTTAAAAACTATCAAAAATGATTAAACTCTTGTAAGGTTTTGTCACTTTACGAGCTAGTATTGGTAGCCCGCAAAAAGCCGGCTGTCGGTCTGGCAGCACTCTAAATTCAGTGTGGCCAGCCAAGGACGAAATAGAAAAGTCAGACTATTTCTTTCGATTTTCAGTGTATTTGCCGGAAAACACAGCAGTCTCACTGTTTTATAAATATAAGCAAGGCAACAACAACAAATATAGTCAAAATTCGAAAGAGGAATAGAATACAAGTTAAATATAGCACCGATCTCTGAATAGACAATGGAGAAGTTAAGCAAGGCGAAAAAGGTGGCGCGCGAGGAGAAGCAGCGCGACCAGAAGTTGGAGGAGTTGGTAATAGCGTGGTGGCCAAAACCAATGCCAAAACCGCAACAAAACCCTATTTCCATAGACTACCAGAATCCATGGAAACGGGGATAAATAGTCAAGTTTAACACTGAATTGTATCTATTTTAGGTCATGAAATCCCTCGACGAGTGCCCCTCCCCCGAGGAGAAGGTGAAACTGCTGCTGCAACGCCATGTGGACAGCGAGAAGAATGTAAGCCGGCTGACAGCGGAACTGCGTGTCCTGCAGCGCCAAATGGAGTCCCAGCAGCGGGAGAAGGAGCAGGTGCAGCGGGATCTCAACAAGAGCGTCCTCATGCGCGACAAGCTGCAGGAGGTGTGCCGCGAACAGCAGCGCATCATCAAGTCCGTGAAGAACGAGAGCCTGCTGCAAATCAAAGTGGAGGAGGAGCGACGCAAGGAGAGCCAGACCAAGTTCCAAAGCTCCCTGAACGATGTTCAGAAATCCCTGGCCAAGAACAACGAGGAGAACATCAAGCTGCGCGATTACAACATCGAGATGACCAAGAAGTAAGCATCGCCGCAACTCAGAGGGGATCCGTGTTCTAAATATAGACACTGCACACGCACGTTCTCTGTTTTCCGAATTTTCCCTAACCATCTGGTCTCCCGTTTTAGGTTAAAGCTGCTGGCCGAACAGTACCAAACGAGGGAGCAGCACCTGGAGAAGCTCAATGAACAGGTTCAGTTGGAGGCCCAGTTGCACCAGGCCAAGCTGCAAAAGTGCCAGGTGGAGGCCGCCATGGAGAAGGAGATACTGAAGAAGTATGTGCACAAAAAGCCGGGTCATCTCGCGATAAACGCACCTTAAATAGTCACACATTAGAAAACGTGTTTTCATTGAGGAAACTCGCTGAGATTACTGGTTTTGATTCAACTTCGCTATCATCTAATTCTTTTCGTTTATATTACACCTGTTATAGCCATGTCATGCCCCGTGTCATGAAAAATATCTTAATTCCATAATTCTTTCAGGGAAAACCAGATTGGCCTGGAGAAACTGCTGCAAGCGCAACGTGCCATCAAGGATCTCACCGATCGGGAGCACCAACTGAAGGAGCAACTGAACATTTACACAGCCAAGTACGATGACTTCCAGCAGTCGCTGCAGAAGTCCAATGAGGTATTCGGCAGCTACAAGGTGGAGCTCGAGAAGATGTCCAAGCACACAAAGAAGATTGAGAAGGAGGCGCTGGGCTGGCGGCAAAAGTACGAGAAAGCCAATGCCATGGTGATTGATTTGGCCACAGAGAAGAGTCTGCAATCGCAGCACTCGGAGCGCCTGCAGAAACAGATACAGCAGCTGCAGAAGCTACTGCGTGCTCTACAGCTGGAGAGGACCACACTGCACAAGTGCCTGCGCGACCACGAGATCGAAATACCCGCCCTGCCACAATTGCCTCCCGAACCAGAGCCAGTTAACGTAAAGCCCGTCAGTGCGGAAAATGTTAAAATGGAAATGATGTCTCGCAACTGTGCGGAACTGAAGCAAACGCTGGCCAATCTGCAGAACCAAATGAAGCTGCTAACGACGAATGAATCGAAGACAGCCCTCGAAGAAAAGAAGAAGGCCGAGGAGCAGCGACTGGCGAACAATGCCAAGAAGAATATACGCAAGAAGGAGAAGAAGTCCAAGGCAAAGGCAGCTGCTGCAGCAGCGGCAGAGGCTGCAGCATCCACAACGAACGGAGAGGTGAACGGCGTTGAGGAATCAGCCGCCACAGACTCCAATGTCGAACTAGAGGCAGCGGGTGATGCCTCGAACGTTAAGAACGGAGAGGAGCAGACTGTTGACACTGCGACAGACACCCAGGAGCTGGTAGGTGATGGGGACGCTTCCACCGCCAAGTCACTTGTTGATATATCCGAAGTGCCTCCCCTAATCGATGCCAATGCAAACTAAACAACTGACTGTTCGCCCATACTCCCATCCAAATCTCGGGCGGCCACCAAGCCTTCCCTGCAAAGCATTTTGTGTCATCCATGTCTCAACTGAAAAATGTCATCAATTACAAAAGCAACATGGTCAGAATTTTGTACTAGTTATTTATTGTACTTTGTATATTGTATTTATTTAAAAGGATGTCGTCGGTGATCGTGTATTGCTGTTCAACAACAAATTGAGTAAAACGTGTTTCCTGCAAACAGATTATCTTGATGTTTAATTCAAACTTTTAATGGAAATTTTTAAACAGCATTTAAGAATATGAAAAGTATTTCTTCGGGTAAATATATAATGTCCTTCCGAAGATTCAAGCATAAATCTCAGCCCACATTTCGCATCAATTTGCATGAGATGTGGAGTGGGAAGCTACCAGAGCGCACAAGCTCGATGGCCATGGATTGCTTTCGTCATTGTTGGCGACGCCACAAAGTCTAGTGTTGCATGCAACACATTGCAATGCCAACAGGCGAACGGATGGGGGTGGTTTCAGTGGTGAGTGCCTGTGGTTCTTGGCCAGGGTCATTATAATTGCGCCTTAATTATTTTCAACACGCAGCTGTCATTTTTGCCGGGCCCCAGATTTGCGCCATCAAATATTTAAGACGCATGCAACGTGGCGTATGCGTAACGCCAACTGCTGCCAGCGGTCACTCGTTGCGGCCGAGGGTGTTGAAATGAGGCCAGTTAAGCCACTAAAATAATTACACAAATTAATTTAAATTGCATAAAGAGGTGCATACGAAAGCAGCACTAATTATGCCAGCTCTCAAGGCAACAACTGTTTTTACCTCCTTTATTCACAGGATATTTTATGTACATATACGTACATATGTATATATATTGTTACGTTTATTGTTAGGTCCCACAGCGTCCCATGGTCATTAGAAATTTAATTAAAAATGTTTATATTTTGTAGGAGTATTAGGAATTCTACTTATTTAAAGCCTCTTCCGCCCGATTGCCCATTAAGCGGTATTAAAACTGTCTGCCCCTCGCTGCCAAAGTGTCATACTTGTGCATATTTCACACCCTCGCACACACAGCAATGTGTGCACATTTCGCAGGCAATGAGCTTTTGAACATTTAATGAGTTAATACGCTAAATTTGAAAGCCGCGCAAGCGTGCGCCAAGTGCTCCAAACACTTGTCCCCACCCCCCCCAGCTGCCCATTTGCCAGCTTGAGTAATGAGAATAGGGGAATCAAGCCGCTAAATCCCACACTTAAAAAAAACACAGCTGAGTGCTAAGTCATATTTATAAAATTAAACAAAGAAGTTGTGTTTTACATCTATTATTTTTTGTTTGAAAAGTATGGATATTACATAAAGATAAAAATAATGGCACATACCTAATTTTTCTCAGTGCACGCTCACACGCATATGCAAAACACTAAGCTTGTCATTTGGCTGTAAACCCTCCGCGTCCATTCGTTGCCAAAAAAAAAAGAAAACAGTGCAAATGTCCAACAGACGAGCATATGTACATACATATGTACACCCCCTACATATATGTATGTACAGATGTGCGAATTGGATGAAATGGAGGATTGGTTGGCTGCCGTGGCGTCGTGTTCATCCTGAACTCATGGGTGTCATTTCTCAGGACCCTCGCGGTCTGCAGGATAACAGCAGCGTAACAGAAGACGCTCCACTGGGGACCAGGAGCAGCAAACTAGAGGCTGCCAGACTGCCAGACTGCCAGACTGCCTCACTTGCGGCGCTGAAGTGAAGGGACAAAGTCGCCGAGGCTGGTGTGGCAATACTTTTGGCAGCCAATTGTGCGGGCTGAGCAAGATGAATGAGGAATATGAGTGCTGCTTGCACAGTGGGCACATTTGCAGAGTGTTCAAAGCGGTAACAGTTTCATAATCAGCTTAAATATGATTCCAGTGGCACTTCCTACGAGGTATATAATCATGTTGCCCAAAATTCATTTCTTTATAGATCCTGCAGTCAAAAATAATATTTTATTAATTATTTTATTTTATTATTATATTATTCATGTTTTTATGAATGGAAATGCTACCTAACAGGCTGTCTTTCATTAGTAACATGTATAAAAAATTACTCATACGCCACGTGGTCAGTCATATTAATATATTTGCCCTTTAAAGCGCCACTTCCTATGCACAAATATATAGAAATATATATATAGAAATTATACGTGCAATTAACTGATTATATGCGTAATATGGCCACTTAGTCCACTGTAACCGCCGAGGGCTATGCTATACCCTATACGCCGCCGCCCGCAACCCAAGTGAGTGCGCACCCACTCTCCGGCGAACTCGCTCTCCGTCTACGGCGGAGTGGCTCCGGATATTTCGGCAACAGAAGCCTGGCTGCGGTAGCCGGAGATTTTCCGAGCGAGGGAAAACCGAATGCCGAAGCGTCGCTGCTGGCAAACATTTTCCATTTTCGCAGTCCTGTAATCAGTTGTGTATAGGACACTCGCGTGCGCGCGTCGAACGGTTTCTGGCTTCTATTGTGGGGAAAAGTGTGTGGAAAAGTGTGTGCCTGACGGCGAAACGGTAAACGGGGGAAAACGCTGCGCGGTTTTTGCTGCTATCGAGTTCTTCTTTTTGCTGGATTTTATATGGTAACGATTGTTGCTGCTGCTGTATCATTGAAAATCATTGTCACTTCAAATTTGATTTAATTGCCCAAACATCGCAAGTGTCAATGAAAAGCAATGCGAGAGTTAGACAAACAAGTTGAAGGAAATTTTCCAGCTACAGCTACAGCTGCTGCCTCGGCCAGCGTCGCAGTCGCTGTTCGAGATAAAGGATATGCCCGGATCTAAAAGATACAGTTTTTCCTCTTGTTTCTTTTTCCGCTGCTGCTGCTGCTGCCACTGCTGCTGCGGCTGCTGCTACATTCGCTGCTTGGCATTTTCCGCACAGCAACAACAATCGTTGAGACAGGACCTCAAGTTTAGCTAAAATGTAACATAACACCAAATAAGAAGCGAACAGAACACAAAAAAGTGAGCGCCAAATAATGCAAATAAATGAATAAGCCCAAATCATTAACAAATTAAAACGAGACTCGCACGGAAGGGCAGGAAAATATAAATATCGAAAGGAGTAAAGTCGAGTGTTTTCGAGGAGCTGTTTGCTGGCATGCTTTGAGGTTAATACCACCCACCACCTGCCACTCACCACCCAGCCACCCACTACCACCCATCAACCATCAGCCATCACCAACTCATTCCTCCTTCTACCCTCATCTCCGTTTTGGCCAATTTCTCCGTCTGCTTTCGCCGCTTTCTTCGTCACCGCCGCCGCCTCTGCTGCCGTCACCATCAAAAGGCATCGAAGGTAAATATATGTATATGTTGTATTTTAGCCGAGTGTGAGTATATAAGTCAATGGGCCAACAAACTAACCTACAAAGTAAACAAAAGCGTTACGCTACAAATGCAAATTTTTCGCACACATGCTCAAGAACTATAAACAACAACTCATTTAACTGACGCCATGCCCCCATAAAAAAAACCAAAAACAACGCAGCTTACGAGTAAGACTAGAAATGAAAAAAAAAAAAGAAACGAAAAAAACAAAAACAAACAGTGAAAAGGTGGAAATGGCACGGCAAATGAAACACAACAAAGCAAAACGCACGCTTCTAAAGCTATTTGTATAAAATTTTAATCGCATGCGATTTATTTGACTAGGCGCCAAACTCCCAGCTCATTTTCGCAGCAGCACCCACACACACACTCGCGCAGACTGGGTGAAAATTCACACACTCACCTTGGAAAATGCGAAAAAACAGTCTCAAATATTTTGTTTATTTTTCGCGAAATTATGAAGAATATTTATGGGCGCTATTTGAAGTTTGAGCTGTGCCAGGTTTTTTTCATTCAATAATTGAGGAAAGTAATGAAAATGTTTGAAAAACGCATCAAAGAGTATTTTAGTTATTTCGCATGTGAGATTATATTTAAAATTGGATGTGAGGCTTCGATTTACTATTGTTATAGTAATTATCATATTTATTTAAACAAATAAGAGTCTGCGTGTTGCAGGCGCACCTGGCAGCAATTGTTTACTGTTTACGGCACTGTGAAAAATATTTTAAATTGTTCATACATATTTTTATCTTTTGCCAGAAGTGTCGACAACTTGTTTATAATTTTCGAAAATATTGAAGCTTTACACATGTTATTTTTTAGCATTGCAGTCATATGTGTCTGAGAATCGTTGAGTTACTAGCAATGATAAAGGGTATATAAGATCGGTGATCTCGGAAACTAAAAAAGCTAGAGTGTTGAGTTCTAGATTCTAGTAACTCTTACGCAGCGAAAGTTGCTTGCAATTTCTATGGGAATATTATAGAATTAATTACCAGAAGTGTTACGCATTTTAAATTCTTTTTACTCCGCGCTTAAATGGTGTCATTAAAAATTCCCATTGTTCGGCCCAGTTTCCGTGTCACTTAATCCGCGACAACCACTTAAGGGGAAACAAACCAACAAAAGTTGTGTGCAACAATTGATAAGCAACAAAAGCACTATCGTGCTGCCTGGCAATAAACCATAAAATAAATGCCAATTCCATTTAGATGCACAAGCCGATTAAAAAGTCAACTTGTGCTGGCATAGTTTTCGAACTCATGCGACATTGATTCGTGATCGATTTGGGTTTTATTCAGGGTAATCTGATTTCACCAAGCCGAAAAGTAACTTCAAGTAGTGTAAATCTTATAATCCAATTAAAGCAATATAGAAGAATAATACAATATATTTATAATGATTTAAATATTACACATCCTTTTAAATGGCTATTTCTGACGAGTGTGACAAGACAGAATCCTTTGCGAAGCTAAATTCGCAGCCATCTATTTATATAATCCTTCGTGCTATTTGGCCAACTATTTTGAGTGCTTCTAGCCGAGAAAAGCTGCAGCTGCATCTGCATCCTCGCAACAAAAGGAACTTGGTCGTGGGAATCTGGATGAGAAAACACTTAACGCGAAACTAAGCGACAATTGTTGTTTTGTGTGGCATTTAAAAATAGAATCAAGGTGCGCTCTAGTTTCATTCATCCTCACACATACACATCCCCACTCACACACACACACACACACAGAGGCACAGGTAAAGAGCCTACATAAAAGTGGCTGCTGTTGTTTGGCAAGTGGTCGAATGAGGGGCAAAGGGGGCGGTCGCCGGGATGTATGCTACACGAAACTGCAAATAGAAAAGTTATAAATAAAATACACACGAGCCAACATTGAAAAAACGAACTTGGAAACTGTAAAAATAAAATCCAAAAATAATAAAAACTCGATGAGTGGTTACTATATAATGGCTGATCATTTAATTATTGAATGTGTATCGATGACAGTCAACAAAATAAATATTGCTAGCTGTTATATGGTAAATTTAACAATTTTGTGCACATCTGGACCCTATTACTTGCCAGTTAAAGGTCAAAACACCTTAACCTTGGCCAAAAGGAAAGACCAAGCAAAACGCAAAGACACGCAAAGTAATATCAAATGAGGAACGCAGCTGTGAGCTGCAAAGTGATTCAACGCTTTTCGGCTATAAAGTGCCTAATCACTTTGGGTGTTAGATGCGTGGGCCATTCAATGACACTGGTAATTACTGGCCAAATCGTGGGATATTGTCTTGGCCTAAGTGAGTAATGCGTAAAGGGCGTGACTAGTGCCAAACTGGCTGTTTTCGTTGAATAAATAAGGCTGGTCAAACGAGCTGACTTTCAGTTAAATAACTTCAGGAAAGGACACCCAAGTATCAGGTTGCTGAAACATGTGAGAATACAGTGCCTAATATATCTAAAGCATTTAATTTGCATTAAATATTATTCTATACCACTGGCATATATTCTTCGTTGAGTGACATAACCACGAACCGTTTAAATCGCTTTAAATATGTATATGTAAGCATTTTGTGCCAGCAAAGGCAACCGCAAGCCATTCCCAGCGTGAACATCAATTTGCCAGCATTTGGCGACCATTAATGGTCAACTTATCGTGGAAAAAATACTCCTTGTGCCATGGTTAAAGCCATAAAACATGTGTGCAGGCATCGCATGTGCCACATACACATATGTACATATGTATATGCAACAGCTAGGAAAAACCGAATCGTTTAGCTTTCAAACAGCAACAAACTTGAAATTTATATAGCCAACCGCCAGATGTGTCTATAAAACTTGCACATCCCCATTCATCCCATACGAACATCAATTTTGCGAAGGTTTTTCCATTTTTTTTCTTCTTTTGTTTCCCTCTTATATTTTTATCACCAGCTGATAAGAGCAAAGTTTGTCCGAAAGTTAGCGCCTGTAGCCGTAACACGCATACGCCATGTGTTACAAACAACTTTCGATGGAAAGAACGAACGAAAGAAAGAAACGAAATTACCCGCAATTTCAGCAAAGTTAAATGTCTTTGCTGCAGAGCATTTTGGTAACACTTTTTAATTGCCCCACTGGGGCATGGGCGGAAATCCACATTTACAAGCGAACATATGTTGGCAACATGCAATTAACTTGCCAAGTCCAAGCACTCTGGTGATGAGTGCAGCAACAATTGCGCGCAGCTCGACTATCACATACCCGCTTTTTTTTTTCTTATGAAAACAAAGCTATCACATACCCGGTAATTCTTTTCTTATGGAAACAAAGGTATCTACTGTTATGCTTTTTAATCTTAAACACCCTTTTAGACATAGGCATACTAGTTCACTGATAAACAAACTTTTGCATTCCTTTCAATAGCTAAATCATACCCTATTTTTTTGCAAGTGCCCAGTTATAAAAGTGGCAACATCTATGTTCAGCCACCAACGCGGACCACTTACTGGCATTAATTACTATGTCGGGCCTGCCAAGTCAGCAACGAGCCACGAAAAGATGAAGGACCAAATGGAAAAAAAGTATTGCATACTTTTCGGAATGTTCCCCCCAATTTGGGCAGTTTCCACGCTTTTCACTCTCCCACTGTTTTCTGACAAGTTGTATGAGTTGCGAGAGTTGAATGTTTCTTTTTATTGCCATTGCCATTGCTGTTGTTGCTGTTGTTACTTTTGTGGTCCATTGTTTTTGTTTTTGGCAACATTTCTATATTATTTGGTATGCTTATTGTTCTTGTAGATTTTCATGTCCATGGTGAAACAGCAAATGTTGAGCATGAGGGAAAAAGTTTGTTATGTAGTTGATTTTTCGCAGAACAACGTTAAGTTGAGAAAACAAATTCCCAGATATGTAATTGGTTTTTGAGTGGGGCGGGTAACTTAAAGTTTGGAATATTTGTAATGTTTTAAGAGTTCAAAGCTCATATAGAATACATATTTATAAGGAACAAATATCCTAAAAATTAATCACTATAATTTCGACTTTTATCTGACTAGTTAAGCAGAAATCACATAAGCAGACAATTTGCTCAGCAATTATGTTCTCTAAGCCAATTTAACTTGTTTCGATCGAATTTTACTTGTCCTTGGCGGAAATAAATTAAGTCAGCTCATAAATTAAATCAATCCTGGCAAGTTTTGTGGCTCATACACCCACGCAGCAATAAGTTCATGAACATATCTCGGCATATTTATAGCCAAAGCCCGCTAAGCTTTTGCCATTTTGGGCCAAGAAAAAGGGCACCGCCACAGACCAAAGACCAAATGATTGTCTGAAAGTTGGCGCATATCGCCGAACCGGAAGTTCCGGGGGCCATCAGGGTTGGCGGGTGGAAATATCCACGAATATCGGTGGCTCTCTATACAGATTTGTGTGTGTGCGCCGATGTAACGACTTATTGTTCAGAATTTCGCACAGTTGAATACCAAATAGTGAACTACTCCCCCAAAAAGCGAATAATTCCGGCGCAGAAACGCAAACCATTTGAAGTCGTTGCAACTATTTTGGCAGTTTCCTTGCAAGGCTTTTTGTTAGCCTGGCCAACAATGAAGTCAGTTTCTTGTTGGCCATTGCCAAAAATAACTGCATTTTCTGGACGAGGGAGTTAGTAAAACTTTCTACATGCCCGGAAGTGCAGCGTGAAAACTTTTTTATTGCTCGCCAGCCATTTTGCATAGAAGTCTCTCTCTGAATTTCTGCTTGCCATAGATTGCATTTTCAGTAAGTCCTAACGGCTGCCAAATTAATGAATACTGATTGCACCAGAGATTGCCAGTAACAAGCTTCCGCCATCACAATTTCCCCCATTCCCTTGGCACCTAAGCATGTGTGTATCTTGAGCTGATTGCCATCTAATGCTCGACTGAAGCCAAGTGGCCCTACCACTTGAAATGTATACAGTTCATGTTTAAGTTTATCATTCCAGCCGACTTTAAGTGCAGGAATTGCTCATCTGTGATTGCTACTCCATGTTGGATGAGATCACTTCAGCTGCAATTTTGCTGAAGATACGCTTGAAATGGTTCTTTCAGTTGTGATTTAAGAAGTTGAGGTCAAAAGTCCACAAACATTGTTGTAGCTATACAAATGTTGTTTTGCACAGGAGTTTTTGGAAGCAGTTCAACGGAAATTAACTTAATTTAAATGTTCAATTTGGCAGAGAATGGAATATGTAATATTTACACTAGAGACAAACAGCGCAGTTAATGCCTTTAAAAATACATTCAAATAGTTACTACCACTATCACTTATATCTGTTTAAAGCAAATTACACGGCGATTCCTATTTATATCCCAAATGGGAATGCTTTTACCCACAAGTTGAGGTACTCTTTATAATATATAGTATACCCCAAACGATATCCAGGTGCCGGCAATTACGTGTCGCGTGCCGGAAGTGCGATTAGAGCATCAGGAGCGACTAATAATGGCCCGGAGCTGGGCTCGCTCCTTTGTTGATTCAAGATAGCCGAAAATACATGGCCAAAATTGCTTTTCCCTCTTATGTTTAACTAAAAAATTATTGCAAACTGAGAGCAAAACACCATATGCTGCACGCTGCTTTTCGTGGCTCCTGGGAGTCGTTTGTTATTGCCGCCTTGAGCATTCAGCTGGCCCGGCTTATCTGGGATGATGTTGTGGTTGCCAGCTGGAAAATACCCTCTTAAATTATCGCACTTGTTTCCATTAACGACCGAAAACTAACTGCCAGGGGGGTGGGAATTTTCATCAACACTTTTAGCTTTTAGCTGATTTCCCCAAGCTGCCCCACCAGCGAATCTCAAAGTGAATGTCAAATGCTGGGGTTAAAACTAAGTTTATGCAGTGCAAAGCTAATAGAGCTCAAAAGCATCCTTGTTGCATCCTTGGTGTGAATAATGACTTCCTTTTGAGTAACTCATAACTCGCTGATAGGCCATTCGTATTTATGTTGGATCAGGGCCAACTTCGTATCTCTTGGCAATCGGCACAAATATAGTTTGGCACAATTACCAACTTTAATTATGCGTCATGCTGTCAGATTTGTAACCAAAAAAAAAGGCAATATAGATAAATTGATAGCTCCATTGAATAGCCACATTCTTTGGTGGCTTTCATTCATTACGTCATCAATTATACACTTAAAGTGAAATCAGAAATCAGCACTCAACCATTTTGATCTAACGCCATTTTCTGACACCATTTGTCAGCGTGCTCATGTGAAAACAGTTTAGTAATAAATAAATAATTAGCAAAAGCCATACAGACATCGGCTGGCAAACCCATAACTTGGGTGTCTTGTTCAGTGCAATCAGGTTGAATAATTAGCGCTGTCTGGGCCGTTTGCAAAACAATTAGGCCATTAACTGCAATGCCCAGAAGGCACACGTCAGCATCAAACTGCCCACAATTGATCAGCCAATAATTGGGAAAACGTAATGGTAATGCAAATGCATTTTGGGTCGAATATACCCGAGTATTTCTCACGGGAACGGGAATGGGAATGGGAATGGGAACGGGCATCGTTCTTCATTATTTTCCCATTCAACATAGTGGCCTGATTTGGCTTTCGACCTGGCCCAAAAGCCGGATTGCAAAGTGTTGAAAGCCCTTCATCAGCTGTCGTCATCGCTTGCCTTGGTGAAAAGCCACAAAAAAAAACAGAAGGTAGTAAAAAATTGCATATAATTGGCGTTGATTTATTGTCTTTTGTAGGCGCAACGAGATTTGCCCACCAATCTTATGGTCGAGTGCCAGCCAAAGCTTAGGCAAAAAATTCAATTGTTTTAGACTGCAGCACGGCAATTGGCCAAAAAAAGAAAAGAATGATATACACACACAGATATGCCGTGAATATATCCGCAATTTAATAATGCTCTCGAATTTCTAGTGGCTCGGTGGTTTTTGTGGTTGCGTGCTGGATCGGTGAGGTCCTGGAGTTTGTATTTAGATACTGCCGGATTCGTATCGCTGCCTTTCGAGCTTGGCACTCCTCTCATCGTGCCATGCTGTCTGGGTTGTCCGTGAAAGTGGCATGAAACCAGCAGGAAATGACAATGGAACCTGCTCGGAGACATGAAAGCCGCACAGTGTCATTACCATTTACAAGTAGAGCTCAAAATATAAAAAGTAGCAATTAAAAAAAGCACAGAAGTATGGTAGATTCAAGTTGTTATGGCTTAAATGTGGCTGTGAGAAACGCCAGGAAAATAAATTTATCTGGTTTAGATGATATCAATTAATAGTGATTTGTGTTATGGTATATGAACTTGAACTAATAATTTATGGGATTTTCCATTGCAAGTTGCATTTAAACGCTGTGCTTTCTTGTTCAATTGAATATTCGTTTTATTTGCGCACTGCAAATCATTAGAAGCATCTCGGCAGCTGCCAAATTTTTTTTATTATACAAACAGCCCCATGGAAAGCAAATTCAAATATTATGTTGTATAAATACATAAACCACTGTTGACAATTTCAGTTTCGCAGAGTGGGAGGCCTGGCGTGCGTTCTTGTTTAGTTTTAGTTTTAGCTTTCTTTTCCATCATTCGAGTGGCATTGCATGACTGCATGCAAGCTGCTTCTAGTTTTGGTTCTGGCCAAGCCTTGTCCTTGCCTCGAAAGCTGCTGCTGTTGTCGTTGCCATTTATAAGTTTAAGTCCTGACATGCCACACAAAGCCACGGGACCAGGACCCGCAAAGCCCCCCCCCCCCAAAAGTCCCTCGCAATCCCACCGTATCTTGGCAGCAACAAGAACAACACAATTAGACAAATGAATAAACATGCAGTTCTTGGCAGGCAAAAATTTGCATATCCCTTTCCATTCGCTGTTGAGTGCAATTCAGTGTCTGGTGGCCTCTGTGTATGCGAAATTGTTTCGTTTGCAATTGGCAATTGGAATATTGGCTAATAAGGATTTTCACGTTATTACGTTTACACTATGACCTGGTTTAATATTTAATTAGCTTTGCCCTGGCAATGAATGGCTTCGACTCGACTCGACCCGCTCGGTTGGCCGTCTGTTCGAGGGTGTTCGTGCGCTCTTTGCCGGAAGCACATGTCGTATACGTGATATTTGACAAACATTTTACATGCACACACGCACACAGCCACACATACACACATACACCCACAAACGCACACAGGCCTTACCAAAACTGCATTTAAAATCCACATGTGCGGGTGTATGCGGTGTGTTAAAAGGAATGTGGCACTCAGAAAAAATTACGCTGGTGTGAATATTTATTTTAAACTGTATATATTAAGCAATTACTGAGTTTCCTTTAAACCAATGCCAATTACGGTCTTGGTTGAGGCGTTTAAAAAACCTTTAAGCGGTCTAGTGAGGGCATATGATTTCGTTAAGTGCACGTGAGGAAATCCTGACCACACTAAAGGCGTGACTCCAACATGGTTTCAAATGTTGTAAAATGCAGGCAATTGCATGCTACACCCTACCCTCATTTATTTCACATTTTCCCAGACTTTTCCCCTCCACTTTTCCCACCGACGGGGCCACAGAGATTTGCGCAAAATAGAGTCATGAAATTAGTTGGCTGCAGCTAAGTATGACATTGTATTCGGTTTTATGGCTCTCTTCGCATTTAATGCTATTTATGCTAATGGCAGGCCACATTTAGCAGTTGCTCTTGGCTTAAAGAGCTCACTCAGCGCATTTTCATGGCTCCGCTGGGTGTGCGATGAAAGTTATTGATTCCACTCTGACGTTGGCTGCATAAATATTTAAGACTTACTTTGGCGATTTATAAATTATTAATGTATTCAACAAGAAAGTTCGGTGGAGTCTGAAAGCCCTAAAGCTACTGGGAAATTAAGTTTTGCATTGCAAGTTTTGCCCAAGCTGATTTAGCGTATTCTGATTTTGGCAACTGACTTTGGTTGGTTGCGAATGGTTGTTGTATGACACAAATATAATGATGTAAATATTGTGGTTAGCTTTATACATTTCTAACTTTATTTATTTGAAAAACAGTAGGTGGCAGCGTATCACTTTGCATTTAGATGAAAGTTTAAATAATATATGATGAGTGGGTGAAAAGCATCATTGAGAAGCAATAGAAAATGCTGAGTTGCGAGGTACTTGGAGCTGTGAAAGAATATAAATACTTTTGCTTGGATTAAAACTGTCAAAGCTATTTCCTTTCGCAGTGACCCCGTTTTTTGGGCAAGCTGCCGCTTAATCAATTCCAACTGAAAAATAACCGTGACGTCGGAAATGGAAATCCCCTTCCCCCACCGCTTTTCCGCCCTAAGCTAACAAGAGTCCTTTCCCTGGCTGTGTGTGTGTGTGTGTGTGTGTGTTATGTGAGTGTGGGCGCAAATAGAATGGAATGGAAATGCAAAATGGAAATAGAGTGGAAATAGTCCGCAGCACACACTTTTTGACTTTTCGCTGATAAATATTGAAGTGCTGTTGAAATTTGTCAGAGAGAAAACGGAAAAAGTTCGCCGAAGATTTGATTTAAGCTGATGCAGTCGAGTCATTGCGAGAAAATTCAATTTGTGAATTTATGGGATTGGATTTACGAATTGATTTTATTATGATGAATGAGCAATAAACGTAATCGAATAGTCAAATGTGAATTAGACAAGAAATGTGTTCAACTAAGTTACGTATGTAAAAGCTTTTAAAGAACATTAGTGCACATACAAATCTCTGGTTTTGAAGACCGTACCCTTTGTCTCTCTCCATTCAGCTATTATCTATAATCGAATAAAGTTTATTTACTTTCTTGTGCCCTCTGATTACACTCAATAACAACCCAAGCTGATTTGCATAGTGCTAATGCGTTTATGCGTTCGAAGCGAATCAATCCGACAGTGGGAATGACTTCGCATTCCATTTATTTGCATGTTAAGTGCTCATTAATTTCATCTGGGCAACAACCTTGCCCCGCCCCCAAAAATAACCAACCCCACCGCCCATTTTGTGGTGGAGAAACGAAGGTGCTGCAAGTGCACCAAAGTGCGCGCATAACTCGATTCGCCTTTGATTTATGGTACGCAATAATAATCTTCATTTGCATGTTGCCTCAGGCGGTGCGAGTCAACAGGGCGTATACTCGATGCCATTATATGCAGGTGTAGCTGCGGCTACGAGTTGCACTTCCGGCAGCTGCAAGTGTCCTTGCCCTGACTTTCAGCTCTGCTTTATGTGGCAGAAAAAAATATTTCTAAGTTGTGGGTATATTTTAAAAGTCGCAAGGCAGCAAAATGCTAAGCACTTCTCTAGTTTTCAAATTTTTCACATAATATATTCGCAGTGTATCAATCTCACCTGCTCTCTAATTTCCCTTTCGTTATAGCAATGGTAGCCTCATTAGCGACTTAGCAGAATGGCGCCAAGGAAACCGTAACCAAAAACCAGCGAAACCGAAAAAAAAGGATACGCCGAAAGGGATTAAAAGCAGCAGCCGCTGAAAAGGTTGAGCACCCATAAAAAAAAAAAAAGCACAAAGAAATTGAATACTCCCAGCGAATTTCGGGGCATAATGAGAACGCGGTCGCGTCCCTAAGAAGCGAGCACCTCCAATGCAAATTGATATTAAGCCACCAATCATAATCAGCAGCGATATTAATTAAACAGCGCGACCAGTCAACAATAATCAAGCAACCGACATGGCCTCACCACCGGAGAGCCCCATCGAGGAGGTGGTCTACGAGTTGGAACACACACGAGTGCCTAAGCCCATTCCCGTTGCCCTCGAGGATCTGTGCCGGCAGACCAAGTTCACCAAGCAGGAAATCCGCGTCATGTACAGAGGATTTAAAACGGTAGGAAAGCTTTATCTTTAAAGCTTCACCTTAAGTTATATTAAAATTGAGTTTAGAACGGCAGCGAAACTCTATTCTTATTGCTTCATTCCAACAAACCAAATAATAAAGTTCAAGAAGAATCAATGACCAGCTGTACCAGCGGTATACAAACGAGCGCCACTTAAATGTCTGTCATTTTAATGCACACGCGTTTTGAATTTCATTGCAAATGAATTCGCTCCTTTCAAGCGATTGTGTGTCCAAGCACTTTTACACCAAAGTGTGCGGAAAAAGGCCAACTCAGCGCAAAAGTTTCAATATGTGGGTCAACAAGAGATGAGCTACCGGGGGTCAAGTGAATGAATAGTCTGAGCCAGAGAGTTCGCCTTATTGACAGTTTGCCCCATTGATAGTTTGTCTTTGTGTTATTTTGCTCGCTGGCAGTTTACCTTATTGATGATTTGCCGTTTTGCTCGTTGGCTGGTGACTTGTACTTTTGATTTCGTTACGAAATAAATAAAGTTATAAACTTTTTAATTAACAAAGTGATATGTACAAAAGTAGAGCAGAACTTGCTTCATTTGACTACTTACTGCATTACTTAGGCATTCATGTGCTTTAAATTAAATGATCTCAGGAGTTTTGGTAGATTTCTTGCGGTCTAGTCTTTTTGCCCTTTTGGAACATTTGCCTTTTTTCGTTATTAACCGAGCAAACACTTTCATGGCGATTTCATTTTTTTCGCAGGAATGCCCCGAGGGCGTGGTACACGAGGATTGTTTTAAGGATATCTACGCCAAATTCTTTCCACATGGCAGTAAGTATTTCTGTATTTGTGTGTGGATAAATGTCCCCCCATTTGGGGTGTGTCTCTGTGTGTGTGTGCGGGTGCTGTCGCTAAGGTCCTTTGCTTTTCCTTTTTATAGTAGCGCGTCATAAAGCGCCATTTAAGCGAGCATTTCGTCCTTGCAGCAGCTGCGCTAAAAATGCCAAAATACCACCAAATAACCAGAAACACAACAAGAAAAATCACCCTGACACGCCTACTTTTGCTCTTCTGTTCTATTTATACAGATTCGAGTTTATACGCTCATTATGTGTTCAAAGCGTTCGATGTTAATTGCAATGGCGCCATTAGTTTTCGGGTAATTATTTCTCATTATATTAACAATCTACGCAATAATTCGCAACCTTATACTTAACCATACGTTTCAATGTTGCTCAGGATTTACTGGTCACCTTGTCGACCTTGCTGAGAGGTTCGGTATATGAGCGTCTGCGTTGGACCTTCAAGTTGTACGACTTGAACGGCGACGGAAGGATCAGTCGCGGTGAACTGAGTGAAATTATTTTGGCCATTCACGAGCTTATGGGTCGGAGACCACATCAACCTGAGGACGATCGCAAGGCGAGGGATCAGGTAAGCAAACAATGTATATATGTATCTAGAATAGCAAGGTTCTAGTTTTGTGAAGCCACAAGTACAAGTCTCGTCCTTGATACTCCGCTCATGTAGCATTGAACAATCGATGTGCTTGGCTTTAATCAACTTGTTCAAGGTACAAAAGCAAATCTCTGCTTATCCGCAATGAGCATTGTGTTCTAGGCCATTCTGTTGAAATGTCTATCTGCATATGCATCGCACTTCCTCTGGCGCAGATTTGTATGCTTCATTCTTTATGCAAAAGCCACACTTCATGAAACGTGCAGCATCCGCTGATGTTAGTGGGGCGAGCGGGCGCACAGTGCGTATGAGTAATTATGATTGGGAGCACACACAGAAATGTGCGCATACATGCGGAATGCATAAGTCGGGAATCGAAATTGCAACGACAGTTGGTGAGAAGCGAGCGAAGGGAAAACGGATGCTTTCGTGTGCGGAAACAGCAGCGGATATTTTACTTAATGATGAAGGTTTCACTTTTTCCCGCGGATAATACTTACGCGAAAATGCCAATCAAAAGTCGCTGAAATTGAAATGAGCGATTAAATGGAAAATTGCTTTGTGCCAGTCAACGAAATTTATAAGTAATAAACGGAAACGAGAGTAACTTAATTTAATTGATAAGTTATAGGGATACTTTCGGAGTCTTTACCAAAATTGATGTATGGTCGTTATATTTAAAGAGTAACTCTCATGATGTTTTACCTCTTATTATTCAGGTGGATCGTGTGTTCCGCAAACTGGACTTGAACCAGGATGGCATTATAACGATAGAGGAGTTTTTGGAGGCCTGTTTGAAGGACGACTTGGTAACTCGATCGCTACAAATGTTCGACAACGACCTTTGATGACAAGAGGGGGAGCTTGAGCCGGGACTACGCAATTCCAGGACTATAATATCTCTTATAGATCTATAAGTGCAACAAACAACTCTAAGAAATTGACAACCCCAAAAAAAAATTACAAAAAATAAAACAAAAAAAAAATGGGGGAAAACCCCAAGCAAGCATGAAAAACACCAGTGAAATTGATGGAAAACGAGGAAATGAAACATATTAGTAATTAAAATTAGTTTAGGCAAATATCGAAGGAAGAAATCTTTAAACTTTATGAGTGTGTTATTATATAACTAACGAAGAGGTCGACTAAGATTGATTATAAAGAATATGTAATTTTTTGAGCATATTATGAATTTAATCCTGCCGTGAAAAGCGAATTGGTCTTATATATGTATTTACTATATATAAATATTTGCATGTATGATATATGTGTAAATGAAATTGATTTCGACAACAGAACTAAACTAAACCACCAAACCAAATGTTTGATTCAGGAATGGAATTGGTAAACCGACAACAAGAGAAACCGAGCTCTCAACACGATTTACTTTACTATAATTACGCATAACAAATAATAGAATACTAAAGTATAAATTTACACTTAGCCTAACAAAAAAAAAAAACAAACAAATGGATTTCCTTAGTTCACCTTTATAGACATTTTTCAGATTTTATTGTTTCGAGCGAGCCAAATTAAAGATCTAAACAGTTTAAGCTATTTGCTTCACTGGCAATTAGGAAGAAAAACGCGAATCGCAGGATAAATGAAATTAATTCAGATTGTGGGAAATTCTATTAGCCCCATTTTAATTTCCATATGTTTGAATTTGTGCGTTATTGTTTCACATCAACTAATTGAATTTACAATTTGTCTCAATAAAGCTATCTCCCAGCCATATTGGTTTAAAGCGGCAATAAAAAAAATAGATACTACATAAACAGATGAATGAATAATGCCTGGGTTTTGTGTGCCCGACCAACCACCGATATATAAATAGCACTTGACAATTACGCTTGATTTAATATTTATGCAAGGTCGTGTTGATTTTTTAATGATAAATGCAATTCTCAACACGACTCTTCAATTAAATTACATTTTTATTAAATTACACTTGCCATAACAAATTTACACACAAGCACGCGACGCTTTGCCCGGTTTTTTTCGTAAAGACCACCATATTTTTTACACCCATTTCATCATTCCCCAAAAAAAAAAACTTCAGAGGAATTATCTTCTGGAATGGAGAAAACTTGTGCAGCGAAATGAAAATGTAACATAATAATGAAACGAGACCGTTTTTATAAAAACATTGAGTGCTTAATTGTGCATGAACAAGACAAGACAATCAATGTGGTTTGATATTTCCTAATTCCGCTTTTAGTTGTACACATTGTTCTTCCATTGTTGCTTCGAACAAAAACATGTTTCTGTATAAAAGCCTTAAGCGAAGGACACTAGGAAATGAAATTGAAATCAGGAATCAGTGGTTTAATGACGTCAGAACCTTTTCATTTAAATACTCAAACTTAGCAGGTGTCGTTTCAAAATGTGTTAACTGTGTTTTAGACGAGAAATATCTAAATGTTGGTCTTTGAAAACTATGCCAACCGTAATTATTACACGTAGGGGCTTTATAAAGATTCAACCATAATTTAATTTAGGTTGAATCGGAGCTTCAGCAGGCCTACGACTTTGTTAAGCATAAAGATATTTTTAAATTTTAAGCATACCTACTAGGCGAGGATTCTTCCACCATTTTTCAGACAGGGTTCAAATATAAAAAAAGAAGAAACGTAACGATCAGTTAAAAATACTCCCATCAAAACGGCAAAGCCATTTAAAGCGATTCCATCATCAAATAATCTTAGCATTAGTAAATGTGTTGAACAAGGACATTCTGTTGAATATAAAAGTATTCTTGTCTAAACAAATACCTATGCGACCTACTCGTTAAACCACCCACAATTTCTAACTCTTAAGAAAACGATCTATGCAATATGAACGTACACTGTCCAAAACCAAAAAACAAAAAACCAAAACCAAATGGCAACTAATTGATATTAATCTATCATTCGAATTGAGGAAAGCTATGTGTCTAACTAGTCAACATAATAAATAATGAAATTGAAACGCTTATACTAATGTTAAACACTTAAATATTAAACTAAAGATTATTTATTTAACCAGTCGAATGGGAAGATAATGTTTAGAAATCGGTTTTAGCTGCTAAATGTCCGGAAAGATTACTATCTAGATTATCCATTACGCTATGTCGAAATCGACCTTTAATTTGTACTAGCTAGCTGGAATCAGTTTCCGATACGACAACATAATAGGTGTAACTAAAGTGGTGTAACTTATTTTTAAAACAACGTTTAATTCGTATTTCGTTAAAACTAAATTTAATCCAAATGTACCTATAGTAAATGTAAATTACGATAATAATTTTTCAGCCATGGAATCTAAAACCTTTTGTTAACTAAATAAATGGTTTGCGCTATCCCAATAATAATAATAAATACAAGAAAATTAACAAAGAAAACGTGGTTAGTGATTTGGATTGTTTATAAGTAAATTATAGTAAGCTCTCTAAGCGATTACTCATATAATACACCTTCAATAATTAATCTATAAAGCGACTACAAAACCATTTGCGTAAAATTCATTATTTCATTTGACTAAAGATGCTGATATTAACCGTAAACATTCATTATTCTTAAAGTAAAGCTATTTGTTGTAAACTTTTCAAATTACCATTAATGGATAGCTTTTCTTAAAAGAACCTAAAAATGTGTTTATACCTAAATCCACTAAAATGTACCTAAAGTTAAGTATTGTCTACTTAAAAATACATAATGGAATTTAATTTTAGTAAATCACATTATTGCTTAAGTTCTCGAACATTTGATTTAAAACTCTGTTGTACCTAAGTTTTAGTCTATTAACGAGACATAAAATAAAATACAAACAACAATAAGTTTTTATGCCACTTAAAACGAAAACCAACCAACAATTAAGAAAATAAACTTAAAAACAAGCCCAACAACAAATTGGGTAATGAGTAAAAGAGATAAACCATTTTAATAAAAATAACACTTTAATTATGTACTCTGTGTTTTTATTACCGTGTTTTTAATTACTACTGATTTAGACACGGAAGACGAAACGCTTCTTTCTATCTGTTACATAGTTTTCAACGATCTGGTATACCCTCTTTCTCTACGAGTAAGGGGTATAGTTTCTGATCTCGTTTTCAAACAAAATCCCTCCACAAATAAATTATAACACAAATTTTGGATTTATTGTATTGTTTATTTATTTGAAATATCAGTTTGTATGCTGAGGTTTTCTATAATTTATCTCAATTATCAATAATGATTGAGTGTTATCTGAACCTTTTTTGTAGGTATTATGTTGTTAAATACAGATCTTGAGCATCGTTCATATTGCTTAATTTTTCCGATTTTATGTTAGATGCCTGCTAAATGTGCACTTCTATTTCATACAAACTGTGTATTTTCCGTATGTAATGAAGATGCTGAGTTGATTGTATCTTTGTTTGAAGAGTAGATGCTTTACTTATTTTGGTTTTGATTTTAGATGCTGATGGAGTTTTATGCTATATATGTATATATTTTTAGCTACGTTCAATTCTGCTTAATGTTTAGAGAACATTTAATTTTGAAGTTTTTATTTCCTAAATATTCCAATGTTTTGCTACAATTCCAACAGATGAACGTTGATTTTATGAGGTTTAATTCTTAGCCTAAAACTTTATTACTTTTATGTGTTTTAACTCCATGAAATTCCGCACGTAACTACTTACTAAGAAATGTTAAAATAAATAATTTACTTTAATGTGTAAATTTAAATACAATATATATTTATTGCGATTTGTTTTTGTAAATTTAATATAATTTTGTCCTTATGTTGATTTTTGTAGATTTAATTTATTTAAACGTTGTGAAGGGGTACAAAGTGTGACGTTCAGGCTACGCTTAACTAACAACAAAATTCACATATAACAACAATAAAATGAAAATGTTACAAAAAATATATATCCTTCAATTAGTTTATGGTGTATGGTAAAAATACAATGTAAATATAGAGACTTTTTGTTTCGTTCGTGTGTACTATTCATTTAACATTTTGTGCTGCTTCAACGGTTTCCCATATAAATAGTTCCCCTTGCACGAGGCGGGAAAAATCAAATATATTTCGATGCAGGTAAGTTGGATTCGACAAAATTCGTTTTAAGTGTGTGTGATTTTAAAGGTTGTGCACAGCATGGTCAATGATCACTCGGACTAATCTGTATCTTCTTGCAGTTCTTACAATAATTTACCAGATCAAATTGTTTCTTCAATCGCAGTACAATCGCTAAAATGGTAAAAGTAACTGCAAAGTTATACAAATGTACCCATCTATTTAAGATAGACGTAAGATCATATTGACCATTATACTGTTTGGGGATAGTTTAAGGAGTAAATATACAGAATGCTGTTTGTCAACAGAATGGCCAACACTTACATATAATTTCCTAACGTTTTGCTTTTGCTCATTGCTTATGCTCAAATAAATAGGTGATAAATAAATTAAATTACAATTTTGTAAATACATAAAATATTTGGCATTTAATTTCGCGAAGCTCTACGAATTGAATGGTATTCGATTTTAGCACAACATTTTGCACAAGGTTCAGAAGTGATTTGAAAATATATTTTCGGCTGGGTCTTTGGATGGCAATGCGTTTTAACCAGAACAAAAATCTGTCAATCATTCTCATTCTTGTGGAATGCTATTATCATATGTTGCATACGTGCATATGATTTTATATCTCTTTTGGCATGGTGTTAGCATACAAAAATGGCCACATTAAAAAAAAAACAAATAAGTATTTGATTCAAGAGTCTTATGGGAGGAAACAAATCTTAAAAGAAATTTGCTTGATTTCTTTTTTACAATTTTCCATTTGTTTTGGCATTTAACATTATATTTTTGTGCTTATGCTTTGATCTATATATTTAATATATAGTATGTATCTATGAATTCAAAATTTTTTCGCTAGGCTAAGTATTATGGAGCTGCCTATGTTGTTCGTACATATATGAAGTTTACTGTCTGTGTTTTTTTGTGGTAGAAATATTCTGTTAAAAAAGAGTTGTATGTTTTTGCTCTCCTGGCGTATCAAGTTCATATAAAGTCGCTGTGTGCGAGACTCCTGTGGATTGTGCTTTAAAAACTTTTCACAAATTCCAAAATGTTGGTTGCCTCATCTCTAATACAATTGCTCAGCTGTCTCGTGTTGTTTTCGCTTGTCTTGTTGTTAAAAGTACTACAAAAGTGTGTTGTTTCTGTCGTCAGTTGTGTTGTTAAAGTATTGACCACGGAACACCGTACATTATCTCGCTAGCCCTCGCTGCTAAATGCTTTTCCCCATTCGCACGTCTTCAGTAATAACGCTCGCTATGCATCCGTTTCGATTTGGTTTGTTAGTACTTCTCATCGTCCGTGATTTCCCTATGGGAGTTCTGTAATTCTCAGGCCTTGTAGTGCTGATTCCTCACCGCGCAGCAGAGGCTCAGGGCGAAAGTCAGGGACAGCAGCTCCAGCAGAATGACAGCAGCGGTGACGGCGAAAATGGTGACCCAGTTCTCGTAGATGATCTCAATCAGCTTGTCCACACAGCCCTGCAAGAGACAAATACAAAACTCATTAATCGGTTTGTATAAAAGTCAGCTCGGTTTTCATTCAGTTTGTTTACAGCTCGCATTCTCTGCATCTACTCTTACAGCAAAGCCAACCAGACTGGCAGACAGAAGTTTGAGATGCGTGCTGAATATCAATATTAATTAATACGTTTTTATCGTCTCGGCATTGGCGGGCGTCAATTTTTATTAACGCAGTGCGTTCAAACCGCAGAAAAAAGGATTATTAGTTTTTATGGCCGGGCGGCGATAGCGATCGGCAGGCCAAGAAATTATGATTCGGACACACCTATCAATTGAGTTTTGATGGTTTTTCGGTAATTCAGTGAATCGAAAAGCGATCGTTGAATGAATGGTCAATTAATTGAAATTTACAGAGAAAGAAACTATATGAATGACTCAGTGTATAAATTTGTTCTAATCTTATTCATTTTCTTACACTCTCACTATGTCTTTTCTGGTAAAATTCGTATGACGCAGCTTTTCAATAATCTAAAATCTATCTTTGCCTGGTCATTGGCATTACCTGCTGATAAATAGCGTTGTTCAAGGGGCCGCCAAATTTCAAGCGTCGCGACAGCTCACACTCGTTATCCTTCAAATTATCCTTGCAGCAGGACTCGGGTATGTTATAGAAGACATTCATGGAAGACACGGCGATCTCCACAATATTTGTGCGATCCACATTATTGAAACGACTCGTGGCCCAATCTCCAGGTCCATCGGCACCGCAGCATTTCAGCTGAAACCGATAAAGAAATTCGCATAAATCGTTTTTCTCTGCGATGTGGTGGGTATGTCCAAGCACTTACATTCTTCTGCAGCGTATCAAAGGTGACGGTGCGTGAACTCATGGTGGACTGGCCGTACTCCTCCTGGACTGACGACTTGACTGCCGCCCGCACGATGTCATCCAGCTTGTCTTTGTTGTGGAAGGCCCATGCCCCGGCTGCGATTTGTGCCACCATCACGATGAGTATGACACAGAAGAACTGCAAGAGAATTTCAGATTTATGAATGGCGGAGTGTGCGTCGCACCCGTGGGCGTTGAGTAAATAAACTGGTTGCGATTTAAGAAAGATATGTTTGCACTCGCAATAAGGAACTCCATAAAATTGCAACTTTTTTTTACATAATTCAAAAAGAATCTATAGTCTTCTATAAATATAAAATATATTTTCTATTACAAAAATGGAATAAGTACTTTAAATGACATAACTTTAAAAACAATTTTCCGTTATTACAATAAAATTTAATTGGGTTTTAAATTATTTTGGCAAGTGCATCGTTTTGCCAAACTGCCAAGGCATTGTGGGCGAACGTCCGTTGCAATCTTACGAGCGGAACAGTGTGGGCCACACATTTGCATCCATTTTAATTGGAATTCCCAGACACTGGTTATGATAGTACTTTACTGCACTTTTACTTACCGAAACCAGCAGACATTGCGACTCCCGACAAACTCCGCAACAGCCAAAGAATGCGCCCAATGTGATCAGGATGCCGATGGCCAGGAAAACATACAGGGCTATGTGATAATGATTGTAGTTTTGTGTCATCGACAGCATAAATGTGGGATCGGTCAGCATCCAAACGGAGGTCACCACGATGGTCAGTCCGATGAGCTGCAAGCGAAAAGAGTACAACATATAGTAGAGCATTACCTATTTTTACACATTTTCGCTGTAATTCTCAAATGGTTGCATCCATCACACTGGGCACACGCGTCAATGACGCCATCTGGCAAGGCGGCAATTAAAGTGGGAGACTACTGCCCCGCCCAGTTTTCCCGTCCCTTAAACTTCTATAGTTTCGTACATATGATGTCAGCTAAGTTGGACACAGACTATATAGCAACTGCTGTTGTGCTTCTTTTAATTTAATTAAAAGCAGTAACATGAAACCAAGTAAAGTAAAATAATCTTTCAGTTATTCAATACAGCATACAAATTCAAAGGCAGCTTTCTGAGCCCAGAACTTTTAAAAACCCATAAGAACAGGCCCATTAGGTTCGAAAATTAATGATGCGTTTAAGAAATCTACGGCATATAAAATTTGGTTTCGAGTTAAATTTTTGGCGTTCATCGCCAAGACATACTGTATTTATATATAGCAGTGCCAAGACATTGATCCCCAGCGAGAATATGAGAATTGCGAGCTGTTATTATCTCACTTCTCGGGTTATCAGCGAACGAAATATGAACTTTTCTTTGAATTTCCGCTAAAGGAATTCTTGTTATTTAATTCTCCTTAGGTTTGCTGCCAAGAAATAAAACACTTAACTCACTGCTGCCAATCCCAACCATCCAGAAAAATGTTGTTTTTAAATTTCCGCTCGTGCAATGAGTGAGAAAATCTAATAAAGAGCTTATGACTTAATAGGTTGGGCTGCCAAGCATCGAGGTGTCTATGCAAGTTCATTAATTATTCAGCAAAATTATTCATCGCAGGGAAATCGAGTGTGCGATGAGAGCTAATCAAGAGATGTAAACAAGTGCACATATTACTTGGAAAATATGTAAATTTAGAACCACTTAAGAAACAAAGGCTAACTGGGAAGCATTTCCAAATACAAAACACTTATTATCTCGTGTTTTTTTCTCAGCTCGAATGCTTTTGCAATTGCCTAGAAAACTGGAGCATCAGAGCTTCTTGATAAGATTACGCAGTGGATCTCGCAATTACCAAATATCTATTTAACTTGAAGATACACTAAAATATGAGATATAAGACCTTAGAAACAGTTTTTGGCGCCCAGGAAAAATGAGTATAAAAGCAAGAGTCGTAAAATATATCTGAAAATCTTAAGAAATATAAGAGAAGCGGAGACCGGCTTTATGTGGGTGGTCCACGAAAGAGAGAGCTGCTATAAAGTGAGCGAGACAAAAAGTGTGCCACAAAGTGCACGATATGCTGGCCCAAAAGTTCATGAATGTGAATATGTGAGTGTGTGCAGCTAACGGAAAAACTACTCATGGAAACGTAATACAATGTTGCCCCATTCGAGGGCAGTTTATTGAGTAACGACTGATGCAAAGACGACATAAGTACATTGTAACCAGAAGACCTTGTTTGCATAACTGGGATCAGTGAAATAACTATGAATATTATACAAAATATGAAGCGTTGAGTTGAATTTTAAACATTTTATTTAAAGAAAAGGGTTATTCTCTTCTTATATACTAAGCACTACGTTGGATAAACCCCAATTCCCTATCCTTTTAGAGCACAAAAGTTGACCCCGTTTGGAATCATTCCCATTTTCCCTGAAGGAACTGAATCCACGCCTTGTTTGTAGATATCTTTGTTGGAATTTTACGATTCCCCGAACGTTTTCACATACATATTTTTACACATCTGACACCATGTCGCGTGTCCAAGACAAACAAACAAAAAGCCCGCCGAATGGGCCAATAAATGTGCAGAGTCCTTCGTTGACCCAGTTTTCAGAGCCGAGGCGTCGAAAGCGGAAAACGAGAGAGCATTTTACTGCTTCCAAACTGCAAAAAAACAAAAAAAAAAAAATGGGGGCAAAAGCCAGCTGGGCTTGCATTGCATGTCCAGTTACAGTCACAGTTTTGCCCCACAATTAACCGCATCGATGGCAAATCGCAGCCATAAGGCAACAGCCATCATGCAACTCATAAACTGAAAATACAAATTGAAAAATGAATGAAGCGCCACTCATGAATAATTGAGTGAAAAATAGCACAGCGAATTAGGTATGTAGCTGTGACATGTCAGAGCGAATTGAAAATAGATACAGGCCAGCATCGTTACTATGAAATATTACTTAATTTAAAGCAAAATATTACATTTTTTAGGAATTTAAAAATTCTGCACTATGGATGTCCGACTGCGAATGAATAAATGGTTTTTTTAGTGGGTGGACAGGATAGGAGTGTCAGATGGTCGACGGAATATTTGAAAATCTTTTAGTTTTGGTCACCGTCAACTTCAATGACGACAGCGCCGGCCGTTTAGCATTTTGGACGCTTTTGGCATAGGCCTCCCCCGGCGTCTTTCAACTGGGATATCGGCCTCATTGGAACGTCAGCGTCCTCAGAGATCGTGGCGTTTGATCACGATGCCCCACGGCGACGATGAAAATGGAAATGTTTGGAAACCGATGCACAGTGGTGAAAGATTCGAAACAATTCAAACAGTGGTCATGTTTTAAGAAGTTGAATGAAAATATATATTGTGGGTTTGTAGAATAATTGATAACATGCCCTGGCTAAAAATAGCCTCAAAACAATCTATGAAAAGTCTTCAAAGCTCCATATAAATAAAATCTGACGCACTTTCATCCATACACCGCTCTAAAAATAGTTCAAACGATTAGTGAAATGAACTGCATCACAAACACATCACATTTCTATCACTCATTGTTCCTCCACTGAAATCAAACGCATACCACTGTGCATCCAACAACAACAACGATGAATACTAAAACATCACAGATCAAGGAATATTACACAAAAAGCAAATGTATTACATTATCTTATTGGGAAATATGTATTATTAATTTGTAATCTATTAGTATAGAGCCACATGTTCCAGAAAAAACGAACAAAAGGTTTTCGAAAACTTATAATTGGGAAACTTGGAAAACCATTTGGATTTTCTCTCAGTGTACAACAACGAAAAACTGAACGGACGCGTAAGTTTGTGTTGTTCCTCGCCCGTATTCGAAAATAGCTTTTGACTAATAAATACTATAGACAGAAATCGAAAAAAGGCAGCAACAATCAACAAACCAACCAAAAAAAAAATTGAAAACAGCCCGCATAAGAATCTAAATTTTAAATTTGTTGCCCAAAGGAAAAGCGAAACTGATTTCGCAAGCCGCGGAAGACAAGAGGAAACCCCAAGAAAAACTCAAGGAAAACAAACACAAACAATCGCAGTGGCAGATAATAATTGAATGGAAACAATTGAAAGCCAAACGAGGCAATGTTGAAAGTCAAAAATTGCGTAAAACAACAAGCAGATAAGTTGGGCAAGGAAAATAAACCCTTTTTGTTCTGAGAGGAGGAGGTCCTTTTTTAGCGAATTAAGCCAGCCGAAGTTTGTAAAAATATCAAAGGCACGTATGCGTTATAAAAATAATAAAACAAAAAAAAAAAGAGACAGGAAAAGACAGAAGCAGAAGAAAAACAACTGAACAAACATGTGGAGGGAAAAGAAAACAGTGGGAGGTGGGAATGGAGATGCTTAAATGTTTATCTCTTTGTGTGCGTGCGGAGGTGAGTGAGTGTGTGTGTGTGTCGTTCACTCTCCTCCCACAGCGGAACTTCTATTGTTTTTATGCGGGAGTTCGAGCAGAGCGGTAGGGAGTGCGAACGGGAGGGGGATAGATACAGTGATGTCGCTTTAAAAAGCCAGTTGAAGTTATTAATGGTATTAAATAAATAAAAATTAAATAGCGCTTTAAAGTAGAACTAATAATAATTATTAAACAATGTGTTTATATGAATGTTTAAGTTGACTTTCAAGTTTATAATGCAGTCACCCTTTCGTTTTTATATATAATAATTATGAATTAAGTTTTGTTTTGGGCACCGCTGGGATCGGGAGAGTGGAGAATGGAGAGAGGGACTAAAAGAGCGGTAGGACTCCAAAGAGCGTGCGCACGGCTCCTCCCCCGCCCCCCCACACCCTAACGAGAGAAAGAGGGGCGTAGGGAATACACAACACACACACACATATTCGCTCACGCAACACCCACATACACACAGACACACGCACACACGCGCGCGAAAGGAGGTCCGGGTGTTCCAGTTGTTGTTGTTGTGATGGGAGAGAATCGAATCTCGCATAGTTGTTGCTGCTGCTGGAATCTACATACCCAGAATAAAATGTTTATAAGGACCATCAGATATTTGACACACGAACAGCAGCCGTTGAGACCCATGGCGGATTGATATTCTCAAATGGGTAACTCCTTAAAAAGTGGCTGTGATTTAACTGGTTTGTCAACCACTTGGAGATGCTCTTTTTCAAAGGAACCCCGAACTGCAGTGTCGCCTGCACTTTTCGACCTTTAACACTTTTTCAAAACACCCCGTCGGTCGCACTATATTTTTCGTATTTTTTTTCTAATTTTCCCGTGCTAAAATCCAGCGATTTGAGCCACTGTTTGCGCGACTGGCCGTTGCACCCGATTTGTTTTAAAAATTTTATTTGTGCATCAAGGCGTCCGTCCAACGTAAAATTCTTGAATCAGTGCGACCGTTAACGGGGCCGTTCAAATATACCAGCGGGTATAGAAATGCTAAATACTAAAACCTGGTGACCTCTAAAATATACCAAAGACTTGGGTGTATAACATTGCTAAAGCGTAACATTGCTTGCAACCGGCTTTAATTGTATCCTATACACAAACCAAAATTGCTTATCGATAGTTTAGATAATTATTATCTCAAAACTTTCTACTATAATGAGCATTTTTGAAGTAGATTTTACTTGAGCGTAAGAAACTTAACATTTTGAGTTTTATAAAAGTCGGAAATTGAAAAACCAAACTTAGATTTTCAAAACAAAGGAATTGAAATTTAGTTTTTTTCATAAATATTAAAATCCGTAAAACTCTAAAGAGATTTAAATGTGACCGCTATTCGACCACGGTTTTTATCCTCTTCCGCGAAACGGTCATACTGTTCGCGCAGGCGAAAATGGCCTAAAGCGTGAAATGTTTAATCCGTTGTTGTTTCTCCTCCGCAATAGTTACTAATAGAAACAAATGCAAAATGGCTGTCTAACGTTTAAGTGCAGCGACCGCCGAAGATCGTGGAAAATCTGCATGAAAAGCGGCTCGCAGGCAAATGGAGGGCGCGTGAAAATGTAGCAGACACCTCTTTATCGCGAAAACGAATATCGGTGCAAAGGGAAAAACAAAAACCAAGGAAAATACAGCCAAACGCGAATGTGAATGTGAAGGCAAAGTAAGCGAAAAGTCCCCCAACTTTTTTGGGGAGTATCGAGTGCACCACATACGTTTTCAATATATATTTCGATTGCATTGAAACCAGAGACTTTGACAATTTTTCCCCCTTTCGTTGTTGCTGCTGTTGTTGTTGTTGTTGTTGTTGTTCGGTTTGTTGCAAGTTGTGTGAGTGTGTCTTGTAATTTTGTTACGCAGTGGAGCGAAGTTGGAGTTTTGTGGAATGGAAATGGAATGAAGTGAAATGAAGTGGAGTGTAACCAAACACGAAACGGAAAAGCGGGGAAAAAACCTTAAAGCGCAGCCTAAGCTTTAGTCGTACGAAAAATTTCTCAAGCGCTGCAAGCCAGTCTTCGCCAAAGTAAAGCCCCCTTCCTCCTCCTCACCCCTTTTTGCATAATAAACGTAAAACTTTGCGCCCACTTTACGCACTTGTTTTTTATGCTTTCGGCGTTCAGTGCACTTAAAAACTTAATTGGTTCCCCCGTCGGTGGTGTTCATGTAGCGGATTTTGCTGTTAACGATGTAAATATTGTTATATTAGCATACGTTAATTTACAAGTTAGAATGATAATAGAAAATGTTATTAATGACTGAGATTTTAAAAAGTATTCTCGGATTTCTGTTTAATGCAATATTTTAAAAGTTTATATACAAGAATTTCTTTAGGCTACCTTTACATTGTGTGCTTGTTTAATTTAAAATAAGCTACTATTAACAAGGTAGCGGTAAATATTTATGTTTAAGGTCCACTCTCTGCAGTGTTAGAGGTCCGTACCACCTTTGGAGAAATCCCCCTCGCCGCTTCAAACGCTGTAACTTCGCAAATTTCACTTTCACATTCGTCGTGGGCAGTTACAGCGAAGCCAATTGCTTGGTACTTCTTTTATTTTTTTGTTTTTCTTCCCCACTTTGGGGCGTTTCAAATTAGAAAGTGTTTGCGTGTGTGTGTGTTTGTGTGTGTGAGGGTTTATGCGTGTGTGATGCGAGCGGCATTTTCTCAATGAGTTTGGCTAATTATGTAGCTCATGTTCGATAACCGCCGTAAATGGTGAAAAGTCTCCGCAAATTGTGTCAACTTTGGAGACTGTAACTTTACACCCGCCACATAATTTAATTTTAATTAGCGCTCGTTAACAGCTTTCCACCTCCCCTCGCCATTTTGTCGCCCTCTCGAAATTGCAATGTGTGGGAAATTTAATTTGTTGCATCCAGGGGGGGGAAGAGGGAGATAGAAACAGTGGGAGACGGAAAAAATGAAATGAACAACACTAATGAAAATGCAAATTGAAAACTACACTTACATACAGTTGTGTAACAATTAACAGAAATTTTAAAATCATTTTTTTAATACACAGATAAATTTTGAGTTCTGTATCTGCTTCACTTAAAGTAATAAGTAAAGCGTAGTTGAAATGTTTTTTCTGGGTACTAATTAAACCAGTTCTGAAATATAGAATAAAAAGAAATGTGGATTATTTGAGCACAAACAAGTTTTAATTAACCTGTAAAATACTTGATCATTTTTTAGGATTCTTGATTTTGGAGCTTTATAAAATCCCTATTCATTTGGCCACCACTTTATTTATACATAAGTATGTACGTACATATGTATTTCAATCATTTGCATTCCGCACACAAACATTAACAGAGCCACCAATACACATGAACCTACATTTGCCAACAGTCAACATAAATTAGTGCGAGCAACGGCACTTGGCAACATGCAACAATAACAACAAAAGCGACATGATTGAAGCAACAACAACACCGACCAAGGAAGTTGCCAACTGTCCCGCTTTGTCTCTCTTATTGTCATTTGCAACCATCCCGCTCTGTCTCCCTATTGTCATTAGCGAGTTAGCAGAGCGCCGCTCTAATAACAGCGCCTTTACATTTCCATTTGCCAAGTGCAACAACCCTGCGTGGGTGTGTGTGTGTGTGTTTGAGTGTGTGTGCGTGGTGTGTGTGAAAATACTATAGAATTTGTGGCAATAACAATGGAAAATGGGAAACTGGCATCGTGGAAAACTGGGTAACGCTTTTATAATTTATTCCAATTTTAACTGCTTTTTACGGCCTTCTTCTTGTCTGTTAATTGTTGTTATTGCTGCCTGTAAATCCCATGCGGACAATCTGTTATTTTCTCACACCGGTTGTTGTTATTATAATTTCCCTACACATAGAAAAAAACGTGTTTAGTATAGCAAAACGTTTCTTTTTGTCTTTGAGAAATCTTTTTGTGCAATATCATGCAAATTTAAAAAGAAAGTTTAAAATTATTATTTTAATAATATTGTCTTGCAATTTAATTATAGGTATGATTTTCTTTCTCTGTTTCTCCGTTGGATGTCTAGAAGGGAAAGGTGCCTAAGTCGTTGTAAATAAGAAATGGGGGAAATAAAATATAATTTCTATATATAGACAGTCCATACATGTGTTTGTTTAGATGAAATGTCTGGACGCGTTTTTATCCGCTAGTTTTCAAAGTGTAAAGGTAAACATTCTTTCAAAAACAACATTGTGTTTTCCGCAGTTTCTGTTTTTCAGGGAATCCTTCAGTTTACTTTACAACTATGCACTACTAAACAAATAGTCCAGTTTTATATTACCTATGCTTATTAACTTGTAATATGGGGTCAGTTACTTGCAAGTAAATTATTCATGAATATTTACTTAGGAGCTAGGAATGACTTTTGCAGGTTATTAAAGTAACTTTTAACTACGGAGTCATATTTACGAATGTATAAGTATCTTGCGGATACAATAAGTGTTCATGAGACCCAGCTGCATGTCTCAGGTTTCTGAAGATCAAGTACTTGCTGGTGCCTAAAGTGTGTTTTGGGTTACTGGCGCTTCTAAGTTGTACTTCACTCTTTAGAGTGTGTGTGGCGTTCTAATTTGCTTTCATTACCTAATTCGTGAGGTGCGTGAAAGTTGACCCCAAGGTTTCCGCGCTCGACTTAAGGCGACATGGAATCGTGGAAAATAAACCTTGGGAGTGTGTGCTCCGAAAAGCCTAATCGCAGCTGTCTAAATAACCTGTAGAAGGTATAAGATATACGGGGGGTTACTTGCGATAAGGTCGGCAAACAAAATACTACTTATCGTTAAATCAATAAACCACACAAAAATTCTACTTTTCATTTCAGTTTGGATTGAAGCGGTGCAGGCGACATAAGAACGCGATAAACCCAGCGCAGGTCGACCGATAAGCGAGGAAGCCGACTGGCGACGATAAGGAGGATATCTGAAACTATATCAGCGATATAGAAGTCGCATCCGGAGGAACCGGAGCGAGCATGTCGCACGGTGGAGCCGGTGGTGGTCTGGGAGCTCAAACTGTTGGAGCCGGCCAACTTGGAGGCGGTGCAGCGGCAGCTGGCGGTGGAGAATACCGCGAACTCCACTGGACGGTCTCAAGCGTAATGGACTCGTCTCGGGTCTCCACCTGCCTCATATCGATGCTGCTCATAGTCTACGGCAGCTTTCGGTCCTTGAACATCGAGCAGGAGGCACGCGAGCGGGAGCAAAAGAAGCGTAATGAATCGATGACCAATCTGCTGACCGGCGAGCCCGTCGAGAAGGAACCAAGTATGTGTGAAATGGATGCAAAAGCATAAGGAATGTTTTATAAGTTTCAGATCTGTATTTCACAGCGGATAAATTCGCCACTCTGGACACGATGCATGCCCTGTGTTTGCCCCTCGGAGCTTCCATCTCACTGCTCATCATGTTCTTCTTTTTCGACTCGATGCAGCTGCTCTTCGCCGTCTGCACAGCGAGTAAGTGTGGTTGAAATAATATATATGTACATATATATTTCTGCTTATCTGCCAATGGTTTCCTTTGAAATCATTTCGAAATATTAAAGTATTCATTTGAGAATACAAATGACTTAAGCCACACTTCGTATCACATTTAAGCGAAAGCTTTACTTTTAATTATAAATTAAGGAGCTGATAAACCCATTACTCATACTCATAGTAATGAGTATGAATACCAAATTTAAGTTTACAACTCGAATGTGATAACAGCCATTATTATCATTAAGTTGCATACGTATTCAAGGAAGATGCCATAACGTACTTTTTGCTTTACTAAATGTCCAATCTCTGCCCACAGTTATAGCCACCGTGGCGCTGGCCTTTCTGCTGCTGCCCATGTGCCAGTACATCATCAGGCCATGCACGGATGGAAAGCGATTCTCCTTCGGATTCTGCGGTCGCTTCACAGCCGCGGAGCTCTTCAGCTTTACGCTTTCGGTATCGATTGTGTGCATTTGGGTGCTCACTGGCCACTGGCTGCTAATGGATGGTAAGAAACGATGTGAAGACATACGAAAGAGTTTCCTGTAACAACGTTTTTTTTTTTTCCCCTTTTTCCAGCAATGGGCATGGGCCTTTGTGTGGCATTCATTGCGTTTGTGCGTCTGCCCAGCCTTAAGGTGTCCACGCTGCTGTTGACCGGCCTGCTTATCTACGACGTCTTCTGGGTATTCCTCTCCTCGTACATCTTTAGCACCAACGTGATGGTCAAGGTGGCCACGCGACCCGCCGATAATCCAGTGGGCATCGTGGCCAGAAAGTTGCATCTGGGCGGCATTGTGCGGGACACACCAAAGCTGAATCTGCCCGGAAAGCTTGTTTTTCCCAGCCTCCACAATACGGGCCACTTCTCCATGCTGGGGCTGGGTGATGTGGTAATGCCGGGCCTCTTGCTGTGCTTCGTCTTGCGGTATGATGCGTACAAGAAAGCGCAGGGCGTCACATCGGATCCCACACTGTCACCGCCCAGGGGAGTTGGCTCCCGGTTGACATACTTTCATTGTTCCTTACTGGGGTAAGTCGTTGAGTTAACAGAGCGAAAGTTTAAGAAGGCTTAGATGTGGGTAGTTGATAAATACTAATTTCCGTTTCATTGCAGTTATTTCTTGGGCCTGCTTACAGCGACGGTCAGCTCCGAGGTTTTCAAGGCGGCCCAGCCAGCGCTGCTGTATCTAGTGCCCTTTACGTTATTGCCGCTCTTGCTGATGGCCTATCTGAAGGTACAGTCAATGGTTGAATAGTTCCGAATCGAGTGATATCTGTAATAATTTGTTACTTGTTGCAGGGCGACCTGCGGCGCATGTGGAGCGAGCCGTTTATCGCGCAACAACCATCAAAACAACTGGAAGTCTGAGTGTACTCTATCTAAAAGCAAAGAAAAACAAACAAAAAAACAAGCAACAAACAATGTGAAGAACACACACATAAGATCTAATACTAACGTTTGTCTCTTAAATAACGTATTGAGTATGTATTTTTTAACTCAACTTAACTAAGTTTCGTTTTAAGTTAGGTGATCCTCGTTTTCATAGTGAAATAAAAGCAAAAACCGAGTAATTATAGTTTTTAGCCTAAGCGGAAAGGTTTTATATATTCACATATATATATACGTCATACGAGAGTTCATTCAAATTGGCTTTAATGTCTCCAATCATGCAGATAACTAGCGAGTAGAACAAAGATCAAGCGAAATATTAGTTACACTTCATAGGCATTACTAATATCTCTGTAAACCATAGCGAAAAGACTAGAAAGAAGACAGTTTGAGATTCGAATTTCGATCACACATCCATGCGAAACCTGTTCCGGGCAGTACGTTCTGTAAATACTTAAGTTATGTGTAATAATAACAAACCACCATGCAACAAATAATAGTTAGTAAGCTCGCCTTCATACACATTTAATCGCGATCCGTATCCGTTTCACACTCTCATTTCCGTCCTTCGATTTCCCTGTTTTGTCACCAAATGTTTCCCACACAAACTCACGACCATAATGATGTTTTTGCCAAAATGCATGTGTTCGTTGCAAACAATAACTCAATTAATAATGCTAGACAACAACTGTTGCACTGCGTGTGTTTCACAAAATTAAGTTTCAAGAATTTTAATTATTTACTATTAACGCAGCTAACAATAAATAAATACTGTATGCATATGGAAACGATAGTTACATATTAATTTTAAGTAAATGCAATTTCGAAACGTATAGAAACAATAAAAATGTGAGATTTAAAACAAATGGTCGGTTCATTTTTTTTTTCACAATAAGGTGGTTTTACAAGAATTGGAAGCAGTAACGCTTTTGCAAGAGAATTAATAAGAAACTTTTTAGACTGTTTCCATTTAAATGTTGGCGCCATTTATTCCTAAGTTTCCCACCATTTTATTTACCAAAGTTTCCAACCTATCGGTAATCGTGTTTATATATGCAGTACGGTCACACCTTAGCGGTTAAATTCCCGTTAGCGAATACAGCCTCCCATTTAGCGGAGCCACACTCCATTTAGAACATCGATACAACTAGTATCGATAGTTATCTATCATACGAATCGACTTTCGTCCGGCTCTAGTTTTCACGCTCGACGTTTTTTCGTTTAAAATCGCAAAAAACACAAACAAATCAGTGATAAATAATATTGCAACCAAGCGGTAGCTCAAGCGGAACTGGCGACGCATTAATTGCGATTACGACTTAAAAACAATCCAGTGTATGTGCACTTCAGTTGTTGACTAACTTGCCACTTCCTTTTGCTCGCAACAACAAAACAACGCAAAAGAATATTTTGAGCGGATGTGCGTGAGTGTTTGTGTGTGTGCGAGCGAGATATCATGCACTTTGTGTAGAAAAATAAAAGTATAAAAAAGATGCCGAGCATTTAGATAATAGTTCAACCGCAAAGTGAGTTATTTACATGTGCTGAGTGGCTAATTTAATAGTATATCTGATAATATTATAAGCGTGTTCCACGCGCATATTGCGATGTGACGTAGGCGTGGAAATTCCTGTGTGAAATTTTTCACCACCGCACGGCTGTGTGGGTGTGTGTGTGTGTGTCTGGTTGCCTGTGCATTTGTGTGAGTGGGTGTGTGTGGGCTACGCCGCAAGTTTGTTTTCGTTTGCTTTTAATTGCCGAGAAAAAGGATTAATTGTGGCACTGAAAATGCGTGTTACTTAATGTAACGTGCAAACATGCGTGAATATTCATTACATAAATGCTAATTTCTCCATACATTCTTAGGAACATAAATATGTGCTTAAGTCTGGGCGCTTTTCATTATCTACGCACTTTGCATATTTGTGGCTTAAAAAATGTTATTTTGCTTTTGCTGCTTTCAAAAATTCAGGATGTTGAATAACTATGAATTGAATTGCAAAATCAATATTATGTTTCATTAATAAGGAAAGCTATAAATGTTATTAGTTTGTTTTTGTTAGCAATTCATACTTATCAAGTTAACGTTGGCAGAATTCCCCCAATTCGTTAAAAACGTTAATCCTGTGCGTCAGAGAATAGAAATAGATCGTTGCACATCAGCCCAATATAGTCGAAATCGAATATACAATACATATGACAACTAATACTATAAATGGATTTGTAATTCTTAAAGAGTCCAAAAATGCGCCTGTTTTTGCCAAGAAACTTGACTTAACCGCAATCGCTTTGCTTGGCTGACATTTCAGCGCTTTTGAAACGGACTCCAGCTGGGTAACTCGTGTGGCAAACTGAACCCGAACCGGCAGAGGCAGCGGCAGCAGGAACAGGAGCAGGACCTGGACCAGCGGCACTGGCAACCACCTGGCCAAATGGGTGGCAACAGCACAGGAGCGAACACGAGCGCCTTTAGCGCAGGCGGTTACATTGGGCCCACGTCGGCCAGCAGTCATCACAGCCTGGGAACTTCATCCGCAGCAGCGGCGGCGGCAGCAGCAGCAGCAGGAAGCGACCTAATACCCGCACCCATTGGCACGGGCCACGCCATGGGTGTATCCTCGTATGCGTACGGAGGCACCAGCTGGGAGGAGTTCTGCGAACGACACGCCCGTGTGGCTGCCTCGGATTTCGCCAAGGCCTGCATCACGTACATCAATGGCAATCTGCCGCCCGAGGAGGCGAGGAACATCCAGCACCGCAGCTTTGCTCAGAAATTTGTGGAATCCTTCTCGGCGCACTATGACACGGAGTTCTTCAAGCGGAGGAGCACTCTGAAATCGGGAGCGGGCTCGCTGGACTTCGAGGAGGAGCACGAGGTGCCGAAGCTGCTCTCAAAGTCTCTACTAAGACGACTATCATTCAAAGGACTGCGCAAGGGCAAGGTGAGTTGATGTTCTTCTCAAATCACATGATTATCATACTTTCATAAGACATGTTTTGTTGGCCGACTGTAACCATTAAGAAGGTCACGAATCACGAACGAAAAGTATGCAGATAAAAGCATTCACTTTAGCATTCTTTGCATTCTGTCCATAAGTCCGATTAGAGCTTACTGAAGTGGTATTACTATCTTCTACTCGATGTGTTAAATACGACACGATTATCAGAACATGCTGTCAATTATGCGAGTCTTTCTTTCAAGTTTGCAGCTAATAAAACATTTCCCATTGATTAGAAAGCGTTTGGGTGCCAGGATGCTTGATAGTCGGCAACTCCGGCTATATTGTCACCACTTGTTTTAACTGTCAAAGATTTCTCTGCTGCAGGCCTTCTTCCACAAGAACTCGGATGATGTGGACGGCAGCGGTGGCAGCGGCAAGCAGAGCAAGACGAAGCTGGCGAAGATCGTGGTGGAGTGCCGCAAGGAGGGCACCGTGAACAACCTGACGCCGGAGAGTCTGGATCAACCGACGGGCTCACAAAAGTGGGAGAAGTGCCGACTGGTGTTGGTCAAGGCAGTGGGTGGCTACATGCTGGAGTTTTACACACCTCACAAGGCGACGAAGCCGCGCAGTGGAGTCTTTTGTTTCCTCATCTCGGAGGCGCGCGAAACCACGGCTCTGGAGATGCCGGACAGGCTGAACACGTTCGTCCTGAAGGCGGACAACAACATGGAGTATGTGATTGAGGCGGAGAGCGCTGAGGAGATGCGTAGTTGGCTAGCCACTATACGCTACTGCATGCGAACGCCACCCACTCAGCAGCCAACGATCGAGTCGGACGGTGTGATGGCGTCCGCCATGCAAACATCGCCCACAAATCCGAGTCCCAATCCCATTGGCGGCATTCAGAATCCCCAGTACCAGCAGCAGGGCGGCTCCAATGGCAATCTGGTGGGAGGCGGAGCACCGCTCACCTCATCCCTGTCTGCAGACAGTGCTTTGGGCCAGGGAGGAGCCACATCTGCCAGCGAACTAAATGTCATCAACGAGTTGGGCACCACACCGCCCTCGGGGCCACCAGATATACCTGTGCGACCCCATCGTGGTGAACAGCGCCTGTCCGCCTCCAGCAACTTCGATGGCATCGAAGGCACCGAAAACGATGCAGATGTGGCGGATCTGACGGCCGAAATGAGCGTATTTCCCTGGTTCCACGGCACACTGACGCGATCGGAAGCTGCGCGAATGGTCCTGCATTCGGATGCGGCCGGACATGGATACTTTTTGGTGCGACAGAGCGAAACGCGCCGCGGTGAGTTCGTCCTGACCTTTAACTTCCAAGGACGGGCGAAGCACTTGCGGCTCACCATCTCGGAGAAGGGTCAGTGTCGGGTGCAGCACCTGTGGTTTCCCTCGATCCAGGAAATGCTCGAACACTTTCGCCACAACCCAATACCTCTGGAATCGGGCGGCACTTCGGATGTGACTTTAACCGAATGGGTGCACTCACACAGCAGACTGAATGATCCGACGATGGCAGCAAATCATGACTCTGGACAACTCAACGATCTTTCCACGAATGGCAATGGTAATGGAAATGGAAACGGCAATGGCAATGGCTACGATAATGGCCAGGGATCATCGACGGCATCAAATGCGGCCGGAGGAAGTGCATCGGGAGCTGCTGGCGGTGGCCATCCGTCGCCGAGACATGTGAGATAGCCAAAATTTTGGAGTCAATTCAGTGTCAGTGATGGTTTTTTATTTTACTTTGATTTCAATTAAGTATTTATCATTTCATATCAACTGGGCTGGGGCTTGAACTGTGAACTGCTGAATGTGTATAGCTTAGTAAATAACTCAAATTTAATTATATAAACACAACAATTGATGCCATAGTAAACTGCTCAATCAATAGAAGTTACAAATTTAAATTACGAGCTGCATAACTTGCATAGCTCAATTCCAAACAAATGTTGGTAATTTTAAAAGAGAATTGGCAACTCTTTGTTTCGAGTAAACATTTTGTATTTTTGTTAATTTGTGTTTAGTTTGATTTGATTGTCGCATGCTTCATGTTTCGCCACACACCCCAGACCGCCTTAAAAATTCTGCAGACTAACTAATTTGATTTATTTTCCGTACAGTGCAACGAAGTGATTACCATGAATCTGAGTGTTCGCCTAAAGACAAATGAAATCGAACTGCCACAGGAGCCAACACACGTCTATTTTCCGGAGCAAGTCTATTTCCATTTGGATCCCACAACGCTAACAGTGCACGGATCACCGCCAACGGCCCAGAACTTCCTGGACCAGCCACATCTGCGGGCCTCGAACGCCTCCCTTCAGGCAGCTGCCCATCATACGGCGGGCTCCGCCAGCAACCGGCATCCCAGCGATGGTGGCAGCAACAGCGGCGGAGCAGCAGGTGGATCGGGATCCAGTGGTGGAGCCGCCGAATGCACCGGACGGGCCGTCGATAATCAGTACAGCTTCACCTAAGTCCGCGCGATCGATCCTCAACTGCATTTCGTGGCTTTACCAGCGGAACTTTACTTTTGTGCCATTTTAATCATTGTCCTGAAGGAGAGAGGAGAATTGTGTTTTCTTTTTTTCGCATCCAATGTGCGTTCTTTGCTTTCTTGATTCACTTGTTTCTATTTTAGTTAGTACCTCTTTTGGAAGACATGAAGTAACTGAACATTATTATGTATACATTATATAGCTAAATGTGTGTGTTCATTTTAAGTACATCAATGTTGTATGTATAGACAAGAAAAACCTACAAAGAAAAACCTAAAAAAAAAACGCAAATGAAAATTGTACGATTTTTGTGGGCACCAAAGGTGCGACTCATGCGAATCCTAAAACTTCCTGCTTTACAAAACAAAAATACATACATATATACTATACTTATAAATATAAATTATATATACATAAATATATATTGAAATTGGTAAACTACAATAAATGAAGTTATGTAAAAGTAAATCTCAATTTGTTTAATTTTGTCGGTCACTTTACATAGCTTTCATAAAAATGAATAACATTTTGTTGGTTATAAGATGTACTTGATGTTCTTTAGAGTTTCGCTTAATTATTTATACTAAGGCTATATCGTATTAAAATTAGTTTATAATGTTTCAAATTTTCGTTTTAAAAACGTTGTTATGGTTTGCGCCCGTGCTAACTTTACAGCGTGGTTTTAACGAGTTGGCAGGTCTACTTCTCTAACAGTTTTTGTAATTTCTGACCTACGAAGCGATGGTCACATTGCCATGCCGGCAAGAGGCAAAAAGTTGATAATTCGAGGAAAAACTAAAACTCTCGAAGGATATGGAGCTGGAACTGGACGTGCTGGATTCCCTGCAGGCATTGTCCTACCAAGGACCCTGCCTGCAGCAGGAGAATCTGAGTCGCGCCCTGGACGCGGGTATCGGAAGTCCGGACTTGCGGGCGGTGATCCATTGGCTCGCCCACGAATTGCACATATTGCGGAAAACCGATGAGCGCGTGAGTTCCAGCAAAGCGGATAACGATGAGTTCGCCTTCGAGCTGTCCCTGCTGCTCACGGAGTTGGGCTGCCCGTACCGACGGCTGGTGCAGGGAGCCATAGAGCAGCGCTTCCAGGAACGGCAGGCACTGCTGCAGCTGCTGGAGTACCTCACATCCGAACTGATGACCACCAAGATGGTTCTGAAGTCGCAGCCCGTGGGTCCGGCCTGCAAACGCTCGAAAGCGGACTCAAATGTCCAACAGGCGGTCGAAAGTCTAGCTAAGGATTTGCAGCTAGGCGAACTGCCCAAGAACATCAATACCAAGCTGCTTTTCGAGAAGATAACACCCCGTTTGGAGCAGGCCATTAAGCAAACTAATCCCCAAGTGCTCAGCGATCCGCTGTTGAAGCTAAAGAAGCCCTTGACTGATGCACAGTGGCGAGTTCTGGAGTCCCTGCATCGAGAACTGGAGGCGGAGTACAATCTACGCCGGCAGATGATGACCACGCGCCTGGAGGCCACTGTACAAAGCTTTCAGTGGTCGGAGTCCATGCGTCAGCGCTCCAATGAGATCATGGACCGCTTCAATCGCAAGATGAGGGAGCTGGAGCAGTTTAGAGTGGGCGGAGAGCAAACCGACATGGTGGCCCTGTTGGCAGCTCGCTCCGATCTGGCCATCATCGAGAAGACGAGCTCAGCGAATGTGAGAAAGAACACGGCATCCAAAATACAAAAGCATGTGATTGGTCAGGTACCCGATCGCGGCGGCAGAGCCAATGAGCATGCTCCGCCGCCACCAGAGATGCCCTCGTGGCAGCAGCAAAGGGCTAGTGGTCCTCCAGGTGGCGGACGTGGCGGAGGAGGTAATTTTAGAGGAGGCAGGGGAGGAGGCGGTGGCGGTGGAGGCAGGGGTGGCGGTGGAGGAGGAGGAGGTGGCAACTGGCAGCAACCTCAGCAGCAGCAGCAATATCAAAACCAAAATTACCAACAACGTGACCGCAGCCGCGAAAGAAATGACCAGCAATGGATCGAAGGTAGTGGGCGTGTGCAGGGCACAGGCTGGAATCCGCAGGGCGGACGTGATGGAGGAGGACGAGGCAGAGGAGGAGGCCGTGGAGGATACCGTGGCGGGCACCGATGATTCCTGACTGCAAAAAGACGCAACTTAGACCTTAAACGACTGATCCTCTTGTAATCTACTAACATTACTCATCGTTGCTGCACGCATAACCCAGTTTAACTTATTGCGAAATCTAATGAATTTGTTTATAATTGCAAATGGACAGCTATTTATAAAATAAACTATATATGTCATCTATTTGCCAGCAAATCTCGCGTGTCGATGGCGCTTTTTGGAAATCTGGGTTAGGTGTTTCACTTTCAATGGGTGGTGATTAGCCACCTCAGGTTTACATTATAGTCAAATTAATCAGATAGATAATGGGGGCAACGGCACAAAGCATTCAGTTGTTATAACCATGCTAATGTTATGATATGTGACTTGAATTTGATATTACAATTTTTTTAATTTAACAATTAAATATTCAATAAGGAATAGATTTCTGTCAACGCCTTGTTAACATATATTAAGTGCTAGTTGGAGTTAGCTATACACTTAAATGGTGAGCTAGTTAAAGTTTAGCTATGCATAGGTTTGGTTATGACCTTTAACTCCTCAAGATGTATTGATAAAGTTAGACATACTTCCAATTTGTGTAATATAATTACATTTTTCAAAGTGCAATTCGATATTATTGAACTGTCAACCACTGCAGAACGTCTCAATAACGAGCTTGTGATCTTGCCCTCAATCCCCGCAAGAAGTACGCCCCTGTGGCAGGTAACCAAGCATCAGACCCAGACACACGCGACACTCGATTGCCATTAGCGTCCAATCCAGTCATCAAATGTGCCGGCTATAGCCGGAGTATATCTCTCAATCTGTCTATATATATTGCCACCACTGCGAGCCGCAGGCCGGTGGACAATTAACGTGGTCAATCGGCGTGAAAACCATGTCGAAGTCATCATGGATGCGACGAGTCGGGCGCTTGGATCAGTTCAACCGAAGCCCCAGATCGGTGAGGTCGCAAGTTTCCCACATTCGAGTCCTACTATCTTAACCAGCTCAGAATGCTCATTAAACTGATACTCGCGTTGGTAATTGGCTATGGCGGCATTTTTGCGCCTGGCAGTGCACAAAATCTGTTGGATCGACTGCGTCCGGTGAATATGACCCGCTTCGATGACGGCATTAAGGTGGTGTCCGGCACCAAAGTGAAGCGGTACGAACGGCTGACGGTTCCGCTGGGAGGTCCTGTGGGCATTCCAGGACCAGCTGGACTTTTGGGACCTCTACTGCCACCACAGCCATCGTATTTGGGTTACACCTATGTGAGTATTTATGGCTATTCAATTATATCTTGATATACCCTTTATTTAATTTATATATGTACCTCTATTAATTTGTAAATTACACACTCATTTAGCTAACCATTTAGATTTCTTTTGTGTTTTGTGTTCCAACCATGGAATTACATTATGTTGTGCAGATCAATTTTCAGTGAAAAGAGTTGTATTTCCCCCACTCACACATTTTTTGCAACTACCATTTAATTTTATAATGATGTGAAATGCTAATTGCGCTTGTTATATGTCTGAATTTTAATTTCTTTTAGCAAGTTATACACTTTTTATGTCAACTTTTAAATTGTTTAAGCAGTTTGATCTTGACTTTATTTTATTTAATTTATATTTTCCAGCAGTTGGTGCCTCAGTGGCAGGCGGGTTCCAAACTGGTGGGCGATGGGGAAGGAGCGGGCGTGGCCGGAATGGTGTCCTTTGTACAGCTACCCTACAACTCGGACATTAGGGTGACGATCAATGTGACTGGATTGCCGCCCGGCAAACATGCCCTGCACATTCACACCTTCGGAGATCTCAGCGATGGTTGCAAGTCCACTGGCGGGCAGTTTCCCAATAACTTTGTAAGCTTCCCTCTAAACGTACTTCAATTTGATATGATTTAATATTCTTTGAATTCACACAGCTCGGTAATGTGGACACCAAGGATGATGGCAGCATCTCGGCGGTGTTCCAGAGCATTTACCTGCAATTGTTTGGCATCAATGGCATCGTTGGACGGTCCATAGTGATACACAGCAAGGCCATCGATCTGAATACCGCTCTAAATGCAGAGGTCTTCTCCTCCTCCCTTCAGGCGATGCCAAATCCGCTGGCCTATCAGAACGAGGAGAACTCACTGGGTGCTGCCATCGCCTGTGGGGTAATTAGTCTTATGAGCACAGCAGCCAGTGCGTCAGGTATGACAACAGCTGCCCCAGCAGCACCTGCAATGGAAAACCCAGAGATTTAACTTGTATTCATATGCACTCTCTTAATAAATAATTTGTAGTTACTCAATTGAGGATTTGATCAGCGCCCGTGATCAGTGTCCAAACAGTTTGTTTTATTGTTTGGTATTTATAGTAATATTTGGCTACATTACACTTAGATTCGCATAATTAGCCAAACTGTTATGCTGTTCCAACTTCCACGCGTTTCCTGATCGCCCAATATCAACCAATTTCGAGCTTATCAAATTCAGCTCAGCTTTAATGGCCATTACGTGCGGCGCATGCGCAAAGGTCTGGGTCGCCCAATGGGCCAAAACTTTCTTCGTCGGCTGCCCGCGCATCGAGTGGCCAGTTGCCCCTGGCGGTTCGCGATGTTCGAACGCGAAAGTAAAAGTCTATCCAGCCTGGTGCTGATAATACTGCTGGCCTTCGGCTCACACCTGGCTCAATGTGAGTCCTCCAAGGAGTCCTCCGATTCGCCGCAGGCCAAGTTCGAGTGGCCCTCGTTTGCGTGGATGCGAAATAAAACCACGAAGGTTAAGCCCTCGTTGGACCTGAAGAATGACTACAGCCAAATGGAGTTGGCCAACTTTGGCGACTTTGATCGTCATCCCTGCAGAAGAGTTTGCCAGGAAGGGCAATCGCAAAACTGCTATTACCAACTGGTGGTGCACAATTACCAGAGACTTGGACCGGAGTGTCAGAGGTGTCAGTACGATGAGCGTGCCTGTGCCTCGGAGCATTGTATTTATGGCGATGGAGTGGCCAATCCGGTGATGGCTGTTAATCGCCTCGTTCCAGGACCACCCATAGAGCTCTGCGAGAATGACACTGTTGTCGTGGATGTGCTGAATTATCTAAGTGAGCCAACAACGATGCACTGGCATGGTGTGCACATGCATAGAACCCCCGAAATGGATGGGGCACCCTTCATTACCCAGTATCCTTTGCAGCCTGGCGAGGTGCAACGCTACGAGTTCCAGGTGGATCGAAGTGGTTCGCTGTGGTACCACAGCCATGTGGGCTGGCAGCGGGGATTCGGAGTGGCTGGTGCTCTGATAGTTCGCCAAACGCGACAGGAGAATCAGCACGCGCAGCTGTACGATTATGATCTGGTGGAGCACACCCTTATGATCCAGGATATCTTCTACGAGTACAATCTGCAGGATGTGCGGAATATTCTGGTGAATGGCAAGGGTCGCAATCATCTTAGCCAACTGCCCGACAATGATAACCGTCATCGGTATGAACGACTTCGAGTTACTCCTGGCTATCGCTACAGGATACGAGTTATCCTCAACGGCATAGCCAATTGTCCCGTGGAGTTCTCCATCGAACAGCACAGACTCTTGATGATCAGCACCGATGGCAATGACATTGAACCCGTGCTCGCCGATGGCTTCTTCTTGACCTCCGCGGAGCGTTTTGATTTCATTTTGGAAGCCAACCAGTATAAGAAAAACTATTGGATAAGAATTAAAGGCTATGAGCAGTGCGAGGGTCGAAATCTTTATCAAGGAGCTGTGCTCAGCTATCGCGGATCTGCGCGCTCTGAGTTGCCACAGGGTGATATTCTGGATAAGCAAGCCAGTCGGGCTGCAGAGGAAGATCCAGTCTTGGTCAACGACTTTCGATTTAAGCCTGCCAATTCCAGTGCCATATCCTCACTCCGCCAGTCCTTGGACAAGGATAACAATGTTGGCACCGTGGCTCTGCGATCCGTGGATCCTGTTCCCTGGACTCGTTACACCAAGTTCCTGACCCACTACTCCAGTTTCGGTTCGCGGACAGCGCCAAACGGAGAACTGCAGTTTCAAATCAGTGATATTTCGTATAATTCCCCTGCAATTTCCCTGCTGCAGGGCAGGCATCTCTACCAGGACGATGGGTACTTCTGCAATAAGAGCTCCCTGGCCGCAGAAGGACGAAATTGTGAGCGTGAAATTTGCGAGTGTGTGAATGTGATGCGGCTGCCGGCCTATCGTCCTCTGGAGATGGTTGTAGCCAACTACTTGGATAGCACACATCCCTTCCACATACACGGCTTCACTTTCCGTTTGGTGGGCCAAGGAGTACTGGGCAATCTCAACGATCTGCGCAATGTGAGTAAAAGTTATAGAAATAGTTAATCTTCTATAAACTTACTATCCTTTTTGTACTGACAGATTCAGGAGCTGGATCGCAGAGGTCGTCTCCCTCGCTTATCGGATGACAGCGCTGCCGTGGCCAAGGATACTGTGCAAATTCCCGGACAGGGATACATCATAGTTCGTTTCATCTCCAATAATCCTGGATTTTGGCTATATCATTGCCACGTGGAAGCACACGCCGTCCAAGGAATGGTGGCGGTGTTGAAGATCGGCGAGGATCACCAGATGAAAAACATTCCGGCACGTGTGCGCTGTTGAGCATTTGTTTTTTTATTTATCATAATCATTTCCGCCACTTAAAATGCACACTTTTTGTATCTGGGTGACCTGATTTTGCCAACTAGAGTTAAAAGATTATTTATTTGAATTATTTATTTTTTTGAATTATTTATTTATTTGTATTATTTATTTTGTTTAACAATTAAAGTTGTATCTGTTGTTGCTGTATGTACTTCCGTTTTTATCTTTAACCTTTCCAAATTCTAGATTATTGAACTTATTAAACTCAGTACCGGTTATACACAAAAGCATGTTAATTTTAAAACTAATCGCTTGGCCTTAACTTATCTGCTTGAGGCACTCAGAAGTGTATTAATAATCTAAAGAAGAATTTACCCCCATCAACTGGCGCGTTGTTTTTGGCTATAAAGCCATTTAAAGAGCGGTAGTTATAAATTTTACGACCTCTACTTCTACATGGGAAAATTGCTTTTTGATTAGAAAAGTCGGCTGACATCCATCGAATTATAATTTGCATTTGAATGAAGTATGAAGTGTGAATTAGAAATCTGATCAAGCTTTTTAACAATGAAGTGAGTCTACTTGGCGATGTCTAAGTTGCATCCGTTGGAGATAAGATTGGATTGGATTTTTTTAGATTTACATAATGTCAACTTCTGGTAACTAATTGGCGGCAGAAAAGTGTAGAGTAGACACTCGAAAACTCAGCCCAAAAAGTATGAAATACCATTTCTTCGAGTGCCAGCTGCTGTACTCGATAAGAAGAATTTGAAACAGTACAGAAGTTAACTGGGCTCTATTGAAAATTCGAAGGGAAATCCACAAACCTCATTGGGGATATATGGTTCTTATTGTTGTATGTGATAAAGATTATGATGTTCCGAGCACTTGAGTTTATTCCTTTTTAATTGGCTTATGTAGTTGATCGGTTCGTATCAAATGAAGTACTTAACTAAAGTGGCCGACTAATGTGTTTATAAGGAAATGGTTATCAGAAATTGTTCACCAGTTCAGCCGCACCATGTATAGATCTCACATCGCTGTCTGTTGTGCCTTAGTTGGCATTTTCCTGGGAGCAGTGGTTCAGTGTGCTCCTTTTCCAGATGATCCTGCAGAGGTCGCCAACTTTTATGAATTGTTCAATAACCCCGATGCTCTCCTATCGCTGACCAATGGCCCCGACACTGTAGGTTTAACTCACATTTTTTTTGAGATTGATATATTAACAATAAGCTTGTTGCAGATTCATTTCATCGAGGAACATGGCTATCCAGCTGAGCGACATTATGTGACCACTGAAGATGGCTACATCGTCAGCCTCTTCCGAATTCCGTACTCGCACAATCTCCAGAACCAGGACGAAAAGAGACCAATTGCTTTTATACAGCACGGTCTATTTGCCAGCTCCGACTTTTGGCCAAGTTTGGGACCGGATGATGGGCTTCCATTCCTGCTCGCCGATGCTGGATACGATGTTTGGATCGGCAATGCTCGAGGAAATAGATATTCGAGAAACCACACCTCTCGCTCGACAAGTCATCCGGACTTCTGGCGCTTCAGTTGGCACGAGATTGGATACTTTGACATCGCCGCCGCCATTGATTACACCCTGTCCACGGAGAACGGAAAGGATCAGGAGGGTATCCACTACGTAGGACACTCCCAGGGCACCACAGTGATGTTTGTGCTGCTGTCTTCAAGGCCGGAATATAACGACAAGATCAAGACGGCTCACATGCTGGCTCCGGTGGCTTTTATGAATCACATGGACGATGCCATGGTCAACACCTTGTCTCCTTACCTGGGCTTCAAAAATGTCTACTCGACACTTTTCTGTTCCCAAGAGTTCTTGCCGCACAACGACTTCGTCCTGGCTCTGATGTACAGTGTTTGCCTGCCGGGTTCGATTGTTTACAGATTTTGCAGCAGCGGTAGTGAAACAACTGAGGAAACAGGAAGAACTAACTCAGTGGGTTAAACGAATTCCTATGTTATTTATTTTTATTAATTGTGTATTTCTCATAAAGACCGCCACTGCATTGACGTCTGGAGTGATGCCTGCTGGTGTCTCCACGGATCAAATCCTGCACTACATGCAGGAGCATCAATCGGGACATTTTCGGCGTTTCGATTTCGGCACCAAGAAGAATCAGAAGGCTTATGGAGCGGAAACCCCAGAGGATTATCCAACTGAGCTGATCACAACTGAGATGCATCTGTGGTATTCGGACAACGATGAGATGTCCGCAGTTGAGGATGTCCTGCGGGTGGCCGAAACGCTGCCCAACAAGGTGATGCACCACATGGAGGATCCACTGTGGGATCATATGGACTTTGCGCTGAACTGGGAGGTGCGTCATTATATCAATGATCCTATAGTTACCATTCTGAACGAGTACGAGGGAAAGTGATACGGACATAGTCCAAATGCCTAGTTTTACTTAGTTTTACTCGAGGTGCACTTCTGTTGATCCCATCATATCATATTATAAACGGATGTATCACACTTCAGCATTGAACCGATTTGCACTTCACACTCGACACATATTATATTTCCTGCATACCCAATGTACTATATACATACATGCTTACTCAAATCATAAGATTTCACTCGACTTTCCTTACTAAGAAGGAACTTCCCCATTAAGAAGTTTGGGTTATAAAATACACGACTACTGCTTTTTAAATCTATAAGTGGTTTCCTAATCTTACACCTTTGAAGGGGGCACACTTTTTTTAGATTATCTGAACTTGTCAAGTGGCTTAATAGTTGATAAGCCAGTCAGTTTATTGAGGCATGTCGTTTTGGAATACGTCAAGCTAAATAACTTTTAAAATGGGTTATTTATCTTTTATTTGGTAGTTTATGTTTTTGAAATTTTCCAAAATTCCAAAAATATAAATGTTGCGCAGGACACCGTAACTATTTGAGTGTTTAATTCGTTTTATTACTTTTAGATTGGCACGTTCTGTTATTTTGTGGATTATCTTGACAGTCTAAATATATATAATCAAACCACCGATAGTAAGAGCTACTTGAAACTAAGCCACCTGGCTTCCTGGCACCTCTACAAAAGCTGAAAGTCATGTGTTTGCCAACAGTCAGTAGGCATCGGACCATTGAGGACATAAGTCAGTAGAATGAACCGAGTTACGGCAAGTTTACTTATCCTGGCTGCTCTTGCCGTGGGAGTTCATTCCGCAGCCATAGATGCACCGATTGACTTTTACAAACTGTACGATAATCCAGAGGCCCACATTAGCCTCAAGAGCAAGGCAACAACGGTGATTTGGATATTGATTGTTATTTAATGAAATTAAAGTTTAAAATATAATGACCCACTTCAGGCTGACCGCACTGCCGCCCACGGATATCCCTCAGAGCATCATCACATAGTTACCGAAGATGGTTACATCCTGGGAGTTTTTCGCATCCCCTACTCCCACAAGTTGCAGAACCAGAACGTGAAGCGACCCATTGTCCTTCTACAACACGGATTGTCGAGCTGCTCGGATGCTTGGGTTTTGCAGGGACCCGATGATAGTCTACCATATTTGCTGGCGGATGCGGGATTCGATGTTTGGATGGGCAATGCCCGTGGAACTTCCTATTCGAGAAACCACACGACGCTCTCCACGGATCACCCACTTTTCTGGCAATTCAGTTGGCATGAGATCGCCATCTACGATATAACCGCCATTATTGACTACGCCCTTGGTACGGAGAATGGTCAGGGCCAGGATGCCATCCATTATGTTGGTCATTCGCAGGGTACCACCGTATACTTTGCCCTGATGTCCTGGATACCCGAATATAATGATAAAATCAAAACCGCTCACATGTTCGCCCCGGTGGCCATAATGAAGAACTTGTCCAGCAGATTGGTGCGTGCCCTGGGTCCATATTTGGGTCACAGGAACACTTATTCAGTGCTTTTTGGCTCACAGGAGTTCCTGCCTCATAACGAGTTCCTCATGGCCATATTCTTCAATATGTGCCAACCGGACTTTATGTTGCGTCCTGTGTGCGAGAGTGCCGTGGCAACACTTTACTCAGGAGGTCGTGTGAATATGGTGAGTTATATTTTGAAAAAAATTGTATAATAGATTCTAATAGTTGGTAAATCCTTAGACTGCTATGCCGGAAGGTATGGCAACACATCCGGCAGGCTGTTCCACCGATCAAATGCTGCACTACCTCCAAGAACAGCAGTCGGGCTACTTCCGGCTATTCGATCATGGCACCAAGAAGAACCTGAAGGTCTACGGATCTGAGGAGCCTCCAGAGTATCCTGTCGAGTTGATCGATTCCCTGGTGCACATGTGGTACGCCGATAACGATGATCTGGCCGCTGTGCAGGACGTCGAGCAATTGGCCAAAAGATTGCCCAATAAGGTGATGCACCACATGGCGGATCCGGAGTGGAATCATGGCGATTTCTCCCTGAACAAGGAGGTTCGCAAATATGTCAACGAGCCAGTTATAGCCATCATGGAGGAATTTGAGTTGGAGAACGGTGGGACGTGATGGATTGGTTGCCTAATCTCAGATGTACTTCATACATGCGGTAGTCGGATTTATTTTAAGTTTACAGATAAGCTAGTCACACTTAACCAACAGTTATTTACACAGAGAAAATATTTCAATATATTTATATATATTATTTAACATAAAAAAGTCGATAATAAAATAAATATAGAAACAAGTTCGAACGATAAGATGTGCAGCTTAACTCCTTATAAACTTTAGCTCATGGATAGCCAACTTTTCAGACGCTTTTCCTTGTAACCACAACCGCTTTTCATTCCCCCCTCGGCCACTTCACACATTTGATTTTTCCACTCAGCCAACTTCTGATTGCCAGTTGATAGCCGGCCAGCCGAAGGAATAATGCATATTCAAGCTTTTCATTCCCATTTCATGGTTCTTGGCATCATCGCATCTCCCCCAAGGGCCAAGTCGATTTCTGGGCTTTCGTCTGGCCATAAATGGGCCCGGGTGGATATCTAACAAAAAAAAAAAAAAAAAGGCAGAGCATGATATTAAAACAGAGTCTGGCTTCTGGCTAATGGACGTTGGTAGATGGCAAGTTCAAGGCCACGAGTTGCGTGGGCCATGAATACTACCTAAGTCCGAATCTGGATTTGATTTAATTGGTCTTAATTTGTGGGCCGTGCAATCAATGGCACTGAATAGTTCTGTCTGCTGAGAAATACGCCAGCGATTACTTAACTGGATTAATTGAAGTTTACATGGCAGTGTGCTAGTGCTAATTTAGGAATTGTGTTTTCGGCGTTTAGGTAGAAATTGAAGTATTTTTTGCCTCGGCAAAATGTTTTTCAGCACTCAGTCAACGAGGCGTGGCAAGTAAAAAACACACGGAAGCGTTAAATTGGCTCAAGTGTGCACAGCGCAAAACACACACAAAAACTATAAAGATATAGGAACAGGAGGATGCGACTTTACGATACCTACTGTTAACTAATGGGTATGTTGGGTGTACTAGGTCGAAGGTGATTGTGCGGCTAGGACTCGTAAGAAAATATGGGAAAACTAAAAAAAGAACTTTGAAGGAACAAAGTAGGGAAATAAAAAAGAACCATATTTCGGTGGTAAAATTTGTTAACTTTTTCGGAAATTTAGTCTACCCTCTAACTGTTTAAATACTGGGTGTAGCAATGGAAAAGCACACAAGAAAAACTGAGCCAAAGTCAAGGCAACTGCACGGCGCTTTGAGCAAATGGAGCTGCAGTTGCAGACGGAAATGGGAAAATTTCCAAACACTAACTGCACAAACATTCCGCTGACTTCAAAGGGCTGAAGTCCGCTGGGTGGTCGAAAGCTTTTCCCCGAGTTAAGCATTTTAGGCGTCAAGTCATAAGGCCAAAACAGTTGCGGTTCCCAGACAAATTAAGGCAAACCAAAAGGGTCAAGTGATGGCGCTTCTGCCACTTTTTGCCCATTATTTTGCATATGCTAAACTCGGCTTTTCATTTTCGCCTGGTTTTCACTTTGCTCGTCGTATAAAAATAATTAAATTCTGCCGCACATTGTGGCATTTGTTTTCTTTACTGTGTTTTTTTCCAAGCGCCATAGTTACAGTGGCCTGGTTTTTATATTGTGGCTGCCAGTGGCCACTATCTATGAGTTAGTTTGGCTCCTAAATTCTACACATAAGTGCTTTACACACGAATTTAATTCTGATTTTATCTTTGGTTTTATGGCTACGGTTACACTGTTCATTCCATCTGTAATCTTTATTATTTTACTATTGGTTTTTGTCTGGTCGCTAATACGTCAGATTATAACTATTTATAGAACATATATGCAAATATTCACGGAAGGGGGAAGTGTTTCGTATTATTACATGTATTATGTGATACGAGGTGTGGTTTAGTTTAAAGTTGACTACTTTTCTCCAATATTCAACTTTATTTCGATTAATTTAGGTTTTTCCTGCATTACTTTATTTGCCAGCTAAACGATTTAAATTTATTTTCATGGTTAATTTAGTACTAACGTCTAGTGAACTTATTTATTTATTTTGCACTGTTGCTCACATCTTAAACTGGTCTTCTTGTGCACCAAATAATTGAAAGCTCTTACTGCTCCTTTCGTTTTTTGAAGGCCATCCTTGGTTACAAGGGATTAGCTCCGCAGAAGATTACCGAAAAGCCGAAGTCACGTTGTGTGCGTTTTGTAGGTTTCTACAAATTGAATTTACCTCCTACATTCACATTCGACCCTGCAGCAGACGTAAGTAATTGCAGTAATTGATTGTCAAAAATCAATTAGTTGTTGTGCTGGCTAGTTATGCTGTACCTACTACATATATATAATATAATACCTTACAACATATTTCGCTGGAAATGGTTGCCTTTGTGCAAGTGCAGTCAAGTAATTGGCGCACAATTCCCGGTATGATATCATAGCCATTGTGCGTCCATTAATGTGCATTAAACCCAATAAAATAGCGTACACATCTGATTGTGTTGAACTTTAACTTGATTTACTAGTCATTGCCGATCGGATATGGCCATGCCAGCTAACTTGGTTGGACATTTATTGCATCGAAACTTTAATTCTAGAAATCAAATTACTGTGAAATGGATGCCAACATTGGTGAAATTCGTGCACGACCTGGTTTGGCGCCTAAGGAATTTAGTATTAATTTATGGCACCATGTACATCACGCATGTGTCACGTCCTAACCTTGACTGATCGCATTTGGTAAATATTTGGTATTCCTGTCTAATCTCCAGCAAACACAATGATTTGGCCCACTCCGCAACGCCTGATTAGCGTGTTGCCCCCGGGAGCAAGTCCACACACCACATCACCATTCAATTTTTATCTGAAACCAGTAGCAGCCCGTTTGAGTCAGACCTCTGCGTATTCCGGTGGAAATTTACCCTTTTTTTGAAGTTGTAAAATCTATTTCATTCCAAGGGATATGCATTTTTATATACACTCTCGCGCCGGGGCCGTAAAGCCACAGACACGACACGTCCGCGTACAAAGAAAGTAATTTACTATCTGGCAAATCTTGGTCTGGCCAGAGATATACACACACACACACATGCTGAGAGATCACACCCTGAATGGGGGGTGTGCACATATTTACTTATCTATCCCCAGATTCAGATCCGACATGCCCCTGGCAATTTAGGCGATAAAGCTTTACACAAAGCCTCTGCCCACACTCTTACAAGATTTGCGTGAATTACGATCGGCCAATGTGACGTGGATGCTGACAATGCTGACTTGGATAAGATCTCCGGAGATTTCTAACGCAGCTTGCGGCGGAAAATTAGTTCAGTGCTCGGCGGAGATTTGGATCATACACTTGTGTGTGCTCGCTTCCAAATCGAATTCAATTGTCCTGCATCCGAAACTCAAGGATCTCGAGAGCGTGTGCGTTGTAAATCGGTTTAAACGAGTCTATCAATATTAAACTACATTACTAGAAGTGCTTGGCCCGACTTTAGTTTGCATTTAAATCGAAATTTTATATAGCGTTTAACAAAGTATTTCGATTTATTAAAGACTTCCGTTCACCTTGAACTCGTCCGCGACACTTGCGTTCTAAAGATTTGAATTATTTTCATATCATAAAAAATTTTTCTAATCCTCAGTTTAGAAAGCGAGTTAAGCCTGCTGGCATTTTAAAAGCAAGATATTATACTTTGTGTGTGGTAAAGCTGAAATTAAATATTAGCTTTAACTTTTATATTTTTGTAGTTTACTATTGATCAATGAGCTAGAAGTTTTCGAGTGATTATCCTTTAAAATAAACCCTTTAAGTCGGAAGTGGCCTTTTACTTCGAAATCCAATCAATACTAAATGCAAAGTCGAATTTAATTCACAGTGATTGTGCGTGTGTTAAACTAATGCAAAAGTAATCAAAGCCGGAAGCATTAAAGTGACGCGGCTGGAAGTCCATAAAAATAAACTACATAAAAGCAACTTGCGGTGCCGGAAATAATGTCAACCACAGCGGAACCCGTGGCGTTGGGGGTAAGCTCCCCCGTGGCGGATGTAGTGGCCAAAACCACCACAACGGTGGCCAATGCGATTGCGAAGACAGTGGCCGTAATTAGCAGCACGGTCTCAACTAGCTCCACAACTGGCGCCACTTCTACTGCCACAGCCACTGCCACATCCACTAGCCCAACGAGTGCCACACCCACCACGTCGACCACTTTCGCCTACACTCCCACGCCCACTCCCATTCAATCAGCATCCGCATCCCTGGAGGATGGCGGGGAGAAACTCAGCGTGAAGGATTTGAGCCAGGCCCTGCAGCATTTCGGGATTGTTGATTACTTGGTCTTCATCGCCATGTTGGCGGTCTGCGCCGTTATCGGCTTCTATTTTGGCTTCATCGAAAAGAAGCAAAAGAAGCAGAAGTTGGCCGGCAAGGATGGCGGCGGTGGGGCGGGCATCGAGGAGAGGCGTGGCTCGGAGGCGCTGGACTACCTGGTGGGCGGACGCCAAATGAAAGTGTTTCCGGTCGCCCTGTCACTTGTGGCCAGGTGAGTTACAGCCTCGGCTGGGACTATGTATATGCAAATACTAAATTGGCCAGGAGAATTTAATCCTGGCTGGGCAACGCGATGTGCACGGCAAGCAATTTGAATAGATTTGCAGTTTTCAAAAAGAAAAACACGGCTCAAACTATGGTACTTGTATGTGTTCTGCAACTCACTGTAAAATCCACTTAAATTCAAAAAATTAGTTGAGCTCTTAAAGAGAGATAGCTGATTTAAATGAAGATACATTAGTGAAGTAATTTTTCTCAGTGGAGACATGCCTAATTACTTTTGACACGGCCGCAGAGAAGGTTGAGCATCCAGGGAAGTTTGTTAATGTATTGTGCAGGCCGCTTTAAGCCAAAATAATTCGCAAAAATCGAATGCTATGAATTTGCTTGAATGCGGGTAATATTTGCACAAATTATCGTAATGGGCTAAGCCAAGCCCACGCAAATCAATCAAAATACTCTCACTCATTTCGCCCTATTCCCTCCCATTGGCCAAACGTGCGTATACGTAATCTAGGCAAAATAGATAATCTGCCCCAGTCCAGCGTTGTCTGGCGAAATGTTTGGCTTGGGCAAACAGTGAGGCATTTTATTCAAAAGTTTCCGACTCAGGACAGGGCATTGCGTAAACAATATTCATTGTCAGGGTCAATGGATGAGTGGCACTGGTGTTAGGTTGGCTGGATGCCTTTGGATTGTGCTGATATTGAAATGGCTTGCGGAACTTTGCGAGTAAATATATCTGGCATATAAATACAACTTAGCTGCTCACGGTGTCTAAGCCGGATTGAAGTTATTTAAACTTGTGCCCGGCCGCAAACTCAAATAATTTGCCCAAATTACTTTTTCTTTTGCTGTTCGGCCGGCCAAGTGACCTTGGTGCTGCGGAATGGGATGTCTTGTATTTGACACGTTTTGGTCAAGCACCTTTCGAAGGGTGCGGTCCCTTTTGTCTTAGCCGTGTTCTCGACGCATTAATGACCAGGCGGACAGGTCCTGTTCTTCGAAATCCTGGCCGTGCTCTTGGTCATTTGCCCTGCCCAATGACAATTGTTTCGTGAGCCTTTTATTGTTATGGCATTCTATTTGTTGTCGTTTGCTTTTTGCAACAAATTCAGCCAACGTGCTTTGAATTACAATTACATGGCATAATTTTTTCTTTCCTACAAAACGTCCTTTGTTGTTTGCAGATTTTTTCAATTTTTTTTTTTGGAAAACAAATTGTTGTGTGTCGTTGTGTGTGTCTGCATACTTTAACGCCGCTTGTTATCAACTTTTAATGGCATTTTTCTCTCGGCCGTCAACTTTCTGTGCCTATGGTGGCAACTCATTTTGTGTTGCGGCCAAAATTGAAATGATGATTGTTATGGACATTAATCATTAAAATCAGATTACGAAATGCAGGGAAAAGAAAAAGTTTGCGCCAAATGCGACTAGACATCATTTGTTTTCGATTGGATTAAATTCATAGCAGCAACACACATGCTAAAAATATATGAGAAATATATTTCATTAAACTCGATAAAAAACAAACTTTCAAGATTTAATATGGTGCCATAATGCCCATAGCCTTCGCCCATCGATTACCTTAAATTTATTTTACAAAAGTTGGCCTACCTTCGTTAGAAGTTTGACCAACAACTAATTGACCATAACTTAATTGAATTAAAAAATTTCTTCGAGCTTACTTTGTGGGCTGGCAACGACGAAATGAAAACTTTGACGGAACCCACATAGATCCTGATCAATCGACTGGCAATTAGCCTCGTTGAACTTGAAGCTTAATACACGATTAGCGTGAACTAATTGTTGGTATTTCACTTTTAGCTTCGTGTCTGGAATCTCGCTTCTGGGAACATCCACGGAAATCTATGTCTACGGCACACAGTACGCCTTCATCCTGGTGACGCTGGCCATCTCCGGAGCGATTTCGTGGTACATCTTCCTGCCGGTGTTCTGCAATCTCCAGCTGACATCCACCTATGAGGTAAGCAGAACGTTGTCCAATCTGAGTAAATTGTGTATGTTTCCCTATTGGACTGCATGTTACGCATTAATTCTATGTCTCTGCGTATACGAATTCGGATGTTTTGATATTCGATGGCATGTGTAAGTAAGACTAAAGCCCAACAACGAGCAGGGAGTACATGTTCCATACAAAACAAAAAAAAAACAAAAAAAGAAAAACACGGGATAAAACCGGCATGCAACCAGCTGTAAGAACTCTTTGAATGGCTGTTTATTTGCATGCAGTAGATAACCACGAGGTTGTGGCGCACAAAGCCAGCTACAATAAGCCCGAACAATACCAATTGTACGAGCTGACAAACGGATAGTCGTAGTTTATAAGTTGGTGTTGGCTACATGTCGTATGAGTAATCTTCGATTATGTATGCGCCGCGTTGCCGCACTGCGCTTGGCAGTGTGTGTGTGTGTGTGTGTGTATATTTGGGCAATCCTTACTGTGTGTTAAACGAAAGACAACAAACCATTGGGAAAAAAATATTTGCAGTACTTCGAGATGCGCTTTAACAAATCGGTTCGTCTGCTGGGATCCGCCTTCTTTACGGGTGCAAATGTAAGTCAAATCCAATTACAAGTGAAGAGAAAATCGTTACATTTCTTCAGATCCTGAAGGAATACTGTTAAAGCAAGCTTAATGCTAACTTAAGTGTTTGTTTTCCTTTCTTAGCTTATCTGGCTGCCCATCGTCATCTATGTGCCCGCACTGGCTTTTAATCAAGGTAAGATTATCTCCGAGCATCGTAATGTAAGGGTACAAGTTTTAAAGGGATTTGTATAGAAGAAAACAGTGGTTTAAGAGTCTTATAATGCGTACTTATTGTCAAGAACCCTGCGTAGACATTGTGATGGCACACATCAAGATCCTTCTTGAGTAGTGTTCCCATGACCCCAGCCAACTTTCCGTTTTCAAAATCACATCTTTTAAGTGTAAACGTAAACTTATTTTTGTAGTTACTGGTATAAATATCCATGTCATCACCCCAATTGTATGCCTCGTCTGCATATTCTATACAACGGCTGGAGGCCTGAAGGCCGTGGTCTGGACAGATGTGATCCAAACCGTCATTATGATAGGTGCGGTTATCTTCGTCATCATAAAGGGCACCCTGGATGTGGGCGGACTGGGCGTGGTTATTAAGCGGAATTTCGAAAGTGGACGAGTGGAGTGGCCTGAGTGGGTTCAAATTAATTCATAATTTTCGACATTCATTAAATGAAACTAATTTAAAAACAGATTTACCTTCGATCCCAAAGTTCGCATGTCCATGTTGGCCTTGATGGTCGGCAGTGTTGGCCACAATGCTTACCAATTCGGCTGCAATCAAATGATGACCCAAAGATACATGTCCCTTCCTGGTGTGAAACAGATGGCTCATACATCATTCATTTTTGTTGTTGGATTGATTCTATTGTATGCCCTATGTTTCTACAATGGTCTCCTGCTTTACGCAACGTACTACGATTGCGATCCTCTGACAACCAAGGTTGGGAACTATTATCCATTGATTGGAAAAACACGATTTTAAACAAGCTAGAGTTTAATTTCGATGGAGTTCCAGTCGATACGTGTATGATATGCCTATAACTTAGATATAAATTCCAGTTGGCAGTAGCAAAGGATCAGTTGGTTCCCCTCCTGGTGGTGCAATCCATGAGCTCATTTCCCGGAGTTCCCGGCATGTTTGTGGCCGGAGTGTTTAGTGCTGCCCTCAGTTCCCTATCTACGGGTATGAATTCCCTAGCCGCTGTTTTCTTGGAGGATTACATTAAGCCCCTTGCGAAGAAACCCCTCACGGAACATCAAACCGCTGTCGTTGTGCGAGTTTGTACGATCATAACTGGCATTGTCAGTGTGGCCCTGGTCTTTGTGGTCGAGCGGATGAGCTCCCACGTGTTGCAACTTGGCATCACCATTGGCTCAGTGGTCCAAGGTCCGCTTTTCGGTCTGTTTATGATGGGTCTGCTGTGCCCGAGCATCAACTCCAAAGTGAGTCCCCCTGCGGTCAATAGTGTTGGGATGAAAGTTAGTTAACGATTTATTATTTTGTTTAAGAGCGCCATCACGGGATCTATTTTCGCCTTCATCTTCATGGGTTGGCTTACTATTTCGGCCCAAATTGCCATAAACTCTGGGGAAATTCATCCGGAGGAAAAGCCAGTCAGCATAGAAGGCTGCGATTATGAGTTCGACCATTCCTTGCTGACCCCTGCAAATGCCACTCTCCATATTGGAGAATCCGCGTAAGTTTACAAGGATATCGTCCAAATCTGTTCTGTTCTCATCAAAGAAGCCTAAACCCACAGGTCCCTCAGTTTCGCCGAGCAGTTATACCACATATCCTTCATGTTTTACACTGCAATGGGGGGAGCATTGAGTGTGATTGTGGGCCACTTGGCGGGTTTCATATTTGGTCGCAATAAGCCCGGCGACGTGGAAGACGATTTGCTATCGCCCTGCATACGCAGATTCCAGAAGTCGAAATATTCCAGCGTAAACCTAAATGAGAACTCCTTAAGGAGTTCTGATGAGAAGCAGTAGACTATTTTTTGACTAACATATATTTACTTTACTAATTCCATTTAAATTTATATATTTTTGTAATGCGTGTTACTCTTTTGAGTTTGATTTTAAAGACATACTTAACTACCACTACAACTTCTAACCTGTCCTTAGTTACCAAACCATCCGTATACGAGTATGAAACATTAGGCATTCAGATAACACTTTTGTTGTTTCATACACACAAATAAAGCTTTAAATGACTTACTCTTCCTTAGCCTAAGTACTTTGGCTATAAGGTATTAAGTTTTGTCTTTACAGTGCTTTAAGTTTTATGGGTTCTTGACAATTCATCATCTTACAGTATGTTAAAAACTCATCCTTTTGAATATAGTTCAAACTGAGTAAATCCTATAAGAAATTTTAACCCAGTTTATACCCAAAACTTAGAGGCTCCGTCAAATCGAGTGCCACGTGCTGACTTTTGTGCGCTTTTCCAGTTACTGGAATAAATATCCATGTCATCACGCCAATCGTGTGCCTAGTCTGCATATTCTACACAGCAGCCGGCGGACTGAAGGCCGTTGTCTGGACAGATGTGATCCAAACCGTCATTATGGTGGGAGCCATTTTCTTCGTCATCATCAAGGGCACCGTCGATTTGGGCGGACTGGGCGTGGTTATTCAGCGGAATATCGACAGCGGACGCATGGAGTGGCCTGAGTGGGTGAAAACGGTTTACTAGAGCAGGCACCACACATGGCATGTAATCCAGCCAGGATGTGTGGTGCATGGGCTCGCTGGCCTATTCATGATGTGTTACATTTTCGTACATTTTCGAAAACAGATTGACGCTGGATCCCAAGGTGCGAATGTCCATGTTGGCAATGATGGTGGGCAACATAGCACACAACTCGTATAACCTGGGATGCAATCAGATCATCACCCAGCGATACCTGTCACTGCCCGGATTAAAGCAGATGGCCCAGTGCTCGTTCCTCTTCATTTCCGGATTGGTTGTCCTGATGGCCATCTGCTTGTACAATGGACTCCTGCTATCCGCCACCTACTACGACTGTGATCCATTGACCACAAAGGTGGGAATTTTTTTCTAGAAAACTATAGATTTAGATACTAAATCTGAAATTGGCTTACAGCTGGCAGTGGCCAAGGATCAGTTGGTTCCCCTCCTGGTGGTGCAATCCATGAGCTCATTTCCCGGAGTTCCCGGCATGTTTGTGGCCGGAGTGTTTAGTGCTGCCCTCAGTTCCCTGTCTACGGGTATGAATTCCCTAGCCGCTGTTTTCCTGGAGGATTACATCAGGCCCTTGACGAGGAAGCCGCTCACGGAGCACCAAACTGCTGTTATCATGCGTGTGTGTACGGTGTTAATTGGAGTCATGAGTGTTGCCCTGGTCTTTGTTGTGGAGCAGATGGGCTCCCACGTAATGCAGCTCTCCATGACCGTGGGCTCGGTGGCCCAGGGACCGCTTCTGGGTCTTTTCGTGATGGGCTTGGTCTGCCCAAGCATCAACTCAAAAGTATGAATTCTCGAACATGTCTTTCTATTATTAGTTTTAAATAATATAATTTTTTTTTAGAGTGCCATAGTGGGATCCCTTTGTTCCTTCTTCTTCATGGGCTGGCTGTGCCTGTCGGCGCAATTGGCCATCAATTCCGGCGAAATGCAGTTCGAAAGCAAACCAGTTAGCGTGGAGGGCTGCGACTACGAGTTTGATCGTGACCTACTGACACCTGCCAACGCGACCATTCCCATGACTGAAACCGGGTAAGTTTTGCTCGATATGTGTATTTAGCTTGCCTTTCTAATAATATTTCCACAGATCGCTCAGTTTCGCGCAGCAGCTGTACCACATCTCCTTTATGTTCTATAGTGTTATGGGTGCCGCGGTGGGCGTGATCACCGCCCACCTGGCTGGTTTTGTCTTTGGTCGCAATACGGCCGATGATGTGGACATCGAGTTGCTGTCGCCCTGCATTCGCCGATTCCAAAAGTCCAGCTATGCCAGCGTGAAGCTGGACGAGAATACCCTGAAGAGCTTCAATGCAAAGACGTAGAAAGTAGTTCCATGCCATGTACTTGCAAATAAAATACATACTTAAGCAGCACTTTAATTTTGTTCACTTAGCTTAGAACTTTGCTTGCCAAGACCTGTAAATACCAACCACACACTACCTGCTCATTTTAGCATGCATACGCACTCTCTGTTTACTTTATAATTTAATACATGTAAAGTCTAATCAACTAACTCATTTTGAACCTTCAGTACTTTCAATTGCGCTATGGCGCTGGCATACGCAATTTGGGCTCGGTTCTATTTATTGTGGGAACGGTGAGTGCAAAAGCAATTAATTGAAGTATATTCACATTTATTTGGTTCAACCCACAGATGCTCTGGCTTCCTGTAGCGCTGTATGTACCGGCCATCACCTACAATCAAGGTGAGTTTGGTTTTATATTAAGCATGTTATGCTTTTCATTAACTGGCTGCTTATAAATGCACCTAGGAAAATGGAAGTACTCTGATTTAAAATAACCCTTTCAACTACGCTTTAAATATTACTTCCTTCCATTAGTTAAAATTCACAAATATTTCTTCTAATTTTTATAAAATCTTGGATTAGAAAATATATCTTAACCTAAGTTTCTTGATGTGTATTCTACCAAATATTAACGTCTTTCAGTGACTGGCACTGGCATCCATGTAATTACGCCCATTGTGTGCACTATCTGCACTTTCTACACGTGTGTGGTGAGGCTTAATTAAATTTGGCCACCATTTTGTGGCCCATCTGGAAGACTTTCTTCATTTCAGGGCGGACTGAAGGCCGTCATTTGGACAGATGTCATTCAGAGCTTTGTGATGTTTGGTTCCATTTTGGCGGTTTGCATCAAGGGCACCTTCGATGTGGGCGGACTGGGCGTGGTTTTGCAACGCAATGAAGACGGCGGACGTCTTAATACACCGGAGTAAGTCTACGGCTGATTAATTTTCTCATTACTTTTCGAGTACTTTAAACGAAACAGGTGGACTTGGGATCCCACGGTGCGATTGTCCATGTTGTCCGTGATTTTGGGTGGCACTCTGCATAAGATCCAGTCGTCGGATGTCAACCAAGTGTCCATTCAGCGATTCCTATCATTGCCGAGCTACGTGCATGCCAAGCGATGTATGCTGGTGTTCACGGTGCTCCTCATCGTTCTACTCAGCTGCTGCAGTTACATGGGCCTGGTGTCCTATGCCGTCTATCACGACTGTGATCCCATAAGTACTAAGGTGTTTAAGAATATATTTTAAATATTTTGTCAGACTTTAAATTTACTGCATATTAATCTATTTCTCACCATTTTTATGTATTTCAGTTGGCTGCTGCCGTCGACCAACTGCCTTCGCTGCTAATGATGCGAACGCTGGGCTCCCTACCTGGATTACCAGGACTCTTTGTGTCTGGCGTTTTCAGCGCTGCCCTGAGCTCACTTTCCACGGGCCTCAATTCGCTGGCCTGTGTCATTACTCAGGATATCGTGAGACCCTTGCTGAAAAAACCGATGACCGAGCGCCAGACGGCTTTTTGGTTGCGGGCAATCGTCGTTGTTTGCGGATTCAGTTGCCTGGGTATGGTCAACGTTGTGGAGAAGTTGGGACAAGTGGTTCCACTGGCCACCAGCACGGCGGCTGTTTCGATGGGTCCTTTATTGGGCATTTATTGCATGGGCGTTGGCCTGCCTTGGGTTAAAGGAAAGGTGTGCTTATAATTTCTTACATTTCATTTATTTTATTCATGTTTAATTTCCTTGCAGAGCGTTCTGCTTGGCAGTGTGGTATCCTTTTTGGTATTGGCCTGGATTTGTATTCAGGCGCAGTTGGCTCAAATGAATGGAGAGATTCGCTACCCGAAACTTCCCGTTTCGGTGGATGGCTGTGACTATGATTTCGATAATCATACAGTTCACGAAACCATCCACAAGTACAGGTAAGTATGGGAAACCGTAGTTCAGCTAATTAAGACATTTTTCTTTTACATTTTAGACCCTCGGAGCGAAACATCTACCACTTATCATTCCTGTGGTACACGGCATTGGGCGGGTTCATTTGCACTGTGGTCTCGGTTTTGGCTGGATTCATTTTCGGTTGGGAGGATCTCAATAAAATGGATCCAGCCTTGATTACGCCCTGTATGCGGCGCTTTTTGCCCAATAAAAACTACGAGGCTGTTAATATGCAGGATCTCTTTAAGCGCAAGGACGAAATCGAGTCCCAAAAAGCTTCTTAAACTTTGTCAATAAAACATGTACTCTCTGTTCTGCGAATACGCGTTTAATTTAATTGTGTGTGAATGTGACCAAGCATGTTTCATATATTCAATGCATCCTGTAAATATCCATGCATCCTGTAAAATTTTGCTCTTGTTTCTGTTTGATTTCGTTCATCTTAGTACTTCGAAAGACGTTTCGATCGACGAGTTCGCATCTTTGGTTCCTGCCTCTTTGTGGTGATGAATGTAAGTTAAACGTTTATTATATTGGTAAATTACTTAAAAATTATTTTTCATTTTAAGATTTTGTGGCAACCCATTTGCATATATGTCCCAGCTCTGACGCTAAATCAAGGTATAGTTAATAGATTAATATTTCATTCGATTTTACATATGTATTATATTTATTGACCAGTTTCCGGGATAAGTGTCAGCAAGATTGTACCTGCGACCAGTTTTATTTGTATTCTTTACACCAGCGTTGTAAGTATATAATATATTATTTATTACCAAGTTTGATTACTCACATCTTTTATAGGGTGGAATCAAGGGTGTTGTGTGGACGGATGTCATTCAGGGCATCGTAATGATCGGATCCATGCTCATAGTCATCATAAAGGGCACTTTGGATTTGGGTGGCTTGAGCGTTGTGCTGGATCACAATCGTCAGTACGATCGTCTGGTGGGTCCAGAGTAAGTAATCCTCATGTAGTACCTAAATATTTCTAAAACCATTATTTTATTTTAGCCTGACCTTTGATCCAACTGCAAGAATGGGCGTATTTGCCTTGTTTATCGGTGGCGCCCTGTTCAAGTTGCAGGCAAATGGCATAAATCAGGCTATAGTGCAGCGTTACCTAACTTTGCCCAATAATAAGGATGTTAAGAAGGCTTTGGTTTACTCACTAATTGGCTTCATGTTCGTAATGTTGATGTGCGTTTATATTGGTATGCTGGCATTTGCTGAGTTCTATCATTGCGATCCCATTACAACGGGTGTAAGTGTTTGGACATAGAAATATTATTCCAATGAGTCGATTATATTACTACTTCATGTGATCATTGCAGTTAGCTCGTGCCAAGGATCAAGTCATACCCCTCTATGTGGTGAAAAACGTTGGCCATATTCCCGGTCTGGTTGGACTATTTGTAGCTGGAGTGTTCAGTGCCGCACTGAGTTCCCTTTCGACGGCTCTGAACTCCCTTTCCGGTGTGATTCTGACCGACTTTGTGGAGCCCTTTAGGAAGAAGCCCTTGAGCGAACGGCAGACTGCCTATTTGTTGAGAGGAGTGGTCGTCTCCTTCGGCCTGATCTCGATGGCCAGTGTACCGATTGTCCAGAGACTCGGCCTGGTCATGCAGCTATCCTCAACAGTGGCGGCCATAACTTGTGGTCCACTCCTGGGAGCCTTTAGTGTGGGCATGCTACTGCCATTTGTGAAGACAGAGGTTTGGCTGAACTTAAATGGATGGAAAGGAAAATACTAACACTACTTCTTTGAATATTTATCTATATTTTTAGAGTCTTCTCACAGGCATCTCCTTAGCCTCTAGTTTCACCGCCTACATTGTGGTGCGCGCTCAAATAGCCATTTTCACAGGATCTCTGACTTTTCCGGCGAAACCCGTTTCCATAGAAGACTGTGATTATACCTTTGATCTCCCTGCGAATTGGAATGCCACAACTACGGCGTATGTACTTGTTCCGCGTGATCAAATTGCATTGAACTTTTGTTTAACTGAAGTGTTTCCTTTTATGCAGAACCCCAACCGAATCTACCAGTCATGGCATTCATGAGATCTCATTTTTGTGGTACACCGCAGTTGGTTCTGTGGGCACTGTACTTGCAGCTCTGCTGGCCACTCTCTATTTTGGCCGACAAGATCCTCGGGTGGTGGATAAGGAACTTATTAGCCCTGTCGTGCGGAAATTCTGGTATGGAAAATACGATAGTGTGGCCAGTGAGGAGAAAAACAATTTTAATCTTCACGAGTCGGAAACTCAGCTCAAATTGGAGCAGTCTGAAAAGTCATAGGGATATTAATTATATTCTACTTTAATCCCGTAAATACATTCACCTCTATTGCAAAACCAAGACATTGTAGTTTCTTCTTAGTTATAAGAATCTGTTTTGTACCTAATCTTAACCGAATGCTTAAGCTTGATTTTTTTTAGCTAACTCTTATAATCAACCTTCAACTGGGTCTGTCTTATGATCAGCAATTCCTGTCGAATCCTTACTTATACACACTCACTCTTTCAGTATTTTGAGAGGCGTTTTAGCCGGCGAATGCGTTTGTTTGGAGCCAGCTTATTTGTTCTCAAGGCGGTAAGTTCAAGTAAATAACCCAAAAAATAACTTACCTAATATGATTTCAATATTTCAGATTATTTGGCTTCCCATTGCGGTTTATGTGCCCGCCTTAACCTTCAATCAAGTGTCAGGAATTGGTATACATACCATCACTCCAATAGTGGTCATTATTTGCACATTCTACACCTGCGTGGGCGGAATTAAGGGCGTGGTCTACACGGATGTGGTTCAGAGCGTTATTATGTATGGATCCTTGATTGTGATCATGATCAAGGGAACCTTGGATTTAGGTGGATTTGGTACTGTGTGGAGAATCAATCAGGAGGGCGGACGACTTAATACCCCAGAGTAAGTGGCAATTAAAAACAATTGTAATAATCTTTTAATTCATTTGCTTATGCTCTAGATGGACTATGGATCCCACAGTTCGACTGAGTGTCTTCTCTGTGTTTGTTGGTGGCACTTTCTTCAAGTTGCAAAGCACCTCGATCAACCAGGCCACAGTTCAACGTTTCATGTCCTTGCCATCCCTGAAGGCCATTAAACAGACCCTCTTTACATTCTCCATTGGACTGACTCTGCTCTACATGGGATGCGTCTATGTGGGATTGGTCTGCTATGCCACCTACTACGATTGCGATCCCATGTCTACAGGAGTAAGTATATTGTGATAGATAGTGAATTGGTCCGGCATTTTATTGGATATATTTCTTGTAGCTCGCAGGACGTCGGGATCAGCTGGTGCCGCTGCTAGTGATGCGGGTCCTGGGAGTTGTGCCTGGTCTGCCAGGACTCTTTGTTTCTGCTGTGTTCAGCGCCGCCTTGAGCTCCTTATCCACGCTCCTCAACTCTCTGGCCGCCGTTATCCTGGAGGACTTTGTTAAGCCGCGAATGGGAAAATCAATGAAGGAGAACCACGTGGCTCTGACCATGAGAGTGGTGGTGGTAACCTTTGGCATCAGCTCCATTTTTATGGTCTATGTGGTGGAGAAACTGGGCATGGTGCTGCAGCTGTCGGCCACGCTCCAATCAAGTTTATATGGACCAATGTTGGGCATTTTCACGGTGGGCATGCTAATGCCTTGGGTGGGCGAAAAGGTAAGAATGTAACTTTGAATATTTTGTTACTTAATTACCTATTATTTAATTGCAGTGCGTTTTCATAGGCAGCATTGGCTCCTTTATGACCATGGCCTGGATAGCAGTTAATGCTCAAATTGCCAACATTACTGGATCCTTCCGACACACCAAACTGCCCGTTTCCGTGGAGAACTGTGAATATGATTTCGATATGAGTCGCTACTTGAACTCTACTTCGGAATAGTAAGTACACTAGCTATTTCCGATTAAAAATTGTATATTTATTTAACAACTTTTCTATCAGCGAACCTCACAGTGGATCTTCTGTATATCACATGTCATTCCTGTTATACGCCATGTTGGGAGCCCTACTTACAATTATAGGTTCCAACTTGGCTACTTTCGTTTACGGACGTCAGGATATCAAGAATGTGGATGAGAATCTGTTGGCTCCCGTTGTTCAGCGCTACTTGCGAAAAAATAATTACTATGAAACCGTAGAGCTGAAGAAAGTTGAGGTGGCCAAGCTCAGTGAAAGTTCCGATTAAGCATCCGATTTGGCATTGCCTAACAATTTCGTTCCTATTGATTAGTATGAATTCGTTCCTACATCAACATATTTCATTTGATTTTTATATTACACAAATTATGGATAATTCCAGGGTGTTAACTGGTATAAAAAGTTGAGTTACTTTGTTCCTTTAGTTATATAAACATGTAAGAGGCTTTTACATTGGTCGTTTAAAAAGTGTAAATAAAGCAGTAACGTGCATTAGCCTTGATTAAATAAAACTGGTTGTCTTTATTTAAATTTTTACTACAAAATCGATGTCTCAATTGGCTTTGACTGCTAAGACTACCAATTGCAAAACACGAAAAGGATTGCCAATTCTTTGGATTCCTTTATGCGTGCAATGCAATTGAATGTCGTAACAGTTTTTTTGTTTTAGGGTCTGCATAAAAGACATTCTTTATCTCCCTTTATGCTGACCAGTTTTGCGAACTAATTTTCGCCGGGGAATCGGTGGATTGCGGACGTAAGGTGGATACGTCATGGCCGGAAGGCAGACAATATTATCTTGTCGGTGGTTGGAGGATCGGGATGAGCTGCTTCTAGAGAATTTCGATGAATGTTGCGGCTGAATAATTCGCCTAGCATTCGAGGAGTTGCGACCGGAAAGGTCTGGCATACTGAGAGAAGTAGATTGTCTTGGGAGATCAGGAGTATTTGCATGCTTTGAAGATGATCGGGACATCTGCCTGCTCCTGGCTGTAGATTCCTGATCCGTACTGGAGTTGTACAAGTGATACACCAATGGTGCTTGCTGTTGGCACAATTGATGCTGCGGTGCTTTCGCCACTAGTTCCTTTGCCTCGCCACCAGTGCTTCTTTTCACGAGATCCACACTGGAACTCCTGCTTTTACGAACCCGCTCATTTCGCACCTCCTTGCTAGCGCACATCCGCTTCCGTTCGCGCTCCAACTTCCGGTTCCTCTCCAGATCCTCCTCTTCCTTGCGCCGCTGCTTGTTCGCCTTCGCTTGATTGAGAGCTCTGTAGTGCACGGTTTGGTTGTCGATGAGCATTTGGGTAACGAATTTGAATTGGTTCAAGCTCGCTTCACTCTGAGCGGCAATTTCTAAAGGTAATTGGTGAAATTGCTGTTTAAGGTCTTACTTAACTGATAATAATTAGCTTCGGTGTAATAAGCTAACATAATTATAAGCTAACATAATTATAAGCTAACATAATTATAAGCTAACTTAAATTTAACTCTTACTGTTGGTAACATCGCGATAGATTTTATTCAGCATCGCCTCCTGATTCTGTAGGTCCTTCGATAGTCGTTCCATTTTGGCCACGGATTCCTCAAAACTCTTCGACACCATTCGCTGCACAGCATCCTGCACCGATTCCAGGACATTGTCGTGAATGATGCTAAAGAAGTCGGCAAAGGAGTCCTGCAGATCGCGATTGGGATCGTTGCTGGGATTGGAGGTAATTTTATCTGATTCTCCATCGTTGCCACCTGGCTTGCGAGTGTCCTTTTCACTCGAACAAATCACGGGTGTTAGCCGGAATCCTACGCTCTTCGAGGACGAATCCTTGACCCGCGAAGAGCTTGACTTGGAGATACTCCTTCGGCGCTCCGTTCGATGGCGAGTCCTTCTCCTGCCGGCTGACGTCACTGAAGGAGCGGAATGACGAACGACTTTGCATTGTAAACTGTCCTTAGCGGTATAGTCTCTCTTAACAACATTATAGTCCGACTGTCGGGCGGAGTTTGTAAAGCAGTAATTTGGAAACATGACTTTTTTGACAAATTTTTAAGGTGTTGATCGATTTAAAATTGGCGGCTCATATTATTGTAATGAAAAAAATGTTTGGTTGTTTATTCAAATATTAATTTAAGAAAGATAAATCAAAAGTTGCAATCCTATTTTGATAATTTATAACACAAATATATTTAATTATTTATCTCTTTTTCGTCCAAGCTTTAATGAAAACGAATCAATTTAGCACAAATAAGCAAACCTAAGCAAATAATAAAATTTCCAGTTTTTTTTTTTTACAGGACTTTGGATTTGTTTACTAACTTGCTAATAGCATTTCAATTAAAAGTTAATAAATAAATTGCAAAATCATAATTGCGAAAATTTTGCAACTGTCCGCCGTTTGAATAAGCTTCTTAATGGATTTTTCCTCCTCCGTCGAGTGCAATGAGGCGGCTGGCCGACAGGGAAAAGTATTTCTGCAAAAGGACCTGAAATGAAATTTATTTGCCAACCATCCCATTAAGTAACTATAGTTTCCATCTGCTCGCCCAAGCGATTAAATATCAGGCAGGAAGTGGAGGAAGTAAATTCGCAAGGGTTGATGCTTCTCATGGATTTAACCAGCCTCAAAACAAACATAAACAGAATGAATATCCAGAGTTGGCATGGTAAATTTGCCATTTGCAGACAATAAGAGTAAAGCACATAACCTTTGGCTGTTTGCAGAGCCCACAGCAACCAATATGTTTTCATTGTCTGCCCGGTTTGTCGCTCAATTTATTTAGTGATGTTGACTTTCCAACAGTGACGTCAGTGGAGGCCACAAACAATACCACATCATCGCAACAATTATAAATGGTGTGGGGGCAAAAATCGTCCTTGTCGTCCTTGTGCCCATTGCTCAGTGGGGCGAACTGAAAAATAAAGAGGATTTTGCAGCGCGTGCCAGGAAAATGAATGAAAACGCGGGACATTCTTGAAGTCGTTGCCTTTATTCAGCTTTCACACATGATTATGAAATAAATATTAGCTTAAACCAAATTGACTACAGCGTTATGCTCTATTAACTCTTATGGTCTACTTATGCTTAATGGGTTTTGGTTTAAGATGCTTGGGCATGTTTATACACCATTACGAGTGGCTATATACACGGATGAGTTGGAATTTAAATGGCCTTAATAGCTAGTTAGGACTGGAAAGAAATGCATTTTAAATTTCTGATAAATGGCCGCGATTCTCACACGCAAGTAAAATCAGTCTGTTTAAGATAATATAACTAAAACGAGCTAATACAGGATTGAAACCTAGATTCTCAATGGTGTCACAAAAATCTTTATAGTTATTTAAATATTTTTTATTGGGATACCATTTAAATGACTTTCTCAAGTTAAAAGTTCAATGCAAGAATGATTTAGTTAAGTTTTCTGCGAAAAGGAAAACCTTTGTACTAATTTTCTGTTGAAAGTCAAATTATATTGCGAGTTTTAGTCAAATATTAAAAGTAAATAAAAATATAAATCTTTAAAGTTTTCATCTTAGATTTAATTAAAAGCCGTATAAATGTAATCTTAACTACAGATTGCAAAGTACAAATAGTTTTGAAATTCGTAGCGTAGACTTGGCATACTTACGACTAGAGACATACATTTGGCTTTCCCCATGCCTGGTACAACTATCGAACTTATTGTCTAAGCCTCTGGTGCATTCACAGGATGTCCTTGTTTCCATTTAAAGGAACTCCGCGTCGCTGAAGGACGTGGGACCATGAATCGAGAACGCGGATCTTTTCCGGCTGGTGTGGGCCAGCTATCATACCTCCGACATGGCTGGCACGGTAACCACCTTGGTGGGCCGTTCGCAGATGACCACACGGGCGTTGGTCTTGTTGGTGGAGCGACGGGACACCGTCAACGAAGTGGTCAGTGTCCTCATCGAATCGCAGCTGTTGTGCAGTCGACGACCAACCGTGTGGCAGCGGTTCTGCTGTGAGTTGTTGCGGTATGATTTGCAGCAGCAGGTGAACCACTTAAAGGGCGGAAAGCGACTGGAAATAAAATAAATATAAACATTAAAAACATCAAAATATTTCTATAATAAGATTTTAAATATTTGATACGTAAGCTCAACTTACCTTAATGTGCGAAAGACCTGCGATGAGAAGAGGCAATAGATCAGCGGATTGGCCGCCGAGTTCAGCGGTGCGAGACTTTGGATGAAGGTGGCGATGGCGATGTTGGTCTGTGAGTGTGGAATCTGGCCAAAGACCTGCAGCAGATCGAAGATGATGTATGGCGACCAGCAGATGATAAACACAAACACGATGGTCAATGTCATCTTGACCGTTTTGACCTTTGCCCGTGGAATAATGCCCCTTGAGCTGGCCCTCCTGGCAGGTGCGGCTCCAAACCCAGCACGTTCTGTTAAGATATATATGAAAAAGATATTTTGGATGACTTAAATTTGCTATTAGGATTAAATTTTTTGTTAACATTTTGTTGTAGATTTGTTGGCAATATGTATAATCAAAATATATCTTACCAGTGGGCACAAAAATGGAACCCTTTGCCCAAATCGTCTTTACGATGATCGCATAGCAGGCGGAAATGATCAGTGCAGGAATGGCAAATAGAGTGGCAGATACCAGACTCATGTACACCTGCCAGGCGATCGGTGAACCCAACTCAATCCAGCATTGCGGATGTCCTTGGATGAGCTTCTCCTCGTACAAAACCAGGATGGGAAGCGAAAACAACGCCGAGATGAGCCACGCGCCTGCCACCAGATGACGGGCTCTTTTCCCTACAAGAATAAAAAATTTAAAATTTTTGAGTAAAATATATTTTTAATATAACTTAAACTTGGTTTTTTTGTGGAAAAATTTCCAAACTAAATTATCCAAGCAATGTTAGTAGAAGCCACAAACAGCGCTTTGGCTAACAACATTTGGCAATTAGAAAACTTTCCATCCGACGACCCAACTTACACGACTTTGAGAAGTTCATGGGGTGTGTGATGGCATCGTATCTGTCGATGCTCATGGCCACCAGCACGTAGGTGGACGAGTATGTGACGCAGACCTGCGAGAAGCGGATGGCCTTGCAGGCCAGGTTGCCCGCCCGCCACGAAATCGTGATGCGCCATATAATGTCGGTGAGGACGTTGAGCAGTCCCACGCACAGATCTGGAAATAATGTACTGGGCATTAGAAGCCAGCGAAGTGGTCAGCCTTAAGTCCAAAACTCACCTGCCAATGCCAGCTGTTTGATGAAGTAGTTCATGCGCGACTTGCGATTCTTGTTGATGAACATCACAAAGAGAACGGCAGAATTGCCCAGGACGATGACAGTAAACAGGATCCAGAGCACCGCAAACTGTTCGGTCTGGAAGAGGGAAAAAGAACAAAGTGTGGTAACATTTCATTAAACGCCTATCAAGTTCCATGTCAACAAAGTGTTAGGCACGGAAATCACGCATAAAACTCAATTTAATGCCATCCAAGCACACACACACACACGCACTTGTTTATGGCTCTTTAAATAGCCATAAAAATGATAGAGCTATGAATTCAAGCTGGTAGGAGCGGCGGGCAGGATGTGCCGGCGGAAGTTTGCTTCTTCCAGTTCAGTACTAACAAGACTAGGACAACACGACATCCCACACACGAACACCCGTGGACGCTCACCCACACACAGACGTGATGGAGGGCAGACAGCCACCGTTATTCCACAGGAAATTGCTGCCAAGATGAAGGACCTGCACTCCGAAAAATATTTCCTTTGACTTTAGAGCCCGCTTCACAGCCCAGGATATTTTGGTTGCTATTTAATTTGTAGTACTTGTACGTCTTACATTCTAAAGTCATTCAAGCAAATTAAACAGATTATAGTTAACAATTTTGTATACCAAACCTAGGTATTTTTAATTTATTTTATTTCTTTTTTATTCAATTTTTTTTTATTCTAAACAAATTTTAAACAGCTGTGAAGTGTAGTAATGACAGTGAGTAGTTGTGCTAGTTCTACTTTATTACTGAAGAAAATGAAATATTTCTCATATGCCTGCATGCAGTTTATATAGCAGAAAATCGTATCTATGCTAATATGACTAATGATCTCTTCATGGCGCCTTCAGTGTTTTTTTTTTTGCAAATTAAATTTGCCTTGAAGGCATCTCCCCATGCTCACATCTATTGAAGGTAAGTTTGAATTATGGCCTCGGGGTCTTGCAGTCTGACGCCAACAGCCAACACCGATGTTGATGCGGACTTGCTTAAGGGCAGGCAAAAGTAAACTTGTTCCGAAAAAAAGCTGAAATCCTGACAGGCTTCGTCCTTGGAACTGCGCTCAGACTGAAGACGCCCCACCTTATGCTACAACTTTTTGTCCATACTTGCAGTATTCACTTTTTGCCTGTTTTATTTTTTGTTGCGGCCTAAGTGCGAGTTGTATATATAGCGAAAGATATATATATGTATATATGAAGATATTTTGTTCCGGCGACTTTTGGGCGCTGGTAGCCGTCTGGCAAGCCAGTTCATCATGTTGCGCAAATTGGCGCATAAATCAACAAACGAGCAAAACGGCTATTTTTACTCATTTTTCGCCCAGCCCCGTTTTTCATTATTTGCCGGTGTCGCGTTCATTATTAAATGTGGCTGCCTTCATTTGTCAGGAGTAAACAGTTTTACATTTCTCCATCCGGACTTTGATTTTGATGCTTTACCAGCAAGTGACTTGGCTCGTTTTCTTCAAGCCTTTATCGGATTTTAGTCCTCCACCTCAAGTGCAATTTTCTTGAATGACTTTCTAGAAAGTAAAGTTACGGCAGGCGGAACTCTTCACGCGTTGCAAAACTTTTTCCCATTTAATGTTGGCTCAGCAGCATTGCTGTTTGAAAATTTTCGCACGTGTCTGCCTTTTTTAAACCAAGAAGTCATCGAAAATATTTGCCTTAACAGATTCATGTATCTTACACTCAACGGAAGTCAAATCGTTTGGTGTAAGGAAATACGGTCATAGGTATCACTTTACTTGAATAATTACTGACATATAGATGTACTTATTAGCTTATTTTCAATACGCAATAATTTCGCAAAAAAATCAATATAAAATGTTATTTGACCCATATTGCCGGGTGCATAATAAAAAACGACTAATAAATTCCCGTACTCTTTTTTACACAAAATAACTTTTGTCAGATTTCTTTTAGTCAGCTTTAGATTTTTATTATGTCCCATGCTGTGGGCGCCATAAAAATGTAATAAACGGCGCATTGTAAGCCTTTTTTAATGATCGACCATTTCTGGTTGCCTTTTTTTTTGCTTACTTTTCCAGCATTTTTACGTGTGTGTCTGTGCGACTTGCCCTTTTTTGGCAAGTCATTATGCCTTTTTCAATTTGGCTTTGCACCTCGAGGAAATTGCTTTTTTTGCCGGCAGAACATTAAAAGTGCGAAATTTAATTTCAGCCAAAGGAAAAAGAGTTGAACGCACAAGACGAAGGCAAAAGGATGCAGGATAAGACCGCAGAGCTGAGTAGAGCTGAGTAAGAATGGGGATTTTGACCCGCCACAGCAACCGTAAATCCTCATTAAAAGGCAATTCTTGCAGAGCACCTGTTGCCGCTCACTTGGAGCCATGGAGCAACTTTATCTGCCGCAAACTATTATGTCTGATTATTAAGTGGCACAGCCATAACAATAGAAGCCACTTGCCACTGGAGAGCCATGCGCTGCAAAATGATGGTATCCGCTTTCCTTAACCCAGCTGAAGTAGAACCCCTCGAAGCGACTTAAAGTGCACTTTGTGCGGCTTTGGGGCTCGTGGTTCATGGCTTTAATCCCACTAAATCGACCGTGCTGACAAATTTCCAACGCTGCCTGCGAATCGTAAAATGCAGCAACAAAGACAAATGGGTGGTGGCCACAAACAAAGGCAATGGGAAATTAATTTCTTTTCACAAGAAAAGCAGCCATTTCCCCGCCTCACGCCCATTGTTGCAACTTGCAACGGCCAATGGCAGCGGTGCTTATAAATCAGTTCGGTACTACAAGAACTTCGCGGCAGTCCTGCAGCAAATATAGTATATCCTGCGGACTCTATTTCGATTCAGAGGAGGTGGACTCAAAGTACACTGTATTGTATTTAAGTTAGTTTTAAAACAATAATAAAAAATGAATCGATTTTCTATGAACATAAATTTGAAATTAAGAAGCCTCTTACTTTATTAATAAATAATTATTTTTTAATAAAGAAATTTAACTCCAACTATTTTGTATTTCCGCTGAAACTTAGAAACTTATCCAGCAATTATTGCCATGGATTAGAAAAGTCCACTTAATATCGAAAATAGCGGCGACAACGGATAGTCTGCTTTTATAGGATACTTAAGAGTCTGCAATACTTTCGCCATAAGCTTAATCAACTTCTATTTTCGTAGCTCATATTTAAAAAGCATCTGAGCCGAGGACACGGAGCACATGGCACTCGGCCACCATTGTTGACTTTGTTGTTTCTTTCCTGGCTTAAGTTTTTACGCATGTAGTGGCATTTGTGTTTTAGAGTGTGTGTGTGTGTGTCCTTTGTGTGGCATTGTGATTGTGTGTGTATGGCTGTGGAAATGTGTTTTGTTTGGCTGCTTGTTTGTTTGCGTTTCCTTCGCACTTTTCAGGGCATTCATTAATAGCGATTACATTGTGCCTGAGTGTTTTGGCTCCAAAGAAGTTGCATAAAGTAAAATTAAATTCCATATTACGTATACGCAGCGTGGTGAGCCGGCAAATGGACAGATAATCAGCATTAGTAGAAAGTTTCCCAGGTCAACGAACTCTGCCAAAGCATATTGTCCCCGTCGTCAGGACGCTAGTCCTGCTATAAAAATTCATATACCTATATATATATATATATTATATGTATGTATATGTGTTAGAGAAGGACACTTGAGCTGGTAGGATATGAGAGCGTATTATTTTGGCATAAAAACATGCATTTGGGTCAAGCCGAGCACATCAATCATGGTTTTTATAGTGGTTGGTGCGGCTTTTCAGCCACAATGGTTGGTCGCTGCCGGTTTATGAACTTTCCTATAACCATAGCCACCAAAGGACATTGCTAAGGACTGCGCTTTAATTCGCCTAATGGCCAAACATTTTGTCATCAGCTGGCTTAAATCTTCCCCTCTTGTCCGTGCATATTTGGCGTTGATGTTGACACAAATTGAAATTAATAAAAGCCCGGCATTACGGACAAAACGAGCTGTGTGTACATGCTGTTGACAAACTGTTGAGTGGAAATTCGGGTGCGTGGGTGTTGAAATATGAAAAATTGCCAAAGATTTGCCAACATAATTGCGGTCGGTTATGAAAACGGAGAGCGGAGTGGAGAGCTAATAAAGACCAACTGGCTGACATAATGGATGTTAAACTGGTTTCACAATTTATCCTTAACTATCCGATGGACAACTCCATTTAAGCCAAGTATGTATGGCTTTGGCTAATAAGAGATTAGCAGAATGAGTCTTAGTAATCTCCTGGCCCCACTGACAAGTGACCCACTAAACGAGTCGATAAATTTTGTTAGCGAAATAAAGAAAACAAAACGAACCAAAGGCCAAACCTCAAATAGTTACGCTAGTGACTCGTAAATTTTCGGTCCAACAAAACACATTAATCAAATGAGTCGAACATAAATTAAGCTAGTTGCTCCAAAGACGGCCATAAAAAGCAACATATAGATAGGTCAAAAGGACTGTTGCAATGGAAATGCGTTGGGTGTATAAATAAATTAAAAGCCAAAACATAAATATGAGTTGAGCTGGACTGATGTTTAGATAACCTTAGCAAGGGCCGAATTAAGTGTGTTGGCCAAAAATAACAAATAAAGCAGGCGCAGCCAGCCTTGATGACCAGACAGAAGGAAAACAAAGAGAAGGTTGGACTACACTGGAAATAAATACAATCATTTGATAGTTTTCAAAAGGCACTATGAGGTGAGCTCAGCAAAGCAACTTCAAAACAGTTGAATTTTTGTGTAGAATACAGTTAAACGTAATAAGTTGTAACAGCGTAAAAAGTGCTTAGATGGGCTTAAATGAAAGTAAATATTTAGTTCACATCTGAGTCAATTTTTTTCAAGTGCAATATTGTAAGCAAGAGGCAAACAGAGAAACAATAAATACAAGCACGCGCCTAGAACTATGCAAAACAAATTACACCCTCCCCTTGGGCGAGAAATGGGATGTGGAGAATCTGCTGCGGTTGGCGGAAGTTATGGCCAACATGCCAGTGTGCTTGTATGTGTGTATATGCGAGTGTGTGTGTGTGTGTGTGGGACTTGGCAATTTGCATAAACAACATAGGCATTTGTGATACGTACCAAAAGTCAAGTCAGGCATAAATTTGAATATTTTTCCCAGCCATTTACCGCTTGAGTTGGGTTTCCCTTGGGGCCGGCGATAATTAACACATAAGCATCAGACACATGTCCTGCCATCCCCCTCCCTCCTCCCACTCCCCTTTGAAAGTATCCTTGTATGCTGTTATCCTTGTCTGGCCATCGCAAGCTTCTGCCAAATGAGCTGAGGGACAGGGCATTAAGTAGCCATGCCAAATCGTTTTATTTGTGTGGTCAGCAGATAAGTTGACAGGCAACTGGGCGTCGAAAGTGAAGCCAGATTTTAACTAGACACTGCCTGTCAGCCACTAAGTAAGCAGTTTGATATGCGTCTGCAGACAACTTCATTTGTCTGCTGGACTCATAAATTCAAGGCACTTCTCAGAGAAGTTGGAAAGTATATGAATTTTTAGCCATAGCAATACTCAACATATTTTAAGCCAGTTTCCTTTCCAATAAGTTATAGAATTATTTTAATTATACTTGTGAATAGTTTTTCCAGCTAAAATTCTGCACTCAATTAATTGAAGACGTACAAATTATGCAAGAACCCACTTTTAAATTGGTAAAGAACTTTTTCGGTGCTGAAAAGTTTTTAGCTAAACGAGCAGCTCACCTAATGCCCATAGACATCATTAGAAGCCTGTTGTCTAACTTTGCTAAAACTTCCCCTGCACAACAGCAAACCGAAAAGACTAAGCTAAATAGAAAGTTTCCACTACCAAGTTTGGCCCAACATTTGTTTAAAGCTATTGCAAAGCAAAGAGGTAGAGGTAATGTAAGTGTGTATTGTTGATGTATCGGCTTTAGCTCCAACTTTGACTACTACAAATGGCATTTCCTGCCCCTTCCACCGCAGGAATTCAAGGAATTTAATTAACTTCCATTTGCCCAACGACTGCTGCACCTAGCGATTAACGAAAAGACAAGCTCCCAAGGGCCAGGAAAGACCAGTTGGACCAGTAGAGCCAGTAGCACCAGTAAGACCAGCAAAGACCTATCGAAAGCTAAGTAAACTTTTTCTTAATTTAAAATTCCGCAAATGGCACTTGTCAAAGGAGCCACGACGAAAAGAGGCGGGGCATTGGCGGTGGGGCTGGGGAAGGAGAGGAAGAAAGGATGCCCGGCAGCCGGAAATGCAGCAGCACCATGAGGAAGCAGATCGGACAAGTTGGCAAAGATGGTCGACTGTCTGACATGGAAGGCTGTTGCCTGGCAGGCAGTCAAGTGCTCACGACTCCCGACTGTGGACTTTTGAGCAAGAACAAGTCGCCGGAGTTGTTATTTCTGATTTTGTTGCTACTGCAGCTGAGCGAATCTGTGCTCCTTTTTGTTGTTTTTCCGCTTTTTTCACACCGTCGGGAACGGTGTAGTACTGTATACTACATGTATATATACGTATTCTACGTGGTAGAGCCGCACTTGGCTGGATTTGATTCCATTTTAAGTAAGGCCCGATTCTGTTGGCACTCACCCATTCCGAAGGTGCCAAGTCGAGTAATTGTGAGCTGCCATGTTCTGTTATGCAAATTGCTGCGGTTGTTCGCGTTGAGGGATTTCGCACATAAAGTTAGCAAGATTGGGTATGAATGTAGGTTCAACTAAATTTTGAGCAAATGTTACTGGTTCGTTTGGGTAAACCACACGCAATTTGCGATGTTTGCATAGCTATTAAATCCAATTTAAGTATATAATTTGGCAAATGAGGACTACAGTTGTGCTACAAATGAAACTACGAGATTAAAATTGGTACTAAGGTGCTAACACTTTAAAAGTACATATTTTGTTGCCATTTTAGTTCTCTAATATGCTTGGAAAACTGATTCTAAGTGGAATACTCAAGCGCAATTTATATATACAATGGAAGTCATTGATTGAAAAAGTGCTTTACTATAAATTGTGAAATGTGAATCAAATGCAACAGTAAATGTCGTACTGCGCTTGTATGTGTGAGCTGGCATTATAAAGTGCTTTGTGTCAAAGGCAAAAATGCATGGCGTATACGTGATGTGCAAGCCAAATGCAAGCACGCACTTAATCATTTATGCACACACTGACACATACACGCACACATTGTCGGATAATGTGCCTGTGTTTGTGTGTGTGTCACATTTGACATTGCTCACGTAGAAAAAGGCATCAGGACGCGACTTTTACACGCCTTGGCAGAGTCCTGCCTTCAAGTTTATTCTGAAACTACTTCAGTGGAAAGAGCAAGTGCCATAAAGCTGACTTATGTGGCAAATACGAATACAAACTAGCCGATAAACTCGTTGACGTATGTTTATTTAGGGCTTATACAAGGATATGTTTAATGGAAAAACTCTTTGTGCTTAAATCCTTATTAGTTCAGCATGTTCAATTTTAGTTGTGCATAAATTCACTCCTAATGGATTTGCATTCATCAAATTTGACATGTTAGATTACGTGTTAAACAAAGATTACTTATTATTTTTAATTAAAAACAAATAACATGTGTGGTACTTTATGTTAACGATATTGCAAATTTGTTTAGTGCTATGGAACAATTTTTTTGGGAATTCGAATTTTAGCTAGTTTACAGCTTTGATCGATGAAATGCGTGCGAAGAAAAGACCAGATGCAAAGCCAAAAATCAAGAAGATGTAAACATGGCTCTTAATTAATTTTGTAAACGGGTTGTGGTGCACTGTAAAACACAGAGAATATTACGTGTTGTAAACACACGGAAGCTGTTTGGCATCTCTCGACATCTCGACGTCGTTCCACCTGCGAATGACAGAGCCAATCGTAAAGTGCCTGCTGAAATGGAGGATGTTTGTGCCAATTTTATCGAAATTGCGTAAATGACGGGGCCCATCGACTGCACCACATCCATCGCTCCTCCCCTCACCAGCAACCCTACTCCACCCATCAAAAATACATCGTGTCGTGCCACTTTGAAGCTTTTTTGGCATGTACTTCCCTTCCTTTGATGTGGCGTATTCGCTCTCACCCGCGATGGCAAAAGAAATTGTGTTTTTCTTTAGGTGTGTCTGCTGGCGTCTGACATACATGTGTATATATGGAACCCCGAGCTCAAGTGTATTACAAGTGAGAACCCAGAAAAATTCCAGGAATTCTGTAAGTGAATTTCAACTAAAACTTGATTTTATGAGGGGAAATGGTTGCTTGTTTTCTTAAGTCCCAGATCAGGCAAATTCAGTGCGCTTAAGTGAAAGCTAAGAGGTGCAGTTTTAAAGTTCGTTCACTGTAAAAAATATAAAGTCCTGTTAACTAACCATCATTAACAAATAATTTTCAAATAATTCGTCCCTGTTCCTAGCCTTATTTTACAGCTATATAATTTAATTTAATTTCACTTAAAGTGCCGCACAATTCATTGCATACTTCGGTGCGTTGTGAGATGTTGACCTACTTGTACTTGCCAGGCTATGTAAATAGTTCAGTCTCAGCCGGGGGATATACCCATCACTCCATCTACTTTCCACTTTCCACTCTCTACTTTCTACTTTCTATTTCATTCTCTCTGCGTGCTGACACTTTTTCCGAGACTGCCGCACTTTAACTATTTACTGAGCATAATTTCGCTGTTGGTTTGTCGCCTTTTGCATTTTCTCATTAAGCGCATTTCGCGCACTTGCACAAAACCAGATGGCGTTGGAGCTGAAGATGGATGTTCTCCGCTCCGGGGGATTTCCCGGCATCCAATCCGCATTTTCATGCGGCTTAGTGTCGTAAAACTCCAAACATTCTACTGCAATTATCTGGCCGGGGGGTCAACTGGTCCCTTAGGCGCGGATTTCAGCGCTTTTACGATTTGCATAATTTACACAATTCTTTTTTAGAGTTTTTTAAGTGCTTCTTCGCTTTGTGTGTGTGTGTTTTTTTCGTAACCCAAATGCAGTCGTGTGTTACGTACCCTGCTTTAGTTTTTTCGGGTTGCCGCCTTGCATTGCTCATACGCAGTGTGGCCACCGAGCAGCAGTAGCAGCGACGTTGGCAGTGGAGCTGTAATTGACTTGGGCTATGCAAAATTTATTGTGTGCAGCAGCTCTTGCTGCTTATGCATGCAAATTGTAATGATGCGAAAATGTAGTTGCGGGTTTTTCACCCAGCATTTCCACCAGCACTATTCCGTTTGCACTCGGAGATATGTAGATGCTTTTTGCGAAAGTCATTTTGTGTGGGTGTGTGTTGCGGGCTGTCAACGGAAGTGAGTGGCGTTTTGCTGCTTATGAAAATGAAATTAAATTTTTTGTCAAGTGTGCGGGAAGTGATACTCCCCGCAGACAGCCACGCCCCATTGTTCGTGGGGCTCTTATCGTCGCAGCTTATTGTTGCACAAAATGTCGCTTGATGTCAGTCATTAAGTTCACTTCCGGAGAATGATTACAAAGCTTCTGGAATGGGGCAATGGGAAATAAGCCACAAGGATGTGTGTGCGCACTTATCTGTTGTGATAAATGCGGGTCTGTCCGTTTCTTTTGTAATATTGTTTTGGGTATGCTCTTGTTTTCCTATGAGAGCAACCCGCCCCTGGCTAAACGCAAATACAGATGAAATTCCAGAATTCAAGTTTTTATGAGACAATAGAGTGAGTTAGGGAGGCTTTTCAAAAGCGGTCAGAGGTGGCCATTATTTTCACTATTTTATAGTACCAAAGTAATGTGTCATATGAATTATGTACTTTAACGGTTAAATGATTCATAAATATACACTCCAAATTGTTGGTTGGTGGTGGATTAATGGAAGCTCCACTGTAGTAATAAAGCATACATTTGTCAGCAATCCGTAGCAGGAATGGCCCTGGGCTTTTGTTTGCGCCTTGCTGATTGCAGGAATACTTGTAACTGGGAGTTTGAAATCAATGCCAAAGGTTGGGCTGGGTTTGAGTTTGGGGTGATTCGGGGGAATCAGATGAAGCACCCCAAATTCCGACTCGGCACAGCGGGGAAAACAAATCAATTAGACGTTAAAAAGGAAGCACAAATAGCAGCAAGGCACCTAACCAAAACCCACATGTGGATAGGATAGGTTTTCCCCTCTGTTGTTTACTTCGATTTCGAGGATGGCGATGGCGATGCGATGGTGATGGCGATCTCCCATGACGACGCCCACTTAATGTTTATCAGTTGGAGGAACGCTATTAACGCCATGTTGATTTATTGCAATTTAATTTGGTTTCAATTTGGGGTTTTCGCCTCGCCAGCAAGTATTTTATTTCACAAATTATGTGCAGACACGACTGGGGCGTGGCATTTGGATTTGGCCAAACTTGGGCGTTTTGGTCCTGTGGTTATTTATGGCGGTTAACTCGCTCTCAAGAGGACAGCCGCAAAGATTGATTATGGACAGTAAAAAGGTTTTCCCGTCCATAGAAGGCAGCTTACATTTTATTTTGGTTTTTTACGGCTTACGAAAGGCACGAAGAAGTCTTTGTAATAAAAACTTTGAACCAATTTTGAGTGCCTTTTGGCCTTTTCTATTATTTCCAGCACTTTGCTTCCTCCTTGCTAAATTTTCCCGGAAAATATCGCTCATATGTAGATGGTTTTCACTCGTTCACAAAGCATCGCTTCGGGCAAACTCTCCTGGGTTTATTGATTTGCAGTTTAATGCCTGGCCATAAAAGTCAACCCTCGATGATGGGAGGCGGCAGGAAAACTTTTCGGGGCAGACTCCCCTTTTAATTGTTGTGCCGAGTTCAAAGTTCAAGCGTGACAAATAAACCAACAATTAACTTGAACACTCATTAAGTCAACTCCTCATCCGTCCATCCATCTTCCACCCTCGTTTTTACTGCAAAATATTTGTGAAATTAACACTTTCATTGTTTCGCATAAGTTTATTGCCTGACGAGCTGCCTCAAATTCTGGCAGACTTTGGATGCCGAGCAGGCAAATTACAACAATTAGTTGGCTAAAGATGCTTATTGATTTTGCTGGTCAAGTGACACTTTGGGGAATTTGAAGAGTCCCTTCGTAAATACCACCATCCACCATTCAAAGGCGGTACACTGAACCCGATATTGAACCTGTGATCTGAACTATTAACTGCCTTCGAATTTTTGGTGTCGGTGAACGCTTGATGAGCTGCCAGAAATCAGCGAAGCTGAAGTGTCAACAAACCTGTCCGGCGACCTCATTATGCTTAGATTAAAGTGGCGGAAGTGCATTGACTTTCAATGCCAAATGAAATACAATTCTCATATTTTATCAAGAGCAAACACAAGACGGGAAATGGCACACTGAAAAAAAGTAATGGTATACATGATATTTCTTATGTTGGACTTGTGACGCACCTTCACAAAATAGTATTGGCTTTTATACATTTACTCGAGTTTATGTATAGAAACTCCTTAAGCGGATTACCTAGACCATTATTCCGCTGGTAGTTCAAGCCTCTGTTCCATTTCCTCAATTTTTTCTCTCACTGCAGCTGTCGCTGGTTATTCCTGGTGGCAACAAATCCTTATAAATCGCTATGACACATCCAACTAACAGGCGACGTGCCAGATAAAACTCTTGTCAAAACGTATTTTATGGCCGGGGCCCAAGGATTCATGGAGGCACAGCGAGCGACAGAAGTCATCAAGGACCTGCGGCCATCTTGGTCGTCCTGCCTTAATAAAATTGATGTTGGAACAGCCACAGTGGTGGCCAAGGGCGGCTGGCCGGCCAATGGGCAAATAATGTTGCTAACTCATTTTTAGCCAAGTAAGCGACGCACGGTCCCCATGGTCACATTTGAGGGCAGCCCTCTGGCCGCCCATAGCCCCATTGGCCACTCAAGCACTTGATGGCCTTGTGGGCATTTTGTTGTGTCAACAGTGTGTAATTAAGCCCAGCCACGCGTGTCAGCCGCCTGGAATTATGCTTTAATTTGCATTAAAGCTCGGCAAGTATAATTACACCTCGACATTGGTAGTGGTGGCAGCAAAAAACCAGTTCAGTACGCACATATGTTTATTTACTGCCTCGAGGGCTGGGCAAACACTCAAAGCCTGGGTACCATAAACAAGCAGCTCAGCTGAGCACCATTCCTTTCGTAAATTTACTCTCGCAAGCCGCTTAGTGCTGTAATTTTCCCCACTGGCCAACGAACTCGACAAAGGCAAATTAAATTGCTAAAAAAAGCGGGTAAAATGGTAAAAACTGTGTGTGGTGTTAAGTGGGGAAAAAAAGGGGCTCAGCCAGTCTGTTAATGATGCCGCTTTGTGGCCACTAAGTGTTTAACCTTGCTTGAATCAGAAACAGGTTCAGAACCCAGACGCCGACAAGGACATGTGTCCTATATTTTACATGCGTCAAGTCTCGCCGTTCCACAGCCTTCACATGCTTAATTTTCCTTAGCAAATAAGCTTAAGACACATTTTTACGCTAGATTAATGAGTTCTCTGAATTGACGCGCTTTCGCAGAATAATATTTGCCAAAGAAAAAGGAAATTGCGGCTTGCACAAAAATTGCGCTGGCAGGCAAGCCTTTTAAACCGAATGCTTAAAATTTAAGCTCAATCTCCCAAAGAAAAGGTTTAAATATAATTTTATACACTAAACTTTGTATTCACACGCATAGATCCTTTTGTGGAAAGGCCAATTTAGGCACTATTAATTAATTGGCAGCTGTTTGACTTTTATCAACATGCAAACAGGCAGTGTTGCTTTTGTTTTTTTGCCAAATATTTGTGCTGTCACCCTGGAAAATGGCAATTAATTTTGTCCTTTGATGGCCACATTAGCCCGCTCACCAGGGTCATCATTGTTTGAGCTAAACTGTGTAATATTAATATATGTACGCGTTCTAACTAGCGACCACATGAGGTCCGGGCTAAAATTAGATATAGTGGCACTTCATATGTACGTAGGAAAATCAGAACGTGGGTGCCTTGGAAATGGAAATGGCGGGGTTCTCATTAGAGCATATGTAATTATGGAGCAATAAGCTGAGATGCGATGTGTGAAGGATAAGCCAAGGACTATCGCAGATGTAATATTTTCCTCCCACGCTCACGCATTTTCCCTCAATGTCCAAACAAAATGTGCGGCTGCATAATATGCTATCGGTTCCTCCGGCCAGCAAACACAAACATACATAAAATGGCGCAATGTTGTCGATTCTTACAGGGAAAGTGAAAGTGGCTTTGAGTCGGAAAATTCGTTCGATTCCGTTTATTTGCGTCGTCTAATGCCCCCAGATCCGCAGATTCTCGTTTATTGGACAGCAGTGCGCTGTTGGCCATGGTCAACACAGTGTGACATTGGCCAACCTTCCAGCTGCTGACCCATCCCCATGCAGTTGTAATTGGCATATCTGGGCCAAGCGGACTTAATGTCCGAACCCTTAACTTTAAGGTGAGATTCTGTACACACTGATCAACTTAAACATGATTTAATAGTGTTAACAGGGGATTTCGTGAGATTTTGGCAATGGGAAAAAACCAATCACAATTGCGCCACGGATGACCGCTGGTCAGTCCAAATCCCTAACTAAACCATTTGAATTGCAAATCATATGAGACCCCTTTACGCCTGGGATCCAGCACCCAAAAAAAAAAAAAATGATACACACAAGCATTCGGGATTCACACGGCATTAGGAAAAATATTGCCAGTTCAGCGACCTTTTTATGCCAACATTTTGCCACCGCTTTTATCTTCACTTTTTTTTCTAACGCCTTCTGTGTGACAGATTACCAAAAGCAACTTTCGTTTTGAAGTGAATCAGACCCATGTAAAATATTTTTTATTTATTTTTCATTTGCTGCGAGTTGTCAAAGGCTTGTTAATGTGGGTACAGCGAAATAAAGTGCAAGAGTAAATTTATTTTCGATTCGACTAGGCTGCGCTAGACAAAAATAATCATAAAATTATTCTATTTTCAACATTCATACTATTTGATTATAGTGTGAAAATTATACAACATTTTTAACGTGTAGGTATGCAGGGTCATATTTATGTTATGGATTATAAACTTTATGAACGAACCTACTACACATTTGTTTACTTGGCATTCAGCTGTGCAAATGATGCCATGCCGTAGTACCGAAATATGAATATAATATATTTTATTACCCGAACCCAACTATGCAAACAACGAATCAATAAGACTTAGTCGCCATGAGGTTATTGTGACATTGCTTGGCTGCTTCGGCGGGGAGACAAAACCCTTGACATCGCTCTTTGTCAACCAAGATGCCATATGGTGCTGCGGCTCCTAAAATCCCGAACGCGACTCCGCTTCTCTGTGGTTCCGAGTCCTGCAAAAGGACTCATTTAAATAAGCCCGAATTTATGGCACGCACATACGCACGCACACACACACACACTCGCACACACACTCGCACTTTGAGTGATTGGCGCGTTTAAACTTGGCTGACTGGAAATTGGCTTGGCTGAGGGATACTTCCGTTCCAACAATGGTGTGATTTATACGATGGTGCATATGGAAATTTCATTACACTCATGGTGTGCTCTTTATGCCATTCTTTAGTGGGAGAGAGTGAAAGAAAGAAGGACGAACGGAAGTTTAGTTTAATCGAAGTTGTTGTCACGATCTGCTGGGCCCTCTGATTGATTGCTACTCATTGATAAAGTGTGTTCCTTTACCAAGTCCCGTTCAAATCATAAAAAAAAAAATATGCAAATACTTCACGCTGGCAAAAACTTTCGCCTTTTTTTTGGGTTTTCTTAATTTCAAACTGCCAAATGACATTTGGCGTTTTATTGTTTTTTCTGCGACTTGACTGGTTGACTTGTCAGCCTGAAATGAAGTTTGCCCAGTTCGTTGCTTTTCCATTGCGAAAAGGGAAAATTGTAGCAAATTGAAAATTGTACCGTCAAGCAACAAGCAGCGTTGGCAGCTGTGACTTTGTGACCCTTTCCACGCAGTTATCCTTTCTTTGAATTCGGCTGGGAACTACAGACAAAAATGCTGCAGCTTCTGCGAAATATAAGTAGTTTTTTTCTGGGAGAACAATGCACTGCAGAAGTTACTTTATATAACTACTACATTTTATTTATATTGTAAATATTTTTTGCGAGCATATAATTGCTATTTATAACGTTCTTATAAAAGTAAAAAAAAGATGAAAAATGTGGATCGTTGGTTTTGAATACATTTTGTTTGCAGTGAGTCGATTAAGATGGAAATCAAATCGCACAGCTGCGCCTCTCAAACACAATAAATAAATCGCATAAATGGCCAATACTCTTTATATTTTTTCGCACCCACCTCATAAAAGTGAATCGCATTGAAATTGTTTATTTTTAAATTGCTAGGAAGTAAACTTGTTCGAAGTGTGAAAATATATATTTCTTAATAAATATGCAGCACTTATTACAACGCAAGGCATTTGGCAGCGATCAACAAACTTTGGATTTAAGTGCCATTTTTCAAAGACCACATTTTTAGATGAAAAATTTCAGATGACTTTGACTCGTACATTAATATTCTACCACCATAAAACTCATTTCGCTACGTAAATCATTTTAATTCGTATTTAAAAAGCAAACCCCTGCAACCCAAAATCCAAGAAAGAATAAAACCTCTTCCCCCAAATGTGAAATGAATTTAAATTTTAAAATCGCATTTTGCGGAATAAAACATGTATTACAAATTGCCACTTATTGTAGTACTGTTCAAACGTTAAAATTCAAAATTGCATAGTACAGCTGTGGCTTCGAATTCAATAAATAAATTAGTTTGTGTGCGAATTTTTGGTACTGCTTTATATATATTTTTTGGTTTTTTTGGTTTTTTTGGTTCACACCCACCTCATAAAAGTAGAACGAATTTAAATTGTCAAATTCGCCGGGGTCGCTGGATGTGGAGTTGCCGCCCGTCTCCAAGTCGTGACTTGGCGCCGCTGTCGTCTGGATCTGGACCATTGTGGCCGAGGCTGTCGTGGCTGCTATCGTTGTTGGCGCCAGCATCACGTGTGATATCGCAGGTGTGAAATATGTCAGATTAACTGCCGCCACGTCGGTGGGCGGTAGGTACTCGCCGCCCACGGCCACGCCCCCCGCCTCCTGGGTGCCATTGAACGACCTTTCCGTGGATGTGAAGGTGGAGGTGGAAGTGGAGGTGGAGGTGGAGGACACGAGTCCCGAGGATTCGGAGGCGGAGGCCAGCGTGTAGTAGAGTGAGCTATCGAATAGCCTTAAGTGCAGCATGATTGCGCCTCAGTCTGGCATCGCCTGAAATAAGGGCGAAATTAACAGCGAAAATTAAAAGAGTGCTTAAAAGTGTATATATATCTTAAAATATATGGCCTCAGCCAGCGGGTGCTGCTTAAAAACCCATAAATCCGAAACGAAAAGCTGCGTAATAAATGCTTTAAGTACTTTTGCCAGCAAAATACAAAAATATTTGCCTCAGTTAACATGGCTTCTGTGTGTAAATTTCGGTAACCAGCAGGTGCCGGATTTTCGTACTCTTATTAATATCGCGCATACGCCAGGGGTGACTGGTGCTTGGGTATGGTATCCTCCTCAGTCATCCGGATTCCTTGGAAATTAGTAATGGCTTGTAAGATTATACCAGCCGTACTGATACCGAATGCAATAAGCCTAACATATTTTATTACTTCCTAGCTGGTTAGGTACTCAAGAACACGCCATTAAAAGCTGGCAACTAGTGTTGCCACCAACACGAGTTTAAATATAATTGAATTAAATACAAATTATTGTATGTAATATTCAAACTTTGTGTGCTGTGTTATACATGAAGTATTTAATTGTGATATTTAGGCGTGACCCTTTTTAGCTGAATCCCTTAGCTAAGTTCAGTGATTTGGATTGATTTATGACACCAAGCGTGTGCAAAGTCATGCCAAGAACGTGTTCCTAATTGAATAGATGAGACCGGCACACGATTTGAACCCTAGGGGCAGGAACTCGAGCAATTAGCTGGCCACAATAGACATTTCAACCAAAAATGGCATTGTCACGTCGCCTGTGGAGGACGACAAACAAAGGAGCTGCTCAACTTTGATGCGGCCTCACGGAAATTTATGCATGCATATGTGCCAGTGTCTGGGATCCATCTGTCCATGTTCGTTGCTCTTTGACTGCAACTTTAAATTGATTAGCCACAACTTTGCGGGCGGCCCTCGAACGACGTGCCCGAAATTCGCAAATAAATTCTCCTTTAAAATGTGCCAAAAAACTTTTGTTCGCCGCAGCCAGGTATTTGGCCCACTAATGCGAGCACGCAACTATTTTGGCCAATGATTTATATGAAAAACACCCGTCTGGGCCGCTTCTTTTCCATCTGACACATTCAATTTGGTCGAGCGCAGCTGCTCAGCGGGATAGTTGCCATTTTCCTGGGCTTTTCCAGCGGAGGGGGAGGAAGATGAGCGGCACCACATGTCGATGGTTTTTGTAAATGTATCATTATCATGTGAGGGTGCTCTAATACTTCTACACATCTGTTCTTAAATCTATAAGTTGTACAAGTTTTACTAAGTGCAACTAAATACGCTAACATTTAGTGTTACCTATAAAAACTGAGCCCCAAGAAACAATTAAAAACAGTAATCACTCTATAAACTCGACTATGGCCGCTGGCTGAGTTTGTCTGATATTTACATATGTAAATGGCTCAAGAAGCTTTGAAGTATTTTGACTGGCGAATCAACCCATTTGAGCTTTGCATAAGTTCGTCTCGGTATTAAAGTTTTTGGGCTGCTGTTAATGCGCATTTAATTTGCATGCAAAATAGCCAGAAAAGTGTCTAGTCGGTAGGCGGCTACACTCTAGTCCCAAATCTGGATTCTTGGCATTATATGTGGCCTAACCTTCGCGGCAAAGAGGGAAACGCAAGCTGAATTTGATTGACATATTTTGAGTAAGCTGTCAGTTGAACCAACACTTTTCTTGGCGCCTCAGGATACTGCCGTCGGCATCGTTTTTTTTCCAGAATTTACGCCTAAGCTGCATTCAATTTGTGAATAAATCAGAGAAGCGTTCAAGGGGATTGCGATATATCGACAGAAAGCTTATCAACAATGAACTTGAATTAAGTATACTGCGAAAAATGAGCAGCGTTTACGAGCGAAAAGTAAATTGAAGGGTTCTCAGAAAATGATTTTACAAGAAGTGAAACTTTTCAGTTAAGAAATATTTGATTTGGGAATCAAATCTAACAAAATGTCCTTAAAGTTTGAAATACAGAAGGGTATATTTGGTTGGTCGGAATGCGACTTAGACAGGAGAGAATATTGGCAGCAAATGTAAATGAATTTAATAATAAAGCTCCAACAAGCCAAGTTTTTTAATTGACATCTGTGAATACTGGCAGCCATTTTTGTTTATCTCAGAAAATCAGGATTACCAACGGATGAAGGACTTAGTATTAAGCCTTTAAGGTCGCAGCATGAGTTTCGTATTCAGATTGAGATTCGTATTCGGATCCTTCAGTTGAGTGCTATCTGTGTCTCGCAAATCTCAGTTGCCAACTTGCCAAAGGACTTTCTATTGTCTTTTGTCTGCTGCAGTTTGTTTTTGGCGAACTTTTGTGCAACGTTGCGTATGAGTCATAAAAGTCGAAAGCATCTGGCTTTTGTTCTTCGGGAGCCACTTGCAGCATATTTATGTTATGTTGTTGTTCAGTTTTGGACGGCATTATATAAACCATTACACTGTCTGCTCCGGAGTCACTTTCAATGTCCTCCATGACAATTGCCGAGCATATATATTGTCCTGGGAGGGGAAAATGGCGTCGTCATGCTGCCTCAAAATGAAAAATTGATTTCACAGCGAAAAATATGGCAGCGACAAAAGGCGAACGGCATAAACTTTATTAGGTCACTCCATCCTGGCCAGTGAAACACAAGGGGTGGCCAAGACTCCAACGTGGTTACTTTTTTTTTTTTTTTCTGTCCACTTTTCCGCCTTATGTTTATGGCTGGGACGTTGCATGCGATGCCTTTCTCATCGTATGCACTTGCAGTTCATGGCAATCAGCGTCATAACGACCCAAGTTTAGTATTTCATTTCAGTTTTATGGAGCGTGACGCGTGTCCAAAGGATAATTGCCAGCGGGATTGTATTGGGAAAAGTGGTTGGGATTATTTTCATTATGCTGGCGCATGTCGCTCATTCGATACTTTTGATTGTGCCAACAACGGACTAATTGACAATTTGAAAACCATTTTCGGATAGCAGCGATCAGACGGTGAAAATCCACTTAAGGCGCTCCAGTCTTTTAAGTAGCCACTAAATTTAAATCTAAATGACAGCATTGTCGCACATCGTGCTGAAAAGCAGACACCGAAACACACGCAAATTCGAAATGCTAGTCGAGAGTAACTGGATATCCCAGGCTCGTTCGGCTGTCTCAAAATATTTTCCACCCGTGTTTCGTTTTGCTTTTCCCCAAAATTGTAAATAGTCGGGGCGAGCAAATTGAAAAGTTGCAGCCAGTGAGTAAGTGGGAAATGGGAAATGGGTGTGAGTGTGTGTCTACAAAAGTGTGCGGCCTCTTGGAATGGTCCCCATTGGCCAAAAATGCCGACTCGTCTTTTCAACGTGGCTGCCAAGGCACTGTGGCCCATTGATGGGAAATTCTTGGCAAATTTTAAAGTAAGGGGTTAAGTTTGTGAGTACACTAGGTAAAGGTTATATTAAATATTTAATAAACATTAAGCAGAAAATCTATTAGGGTATAAATTGATTGCTATCCAGTTTTCTTGTATTAAAAAAATCTCTCTCTTTCGTCAGAGTCTACGCATTGTATAAAACGAATCCATTTGCCTCGTTGCAAATGTTCAACCATATAAAAAATGTTTCAAGCTGACTTTCTTGATTAAATAATACCATAATACCACTTCACCAAGAGCTGACATTAAATTTTCACTCGTCCTTAAAGCGCCACACCACAGTGCGGCAGCGGCTTTGAATGGCATTTTATTTTATTATTGCACACAGCATGCTCGCTGGCTGCTTGTGTATTTATATTCAAATTTGTAGCACCTGTAAAACAGTTTGCAAAACAATGAAGACGCAGCCAGACGCCGGTGAGGGAATGTCAGCTGCTGCCCAACCATCAACCTTTTTGTGAGACCCACCCATTCCAAGTGGCAAAAGTTAGACAAATGTATGTAAATGGAAAATGTGCTGGGCGAAATTGCGTCAAAACATTTGCCACACGAGATTAAGTTGGCCAGGTCCATGATATGTTTTAAAGTTTGACTTTCTTATCGGCCAGCCGGAGCCCAGACATTATGGATGAAATGAGGGGGCAGAACTTGAAGGGCGCGTGCTAAGCTAAGTCTAAAGCCATAGACATGAGTTTCTTCTCGCCCGGCAATCAGACAAAAGAAAAGCTAAAAGAATTGCGTATACGACGCGTTGCCTTGACACCTGGCGTGGGCAGCTGAGCCATTTGCCATTTTCCATTTGCCATCCGCCATTTGCCATCGAGTGAATGCCATTTTTTTTTTTTTTTTGGCTTGCTTTCTATATTTACGCAGATACCCGAAAGGGAAGACAATACCATTTATTATGAGTTTATACAATAATTTATAAATACTTTTAACCCCGTCGGCTACCTGTCGTCTGTCAAGTTTCCCGAATATGTAAACACACTTAGCGTTTGATTGATATTTGGCAACAAAACATGAATGACACGGCCCTGAAAACCGATATCTACATGGGGGGGCAAAAGGAAAACCCTTTCTGTATTTTTATATACGTATTCGACAGTAGGTGTAGGAAAAAAAACCGCTTCAAATTGGCGAATATAATTAATTCGAGTGAAATAAATACGGGGTGTCGAGTGAAAGGCAATGGTTAAGTCCATTAAGTCAATTATAAATAAATTATGCTGCCTTCAGTTCCTGCTGATTTCTGCGTAAAAGTAATCGCCAAAGTGGCTGGAGGGCTTTAATTAACTGAGATGGGGGGAAAATGGGGAAGAAATTCCGCCGTTCTGCTGGGAAATTATTATTATTTATGCGTATTCAAGGTATGCACTGCAGGTAATTGTTTCTCCTGGCAAATGAGTTGTGTGGTTGTAGTAATGAATTTCCATTTAGTTTGAGCCCTTTCAGAATTCCAAAGAAGTAACCTCAACGCATTCGGTATTCGCAAATACTGCTGTTCAACAGTTAAATCACTTAGTTGATGGGTTCTACTAGTTAGCTAATGAAAACCAAATGCCACGAAAGCCTAACCACAGCCCCAGGCGTCTGTCCCTTTCACTCACTCTCCATCCCTTTATCATCAACAGGCATTTACTTGTATATCTGTGAAGTATAGTATATCAAGAGTGAGCTATATGCCCCGTGCTGTGGGTATAAATTATGCAGGGCACATACATTGCTAACTGTTCTGAGAGCAACGCGTTCTGTGTTAAGTAGAATTTTGAACTTGACTTAATTAGACGCAAATGCAGAAAATAGAAAGCGCCACAACCGCAACTCCCGGGAAAATTCGAAAGCGATGGCAGTGATGCCAAGTCTGAGAGTTAGTTCTTATACAATATACATATGGCTTAAATAAGGTATGAAAATCTATTATAAATCAATTATATAGTTTGAAAACATTTTTGCTGATTTGTGAAAAGAAGAATGATTTATTTCACTTGCAAACAATTTCCAGTCGATTTAAATATTTTTTTTAAATGTTTTAACAAAAGCCCTTAAATGCTGTGGGCGAAGCTATCTAAAATTTAAACCTCGATTTTTACGGCCATGGGCAGATAATATTGGAGTAGAAAAACAAATTTTAAAGGAGGAAAAGGAAATTTCAAATTTTCAAACTGGAGTTTTATGGCCACAATAAGCTTATTTCCTAGATTATCTTTGAGCATAAAAATACTTTCAAGTCCTCCAACCACGAATAATGTGTATTGAAGGCGGCTGTCCAAATGCTATACCGAATATCGCTGGCAGAAAAAAATGCAAATTCAAGTTTATAGTTTCCCCATCAAGTATCGCGACCAATCTGGCTTGACTTTGAAATAGAAAGGACCTTACTTGCAGGGAGTCCTTACATACAATGCGAAAATGGCCAAGTAAGCAGCACCACTCGATGGCAGGTCCTGCATTTGCGGCTTTACTGTGAATATTCAGGCTAAAACGCGTGTCATGGTGTCCTGAGATGGGAGCTCGGCTGCTTCGATGCCTATTGCCCCCAAAGGCCGTCGCTCGTTAATTAATCAAAATACTTACCACCGAAGCTGCTGTCAGCGGGTTTTCCCCCCAAACGCCGTTTTCCTTTTGGCCTGGTCAACGAACCTGCCGCTGCCGCTGGAAAACTGTCGCATCGTGCGTATGGACAAACAATTAAAGTCACGCGCGAGTATTTAATTAAAAGCTGAATATTGCAGCAAGTGCTGCGGCCAGGAAGTGTCCAGAAAGTCACTCTGCAGCGACTATGAAAAGCAATTACGAATGTATTGCTGGCACAAATAAAACTTGCAGCCAAAGGCAAAAATTGAAAATTTTTGCCAAAAGGGAAATTAAATTGGGCACGGGGCCAGATGAGCAAATAAGTCAACAGCAGACAAGTCAACGGGCGTTCCAAAAGTATCTTTTTTTTTTTTTATTTTGGCCAACGCACAGAGAAGAAGATTGACACCTACAACGTTGATTTCAATCAGCTGCCACACGTGGGCACCACCGGCCAGCCCCCTGTAATTATTGGTGCGCCCCTGGGTGTGCGGCACAAAACACGCATTTTAATTTGACTGAAGCAATGAACTTGGAAATCAGAAGGCGCCAAAACTTAAAGATTGCGCGGAGCGTCTTTTATTTTTCAGTGCACTGGGAAATAATGTGTGGTCTTACCTCGAAAATCATAACTTAATTAGAGCATCCCGGCAATACCGTTTAAAAAACTGTGTTCATACTTAAAATATAATATTATGTCCTGGTTGATTTACGACTTCTTTAAAAAAGTATTTTTATAGCCCCTTTCTGTTCGCAGTGTATGTTTTGTTTTCAGTTGGGATTTCTGGAAATGCTGTCAATCACGGGAAGGCGTTGCGCTGATTCGGCGGTTGGCGTTGGGCGGGCAGGTCGCAGACATATCACAAATCGCTCGAGTGTAAAATAATTTGTCTCGATTCCCTTCTGCCTGAATAAAATCAATAAACGCCGCCCCCGCCAATCGCCGTTTCGTTTGGCAAGATGCTGCAAATGCCATTTTTGGCAATCACCTACAAGGTGAAGGCAGTGGAAGTCCTGGGCTCTCTCATTAGAGCAAGCACCTGGCGGTGTCAGGTGAGTGGAGCACCTCACCTCACCTCGTCACCTCATCCCCGCCAGCGGCATAATTGCGACGACTTCTTGGTCTCGAAAATTTAGGGAATAGCACTTCTAATGCCTGGCACGTACGCGCCGACGACTGCAAATGCTGCTTACCGCTTACTCCTTTCATGTGGGCTCATCACCACCGCTTTCCCAGCTCACCTGTGATTTTGCATTGGAGGCCAGGTGTCTCACCTTTGATTGCCGCACTTTGTCCGCACACACAATCAACCAGATGTAAATACAATTGGGCGACAAACGTGCATGACTTTGGCAATGTTTGTTTTAAGCACCTCTCGAAGATGTAGATTTCAACAAGATGGTGCTTTCTTTTATGGCTAAGTCAGTGGTTTGACAATGATCTTAAAAATCTATCAGCCACCTTGAAAATCAGCTAGAGGCATTCTGTAGCGAAGTTGGAAATATTCTGTCCGCGATTTCTCATTTTTTCTTTTGTGTGGCTAAACAATTTCGTCAAACTAATAAACTTATCAAAGTTCATCTGTCATGTGCACATAAACATAAAATGTGATACGCATTTGACTCCCGAAATCGTCAACAAAATGAATCACGTAATGCGGACTATTTATGGAGCAATATTTGGATTGCATATAGAAGACGATATAAGGAATAATAAAATCATATAACAAAATGACCCATGCAGGCGTATAAGCAACGTTCTCCGGATGGTATGATATACATATGTACATATAAAGTTGGGCGGTATTAAAGAAAGTTTTGTTTGTTGGTGTTATACTGAGCGAAAGAATAAGTAAGGAGACAACTTCTAGGGAAGTTACAACCCAAGATCCTGCGACTCAGATCCTTTTCAAAACACTCCGATTTACTCACTTTCTGATTCACTCATCATAAGTCACTCTCTTGTCAATCCTTACCATCGATTAGCGTCAAGGATTGAAGCTCAAGCATTCAGTCAGCTGCACAAGGGCACTCACCCTTTGGAAAAACACTGCAGTTTCCACATTTGCCCGGGGTGGGAAAAGTTTTTGCATTTAAATAAGTTGCAACAAAGTTGACTGGTGTTCGATTTCTGATACTCTGTGCAATTTTCAATTGAAACACAGTGAGCATGTGCGAATATAATTCCATAAATTATATGTGTGTCCAGGCGATGATATTCGGCTAAAGTTTCAATGGGAAATTGATACAAATTTCGTTTTGCAGAGTTGGCAGGAAGCATTTATGAACGACATTCAATCTGCAAGTTAATTTGTGCCAAAATTACCATGAAAACAATTCGCTTCTGGCGCTTTCTATATTGTTGTTTGCTATTTTTGGCACGTAGCGTGGGGCGGATTTCAATTTTGGTGTGAAAACCCACGCTTCGAAAAGCACAAAACAAAAAATGTGCGAGTAACATAACATCAACTTTATGGCCAGCTGCTATTGTTTTGCTTCGGTGCCATTTTTGTCATCGTCAACGGCCAGAACCTGCTGCCAAAACTCCAACCTGCTTGGTTACATGTGTCTGCCTTATCGCTTATCATCCTCGTTTTTGTTGGCCTGTCCTACTAAAAGCCTAATTAGACAGTTGGCGGCACCGATAAAGGGGGCCATCGATAAATTTGGCCATGGCCCATCTGAGATTTATGTGACATTTTCGCCTGGATTAGGGGCTTCTAACTCCTGCGGGCTGGTAGGAGAATATTCTTAACTTGAAAAATGTGATAGGATTAAGGTAATGAGTATGCTTGACCTTAACTAATTTTATTTAAGCGCAGTTATCTGTTAGGCTTTAAGTACTCTCTGAAACAGTTAATTAGGAAGTACAGCAAGTTAACTATTTGTCAAAAAATTTAAAAAATGTTTACATTATTTATAAGCATGATGGCTTAATGCGGATACAAAAAAACAGCAAAAGGAAAAGTGGGGAAAATGGAAAAAAGGGCATCGGTATCAAGGGACAGACACTCCAATCGAGATAATAATTATCTGATTAATATGAGTAATGGCAGTAATAGCACCATTGAGTTGGGTCGTCAAACTTGTAGTAAAACATACAAAAATATTAAATGCTATCGTATATATTATGTAAAAAGGTTTTTTCTTTTTATTATTCAAGCACTTAAAAGGTATTAATAATATTTATGGTTTAAATGTACCACTTAAATGGGACTTTGAGCAAGTCAAATACACTTTGGCATATACATATTGCGCTACTGATTAAAAAGACATCGGGATAATAAATGGCGAAGCAATAACAGTTTAAAATTATTGAGGTGTCAGACGCAGCGATTCATGCATAATTGCACGGCCAATAAAACGTGTGAAATGCCCGTTAAAATGTCAGCAACGATTATTGGCCTCCAGCCTCTTCGGTGATTAAGCTGCGTGAGTGCTTGAATTAAAAGTAAATTGTTATGTTAAAGCCTTTTCGGCGACGCTGAAAGGCGGAGCAGACAGATCATTAAAAATATGGCTAGCGCAGCAGAAAGGAGCCGCAGTCCTGCGGCAGACAGCTCAGACAGTCAGAGAGTCCTTGCCAGGATATGGACAGACTGGCAGTCAGCACATTAAAGGTAATCACAATATTTATGTGCGTTTAACGAGACACTCGGCAGGCGAAATGGTTGAAACAAATCATTGACAGCTGGCACAGCAGCCACACATTTGCGGTGCTCTTCATTGTACTTTTGTATTTTTGGAACTTTTTTTTTGCCTTCATGTTTCAAGACATTTGTTTTTTCCTTGTATTGCTGAGGAATTTGCCACAATAAATCAGACGTTTTTTTTTCTGCCTAAACTCAATCTCTCTGGAGTCAAGTCGTAGGCACATTAAGTTGACAAAAAATGGCAGTCGCAACAAATTGAATGTGAATCGTGCAAATTATTTTATTTAATATTTTATTAAATTCGCATTAGTGATTTGATTCTTTTTGTACCGATTTTGCAACCAGCGAAAATGCTGTCCTAATCTACCACGTTTTTATAACGCTATTTGTGTTTAAATGTAGGCCATTGTTGGCAAGCAATTAACAGCCATATGTTTTTTGCTGGTCTCTTTGTTGAAAACTTTTTTTTTGCGAAAATCGGCAATTTTGTTTTGTTTGAGTTTCCTGTGCCAAATTTGTTGGCCACACAAATTTCCAGTAAAAAACGCCCCATTCTGATACATTTAAAAGATTGTAAATCAGTGCGCACTTCTAACGAACTTTGGGTCTCTAGGCATTGTGACCCAATTTCTCAAACGATTTAACTTGAATAAATAAATTAGCTACATTTATCTGCATTCGGGTGAGCAGAACAACGAAACCGAATGTAAAAGATTCAATTAGGCATATTGGAGTGGCAGCAAATCAGTGGCACATTCAGCTGGAGATGATAAACTTTGGGCTGAAGTTTCCGGCAGCAGTGCAGCATACGAAAATAAATGCGTGGGGAAATGGAAAACCCGGGAAATGTGATAGACAGTCTGTCTGCGTATCTTTACTGCAATCATGAAAGTGTGTGTTTTGCTAAGAAGCGTGGGCGTATTATAATACGTTGTCTATAGACAACTTCCTGTTATTGCCGGCCCATCCCATGTCAGTCCCGCCCTTTATTTTTTGGAGCCATCGGCATGTAAAATTTGTGAAGTGTAAAGTAACCCCGAAAAGTCAACAAATCAATGGCGGAGTTTCATTTTTATGTTGGGTCCTCTTTTTATGTCTGTGAAACACGTAAAGTTGCGATTAGCCTGAAGTTCAATGGTAAATGGATACAAATAAATTGTGGGGCTTTCTTTCTCGATAAGAACGTGACGAATGGCAAATCATTGTCCCTTTTTAAGATTTACAGTTCCGTCGATGGATAGCTTTTAAAAAACTAATGTTTTCTGTGATAAAGTTGTTCCTTCAAAAATGAAATTTTGAGTTTTAAAGCAACATTTTCTAACCTGCTCCCATAAAATTCTTTCCCGGTTTTCTACGTGTTGATTTATGAAGTTTGCTTAAGCAGCTGCTAAAGTACAAATATAAAACCGAGAATATCATAATCAATGCATCAAAAACTGTCAGTGGCTGGGAATTGAAACAAACCAAAGCTGGGAATGCGATTTGCAATTTTACACGCACGTATCTCTGTGCAAATATGTATCTTGGGGATGGAATGGGATGGGAATGGCGTTGGATTGGATTGGGCAAATAGAGCTCATACGTGATATGGCTGGCACTTTCATTGCATACATCTGGACTAGCTGTCTTCAGCTCGGATCGCTCCTGCTCCTCCATTTTGCCTAATGTTTTTGACGTGAATGGGTTGGGATGCAAGTGAATACGGTCGTTTGGGAGCTGAAAGGGATTTCTGCTTCAATTCACACAATATCTTTTAAGGAGTACTCCAAGACAAACTTCACCTAACATGTGTTTACACAGCAAACAAATAATGAAAACCCTCTAGACTTTCTTATAAACCACATACACATTATTGGTACTGCTTCGAGTGTGTTAAATTGTTATAATATTTTTCTGCGTGCAATGTTATTTATGCGCATTTTCCGGTCCTATTATCGCCACACAAGGACATGATTAGCCTGAGTCCAAAACTTATAAGCTCGTAAAATTGTGTAAAAGGAGACCCCGCATATGTCGGCCGGATTGCATGTCAACGCTGGCCACGGCCAAGTCAACAACTTCATAAATATGTCGAGCATGTGTAGCTCGGATGACTGGCCCCCAAACTCTACATCCCCAAACCAGAAAACCAGAAAACCAGAAAAGTTCTCCTCCTCAGATGGCGGGACCCTCTGGCAGAGATTTGTGCCACATCATCGCTCCTGGCTGACCATTTTTACGCTTCCGTCTAACAACAAAATGGCATTAAACGCAGATCAATCACAATCAACACCGCTGCTGACCCACATATCCCCACAAAGATACATGACTTGTGGTTGTGGAGTAGTTAGAGGAGGGGTTAGAGATTGATTTTGAGTCGGGAATTGAGTTGTCCATATGTATGTAACATATATTGTACAAGTGTTCGGTTCGGTTGAGTGTTGACTGCTCATAACTGACTTTCCACTGATACTATACCATTCTTTTTTGGGTAGCAAAGTTTTCTATTTACTCGACCTTCTATGTGTTTTTGTGCCTCGCTATTTCGCCAACTTCCGCACTTGCCGGTTCAACAAATGGAGCAGCAATGGAGCAAAGGAACTTTAGTTTTTCTTTGCCAACAAGTGCACTTGTTCAACTTTATCTTTCCTTAATTTCTCTATTAATTGGCAAACACCATTAAAGCTGGGATTCGGCAAACAGCTATGGTGGCTTCGCTTCTTTTTCCCAGTTGGTGAGTGTAACCGCCACTTTGAGAGAAATTGTCAACTATACATTTCGAAGTGAATTTAATTTTCTGTCAAGTTGCGGGGTCTTTGCCTTGGTTTATTCATGCACATTAGTCTGGTTTGCCTTCTATAACTCACAACTGTAGCTGAGGTCTTTTCAGGTTGAAGTACATTTATTTGTACAGCTTGCGGACATTCTCGGTAATTTAAATGGGTCAAAACGTATCTGGCAAAGTTATTTTCCTATGCATAGCTGTGGTAATTATCCTCAGAAGAAATTCTGTAAACTTAATGGAGTGCTTTATTTTCTAGCTCCTTTACTTTACTACACAAGTTTCAGTTTTAATTGAAAATAATTAAATTTATATTTGCCTGTGTTGTATTTCAACCCAATTGTATATACCTGTCGCCTTTTCATTTAATTTTAGTATAATTAAAGTGTGTTAAGCCAAAACTCAAAGCAACACTTATTTGACATTTCTGGATAAATCTTCAGAGCTCGTAGATTTTAATTAAAAATTGCTGAAAGTTCACAGTTTTTGTGATATTCAAGAATATGTGTTGCCTTGGCAATAATTCACATATAAACTAACACGAATGAATTATTTTAGATCTGCAAAGCCGATTTACAATTCAATTTTATAATCAGTTTTTTTCGTTATGATATCAATTTTAATAAGGTAAATTTAAGCACATATTTTCATTAATTTTTCCGTAAATGCCGAAGTTTTCCTTTGCTTCGGTAATTTTTTTGATCGCATTACGACTGGAATATTTTGATAGCTGCTTAATCCAGGAAAAAAACTTAAATTCAATTTAAATCAATTTTATGCACCAATAATAAAGAGGATTTTAATGGATTCCCCCAATGATAGTTTACATATTAAGCTCATGTAATTATAATTAAATATATCACAACGAATTTTCTAATAATGCCACAGCCAAATTTCACGAAATGCCAACCATTGTAATTAAATAAACTTTAGCTGTCATTTCGTAAATATTTTCCCAGAACAGTTACTGCTTTTTAAAGTAAATGAGAGGGTCGTGACAACACGGCTACTAATTTGAGAAAAATTTCGATCCGTTTGCATTGCTGGAATAAAAGCGAATTGCAATCCTGGTGTAGCAAGCATAATTGAGTCGCATTCGCAAATTGAAATCCAGGCGCGCAAATTAATTGGCGAGCTTAGCATGAGTTCGCATTCAAATGTTAAGATTAATCACTGTCAACTAAATGCGAACGAATATATAAATTGAATAGATACTTAAGCGCTAAGAGGGCGACATGGACACGGAGTCCAAGGCATGGCGCTTAGTAATTGCGCAATCGCGGCGCGATACTCACTCAAACTACTTGCCGTGGCATAAATTGCAATTGCAATTCCAATTGAATATTGTGCACTCGAAATGTAAATGGAAATTGAAATTACACTTTGAATTCAAATTGCAACTGAGTTCGGTGTTAAGAAATGTGTTAAACAAGCGGCACTGTCAATTGGCCAGCGATTTCACCGGAGGCGATTGACTTCGATGAGCTTCGTTTAGTCGGGCTATCAACTAGCTTGTCTTACAAGTGAGTATCTCGATGCTGCACACACGCGTTGGCCCAAAATAATGACTTGATTTCTATGCAAAATTAATTGTTACACCTCTGGGCTTTCGTTTGTGTTTTTATATTTTTTTAAAATATTTTTAAAATTCTTTTAAAACACTTCGCGGTTTATTGAACAATGTTTTATTTGGCTGCTTGCGTTGTTGACAGTTCTTACGCACTTGCCAACGCGATTTTTGCCACGCGGCGTTAACAGATTTCGCGTCTGGTTCAAACAAAATTTCGCATTGAACTGAATTTCTGTGTGTGGCATCGTCGTGCGGATTTTCCTGTTTGGGCTGCTGCTGCTGCGGCTTCTGATGTTGCTGCTGCTGCTGCTGTTGCTGCGGCTGGTGTTGCTGCTGCTGCTCTTACTGTTGCTGTTGTTGCTGGCACGTTGACGATGGCAACACGAAGGCACACGACAAGTGACCTGCCTGATTTCACCCCACATTTTCAGTTAGCCGGCTAAAGAAGCCGACAACTGAGCGGGCCAAAACAGCTGTTCTTTGTTTATGTTGCCGGCTAACAAGAGCTTATTGTTGAGCAACATTCTGCGGGTTGCGAGCTTTCTTATCACACGCTGATAACAGCACCGCATGATAAGCTGGATACCAGTTTTACCTATGCAAGCTAAAGCATTAATGTAGTACTATTGCCTATTAAAAGCATTATTGCACTCTCCTACAAATTGCAGCGCCATGTTTATGACTTTAATTGATCCCAGTGAAGTGAGGCAACAAAAAATTCTGACCCAAATACCAAAAAATTGTATTTTCAGTTCATTCAGTTTTCTGTGAACAGGCAAAATACAACGAAAACAAAAAATACAAAAAGGGAAACACGTACCCCACTGATCTTCAGTGCGTATAAAAAATGGACAACATAAAGAAATGCTGCGTTCTGAATTCGTGACAAAAAGCCATCAAAATTCAGAAAACAATCATCAACAATCAAAGTCGAGTCGAGTAATTTTTTATTAAAAGCCGAAACAAAACAAAGCGACAGCAGCTGCATTTATGAGAATGAGCCAATGAGCCACTCGATTCGAATCGAATCGCAAAATTTGTTGGAAACTTTGGCAGCATCGCATAAATAAGCAAATTTATTTTTGCGATATCTGTAGCGGCAATTTATTTCGTTGTAGCATTTATTTATTGTGAACATTTTGTCATAAAGCACACGGCCCAGAATGACGGAGAACAGGAGGAAATTCTCGCTCGTCATGTTCGTCTGTCAGCGGAGATACTTTTAAATAAATAAGCAGCAATAAATAGCTCTTAAATTAAGCAAATAAATAGGCGTACAATTATTTACTCGCCGGTCGTATTAATATATGTACTTTTTAATATAAATACAATCGAGATAGATGAAAAATCACAAGCTAGTCGATAGATGGATGCTCTTTAGGGGTATACATATGTAGTATTATTTCAGCAGTTAAATTTATTAGAATAAGTTATAAGACTTTTAAATGTAATTAACATAAAATTTAATGGTTTGCATCAAATAAAATTATGTTTCTCTCTGTTATTTGCCTCAATTTTAATTTACTGTACGATTTCTTATGATTTGTCATCCTTGATTCAATTTAACAATAAAAGTGCTCAGTTCTAAAATTCTCATAAAATTGCTTAGCCATTAAACCAAAAATAGATGGCGAAAATCGTGCAAGTGACGTATTATGGGTGGGCAGCCGCAAAGTATTCGGAAAATCTTGAAAAGTCTTAAGGATCTCGTTGACAGGCGACAAATTTATGCGTGAGAGAAACGCAGCAGCACTCACTTGCCTTTTAATTGACTCGGCCTGCAATTAAAAATAAAGAAGTGGCAGTGCAAACATTTCTTATTTCATGTGCATTACGAAAGCTGTACAATTTGTGGTCACCATTTGGATGATTTATCTGCGCCGCGGGGCGTCTTTTCTGGGTGATAAATTTCTTGGAAATGTCTCCGCCTTAAGCAATTCTAATGCCGCGTCCCATTAAAATTTATCGTTTCGCATAATGCTAATGACTAATATTAATTTTGGGATGGCTCACGTTTTGCTTGCCACAATGCTTCTGCAAGTCAGTTGGCATTTTGCAGATAATCAGTCCATTGTATGGAACAGTGGCCAATCAAGTCGGTTTTGCCGGGAACAACTAATAAGGGTGATTATTTTTTCTATCACCATGACAATGTCGACATGCACGTCATTCAGATGGGACTCAAAGGCTTAATGGCAGCTTCTGTGCGCATTTGCAACAAATAAAGCCCGTCTGACCTTTGTTGCTTCCTCGAATGTTGCAATATTTATGCGCACACGCACACACATACAGTGGACGGAAATTCAAGGCTCAACTGTAGGCCAGGATCTTAAATTATAGTCAACTGTCGTCGGCCGTTCATGGTTCATTTATATTTATGACTAGGGGTACACACAAAACGAATTAAATGAGCTGTTCTGGGGGGCCGTTTAAGGGATAGGAAACTGAAAAGGGTGTGCATTAAATGAAAATTATTTCCACAGATATCATCTCGTTCCTAATAACATTCGCATGCAACAGATTGTCAACAAAATGATTTGCTGGCAGAAAGGGGAGAAGGCCTCCTGTAGTGACACGCAGCACACGCGTCGTATGCGCAATTTGCATAATGAGGATGTGAGGCAAGGAGTTGGCATGGACATCATCATGGGTTTTCCGTTTCAAGGCACCGTCCCCACGGACAGATGACCCAATTTTTAAGGGTCCTTCAGCACTTCACTTCAGCACGCCTTTCCAAATCCCTTTCGCTTTGCATTCCCTTTATGTCTTAAGTGTCTGTAACCTGAGGCTAAGCGGTCTATTTTCAGCAGTCCAGACATGGCCTTAAAGCTAGTTGCCTACTTAAGGATTCCTCCAACGCCTTCGAATCATTCGCCTTGGATACACGGCAGCTCGATGAGGTTCAAAGGTAAATAATCGGATAAATATTTGTAATAATTTCTTGAACGATGAACCACTTCCAAGTGAACATCAAGTGGCATCCACGCCCATACCCACACCCACTTCCACACTCACAATCAGATGCAGCTCATTAGCATTTGATTTGGCATCGAATCGAAGAAATATTTCCGGCAAAACGGGCAAACATTGAACCTTTGCTCTGTGTCATTGCCATTTGCGGTTAGTTGAGCGGCAAAAGGTAAACAAATTTACGGGAAAACTCCCTCACCACCTGTGGTTTGAATAATGAAGAGGTCTTTGAGGTGTGAAAATAAATTTGGTAGCTAGCGAAGCTCTGGAGTGAGTAATCAATATGAATGCCATTTTGATGCGGAGATCTATCATTCAGTGTATATACAGTCCATGCTGTTTGTATAAGGAAGCTAATCAAATGTGTTGGACCCATTTTGAAAAATAACCATAATTCCGAACTTACCGTTTATGTTGATAAATCCGGAATACGACGTAAATTGATCAATTGATCAAAACAATGTTTCACTTTACTGAAAAGATTTACACAGCTGTGGTACATATGTACAAACTTTTTAAAAATTGGAGCATGTTTTCCTCGTGTTTTTCCAATATCCAATCTATCTAGTAGGCTATTGTAATAACTTTCAGCATTTTGTTATGCGTCTGATTCATTTTAGCTAAGTCCCCCAAAGAACATACATAAATGTAAAATATTTCAAATACAGTTTATACATTATTGTGCATTTGCGTTTATTGGTACAACTCGAGGTCAACGAAAGTTTGTTTTGGTAAGGTAAACAGCCATTGGATGAAGATGGTGCGCCCAATGCGTCGCAAGGGAATCGAGGAGGTATACGGATCCAAAATGGATGCCTTGCATCCAGTCAAGTCGGTGGCGATCTCCCATGCAGGTATGACCAAGAAAACAGGGAGGACCGAGAGATCGGGTCCAGGCGGTGCCACTGGCGGGGGTGGAACCATTAGCTCCCGACAAGCCGATGCTCGCACTCAGCGCAGTTTTGTCACCGAAAACGATTACTACATCACCACCAATCTGCCGCTGACGGCGGCTAATCTGCGAAATTCTCCTGGTTCGATGGCCCAGCCATCAATATCGCAGATGATTCCCGGCCATGTCCAGCCATCGCCATATAACGCCATGTCCTCGAGGCGAAACCAAATGGCCAACAAGGCCAGTGCCCGTCAGTCGCCGATGAACAAGGTGCCGCATTTTAGCCCAGCCGACGGCACGGTGAACAATAATGGCTATGGCATGTCCAAGCCGAAGGAGACGTACCGAATGCAGCACCGCGCAAAGGGCAATACCCAGAGGCACGACTATCCCATGGACGACAACGGCGACTTCTCCGATAAGGAACTAATGGTGCCCCAGCAGGGAAACATGGCCAATATGCGCCGGCACAATCAGCATACCCATGCCCATCAAATGCAAATGCAGATGCAGCCCGGTGTCATGCAGCATCCGCCGCAGCACCAGCTCCACCAGCAGCAGCAGATGTCCACTCACAACCAGCTCAAGCAGCAGCAGCTGCAGCAACAGCAGCGCCTCCAGCATTCGCATCCGCATCCACAGCCGCATCAGCATCCACATCCGCATCAGAAGCAGTCGCGTGGACGACAGCCAGTTCCAACGAGCAAGGTGCACGTGAGTACCGCCGATGACGATGAGGAGAAGGAGGACGATCCCGAGGAGTTCTTCGAGCTGATTCGCCAGACCGTACAGACGGCCGTAGGAGTGAGTTTTGCACACATTTATTAACTTATTATTTAATTATACATAACACATTCTCATTAGAACACCATATCCGATGCTCTGGGAAAGAACTTTCGTGATCTGAGCCACAAGATCGAAAGATTCTCGGGCGAGTTGAAGCAGACAAACGAGAACCTAGACAGGCTGCAGGAACAAGTCACTAGTAGTAAGTTATTTATTTACCCCTCATTTTCGAAATTTTTAACCATTTTTTGGCACCTGCAGAGGTAGTTTACTATGGCGAGGAAAACTCGCGACACTTTCGGTACTTGTGCATGAAGTCCGAGTACGATAAAATGTTTTACCAGCACCAATCGCTGATGAATGGAAAGCCAACTCCCGAGATGTTGAGTCTTTCGAAGGCGAATCTAGAAGCAACAGCCTCAGCCACCCAGAATTTAACACGTAAACCATCGAAACAACAAGCTAGCAAAGTGTTAAGGAATCAAAGCAAAATGCCTATTACCACAAAAAAGGACTTAAACGAGTCCGTGAAGAACTCAAGTGCCTATCGTAGCATCTCCAAAGCTCAGCAGCCAGCTGCACGAAAATCCTCATCGGACCAAAGTTTAGTTGTAAAATCCTCTGAAGTGGGCGTGCGTGAAGTTCTGGATCATATTCAGCGCTATTGCAATCAGGTGCAAATGAAAGATATGAATGGTCAAATGGCAGCTGAACTGCCCAATCTCGAGGACATCTTGATACCGAAGAATTCCATCGGCGGACTTTGCGAACCAGCAGCCATGAGCTCCAGAACCATCGCTGGCGGTCAGAAGAACAAAAAGGATGACGACACAGAGTTGGAAACGCCCCTCGATAGTACGGATGAGACCTACACCGAAGTGGACGACTTCCAGTTCTCCTCGGACATCTCGACCTGCAGCGAGGACGACGACTGTGGCCTCAAGTATCCAAGTGGAGCAACCACCGCCCGGCCAAACCGCAAATTAAATCGAAGGGCAGCCAACAAAGGCGCCGGAGATGGTCAGTAATGCTACTTGGACTATATATACATATATATAATGCTCAACAGATTGGACAAATGAATGAGCATTTAAACTGAAGGAATGAAGCCTTTCTTAGCAATCGCCTTAATACTTATTTAAATATTACTTTTGGAATGACCTAAATTTTTCCGATAGCGTAAAACATAAAAAATTTAATCATAATTTTCGACAAATTAGCCATAGGTTATCGTACCTAGCGTACATGTATTCACTTAATTTATCTTCAGGATCACAATTAAACAATGTTCAAAATTCAAAACCAGCTTACATTCTTATTATTTTATACACCTATAAATATAAAAAGCTTACATTGAGCATAAAACTGACCTATTTGGCCCTTGGCAATCCCAATCCCCACTTAGTAATGCCCATTGGTGTCACTAATAACTGCATATTATATTGACTGCAAAGCAAGAACCAACTGAGCTGGCCAAAACAAGGCATCACCCACCCCCAGGCAACCGGGTAAAACTGAGTCGAGTGGAAAATAAGGCCTAAGTCCACCCCCTAGCCACTAACCACTAACCTGCAGCTGCATTTTTATGGGCTTACGAGTGTCGCGGTTCTGCCAGTTCTTCCGCTAGTTCAGTTGGCCAAAACCGTTTAAACGTGGCTGTGGTCCGTCGGTGACATATTGGTGCGTCTATCCAATGTAAAATGAATATTTAAATAAAATAACAAAAATCTAAATAACACAAAATGGTGAAACTTTTATTACTTTTCGGCCAATTAAAGTTAAACCCCTAGAGAAAAAGAGCTCTAAATTTAACTTATGCAACGCAGCCAAATGAAAATGCTTGTTTTTCAACTGATGTTGCGTTTGACGTGAATTAAAAGTGTTATGCAAAACCCCGAAACCCGGAAAAGCGCCCTACGAATGTCAAAGCCCAAGGCCCGAGTGTCGTTTCTATTTTCAAGGATATTCCACTGACCATTTGCATTGGATAGCCATAAAATTAAATGCAGCATTTTGTGCTTGTGATAGACCAAAAAGGATAGCAAACATTGTGCAAGCCATCAAGTGCTGAACTGTAAGACTGGCCAAAATTGCAATTACTGATCGGCACCTTTGACAGGCCACCCTTATTCGCCCTGAAACCCGAAACCCGTAACCCTTTGGCCCAGCAAGTTGGCTAATTGCAATGACCAATATTTGAACTGGCTTCGGGGTGTACATATTTATTTTTATAATTATGGGAAATTGTACACTCGACGCGGAAAGCACTCAATTTTTGTGAGTGACTGTTTGAGCCAATAACCATAACAACCAGCGAGTGCCGGGCCTAAGCCAAGTTAGTCAAAACAAAACGGCCAAAACAGGTGCAAAACATTGCCACATCGGTGTTCCGCCTTCGGTTTTCCAGGGGGTGGGTTCGAAAACGGACAAACTAAAATAAAATAAACTGAACCGAACTAAAATAGAGACAAAAAAAAAATCGAATAGAATATAATTGCATTGTGCGGGCCACTGCAATACTGCACCCGTTAACACAGGGGCTTACCAAATCAAATTGGTTGTTCGTGGGCCAACAATAAATATATATATACATATATATGTATGTGTGGTTTGAGTGCTGCGTACATCACTGGGCAAATATAAAACGAGAAACGTTTAATTGACCCTAAAATCACTGAGGCGTTCAATGTGTGTTCCCTTGTTCTTCTGTATTTTTTTTTTGCCAAAACTATTGTGGCTCGGACTGTCAGAGGGCCCAGTGCGTGAATCTGTGTAATGAGTGTGTGCAGTGCCATAAATTCCAGAATTCGGCTTCCACAAAAAACTCTATTGATTTTCCCGAAGTGAGAGAATATGCGAAACAGAAATATTTTCCACCGCATTACTTTTGCACTGATAGTGGGGAAAATCACGAAGAAACGGACGTGGAAAAGTGGAAACTGTGCCAAGCCAAAGTCTGTGTTAGTGTGACAATTTTTAATGCGATTAAAGTGCAGCACTCTCCATGCAGTCGGCAAAATGGTTAAAGTGGCCGGCAAAAATATGGCAACAGTTAAAAATAAAAAATACAACACAAATGCACAATGGCTAATATCCAACTTACCAGTTTCTTTCTCCCTTCTAGCAAACAAAAATAAAATAAAATGATATCAATTATCAGTACATGTTGAAGGAAAGACTGCTGCGCTGCTTAATTATCAACGGACATTTTTTGTATTTAATTAAAATCCTTTAAAACTTTAAAAATGAAGGTCAAGGAAGCATTGCAATCTGGACGGAGAAAGCCATTACCAGTGGGTAAGTGCTCAGTAAATGTCGTAAGGCAGCAGTGAAGTGCAATGGAATGAATGGCAACTTGAGAGGATTTTTTATACCGAGAGTATTTTAAGACCTGTATTTTTCTGGAAATGCCATTCATGTTTGATTTGGTGTACAAAATTCTAGTGCAAATTTGGCTCAATTGAATTTCCTTATTGAATAATTCAATCAATTACCCACTCAGTCGTCTTGGCTTTCAACAAGCCACCAAGTTAACCAGAACAAAGGCACTTTAATTTATAGGAATGAATCAACTTGTTGTTCGTTAAGACAAGTGTTTTATTTTTCCGATAATGTTCGAAAATAAGAAGATTAATTTAATAGCACTTACGAATAAGGTTTAATTCAAAGTACTCCTCCACAGCTTTCCTGTGCATCCTAGTCACTGTGTTCTGCATCCTGGAGTGCCGTGGAGTAGAGCTGACATCACCCACCAAGAAGTCCGCTCCCCTTCGCATAACCAAACCACAACCCACAAGTCAGCAGGCCAAGCCCACCAGTATTACCACAAAGGCCCCAACCACGGTGGCTTCAACCACCGATGATGAAGTCTCCAGCTCCGTGGATGGTCAGCTGGCCCAGCTCATCTCATCCACCACCGAGGGAGCCAGCAGTGGAACAACTGCCAGTCTGGTGCCGGAAATATGTCTCAATGGTCTGCAGTTGACGGTGAACAGTGCGGATGAGGGAACGGTTATACGGAAGCAGGAGGAGTTTGTCAGGATACTCGAAGGAGATGTGGTGCTCAGTGTCCTGACCAAGGACCCCGACTCCGCGTTGTTCGTTATCAATCGTGTGAACCAGGCCAATCTTATTATGGCAGACTTTGAAATTGGTTTGTAAAGAATCGCTGTTTACATATATATGCACTAAAAACAAATCTTTTTTATTGAATTGCAGGAATTCGTGCCATCAGCATCGACAACGCCAGCTTGGCCGAGAATTTGCTGCTCCAAGAGGTTCAGTTTCTGCAGCAGTGCACGACGTACTCGATGGGCATATTCGTGGACTGGGAGCTGTACAAACAACTGGAGTCTGTTATCAAGGACTTGGAATACAATATCTGGCCAATACCGGGAACTCGGGCGCATCTCTTTCCCAAGGTTGCGCACTTGCTGCATCAAATGCCTTGGGGCGAAAAAATCGCATCCGTGGAAATAGCAACTGAAACGCTGGAGATGTACAATGAATTCATGGAAGCCGCTCGCCAGGAGCACATGTGCCTCATGCACTTCAAGAGTGACGAGAATGTTTACATAATGTTTGGCAACAAGCTGGCTAGTCACTTCAAGGAAAACGGCACTCTCTTTTCCGTGCCCACCGATAGAACAGACGATGAATTTCTGGCAGGTGGGTAGTAAAATCATTCATTCAAGTTAATAATTAACCTTTTATAATTTCCCTTAATTCTTGTTTGTTTTCTTTTTAGACCTACCAAACAGAGCTTTTGTCCTGATGGAAAACGAAATCGACCTGAGCACTGCCGTGGAATTGGACGCCACGCCCACCGCGCTGGACGAGATCCTGATTGGGAAGAGTGTGGTGCCATCGCGAGTCCTCAGCTTCGCCGGCTCCATAATCGACCTGATGAACTGGCTGCGCGGATCCCTGTCCAAGCACTGTAAGCGAGGCGAGGAGCACGACTTGTATGTGCTGGAGAGCTGCTTCAACTTCCTGAACTTCATCGAGGACTGGCGTACATCGGAGTACCGACAAGCCCATGATACGGCTGAGATCCTGTCGCTGCTGCTGATGCGCAAGCTGGGCACCGCCATGAACTTTCAGATGTACCAGAAGAAAGTGCTGACGCTGGACAAGATCACGGGTGAATCACGTACCGAACTGCGTGAGATTGCGTCGCAGAACTTTGTGACCAATGTGACCACGTACTACCATTACAATCGCGACAATCACACCAGTTTGGAGCTGAAGACGAAGTTCGGTCAGGTGTTCAACTGCCAGTACAGTGCCGGTGACAATAGGCGGTATCCATTCCTGTTCGATGGCGAATCCGTGATGTTCTGGCGCATCAAGATGGACACATGGGTGGCAACTGGGCTGACGGCTGCTATCCTGGGCCTGATTGCCACGCTGGCCATCCTGGTGTTCATTGTGGTGCGCATCTCGTTGGGCGACGTCTTCGAGGGCAATCCGGCCACCTCGATTCTCCTCCTACTCTCCCTCATCCTGGTCTTCTGCTCCTTTGTGCCCTTTTCGATTGAATACGTGGGTGAGCAGCGCAATTCGCATGTGACCTTCGAGGATGCCCAGACTCTGAATACCCTGTGTGCGGTTAGGGTGTTCATCATGACCCTGGTCTATTGTTTTGTGTTTTCCCTGCTCCTCTGTCGCGCCGTGATGCTGGCTTCGATTGGCTCCGAAGGTGGCTTCCTATCCCACGTGAATGGCTATATCCAGGCGGTGATTTGTGCCTTCAGTGTTGTGGCCCAAGTGGGCATGTCCGTGCAACTTCTGGTCGTGATGCACGTCGCCTCGGAGACCGTGTCCTGCGAGAATATTTACTATGGCCGTTGGTTGTGGGGCCTATTGGCCTACGACTTTGCGCTATTGTGCTGTGTGGGCGCCTTGATACCCTCTATATACAGATCCCAACGTAACTATCGGGAGGGCATACTCATTGTCATTGGATCGGTTCTCATTATGGTGATTTGGGTGGCCTGGATAGCGCTATCCCTGTTCGGGGACGAGTGGAGGGATGCGGCCATTCCATTGGGATTGCAGGCCTCTGGTTGGGCGGTGCTGGTGGGCATCCTGATACCGCGCACCTTCCTCATCGTAAGGGGTATCGAGCGGTCGGATATCGCCCAAGCTCTGCCTTCACTCACTTCGCTGGCTTTCGCCCAGAACAATCAATACTCCTCAGAACAGGTAGTTTCGCAGAAAATTACCAAAATACTTGCCTGATTAACTTGAATATCTATTCTTACAGAGTGTTTACGAGTGTGTGAATCCCGCCATGCGGCACTGTTCCCAGGAGGAGGTAAACCACCAATCGCCCAGTGAGATTCCCACGTTACCCCTTCGAGGAGGTGGGCCACGTCGCCAGCAGTTCTTCGCCAATCTCCGCCAGGCCAATGCCAACATCAATCCACAACGTCCTCCACCTCGACCCCAGCAGAGTCCATCCCGATCCTCGGTGTCCTCGCTGCCGCCCTCGCCTGACCACAACAAGATTACCCGTTTTTAGCCCAAGAGTGTGGAATGAGGCACTTCTAGTCAACGCTCCCAGTATGTGAATTCAGCTAAGAACTGTCCAACATTTTGAATCACTGACGAACCAAGAACCTATAGAAGTTGATTAAATACATAATAAATCGATACAAATTAATATAAACAAAAGAATTATTTTGGGCCTCGAATTTAAATCGAACCGCTCCTGTAATATTTTCATCGCATCACATATATTTGGCAGAATGGTTTGTGCGCCTGCTAAGTGAAAGCTGCGAAAGCTCAGCGACTTTCGCCTGCTGGCTCTTTCTTAATCGGGCTATAACTCTAATTGGCTGGGCAAACACGTGACAGGGCAAACAACGAAAGCTAGACGAGCCATAGGAGAAATCATCTAAGGCGAAACAGCGACGGCAATCACAGGAGCCGATATCCTTGTGCGTCACGCGACATTGGACGCCCATTTGTTTGGCCTTGGATGAGTGGGTGAGTGTGGGGTGGTGGTCCCAGGAGGACGCTGACGTCAGGGTGACACTGGCCGGGGCAAGAACATTGACCATGGTACATGGACAAATGCGCAACAAGATATGCTATCAAGCCGCCGCAAAGGCCGGCAAAGGCAAAAAAGCGAGGTTGCCACAAACTACCGACTACACGCGACCATTTGAAATGGCGCCGATTTTGCTGACAATGCCACGCGCAAAGCATTAGGGAGGTTGAGGATGGTGGTGGCTGGCATGAGTTAGATCCTGTAGGATCCAGGCCAACCTCAATAAAGTTATGCTTTACCATGTAATCTCGCCCGAAAATCCCCTTTCCAAAAATCCTCACAATCTGTGGCTTGTGGATGGCATACTTTTCGCGGCAACGCGAAAAGCGCTTTGTTTTCCGCGCTGTTTCCCTGCACTGGCCGTTGGCATAATTTGCACTTCATTTGCCGACACACAAAAAGGAAATGTCTTGGCCTGCCAAGGACTGGGACTGGGATTGGGGCAGGGATAAGGATAAGGATTCGCTCGTGGGCGGTTTGCTTTGATTGCCGGGCGGCGATAGCACTGCGAAATGAGTTTTCCCTCCGTTGCCATTTTCCTGTTTATTTTCGTATGGCCGCCATGTTCTGGCGTCCTTGCGTATGCTTTGGCATAATTTCCAGCACAGTTTTTGTAATTAAATTTGGTGCTTCTGCGCGAGATTAGAGAAGAAATATGCAAAGGGAGTGGGACTTATGCCGCACCGCAGATCCTTGCAACCGCCTCCCATAATTGGCCATGTTGAGCAGCGCCTAATCTGGGATTCCGGCTGGAGTGTGTGTGTGTGACACTTGACTGTCAAAAGCTGTGCTACGTGACATTATTAGCAATGCAGTCCTGCCGCAATTCCGCTCGTCCTTGCCGCCTTGCCTTCTTGCCTCCTTGGCGTGCTGCCGGCTACGCAGCGGTCCACAGGGCGTATGATTTATGACTATGACAGAACTAATGATGCCACATTCGTTAGATGGCAGGCGTGCGCCCGAAGGCGAGAAAACATCGAATGGCACATGGATATCTATTTATTTATATATCTATACATATACATTATGCTGTGGGATGTGTTTCTATCTCTACAATACCAATATCAAGTCAAACCTCAACGCGTCACCGGCTGTGACGTCTTGGCCCACGCTAAAGATAGCCCCAAAACAATCATAAAAGTCGCTTTCACTTCTAAACTTCCGAGTTTAGTGCAATCTGGCAAGAGAAAAGTTTTTTCTTTGTCGAAACAATCTGCGTAACACCCATTCCTTGCACACCAACTGGTGAATCATTCAGCAGCGTTACCATCGGTGTGACGACATCAGCCCATCTGCCGGTAAAAATCAGAATCAGACATTTCGAGTTAAAGTTCGGCACTGAGAGAAAAAATCCATTCCAAGCCTTATTAAACAAAGGTTATAAATACTTTGCCTGATCAGCATTGAAATCATATACGTTTTATTGGAAAATGTATTAAAATAAATATTTATTTTTATGAAAATCTCGAGAGCAGTTAAGAAATTTCTCCAAGTATAGCAGCACATTGCTTAAGAATGCGTATCTACTGTGGCATGTCGCCAAATGTGCGCCACGTCCTGCGAGTCGCCTGCCATTTGCCTATATTAGTCATGCGGCCCAAAAAAAGACATGTGACGCCCGAGATACGAGCGCCACCAACTCCCAGGAAGCCAGCTAGTCAGGAAGCCCCCACTTTTGCCCATTTTCAAGCTTTTACTATGCGGAGACGTCAGAAGATGGCGGTACTTTACAACTACAGCGACATTGGCGGGAGTTTTCCGCCCCCATCGTACTTGGCAATTTTCCACGCGACTCACAGATAGCGGTGAAGTCAAAACAAAAAGCTTTTCATTCATCAAAAGTAATCGGGAGCAAGTGAGAAGGATATACGGGTGTGGAAGAGGGACGCCATCTGGGTTGAGTTTGCGCCATTTGGCAGCTCGTCGAGCTATTTTTCGCCTATTTTGTGGCTGGCTCTTTGCTATTTTCGACACATTTGACTGGCCAACTCGACGAAGCTTCTATTTCTGTGCATTGGCTTTTCCTCTGCGGTTGTTGCTTTTCCCGTTTTTTACTTTGTGACTTCTTCAATTGCGCTTTGGGGTTCATTCATGAAATTTGACAAGCCGACTCGCGTTAACCAAACAAAGACGCCTCTCGAGCTTTTCTTTCTTTTGTCATTTTAATTGCCCTGTTCTGGCTATTTTTGGATGGCCATTGAGCTCGCTTTGACATGGGGCTTTGACATTATAAATTATATATCTTATGGGTTTGCACAATTACATTCAACAAATTTATAATTGGTTTCTGAAATAGATTAGCTAAGTGGCAGGGCCGTTTGGCACACAGTGTAATATCTAGACTCAACTTGCAATACTCATATGATAAGCAGGATGAATATAAACAAATATACTTTCATTTCTACGAAGTTGTTCATTTTACTATTAAACTAAAAAACTATACTACTAATAACATCAAGAACTCATAGCGTTGCCCTATTCAGACAAAGCTAATGTTTCATTTCATGGTGAAAGTCCTTTTAAAGAACAGCCATCACAACTCAAAGACTGGCGAATTCTCCCGCTCCAATTCTCCGCATTACTTTCCCTCTCTGCGAACAGCTGTCAGCTGTGGTGGCCCCCACTTCGTAAAGCTTTCGTCAAGTTGGGGAAGCTTTTCCAATGCGATCCACAGCAGCAGGAGCAACATCCTTGAACAAACGCATTGGAGTCCAAGTTGCTTTTCACGTTAGTACGCGACGTTGACTCCGAGAGAACGGACACGAGGGCTAACAGACGGCTAACGCAACGGTATATTCGCTGAGACAGGACCTCTCACACACGCGCACTCACACACAAACACACACACGCACACACAAGTCGCAATTCGGCTATATATATATTGTATAAATATATATGTATAAGTGAAGCGCCAAGTGCCAGTGTCCTAGAAATTAAACACAATACGAGAATAAATCCAAATCGAAGGCGATAATGGAAAATTAATTGGTAAGGCCCGCGAATGAAACGAAGTAAAGTGAAAGTGCAAGTGAAAAGTGACAGTAAGAAGCAGAAATTCACACACTCACACACACAAAAGTCCGCACTCATACACGCACGCACACAAAGGAAACGTCATATGCCAGAGGCATTGACAGGAGTCCGTGGAGCCCGCATTTTGTGTATCCTATTTTGTGTGGCAGCGCCAGGAGAAGGAGAGCGTGTGTCCTTAGCCATAGTGGGCAACAAAAAAAAAAAAAACAGAAACAAGCCCAACACAATTACAATTACACCGCGTAGTTGCCATAATGATAGATTTCAAAAATAAATTGAGCAAATTATCGTACAGAACGTGCCCCGCTTCAAAAGTCTAAAAATACTCGCGCGTCGCCAAGTTGTCGTGAGTCCAACGTTCCCTATTCCCATCATCAGGCAAACAACAGCCAATGTGGATGTGGTTGTGGATGTGGATGTGGATGTGGTTGTCGAAGGGTCTAAAGTGCCGCAACAGACTTTAAATTATGCATGCACATTGATTTTCCGTTGCCGTCGTTATATCCCCATCATCTATATCTATATCACCAGGCCATCGGCTTTGTTGTCGCATGTTATCAGCGGAACTGGCGTCCTCGACGGCTTTGTTGAATGCGAGTTATCAGCGCAGCAACGGCCCCCCAAAAGGTAAGCATCCGCCTGGACCACACGGCGTATGGGTAATGGAAAGGCACTTTATTGATTAGGCCAGAAGGCAGGCACACGAAAACAATGTTAATGAGTGCTCATCATGCTCAACGGAGGCTCAAAATGAAAGGAGAGCTATCTGGGATAAGCGGCATGAGCAGGCATAAGCAGAAAAGGTTTTTAAAATTGTGGATAAGCCAAAGACGCTCACGAGTTTAGTAATTTATGTATAATTTGGGTTAATAGGGTTTGGGATGATATTGCTTAAAATTACTATTAGTAACCACAACTGTTTGTTAAATATTTTTTCAAGTGCATGACAACTATGCTTTATTGTTCTGCAACAAACTAATAAAATCACTAAGAAATTTACAAGAATTTTCGGATTTAATGCTCTTTGTTACCAAGAGCTCACTTCCCCCACTCTTTGTTAAATCTTCACAGGATCATATGACATAGCAATACCCTCGTATACGCTTTTCTCTTAACTATGACAAGCGCTCCTTTGGTTCTCTAGTTGCCCTTCCCGAGTCATAAATTCAATCAAAATGTCATAAAATACATTTATAACTCATTTACAGTGCTTATTAACACATACACACAGAATGGGCGCCAACTCATTAACGCCCACAGGACATGAGCTGATACGTGGTCCCAGGTCCCAGGTCCCAGCTCCTAGTTTCTTTCCCTCCTTGCGAATGCTGCGTCATTGTTGGCACTACAACTGCTTTTAATCTGATTTCAATTATAATTCCATTTTACTGCACTAATGTCGTTTGGCGCCCACTGCCGGCTGCTGTGGCTCCCCGTGAATGGCCTCCAGCCACCCACTATCCGCATCCGGTTGCCACCACCCACCTGATAATGCCCATCAGCGGTGCGACCCACTCGTTGTCATTTGCCCTTTGTGCAATAGCATTTTAACGCAATTTATTGGCTCTGACAATGGCCAGTTGCTTGCGCCGATGGCGTTAAAATTTTCATTCGAAGTGCCACCGGAAGTATGGTTATAAAATGTCAACAACAATGCTAACCCAAAACAGTTGCCACACATCCGGAATGCAACTGGCTTGTGTCTGTGTGGGTTTTGCTGACGTTTTTCTAACGATTTTTACGGCTTGATGTCATGCACCGCAGTCCTCCTTCGTTTCTTGCTTAATTTCCAACGGCATGCAACAAGAAGTCGGGCTGAAATTGACTTTATGGTCTGCATTCAAGCAGGCAATTGGCTTAATTATACAAATTGTTTGGCGGATTATAAATTACACTGCAGTTTGCATAACGAAGTAGGTGAGAGGGTCATTTCCCAGAAATCAAATCAAGCGTTCTGAAAACGTTTTTCGCAGAAGCAGCTAACTTGGAAGTAACTTACTAAAGGACATCCCATTCATTTAGGATCCATATACATTATTATTTTGATTGAAAAATAGTTTTTCTACTTTTCTAACCAATTTGTACAGCAAGATACTTTATGCTGAAATGGGTTTGCTAAGCGTCATGTACTTGACACGAAAATCGTGTGCAATGCATTCACTAACATCCGCATTCTATTTTTATATACCTTGCAGATGAAGTTTGCCCCTCGACAATATATGACAAGTGCCACACAACGCCAGGAGCAACAACAGGAGCAGCAGCCACAGCAGCAGCAGCAGCAGCAGCATCAATGACCAAGCAATTGACAACGGCAACTGCAACAAATGCGGCATCTAGCATAGGACAAGCGGGTGATTTGGCCCCCACAGTTATATCCCCAACCGCGCCAGCCACACTCGCAACGGGCGGATCAGGCGGAGCAGGAGCAGGAGCAGCAGCAGCAGGAGGAGGAGGAGGAGGAGCAGGCGGAACCATTTCACCTGTCAGCGAGGCAACAAAGAGTGCGCCACCACCACCACCACCACAATCCGTTGAGGAGAAGCCCTCGAGTAGCGATGCCAGTGGCAGATCGGCGGCTCTGGAGCGTGCCTATGTGCACGATGTGTACGAGCACTGTGAGGAGCCCACGGGTCCAGTACGCCCACGGATGGCCCACTTCCTCAGCGGCCTGGATCCCGGCTCCGTGGTCTGCGACGTGGGCTGCGGCAGTGGACGGTATCTCACCCAGTGCAATCCGGCCATCTGCACCATTGGCGTGGAGCGATGCTACCGCCTGAGCAAAGTGGCCCACGAAAAGGGCGGCGAGGTGAGTCGTTACTTTAAACCATTGCTAACCACCTTGACTAATAACATTTCACATAATAAATAAACAAACTATTGTTTATCAATGTTTATTTAACTAGACGCTCAGTGCATTTTTTATTAGACGAACGCCTGCGGAATGGCTTAAACCAATCTTGTTTGGGTCCAGTGCAAGACCACTGAGGTTGAGGTTCAGTGGCCGCAAAAGTCACAAGTAAAAAACACAAAATTCCCAATAAGGCCTTCATTTAAAATTAAAGTTAATTTTTCCAGCAAAGTGCCTTTATATATAGCTTTTTACAAAATGGAACTAATGCGATTACCACTACTTTAAAATCTGTATAATTACCTTTATATTTCACTTGGAATGCAAGCGATGGCAATTGCGCTGCACAATTTCCTTTAGAAATATCGCAACTATTTTCAAAAGTTTCTCCCAACTTAATTACTTGTTCGTTTTGAGCGGACTGAAATTTTTTATTTCTTCGCACGATTCCAAATCGGATTAGGCGTGCCAACTATGTTCTTGATTAAGTGAATTCGCAATATGAGCTTCGCATGAACTCATCAAGTTTGTGTGCAATCTAATTGCAGCCAGCCTGCTGCTAATTGCATGTGTTTGGTGTGGTCGTGTTTTCCTTGGAGTTACGTTCTCTTCGCCATACAATTGACCCATTTTCCATTTTCCCCACCCTAACCATCAAAGGGTCGAAAAGGGGGAAGTGAGAGATTCAAATACTGGCTGCTCCACTTAACTTGGCCATTAGCAGAACGCATAAATTATGCTTATCATTGGGTATTATTTGCACATGTTCCGCTCGCCGGCTGCATTGGGAGTTTTTAGTGCCTCATAATTGCAATGGTCCACAACGGTGCCGTAAAAGAGGAGTCATTTGAAGGAGCAGTTAACCAGGCGGATCCCATAAACTGCACATGGTTGGCAGCCAAAAGGGATGCATAGTCGCCAATTGGATTTAATGCACTTCCAGCTGCAGCAGCTTCCGTTTCAATTTGGATCCCAAATGGGGTTAGGATTAATATTAAATGAGTGAATGCATGCTGCATGAGTGAATTATTTACTCGAACTAAATAACAAAAAATTTGGCTGAATTGTGAGTGTCGTTTTGGAGATTAGAAATAAGAGACTGCTATTGTGGGGTTCATGAAATGTGGATATCTTTTCACTATTATAAAATATATTTTAGGACATTAGCGTTAACAATATGTCCTCTAGTAAGCTCGGAAATTGTAAAGTTTATGGGGTGGAAGAGCACGCCTCGAACTTCTGGGCACAATTAGGTGATACGCTCGGCTATGTCATAATGAACATGAAGTACAGCGCACTTAGTTTTCCCCCTCCCCCCACCACCCTGAACAATATTCGCTCAACAATGACACAACTCTGCTGCATAGTTTTCCCCATTTTCTTTTGTCCCGCTGTTGCTGCAGTTGCTCCTGGCAGCCCACAACCCAACATTTCCTTTCACAAGGAACAACAATAAATTGCAATACCCCTGCTCCTGCTGCGCGTGAAACCGACGCTATATAGTGGTATATAGCCAGCTGCCTGAGGTATGCAATGCTTTTTGCCATAATCTATTACTAACGCTGGGCGTTTATTTATGGTGCCATTTGCAGGCGGAAAGCACAGACCGAGTACCATTTCCCAAGAAGAACGGGCTTTTCATTTGCTTTCCACAATTCCACTTCGCCGTAATCGACAACACGCATTCTTCGCATTTAAATTGCTTTCGCGTGGAATTGACAGCAAGGTTGCAGGAGCAGCTGCTGCATTTCGCCCACCGTTTACTTAATTTATTTAATAACGTGCCACATTACCATGATTCGGACTGGAGTTTAGGTGCCTCCAATTATTGCCAATCGTTTGCCGGCGAGTCCTTGACATTAAGTTCTTGCCAAACGCTGATTGCCCACATGTGTTTCTAATCACTGTTGCCCGTTAATTTGCATAGCAAAACGAATTCGATCGGAATTTATTTGTATTTGCTATTTTGCCTAATGTGTTTAAAATACAGCCGACAGCAAATGCACAAAATGCGCACGTGACATGCAAGCGAATGCAAGTTTTGCTGCGAAATTGCAAACTTTATGCAAAACCAATTTAACTTGGTCCGGGCGCACAAAAAGTTGCAACTTTCTGATTTCTGCAGCTCGTGCATGGCCTGATTTTCAATAATTTTGTAAAGCAATAAAAGCGGAGCAAGTGGAGCAGCCAAAAATCGCACTCCACGGCTCGAGACATCCTCGTAAATCTGCAAGCCGTCCCGAAAAATGGCGCATACAAATGGGTGAAAGGAAAAGCATTGCCGCAAACATAAAAAAGTGAAACTCAATAATGGCAGGTGCAGTGCGCTTGGCTTTTTTATCTGGGCCAGGTGAAACCTGCAATTTTCCGCTGGCCCGAGGCTCCGTTGATGGGCTAAAGCGCCATTTAAATAAGCCGCAAAGAGATACTGCATAAAGGACGAGTACTATGAGTACCATATACATATATATGTATATATGTACTCTTACTATATATATTTATCCTTTTCGGCTCAGAGTGACGCCGCCTGTCTTTTTCGTCTTTTGCGCTGCGCTTTGGCCTCATTAGCGTGCAACGTGGCGTATGCGTAACGTGTTTCACTCTCACCTGACACACTCCTCCGCCTGAAAGCCCCGTCAACATAAATTCCAAAGGCGTCATGTGCCCGACCCGCGTGACACTACACACATCGCATTCACACACAAAAGCCCAACCCCCGTGTGTGAAAAATGGCCACTGCTATAAATACGATTTGTATAGCGCTCTAGAGCAAAAAAACATTGCAAATAAAGGAAAACTGTCAGCGTGCGCATTCATCGAAAGGAGAAACTAAAGTGCTGGGGATATGTTGTGTGGGGGTTTGAGGTGGGGGGGCTCAGATGAATGGGGCTGCATCAGAATGCATTAAGAGTCATGCTCATAACCGGGAAACAAAGGATTGCTTACCTAAAATGCATGAGATTCCGTTTGTTTGCTTGGGCGTTTCCACGAGGAAAATACAATGATTCACTTCACATGGTGCATCTAAAGAAATAGAGTACTTCAAACTTGTTAATTTTGCAGTTTTTTCTACTATTTAAACGTTTAAAATATTAATGAAAAATATTTATTTATTGCAATAACATTATGATAAAAGAACATCTAGTTACTATAACTTTACTCGAGTAATTTTTTTAAATTTTACCAAATTAAATAGCTTTCAAAATATACTATAATATTTTCAGCTATTAAAATTAATTTTGCAGTTTTTTCTACTATTTAAACGTTTAAAATATTCATGAAAAATATTTATTTATTGCAATAACATTATGATAAAAGAACAACTAGTAACTATAGCTTTACTCGAGTAATTTTTTTAAATTTTACCAAATTAAATAGCTTTCAAAATATACTATAATATTTTTAGCTATTGAAATGCAATTCCAAGATCCCAATTCCTATGCTCAATGCCCATCCAAAGCTCAGGGGCCGAAAAACACTTATGTTAATTGATATTTGCGAATGATTTCGAGCTCGTGATGGCTCAGTCTGAGTTTCTAGCCACCTGGCAGCAGTAGCAGCAGCACCTGAAGCGGAAAACTCTGGGCAAAGTGTAAGGCTAGGCGGGTCAAGGATTTTATTTCTGCAGGAGAACACACCCACATCCATGGAAAGTGCAAATACACACAGAAATTTGCGATAACGGTAGAGCAGGAAGCAGGAAATACAAGATTGCAGCAAATAAGATGGCTTTTTATCGGAAAAAATGAGCATAATATATATGTATGGCTTTTTCCAATATTTAATCAAGTATTTGCTCGGGCAATGTAACATTGATTCCGCAAACGAGAATTGAGAGTAATGAAATTTCCGAAGAAATTGTGAATTTATATTGGCTGCAAATTGCATATCCTGGAACAGCTTGAATCGATATTAAATGTCTCCATTGACGCGTTTAGCAGTTTGTCATCCGATATTAAATTGAACGAACGGAATACACCTTTGTTTGCCTAACTCCCCTTCAACCCAATGATGGTAATTGACACCATCGGTTCTGGCCATGACACGAAAATGAATATAAATGGCATGGGCACGGATATGGCATGAACGTGGACCGCTTTTGGCCACATTGTGTTAGGTCAGTTTGTATAAAAGTATTCTACTTTTCCCCCAGCGTATATTTGAATGACAAATGGTCGCAGTCAACTTCCAATCAGCCAGCCACACAGATAACTTTGTTTTTCCAGCGTGGAAAAGTTACTAATTGCCAAATGATGTAGCCAACCGAAAGGGATACTGCTTGTGGATTATTCAATCAGGCTGCATCGCTTTGAAATGGAAATTTTCTACTTCTTGCAGTCTATCCGGGTTGTTCAACTTTTCTCAAAGCCGATTGATGGTCTCGTCCGGAGCTTGAAATTGCATCATCTCCCCTTACTTACTGCAGCTTACACTATTTCAATAGCATACTTTTGCGGGCAGCTCTCGTGGGAGGTTTCTGGCAAGGACTCGACTCGATTTCAGCGACAAGAGCTCGGCATGTCGGCAGTTCTGACCCCACAAAGAGGCTCCTGTGAGGACTTATCTTTGACACAGCTTAATTGGCATGGCTTCCCCGGAGATCGCTGGTTGGTCCGCATTTCATGGTGTTGGGCTACCACCTGGGGAAATCAGTAAGCCCGTGAATCAATCAAATTATTAAAACCATGAGAAAACTAAATATAGCCAGGGAAATTTCTGCAACGAAAGCTAGAACTTAAGCGGCAACCATGAAAATAATAATGTCAATAATGCTTATATTAATAATACACTAGAAATTCTATGAATAATGTGCCATAATTAAAACCATTTGTTTGCTTTACTTTTTAGGTGGCATTGTGCGACAATCTGGAACTGCCGTTCCGGGACGACAGTTTCGATGCGGTGTTGTCGCTGGCGGTGGTGCATCATTTTGCCACCACGGAGCGACGTGTCCAGGCTCTCAGGGAATTGGCTAGGATCCTAAGGATCGGTGGTCGGGTTGTGATCACCGTGTGGGCGCTGGAACAACGACATCGTCGCTTCGAGTCGCAGGATGTGCTGATACCCTGGCAGCCGCCAAAGAATCGAAACTACTCCTACTCCGATGAGGAGGACGACGACAATTTCCAGCCGCCTTACCACGCCTACACCGAGGACTCGACGAATTCCAGTCGATCGGCCGGAGATGGGGACAGCTCCAGCCTGAGTTCGTCATCGCCGGGGGAATCCTGCTACAGCTTTGTTCGCCGAGCAATTCAGGTAAACCAAAGACTCTCTCGCTCCTAATTAATTATTTACCAATTATTTGTATGTTCTGAAACCCTAGAAACTGGCGCGTGGACGTCGGCATGCGTGGTTCATGGACTCGTGGTCCTCCAAGGACACCAAGAACGACAGCAGCTTGGACTACGAAGATGCCAAGGATCTGCCCATCGAGCTGCGTCGCCTGGAGGACTTTGAGGACTTCCCCGATCCGCCACTATCAGCCGGCCTCAAATCCCGCAGCTTGGGTAGCATCCTGCAGCCGCCACCCCGCCAGATTGTCCGCTCGCGGTCCAGTGTGCCCAGTCTGGGTGGTCCTCTGATTCCTGGTGAATCAAAGGCCAGTGCAGCGGCTCTGCTACTCAATACGCCGGAGAGCCAGCAGCTGCAGATGCAACTCCAACTGAATGGAAGGCATTCACCCACCACCACGGCAAGTGCTGGGAACACGTTGAGCCGGAGGCCAAAGCTCATCAAGCAGAAGCAGTCCTTGTGTGAGGACGACGCCGCCACGCCACCCGCACCCGAATCCTTTCAGGTGGTAAGTAGTCTGAATGGCTCCAATGGCGTGGTGAGCAGCAGCTTGTACACAAAAAGTGGCTGCTATGCTGGGAATCTCCATCAGCATGCCTCGTCGACGGCCACGCCTCCGTCCGGTGATTCTGTTGAAGGAGGAGTCGCTAGTGTACCCACTGGTGGGCCCACTTTCCTGCGCAAACAGAGTTCCCTGAACGAGGATCTGATGGCCTGCAATCGGTTGAGGGAAAAGGAGAGGGTGCGCAAGCGCATTCAAAAGCAAACCTCGCTGAACGAAGCCTTCCTGTGCAGATCAGCGCTGTTCTCCAAGAGACTGCAGGTAATCCGTGAGGGTTTCACCACCAAAATCAAGAGCTCGACGGGCAGTCTGGAGAGGGTTACCAAAACGGGCATAAGTAAACTGATCCAAAACATCAAGAGTGGACCGCAGGCGCAGCCGAATCCTGTCCAGCACCCCACTCAACTGGACAAAAACCCCATGCTGAATAATAACAATAAGCAGGGAGTGACGGCGACGGCTCATCAGCACCACCATCACCACCACCACCATCCGGTGCACCACCTGTCCCACTTGATTCTGCCCGCATCCTCGACTTCGGGACCAGTGACGTACTGCAGCAGTGTGGAGTGCACCATGGGCAATCTCTGTCACTGCAGCCAGTATCAGCAAGAGTGTCCCACCTGTGCGGATGGCGGTCAGGGTGACAAGGCGAGGAGGCATTCCCGGGAATCCGGTTCGGACTCCTCCAAGGACAGCAGCCTGCAATCGGACACCAGTATCGAGTCCGAGGACAGCTTCGCTTCGGTCATCTTCATACCCAAGCCGGAGCAGCACCAGCAGCAGTTGAACTACCAGCAGCAGCACCAGAACTCCAACTCCAGCTCGAGCAATTCATCCTCCAGCAATGGGCAAAGAGCACAAGGAGCCGCTGGACGGGATCAGGGTGTAAATTGCGGCTCACGATTGCCGCCCACTCACTCAGTGCCAACGTCGCCGCTAATCATGCCCTGCCCTCCCACTCCGGCTCATTCCCCGGCTGCCATCCAGGGCACGGTGACTTCACCGCCTCAGTCCACGTCCGCCGTCTCCGCCGCCATGGCCATCTTGACTCCACCCTCGAAACCGGCTCGTTTCAGCTTCGATGAGGCCCACATCAAGCTGCAAAAGGAGCAGCATGTGGATCTACAAAAGGAGCCACCCAAGGAAAAGAAGGAGCCGCTTAAGGAGCTGCCAAAGGAACCACTCAAGGAATCGCCACCGGTGCGTAGGATCACCCGCCAGGCCATTAGAGATCTGCCACCCATTCCCAAATTCCGGAAGCAGCAATCTCTGCAGCTGCAACGTCAGAGTTTTCCCATCGTTAGGAGAGCTTCGGGATCGGGAGTGTCCACCTCAGCATCCACCACATCGTTGGCTACTAAACTGCTCTCCCTGGAACTCTTCAATCCGGCCACCGACGACCTGGACAGCGACTCCAGTGAACCCTCCTCTCCCGACTCCATAGACAGTGTTATAAGTGCACCAAGATCGGCCAAAGTGCCCTCGGGAAGTGAGGAGGGAGAAGCCGCCTCGGCGAACTCCAATTCGGCTTCCCAGGACGAAGGAGAACCCAGCTTGGCGCAGCTGATTAGTCTGCAGCAGGAGCAGTACCACAAAGGAGAGCTCCAGATCAATAGCTCCCGGTCCCAGGCCGAAGACGATATAATCCTGAATGCAGATAGTGCACCGCTCCTCCCCGAAAAGAGGGAGGCCGCTCAGAAGCAGGATTGTGCGGAATTCGCAGAACAACTGACTGCCCAACTGCAGCGGGAACTGGATGACAAGACCAATCGAACTGAGTGCCGGTATCTGGATGGGATCGGAATGGGAGATCTGTCCGAGATTTTGGGTGGCGGTAAGAAGCGCTCTAATGGTGATCTGAGTGCTTTCCGCGATGAGCTAAGGGAACGTCGTCTGATGCTAGCTAACCTCTCCACGCAGCCAAGTCTGCAACAATCACCGGTGAGCTCGTCCACCTCATCACTTTCCTCCCAAACCCGCAGCTTCACCATCCAGGAGGAGGATGGCGAGGAAGAGGAGGAGGAGGAAAACGAGTCTAGCTACTCACTTGGCGTCTATGAGCACTGCAAGATCTCCAAGTTTAACTACAAGAGGAATCGACACTATCAGCTGAATCCGGAGACAGCCTACCTGCTGCAGGACGATGGCGATAGTGATGTGCGCGAGGATGAGGACGATGTCATACCAGAGGAGGAGGAGCAGGAGGAACAGGATGAGGATGCGGAGGCCGAGGCTCTGGAGGCCCGAGGCGGTGATCAGTTGGGCGAAGGGATGTCGGACTACGGCCAGCGCAGGCGCAACATGGCTGCCCTAAAGGTCCAACCACCGACGACCCAGCAGCAGCAATCGCAAAAGGAGCCAAACCAAGCGGCGAATCTCCAGCAGCGGCCCTCCAACGATTCCCTGGAGCACTCGAACAGCTCCACCAACTCCCTGGACAGCCCCTCGCAGGGTGGAGCCAGCACCCACCACCGCTACTACCATGTGTTCCGCGAGGGCGAGCTGGACGCACTGATCAACCACCATGTGGCCAGCCTGCACATCGTGAGCTCCTACTACGAGCGGGCCAGCTGGTGTGTGGTGGCCGAGAAGGTCCAGGTGTGGACCATCTAAGCACCCAACTCTCAAACGGGGATTCAAAACGAAACATATGTTGGTTTTCTATTACTGGGACCGAAGCATGTATACCAGAGCAAAGATAACTCAAACATACACTTTTTTTATTCGTTAGTATATATATTTTGACTTAATTTCAAGTTACACAAACAGTCTGCGAAAATAATTTAGTTAAGTGTGAATATTTGTTTAAGAATATTCAGAATCCATTTATTTTTATTTATTAAGGCGTGGCTGATCCGTTTGAATCCCTCCTCTAGAACAAACGCCCATTTCCTAGCTGTAGTCTCTGATCTGATGCCCCCAAAGGAATTGTTAAATTTAGTCTATTACTCTAGTCGGCTGGCGATTCGGGGGGCGGGGAAGGCCCGTCCTGCGAACCAGCACTAATTTATTGTTAGCAGGCCTGCTCAAGGACGCGAACGCAGGATAGCACTGCATTGAAATCCAATTTCAAAGGAACAAACACGTAGCTGTAAGAACGAAAACCAATCGAATCGAATGCGATAACGAAACAACGCAAGCTAAATACAAATCTTACTAGTTATACGAGCATATTCTATATACAACGATCATCTGTTTGTATCGTGCGCTATCTTCAGACTAAGTTTCAAGCACTTTTTGCTATAATTTCGAAGCGAATAATCATCAAACGTCCATTACAGCCAACATATAACACTTATACAAGAGAAAATCAAGATACCAGTTAAGCAGCTAGAACAAAGTAATATAGCAACTGCATACATGCATGTATACACTCCTTAAAACTGCAAAGTTAATAGAACCCTCTAAAAAATATCAATAACTGCATTTAAATCTATGAGAGAACCGTACATATAGCGAATGCAAAGTAAAATCAAAAATCAAAAATATATACACAAAACAGTTTAAGAAGCTCTTTCCGCAAGCTCACAAACAACTTTCCAAATATTTATACTTTTCACCTTTTTAATGCACTTTTTTATTTACCTCGATTAGATAAAGTAACTCACTAGCCCAACTCACTTCCCAAAAACGGCCAATAAGACGATTGTAACATAAGCCTATGCCTAAACTTAAATTTTTGTCAGCTTAAGAACGGTTATTTGAAAAATAACGCAAACATTTTCAATAAAACCAAATATATATACCTATACGCGACTGTACATGTGTTTTTTAGCTAGCTAAACTAACTTTATACCGTAAACTAATAGAACAATTGAATAATAAATATTAACTAACGTTGGACGCAACACTAAATTACAACAGATAGAACTCGATTTGAACCTATTACTGCTCGAAATGCTGAAACATTATAAACATTAAGTATTGCTGGAAAATATGTATAATTTGCACAGAGTCGAACAGGCACACATGAACAAAAGAGACACAAAACTCAAGCTATAAAACCATCTGAAATATTTAATATTGATAATTTGTAATGCATTAACAACAACATTAAATAAACTAATAATACTTACTGAACTGAAGCTGCGTTTTTCAAATTCATTTCATTTCTCTTTTAGCTCAATATATCTTTGGGAAAGTAAAGCACTCTAAAAATAAACAAATGGAATAAAATCAAATGAAATAAAAATTTTGAAACAGTTTCGTTAGCGCGCGCATTTTTTTTGGCTTATGGTCACCCTAAGAAAATCAACGCCAGTTGACCAGATGCCATCACTAGTTGGAGATTGGAGACATATCGATAGGCTTAGTTGTTATCACTTCTGAAAGCGTTTTGGTATTATGGACGGAATGGAAGGCGGCACACACGCAATATAAACATCCAAATAACAGCCTGTAAACCCTTCGAAAATTCCCATAAAAAAAGAAACAGTGCCAGTTTTGTGAAGCCAAACCATCCAAATTGCAAGAAAAGAAGGAAGTGAACGCCTCAGGAATTGAAAAAAACACCAAGGTCCACAAACAAAGATGTCACACAACCAATTGCCACTCCCCCTGCTCAACGAAAAGCTGCCCCATTTAGTTGCTAAAATGCAGTAAAAAACGCATAAACAACTGCTAAAACACAAGATGACCCAGAAGCCAGGCGAGTGGGCCAGTGCCCTTTTGGCCCGTTTCGAGGATCAGGCAAGTGTTTTCCGATGCCTTTTCCGCAGTTGCGTTTTCGCAGGCGAAAAAATGTACCTGCTGCTCTGCCTCTTCCTTCCCCACACATGCTCACCGCGACCTTGCGAGTGTGCGTGCCTCACCCGCTCTGTCTGTGTGAACGCTCAATCAAATGTGGGGCAGAGCGAGATAGCAACAATAACAAAAACACCGGTTGCGGCATGAATGAAGTGGAATTGAGCAATCAATGGTTTACTTTTTCAGCTGCCAAACAGAATCGGAGCCTATGGCACGCAGGCCAGGATGAGCCAGGACCAACTGGTGGCCTGTCTGATCCACATATCGCGGTATCGCTTCTCCCTGGTCATATCCGGTCTCACCAAGATGCTACAAAGGGTCAATGAGGCGGTAAGTACTCCAAAAGCCTACTCCACAGCTTCTAGATTGAGTATACTCATTTTAAACGATGGGATACTTTAAAGGGCTGGGATACGATTAAAGTTGAAACATTAAACTACTAAAACAAAAACTTCATTGCAGGCACTTCAAAATCGCCATGAGCCAGAGCGTTGCTACTTCGAGTCGCTGGTCATCATACTGACCACTCTGGAGCGCTGTTTGACCAACCAGACCAAGGACACAGCACGTTTCGAGGAGGCCATGAATGTGAAGCTACTGCTGCGCGAAATCTCGCAGTTTGTAGATGTCCAGAGCGACAGCAATCCGAATGCCGCCCAGCTCAAGGCCCTGGCATCCAAGGTGCTCTTTGCCCTGTCCCAGAATCACTTTTCGGCGGTGTTCAATCGCATATCGGCCAGGATTCAAGAGCTGACATCCTGTTCCGAGGAAAATCCGGACTACAACGACATAGAATTAATTCAACACATCGATATGGATATGATAAAGCTAACCAAGCTGCTGCAAGGTAAGTCAATTATTTAAATGTTTAAAAAAGGTTTATCAGCATTTTACATTTTCAGAAACCATCACAAAGTTTCGATCGAAGCGTGCACCACCCTTGATTTTGCTTTACTCGTTGGAGAAGGCTATTTGGAACTGGATTGAGTACCATCCACAAGAATTCCAGGACTTGCAACGCGGCACCAATCGAGATATATCCACGTAAGAGGAATAACAAGTATTCTTAAAGCCATTTAATTAAATGTGTTTCATTTAGCTGCTGGGAACCACTAATGGACTTTGTAGAGTACTTTAAAACCGAAAACAAGAAGAGCAAGACTCTTGTGTGGCCACTCCAAATGCTCTTGCTGATATTGAATCCCTCTTGCCTCGAGGCCGTCGTTAACGAACTCCAGCAGTCGGAGAAAGAGAAAGAAAAGGACAAGGAAAAGGTTGCCTCGAAGTCAGCGCAATCCACATCCCGAGACAAGGACTTCTCGGCCAAGCAGTTCATCGAGAGCATCAAAAGAGGCTTGGGCCAACACTCACCATCGAAACAGGTGACCGAATCTGCGGCAATTGCCTGTGTGAAGCTGTGCAAGGCATCCACCTACATCAACAACACCGACTCCAATAATGTGGTCTTCAAGTTGGTGCAATTCTTTATCAACGATCTCAAGGCACTGCTCTTCAATCCAGCCAAGCCCTTCTCTCGCGGACAGGGATACAACTTTGCTGATATCGAGCTGATGATTGACTGCTGGGTGTCGTGTTTTCGGATTAATCCTCACAACATCGAGGCCCTTAAAGTTTGCTTGAATTTGTCCTCGCCGCAGGCTTACCATTTTGTAATTGTGTGCTCTCTGCTAAGGTAATTAGTTTGCGCAATTCTATAAATCTGGTATGACTTATGCATTTACACTTTTCTTTAGGTTGGCTCACATATACGTCGACTTCCGTTTGCAGAACAAGAACCCTTTCCGAATAGTAAACCAACCCAGACTGTCTTGGTGGCCACAGACGGATGTGGTTCACTACCGCTCTGCTGAGCTAAGAGCTTTGTTTACGGATACGCTCAACAAGGCTACCCAGGGTTATATAGCTCACACGCCACTGCGCTATATAACCTCCCTGACGCTGAAATCGAAAGATACGCAGAAAGGTTTAACCCGCGCTGAAGAGGGTCCCGCCCACAAAATGTTATTGCTGCTACTCGTACGGCTAATTCATGCCGATCCTACGCTCTTGTTGAATGTAAGTTCTTTGATCATATTATCGCTATATCCCTTATATAAAACCAATTTGTTGTATTTTAGACACAAGGAAAAGTGGCACATGAAGTGCAGAGCTCCACGTTGGAGCTAATTAACGGCTTAGTAAGTTTGGTGCATCAAACTACAATGCCAGATGTGGCACAAGAGGCTATGGAGGCGCTGCTCGCTCTGCACGCCCCGGAGAAAATAGAGGTTTGGAATCCAGAGGCTCCGATCAATACGTTCTGGGACGTTAGCTCCCAGGTGCTGTTTTCAATATCGCAAAAGCTCATTCAACATCAAATTGCCAATTACACTGATGTCTTAAAGTGGCTGCGCGAGATCCTTATCTGTAGGAACACGTTCCTCCAACGGCACAAGGATTATGCACATGTGGGAAGTCAGATTGCCATTTGCAAGCAGGCTCACATCAAGATGGAAGTCGTTTTCTTTATGTACCTGTGGAGTGTTGACTTAGATGCGGTGCTGACGTCGCTGTCGTGTTTTGGATTGCTATGCGAGGAGGCTGAGATTTGCTGCAGTTCCGATGAGTTGACAGTCGGCTTTATTATGCCGAATTATCACATTTACCAGGAGCTGGCTCAATTGTCCACATGTGAGTTTGTTAAATTTATCATCTACTCTTTAATTATTGAAATTTCCATTTTAGCTGCAACGGACTCTCGTATTTGCTTCTTTGACAACACCCACGGCAATGTGCTGAGTCGTCTTACACTTCAAAAGCGCATTATGACACTATTGCGCAAGATCGAGCACTGTGTCCATGGCGTTCAGCCCGCCTGGGAGGAGACCTTTCGTAACTGGGAGGTGTCCAGCAAGGTTTTGCAAACGTACCCCAAATGCAAAGGAGAAGATGGCCAAGCAGAGGTCTTCCATCGTGGCATGGGCAAGCGGCGAGCGAGTCACCAAAGCTCAGAGCACGATCTGGAGGAGCAAATCAACGAATGGGCCAATATGACTTGGTTCTTACTAGCCTTGGGTGGCGTCTGCCTTCACAAACGCAGCAGCAGCCGTCAAATGCTGCTGCAGCAATCGCAGAACAACGCTTCTTTGGGATCACTTGCTCAAAACTCCCTTTACTCAAGCTCCACAAGTTCCGGACATGGCTCTCTGCATCCTAGCACGGTTTCATTATCCACGCTTCCCCCAGCACCGCCACAAGATGTCAGCTATTGTCCTGTAACACAGTAAGATTTGTAATATCTTTGACATGTGCACTTTCTAACCTTTAAATGTTCATTATAGATTTGTGGGCCAACTATTGCGCCTGTTGGTCTGCAGCAACGAAAAAATTGGCCTCAATATTCAGAAAAATGTAAAAGAACTGGTGGGCGAGGAGATGTCCACCCAACTGTATCCCATACTCTTCGATCAGGTTAGAGCCATCGTAGAGAAGTTCTTCGATCAGCAAGGCCAAGTGAACGTGAATGTGACTGACATCAACACGCAGTTTATCGAGCACACCATCTACATAATGAAATCGATTCTGGATCCCAAAGCTAACAAGGATCCCAACAACGATCAACCCTCGCCATCGGAACATTTAGGTGTTACAAGCATCGAAGGCATGATGCTAGGAATAGTGCGCTACGTTCGTCACCTGGATATGACTGTTTATGCCATTAGAATTAAGACAAAATTGTGCCAGCTTGTGGAAGTAATGATGAAGCGACGCGACGATCTCGCCTTCCGCCAGGAGATGAAGTTCCGGAATAAGCTTGTTGAATACTTGACCGACTGGGTGATGGGCACCTCCCATCAGATTGCTCCGCCCAGCTCGGCGGATGCCGCTATTCTCACCAACACATCCCTCATCTTTCGCGATCTAGACCAAGCCTGCATGGAGGCAGTGGCAGCGCTGCTTAGGGGCCTTCCCCTTCAGCCTGAGGAATCGGATCGAGGCGATTTGATGGATGCAAAGAGTGCGCTCTTTTTGAAGTACTTCACCCTCTTTATGAACCTGCTGAATGACTGCATCGACAGCTCTGAGGCGGAAAAGGAAATGAATAATACCCCGCTATTGCCTCCGCGCCCTCGAATGGCAGCTGGAAAACTGACGGCTCTGCGAAATGCCACCATCCTGGCCATGTCCAATTTGCTGGGCGCCAACATTGACTCTGGATTGATGCACTCCATCGATTTGGGCTATAATCCAGATTTGCAAACCCGTGCCGCTTTCATGGAGGTGCTCACTCAAATCCTGCAACAAGGCACCGAATTTGATACCTTGGCTGAAACGGTTTTAGCTGATCGTTTTGAACAACTGGTCCAACTTGTTACAATGATCAGCGACAAAGGAGAACTGCCAATAGCCATGGCTTTAGCCAACGTAGTTACTACATCGCAAATGGACGAGTTGGCTCGGGTTCTGGTCACCCTTTTCGACGCCAAACACCTGTTGTCGCCCCTCCTATGGAATATGTTCTACCGCGAGGTTGAGGTCTCAGACTGCATGCAGACCCTCTTCCGTGGCAATTCTCTGGGCAGCAAAATCATGGCCTTTTGCTTTAAGATATACGGCGCGAGCTATCTGCAAATGCTACTAGAGCCCCTCATTCGTCCACTGCTGGATGAAGAGGAGGAGACCTGCTTTGAGGTGGACCCGGCTCGTCTGGATCCGACAGAAGACATTGAGCAGCACAGGAACAACCTGATTGCCCTAACACAGAAGGTGTTTGATGCCATTATCAACTCGTCAGATCGCTTTCCCCCGCAATTGCGATCCATGTGTCATTGCCTGTACCAAGTGCTAAGCAAACGCTTCCCGAATCTGCTGCAGAACAATATCGGCGCTGTGGGCACAGTCATCTTCTTGCGGTTCATCAATCCCGCCATAGGTAAGATAATAGATAAATTCAGAAATTGCTTTTACTAATATTCGCTATGTTTTCAGTTTCGCCACAGGAATTAGGAATCGTCGACAAACAGGTGCACAGCTCGGCCAAACGAGGTCTTATGCTAATGTCCAAGATCCTTCAAAACATTGCTAACCACGTGGAGTTCTCCAAAGAGCAGCACATGTTGTGCTTCAACGATTTCCTGCGCGATCACTTCGAGGCTGGTCGACGGTTCTTCATTCAGATTGCATCAGACTGTGAGACCGTAGATCAGACCTCGCACAGCATGAGTTTTATTTCAGATGCGAACGTATTGGCCCTGCATCGCTTGCTGTGGACGCATCAGGAGAAGATCGGCGACTATCTGTCAAGCAGTCGAGACCACAAGGCGGTTGGAAGGCGGCCCTTCGACAAGATGGCTACTTTGCTAGCTTACTTGGGACCTCCGGAGCACAAGCCCGTGGATTCGCACATGATGTTCAGCTCGTATGCACGCTGGAGCTCCATTGACATGTCATCGACCAACTTCGAGGAGATCATGGTCAAACACCAAATGCACGAGAAGGAGGAGTTCAAGACCCTCAAGTCGATGAACATATTCTACCAGGCCGGGACGAGCAAATCTGGCTATCCTGTCTTTTACTACATAGCAAGAAGATACAAGTAAGTGCATTACAGCATATTTTTATGTAACTTTGTAACGCAATGTCTTTTATAGGATTGGAGAAACGAATGGTGATTTACTGATTTACCACGTTATACTCACGCTGAAACCATTCTGTCACTCGCCGTTCGAGGTGGTCATCGATTTTACGCACACCTGCTCGGATAATCGGTTCCGCACCGAGTTCCTGCAGAAGTGGTTTTATGTCCTGCCCACGGTAGCTTACGAAAATGTCCATGCAGTGTACATCTATAACTGCAACTCGTGGGTGCGCGAATATACCAAGTTCCACGATCGCATTCTTGCGCCCTTAAAGGGAAATCGCAAACTTATGTTCCTGGAGTCGCCCAACAAACTTACTGATTTCATTGACGCGGAGCAGCAGAAATTGCCTGGAGCAACTCTTTCGTTAGACGAGGATTTAAAGGTATTTAGCAACGCGCTGAAACTCAGCCATAAAGACACAAAGGTGGCTATTAAAGTGGGTCCCACCGCATTGCAAATAACATCTGCAGAAAAGACAAAGGTCCTGGCTCACTCCGTGCTCCTAAACGATGTATACTATGCATCCGAAATTGAGGAGGTGTGCTTGGTGGACGATAACCAGTTCACGCTGTCTATCACCAACGAAAGTGGCCAGCTTAGCTTTATTCACAACGATTGCGACAACATTGTTCAAGCCATCATCCACATCCGAAATCGATGGGAACTTAGTCAGCCGGACTCAGTAACGGTTCACCAAAAGATCCGACCAAAAGATGTGCCGGGAACGCTTTTGAACATGGCGCTCCTCAATCTGGGATCATGTGACCCCAATCTAAGGACTGCTGCCTACAATTTGCTGTGCGCTTTGACCGCTACTTTTGATCTGAAGATTGAGGGTCAGTTGTTAGAGACCCAAGGACTTTGCATACCCTCCAATAATACCATATTTATCAAGTCCGTTAGCGAAAAGCTGGCCACCAATGAACCACATCTGACTTTGGAATTCCTCGAGGAGTCCATTCAGGGCTTTCAGCGCAGCACCATAGAGCTGAAGCATTTGTGTTTGGAGTACATGACGCCATGGCTGAAGAACCTGGTCAAATTTTGTAAATCCAACGATGACTCCAAGAAGCTGAAGGTCTCTCAGATTTTGGACAAGCTTATCAATTTAACCATTGACCAAAAGGAAATGTATCCCTCAGTGCAGGCCAAGATCTGGGGATCGATTGGACAGATTCCCGAGCTGATCGACATGGTTTTGGATAACTTTTTGCATAAATCGATCACATATGGATTGGGATCACCACAGGTGGAGATTATGGCTGACACGGCAGTGGCTCTCGCATCAGCGAATGTCCAACTGGTGTCCAAAAAGGTCATAACGCGAATATGCCGAGTCATGGACAAATCCTGCACAAATCCCACGCAATATCTGGAGCAGCACATGATGTGGGACGACATTGCCATTCTTGGTCGATACCTGCTCATGTTGTCCTTTAACAATTGTTTGGATGTGGCCACATCGGTGCCATATCTATTCCACACCATTACGTTTTTGGTATGCTCAGGATCCCTGTCAATGCGAGCCTCCACCCATGGCCTGGTGATCAACATCATCCACTCGCTGTGCACATGCACAAATCCCTCCTTTTCAGAGGAGGCGCAGCGAGTACTCCGACTGTCCCTGGATGAGTTCTCACTGCCCAAGTTCTACCTGCTCTTCGGCATCAGCAAGGTCAAGTCGGCAGCAGTTACAGCTTTCCGCTCCAGCTGCCGTCACCCCACAGATAAATGGCTGGGAAATGAAAGAGTTACCCAACCTCTGCCCGCCGATCGGGAGCGTTTATCACTACCATCGCTAGAGGTTATCACGGATGCCCTGCTGGAAATCATGGAGGCTTGCATGCGTGATGTTCCGGACTGCGAATGGCTCAACACTTGGACCTCTTTGGCTCGCAGTTTTGCATTCTGCTACAATCCAGCCCTACAGCCTAGAGCCCTAATAGTTTACGGATGCATCAGCAAGAGTGTTACCGACCACGAAGTTAAGCAGTTACTTCGCATCCTGGTTAAAGCCCTCGAATCTTTCAACGATCTCATTCTGATCGAGGCTCTAGTAATGTGCTTAACTCGCATTCAACCACTGCTAAGGCCAGAGTCACCCATTCATCGGGCCCTCTTCTGGGTGGCCATTTCGGTACTGCAGCTAGACGAGATTACCCTGTACGGCGCTGGGTTAGCTCTGCTCGAGCAAAATCTGCACACGCTTAAGTCACAGGGCTGCTTTGATAAGAAGGAGACCATAGCCGAAGTCATGATGAAGACAAGGGAAAAGCTGGAGTGGCATTTCAAGCAACTGGATCACGCTGTGGGCCTCTCGTTCCGCAGCAATTTCCACTTTGCCCTCGTGGGACATTTGATCAAGGTAAGTTTTGAACTACAATTGAACGAACATATTCCTAATATACGGATCTGATATGCAGGGCTTCCGCCATCCCACACCTACAACCGTTTCACGCACCTCCAGAGTGCTGACGATGCTACTGGGCATCATAGCCAAGCCCCTGCATCGGGACAAGTTCGAGGTAACACCTGACAGTGTGGCCTATTTGACTGCGTTGGTGGCTGTCTCCGAGGAAGTGCGTTCCAGATGTCACGTGAAACATGCTCTTCCCCGCTGGCCAGCCGATCTCAGTAGTAGTGTGGAAAACGGTGAAGCATCCGGCGGAGTACAAGCTGTTAGTTAAATGAAAGTTAAATCATAAAGGGACCAATGACATTCTGACATTTCTTATAGATCGGCCTGCCCCTGTCACGCCGCCAAAAAAGTTGGGACATCCTGGATCAGTCCGCTTTGCAGTTTGCCCGCCAACACAAGGTGCCCACTCTTCAGGTGAGTTTATAAATCTATTAAGCCGTGCTGTAATTCCCACTTGTTTGAAATTCGCTGTGCAAAAGTTGTTATAACCATCTGCTATGATAACTTTTGGCTATCTATTTGAGTTTATATATTCAAACCTATATATCCTTTATATGCCATCTACTATGTAATATCAACTATGTATCGAGATCAGCCGTTGCATAACTAATAATCGTTCAATGATTTTTTCTTTTCTCTTTTTATGTTTGATTTGAATATTAAAAAAAAAAACGTTACATATAAATCACAATGTATACTTGTTGAAACCATATTTATGCCATAATCTGCCTGCCGAATCTTACATCTAATTGGTGCTTGTAACTCTCATCAATATCGATATTACTATATGTCCTATATGAACTCTAAACTTGTAACTGCCACCTGCCACTTCTACTACTACTACTACGCATGAACATTGTCATTTGATTTACGTATGATTTGGTTACCGAAACCCGCTAAAACAACAACTCGAACATCAACACTGTGCAAAATTAACAACCACCCCGAACACTAAATTAAACTCCGTAGAACGCGCGAGTTTTGTTCAAAACTCAACGCTCATTCTCGGTGCCGACGACCAAAGATCCGAACAATGCAACCGGCATCGAAGAACGTCAGGTACTGCTCAACAAAACTTATCTCTTAGCTAAGACTAACTAACTACTACCCCACTAAATCCAATATGTTTAAGTTTGCTACTAAAACCCATTCTAAAATGAGGTCATTAATGTTTCGCTGTAATGTCATTTAGTTTGGTTACTCTTGCATGGCACCGAATGAAGGCAGTCAAAAAGCTGTTCCGTTCACTTTACCCATTGCCAACATGCACATTTCGTATATATCGTAGATATTTCATCTTCACTAGTACTTTTTTACCATATCTGTGTGTAATTCAACATCACATCCATTTTATTACAAATCGATATGTATTTGAACAGGAACGCGGTTCGCGTTCGTCAGTGTCCAACGAGTCCAACGTACTGCTCGATCCCGAGGTCTTGCCTGATCTGTCCATCCAGGCCCTGGTACTGACTGTTTTGGCCACCTTGGTCAAGTATTCTTCGGATGAGGGCGAAACGCGCGTTTTGTATCAGTATTTGGCTGAAGGATCGGTGGTTTTTCCAAAAGTGTTTCCAGTCATGTGAGTCGATTTCTAGCGTCTTTCGTGGAATATTATAATAAATTTTTGATCTCGTAGCCATTCACTGCTGGACCAAAAGATAAACAATATCTTGTCTGTGTCACACGACCAAGTGGTGCTCAACTCTGTACAGAACATTATACAAAATATGCTGGCCAGCGAAGATCCTTCCCAGCAGCAGCTGCACTTCCTGCAGAGTTGTGGTTTTGGCGGACTCTGGAGATTTGCTGGTCCCTTCACCAAGGTGAGTGCTTCAAACAGGGAACTCCGAAGAATCCAAAATTTATAATTGAAATATATTCTTCTTAGTACAATATGATGGGTGAGTCCTCGGAGCTGTTTGTCAACTGTTTGGAGGCCATGGTTGAGACCTGTTTGCCAGGCGACGAATCCGCGCCGGTGCCACCTTCTCCGCGTCCATACAACCTCAGCTCCAGTCTGAGTAGCCTGACCCTGGGATCCCCCACGGATAAAGGTTAGTATCTGGTAGAATTTGCTTTAGCTTTTGCCCAAGCTATACCGTAATGCATTGCTTTAACCAATAGCGTTTATTTTTCAATAGCAAGACCCATTGAATGAACACAGATTTTTACCAAAACAGTATTTACTCAAACCTAACCTTTTCTTTATATCACACCAATTGCGATATATAGCATTCTCATCGGAATCATTAGATTTTTATGACAATTGCCCAGGCAGCGTCAGCAGCCTGCGACGCGCCTCACACAGCAAATCACGCGCCAAACATCGAATTAACGACAGTCCATCACATTGAACGTTCCACAAGTAATATACGAAAATATTCAAACTGCAATTTAAGACAAAATAAGAATAGCTGAAAACAATGCAACAAAATAACACCACGATTGGGAAACATGTATTTCGTAGTTATATAAGCTTTGCCAAATGGAATTATTGTCCCAACACTCCAATCGATTTCACTTTTGTAATAACGGACACAGTACCCAATATGCAAATTGTTAATCTCAAAAAGAAAGTCCAATGAAAATTACACAAAATAATGCACCTAATCCTACACGCATTAGCAAATTGATGTTGAAGATTTGAGAATTATATTGATGATATATCTGGTACCTTAAAGCATTTACAACATATTTTCGACATAATGTAGGTGAATTCCGAGCACCTTTTGTAGCGTAGAGTAGTATTGTCATATTTGTTGTTCAAAAATTAAAAACAGTCAAATATAACTCACGATAGCTAAATTATAACAGAGATCCACAATATATTTCTGATAAATGCATGCCAAGAATATATAAAACTAATGCAATTTAAAATAGCTGACAATGTTTGGTTATCAGTAGCTGCAAATTTAGCTAAGAACAAATATTAGACACAGAAAATACATCAAGATTTTATATATTTTCATTGACAACTATATTTTATACGAGCCAATAGATAATTGAAGTAAGTCTAAGTAAATTTAATAATCTTCACTGCTTTTTTGTCCTAAATTTCCTATCGCCCCAATTGTTTCTTCCCTCGATATGTTTATGCAAGTTTTGTCTTACTTTCAGCTGCATGAATAACAACTACAAACCCGCGCACTAGACGTACCACACTTATCGCAAAAGTAATGCGTTTCCTAAATCTGTTTAAAAAGTGCTTTTAGAGAACGTGAAAACCCCCACAGAATGTCGTACAAAATCATAGAATATTTATATATATATATATGTATGTATGTATAGAATGTCCAGAAGCGATGACCACTGAATGCGAAAGGAGGAAATGAACGCGTGAATCGATGTATGAAAACAGAATGTATATAATTGTATGTGTAGAAGGGAGTGGATCGAGGATACTATAAGCCACGTAGATGAAGATATCGAGCGGAAATATTTTTAAACGATTACCGAATGTACATTTTAATGTTTGCAACCCACAACTGCAAGTAGGCACACCAAGTCCACCAGTTCCTCAAAGGATGACCGCGACCAGGCGAAACGGAGTTAACCATGAAAGCGATTAAAGGCAAAATCAAACGAAACGAATACAAGAACAAGAATAACTTAAAGCTTTAAGAAGACGACATGTTGCACATGTCGTTAGCATTACTTTGTATTATAGATGAATCTCCCCGCAGCAAATGTATCAGATGGCATTTATTTTTTTTTCTATTCTATATAATTTTATTTTAAAAACCAAGTTCACCTCTCATTAGTCCTTACTAATTTATTTCCGCAGCACATTTTCCAAGAAATTTCTAAAAACACCAAAAACTAATCGAGTTTAAGCTTAAAAACGACCCAGTCCGCTTTAAATTTAATTTAGTTTTAAGCACAAACAAAGATTTTAATCGAAATAGAATTGATAAGCGAAATGAATCGAACCAAAATAAAAACTTACGAACGTTACACATTTGTACCTCTTATTAAACAATAAATGAAGCAAATTAGTACGTTACACTTACTTTCTAGCACATGGATTTTAAACTGTATTTGGCGTTAACCGCATTAAACAAGAGCGTTTTTTTAAACTAGATGAGCAAAAAATGGAACTGGATTCTATACATTATTATTAATCTAAATGTATATGTGTGTGTTGCTATATGTGTATTAAACGAATTATGTATCTTTGTAAATTACAGCCACTTGAAGATATTTATGAAATGTTAATGTCCCAAATTTATCAATGTACAAGAATATCGAACAAATTAATATACTTTCAATTAAAATGTTTATTAAATATCAGCACGTTTCTTTTATTGGGAAAGATTACAATTCTGAACGATTATTCTGCTTTCTTACGATCCTTGATCCGCCTCATCCACTTCCACAAGCAGGATGATTCATCATTGTCAACAGTTTATCCCTCTTTTAAAATCTTCACCCTCATGGAAATTGGCGCAATTGAAATCCCTGTTTTTGGATATGGCTGTCTTCCTTAAGTCGTCCCGAAACCCATATCAAAACATTGCCACGCTGATGATCTCAGAAACCTCCCCCACGAAGAAAACTGGAAACGAACTGTACGAAATGTACGAAATCAGTGCCATCAGATGTCAGCAAATGTCGCCGGTGCCTGGCTGCACTGTTTGTTAACTTCTCGATTTCATGGCTGCGATTGCAGCGACCCCTGGTTCTGCATTTGAACTGGAACTCACCCTTGGGGCAGGTGGATTTCGTCAATGGCCCAATCCGAATGCCCAATCTCGCAAAATGCGCCAAACAAGTGTCACAGCTGACCGAGGACGAGGCCGAAGCCGAGGGCGAGGCAACCGGGTAACCGGCAGCAGAAGTGCGGCACAATCCCAATACTTGTGGGAATGTCTCCAGTACACTTTCTCACGATGCACATGCACCGACCGAGCGATCCATCGCAGCACCGGCTGCTTGCCGCTTGCCTGGGTGGTGCTGTGGTGCCGTTCCGTTGGTGGTGGTTGCTGCTGCTGCTGCTGATGGTGCTCCGTGCCCGTAAGTGTAACGCAATGTCGCGCCAAAGAGGAAATGAGGTCTGTGTGACTGTGCGCCAAAAGGGAAGAGGCCACACTGCAAGAAAATGCTCACTCTGAAATGAAAACATGTATAAATTAAAGGTTGTACGTTAAATGGGATATTTTGTATTGTTTATATAGCAGAGTAAAGCCAATTATATTTTAGTTATTTAAATTAGTATGTCTAAAAAAAACTAATATAAAACCCATTTAAAGCAAATATATTTCTGCCGAATTGAAAGATATTTTTCATATTTCGGTATAATGGAAATAAGACAACCTTTCCCGCAGTGTAGCTGCACGCACACAAGCAGAAACCCACACCCATGTGCAACAATGGCACTGCCTCGACGAGATTGGCTCTTTGGCTTAAGTGAGGACGGCACGCATGGGGCACGGCTCTCTTTTCTCGAGGGGAGTGGGAACCAGGGAGCACGGATGGCTGGCAGGCAGGTCGAGGTCATGTCGATGCCGATGCCGTTGCCGTTGCCCATGTCGTGTGTGCGTGTGGTGCGCTGCTGGTGGTGGTGGTGGTGGTGGTTGATTGCTCCGGCTCTTTCCTCCTGCTCTTCTTCGGAGACCCTTCTTCAGACTGTTGCGCCGGCGCACGGCAGCAGCACGAGGAAGAGAGACGCCCGAAGAGAGCGAGCTACTAGCTCGGGTGAAGATCCGAAGAACGTGTTATTGGACCCTAGTCAATGCACTGGAAATAACTTTAAAGCATTCTACTATCTAATAGTGATAGTGATTAATGCAGCTTTGATTAAAAATGCAGCTAATCACCGAAAGTGCCTAAGGAGAATCTTTAAATTAATAATAAATATTTAAACAAATTTCTTTTGTTTGACCCCCAGGAAGTATGCTTTGAACTTGTATACTTGAAATGTGATTATTTCAAAGTATATATCTTAAGCCCTGTTTTCTATAGCATAGAGATTGTTTTCAGTGCAAGAAGAGAGTCTCAGCGGCTTCCGCCCGATCCAATTTTTTGAAGTTGCACACGTGCAGCGCCGAGGGAATCTTGCCACAAGCAGAGAGTGACCCGATTGATGCTTCGTGGTGATCGTCGGCGTGTAGGAGCGTTGTGATCGCAGTGCGTGGTGGCAGTTAGGGGAGGATTTCGATTTCGATTTCGCAAGTGTATGGCACCAGCAGCTACAAAAAGGATCAGCTTACCTTGCGGCAAGATCATTTCTCAAGTGACTACCGTGCAGTGCGGAGCGGCAGCAGCGACATCGCAACATCGCAACTTTATTTACAAACAAGACACCAACACCAAATCAAAACCCACAATACACAATGGCCGTACAGGGTCAGAGATTTATGACCAAGACTCAGCATTACCGCAAGGTGACCAAGCCCCTTCTGGAGCGCAAAAGACGCGCCCGGATGAACTTGTATCTGGACGAACTTAAGGATCTCATTGTGGACACCATGGATGCACAGGGCGAGCAGGTCAGCAAGCTGGAGAAGGCGGACATCCTGGAGCTCACCGTTAACTATCTGAAGGCGCAGCAGCAGCAGCGAGTGGCCAATCCGCAATCATCACCACCCGACCAGGTTAACTTGGACAAATTCCGAGCCGGATACACCCAGGCTGCCTACGAGGTCTCACATATATTCTCCACGGTTCCCGGCCTGGATCTCAAATTCGGCACCCACCTGATGAAGCAATTGGGTCACCAGCTCAAGGACATGAAGCAGGAAGAAGAAATCATCGATATGGAAGACGAACCAGTAAATCTATCCGATCAAAAACGCTCAAAATCTCCCCGAGAAGAGGATATCCATCATGGCGAAGAAGTCTGGCGCCCCTGGTGAAGGGCATTCCAAATACTTGTATACGCAACCAATTAACATTGATAGCTTTACCACTCAGTTTATTTGAGAAACCATCCAAGTTTTCCAAGGTCTAGTGTAAACATTTGCCTCAGAATCGTATTTAGCTGGTAGTTGATTTGATATGATGTGATGTTCCTGTGATAGTTCTTAAGTTCGTATTGTATTTTGTATTTGATCTCCCATAGGCTTACTGATTCACGTAATTAATTCATTGTAATTTATTTCATCAACTATGCAAGAGCTTCCCCACCGAGCTTCCAATTATTATCATTAAGAACACATTTTTATGTATGCTTTAAAATTATATTTTTGCTTTACACCATTAACTATAAGCCATGAACATTTGAACAATAAAATGAACATAAACTGAATTTATAAAAGCATTATATATTTGGGACTATTAACAAAAGAGGGTGCCATACGTTTGATTTGCTTACTTATTCTGTTTATTCTTATTGTCAACGAGCACTCCTTTTCAAAAATGAAATAAAATGTAGTAAAAATGTTAGAAAACTTATCTTTCCTCTTATTTTCTTTCTTTCTTTGCTGGAAAATATTTAAAAATCAGATGTAATTAGCCTGATTTGTGAATATTGCTATATTTCCTTGGAATGTTAATAATTCATATTTCTAAATAACAAATATCTTTACACTCTCCACTTGAACTCAAGTCAATTGAACTCCCCACTCCCTTTAAAAATCCCTGTAATGCACCACCCATCCATCCATCCATCCATTACAAAGGTCCTGGAACGCGAGCAACTTACAGGCGAAAGTGTGTCCACAGCGAGCCACTCGCGAGCAGCGCTCCAGGATCAGCATCGCTGGCCCCTTTTACATGTCGGTTGGAGGAAGGGGGAGAGACGGAGGGAGAGGCAGAGGTCCTGCCGGGTCAGGGGGATCGGAAAGTCGAACACACATTAAGCACACTCGACGCACACGAGCAATGTTCCCACAGGATCATAACAGCCGACCAACAAGTGCAGGATGCCGCTGTCCTTGTCCCTTCCTCTGCCACCAAACACGAACCCGATCCAATTTGGAATGCCAACGGTAAACAGGAAGTCGTCGAGGAATCGCAACGCCTCGTCCTTATCCTTATCCCCATACCCCTGGCAGAGGTCCTCGCTGTCGTGGGAACCCCAGAGGATCCCGATGAGATGGCATAATGCAAGCAGTTCATTATCCTTATGCCCCTCACCCTGCCCTGCCATAGTCAAATCATAACACACAAATCTAGAAACGGCACAAACGGCAGCTGTTCGCTCTGCAAATTCCCATGCCCATGCCCATGCTCATGGCCATGCTCGGCTGCTTTTTGCGGGCAGGTGAGCGAGTCGATGTGAGAAACCGAGTAGGAAAGTGTTTCCCACGATCCTGGCAGCGATCCTGCTCCCTGGCCCGTTTGATAAGGGTGCCGGGCCAACAATAAGAAATCGCCCGAACAATAAGGATCGGTCTCAAGAAGCGGAAGGGTCGGTACCGAGCAACCCTCATGCCAGCACACGAAGCGTGTCCCCGTCCCTTCTGCTCCTCGAATGCCAGCACACACGACGACGACGACGACGACGACGACGATCCCTTTGGCCCATTTTGGGGGTTGTTTCTGGCCAGCTATATAAGGCCGATCATCGAAGGTCTAGCAACACACAACGTCTTCGATCGTCAGAGCAGCAAGAGCTCAAAGAACTCAGCTTACACCAAAAAACACGAGAAGCACAAAAAGAAACACACACACACAAAATGTCGTCGCTACAAATGTCCGAGATGTCCAAGACCTATCAGTACCGCAAGGTGATGAAGCCCATGCTGGAGAGGAAGCGTCGTGCCAGGATCAACAAGTGCCTGGACGAGCTGAAGGATCTTATGGTCGCCACCTTGGAGTCCGAGGGCGAGCACGTCACCCGGTTGGAGAAAGCCGATATCCTGGAACTGACCGTCACCCACTTGCAAAAGATGAAGCAGCAGCGAAAGCACAAGCGAGCTTCCGGCGATGAGAGCTTGACTCCGGCGGAGGGATTCCGTTCCGGCTACATCCATGCCGTCAATGAGGTCTCCCGTTCACTCTCCCAACTGCCCGGCATGAATGTCAGTCTGGGCACTCAGCTAATGACCCACCTGGGACAGCGCCTCAATCAGATCCAGCCAGCAGAAAAGGAAGCCTTGCCCGTGACCGCTCCACTCTCCGTGCACATTGCCAATCGGGATGCCTACTCCGTGCCCATTTCGCCAATCTCCAGCTACGCCGGCAGTCCCAACTCCAATACCAGTTCGACCAGCCATTCCCTGTTGACCACCATCGATGTGACCAAGATGGAGGATGACAGCGAGGACGAGGAGAACGTCTGGCGTCCATGGTAGAAAGGATTACTTCACACCGCAACAGAAACGAATGAAGGAGAGATGATAGAAAGTAAAAGTCTTCCGAGTCACTGGATTTCCCCCAGTGTACTCCCCAACTAGTTATAAGTAAACACCATACACACACAAAGCTTTAGACGAGGACGCGCAGTTCATGTGATAACTAAATAAATAATAAATTATATAGCTAAAATTGAATGATCACGACTTTTTCTCCCACTATCCGGTGAATCACATGCAAATTGCTGAGACACTCCCATGTCTAAACAGTTGCCATATATTTGCGGTCTAGAACGGAAACGCTAGAAGCGCAATAGCACCTCCTTCTGTCCCCTGCAACTATTCGATCGCCCCACGGATGCACATACACGATCGTCGGACAAAAGAAAGCGAAAACAATGCCAAGGCCGAAACAAGAAGAATTAAGCAGAAGAACTAAAAAGAAAGAAAGAAGCAGTCCAAAGCCGAGGCTACCGATGGGCCATACATAAAGCCTATATGGCATTTGGTTGGAGAACTCAAACACGTGTGCGGACAATAAGCGAAGGTAACAGAAAATATTTAGTAGAGTCTTATCTGAGCGTATCTAATCGAGTTACGACAATGTCGCTCAGACTTAGAAGAAAACAAATGGACATAGAGCCGGGGGTAGGAACCCAAAAAAAGAAAACCAAAAAATAAAAGGGATCGGATCGAGTCATCATTCATCCCGCATCCATCCTGATTTCGCTTTGTTCTCCTCGATTTGTTGTTTCCGTGCTTCTCCCTGGCCACTCGGCTAGAAAATCGTGTGCACAATGGTCAAGGTAAGCTATGGGCACATAATTGCTTCGGATCAGGTAAATGAGTGCCTTGCCCTAGGGCAACTTTAAGATGGAGGAGCTCCAGTCGGGGACAGGATATCGGTTTTTTATTTTCTTTCTTTTTTATGGACCCTGCTTCGAGCCTTTTTTGATTTTTTTTCTTGGGTTTTTGTTTCGTTTTTTCTTTTTTTGATTTGGCTGACCCAGCATCATTTGGTTATCGGTGTGCCAAGACCAGTAGCCGATCCACAGACGCCTCTGTCTTCAAAATCGACGCAGGGCACACCGAGGGAATAGTCAACGAGATCGGTATCAGGATTGGCTTGGGACTAGTCTGTGCTGCCAGGGTGTAATAAATTTGAAAAGGAACTGAATTTATAGAGATTATTTAGCTGATTAAAATTCTGTTAACTTGCCAAAGCCGAAAGTAGATTATCTTTGAAACGATCTTCTTCACAAGAGCCGTAAGTGTTTATACTTAATTTTACATTTCCGTTCTTTTGTTTTCTTGGGTGCCAGCAATTATTTATGGAAATTAATAAGATTTATGGCGCAGGGTTACTAGCTTATAAAGGATTTAATCTAAATTGTTTAAAGTCTCCTAAGAAATCCTTAATGGGTGATGGCTTTAACTTTGAAATACTATGTAATCTTAGACCCTACAACCCACTGAACAATGACATTTCCTCAAATGTTTCAATGCCACTTCCACCCTAAGATAACATAAAGTGTAATAAAGGACACTCCTTAAGAGCCATGCTTAATTGTAGCTCACTTTCGATCCTTGGCCATTCCTGGATAATCCGATCACAACTATGGACTTGACAATAAGAGGACCAACAGCAATACAAACCGAGCCAACCCAGTTACCATACCATACAATGGGCAATAAGAAAAAGTCGGTTATAGGGACACGCTGCGGAATCGCACCCAAAATGCCAAAAGGAAATGCTGGCACAAAAGATACTTAATCTTATAGGTAAACCCGATGAATGATGAACGAATGGCGGCGACGTAACCGAACCCCCGATACAGCAATCCAGCAATCCGGCAATCCGGCGATCGAGCTCGAACGCAAGCCCAAGTCATTAAAAACTACAATACACAAACTGCATACGAATCACTCGAAGACCGAGGCCCAAAGAAAGGGTCTCTTTTTTATTTTTAGGTAGGGGGAAGGGACTGAAGACCGGAGACCGGGGACCGTGGCCAGAAAAAAAAAAAACAACGAAATATCAGAAGCGAAGATCGTGAGAAAATGGTTTGGAACGTGGTTCTCACACGATCGACACACCTGCCCTTTTTCTGTGTGTGTGTCTACCACTGTATATATGTGAGTGTGTACTTTTACGAATTCAAGATACAAGACCACTTACGGGCAAGATCACGACCGACTCGAGCTGCGGCTATATGACTATGGATCGACATGAAAGAGAAAAGCAGCGTGCGGTAAGTGTGTCTCAGTCGAAGACTCTGCTCAGCCTCAGTCTCAGCTTCAGCTTCAGCAGCTTCGACTTTTGTGCATTGGCCAACATTGTAATGACTGTGGACACACGATCGTTAAGAGCGCGCCGTGTGATCTGTGGTGGATGAGGGGTACGAGGCTTCCAGGGGAGGCACAACTATGGGTTCGAGCGCGGCGCATGCGTCGCTGTTTTGTTGAACGAACTCAATTTAGTTGGTTTATGACCAAAAAGCGAGAGCGAGCGGGATGCACGAGGAGATCGGTTATGGAGATCGGAGTGGGAGATGGTCGTTGGGAAGTTGAGGAGTTGAGGAGAATGGGAGTTGGTCGTCGGAGCAATGGAGCGCTCGAGAGGCACCCAACCACACTTATATGGTGTGCTATTGACTCTGTAATATCTTTAATATGGGATGTTGTTACACTACATTGGCACACGCTCTTGCTGCCACTGGACAAGCTGCCCACAGGTTGTGTTTGTATGCGATCGTATGGGAATGGGTATGGCAATGGGTATGGGTATGGATATGGGAATGGATGAAGATCGAGGCACGAGTGCAGGCCGACTCCAACCCAGTACCATCCTCCATCCTCCATCCTCCAGCATCCAGCCTCAATGCGAGGCCGGTTTGCCGCCGCCTCTCCTTTATTAAGTGGTGGTCTTGCGCTTACTTTAATATGGCTGCATTAAACCTTAGCGGCGTGCAGCGTGCGGAGTATTATGACTGAAGTAGGTGGCTGGACCCGCGGTGCCTGCGATTGGGGGTCCACCGGCACACAGAGGTCACGTGATGGATGACGTGTGGGCTCTACTGTACCTCCTGTCACAAGACTCGATATGGGTTGGGTGAGGTCCGTAACTCGGAATGGGATCATGAAGTGCTCAACTTAAAGTCAATAATTGCAACCTTTCTTCATTTTGATCAAATCTTGCAAAAATTATTGCGCTGTTTAAAAATACTTATTGGCAAACTTCACAGTATATTCCATTTATGAGCAAACCAATTTTGAGTCATCATTGGGTTTTGTTTCTGAGTTAATCAGGTACTAGATGGATATGGAAATGATACTCACTCTGAAGTCAGCAAACATCACATTTAATAACCTCTTACGAATGACGCACGTTTCGGCAAAAATGAAAACCAAAGCCGACAAGCTGAATGGGAACCACTCTCTAGATCAGTTTCGCCAAACGTTGCCATCCAATTAGCCAGCGGCTATGGCCAGTATAGCCGCACTTTGTCAATCTTGGAGTGAACTGATGATCGTCTTTCAACTGGTCCATCGCAAAATAGATCACCCATTTCAGCGAACTACCGTTGAGCCCTATAAATAGCCGTTTTGTAGCCAACAAACAGAAAAAAAAAAAATAAATAAATAAACGGAGAAGCGCTAACTTGGCCGTCTCGATGCCAAAGTTACGTGACTAATCACATTTTCTGAAGATTAACAGCAATCAGCGACGGCTTGAACGGTCCCAGACTCGAGACGACCTGGTAAGTAGTCATCATCATAGTTGTCCGCCAGACAAAGGCGCTGAATCCGAGGTTCCGTAATCGAACCGCACTCCGAAACACATACCCCTATTGCTAACCCTATCCATACCCATACAGACTTGGAGTTTTAAGACTTAAGTGCCGAGACGGTCGCGGTCGCGGGCTTAATTTGCAATGTCTGACCGCCGGTCCGTTCGCGCATGTGCCAAGCGGTCAAGCGCAGTTAAAGCTGTCAAAGCCTGAACAAAAATAAAAAAAAACTAGTAAATAAAAAACAGCAAAATCTGAAAGAACAAAAAAAAAACAAGCGAAACACAATGACCACAATGCTGAGCCATTGACAGCGGAGCCGCGGTTCTCACACTCGGCGGGCCTCATAATAAATGACGTTTCCTAGAACTGACTTTTTGCTTTATTTTATTATTTAATTGCGACAGCGCCGGCGCAAAACTTCCCGCAGATATACGTATACGTCTGTCGTATACCCCCTTGAATGTCCCGCATACCCTCGGAATTCGAATTCTCAGGGCATAATGAGGCCAAGCCGGGCCGGAGACACCAGACGATAGTACGAGTGTGGGAAAATATTCAGCGACTTCCGGCTGTGGACTCTTTGCGATTCGGTTCACCACGGAGTTTATCTCTAATTCGTTTCTTGTTCGTTTTAAGGGGTTTCTTCTTTTAGTTGCTTTAGTTTGCGGTCGAACGCCCACTAAATGTCTGGGAAGTCTGAGTAATCAGTTGTATGGGAAATAAGTAAATGCAGAGGTTCTTGAGTTGGAATTTCATTTATTTTTCATTTCTTTTAAGAAGTGTTTTTAAGAATTGAGCAGCGACAATCTCTATAGCCGGAATTTGTGGCTCTGCTAGAGATCGTTGGCTCTGCTGGGCTGTTGAGCTGCAGGGAAAGCTAATCCTGGGCAGCAAACGATGGTCTCCAAGGAGTTACGGTGCGGTTTCAAGTCCAGCACCTCTTTGGGTCAACGATTTGTAGAAGCCTTCCTCTTGAAGGCGATTCAGGTGTTTATCGTCTGGCGTCCAGTTGTTCACCAGGGTCGCCACATGGGGCCAGAGGTGGAGCTGGCCTCGCTGGGCGCCGGGCTGCATGCTCCGCTCTCCAAGCTGCCGCATTCCGATGGAGGTGGGGTGACCATAGCCTGATCCTCCACTGGAGCTTGCAGGGGCACTCCGATGGGCAGCGAGGGAACCACCACTTGCAGGTAGTTGAGGCGATGGCCAAGGTGACTCATCAGCTGGGTGCCGAGATCCACACTCACTCCGGGAACAGCGGCCAAAGTTTTGGACACTTCATTGGCGGCATGAACGTAGCCCGCTCGGAAGCTCTCGGCGATGCTAACCTTGGGATCGGCACTCGGAGACACTGTACCGGAGACGCTGGACAGACGCAGCTGCTTCTGGGCACGCAGCTTCTTCATGTGCTCCACGGTCAGCTCCAGGATGTCGGCCTTCTCCAGCCGTGTGATGTGCTCGCCCTCCTGGGTCAGGCACTCCACCATAATGTCCTTGAGCTCATCCAGGCACTTGTTGATCCTGGCACGGCGCTTACGCTCCAGCATGGGCTTCATCACCTTGCGGTACTGATACGTCTTGGACATCTCCATTTCCAGAACCATTTTGTTGTAGTGATTTGGTGGTTTTTTTGTAGAGGGTAAAGTAAAGTAAACGTAAACTCGCGTAATCCACAGTCGCAACGTTCCACTAGATTCAGACTCGGAGACTCTGTGTGCACGCAACGGAGTCGAAGCTTTGAATGAGTCGGCTGGCTCTGGGATCGGCTTTATATAGCCTCTGCCGCCCTGGGAACTGGCCAGTGAGTGCGAGCGGGACACTCATTTTGCCTCGTGCGCGGCCTGCTGCTGTTGCCAGCGGTGGTTTTAGATGGCTTGGTAGTACTGGTGGTGGTGGTGGTGGTGGTGGTGGCTTCTGTTTTTTTGTATACTTTTGCCTGTATTTGTGAGGGCAATAAAATGACTTGAGCGGGCTGCGCCTTCTCGCTCTCTCTCCCTCCCTCCTTATGTATGTGCTGTGATTGTTATACCGTGGGAAACTGTTTCGCAGCCGATTTCCACGACGACGACGACGACGATGACGACGGCTGGCCTGACTTCTTCTGATTGTGCATGCTTGGGGTCTTGTACGATCCCTCGTCCGTCTTTCCGTCCATCGTCTCTCTTGAGCGGACAGACGGACGGACGGACCGCCTTTAAGAGGTCTGTGCGACTTGGGATCCCAGATACGATGCGAGGCGAGCACATGCCTTCCATCCATAACAAGATGTTTGCATTTCAATTCATTTGTATGGTCGACTATGGTCGGGGTCCGGTCTTTTGGGCTTCAATTCGGTGCGGTTGGGTTCGGTTGGGTTCGGTCTCAAGTCTTGCCATGTGCCTTCACCCTTTTGCAGTAGCTTATGGCACGCTGATAATTGTGGAATCGTCATCGGGCCAACCCGAGACGGGCCAGTGTTTCTGTTTCTTGCTTTTTTGTTAGCGCTTTATGGATCATTGATTGGATCGTGGTAGTCGTGGGTTTCGTGGGACGAGCATTACGCTTTTCGTTTACATGATTATTCTTGATTGTCGGTTGGGGATCGTTTGGGGATCAGCTGGGGATCGGTTGGGGGTTTTGGGTTCGCTTGTGGATCTTGGGGATCTTGGGTCGTCGCTCGCTTCTATTTGTAGACAATTACCATAGCGTCTTCGGGCTGGGAACCGATCGAAGTCGACGTGTGCGCGAAAGTCGGTTACAATCGTAATGGTTGTTGCCAGCACACGCTATAAATGTTATGGCTCGTGGGCTATACGCGATATATGTATATATTTAGCACATTCGGTATTTATTTTTAGCGCTATATCGTCGTGATTCATCAGCTTTAAATGCTAGATCTCCATCCGCCGGCATCTGACACATCTCGGATCGAAAGCTCGGGTTTCTCAACATTTAATTAGAAGTGCCGGCGACGATGACGCTCGCTGGCGTTCATTGAAAATGACACGAGCCCGACACACATTGGCAAACAAATAAGGAATAACAAAAGCCCCGAGACGGCAGCTACTCACTATGTGTATATAAACTCGAACTCAAATAAGACAAATTAAGATTGCCCCTCGACGCATTCCAAATGAGCTACAGTTAGCCGAAACAAAACAGCAAACGGCGCTAAACGGGCCAACACAATCGGCTAACAACTTATCTAACCGAAACGATTTGTCCGCTGGACCGGGACACTTAAACTGTTGATGGCCAAAAGCTGAATGCTCCGGAAATGGCTAATTGGATTTTATGGGTCTCGGCAGTGTGTCAATCTGTTCGGCGGAGGGTGGTGGTTGCACTTTTGGGGTGGGTTGATCGCATAATATTTGCAACAACCAATTAGGGAATAATTCCAATTGGATTGTTAAGGAAACGTTGCTATAAAAAATATAGAATAACTATTCCAAAGACTTCAAGAGTTGAAAAACCGAGATAGCTTCAAGAAAACTAAAACTTATTCGTTTCTTATAAGTGGTATTGCACTGTATATTTACTTATAGATAACACGATAAGCTACACTAAGCCATAATTGACGGGCAGAATAATTCAGTAATATTTTTTAAAAACAATAAAGTCAAGAAAATATGACATCTATTTTGTGTATAATCCATTTATGCATCTAAATGTAATATAGAATAGGGGCTTCAATTATTATTTAAGGAATTAAAGATTTCGGAAGTTCCAATTTCCGTGTACTCGATATAATAAATGCCTATGCACGCCTGTGAGTGACTTTCCTAGCGCAACTAGTTCTGAATCACTGCCGTAACTCGAATCATTAATACCAATTGCAGCAATTAGAGGGAACCCAGTGGACGAGCACGTGCCCCTAATAGATTTCATCGAGTGTGCCCTCATAGTTTTGACATGCAGAAACCCAATCTGCTGGCCCACGAAGAGCGCATTCTGTAAATATTAAATGGCATAATAAGACAGTGACGATAGCCATGAATCATTTCAGAAATTTCATCAGATTCTGCAATGCTCGTTTGGGGTGTAGCGCATATGGTCAAGTCGCTTAGGACCAACTGGTCTTTGTCTTCATACACCCAATCATCCAAAGATGTAGCTGCACATGCACAAACATACATACATATGTACATATGTATATCGCGAAGACCTCATTTCTCTCGCTTTATTATTTCTCTGGCTTGCTTTTTTTTGTTAAACAATTTTAGTGCTTTATTTTTTTTGTCGATGGCATACGCACGCGCGAATTTCAGTGCCCCCGCGGAGTTGAGCGATCGCCCAAGGGGGCGGTGCGGCTGGGGGCGGGGCACGAGAGCGTGCAAAACTTGGAGATGGAGACCGAAGACTGAAGACCGGAGACCGGAGACCGGAGACGGAGACCCAGAGCAACAACACCAAGCTGTGTGTATGGCCATAGCGTGTTGTTGAATTAATTTATATCCAACAGTGCGCTTTCAACTTTATTGCGCCGCGAAAAGCAGCCAGCCAAGTCAGCAGTCGTCGGTGGGGCTGCCCTCTTCCCCTCCAAAACCCCCCTCCCCCCTGAAAACCCCTCCGCGTAAGCCCCACTTGAAAGCCCCCCGCAAGCCAACAGATACACCAGCACACAGATACAACGCACACCAAGGCAACGCCAGACCGTGGGAAACAAACTCGTGCCAGTCGTTTCATTGCTGTCAAATAATATCTTGATGGGGATCAACTTGAAAAGATTGGTTGGGGCTTGGGCCCGAGCTCAGTCCGACGCTCCGTTTCCCCATGCCCCCCTCCCGTTGGCCCTCAGTCGCTGGTTGCCGCTGTTTAGGATGCGGTCGACGCTTTTGTGTTTTTTTCCCCCCTTTTTTTATTCAGCTTTTCTCATTTTTTTCGTATTTTTCAGATCTCTTTTTTAATGCTTTACACATTTGTTCGTCATAGCCGCGCGTTAAGTATGTGTGTCCATGTGTGCACTGAAAAAAAAGGGTTATGGGTTGGCACTTCAGTAGAGTACTTTTAGTAAGTTTCTCAACAAATATAGGTATTTGAATATAATATGTTGTTGTTTTCTGATCACTTCTTAGGCACTGCAACTCAGACTTGCACTTCAAGTAACTAATTTCTTTAGCCTTTCATGTAAATATTTTTCAAAGTGTACCCATGCTGGCATTGGCATCTCAAGTGGTGTATGTAAAGATCCAAAAAGCCACAAACCAGTTTGCCATCCGCCAAAGCCAGTGGACTCTGCTCTGTGGCTGCTGGGATGCCGACACATACTCCGCTTGGAGATCACATAAAAGACCCGGCACACCTCCTACTGCAGCCTCAGACCCCCTCGTGGATCTCCCCCCCCTGTGGATCCCCTTCTTAACCACCGCCTTGTGAATGGCTCCTCCGCCTGCTTTTATGCACTGTTTGTTGTGTATACACGGTCGGGCACTTGGCACGTTGCCCATTATCTCTCGGCGACTCAAACTCGAAATGGAAGTGAAGCTGAAGCTGAAGCGCTGAGGCTGTGGCTGTCGCTGTGGCTTTTATTTTTTGTTAAGAATTCGAGTGCATATATCATATTACCACCACCAGCAGGCAGAGATGCATCATCATTCCCGGCCACCACCGCCAAGTGTAAGCTGTCAATGGCCCCTTGACAGGAGGCTCCCAGATAGTGGGATATCCCCCCAGAAGACTCCCACTTTACAACTTGGATCTTGAGTCTCATTCCATTTGATTTTTCCCCATAAACAGCTAGTCAACTCATCTTGGCAGGGGGTGCAATCTGTGTGATCCATTAGTGGCACTGATAAAAAGCGAACCATTAAAACAGGATCCCCTAGCCAAACAACAAGTCATTAAAATGTATCTTCAAGTACGCGTTCGTATCTCGCCCTCAGCTCGCTTTGCACACACTTTCTCCCTGCGCCTTATCGGGTAATCCCACTCCCTTGAAGCGATATTGAAGTAACCCTCCCTATCGCTCCACACGTTCAGCACACTTGGGCCGCATGAAAGGGAATTAATTAAAATATCTATAAGATTCCCAGCTCACCCCTGGGGAGTGTTTTCCAAATTGAAGACAAGTGGCAAGTCCGTATTTTATTGGTGGTGGTTTCGTGAATGCTAGTGGTAAATGGATGCATCGAGCCCTGTGGGAAAGTTGGAAATCAAAACACCATAACAAGTGATTCGAGATGCCTATACAAATAGAAGATCCAACCCCAAAATCCCCTATGCCCTTTTCATATGCACGAAACCAGAGCCAGGACGAAACAATGTGTGGGAATGCGTGGGAATGGTCCTGCGGATTCGAAACTCAGAAACGGTCCCCTATCCTATGCCTTTATGTTGATTGCCCATTAGGAATACAATTTGCAACTCCTTTTCCATGATGTGATCCCTGTTGTTGATCCTGGGCTTCCTTCGGTGTCGTGAGAAATTTTACCAAGGAACACCTGCCCCATATCGGTGTGTCCTGGTTTGTCAGTGTGTTGGTGATTTTTTTCAGGTCCTCTCTGGGGATTTCACGCAGCACTTGAATACGTTTCCGAAAATTTTGAGGCCAACGAAAAATTGTTTCCCACACTCGTCGGACAGTTGCAGTTTTTGTAGGGGTTTGTTTCCTTAGCCGATGCACTCTTCTCTCGTCTCATCCCGTCTCGTCTCTACCTGCTCCTGGAACTTCCCCCGACTCCTGGTGAGCGTCGTATTTCAGGTTCTCCGCCCCGGTCCCGATTATCTCGGCTCTTTGAGGGCGAGGGTCTGCGTACTCCGTACTCCGCACTCCGTTTCTGTCTCTGTTTGTATACCCCTCCCTTTCTGCGGTGCGTGTCTTTGGCAGGGGTCCGTTCTCGCCCTCTCTGTCGCTCGAGCGCACAGGAAATGCACTTCGAGCCGGGCCGTCTATAAAAGCCGTCCGTTTGCCGGTTGGAAAATCATTCTGACATCGTCAGCCTTTCAAGCAACACACGCACTCTTACAAAACTACCCATATAATTTCAACCAAAAAATGTGCCAACAAGTCGTTGTCGTCGCCACCACCAACAACAAGATGAAGACCAGCTACAGCATCAAGCAGGTCCTGAAGACGCTCTTCAAGAAACAACAGAAGCAGCGCCAGCAGCAGAAGCCTCAGGGCTCTCTGGAATCTCTAGAATCCGTCGACAATCTGCGCAACGCCCAGGTTGAGGAGGCCTACTATGCCGAGATCGATGAGAACGCCGCCAACGAGAAGCTGGCCCAATTGGCCCACTCTCAGGAGTTCGAGATTGTCCAAGAGCAGGAGCAGGAGGACGAGGAGGAGGAGGACGTCTATGTCCCAGTTCGCTTCGCTCGCACCACCGCCGGCACCTTCTTCTGGACCACCAACCTCCAGCCAGTCGCCAGCGTTGAGCCCGCCATGTGCTACTCCATGCAGTTCCAGGATCGTTGGGCTCAGGCTTAAGAACCCAATGCCTCACCCTTCAATCTTCAAGCTTTAAGAACTCTACAAAACATTGTGATAGCACCAGCGGCTTTAACTCCCCAACAATCTCGGCGATCCAGCGCTTCCATTAGTTATTAAGATAATGTGATAGAACAAAGAAAAAAAGAGCTTTAAAACAAACGTACAAAATACAAAACAAGAAATATCAAAATCAAATTCATTCATCTTATAATTGGGCTGGGGTTTTGGGTAACACCATCATAAGAAAACACTTTGTTTATCTTCACTGAGATTGTTATGATTCGCTTGGCATTCCACATGAATGAATCGCTTGTTGTCCTAGCATAAATATTGTTACCGGAGTCAACGTGCCAGATAAGAACCACTGCTGGTAGAGATATTCGAGTTATTTTCAGAGTATGATAAAACAGGAGAAAACACTTGAATTACTTGCTGATGATTTCGGGGTAGTTTGCTCAGTAAGAGTTGATTAAAAAAGAGGGTATAAGTATGGGTTGTATCTGTTTATTGTTTACTAATATGAGCTGGTTAATAAAAGGTAAACAATCAATGGAGTGAGAGTAAACAAACTAATGAATGAATATCATAACAACAACAGTGAATCAATAATACCAGTATTACAAGTAATTTCATAGGACGGAAGGACATATAAAAATTGTTTACTATGTTTTGTTATTTCCATTCAATTGTGGAATAAGTCTTTAAGAGAAGATGCGGTTATTTGACTTATGTTTGGTCCACTAACTATTGGGTCGAAGTGTCTAGGAATCTCTCTACAATGCCAGTTCTTTTAGAATCTTAGAGGGAATGCTTTAATTGACTTCGGTGCAATTAAAATACTCCTCTAACTGGGTCATTGAATAGAAGTGCGACTCCAGCACATCCTGCAAGAAACCAGCCCACGCTCCACAAGAAAGTCAATTCCTCGGATAGCGCTGTCCCAAAATGGTCAACCTTGTGGCCAGCCTTGTCTTGTGGCCATTGTGGCCAGTAGGTGTGATGTGCTCGCACTTCGGCGAGATGGCCGCAAGCCAAGTTGGCCAAGAGCCAAGTGTTATGGCTATCACCTTGGCTAAGGCCACCATCGCCACCTGTGTGCGTCCAAATATGGATATCGTGCGCATAACTTCACGGCAGCTCCTGGCAAACGGGCTGGTGGCTGGTTGTCGCTTGTCGTACAACTTATTTATGAGTCGGCGAGGGAGTGGAGAAAGGCCGACAGGCGGGGAAAACGCCAAGAACCCGGTGAAAGATTGCAATACCGAGAAGCAAACACCAAACACCAAACACCAAAAACCACAATTAAAATGCAACATGTAGACGTCAACACCTCAAGACATCGAATCACATGCCAAGGCGTCTCGAGGCGGACGTTGAAATTGGGCATAAAAACAGTTGCCGCAAAAGATAATCGCCTTGGCTAGGGAATCACAATCCGACGCAGGTCCCTCACACGATTCCCACTCTTTCACACACTCTGTCCGTCCTTCTCTATCAATCTCAAACGCATTTCTCCTACACTAAAAATACAAATTGATGTCGACAGCCGGGGAGGAGCAAACGAAGGAGTTGGGTAAAATCAAATGAAAGACCAACATGAATAACCAGAAAGATCGGGAAAAATTCGAAAATATCCGAGGCATCAAATACTCTTTCTTTACTGAGATTTAGTTATTTCAGATTTAGCTTTATTACTAAGTATTTAGCACAAAAACACACAAACACAAAATTACTTACAAAAGTACAGATGGATTTTCTTGTCTAGGATACACATGCTTAGCCATAGCAATCATTTAAATTATTATATATATCAGGAATATATATTCCCTATATCAATGCTGAAACACGTATACCCATTCAAAAAGAAGTTCTGGTAGCGCCGTGACGTAAATTAAGTAGCAATATAAGTTTTTGTTAAATTGCCTTTGACAGCACATAATTAATTTCGTATGCAAAGCGAGGCTTGTCTGCACGAAAGAATTGAAAATTGGAAGAAAGAACCCATCATGGAATGCCGTTGATAATGCTGATGACACTGTTCATGCCGATGGGCGATGATCCGAGCGATGAGTCCGGGGGAACGCAACTCCGATGGCTATCTGGATGGGCAGTGGCTCATTTGCATACCTGTGCACCGAGTCAACCTGATCCTGTGCCGCGCTGTCTTGGCCGTGGTTCTGGGATTGTGAAAATGGGAGTGAGAATGGGACTGGGAATGGGAATGGGTTGTGGCTCGTAGTCTTCGCTTTGATGGGTTTAATGGACGCGTGTGTACCCAATTCTCGATGACCAGCGGAGCGGCCTTCGCGTGCGTGACGAGCATTCGCTTAGCGGTCATTGATTGGCCAGGCCTGTTGGTTTTGGCCAGGTCTATGGCTATGGAGGGCGCCGTCAGCAACAAGTGTGTGAACACCATTAAACGGTGATTAGGCCCGGCCACCACGCTCCCTTGGCCACCGCCGGCTATTGGGATTCCCCCCATCCCATCCCGTCTTCTGTGCGGCGCGACGAGAGGCCTCAATTACCATTATGCCCCATGGAGATGGGCCGTTTTGATGAACTGTGCAACCATGTGGGCGGTCAGAATGTTGTAACCGAATTAGACCGAAATGTGTGGCGAGAAACAAGATCATTTGTCAAAACTATTGGAAGTGAAGGGAATGGGGGATTTTTTGAAACTTGGGTCTTGATAACAATTTTATAATGAACGAGAAATTATTGTTAAATGTTTAAAATGAAATCATTAGAACGTTGATAACATAATCAAAACACCAGAATGCCCGCAATCAAAACATCCAATAGAATGATGAAAAAAGTACCACGCAGTTCCTGAAAAACATAAGTCATCTACCAAAAGAAAAACATTACCTCAACTTGTTGGTAAACAATGATATCACAAGCATAGCAGGAAAAGCAATAAAGAAGTTTCTTCCCCGATATTATCAATATTTTCAAAAAGAATCGTTGATATCTGTAATAAACAAGATAGTAGCGAGAGTACTGATGATGCTGTTACGAAGATAGATCTTTCCCAGACAGCAGACAAGCAAAATTAAGTTTCCAGAAGGTAAGCAAACATTTCTAGAACACGTTTAGATACCCTTACTTACAAAACCAAAAGAAGATATAAATACATATACTTCCATATAAATACATATACATACATACATATATACATACATACACGTAAACAGAAAAATCTCCTTTTTCGGTTTTTGAAAAAAAAATTGCATTTTCGATATCCACATCACCAAAATTTGCAAAAAATGGCAAAAAATTTCATTTTGTTTTTTGAGCTCATGTGGATAGGAAATTTTGTTACGAGTTCAACGAGGTATGGCATTCCAGTTTTGGCTAATTATTTGCAATGCTATCAAAAAAAAACGGAATATTTTTTATAAAAAAATCGAAAAAATAATGTTTGTAAGAAATCTGATATTTTCAGTCGGCATTTTCGACATAACTTGGCCAAAATTGGGCGCACTCCTAAAATAAAGACTGTTTTGTGCTGCTAATAAACATAGCTAACTATGTCTATCCCTACTTTTTCGGGTTTAGTAAAAAAAAAATTTGTCAAATTTTTGCATTTCCGATAAGGGGTACCATCATCAAAATTTGCGAAAAATTGACAAAAATTAGCATTTCAATATATGTACATGGATCGATAGGGAATTTTGTTACGAATTCAACGATTTATGGCATTCCAGTTTTGGACAATTATTTTCAATGCTACTGAAAAAAAACGGATTATTTTTTATCAAAAAAAAGTGTTTGTAAAAAATCGGATATTTTTTCTGTCGGTTCCTTGAAAGTCGCTATAACCGAATTAATATACAATGCATTTTTAAAACCGATTCGATACATCTATAATATAGATATACATATATGGATACATATATGTAGATCAGGATAAGTTTGCCAATTGGGGAAGCTTTACTGTGCGGTCCTCGTGGGTAATGTTGACTTCCACAGTGCTCATGTTGGGCGTTAGGAAGTCCTTCAGCAAAACTGCACTCATGCGAGGCACGCGATCGAATGGGAAGCCCATGGATCGGCGATCTGGGTAAAGGCGATCGCGGACTCCACAGTAGGAGGCGGCATCGCTGCAGCTACCCACAAGTGTCTGGTCAACCTGGAGAAGGTGAAACGTCAGGACAAGTCCATAAAGCCCTTAGAGAACACCTACCCTTTCATTGTCGTAGTTGGAAATCATGACGAACAACTCAAAGCTCATGCCCTCAACACGACCCTTTGGGACCAACATGTGATTGGGCCAACCGCAGCCGCAGAAAAAGTTCTCCAACTCCTCCGGAGAATTCGCAGCCCCACGGTTGTTGTCCAGATTGCGGAAAGTGCGCTTAAAGGGAATGGTTACACTCGATTCCGTAGAGCTGCGTACAAACCTATGTTGTCCGGGTGGAATCGAAATCCCAAACTTGTCCAGCTCAATCATCATGCGGCGCTGATCTGCCATAAACATGGGAGCGTTACGATCATCCAGCTTGGGCGCCATGAAGATGCGCACGTAGCCGAACTTGGTGGCTCCAGTGGAGTTGACCATGTTAATGGAGTAGGTGAATGGGTTGTGCTGCAGATGGGTGAATCGAGCAACGACACTGCCACGGGGCAAAAAGTCGACGCCACGGGACATATCCACATCCGACTCCTGCCAGAATGTGGTTATCCTGTTGATCCTATCCTGGCTAATCACATTGATGTTTTGAACCGTAATGCCGGGATAGCTCAGGTCTTCCTCGGTGTAGGCCGGAAGTCGCCCCTTGTGCTCCTGGAAAATGTTGTCAATGAACGCGTGCCACTTGTAGAAGACTGGGTCGCGCATCGCAGTGGTAGAATCCCCCATCACACCCTGGTTCTCCAAATGCTTGTTAGTCGGATCGTGGGAGTACGAGATCAAGACGTGACCCATGTTGTGCACATCACCGTACTGCAGATTAGATATTCTAGTAACTATGCATAGGAGTGGCAAAGTAGCTCATCTTACCAGTGCTGTATTGGGCGACAATACGGAGGCTTCAATAATGTTGCCGAGGTAGTCAATGCCCTTCACTTCATCCAACTGAATCCTTTCATTGTTTGTCTGGAAAATGAGATTAGGTACTTGATGAAAAATAATTGAAAGGACAATGGCCAAGACTCACATCCAAAACGTAGCCCTGGTGGATGGCTTGGTAGATGCGATCGATCCACCGCTTCATGTCGTTGAGCCCCACTTTGATCTGGTTGGCCGGGCGGTCGACATCGCTCAGCTGGGTGTTATCGAATCGCGGAGGATAGGCCCGACTGGCCACCGTGGAGTCCATCTTGGGGAAGTAGCCTTCGGCAATGGGTTCATCCAAGTCGTTAAGCGGCTGAACCCGGGCCATGTGATTGCTCAATCGCTCGGCGTTGTAGCGGGCCATCACCTGCTGGTGCATATAGTAGAAAAGCTCGCCACGACGATCCTTGTCCACTATCCGGCGATCGGCACCATCGCTGATCTCGATGGGATAGATGAGATGCCAGTGCCAGTGGTGCAGATTGATGCCCAGATCCTCGCGAAAGTACCACAGACGGTGCTCGTGATCCAAATCGGAGGCGGTATAGTTAACTGGAACAACAATAGGAACCCGTGATTCCGATTCCTCCACCACGAACGATTGCTCGCGTACCGAGCGCAGTACCTGCGAGTCGATGAATCGATCTGGAAAGCTTTGCGCAAAGGATGGCAGATCTAGGCCCTGGGTGTCAGGACGATGGAGCAGAGCCACCGATAGGGCATAATGAAACATTACAGCGTTAACGCGATCCCTGGCAAAGGCGGCCACACTTAGGAGATCCTCCACGGAAAGCAGTTTGGTAAAGACCTCGATCAAGTGCCCCGCCATCTGGCGGTGGGATTTCAGCATCAGCGAGAACTGCTCGGTACGGCCCAAGGACATGGGAAAGCTAAGATCGGGAATGGAGATCTCCTTGAGGTCTATCATTCTCGCTTTACTACCGCCAATTCGGTACTGCGTCTTCTTGCAGATCTTCGTGTATTGATCGGTCAGATAGTGGTCGGGTACATTGAACATGGTGCCATCGCCACCTTTGTCCATGAAAACGGGCTCCGTCGGGTGATCGAACAGAAGGAGGAGATTCTTCTTGTCGCCCATTTTGTAGGAGCTAAATCCTGTAGGTCTTGGTAGGAAACTAACTAATGGTGCCTAATCCTGTAGGACTTGGTAGGAAACTAACTAATGTAAAGTCACTTGAAGCGTTGAGACTCCACAAATGCGACTATCCACAGCAGTGGTCACCCATTTTATACCAAAATCAAATAATGCATTATCAACCGAATATTCCCAATTCTGCGGTTTTCAAAAATGTCATTGCGAATTTTCTAAATAATTTTGCAAGTGTCTACTTATTTAGAAGCTTGCAAAGTAAAGGGACGTTTGCCAGAAACCGCAAAAAAACATATCACTCGTGTAAGTTAATATAATAAATGTATTACCATGTCAAAAGCTCACATATTAAACAGCAATCCAACCAACATATTCTCGTAATAGGTATACCCCCTTGAAGGGTATAAACACAGTTACTCACCGAAACAGTGCCGGTACCTTGTAGAACTTTGTAGACCACATAAACGAGTTTTTGTTTTGGCTCGCTGATAAGAAGCCGCTCTTATCTGCACTCTATAACTGATATACTATCTGCTAGTAGCTAGAGAGAGCCATAAAAATATATAAAAATCAATGAAACTTCAGACAGTCATACCAATTGAAATCGATAGCTACTACAGAGAGAACCCTTTCGTCGGTTGAAACCAAATAATAAACAACGAAAGTAAAACTACTTCAAAATGATGAGCCAATCTTTGACCCTTTGCTGCCTGGTTCTGGTGGCCTGTGTATACGGAAATACAGTGTCCACAAACGATACCGCCTGTCCAACTATTTGCCCCAGTATCTACAAGCCAGTATGCGGAACTGATGGCCAGAACTTCAAGGAGTTTGCCAGCACCTGCAATCTATTGTCCCACAATTGTCGCCGCGAAAGGAACAGCGTGCAGGGTGAGTAAAATTCAAATAAAATAGTAAAGATTCCGATCTTTAACATCGATGTGATTCCATAGCCTATGCTGCCACCGATGCCGCCTGGTGCAGTTCCGAGTTCGTCGAGAATCTGCACGAGAAGTTGGGCAACTTCAAGCTGGAGGTTAAGGAGTGCTTCAAGCCCTGCTCGATGATCTATCAGCCGGTGTGCGTTACCAATGGAAAGTATCGTGCCGAGTTGGCCAACTCCTGCCTGCTGGAGAACTTCAACTGCGCCCTGCAGGTCTCCGGCGCCCAACCCGCTGAGCTCTTCCGTCTTTTGCGCGAAGAGAAATGCTAGACGGGATCGGTCGTAAGGTCGGAACAATGAGCAGGACCATCTTTTGTACGTCAAAGTCATCCTTTTGTCTTGGACGAAAATACAACCCTACGAATTTATGAGACATGAGTAAACGACTTGTTAATTGGGGTGATCACAGTGGTGTAGCGAAAGTGAAACGGAAATCAGTTGTTGCGATTCGACATGGTCAGCATCGCAAATTTGTTGTAATTCGTTTAGAAATGTTTAAAGGTGTCTTAGACAAGGTTTTCCATTTGTTCAGAGAAATGCACCATTTTATAAAACTAGCCTTAAAATGTTGATCAATAACTAATTATTTTGGAATCTTATATCTTTCTTGGATTCGTTTATCCAAATTTTTAATGTTTCCTCAAAAATTATAATATAATTGAACCGCAAATTTCGTGTTTGTGGGTTTCAAGTTTCCTGTTTTATATCCGTTTTTGCAACGTGTCTTGTGGTTGAGCTGATAAGTATTGAAACCAACTTCCCCAAATGAGGCAGAGCTAATTTGACGGATATTCCCATTTAACCGCAAGCTTATCAGTACCCCAGATAATGGATTTCGTTTGTCATATAAAGCTTAACTGCAGAATTTCATCAATGATTTGGTAGTGTGATATACCCATGAAAAAGTGCCTACTTCCAGTGAAGAGGTCCATTTTTGCAGTCCCATTAACTTGAGTGGCTAACTGGGGACATTAACACAGGATATGGGCCTGCAATCACTCTCAATTCTTGTACATATAGTCTGGGAGCATCGACGTGACATTCACCGCAAGATGATACCAGTTTGCACATCTACCACTCCTTTCAGCTCCTTTGATCGCCTTACCAACCCGTCTGTGCAGACCGCTCATCTGTCAGGGCTCATTAGGTTCCACTCATAACATTGCTTCCGTTATCCTTTGCTCTGATCTTCGTTCTTCCGTTATGTCTGTGCTTCAGAAGATCGGGTTCTTCTTTCCGATCCCCCAGAATGATAAAGCAGAATAGGTGCCATTATCAATTTTTTAAGTCTGCTACCCCAAGATGATGGATCAATATAATTTAAAGTGTTTAAGGAACACTGACGATAAAGCAACCGAAGGTCCAAGTTGTAAATCGCATTAACAACGAATCGAACTATCATTTCGAATAACCATAAAACCCTAAAACACACTGGTTTTTATTATCAGACTCCTTCCCCCCGAAATCCAAACAATAATAAAACATTTCCTTTGCTTGTTATCTTCATCTGTATTGTACAAAATGATTATGTTTATGTTTAATTTTACATGCAAATTAGTATCACATCAACAACGTTAATATTGCGCAGGGAAATAAATAAATGAAATTACAATAATTAGGGGTACGACCCCCACGAGCATGAGATCTATTCCAGTGATGGGGTGAGGTGATTGTGGGTTTGTGGAGTACAACTAGCAGAGTGTTCCGGGCAGCTGACTGAAGCTCTGGCAGAGCAGGGCGTGCAGGAGATCATCGTCCACTCGATCCTGGGTGTTGGCCCAGAAGAAGGTGCCATTATCCGTGCTGATGTACTGCAGTGGCAACTGCAGATCCCAGAGATTGCTGGGCAACTGTGTTGCACTGCTGCTGCTGTTCATGTTCATGTTGCTGCTGCTACTGGGGTTGATGTTGTGGCTGCTGTGATGTCGGTGCTGGCAGTTGCGTCCATGCTGGCAGTTGCCGCAGCTCTGGGCGCTGAACTTGTCCACATGCACGCTGCTTATCAAAGTGGGTGTGTTGGGCGGCTGGGTGAGGGACTCCTGCTCCTGCTCCTCCGGCAATTGCCTTAGCTCCAGACCGTACTTGTGAATAGACTCCTCTGGCGTTGACTTGGTGTCATCTTCAATGAGCAACTCCTGCTGCTGCTGTTGCTGCTGCTGTGTGTTGTTGAGATCCACGTTGTTGGGATGGGCCAAGGTCAGGTGGGTGGTGCGACCTTTGCCACCCACTTTCAGCAGGCGACTGAACGGCTTCCACACGTTGCGCATGCGCCGTGTTGTCTTTGTGTTCGATGCTGTGGCCGCTGTCAGCGCTGAAGTGCTGCTGGCTGTCAGGTTTTTCGTATCCAGATACATGATTGCTGCGTTGCTTTTGCGGAGCTTTTACTTGATATTTGCTGTAATGTTGTGTTGTGGTGGTGGACAGCGAGCGTTGCGTGTGCGCACCTCGCAAGAGCTGGTCGTTTACTGATGCTGCTGCGCCGGCGTCGCTCATATTTATATATGAGGCGAAGTTGCTGCGCTGCCGATGGCCAGTCAAGAGTGAAATCGTACGCCGGCTGATCTCACGAGCGGCTATAACCCAAGCACCGTACGAAATTTGAGTGCACTCTCACACACAGAAGAACACTGAACAGTGAACAGTGAACCACAGCCGGGCCGGTGGTGAGAGGTGAGCCCGCTGGAGGAGGCGGGGGAGGAGTAAAGGCCTTTTTATGTGCGCGTATTTCCCAAATAAATTCCAACAGGAATCCACAAGCTCCAGTCTTCTGTGTGTGTACTTTTCCCATGCACGTACAATCGACAAGGGCCGCTTGATGAGTTTTGGCTGCAGGTAGATGAAGACCACGTTTCCGCACAGTGGTGCAAGCGGGTTGGAAAATCGGTATCAAATATAAATGGAACTTTAATTTTATAGCCTGATAAAATTATAATATGAAAATTATGATAATCATAAGGAATTATATTTGATTAAATATTTAATAATAAAATTAATATAATAATAATATACAAAGAAAATGTTGTATATATTGTAAACATGATGTTGTGTTTTTGTTGTTATTTATTTTGTTCATATACTGTTGCATTTTATGGCTTGAAACCAGTGTGCGCATCGCCTGTTCGTCATTTATGCACGACTGACTTTGTTTTCACATTCACACGGTACCCAGAGCCCGGAGCCCAGTAGTACATGGGTTGTTGTCCGGTCTTCAGGCTTCGGGGCTAGGGATTTCGGGCGATGTGGTGGTGGTTGGGGGTTAGGGCTCGCCACAGAGCCGTCGTCGAAGGGGCATCGAATAGCACCTGTTCCCTTCTGCGAGCGTGGGACTAAGACGCTGCGCATTTCCGTCCTGGGGAACCGGCAATGGTTGGTTAGGGCAAAGGCAATGGTAAAGGCAAAGGCAAAAGGCGCAGGCGTCGCCGTTGTTCGATGTCGATGTCTTCGAGTGTGGGAAAGGGCTTATAAGAATTTCACTTGGTTTTTCGGCTTTTTTCGGGCCACTATTATTGTTGTTGCTTCTGCTGACGCTGACGCTGTTATTTCTGTTTCCTTTCGATGTGATTTTTGTTTCGGCTGAGCAGCTGTTATTGCTACTTGTTCGCCTGTTTGTTGTCATTTATAATCAAGGCTCGCAGAGCCCGGCGCTGATAAGTTCATTTTAAAAAGGGACTAGTCGCAACGAGGGGATTATGACATGTTGTGGTTCACACGCTCCGAACTGGGAACGGAAAACATCGGATGGGAATCGGTTGGCATAAGTATGGGTATGCCATGGCAATGGGCATTCGCATTGGTATGGGGGATCTAATGAGGCCGTGACCTCATTCAGGCAACAAGTCCTTGCCGGATCGCAGGTTCCCACACTGCACAACAATCGGTGTTAGCTGCGATAACTAGTTAGGCCAGCTCAGCTGCGAATCGGGTTTTAATTTTCTTCATATACTCGTATATATTTTGTGCCCGAAACTCGTGCCAATCGCGTGTGCACCGCACGCTTGCGCACCAGAGATCTCTCGACGCGACTTGACTCTGTTGCCTTTGGCCGCTATTAATCTTGGCTGAAACACCACCACCAGCTCCCCTTCTCCCCCACCCGCCATCCCGCGCACTTTTGCCCCCAATCAGCGTCTAGGCTTTGAACTGCACGTTTGCCAAATTGAAAGCGACTGACTTGGCAACACGGACACCGGCTGAAACTCCAACTCGGAGCTCGACTACCAAGCCAGCTCCGACTCCAACTTCGCGAATGCGATTGCCGCTCCAACAGAGGCCAGCTTGTGCCTGGGCTTGTGCCTTTCAGAGACGGACTCTGGTAGTGTTAGGCGACTCATACTCTCACTTATGTGGGTCTTTGGAACACTTGAAGATATTCGGGAAAATATCCATGATTTGATAAATGATATTATTTAATCATGTTATGTATATCTGTTCACCTGGTATTTCCAGATTTAGTTTTATTCAGTAGTAACTGAATAGTGTTCTCCTAATTTATTATCTCCCATTAGAGCATTGACAATTCGCTGCTCTATGACCCGTCCAGACTGTCTTTACCCATCAGCAACTATTTGGCTTTTAAGCTTTTGGTTCACACGACTGGCGATGGCAACAAGTTTTGTGCAGAACTATATACACATCGACAGACAAACAGACGTGCATATATGACAAGCAATTAGTGTGCATTGAGGTTAGTCGAAAATGGTTTTGCGGTCTCTCTATTGCTGTCCATCGGTGTCTGCCTGATTATTTTGCATATTCGCATTACTCATACGCCACGTGTGCCGGCCGAGTTGAAAGTTGAGGCATCTTGAAAGGCGAACCATCGAAATGCCTTGAGAGTCTTAATTGTTATGGCTCCAGTCAGCAGAAAGGCAAGCCAAGTCAAGCCAAACGGCTAACGGAAGTCATGGCCAGAAGACAAACAAACAGAGCGATTCTGCAGCATCATGGGAAATGCTTAGCCAGGCAAAAAGCACGGCCACAAAAAAAATAACTCCGAGGCGTCCAACCACAAGTGTCATATTGCTGCCATGGTGATAAAGTCGGCCCAACAGCAGCTGCGAAACAAAAAGGGGCATAAAAAACAGGCAACATTTTATACACACTGTGCTGACCAGTAGCCCTGAGATCAGCGAATTAAAAAAAATATGTGGAGGACGGGCGAAAAATGAATCTTAGAACGACAACCGGATGTTAAAGTTTATTACGAAAGGCGACAAATGCCGAAGGGTTTGCTAATCGGACTATGCAAAAACAGTTTTATTTCTTTCTTTTCGGAACCCCCAATGCGTCGAGATAGCGAAACTGTTACACTAAATCGATACGCTTCAACGAAAAGTCAACCCACAGCCCAAGCCATCGTAGTGGTTGTGCACTGCGAAAAATGTTTAGCAATGCCAATAAATTTTAAAAATAATTTTATCAAGAATTATACTGGTTACATTTGCGTAAAATATCAAAATAAATATTTCACTTGTTGCTGTTGTAAATAGCCAAGTTGCTATTACTGAAATTACTTCGAATCGAAATAGACCCAAAATTTTTCCATGTGCAGTTGTCGCAGTCATCATCATCAACCAAGCATGCGACATAATTGCGCGAGTTAAGGCTGCCCCTCCCCCCAGCCACCCCTCACCAGTTCGCCCACTGCCCCCCATCGGCGGGCTGGCAGTCAACCCGCTTGAAATCAACCAGCAGCAACAGCAACAACATTTCAGCAATCCATCGGATCGCATCACAATCCAGCCATCCGTCCAACGTGTGGGAAACACACGACAAATCTGTTTCCCACGGTCTCGTAAAGTAGGCACACCGCACACACACACACACACACACATACACACCCATCCCCAACCACTGAACCATGGGACCCACAATCACATAGGCTACTGCCTCGTAGGCTCCCTCGTGTCTCATTCTCATTGTTGGTGTGAGCGGTGCGGAGCAGCGGACTTCGACAGCGAATGGGAGCCGAGCACTGTCATCATTGACAATAAGTATGACATGGACGAGGGGGGATGGAGGGGGGGGACCGGAGCGGGCTGAGAGACACGCGCAGTCGCCGAGAATGAGATCCAATCCGAAAGCCGACTGTCGACTGCCGACTGCTCAGTTTCCCTCTGGCCATGCAATCAATTGAAGACGACGCGCGCCAGAGCACCAATGCTGCAGATACAGATACATTTGTATCTGCGGCGGGGCACGCTCTCGCTCGCTCCCATTGCATGCACCTTGGTTCGAAGTCGAGTAGTTTCGGTTAATAATACTAATATTCCAGTTCATGGTATTACTTTAAATAAACAGATCTTAGGAAAATAATTTCAGATGGTTTGCCCATATTTATAGCATACTTTTCGGAGCTCAAAGGATATATGAGAGCTAATTGTGTATGTTAAATGAATATTTCAACTTGTAGAAAGCTTTTCTAGACAGTTTTACTAACTTTTTAAGAATTATAACAATGTTCTATATAATTTATTTATTTTAGTACCTAATATTCACCTAGCAGTAATAATGTCCTTTGGTTTATGCAATTTTTATAGCATACTTTTAAGAGTCTTCTTTAAAAATTAAGAAATTCCTAATGAAATAAGGTAATATTCAAATGTAATAAATAAATAATTAAAAATTTATTCATTGGATAGTAAAAGTATAGACAAATATTGCTTTGGAAGTACTAGGATTAATTCTTTTATTTTAATAATACAATTTTGTTACAATAGGATAAATAGGGTAGACATTCAGCAACTAGTCGAGGCTTATTAAGAAACTACATAATTTCACACTGATGGTTCCACTGTACCCCCTGCAGACGGGCCAACCCCCATCGATGGCCTACAGTAGCCTCTCTTTGTGCCGCTGCCGAGCGCCGCTACCGATCCGCGACCGAGAAGAGCCGAAGTGGAACTCGATCTTGGGCCCGAGTGCCTTGGGAGCGTGTGTGAGTGATCATGCGGGAGCTTTGTGGCCGGGAGAGCCCGATCCCCGATCGCCGGGAGAGCCGGGCTGTCATATAAAAGTAGGGCTGGGAACTAGTTTGCCACTCATTTCGTAAAAGTGCCGCCACTCGAACGCACCGCAATCGGTGGAACGCGCAACGCACGCGCAACAAACACGTCAAAAAGCAACCAATCTATGCAACCAACCCAAATCAGAAGTGATAATGTGCAGTTGAGAGACTAAATGCAACAGAACAATCCTTTAAACACATAAATAACTACCCAATCGATCATGGTCATGGAGATGTCCAAGACGTATCAGTACCGCAAGGTGATGAAGCCGCTGCTGGAGCGCAAACGGCGAGCCAGGATCAACAAGTGTCTGGACGATCTCAAGGATCTGATGGTGGAGTGCCTGCAGCAGGAGGGCGAGCACGTCACCCGGCTGGAGAAGGCGGACATCCTGGAGCTGACCGTGGATCACATGAGAAAACTCAAGCAGCGGGGTGGTCTCTCGCTGCAGGGAGTTGTTGCTGGTGTTGCCAGCCCACCCACCTCAACCAGCACCGCCCACGTGGAGTCCTTTCGCTCCGGTTATGTGCATGCTGCCGATCAGATTACCCAGGTCCTGCTGCAGACGCAGCAAACCGATGAGATTGGCCGCAAGATAATGAAGTTCCTATCGACGCGACTAATTGAGCTGCAGACGCAGTTGCTCCAGCAGCAGCAACAGCAACAACACCAGCAGCAGCAGCAAATACCGCAATCATCGGGCCGCTTAGCCTTCCCGCTGCTGGGAGGATATGGACCGGCGGCCGCCGCTGCAGCCATTAGTTACAGCTCCTTCCTGACCAGCAAGGACGAACTGATCGATGTGACATCCGTCGATGGCAACGCGTTATCCGAGACGGCGTCAGTTAGCTCGCAGGAGTCCGGCGCCTCTGAGCCCGTCTGGAGGCCCTGGTAATTGGGCGTGCCCAATATGGATAAGATATCACTAACGTTATAATCGCAACCCAAAAAATGGCTATTGACCGTTCTGCAACAAGATCCGTTGTCTTCCAAAGTAAATCATATCAACCGAAGTTAATTGAGGTCTAATCGATTTCTAAATGGTTTTGAAATACTTTTAGTTTTAGTTCCGATAATGGTAATTTGTAAATTAATTGTTTAATTTCAACTGTGATATAACTAAAGTACGATGATCAATCAGTGAATATATTCGAGTGCGCTAATTTCCTACTCCAAAAGTTCCCTAAGCTTATTAGCTCGTTGCGCTCTCTTTAATTTAAGCTTTAAATAATTTATAAATGTTAATTTATGATTAGTTGAGAAAGAAGAATCAAAAATACAGTACCCAAATAAAATAAATGATTTAAATTGAAAACGCAACGTTTTACTTATGGGGGAATGAGATAAACTTTGTGTCTACGAATATTATATCTTGGTACTGAAACGCAACATGTTGGACAAATCTTGAAACTTAAATCTTGAAATTAAACTAAGCAATGTAACGCAAAATTAACCGAAACTGCTATTTCTAGTCCCAGGCCGTCAATGTTGTTTACTGCCCCAATAAATTACCTTTAATTGGCGTGAAGACACATCAGCTTTAATGTATGCAACACATTGATTCCCTGATTCATTCCCATAAGCAGATCATCTAATTGGAGCCTGTTTTTACCACCAATCCGATCGGCAATCAACGGATCGGATCCTCTCTACCTGCTCGAGAACTGGTTGGCATTGTGGTCCAAATCAACAGGCCAAACAACCCCGACTATCTGCACTACCTGCTGGCAGGTAAATTGATCAACAATAAGACAGGAAAAAAAGGTTCAGGATCGAATCGGATTAGGGTCCGCTCGTTTTTCAAATGAGTCATGCCAATTAAGAAAGGACTTCGCTCCCTATTTATTTTCTGTGTTGATTTGTAAACGGAAAATTGTTGGAACAATAAGGGGTAACATAGAATTTAAATTCCCATTCAATTATTCCTTTTGGGTGAAATGTAACACAATTTTGGGTAAAGATGACCAATTTCAAATGTGTGATTTAGAGAAAGCCCCATTTCATACGACTTTTCAATGACTTAAAGTAAAAAGCAGTGGTTGATTTCATTTAAATTGTATATATATTTTGATTTTTTTGTAAATGTTAAGTAAAATGTATCACAATTTTTGTAAAGCTCTTCAGTTGAGTTGATCGGCTTGCGTGTTAATTTTTGTGGAATGGTGTCAAAAATTAACGGAAGACGTTGATTAAAGCTGGAGATCCAATGGAAGACATAGTTGCAGGATGTAGGTTGCAGGATGCTGATCTAGCTTAGGCCTGAACCCAACGATCCTGGGGGGTGGCGATGGCGTTGGAGGTGCTGCAGTAGAGGGGCTCGACGAGATCGTTGTCGGCTGGCAGATCGGAGACGGCGGTCCAGAAGAAGGTGCCGTGAGCGGTGCGGACGAAGTGAACGGGCACGGTGGGCAGTTGCTCGAACTCGTAGTCCTCGATTTCGCAGGATTGGGAGAGACGCTCGTTGGCCTCGTTCTCGCAGGACTCGAGGGAGGCGCAAATGGAGGCGGACTCCAGATCGGCGTTGCGGCTGTTCTCCATGGATTCCAGAGACTCCAAGGAGTTGGCCTTGAGGGCGTTCTTCAGATTCTGCTCCTCCTCGACGCGCTGCTGCTGCTTGAAGATCTTCTGCAGCAGTTTCTTCACGCTGTAGGACAGCTTCTTGTTCGACTTGATGGTCATGGTGTTGTTGGTGTTGATCTTGTTCTGGCACATGATGATGTGTTTTGGAATTTTGTGTGTAGCTGCTGTGTAGCTGAGATGTGTACTGTACGAAGCGTTGAGCTCGAATGATGCCTGATCCTCTGAGCCGGGGTCCTTTTATACTCGCCAGGACGTGGAGAAACCCGAAGCCGAGCAGGTCACAAAACACCGAGTGTGGGAAACTACAAGGATACGTGTCCCGAAAAATCCTATACACAGTGCGGATACAAGGCGAGGCAACAACAAAAACGGCAGGTGTGTTTTTCGAAAAGGGACTGCATCGGCATTAACCTGCGTGCGTCGGAGTGTGACGGCATGTCGTGCCGCTCCACTCGCACCTGTTGAAGGTGCGGGCAATTTTATCCTGCTGCAGGATCGTGAGAAACGAGACTTTCTAGCAGTTCCCACAGTCTCGCTTCGAAAGGATCCTTTTTGAAAAGGAGATTCGTTTTTTTCCCTTTTTCTGCCGATCACTTTTGGTTTTTATGTGCACTTATCTCATTATGTAGGCAGTGCGAGCGGGACGGACGATGATGGAGCCGAGGGGGCGGGGGAAATCCCTTTTCCATTTCTCGAACACGTGTGCAGCTCGAGAACGTGGGAGAATATTTTCAATTTTCAACGCTCGAACGGAGGCGAACAATTAATGCCCGAAACCAGAAGATAAAATAGCTCAATAGGCAAACAATCCAGAGAATTTGACGGAGTAGGGGGCACACAGATCCCAGATGAGGGACCAGGAATCCTTAACTGTGAGCATTTAATGCGCTGTAATTTGAAATTTATCAAATTGTATGTGGAGGCGAGGCGTTGCCCGAAGGAGCGAGATGGAGATGGAGGACAAGGATCGTCGACGAAGGAGTTGCTTTTAATTTCTGTTGCTGATGGCACACAATTAGCAGGGGACCGATTCGTATTATGATGGGTACAAAATATGTAAGAGGGAAGGAGGAGCAGGATCACGAGGACATCGTTGGAGGAGCACACGCACAGCGAGCGCCTGTTGTTTTTTTGTGCGGCTCCTTCTACTTCATTTTTTTTGTGGATCGTTGGTTGATGGCGCGTGAGGCGCTGAAGCCAAGGTTTCCCAGGATTTCTTTCGGCTTTTTGTGTCTCGGCTCCCTCTGGATATCTTTGGCGTACTTAATGGATTGTCCTCTGACTTAACCATAAATATTTGGAACCCGGTGTGAGTTGGGACAAATTAAGCAGGACTCCTCGGTGAGAAGTTGTAGGCTGGCGTTAGCAGATCGTCCTGGATCTCAGATCTATTGAACTGCTGTGGAGGTGATGATGATTATATGGTTGCCTTTGTTGGCTGGTTGGTTGTTATAATAGATCGATGAGCGGGTCAAAGGATGGGATAATTGGTTTTATTGGTGGATACTTTTGGATCCTGTTCTTTTGAAGAAGATTACTGTACCAAGGCAAGAAAACACTTAGCACGATAATTGGTATAATTTTTGGAGATATCTCAAAATATTTAAATATATATCAGAGTAAAATCGGCCCGAAGCTGTTTGCAGGGCATTTCTGCTAAAAAAAAAAAACAGAATAAATTTTTAAAGATAAACATAAATAAAAAAATCTTAAGAAAATTATATGCAAATGTTTTCAGACTTTAAATAATTCATTGGAACAACATAACAAGATTCCACAAAGTAATAACTAAAATGTTTCTATAACATTTATAAAACACCAATTCAAAGTTATTTTATTGTTTTCGTGCTCAAGTCTCAATTTAATTTTTGTACAGCTTCATTTTGCCGTAGTCCTGAAAAAGTCATCTAAAAGACACAAAATGCTGACAGGGAACTGGGCCAAATTTCGGGATTAAGAGATAAAGCCATTCCAATAAAGTCCCTCCTCTTTTCGATGCTACAAAGTATCTTTGATATAGAGGCAGAATATTTCTATAAAATCCTCTGTGTTTTATCACAACAAGAGTTGCCTCGAATCTTTTGAATATCCTTTGCTGTATCAACAGTCCCAAATTATTGAATTACTTCTAGGAATCTGACCTTTATGTCGATGGTCGATGGTCGATTCTCCCAGTTCCTCGTATCGTTTTTGGTTGACTCATGCTACCGCATTATTCGGCCTTATTATGCACGGATTGTGTCGATCTAATTGTGTTTTGGTCCTTTATTTATTTCGGTTGACTCATTGCCCCCAGTTTTCCCTCTGATGGTTACTTTTTTGTGTTCGTTGTTTTTTCTGCACTTTATTGTGTGCCCACGTGCAGGGGCAAAACAAATAAAAATAGTTAACCATTTGGATGGGAAACCAAAGCCCCGCTGGGGGTCTTTAAAATTTTGGCTGCCCCTGCAGTGGTTTTTTTCTGGGTTTTTGGTGACTACTGTGGTGCCTTCTTTTTCTCCATCACTTTGCTATCTTCCAGGGAAATCTTTGAACGAACACGTGCACTGATTTCTTATCTCAGCTCGATCATTAAAGGTTCCAAAACTGTGGATTAGCCCGACGCACACAAAAGCGGAGAAAGAGAAGAAAAAAAAAATAAAATAAAAATAAAATCAACCTGACCCTGGCAGTCCATTGTCTCCCGACCAAGTGTTCAAAGGGGGGTGGGTATGATCGTGTTTGTACACGTGACGACCTCGTTTCGCTCACAGCAGGGTGTTACGATCGAGAAACTGCGGCCCCGTCACGTCCCTCGAACCACCTATCCAACTAGCCATCCACCAAAAACCCAAATATATCCACCATATCTACCCAGAGTGGGGCAACGTGATCAACTTGCGAACGTGAAAATTTCACACATGTGCGTTCGATTGTCGGCGGGAAAAGCCCACCGATCATTGAGGTCTTCCCTCCTCCTCCGGTTTCCGCAGGTCCAGTTACACCGGACAGGACCTTCCACACCCACGCCAGCCGAAGGATGTGCTAACTGCCCGAATCTGTTACGGTATTTCCGTTTACGTTTTCCGTGGTCAGCAGCGTGAACATCAAACGAGGCGTGCGAAAAATTCCGTAGAACGAAAGATGATCTGCACTTGAGTTAGACAGACGGGCTGAGCTATAGGGATATAGTCGGAGCCATGTGTACAAGCGTAAGCATAACAATAACAAGGAGTCGCGGGGAGAGGTTCTAAGGAACTGAGATAATACGAATACTTGATGACCTCTACAAAGGCTTTAGCTGTACATGGATCGTACTCATTATAAATTATTATCTTCATCAAGGCTTACTTTAAATTACTGCTATGATAGATTCTAAAACGATTAAAGAAAAATTTATTTTGAATTTCAATGTATGTACATAATAAGTTTGGTTGATTAAGTAACTGTTTCATTTCCAACATAGAAGATATACCCAAGACTTCATTAAAATGCCAACTGTGTTAGAGTACAACCCGTACTTAAGTATGAATACGATCTGGCGGACCTACGTGGCGGTTTCTTTGGTTTTGTAATGATAAAATAACACAGACAGTAATCAGTGTGGTGATGCACCACACATGTGGGGTCCTTTGGATCATCGAGTTACACAAAGACATTGCACTTGACACGAGACAGCGAGACATGTCTTATATATTTGGTTTTTATTTTTTAGTTTACAAATTAGTATGTGCGATGGTGTGTCGCATATGCGGGAGGCGAGTTCCACGAATGCCGTGGCCGTGGCCATTGTCAATGTTGGTTTAGGATATCATCGATCCAAGCCTCAAGGAGTCCCGTTCCTCCGATCCCCGCCCATCACTCAGCACGCACGTGCAGGGCACAAAAGCGGTCGTAATTGACGGTTTAACTCGATGGGCCCGGAACCTCCCCTGGCTGACAAAAACAAGAAAAAAAGTACCAAAACGATATGTGAGCCCTGTCCGGGGGTTCGAGGGGTATGCAGATTCGACAACACTTTGCAACACGTGCAACACCACAGTGTTAAGCTGTTGATCGAGGCGTAGACAGGTCTGTGTTTTTTTTTTTTGTCTCCGGTCCTCGGGGGCGTCGCTTGGTCAGGGGTTTGACTGGGTTTATGGCCGGAGGACCTCCTACTTGGACCCGGGGGAGTTCAACTCTTCGCCGAGGAGGTCGCAGCTGAGTTGTCAAGCACGAATCTTGTTTAGATCGATCATCAGGTGGGGGAGGTACGGCTTAATGTGTGTCTTTTACACGAAAACTGGGGAATTATTCTAATGAATTGCTCAACAAGGGTGATATTCTTCTTTTAGAAGAACAAGACAATGTTCTTGAAAATCTGTTACCTTCATAGAATAGGATTACTTTTACTTGACATTGTCACCATATTGTATACAAAGAGATAGTTACTTTTATTTAAATGTTCTGTAAATCTTATTTTATTCTATTCTCTTCCTTATCTGTATATAACATACAACAGAGCTATCAAAAACCTCATAATCTTACTAAACTTTAACATATTTATAAAAAAGTTCTTAAAACTATTTGTATTCAAACCATAAAAATCTATTAATGATAGTTTTGGCCGTTAAGTTAGTTATTGTTGTTAGAAAAAATGTTCTCTGAATTCTGGTCTTCTTTTTGCTTAAGATCTAAAACAAATAAATCATATTAGGTAAATGAGTTATCTGCAAAACGAAGACTCCAAAACCAATTAGAAAGTTAGAAAGAAGCGATGTTTGTTGTTAATTTTTGTAAATAAATAGACCAAAGTATTTAAGTTTTTGTGTTTTTTTATTCTTAATAACTATTAAAGCTGTTGTGGTGTTCTCTTAAAACATAATCCTTAACAAACTAGTAAAGCTTGAGGTGTGCTTATGATCTAGGTAAAGCTGTTATCACATGGTTAACGATTCAATTGGAAGACTTGATTCGTTGCAACAGAAGTTGCTGGTGGAAGACAGGATTCAATGTCGGTGCTGAAGAAGATTCCTCAGCTGGAAGACTGGATTCGATGTCGTTGATGATGTTGGTGGTGATGATTTACCAAGGGCGCCACATGGTTTCTTCGGCTGGCTTGGGGCTGGCGGCGGATTGGGAGTCCTCGTTATCGCTGTGGTATCCCGAGGAGGCGGGACTGAGCGGGCGTGGGGTGGAGGTTGGCACTGAAGTCTGGACCTGATCGGCTTGCAGCATGCGTTGGAACTCGACGCCCAGATGGGTCATCACTGTCTTGCCAACATCCACACTCATGGCCGGGGTGCAGGCCATCACACGGGAGATCTCGCTGACGGCGTTCATGTAGCCATTCTTGAAACTATCCATGGGAAGTGGGGAGACCGGCGCCTGCTGCTTGACGACCTGTTTGCGCATGAAGACAAGTGCCGCCTCCAGCATCTCGGCCTTGTCCATTCGCAGGATGGCATCGTCGCCCTGGAACTCGGCCACCAGGGTCTTCAATGTGTCCAAACACTTGTTCATTCGGGCACGACGCTGGCGCTCCAAAAGGGGCTTCTTCACCTTCAAATAGTGCTGGGTCTTGGAGACGAAAGCGGTGTTGGTGTTGTTGCTCTGTGGTGCCATTTTGTAGTGTGTGATTGTGTTTTTCTTTTGGTAGATTTGTAGAAATGTGCTGAGCTGATCTGAACTGCTTGCAGGATGCTGCTCGAATGATGCTGGATTCCTCGACTGCACCGGCTTTTATACCCGCAGCAGCCGCAGGAGCAGCAGCAGCAGCAGCAACAGCAGCAGTGTGGAGAAGGTCCTTGCTGGAGGACCTGCTACCTGCGAGCACCGTGAAGATCTGGAAATCTTATTGCTATGCTGTGCGTGCGTGGGAAAGGAAACCGAAATCGTTGTGCAAAGAATGAGTTTTCAGGCTGCTTTCCTTGGCTCCCATTGTGTGTTTTATTCCTTTTTCAATTGTCTAGCCAAGGAGTGTGGGTCCTGGCGACGCATTGTAACTGCAATTAAACCGTAAAATGCTGGCCAAGACGTGGGAACGTGGTGCTCAGAATTGGGCCCAATTGTCTGCGACAAACTGATTCGGTTTGGGCCAGCAAATGAAAATCAAACTCGGTAAAATTGTAATTGTCTTGTTGTGGCTTACTGATCTTTGCATCGTTGAAAGGAATGAAGGAGGATCGTTTAGATCCTTTACATCAGCTACATAACTAAGTATGGGTTGTTAGAGGTTGATGTAATCATGTTCTCATACACAATCTTTATTTCGGTAACAAATTATGGATAGCAAGCATTTATAGCTATGGAACTATAAGGCATCAATTGGGTGTATCCAAAGTACTTAAAATTCTAAGGATTCCTTATCTGCCCATGCAAGTGATTATAAAATCCAATCCATTACAAACAAGCACTTAAATACACTTTCTAGTCATGGTTTTTTTTTTGGGACCCTTCACCATCGCTGCCCCATAAATCCTGACCCAATGTTCGGCCGATCCCCATGCACACTCCATCGACAACCCTTAACGTTAACCCCAATCCCCAGTCCAAATCCAATTCGAATCCCGAGAAAGTGGCTGTCACCGTTGTTAGGGGTCTTAAGGGGTCTCTCGGTTTGTTTTGCTCGATTTTCATATCGTGAGAACCGCTCGAGACGCGTCGTGTGTTTCCCACGCGATGTGCACACCTGCCATTTAAGACGCTTATATGGTTACGATTACAGGCACAGATACACGGAAAGCCGCCGAGACACAGATACTCCATACACAGACAACCACTTGGTCGTAAATACACAGAAGCAACAACCAGATGAGGGCACACACATTTATCTGTCGGCACACATTTATTGCGCCGGCGCGACGCTTATTATCAGCCCAAGTAGCAATCGTCGTGTGACTGACTGATGCACTGACGGATTGACTAACTGCCCGACTGAATAACTGCCGGACTGACTGCCGTACTGACTGGTGAACTGAGAAACCGACTGATTACTGCCTGCTTTACTTTAGTTTTTCACTCTTGTCGCCGTCATTGACGATTGTTTAATTTAAATTGCCGGCTACCAGTCGGCGGGCTTAATGATTATGGCCGGGCCCAGAGCCACACAGCCAGAGCCAGAGTTGCCATCCAAGTTCCGTGGAACTTGTACGCAATAGTTATTTGTACTTTACGACATGGGCTAATTGAACGAACGCACCCGCAGAAGAAGTTTAACGAGCCGTCTGTCATTGATTGAAGTGGTGAATGGGAGTTGCGGGGACGTGGGGACGTGGTGATTCGGACTGTCAATGGGCAATCAAATCATTAACGTATCCAAGGTGAGTGAGAATCCCCAGTAGCAGTTGGGCCAGCCAACTGACAGCCACTGGATGGATTTCAATGATCCCATCGCCTGACTTGCGTCGTCCGTTCGTGGGCCAATCCTTTGAGGGATTTATGCCGGACCACCAGTTTGTTTGTCAGGTAAATGTCGTCGGCAAATGTTTGCACAGCCATAAATTAGCCAGACGATAAGTGGACAATTGTTGGCTGACATTAGCTCAGAGCCCACAGTCCGTGGGATGCTTAGAATAATTCAGAGTTAGCTTGGTGAAGAATGGTCACTTCCTGGTGTTAATGCGATTGTTCTGGCATTATAATACCCATCATGGGAAAAACACCCAAGAAGTAGTTGGGTGGGGAACACCTTCTACATTTTTTACATTTCCTTTATTGACTGTCAAATGAAATTATAATTACTAATGCTTTTATGAATTGAGGTCGTCAAAAAATGAGATAAGGTAATTTCAAAACTTGAGATATTGTCTCACTTACAGCACTTGATTAATTACCCTATCTTATGCAATAAAACTTATCTCAAAGGTGCTTTCCACAGAAAAGATACCCCTTTTAAATGTATCTCTATAACAATAACACACAGTCAATCATTCTAATCGCTAACCATTCAAACACAATTGACTCCCCGCAAGCAATCAACCTCAAACCCACTTCGTTTGCAGCTCGTGCCGAGGAACAACCCTCGTCCGCCGAATGTCCAACTCCCAAACCCAGGCCCACAGTCAACAAACACTTCAGAATTATGAACCCATATAAGCTGAATTAAAACACTATCAGAAGACGCCACCACAAGTGAAAGCACCTTGTTCTGGCGAGGATTAACTATGCTGCGGTGCTCCACACACGTGACCAACCCACGTCCAATCAGAACAGGAGCAGCACTTGTTCACCGCCACGCGTTTGGCCCACCGCCGAGCTTTCCAGGCCCAAAAGCAAACATCAATCAGGTGGAAAGCGATTGGGAAGCCAACGCGTGACCCAACGGCGGGCGAAGCAATTAACCAAAGTTGAATCAACTCGGCAGCAGCGGCAGGAGCAGCAGCAGCAACATCAGCAAGTGCAATATGTGTCAAAAGGGGCAACAGGCACAGCAACACCAACAGCAACAGCAACAGCAACAAGGAACCACCACCACCACCAACAACACCACCAAGGCAACGAAATGAGCGGGGCTGTGGCCTAAATTGCAAACAGCTGCCACTCGAACCGTGGGATACTTTTTCCCCTAGCCTCAAAAAATCGAGATATACGCTCTGGATAGGGGAAGGAAGGCCCTTTGCTGTCGAACCTTATCCATGGGAACCACAACTGCTCAACGCTCTCAATATTTATTCTGTATTGAAATGGACAAAAAAAAAACGAGGATGGTTCGAGAAAAAAACAAAAATCCAAAGGGATGCACTGGGAGTGAGGGGAGGGGGGAAAACGAGATTATCCTGCACGTGTTGAGCTTGCTGCGGTGTTCCTTGCGCTGAAAGCGTGGCAGGCGAACGTTGGGCTGATACTTGGGATGATGTTCCTGCTGCTGTTGCTGCTGCTCCTGCGCGGAGTGTGGACATGTGTCCGCCACATGTGGCACTTGTTGTTTTGGGTGGTTGGACTTTTGGGTGGTGGTTATCTGGCGGGCTATAAAAGCGCGGCACTTGCCATCAGCCCACAACAGTTGCAATTCGAGAATCAACGCGCTAAGAACTTTTATTCGTAAAGTGATACCACACTCTTGCCATAATCATGTCGAAAGTAAAGAACTTATTGGCCAAAATGCTGCAGCGATTTGGCAAAAACAGCTCACATGCCGACAGTCAGCGGTACGATAGCCTGGAGGAGATTGCCCAGAACCAGGCCAACGAGAGGATGCTGAGGGCAACTCAAGTGGGATTGGAGGAGCACCTCGTCATCTGCTTGGAGACGGAAGCGGGCAGCTTCTACTGGCACTCGCAGTAGCAGCAAACGAAGGAACACCACCTGCCAGACAAATCTGAAATGAATCAGTGCTGAGAACCAAAACATCCGATTACGAAATTGCTCTCATGTCAACAACCGCAATTATAGTAAATAGTTAGTTGCAACAGGAGGAGCTGCACTACAAAAGACGAAGCAGCTAACCTCAATGACTACTATTATTAGTAGCATCTTCAACATCAAAAACTATAACATTAAATCCAGCAATATAACAAGGAATGATTTGGTTGAAACACCCAACTGCAATTATAATTGCAATGTCAACCAGTTACACCTCAAAAAAAAAGCTACAAGCCCACCAGCAACATCAGCAACGGCAAACCACGAAGCAACCGCAACGTTGCCAATAAAATCAACAATACCTTGTCAGAAAGCGAGAATATTAACAGCCGAAACAGTAGCAGCCACATAAACTATAACAATTGCAGCAATGCCAACAGTAGCAACATCTTAAGAAATCAAAGCATCGATGACAACAACGGCAGGCAGCACAACAATCTCAAGACAACAGCGGCAACATCATCCAAAGCCACAACTTCATGGAACAAAAACCGGTAGTTAGATGCGACCAAAGCGACTGAATGGATGAATGAATAATACAAAACATATCATTCGATGAATGAATGGAGCTGACGAACGATCGTGCGAATCGAATTGCGTGCCAGCAACAAGTATCCAACTAGTCCGGAGGATGCCACTCAGACATCCTCTCCAGTTGGAGACCTCCAATGGTTGCCAATGATGAATATTAAATACCTTTGTGATATGAACTCAAGCTAGTTAGTGTAGTATAAATGTTATTAGCTTATAAGCAAATAAATTAAAAAGAAATCCACTTAAATTATCGCTGTTTGATACGTGGGAAACGGGGTCGTTAGCAGGAAAAGCAGCCAATTGGATTCTAATTGAAAGAAAATCACCTAGCGTATGGCTTCATCAAATCTTTTAGGCGGCTTAGCAGCTCTTTGAAAATGTTTTGAACGAACATTAATTAGATCGATTGTTAGCTTTTTATATTCACCTTCCGACATTAACTAATTGAAGTTTGTTAATGGAGAAATCCCTCAGCAGCCCAACTGTGTAGCTAATTGAGATCTACTTATTAAATCAAGCGCTTTTTAATACATCAAATTGGACATAATAGGATTAGATTATAAAGGAACACTTTCGTAAACTAAAATTCCAACGAAACCAAATGCAAATCAGAGCCAAACCCCCTTAAGTTTACAACATCCCCGCATATCCGGGCATCAAAGCTAATCGCAGCAAATGATAATCGCCGCCCTGTCATTCCGCACAAAATGATAATTTCCTGTCGCCGATTCTCAAGCTTTATCCCGGCAAAAAAAATTTTAAATTTAACTCTTTTTTATATTTGTAATTCCTTTTCTTTTTTTTTTTTGCATTTCATGCGATTTTATTGCGCATGCGTGGCGTGCAGCAAGCTTCTGTTGGGGCCCTTTGGCTTTTGTCTTAAGCTGCCCGCGTCTGTCGCGCGTTTGGCGTGCCACGCATGCGCACACATATTCAATTACACGGCAGCAACATCGACTGCCCAGCAGCAGCAGCAGGAGCAGCGATTAAAGCGATGCATTGACAATAAGCCAACCCCAATGCGTGCCCAAATGCTTGCCCCCTACTTTATAAAAAGTAGAAAAAACAACAAGAGCCCGGAGCTGGCCATGTGCAGTTCGAAAAATTTTCTCACAGTCGCCAGAAAATTGTAACGGCTCGTTGTGCAGCACACTCTCAGCACGCAGTGCACACACACTTCCTGCCGCAGCCGCAGTCGCAGTCGCAGCCAGCGCGCTGCAACGTTCCTCAAACCGGCCACGAATGTATATTGTTTATATAGTTAACGAATGCGATACATTTAATCTTTAGTGTGTGTCAATTTGCCGTACAGTCATTTAGTTTGCATGTCCCTCGTCGATCCATCGAACAATCATCCCTTTTCTGGGTCCCGGGTCCCACGATGATGATGTCCCGACGTGAGCAGGAATACCATACGCGTATATGTATGCCACTTAGCGATGGTCGATCCCATTCGAACCGAAAACCCAGGGACCAAGTGTTCAACAGAAGCTACAATTCAGCATTCATAATTGACAAGAGAGGGAGCGAGGGAGAGGTCTATAGTTATGTGTAGGGCCCACGATGGACAAGAAAAAATTAAATAAAATAAAGGGCAGGTGGTAGTTTTTTCAGCACTACCCGTGACTCGCACAAGCAGCTCGGTCAGATTTACAGTGGTTCAAGTCGAATGGAAAAATGGTTGAAAATGGTTCTTAAATCACCCATCTGGATACTTGTAATGCCAAGAGAATCTGTAAAATGCAACCTTCACGAACCCTAATTTTTTCCAAGACTCAGGTTCCCACACACCGTTGCAGCTAACAAAATTATCCGTAGCAAGTAGAAAACACCTTCCACAAAAGTCCCTACATTTCGACCATATACGCCTAGAAAAACCCCAAGGAACAAATTTACCTTTCCCACGTAGCACATAGTTTAGGAAAAATTTCTTTACAAGTAGAAAGACAACGAAAAATCCGTAAACACTTACTCTTAAACCTGCGAGTCGTAAAATTGCACGCATCTTCCGTTTGGTAAAACCCCAAGAATCACATTCCAAAATTCACGTTCCCACGACTTTTAGTAGAGGTCCTGAAATTAACCGTAGCAAGTTGAGAACAGGCAACCAAACCCGTAAAATCCGTAAGGTACTGGTTTCAAAACCTGCGAGTCCTAAAATTGCACACATCCTCGCCCTGGAAAGCCCCATTTCTGACATCTCACACTTCGCATTCCCACGATCCCCCTACGAAAATTTCTAAAACTTTGCCTAGCAAGTAGATAGCAGAATGCGTAAAATCCGTAAACCTTAATTTCCACGTAGTTGGAAAAGCCTTGAAAACTTCATTCAAGCAAGGCACCTTCGAAATTCCCGCATGCGTTTCATCGGTTTGGCCCACTGTGCCATGTGCATAAGGGCTCGGAACTCGGAGCTCGGACTCGGGACTCGCACACGGGCTACCTCCGATTATAACTTATAACACCAACGAGCGAGAAAAATCTTGTGGGAAACTTGAGGGCAAAGTGTTTCCCACGATTCGAATGTCAGTGGAAAGGAAAACAGAGAAGCAGCATGTGCAACCACCGTCGCACCACCACCACTGCACCATCGCATCTTCATCCCCTGCCGAGACTCACTTACACCAAAGACACCTGGGGTCACAGCAATAGCACCGAGAATGTTTTTAGAGTTCTAGAATTTTTTTTGTATTTTTAAAAACAGTGTGGTGTACTGGGTTTACTTTTTAAGAACTGCAATGCCTACAAAGTGCATCAATATAGTTTTAAGGTATGAATGCATGACCTTATGTTAATATGTTTTAATTACATTTAATTAATTCAAAAGAAGACCATTTAAAATATTTTTTGAATAATTGTTATATAATATAATACTCAAGGTATCTTGCTTGGCTTTTTAACATAAGTCAGAACCGTAAGAGAATTATATATTCAAATAAAAAAGTTAAAAGTTTTAATATAAGTCAGAATCGTACGAAAGTTGTATTTTCAAATAGAGAAGTTAGCGTGCATTGATCATACTATTCATACTATTTTGGCCCCAGGTGTGTTCCAAACTTGTTTGTGGAGAAAAACCCACCACCGAAAATGCAGGCGAGAGGATCGTGTCCCAGTGACTGAGTAAAAGTAGTTTGTTCCGCAGGTGGTGGTTCTTCGTCGGAGACTCCGCAGCTCTCACTTCTCTCTTTCTCCGAGCAGCGTGCGCTGAGCACGAGACGCTCTCGCGGCGGCACGTGCAGCTATAAAAGCAGCGGTAACCGGAGACGCAGGCAACATTTCCAACGCAATCGTCGGGCAGTCAACATCTCAGGATAACCTACTCCGAAAGATCGAAGAAGTTCTTCAACAGGTCATTCTTCAAGTTAACAAAACACACAACATAAACAAAACCAAACACAATGGCCACCAAATACGAAATGTCCAAGACCTATCAGTACCGCAAGGTGATGAAGCCTCTGCTGGAGCGGAAGCGTCGTGCCAGAATCAACAAGTGCCTGGACGAGCTCAAGGATCTGATGGCCGAGTGCGTCGCCCAGACTGGCGATGCCAAATTCGAGAAGGCCGACATTCTGGAAGTCACCGTGCAGCATCTCCGCAAGCTCAAAGAGTCTAAGAAGCAAGTGCCAGCCAATCCCGAGCAAAGTTTCCGTGCTGGATACATCCGGGCAGCCAACGAAGTGTCCCGCGCCCTGGCCTCCCTTCCTCGCGTGGATGTGGCTTTTGGCACCACACTGATGACCCACCTGGGCATGCGTCTCAACCAACTGGAGCAGCCCATGGAACAACGACAGGCCGTCAACACTCCGCTCAGTATCGTCTGCGGATCTAGCTCGAGCTCTAGCTCATACTCCAGTGCCAGCTCCTGCTCCTCCATCAGTCCCGTTTCCAGTGGATATGCCAGCGACAACGAGTCCCTGCTCCAGATCAGCAGCCCCGGTCAGGTGTGGCGCCCCTGGTAAACTAGAGATCCACTTCGTAGGACTGAACTCCCGACGGGCAATCGCGCAATTGGAACCGCAGCTTTAGAAAAAATGCTTTACAATGATCCTCATTTATTTGTTACGTTACCAAGTTTTAGGTTTTTAAGTTAAGTCTGTGATAGGGCACGCTTTATTAACTTTTGTCTTAAATCAATCGAGCAGAAGTCTGTTTTTTACTCTACATATATACAAATGTTTACCAGCTAAGAGATCTCAAGAACACAACATGAAAAGATACAAAATGAAAAAAAACTCAAATACAAATGAAAATACAAATCAAAATATGAAACGAAATCAAACAACAATCTTATTATTTGGGGAGTCTCATTTTTACTGCACTATCCAATTGGGAAAGTCGAACTTGAATATTTGTCTTGAAATTCCAATGGGAAGAAGGTTTTATAAGTCCTCAAAATTAGTTCATTGATTATATTTATAATGTGATATACATAAATTTTAAGGTCCAATTTAATAAAATTATGCACTAGCTAATTTCGTACACGTGTAAAAGAATGGACTTCCCATAAATTATGCACATTATCTTAAAACCCATCATTATCTTAAATGACCTTTACTAATAACAAGGTTCAATAACGAGTTAAATATAATACTTAAACATGATCCACTAATGTGCACTTAGTCGTAAAGCGTGCATTTAATAATATAAAATGAAACTATACCATATTTTTACGGGGATGTTTCTTTGCATTCGAACAATGTTTTTATTAATATTATATTTAAGGAACCCGTTTACCAACCAAACGAATGCACTTGACTCCCTATATCACAATACAATACATTGTTCGAAACCTCAAAAGCCGACCTGTAATATGTTCACCAGTAAAAGGCCTATAAGAATGGTCAAGAACGATATAATTTCCAGCACACGTTTAGATAACATACCGCACAATATACCCTATTATATTTAATCCCTCTATATGTTTCCTTTTACAATTAATCAATCAAATTGCAACACCTATTTGGGGTGCAAGAGCAGTACGTAAATTCATAAGTATTCAGTCCCAAACTCCTATTACATTAGTGACCTATGACACCCAAAATTCTGTAAGAAGTGAGAGCATCCCTCCCCATTACAATAATCAATGACGTTATTTTCCACCCATAAAATGTCAATATTAAGAGCTCTCAAGATTTGTAAGGGAGATATACAAATCCATCTCAATTATTAAGTGAGGAAATACCATTCCTTGGGCGATTGCAAGGGATGTACACAAATCCCATAGGTAGGCATTGAAGGCAGAAGCCCATTAGTTTTCTATTAGAAAATTACATTATTTATCATATTTTTTGGGTTAATAAAAAGTTAAATTGAAAGTGAAATGTATTCAACAGAATCCAAAAACACTTTCACTTAAGCGCATGCATAACAGAAGATTTGCAAACTAAAACTACATAATATTACCTAATTAGGAATGAGTTAAATTATTTTAATCTCCCATTGAATAACTACAGAAAAAAATTTTGTATCATTGGAAGTTCGAATCAAATGACCTTTAAATCCTTTGATAACAATCCATAAAATTGTACTTCTTATTAGGATGAGTCACATATTCAATCAACCATCGGAAGCAAATATAATATGACAGCTAACTATTCGAAAAGTGAACATCAATTAACCGGTGAAAAATTACTAATTACCAATTAGGGGGTTGCAGGGAGTCAAGTACGTGCATCCCATAGGTAGGCATTCCGGCACAAGGCCCACCTCACCTCACCCTGGGCATTGAGTTCTCAACCTCAGCCACGAGTGTGGCACGCGGGGCACACTTTCTGCGCCCGTTTGACCCACGTCCCCCTGCCAACCACCCAAAAACCGAGATCAGACAGCCCAAAACGATGGAACGATCGAACAAGCAAGGCGACCCGGCACGAAGCCAATATGCCACATCCACTAATTGTGTCCAATAAACACTCGTCGACGGGGCAGTGTGGGAACGGAAAGAGGAGATCTCGGAGTTCGCAGTTCGGAGGTCGGAGCAGGAGTAGGAGTAGGGGCTTATACAATCATCGTCTGCTGGCATTGATGAAACAATAAGCGAGTAGATGGCACGGCAGGATAACAATGCCAGCGCAGCCCACGCACAACCAGATCGGCTCCCCTCCCCTGCTCATCATCCATGAACGTTCCCATTCCAAATACGACAGGATGAGGCAGTGAAGTATGCATTAAGGATAATAACACCGGCCCAGAAAGCAATGCGAGCAGCCAAAAACAGCGACAGCTGCAAAAATGTGCCCTGATCCTTAAACTCGAAAAAAAAAAAAAAATGAGAAGCGGAGCGGAGCGAAGCATGTGGCCAAAAGGGAAAACAAACGAGAAAAAATTGTGTGAGAAACTTACTTTCAGCTCGGTTCCCACGCCACGAGCCACAAGGATTGTCCTCCGTCCTACGAAGTTGCAGCTGTTCCTTGTGAAAGAGACGGCACTAGCTGGGCTCAGCCATGCGAGCGAAAGAGAGGGCAGGAAAGGTGCGTATCAGAGGGTGGATTTCAGGGACCAGGGAGCGGTATAAAAGGACGGGACCTCGCTGAGCAGAATATCACTCACGATTACGCCGTCGAGCAGGCAACAACAAGCCGAATACAAAATTTTTCAAAAATTTTCAAAACTACGTAACCTACTCTACCAAAACACAAAAATGGAATACACCACCAAGACCCAGATCTACCAGAAGGTGAAGAAGCCAATGCTGGAACGCCAGCGACGTGCCCGCATGAACAAGTGCCTGGACAACCTGAAAACACTTGTCGCCGAGCTGCGAGGTGATGATGGCATCCTGCGCATGGACAAGGCCGAGATGCTCGAGTCAGCTGTGATCTTCATGCGCCAGCAAAAGACAACAAAGAAGGTGGCCCGGGAAGAGCAATCCCTCCCCCTGGACAGCTTCAAGAATGGCTACATGAATGCCGTCAACGAGGTGTCACGTGTCATGGCCTCCACACCTGGCATGAGCGTCGACCTGGGCAAATCGGTGATGACTCACCTGGGACGCGTCTACAAGAACCTGCAGCAGTTCCACGAAGCACAGTCCGCCACCGACTTCCTCCAGAACTCAATGGACTGCTCCTCAATGGACAAGGCTCCGCTCAGCCCCGCCTCCTCCGGATATCACAGCGACTGCGACAGCCCCGCCCCCTCGCCACAGCCCATGCAGCAGCCCTTGTGGCGCCCCTGGTAAAAAAAATAGGGGTTAAGTGGCAAGAAGGTGAAGGGGAAGTGGGAATGGGAGAACCAACCAACAACGCATCTGTGATAGCCCAACTGTGATGGCAACAAAATAGCAAAATGAAAAAAGCAATTAGCAAAACAATTAAAACAAATATAAACCAATTTAAACGAATATCAAAAAAATTTACTTTTTTGGGATGTGGGAAATGGGAAAGAATTTACAGTATCTTAGTTGGTGGCAATTGGAATCCTTGTTGGTAATACCAATTAGGAAATATTGATCAACTTTTAATATGACAATATGCAATCGCATTATATAGCAAATGAATTGTATTAAAATTTATTTTAGTTTACTAAATTATTAATTTTCATATATGAATTGAAAAACTTGGTTTGACCGTAACGGTTACCAAGATTTAAATCAGCAAATCAGACTAAATTACTGATAATTATTTATTTATTTGAAATAGCGCGCCAACTACACTTAAAGAATATTTATAGAACTAAGTTACTTATAACTTCAGAATTGGTTTTCACTTCTTTTTTCAAGTTCGAGCCTTAAAATTACTTCTATCATCAACACTTTTAAATAAGTTGATCTGCAATCGTTCTGTATTATAAATATTACATTTTCAGTATATAAGTGCATTAAACATTAGCCTAATTATTTTGCATAGTGTAACTAGTTCGATTACACGTGCAACGCCCGCACTTTCCAACACTGGCGCATGCAACACTGCGCCGCCTAAGCGAGTGGCCCGCGATAACAGCCCCTCGGCACATCGATAGGCGATAGCGCAAATTGCATACCTGAGACCGACGCGGTCTGTGTGTCGCGGATAGGAAAATAGGAAATTATAAATAGAAACGGGCCGTGCCGATGCCCCAAAAGCCACCCAATTGCCAGCTGCCCCAATCGGCGAGGATACCAAGTGCTACCGAGGTGAAAATCTGCGTGCAGAAATTGTTGCAAAAATATTTGAGGCGAGAACGCCATTTACAAGCCGCGTTTGTACAGCGAGTGCGCGTGTAGTAGAGCCGGAGAGAGAGAACCGCTGCGTGTGTGTGTGTGTGCGTGTGAGAGAGCGAGAGAGCGCCGCCGCCAAAGCTGCCCAACACATACACGAATGTCAGACACTTCGCGGTCGGTCGGCAGAAACAGGCAATTTTATACGGGCGAAAAGTTACAAAAAATAATTTACCCACTTTTCAGTGGCGAAAACGATGAAACTGTAAAAAATGGACCAGAGATTTAAGTGCAAAACATAGAAATATCTTGCGATAAAACGTGCTAATCCGGGGCATAAAACTGGTACTGCCATTATCTCGCTTTTTTTAATTGCTTTTGTTTATTTTTTGTATAGGACACAGTATAATTTTTCTTTTGCGCTGCGCGCGTGTGATTGTGTGTGTGTGTGTGATTTGGCCACTCGCTGGTTTCTATGTATGTGCCCGTATCGCCGAACAGAGTTGCCGCCTCCAGGGCAAATCATAAAAAATAAATTGGCTGTACAACTGAATAACATTGAAAAGCGCTTAGCAAGTGAATTCTATGCGGATTAGCTGAAAAATAGCAAAGAATGTACTTTAAAGAAATGTGCAAACAGTGCTTCTGCAGCTGAACGCGTTTCAAACGGCATGGCAACCCTGTTTAATTGCAGTCTGTCTGTATATGTTCGCATGTTGTTTGTGCGGAGTGTGCTGCCTTTACGAACGAAAAGTGTCTTATTTTCATTGGATTAATACCGCCCCGCTTAACTGAACAATCCGAGTAGTGCGTACAGCGGCCCCCGAAAATCGAACAGTGATTTTGCGTAACAATTTCAGGGGCCACATGCAACTGTGCGCTTGATTTTTCGGCGGTAAACACTCACACTCGTACCCTCGCTCCCGTTTCGTGCGCCAGTGTGCGTGTGTCTCGCTGGCTCCGCGCGCCTGTGTGTGTGCGTGTATGTACGTGCGTGCGAACGTATCGAAAAAAATGGTGCAAAAATATGAAAAAGCATAACTAAGCAAATATGTATGTTGTTGTAAAATTCCATTCGCAGGATATGCAAAATGCGAAGTAGTCCGGACATGGAGTGCCACTAAGTGCCGGTTCCGTCTGCGGAGAAAACTAATTTAGCGGATCAACTGCCATCGAAAAAATATTATAACAAAAAAAAAATAGAAGCAAAAGAATAGCTAAGAAAAAACAAGAACCATAAAACGCTGGGAAGCAGATAATAGTGCACGTTTTGCGAGGAGTTTCTGTGCAGGAGTGGAGTGCTCAGGGATAACCGGAAGGAAGCGGCGAACGAAGCAGGAGGAGCAGCAGGACTTCCGCTCCGGGAAATCGGTGTCCCCCTCGGAACTATCGCTCTTGCTCTAGCCGGCAACATACCAGCCTAACAACAACATGTATCCCTCACCGGTGCGCCACCCCGCCGCCGGGGTAAGTTCACCCGCAAGTGGGTTCCACCTCTGACCCCCGAATCCGTGCTAATTGTGTTTATGTCTCTCTCTCTCAACCCTCACCCCACAACACTTCGTGCCATGTGCCGCCCACGCATGGAACACCAAAAACCTCACCTATTTACCATTCACGTCCAAATAGGGACCACCACCTCAGGGTCCAATCAAGTTCACCATCGCCGACACACTGGAGCGCATCAAGGAGGAGTTCAACTTCCTGCAGGCGCAGTACCACAGGCAAGTATCTGGTGGCATACTTTATAATGTTTGCCTTGTAAACATTACTCGCATCATATTTGCAAGGGATATACAAGGCTTATCAAATTGTAAAGAGAAGGCTTTAGTTATAGCAAAGATTTGCACGAAATTAATTGCCTCAATCATGACATTCAAAATCCTTTTCATCAGATAGCCAAAATGCGTATTTAAATAATTTCCAGCATTTTAATTGCTATTACAACAAAGTCACCACTTCAAAACAAATATCATATTGGCACCAAAAGATATAGGATATTAGAGTCAAAATTTTATAGTAGTACGCAACTATAACTCAGACAAAAGTAAATTTGTTCACACTTTCGAGTAACCCAGTTTTAATGGGTTAAGCAATAGCCATTTAGAGACATTAGTCGGCAGAATCAAGTTGAGGTTAAACCTATTAGAACCTTCTACAATAACATGCCCCAAAGAAATCACATTTTAAGCCTTCGCCTTAACCGCCATCGTATGGAACTGTGCGAGTGTGTGAGTGTGGATGTGGATGCTGCGTCTGCGTTTTGCGAAAAGTAAAACAAAAAGCTGAGCAAACCGGTTTGGCGCGCCATATGCGCCGCTGTCATAGGATTAACCTGCGCCGCCTCAGCCGCAACTCCATGCTCCACAATCGCCGCTTCCTTGCGTTCTTGAATTTAGTTCGCTTCCGTCGCCCAACTAATTTGCCCGTTGATCACTTTTCCTGTGAATTCCAGCATCAAATTGGAGTGCGAGAAGCTGTCGAACGAGAAGACGGAGATGCAGCGCCATTATGTTATGGTAAGTCGTCATGATCCGCAAATTATCGAAATCCCCCAGCTAATGTTCCGTCTTGCCCTCCACCCTTTTCAGTACTACGAGATGTCCTATGGCCTTAACGTGGAGATGCACAAGCAGACGGAGATCGCCAAGCGGCTGAACACACTGATCAACCAGCTACTTCCATTCCTTCAGGCCGACCACCAGCAGCAAGTGCTGCAGGCGGTGGAGCGGGCGAAGCAGGTGACCATGCAGGAGCTCAACCTGATCATTGGGGTAAGTCGATCGAGGACGGATGATGGATTCCGCGGCAGCAGCAGTACGGTTCAGCCATTCTCAGCTAGACACGAATAGCGTCATGGTCGATTGGTTACGCGGATGCCACATTAAAATGGGAGAGAAATTTAAACCATTTTTAGTTTGCAGGGTATTTTTTAAAATGTCAAAACTCTATACAACCTACGGAATCTAACGTATACAAGAAACAGTATTAGTAAACAGAATATTTGGGGGCTTATTCTTAGAGTACTTAAACTAAAGATTATTCCTAAAAGTGGCAGCCGTTTAGCGGGGATCTCGTTTCAGTTTAGTTTGTTCCCTGGGCAACATTTGATTTGAGTTTGTTATTCTACTTCCTAATTTGTTATGATTTCGCATTCGACCAATCCAATCCTAACAACGTTGTGCAGCATCAGCAGCAACATGGAATTCAGCAACTTTTAGTAAGTTTCGTTGCAAGTTAATTTCTTATTGTTTGTTTACTGTTGCCGTCTGCCGCTGCATCCGCCGAATGTGCCACTGCCACAACTGCAATTACTGCTCCAGTGCCTCACTACCTCCTCCTACTTTTCTGATTGTCTGTCAACGTTTATATTATTTCAATAACGCTTCAAACGCCGCCAATTGTTGTTGCTGTTTTTTTTTTATTAACCCCAGATGGTCTTTGCTTATGAATCGAAATATTAAAATGGACAAGTAGCAAGCTTTTTCTTCCGGATATACACACACTTGAACTGATATATAAATGTAACTTAAATTCGATTATTGATAATAAGAAAAAGATTGAATTACCGTATAGTCTTCATTCAGCTGGCCATTTAGTGTTAATGTTGTTGTTGTGTTTACACACATACACACATTCCAATGCTTTCATTATCCCACTGAGCACGATGTTCATTCCGAAACCCAGCAACGCCCACGCCCGATTTCATACGATCTCATGGTTCCATTGCAGCAACAGATCCACGCCCAGCAGGTGCCAGGCGGACCACCTCAGCCGATGGGCGCACTGAATCCATTTGGCGCCCTGGGCGCCACCATGGGCCTGCCACACGGACCAGGTCTGCTGAACAAACCGCCCGAACACCACAGGCCGGACATCAAGCCCACGGGTCTGGAGGGGCCAGCAGCCGCCGAGGAGCGATTGGTGAGTACCAGACCCTAGATCATAATACTGCATATTTGAAGCTCATTTTCATGCTGATGTTGCAGCGCAATTCGGTTTCGCCCGCCGATCGTGAGAAGTATCGCACACGCTCGCCACTGGACATCGAGAACGACTCGAAGCGTCGAAAAGATGAGAAACTGCAAGTGAGTATATCGAGCTTTTTTTGGTGTTAGCATTATACACTGGTAGTATCATACATCATACCGCGTGTGCGGATATATTGCCATAAACGATTACTGTCATCTCATCTCATCTGAGCTGTTGCTGTCTCTCAACTCACCAGAAAATCAATTTCGTAGTTTACCCATTGTTGTTGTCTAATTCTGCTAACACTCTAACCCAAAATCATGCTAAACAAAACCTAAATTGCTAATTTATAAGAGACCAAAAAAAACCAAACGATTTAATGGTGCCTGTTCCGGTTTTCAATTTCTCGTAGTTGGCTTAAGGTGTATCTCAAATTATAGATTTTCGTTTAAATTAGATGTCCTTATCATTCTACAAAACTAACCAACTTTAGTAAGAACTAATATTTATGAAAAGTGTAAATGTTAATTAAAGATAATTTATTGTTATAATGGTTTACTTTATTTTTAGTATATTTCAAAAGTAGTTTTAACTAGTTTCATTTCTTTGATTTCATTGACAAACTAAGAGAAAACAAAATCGGTTTTAATTTTCTTTACTTTACTTTACCATAATAAATCTGTGAAAACCAGAACAGGGCCTAAAATTTAGCTACTAACTATATCTATTGTGGTTGTTGTTATTGCTGTTGTTCGTTGTGGGTTTTTGTATGAATTTTGATTTATATTGTTTTTGTGTTTTTTTCAAAATTATTTCCAGGAGGATGAAGGCGAGAAAAGCGATCAAGATTTAGTCGTAGATGTTGCAAATGAAATGGTGAGTTGAGTGTCGGCCCAGATTCAATGCAACCATTCCCAAATTTCCCAAAAAAAAAAAAAAAAATTTGAAAAAAGAAACAAAACCACACCTTTGCTATTACATTAATCATCAAATGCGAAAACAATACTAAATGCATACATGTGCCTTGCAGGAATCCCACTCACCGCGTCCCAACGGCGAGCACGTGTCAATGGAGGTGCGCGATCGGGAAAGCTTGAATGGCGAGCGCCTGGAAAAGCCAAGCAGTAGTGGCATCAAGCAGGAACGGCCGCCCTCACGCTCCGGCTCCAGTTCTTCACGTTCCACACCCAGCCTCAAGACAAAAGATGTGAGCCCACACAATTACCAAAACCCCGAAAGAGTAGAAGCTAATGGAATCTCATTAATTTAGATGGAAAAGCCGGGTACACCGGGCGCCAAGGCACGCACACCGACACCGAACGCCGCTGCTCCGGCGCCAGGCGTTAATCCTAAACAAATGATGCCGCAGGGACCACCGCCAGCCGGATATCCGGGTGCACCGTATCAGAGGCCGGCCGATCCCTACCAGCGTCCACCGTCAGATCCAGCCTATGGACGACCGCCACCAATGCCGTACGATCCGCACGCCCATGTGCGAACCAATGGCATTCCACATCCCTCGGCCCTAACGGGTGGAAAGCCGTAAGTTATTTTGTTTACCTCGGAATGTATGGTCCGAAAAGTAGACTATAGGAATTGCACTGTTTATTGTTATTCGATACTTAAAGTAATCCAATGCAACTGATGCAATTGCAAGGTGCTATGTAGTCGATTGTAGATGTAAAATGTATAAATTGGCAGTGATAAGAGCTTATCATTTCGCTGTTTGGTTGATCGTGGGTCAGTTAATTTCTATCGCTCTTTGCACGAACGTGGCGCGTTTGATCGCTAATAGTTCCCTTTTAATTTAGAACGAAATGAAAAGAAAATCGGATCAGCCATTAGCGCCAAAAAAGAAGTAAATAGAGTGCAGTTTCCATAAGCTAGTTTTAATATAGAAAGATAGAGATGTACAGACAGCAAATGGTTACAATAATATATCAAAACACTTCTTATCCGTTGCAGTGCATACTCTTTCCATATGAACGGCGAGGGTAGTCTACAACCGGTGCCGTTCCCGCCGGATGCGCTGGTGGGCGTTGGAATTCCGCGGCACGCCCGTCAGATCAACACGCTGTCGCATGGAGAGGTAGTCTGTGCGGTAACCATCTCCAATCCCACAAAGTACGTGTACACGGGCGGCAAGGGCTGCGTCAAGGTATGGGACATCTCGCAACCGGGCAACAAGAATCCAGTCAGCCAGCTGGATTGTCTGCAGCGCGACAACTACATCCGCTCGGTGAAGCTGCTGCCCGACGGCCGTACGCTGATCGTGGGCGGTGAGGCGTCTAACCTGTCCATCTGGGACCTGGCCAGTCCGACGCCTCGCATAAAGGCGGAACTAACATCGGCGGCGCCCGCCTGCTACGCTCTGGCCATTAGCCCTGACTCGAAGGTGTGCTTCTCGTGCTGCAGCGATGGCAACATCGCCGTGTGGGACCTGCACAACGAGATCCTGGTGCGCCAGTTCCAAGGCCATACCGACGGCGCCTCATGCATCGACATCAGTCCGGATGGCTCCAGGCTGTGGACGGGCGGCTTGGACAACACGGTGCGCTCCTGGGATCTGCGCGAGGGTCGCCAGCTGCAACAGCACGACTTTAGCTCTCAAATATTCTCGCTCGGCTACTGTCCCACAGGTAAGCCAACTTCCCTATGCCATAATCATCTCGAAATACCGTAATAACACTTTCTATTATTCGTTAGGCGACTGGCTGGCTGTGGGAATGGAGAACTCGCATGTGGAGGTGCTGCACGCATCGAAACCGGACAAGTATCAACTGCATCTGCACGAGAGCTGCGTTCTGTCGCTGCGCTTTGCCGCCTGCGGCAAATGGTTCGTTTCCACCGGCAAAGACAACCTGCTTAACGCATGGCGAACACCCTACGGTGCCAGCATATTCCAGGTAAGCTTATATCATGAATTAATAAATGAATGCCCCTCATTAAAATACTGGTCATTTTTCAGTCGAAGGAAACATCATCCGTACTTAGCTGCGACATATCAACTGACGACAAATACATTGTGACGGGTTCGGGCGATAAGAAGGCTACTGTCTACGAAGTTATTTATTAAATCCACAAAACCATGCAGTTTTTTCATTTTGTAATAAGCTCGTATAGTTTTTATTACAACAACAAAAAAACAATTAACTACAACAAACAAAATGTTCGAAATCATGCAAATAACAACAGAAAAACAACAACAGCAGCATCGGCAGATAAAAGATAAAGAAAAAAGCAGAAAGGCAGCAGTAGCAACGCATCAAAAAGCGAAGCAAAAATGAAAATTCTATAATATATATACAAAAAGGAAAAAACTAAAATTTTAAGCGTACTTGTAGCTACTAAGCCTAAGCTAAGTCCAATAAATAAAAACAAACCAACAAGTTGAACAACACACAAATTGCAAGTAAAAAAGAATTCAAGTAAAATGAGAACCAGAGCGAAATAAAATGATAATGCATGCGAGCAACAGAAACGAGTATGTTGTAAAATTAACAAAATGAAACCAGAAACAAAAACATAAACATTAAACAGAAACAGTCGGCGATACCTACCTACGTTCATCTAAACATAAAATAAAAAACAAATAGGAGGATAAGTGGAATAGTCATTGCAATTGCAGGAGCGTTGAGATTATGATTACCAGCTGAGCAAAATGAGTTAAATACGATGCGAGTGCTTTTAGTTTGTTTTATGTGAACGGTTTTTGTAATTTAGCTGACGAGTCAGACAGCGAATGCAACAACAAATGTAATTTTAAGTTGTCAGTTTCCTTACCTCCCAACGCCCCTCCACACACACAAACACCTCCACACACATACACGAAAAACACATTTGCATAAAAGAAGGTATATATATATATATAATTATAAATGAATATACTTAGTAAGCATTTTAGTTAAGAGTTTTACATTATAAATTAAACACGGAAACCACTTTCGAAACACTCACTCGCATTGGGGGTCAGTTAGAGCTCAGAGCAGTCGGCTTTGCTTGTATGTAATTTGAATGAGGAATGTGTATTGAGGAAATCGAGGAATTATCTGTGTGAATCAAACTCAGCTCTTCAGAACCAAGTGTAAAATCCTATATTTTGAGCAGCTAAGAGCCCAACAGAGCGGCATCAAGAACCGAAACCGAAAAGTAGAACACAGCTAAATTGTTTAGTGTTTAGAGTATATATGAAAACAACAAAAAACGAATCGATTTATATATATTTACAATTATATATATAATGCGAGCGGCGAAATTGTAATAAGCAAGAGATAGAGTGCAGCACACGCTTCGATTTTTAATTTTACAAATATTATTATTATTGTGGTTATATATGTATATAATTATATTATAAATAATTGAAGCAAAACGAAAAAATAAAAAATTATATGTAATCGAAAATAAATCCCCTCGGATTGCATCTAAAACACATCTGTGGTGTATACGCTTCGCTGGCGCGGCAATGGTGCACCTTGCTGGCGGGACATTTTCGTGTGCAACTCCCGCAGTCCCTCGCATTGGCGCCCAGAAATCTGCCGGAACTTGTCGATGGCGATGGGCAGCAGGTTGTCCACCAGAAAGACTTTGTTCTTCATCACAAAGTTGGGCTGTAAAATGACATTCTTGAAAAGGATCACATTTAAGCGGTTGTCTAACTTACATCCACGGCCATGTCGCTGGGCGGTTTCAACGAATGCTGGGCAATGAACAGCTCTTTTAGAAGAAGTTCCAGGCTTTGCAGTAGCGTTTCGCACTTGGCCAGACAACCACAGTACTCGGTAAGCTGCAGGAAGTGTCTGATGAAGACCACAGTTGACTGGGTGAGATTAATCCAGGTGTCGCCCGTCGCCTGGGCTCGCACATCGATACCCAAGACATCGAGTTCCAGGAGCAGACGCTTCAGATTCGATTTCGTTTGCAAATTGTACGGCTGCCAGCTCTCCTCAGTGCGACCCACGGAGTCCAGCAGTCGCTCCTTGGATTCCTCTATCAGCGACTCCAGTGTAGTGCGCAACAGACCTTCCAAATGATAACTGATGTCCAGCCCAATCTCGGTAAGCTTCGTCGAGGGCTTGCGCACTCGCTCCACACACTTGGCCACTGACTCCAGGGAAGTTCCCTTGGTGAGGTAATGCTTGATCAGTTGGCTGGCAAAGTATTGCAGCTCCGCATTGCACCAAACCACGAGCGCTGCAAGAATTAGATTCTAGTTATACTCAAATCCAGACATTAATATGGCTGTAGCTTACCACTGACGCACGCCGGTTGCTTCTCAAAGGCGGTGAGAAAATCACAGGCCACCTGTGTCAGATCACAGAAGAAGAGTTCCGATATGTCCGCATTATTCCTGCGCGCCTCCCGTTGCGCCACACGCAAACTGACGGCGCAGACCTTCAGCAGAGTTGCACTCGCCTGGCGATAGCGGCCCATCTCTACAAGAATCTTCAGGGGCCGCTTGGCGGCTCTCAGCGCGATCTGCAGATTCCTATTGTGACTGTTGGACAGCTCCTTGAGCAGCACACTGATCAGCTTCTGCTCCTGCTGCTTCACCTTGGTTTCAATGGCGTCCGCCTGTGGAACCTTTTTCCTGTTGTCGTTTCGCAAAAATTCCTGGGTTCGCTTTATCAGCTCCTGGGCATCCTCGAAATGCCGTTGGGCTACCAGGGTCTGAATCTCTTCACTGGCCGTGCTAAGCCACTCGGGTGTTTCGTCCTCCAGGGATTTAGGCTCTCCGGGACTCTGGGGTGTGGTTTCCTTCTCCGGCGTCGAAGATTTAGACTGCTGTTTGGCCCGAGTTGGAGGCTGTGGCGCCTGACCCTTCTTTGGTTTCTTTTGCTGGTCAAAGCGAAAGGCCTCTTCCAACTTCTCGATCCACTCGGTTTTCCCAGCAGCCGTGATACTTTGGTAGATCTTGGAACCATCTGGAGTGATTATATTAATGGCATTCTTGACGCCATCCAAGTCTTTAATGTTGATCACGGCTATTTTCTTGGGGTCGTACTCGGTGAGGAAATCCAAGCGCCTTGAAAAAATTACTCATTAGTTTTTGCTAAAGCTTCACTTAAGGAAAACCCTACTTATCATGCTTCACTTTGCAGACAATCAGTACATCGTTGAAGAGGAAAAAGAAAACCCTCTGGATGGGTCGGTAATCATTGCTGTCCAACTCAATCAGGGCTCCCTCGTTGAGGAAGGTCTTTCCCTCCAGATTGCCATTGAAGCCCTGGACCATTTCCTTGACCGCCCGCGTGGCATGACTATTCTCCAGATCATCCGTCGCCGCAGTGCTCTCCGCCTCCAAACTCTCTGCCTTCAGGTGACTGGAGGTCTTGCCATCCGTCATGGTGGCCAGAATATTGCGCTGCTCAATCAGAATGTGGGACAGTTGGTACATTTCCGACTCGAGATCTGCAATGGGAACATATTAACAAGCGTATTTAGATATTGGGGGGCGTAGACTACGTGATATCTCCTTGGCCGTCTGTATAAACTCCATATAGTTCTTTTTGCATGTTTGTTTCAGCGTTGCGGCCGTAGTTTCGTTGTAGGCCTCGATTTCCTTTTTTCGCTGCTGCAAATCGCTGCCACCCACACATTCTCGTGTCAGGTCCTTGGTATCTGCGAAAGATGTACTTATTAATAGACTGATTTAGACATAGAAAACCTAGAAAAACTTACATTTCTCAACGCTAAAGTTGAAATCGTCGAACTCCTTCATGGTTTTGATTGGAATGTAAACTGCAGCTGACGACAGAGCCATTCACGACGAACAGTAACAATATGAGGTGTCGATTGTAAGGTTGCTGATGCATTGGAAAATGTCATGTTTTCACTGCGGCTTACTAATATAACATATCAAAAAAGTTACAACATATTTATTTAGTTTTAAAAAATTAAAGATAGCCACAATCAAATATACAAACCTTAAAAAAGGTATATGCGGACTCAAAATAAAATAAAATGAACAAAGTCGAAGATGGAAATCAACATTCAGATTTATTTGTATTTACTATGAGGATTATGATAGTAAGTATGATTAAGTATTAAAACTTTTAAAAAGTTTTATTCAACCTCAACTCTAAAATATAAAAGACTATGTCGAAGATATCTCCTTAAAAAGTAATAATTTAGATGTTATTCGTGTTTACTGTTTGGTTTTTCGTAGTAGGTAAGGTAAGTGTTCGAACTCAACCTCAATATATAAACGACTATGCAAAAACTTGTTAGAAATCAACAGACAAAATATTTATTTGTATTTGCTATTTACATAGATGGATTTACATAGTCCCTTATTTTGTTAAATATAAGTATACTTAACACCTGTTGCGTATGCATTTTGTTGCAGTGTGAGCACTTCTAACATTAGAGCACCGGCAAAGCTTCTTCTTCACGTTTAAGCTATTCGCATGCAAGCGCCAACACGCCTGGCCACCTCACAATCGCACACACCCTGCGCTTTTTGTTTTGGTTGATGAGTAATCTTTAGGAAACTCCGTCATACTTTGTAATTGAATCTTAAAGTTAAGAACTGCTTAAACATGGACTGGCTATTCGGCAAGAAGATCAGCCCCGATGAGATGCTGCGCAAGAATCAGCGGGCGCTGAACAAAGCGATGCGAGATCTGGACCGCGAACGGATGAAAATGGAGCAGCAGGAGAAGAAGATCATCGCGGATATCAAGAAGATGGCCAAGGACGGTCAAATGGATGCCGTAAAGATCATGGCCAAGGACCTGGTGCGCACCCGGCGGTATGCCAAGAAGTTCATGCTGATGAAGGCGAACATCCAGGCGGTGTCCCTCAAAATCCAGACGCTCAAGTCCCAGAACACAATGGCGCAGGCCATGAAAGGTAAACATTGGATACGCAGCTGATTCATCGGCTTATCAACTGATTATGCTCGCTATTCAGGTGTTACGAAGGCCATGCAGAACATGAACCGCCAGCTGAATCTCCCGCAAATCCAGAAGATCCTTCAGGACTTCGAGAAGCAGTCGGAAATGATGGACATGAAGGAGGAGATGATCAACGATGCCATCGATGACGCCATGGAGGACGAGGGTGACGAGGAGGAGACTGATGCTGTTGTGTCCCAGGTGCTGGACGAACTGGGTCTACAATTGGGCGAACAGCTGGGTGACCTTCCTTCTGCCTCCGGTTCCCTTTCCATAGCCGGCGGCGCTGGCGCCCAAAAAGCACAGGCTGTGGCCGCTGGTGGCATTGGCGGCGGTGGAGCTGCCGGCGGAGGAGGAGGTGGTGGTGGCGGCGCTGGTGGTCCGGGAGCTCCGGGTGGCAGTGGTGCCTCATCGCCCATGTCGGATGCCGATGCGGATCTGCAGGCGCGCCTGGATAAGCTGCGCAAGGATTGAGCCGATCCTAAACTCCACTGCCTGTCCATCTTATGTAAGAGCCACCACCCGTTTGTATCTCCCAAAAGCGAATGTTATATTAAAGAGAATGCTTGTGATTTTCGTTCGCTGCGTGTTTGAAAAATCGATGAGTAAATACCATTTACAAGCTATAATGGAATTAACTTGGTGGTGCTGAAATCACACAGTCTAGTTACAAACAAATTCGCAATACTTGTTACTTTAGAGCTATGCAATATTCGGTATTTTAAAATATTAACACATTTCATGCCTGTCTTCAATAAAATTAAGCAAAGGAATTTCCAAAATCTTAAGCTAATTAGCATATATATATATTCAGATTTAACTAACATTTTTTTGTTTTGTAAAAAATTGTGTTTATCTGCATAAAACGAACTACTCCTTCAGGTACTCATATTAAAGAGAGCACATAGCACTTGTATAAATAAGCAAACTTGTTTTAAATGTCATAATGTGAACAGGTGATTTCCATTTATTGTTTATTGCGCTTCAACGTTCCTTAACTTTAGATAGTTTTCTTCAAACTCAATTCAATTGCTTTAGATAACATATAATTCAAGCATTACTTTTGCTCTACCATTTGCAACCAGATACTAAAAAGTATGAGTGTACTTCTTTCCATTCCATAATTGGGTATACTTCATGTGTGTATCTTGTATCTTATCGGGGTGGAGAAAAAGTACCTTATGCATTACTATTAACAAGCGTATATATTTTTGGGGGGTACAATTGAATGGTAAGGATAGCACTACACACATAACCGGAATACGAACACGAAATCTAGAAGCCGCTGGCCACCAATATCTTTTCCACCTCCCCATACACCTGTTCGGCATCGGGACTGGCATCGATCCGCTTCACCTGGCCGGCGCCCTCGAAGAACTTGATGATGGGCAGCGAGTCGTTGTTGTAGGTTGAGATGCGCTTCTTCAGGCTGTCCAGATTATCGTCCGTCCGTCCGGAGCCACTTTGCCCGCGGCCCAGACACCGCTGCACACACACATCCTCGCCGCAGTCGAAGAACAGCACAAACTGGAAGTCCACCTTCTCGGACATCTGGCGGTTCCATCCATCGAGATTATCCTGGTTGCGTGGGAAGCCGTCGATGAGGAACCGCGACTTGCCCGACGCCTTCATGGCGTTCTCCAGCAGCGAACACGTGACCTCTACGGGCACAATTTTGCCATTGCGTATGTAGTCCTCGATGAGGTTACCGAATTCGGAGCCCTCACGCGAACGCTCCTCGCGCAGCAGATCTCCCGCCGAAAGGTGGGTGAACTGGAAGCGATCCACAATCCGGGAGCACTGAGTGCCCTTGCCGGCCCCGGGACCGCCCAAGACGAAGACAACCTTTGGCTTCTCCACGCTCATGATTCCGATTCTGATTTTGTGTGGTGGGGCTGTGGAGGTGTTTGTGTTGGTGGTGTACCTTTTGCTGGCCTTGGAATGTCGCAATTGCTGCTGCGTCAGCGTTGATGGTGCGAAACGGAATCCTGGTGACCCGCAATCGTTGGCAGCTGCTCTCCACGTCGTTCGTGCCAAAGCCCGCCACATTGACGACTGAACTGGGGGCTAATTGGTGGCGTGGTGTGTGTGCGCGAGTGTGCGTGTGTATGGAGTGCCGCCTGCAGTACACCTCACCACTGTTTTCCACTGGAAACGTAACACCCTGTGACGTCACGCACAAGCGCAGCTGTTCGCGGGCGCGCATTGACCAACACTGGCGCCGCCTTTAGCGCGAAGCGTACCAATTTGAATGGCACTTTGTGCAGTTTACTTCCGCTTGCATATCGGAAGTATCAATTTACATATTTAATATATTTTTGAACTACTTTTTTTTAAACAGAAGCTCTACAGTGCTTAAGCTGGGGTAATCCCTTTTGTAGCCTTTCAGCGTTTGATTTTCATTATTTTTATTACCATGTATACTACCTGCTAAATAAGTCTATTAAATGAGCTGCGCTTGATTGTTTTGTATCAAGTCGGCCACTAGTTGGTAGGGAATAATGTGCTGGGAGCCGGCCGCCATGTCCACCTCCTCATCATCGACGCCCACGATCACAGCGGGCACTGAAAAGCAAAACAAGAGCTAAGCGGTATTCTTAATTAGATGGTAAAGGATTATTACCCGCCACATTTGCCTTGAGGAAGACATGGCTCATCAAATTGGGGGTCACAATCCTTTGCTCCGCCTCTCCTCTCTGCTGATTGGGCATGTACTGGGTGGCTACCTTGTGGAAGTACTCATCCAAATTACTTGCAAACTCCTGGGCGAATTTGGTCTCCTCGGGAGAAAGACGTTTGTCGTCCGGCTCACGACCCGCCTCCTGGTTGAGGATGTGCTGCGTGAAGGTTTCGATTTTCTGCAGGCGGCAACGCAGATAACTGGCCATTATGTAGCGCACCCTTTCCAGTTCCATGGAGTGCACCACCGCGCGGAAATCGTTCTTGTCCAGGTCGCGCATCTGCTCCTCCATGTGGGCCACCTGGGAAACCATCAGCTCCAGCATGTCCGCCTGACTAGGCAGGATCTCCGGCGCACACATTTCATTTATCCAGGCGGTTTCTAGGATTTCCAGAACCTAGCCAAATTAGCAAGTGCTTAGTTGGTGTTTTCAAGAGCTCGATTTGGATTTACCTTACCTTCTGCGCTGTAATCTGTTCCATGTCATCATCCTCATCCTCCAGTTCTGCGCCTTCGGTGTCATCGATTTCCAGCTGCGTTTCGGGCACGTCTTCTACATCCGACATGGTTTTATTTATTTGTTTATTATTTTGCAGATTTTGGCGCAAATTTTGCGAATCCTTGGGAATGTCAATGCAGTACTACTTTTAACGTTTTTCACCACTGTTTCAATTGTTTTTGATCAATGTGAATGACATTATTTTGATACGCATGGCTAATCGTTATCGATATCATAAAAGCATGCGATGGCAGCCGCACAACAAACTGAATTCCAAAAGAATTTTCGGGTGATTGTAGAAAAGATCTTCAACCACTGGCAGGACCTCCGGCTGGCGGTGGAGCATGGCATGGGCGGACGCAATGGCCAACAGGTGGTTGCTCAAATACCCCAAGACAGTCTTCTTTTCTAACCTACTCCGTGTTCCCTTTTGTAGGTGGCCATAGAAATCATGGACTACACCTACCAGTACTGTGTGTCCAATGAAAATATCACGCAGGGCGAACTGCAGGAGGTTCTGGAGGAGCTGATGGACCAGGAGTTTAACACCCTCTGCGACGACGACTCCATTCCGGAGATCTGCCGGAATCTGCTGCGCTACAAGTTGTTGGCCCAGCAGAATCAGTATCCACAAATAGAGGCTGAACTGAGTAAACTTCCCGCTGGCAAGGAGTGGCTGCGTCCGGATGTTAAGATTACTTACACGCCCATCGATGGGGACTCGTCTTCCGATGAGGACATGGACGACAGTGACGAGGAGGACGATGATGAAATGGGCCAGGGAGACGAGGACACTCCCAGTGGCAGTAAGCGGATGACTCGTTCGCAGGCACGAAAGCAGCAGGCTGAGGAGTTTGTGGAACCAGAAGATGGCTGGACCACCGTGCGAAGAAAGTGAATTTCGTAGGAATTATTAAAAAGAAGCCTGTTAGTTTTTTAGTTGTAATACGCTGTATTTACTTCCTGGAGGTCCAGAAAACGCAGTGGTGCAATAGGTGCACGCGTCACGGGTTGGTGGAAAGTCCTGCACAGGTTGCAGTTAACTGGAGAAGCCTTCTTCGAAGTGGAATCCTTGATGTCCTTGCCCTTTTGCAACTGCGACCAGGAGGTGAACTCTGTGCCCTTGGGCAGCACTAGCTTGGGATCCACCACCGAGGCAATGGAATCTACATCTACTGTCATTGAGAGATTTATGGCAGGGTAGATGAGGAAGGCAAAGAACCAGGCGAAGACCATCACCAGGAAGGGCACAAATACGGCGAAATACTTGTCCGGCAAATACGAGTGCAGGCCAAACTCCACTGGCAGCAGGGCCCAACTCACGTAGACGAGGAAGAGGACGGTAAACAGCATATAGAAGGCGAAACCATAGACCGCCCTATGCGGAGTCGGAGCCGGAGTGTGTTCCGGCATTGTCGTTGCTTTCGGGGATTAGCTTATCTTCCTTTGAGTCTGCGAACTGCTTGATGGTGTCCTGGCAGAGGAGTAGGCCCTCGAAGAAGGAGGTGATGGCAGTGCGCAGGCTCTTCACTTGATCCGCCTGGAAACTCACAACCAGGATATCGTTTTCCAGGCTCAACGTTTTCTGCACAAAATTCCGGCGCGGCTCCTTGTCGACACTAAGGACTTTGTAGGCGATCTCGGCCAACCGTGGTGTCTCGAACGGCACTCTTATTATGCTATTGAGAAAAATGTTACTAAGAGTGTATGGATTTCTTTATTAAATAGTTAAACTTACCATTCATTTGGTTTATTTGCAATTTGTGGCATCATAAAAGTTTTAACCAATCTGAAAATGCTCGCATGTCAATGAAGAACGTGAATGGCAATTTTGGAAGAAGAAGCAACTACCGGTTGTTTATCTCGCAAAACAGCTGATTGTGGAAATCTAATATTTAAAAATGTGATTACTTCATTTTTAAGTACATATAATTATAGATTAAGTTTTAGGAACTTACAACAATGGGATATCAACTACCAATTAAAACTCAGTAACCTCTCTATTTTGTGGTTTCTTTATTACAAAAAAAGGTGTCCAATATCATTGCTCCAAACAAATCCATTTAGTAAGTGATTACTTCTTGGACTTGACGACTCCCTTGGGAGCGCCCTTGGGTGCGGGCTTCTTGCCAACGGCCTTGGCACCTGGCTTGCCGGCTGTCTTTCCCGTCGGCTTCTTGGCGGCGGCCTTCACCGGCTTCTTCTCCACAACCTTCTTGACGGGCTTGACCAAAGCCTCACGCTGGCTCTTCAGAGCCTTGACGATCTTCTGCTCCTCGATGAGGAAGGCACGAACGATCCTATCCCGCAGACAGCTATGGCACAGGACACCACCGTAGGTCCGGGAGACGGTCTTCAAACGCTTGGACATCCTGGGACGCTCGCTGGGCCGGGAGGGCGTGATTCCGTGGAGCTTCTCCTTGCACTGACCACAGCGTGGCACAGTGGGGTTCTTCTTCACGTACTGGTACACCAGACGACCTCCGGGAGTGCGCACACTGTAAACAAATGTAAGAGGCCTTAGTAATCTTGGATATCCTGTATATGACCTGCTACTCACATGCGCCTCTTGTTGGAGCGGGTGTTGTACGACAGACGTCGCCTCAGAGTCAAGCGTTGGACCATTTTAAAGCTTCTGAATCCAATTGGCGACCCGGAATAAACACCAGTCCCAAGGAATTCATGGAAAATATCACAGAACAAAGACGGAACATCATAAGTGCGTTGCCACTACATAGTAGGCGAGTTTTGCATCACATTTCACGCCACTAAAGCGCTTTTTGCAATCAAAATATTCATTAAAATTAAAACACAAACCTCTCCGGAAATCAAAAGAAGGAAGAAGAGAATCTGGAGATGCAAGAAAAATCGATGACAATAATTGCTATCGATAATTTCAAAACATTTTCCTTTACAACATTTAACTGATAAAATATATATTAATTAGTACTAAGACCAGACAATTATTCGTGCTTTTTAATTTGTAAACTTCCAAAAAGTAAAATTATGAATTATTAGTGGTTGTGCAGCCCTGACCCGCCACTCCGCTAAAACTTATCGATAGCCTGTTGATTACCAAACTCCCATCTCCATTGCTTAAACACGCGGCTGTTTTGTAAATAAAAAAGAGTTCTTTCAGTTTGAAACGAAAAACATGAGTTTTCTGAAACCCAAGACCCACATAGAAAAGGGAGATGTGGTCATCCTTTACTTGAGAGTCAGTTCCATGCATGCCATCGAAGCGGTGCCCGAAATAGTCAATAAAAAAGGCGAAACAATACCGCATATTTTTCAGACCAATTATGGTTCGCTAAAAGTTGAAAGTATGTTAAAGCTATAGAGTTAATGGACCCTACTAACCCTAATCCCTGTTCTAGATATCATCGGCGTCGAGTATGGCAGTAAAGTGGAGCTCTCCAAGGGCTGGGCTCACGTCCTGCAGCCAACGCCGGAACTCTGGACACAAACGCTGCCCCACCGCACGCAGATTATTTATACGCCGGATATCAGTATGATTATCCATCAGCTGGAGGTACGACCCGGTGCCGTGGTCGTTGAGTCGGGCACAGGATCGGGATCACTGTCGCACTACTTTCTAAGAGCACTGAAACCCACTGGCCACCTGCACACCTTCGATTTCCACGAAGCTCGAGCGGATCAGGCACGCGACGAGTTCCGGCGACATGGTATCGCCGACTTCGTCACCGTCTATCACCGGGACGTTTGCAATCTGGGCTTTGGCGCGGAACTGGATGGAAAGGCCGATGCGGTCTTCTTGGATCTGCCCGCGCCCGATCTCGCAGTGCCGCACGCCTTCAAGGCGTTGAAGCTGTCCGGTGAGTGGCCAACATCGCGTTGACAACTAGTTGTCAGCGCCCTTTTGCGGGCAATCCGGCAATCAGGCGGATATGTTGGGTTAACTGGGCTGGCCAGGTACATTTATACAAGCATAAAACTGTACCTAGATAGAATCGTTTAGTTTTGAATGGTTTTAAGTTTAGTACCAGTTAGAGGGCTTTACCAAGTAGTACTACTATTTTCTAAACAATTTTGAGTAAATCTTAACTTATTTATTTATAAAGTGGGAAATACGTTCTTATGATTGTACCTAATTGGGGAAAGGTACCAAAGCGCTTTGAATATCCCAACACTGTCGGTCGGTCAGTCAGTTATCCATCCAGTGAGCCAGAGATGCAGTCAGCTAGTCAGTCCGGCTGCCATTTCACCGTGTTTGACATTGAATGAGCCCGCTTTTGACACTTGATGCGGCCAAGGCAGGCTGACCGGGCGAGTTTGTCATTAGGCGGATGGGAGCTTCCAATGTACAGCGGGCTTGCACCGAACCTAGGGTGCTACTGTATTGGAGGCACACATACAAAATGTCAGGCAAATCAAGTAGCAAAAAAGTTAGGGAAAGCTTACCCACCAGTATATTCAAATCTTTAGAAGCTATAATAGAGTAATTATTATTGAGGGCAAGCGAAAAATCGCGAAAAATAAGTAAACCTGATTTCCCCTTCCCTTTTTTCGCAGGAGGTCGTTTCTGTTCGTTTTCGCCCTGCATTGAGCAGTCGCAGCGCAGCATCCAAGAGCTAACCAAGCTGGGCTTCAACGAGATTGTTTCCTTGGAGGTGCTGCAGCAGGAGAACGTGGTGAAGACTCGCACGCTGCCCGTCATCGATCTTGAGTTCCTTAAATTGCCCAAAACCGATGAGACGACGACGACGACGGCAGCAAATGCCGAGGAGAGCAAGGCGCCAAAGGAGGTGAAGAAGTACCTGACCTCCAGTAATCCCCAAACCCTGCCCGGTCACACGGGCTTCCTCACCTTCGCCAGTTTGCCACCAAATATACCCAAGGCCTGATGAATAAACTTGAATTTACTTTTATTTGACCCACGAACCACGAGCTTCATCATTCGTCGTAGGAGTACGTGTACGAGAATTCCTCGAAGTACTTGCGTTCGCTGGTCTTTACAGATCCGCAGTGGTAGCATCGATGCAATTTCACTTGCTCCTGGCTCTTCCGGTTCCAGGACTTTCTTTCGGGCGCCCAGGGTGTTCGCTGCTCGGGAATGGCCACCTCGGTGCGCTCCGGATTGCCGCTGCAAGTGGGACAGCGACCCACCACATTCGGTTTGGGCAGCATGCCATAGATGAGTGGTCCCGGCGGTTGTTTTCCGTAAATGGTGACCACTTCCGGGAGGCTGGAGTACGGGCGGGTGGCAAAGAGCTTCTCGCGGTTGAGAAAACTGAAAGAAACAGGTGAGCAGTTGTTGAATAAGGAGTTTATTCTGGATAGGAGTAACTAATGCATATGGCTTTGATCAATAGGTCATTAAAGCTGTTGCTAATTTGAATTATAAATATGTTGCTAAGGTGAAAGTTTAAGGCAAAAAGAAAAAGGGTTCGTTTATTGGAGATTACCGACTAATAAATCAGTAATAAGTACTTCAACTTCTAATAAAAGCAGTTAAAATTTGCATTCATTCCCGTATTTAAAGATAAACGAATAACAATCATTGGGACTTCGTGCAGCATAGAGAAGGCTACTCACTTGGGCCGCGGCTGCAGCCAGAGGTTGTTGATGCGCTTGGTGCGCATTATGTCGCCCAGTTTCTGGAGGAGTCGCAGGTTCTCCCGCTCGATCTGCTGCTGGCGCTCCCGCTCCACTTGCTGCTTCTTCCACTTGCGCTGCACGTGCTCGTGGGCGCGCGGCGAGTGGGTGTCGATGGCTGGGCGGGCGGACATGACCTTCTCGCGGTGCTGGGCGTACCGCAGTTGCTCCCACGGCTGCTGCAGCAATTTGTCGCGTCGTGAGATCATCTTCGGTGGTTTTCTCGGAGGGCAGATGTTGATGGGCGGCTGGCTAGTGAGTGCTTGCTTACTGTATTACTGTTTAATCCGGTTGAAATCCTGCGCTGTGTGTGTTTGCCACAACAAACAAACAAACAAGTGTCGGTGTGCGGCCATAACAACCTTGCCAGGACAACGGACCCTCGCCGAATGTTGCACCATCATGCTGGGATTAAGTTCAACAACCAAACGGACGAACAGCGCTGGAATCGAATGAACCAAGAAAAATCCAGGCGGCGGCCGCTTTGCTCAGCTGTCCGCCGAGTTGTCCATCCGCGCAGAGTGACATCTCCAGTGACTCTTGACTTGCAAATTTGCAGGCCACTGCCAGTGCGGTTGTTACATAATTCTGGGCCGCTTCTTCTGCTGCTCCTGCTGCTGCTGCTTGTTAGGTCTGCCCAGTGTTCTGGCCCAGGATTTCTGTGTAGTAGCCGCTCTCATCGAAAAACACCGGACTTTGGTGTGGCGGCAAAAGTTTCTTTCTTCTTTGTTGCTGCCGCAGTTGCTGCTGCTGTTGCTGCTGCTGTTTGCTGTTGCTGCTGCTGCTGCAACTGATGTTGCTGCTGCTCATATGTCAACCGGCAACAACATGCAACCGGCAACAACTGGTTGCCGTTCTAAATACTCCTCGTTTAGTGTTTTGATGGATGTTAAGTGCCAGCCCCATATTGAATTCAATCATTTTGCATCGATGGCAGTGGGTTCTCGGTAGTCATTCAGTTTTTGCTATCTTCAAAGTGCTCGCAGCTCGCTTTGATCTGCAAATCCGGAATTTGTTGCTCCTCCTCGCTGATTAGCTAACGATGTGGTATTAACTGAAAAACAAAAAGAATAACGCGCCTTATTGCTTTTTAACATATATGTACACCTCCCATTTGCTGATTTGGGCGGCAACCGATTAGTATATTATAAATATTCATTGTTTATTATTAGAGTCTTGCCTTATGACCTTTTCCGTGCAATTGAATTTACATTTTTGAGATTTGAGATTAAACCAATGTGTTGTGACACGCAATTTAAAACTAGATTTCAAATGAATTTCATTAAATGAGCTTGCTTTTTTTTTATTCAATAATTATTACACCGCCGCCTTGTTGGTTTCTCTAAGTAAAAATGCAAATATTCCTGATATTTGGTAACAATTGAAACGAATTTGAATTTGAATTTTCCACAGAGATATCAGTTAACCCATCTGAGTAGCCTTTGTACTTATTATAGGCTTGAATCATTTTGCACGGAGTTGGGCTCCTACTTTTTATGCCCCCTATACCCTTAACAAAGCTAAACAACCCATCCAACCACTTGCAATTCCCATCGATCCTGTCAAAAACGGAGTTCGGCGCAATTGTTCTCGTTTGAAGTTGATTAGCCCCCCGTTGTTGCTAACAAAATGTGTCTATTGTGCTCGGTTGCAGCAGCAGTGGATAGTGCGTGAGTTGGCAGTATTGGAAATATTGAAATTAAAGGGTCCACGCCGCATTATTGGTAAGTTAATTGGAAGATCAGAAGATCGGAAGATCGGTAATTCGATAGCCACAATGGCAACGTGTTGCTTATCACACAGCTCACCTTGTTAGACGCTGGGCCATTTATAAGTTGGATTATCTTGTTTGATGAATCGACAACTGTTACGAATTTCCACCATTCAGCTCCGGAGGGAGTCTCGCGGGTCGTCGCTTTTCACCTTTTGGCCAACATTGGAATCACAATCGCTTGACCGGAGCGCTTGACTCGTCACTAAACACCTGCTTAGTTGTGCATAAATTTCATTTGCTTATGATTATTTTTATTGAAAGTTTCCTCGCAAAATGCCATATAATTGTGCCGACCTGGCTCTGTGGTCCCGCCGCTGATGGGTGTGTGTGTGTGCTTGTGTGCAGTGTGTGTGTTACCAGGGTGCAGCCTTACGCCCGCCAGCAATATGGCCAGTTTCTCACCTTTAGAAGCCGGCCCCAAAGTCTCCGATAGCGAGGGACGAGCGCAAAATTGATGCCAGCGAGTGCCGCTCGATGAGTTCTGGTAATAGTGATTACGTGGATACCCTTTAAGGGTATTTAATCTTGCTTTATAAATAAAAAATTTGGAAAACAAGGCTTTTTCTATCTTAAGTAACTTAACAAGCAAGCTTAAAAGTTAATAATTGTAAAGCAACCTTTCTGTAAAATAAATATTGTTATATATCATGTTATTATATATAAATAAAATAAATGTTGTTATATATCATGTTATTATATATACAAGAGAAACAGCTTGAAAATGTTATAATTTGATTGGCGTGCAATTAACAATAATTACTACTTCAAAGCTGCTACTTATATAGGAATTTTGCAATCATATTTTTCAATGTGTGAACATGTGAAATTACTCTTCACTCTTTTTGGCTATTTAAAAACATCGTTGCAAGGCATTGCAATTCGCATTTAAGCAATTTTGCAATTGACCCGATAAACCTGGCTGCATTTAGGGAACCCTTTTGTTTTGATTAGCACTCCGCACAGCATATACAACAAAGTGTATGGCATACAGAGAGGTATGGCGATCTGGGTCCTGTCCATTTATTACAACATGAGCCGGCAAACGGCCACAACTGCGGAAAGTCAGTTGAAAACTGCGATTTGCTGTCAGCTAATAATAATAATTTCGATATTGAAAATACGTTTCCTTAGTTAGGTACGACACTAAACGATTTCGCCCAGTCGCTCGGCGACGGCGGTGCAGCAGTGCTAAAAGTCAGGCAGACAATACCAGCACCACCACCAACTGCAACACCAACAGCACCATCAACTGCACCACCAACTGCACCACCGACTTGCAAGTTGACCGTTGGTGGGGGCGTGCTATTTGCTGCCGCTGCTTCTTCCCGCTCTTTTTGTACTTTTTTTCTTTTGCGGACAGGTGGTGTGTGGTGTCGATGTTGCCCGGATCGTCGACTTTTGGCTCAGACTGTGTGTTGCCCATCGCCCATTGCCCATTGCCCGTTGCCCGTTGCCCGTCGGTGTTCAATATGAGCCACAATTGAGGCATTTAATCGAGCATCTCTTAACACGCCTTGGAATGTTGACTTATTATTGGCCCAGCCAGCCATTCGTACACCCTCCGCAACGTCCGCGGTCGTCGTATCTGTATCTTTTCGCTGGTGGTGGTGGTGTTGCCAGCAAAAGTATCTGGCGGGTCTGGCAGGCCAGGAGTTGGCCAGCAAAAGGAGAGACTTGCGTCGGTGTCAGGAGTCTGTAGTTACCTCACAGTAAAAGCGTTTATCATCATTAGACTCAATCTAAAGACGTTTTCGGTTGGGGTTATCATGTTGATTATGTTGTGTGAAAACAAATTACATTTCTTCTCGCCCTCTCGCGTTTTAGCACCACTTGGTGGTTCTTATACCGCTGCTGGCTAATTACGTAGATGATCGCTGATTTCAATTGTGCTTATTGACAAACCAATTGGCCAATGCCACAGATGATTTTTGCTTTCGCGTTTTCTTTGCCTCTGCCTCTGCCTTTTGGTTTTGGTGAAAGGAAAGCCTTTTTCCCGAGCCGTGAGAAAAAAATATAGCAAAGTCGTACAACAGCGGAAAATATTTCCAATTTGCTAATGGCAATAATTGTTTCTACGTTTTGGTTTTTTGTTTTTACCTCAAGTACCAATACTTGGCTATAATTTGTTCTTTTATAGTTTTTTGTTTTTTTTTTGGTTTTATTTTGCTTTGCACAGCTGTGTTCTATATAGTTGCTGTTGTTGCAAGTGCCATGGCCCGCAGCTGCAACAACAACAGCAGCAACATAGGCGGCAACAGCAACACACAACTGCAACTGCAACTGCAACGGCAAGAATAACTGCTTTAGCAAGGTTAAGTTTGGCCCTGACTGCCTGATTTCAGTGGACAGCAAGTTAAAAGTTATACAAATAAATACAAACTTTAGCAGTGCTCAAAAATATAATTAGTAAAAGTGGGAGTTTTTAAAGGAAATACATAGTGAAAACAATTTAAAACCCTACAATAAATCAAAAATTAAATTCAAAATTTTAAACTTAAGTATGCAGTTTAAAGCTTAAGAAACTTCCACGACATTATGCAAATTTTGTAGTTCAGTGTAGTTTATTTGTCGTGGCGTGGAAAACCGAAAACTCCAACTCCAATAAACATTTTATGCACTTTTAAATGCATTATTGTAGTTGCACCGATAACGTTATATTTTTTTCCAGCTGTGTTTTTTTTTTTTTAGATTTGTGCCACACACAGTCGGCGTAGAGAAACACAAAAGCAAATATAGTGGCACCAGGGTCAATGTCGCACCTTGAAGTTGCAGCGAATATATAGATTTTGAAGCCGACATTTTTTTTTGTCACAATTTATTGCATTCGGTTGGGGAGTCGAGCTTTTGCCATTTTTATGTGTATTATTTTATTTGCCTGAATCTGTGTGTGCTGCTCGACCATTTTATCTTGTCAACGCAATCGCCTATGAGTGTTTCTTTTTAATTAATTAACAACAATCGCATGGGTGTCAATGGCATGCCTAGGTGGCACACTTGGCTCCCATGGATTCGGTCTTTAGTGTCCTCGGTATGCCGAAAGTGAGTGGGGGAAAATGAAATGCTCCTTCTGTGCTCAATCCCAAAGCATCGAAAAAATGCACATAAAGTTTCTCTGCCACAAAACAACTTTGAGCTATGCAGCAACTGCAACTCAACAGGTATGCAATGCCAATCAATAAACTTTCGCACAGAGAAGCCGCAGGCAGCTCAATTCTCGATTCTCGGGGCTCCATGGAGAACTAATTGAGCCATTTCGAGGTCTATGATAATCGTTTTTGATGCAGCAACCGGCTGAATCCAACTGCCAGCCAAACGAAGCCAACGCCTTCACATTATCCAAAAGTCAGACTATGTCAACTTGAAGCTACACAGAAAGTTTTAATTTTCTATAAGATTTACATTCTAGAAAAACTGGGTATGCAAATAAAGAAACGTTTAAAAATGCATCGCCAATTGCATTCATAAATTTGTTTAATATAGTTGTACTATTTTATGTGACTTTTTCTTACAGTGTGCAATAAAATTAAAGTTTTGTTTATGAATGGAATTACACGACGACATTTAGATGGCCAAAAGAGCAGCTTGGCCAGGGCAACGCAGCTGGAAATCGAGAGGCCGCCGACTCGGCTCAGATTCACAGACACTTCATCTAAATGTCAGGCCATATCTAGCGACACTCGCAACACTCGGATTCGCACTAGCCGGGTATCGGATTGGTCTTTGGCTTGGTACTTGAAGCTGGACATCTCTTGGTTACTCCGGTCGCCGGTCTCCGGTCTCCGGTTGTCGGCTCTCTTTGGCGGCTGCTTTGGCCAAATCAATTGAGCCGCCTTACCCCATAAACGAGCCAAAACAAATGACTCCGACTTGCCTCGAGAGGCTGCGACTGAGACTGCAACTGTGACTGTGACTGCTCTGCTCTTGGGACCCGGGGCAGCTGAAGATCATTAGTATAATTTAAGTAAATTAAACGCAGCGATTAGGTTGGGGATACAGCGCGCTGTATCGAGTGAAATGAAACCAGGCAGGATGGACGGGCAGGCGCAACAAACGGCACCAAGTATTCGCCCCAATCGCCGTTGTCGGCAAAATGCTTGTGTTTATTTAAATTTATTGTAACATTTTCGTTGGCGATTTCAATTTGTAAAACAAGCGAGCAAACAAGCTGTTAAAATATAATGATTGGCACCAATGGAGTTGCAGTCGTTGCAATCGTCGGTGCTGGAGACGGGACCAAATCGTACTCCAAGATGTGGGTTAAACTGGCTGCATATGCTTATCCGATTCCCGGGAGATGCTTAAAGTGAATTTATGCGGCGTTTAAGCATTGTCCGGCCAAAGTATTTTCGCTTTATGATTGCCATGAGCCGTCGAATGCATAAACCATTTGGCATTGAAAACTATCGGTTAGCATACATTGTCTTTTTGGTTTTCCTTTTATTTGGTTTTTTTTTGTTTTTTTTTTTTTAAGCCAGCCAGTAGAGTTGCGGGGCTTTTTCCCACACAGACAATGGGCCAAAACGGCGACAACTGAGTCTGGCCTGGTTGGTCTGGTCCCGAGGCTTGAGCCTTGTGTCTCGGATCTCTCCGCATCGTGTGCAATATGAGGAGCGATGCAGAATCGACTCCCTGTGCAACTGCAACTGCAGCAGCGATCACAAAAGCTCGCTAGGAGCCAGACGGAATTACAAGAGCAGGGCTGCGGAACAATGCCAAAATGCAGGCAGTTCAATTGAATACAGTGGGTCATACAATCGTGTATTTATTTTTAAATTTTTATTAGTAGCTTTTTGACGTGGTACCCTAAAGTGCCATCAATATGAACACTTTAAGTTTAGAAATTAGACATAAATAAATGAACGAAAAGCTTATTATGTATATTGAGGAATTTCATTGAACAATGCGCAAATTTTATAAAAAATAACAAATAAATTCTGTAAACTTTCCCCCATTTCCCAAGCTCTGGCCACTGTGCCATAGCAATTGACAAAAGCCTCGAGTACTCCGGCACCAAGCAGAAACAACAACCACTGCAGTGAAAAGAACAAAAAGCGAGTAACAAACAAATAAACAGTCAGTAGAGTCAGACACAAACAGCAATTCATATTTGCTCTGATTTATATGGCGTCTAGAAGTTTTCCATTTTTATTATGTATCATTATTATTATGATTTTTTCCCAGGCCAAAAGGCTATGGAGCTGACTGGCTTTTTCTTGTGCCCTGCTGGCCGGTGTAATCAATCAGCGGCAGGAGCTACGGAATGGTGGAACTCCCGGTCTGGTTTTCGGTTAAGGATCTCTCTGTTGCGCTCTGTGCGCGAGTTGGGCGAAAATTAATGTTCTTTAATTTGCAAGTTTGTGTCCTAAGTCTTTCGTTTCGGCCTGCCACACACAGGCTAAATTGGAGTTGAATGGGGGGAGGGGTGGAAAGAGGGGTTGGGGTTGTCTTTGCCGCAGTTGCTGTGGTTGCTGCAGCAATTGTTGTTCTTCTTGTTGTTGTTGTTCCCCAGAAATGTCATTAAAGCGCCACACAGATCTTCGTTGCGGCTGGGTGTGCAAGCGCATTTTGATCTCCTTTGAGTCAATGTCAATTGCTGGCATCGCCCGCGGATCGCTGAGACAAGAGAAAAAGATCTGCATAGCTTGATATTCTAATTGCTGAAATTGTTTGCCACAGACAAGTGTGCTTGTGTGCGGGCTTGTGGCTGCCATGCCCAATGAATAATCATTGAAATCCGTTCGTTGACAAAACCAAACAACAGCCAAGCGACACTTAGAAAAATTGAATATTTAAAATTGTGTTCACAGAGTTTAAAACCCATGTTTTAATTAGGTATTACTGGGAAATCAGTGTTTAATTAATTGAAAATTCTAAATTCTTTTTCCTAATATTATAAATTATAAGTCAGTTCAGTAGAAAAAAAACTTGCCATAGCCCACTATTTTTCTGAGTAACTCAAATTATGTTAATTAGCTGATGAGTATTGTTTTATGTACTGTATGCCACAGTATTGTGTTTAAGCTTGCTTATATAGATTTTGATTTAATTATATAACTAGATCTGCTAGTGTCAACTGGCCAGTGAGCTGATTTCTCTGCGTGGAGGAGAGAAACTGGGATGCCTGCGCTACATGGCCCTGTGTCTCCTGCCTCTTTTGGTGGTCCCTGCCTCATTGGCCTCCTCATTGTGTCGCACTGATCCAAATCGCATCAAATTTTTGCGCTGCACTCGTTTTCAGCTCAGTTTTGCTGTTCCCCTCGATTTTTTTTTGGCTGGCTGGCTGTGTCTGCGGGTCTCCTCCTTGCTCTTTGCGCTTTTCAATCAGATATGAAAGCTGGAGCGCGTCTTCGCTGTTGTTGTCGCAACGCAGCTTTACTTTACTTAAGTTTTTTTTTTTATTTCGTTTTTTTTTTTGGGCCTGTGACTTGATTTTCTTAATTAAATTTTTTGCTACGCCGCTGCCAAGGCTATTCCCGATCCGCCGGCTCCTGCCGATGATGATAATGGGGGTGGGGATGATGTGTGTGTTTTATAAGTCGAATGTTGTTGGCTCAGTCGCTGATTTGAGGCCCTTGATAGGCTGAGCTCGTTGTTGCCGCAGTTAACACACTCCCACAACCGTTCCCTTTGCCAAAAGTGCATTCACAAATTTGCCAATAAAAAAAAAAAAAAACTCGAAGCGAAGTGGAAAAAAAGCCACCAAAATCAGCTTCTTTTGCTGCACAATCTTAGGAGCCATTACGTGCACTTGGCCGCTCAACAAGAACTTGAACCTCATTAACCCATCAGCCACCCGAAAACAATTTGACCCGAGCTCAACTCCAACGTAATGCCAGGCATCCAAAGTTTGAGCTCGGCTCGATGCCAGCATCATTTACATCATCATTCACAATAAAATAAAAGTGCACACGCCCACTTAAAAGGGCCCCATAAATTGTATGGAATAATCAGTTTCAACATAATTTATTGTAATTTACGAGTGTCGGCTAAAGCGGGCCACAAGTTTATATATATTTTTATGTGCACAGCCGTATAGCACTGACATTGCCAGAAGAGGAGTCGCCTGCGCTTTTTTTTTGTTTTTATAGAGCAGCTAAATGCTACAAATGAAAATCCTAAACGAAACATTGAAAGCATCTTGATAAGAAGCCGAGAAACGGCAGGCGAACATTACTTTTTTTTCTGTTTAGCTAAAGGAGAGCCAAAGTTGAACTCCAGACAAAGTTGAAGTCGAAGTGGAAGTGGAAGTCGAAGTCGATTTGAAGCCGAGCGTGCAAACACCTTGGAAACTCCATATTTCATTGCCTAATAATATTTTTGAGGGCGCTGCTTCATCTAGATGTAGGGGGTATTTGGGGTTTTGAACTTCTTCGAATTACACATCCAGTTTCTACAGTTGGGAGCCTATTGTAATTGAAACGATTGTTTTGGCTTGGCTCACTTATATTTCCCTTTTGTATCAATCACTCAATAAAAATTCAACGATCAATCAATATCAGCCATCAGGCGCAGCAGATTCCCATCGAAAGTTGGGCTTTTGTCTTCGAACCATCCGCATACTCGTCCGCATACCATTTTCAATCAGAATTGAAATGTCAGCGGATAATAAACTTCAAGTGTCAATGCGATCGCAGATTGACAAGTCGACAGGCCGAATATCCTTTTCCTTTTTTTACTCCTATTATCGCCGCTTCGCAATCATTCAAAGTTTCATCGTTGCTTCGTCAATGGTCCTCGTATCTGTATCTCTATTTTTGTTTTTCCGATTTCATTTACAGATATCATCGGTTTGTTTTGCATACGATTGTTAAGCTCATTATAGAGTGGCTATTTATATGGCGGCACAATACAAAAAGCTTTGGCATTGGCGTTCGTTTAAATTGGGAAATTTCACTTTGTTGTTAAGGGTAAATAACCTTGGATTGCGGTTGGGTTTTGAATTGTTATTTCCTGGACTAGCACAATAAATCTAACTTTAAATAGCTAATAATAAAATAGCTTAGTTAACCTCTTATTGATTTTAGGATAATCCCCTTTTCAAAAGGCGTACCAATTAAATTTGAAACTCTTTCAAGCTCGACTCAAACTTCATTTAAACATCAAGCAAATAGCTGGTAATTTGTCTAGGTGCCCAAAAAGAAAACGAACCAAACTGGCAAACGGTGAAGCTAACATTTTTTTTCGTATTTCAGCTGATAGATCACTTCAGTTGAAGTATTGGCAAATATTTGCTTGTTTACTTTGATTAAATTTCGCCGTCCAAAGCGCTTTCATTCTGCAATTATTCAGCGAGCGTAATAAGTCTGGAAAACCCTCCATGTTAACTGCAATTTCTGCGAGTTCAAAGTGCTTAGTAGACTCTGAAAAGAATTGCAGTTAAGCTACACAGAAAGAAAAGAATAAATGTTTTTGGTGATGCTAGAGTATATACATACATGTATTCTTTGTTTCTTTATGAATCTGTAAAATAATAATAAGAAAACTAGATTTTAAAGTTAGTTGGATATTAGTTTAAATATAATAGTGATTGTTTTGACCTATTTTTTTCGGTGCACAGTCAGGAATTGTAGCCTTCCCCAGAGTTCGCTAATTTGCCACTGAGTGGAGGACTTGACTGGGGAGTTACCTTTCCGTTGACCAGGTCGGCGCGCATCTTCCCAGCGTAATTTAAACTAAATCGGTTTGCTGGCCGAACTGCGTAGAGCATCGAAAGATCCACAGTTGAGGTCTGGCCCAGTGTAATGGCTAACACGGACAGGAAAGCCACACACACACACATATGAGAATAGAGCGGCTGCGGTGGGAGCCGTTGCATGTGCAAAAGTTGGCCCCGTCTTTCGGCTCCGTCTTCTCGTAATAATCAATTATTTCTGTGTAATTTATGGTAATGTTCAGTCATGATGGATTGACTGCTCTAATGTCGCTCTAAATCTTTGTACCTCGCTTGCCGGAGTACGCTTGCCAGCCAGCCATCCACCATAGCCATCCCACTGGAGCGGCCCCAAAAGCCAGCCAAATCCAAAACTAAAACCAAAACCAAAACCAAACCAGAGCAGAGCAGAGTGGGTTTCAAGGAGCGGAGATCTGGCCCAGGCAGGTGCAATTGCTCAGCTTGGAGAGATGTTTCTGCGGCGCACGGGTCTCCCACTAAAGACTGGCCCGGCTGTCTGCCAAAGAGCCGAACTCCAAACTGCACGGCAGGTCGATGAACAATGGGTGTTATCGGTGAAATATTTAAGGGATTATAAAGATTAAACTAAATATTATTTATTTATTTGTGATTTGTATAGAAAAACAAATGTTCACTGCCATCCCAAATATCAAATACCTTACTTCACCTACTTGCAACTTCAGTATGCTTTCACAATATTATTTCAAAAATGTACTCACTTTGCGAACTCATTAAGCCCATGGTGCAGCTCGCTTCTCTACTTCCGTCACCTCGCCCCATCTCCAGATGCCTCACCTTCCCGCAGAGGTAATATGTAGCATATGTTTTCGTAAGTTTTTTCTTGTATTTTGTTTAATGGCAGCTTAGATTACACTGGACTCCGATGGGCAGGTGTGTGGGGCATGGGGAAAAACAGAGCTTCGCATGTTGACTGCAGCTTCCAACGGATCGTCGGAATCCCCCGTGGAAAACCGTTGCCCCCCCCCCCCCCCCCTGCGCCCAACAAGCGCATGTAACCGATGTTTAAAATTGCTCTGTGATTTTCGTGGCGAAATTAATGTTAAATAAGCTTTTAGTTTATGTCCCGCCACAGCGTTGATCAATTTCTCAGTCACCTGGTCCTCTTCATTTCTAGCTGGTTTTTCCTACTGCTGCTGCTCCTACTTCTTTATCCCCTTCTAAGCCTTGTTTGCTGCATTGGCTGATTGGATTTGTGGCTTGTTTATGTGTAAATTATGCTTGTACACATTTTACCCACAATTGTGTATAAATTATAGACGAATTATTGTGTTTGCTGTTTGGCTTTGGTGCGGCTTACATATTAATATAGCACCAAAAGCCGCCTCCTAACATTTGAATTTCAAACGATGGTAAGAGTGTGTAGTGAATGGCTTAAGTACGAGTTGCATTGGAATACAATTGTGGCTTACATTTTGTGTAGAAGAGATTTGAAGAAGTGGAGAAAGTATTGTAGGCTTAGCTAAATATAAAAATAATTAATATATCAACACATATAAATATTAATAGTATATAATACATCCCCAATGGTCAACTCTTCTCCCTGGCTCCTTTCCTAAGTTACAACTTTCATACATAGCCTTTGGTGAGGGCGGAGTGGAATATATTTGGCTTTTAAGAGCTGGGGCATTAGTTCCATTGGCAATTGCTGTGAACTGCATAAAAATGATTTGGCATGCAGTGGCAGAGCGAAAGCAACGAAATCACCAAAATCTCCTCGAGGGCCTGCTTAGTAGGTGGTTTCAAGTTTGCGGAAAGTAAATGGTTAGGGCCTGGGAAAGATGCATAGAAAATGGATTTTTGAGGGCCTGAGGTTTGGGAAATCCTTAAGCTTGCCGTGGTGTTATGCAAATACCTGGGGCAACATCATCGCCACCAGAATCAGCAGCACCACAACAGTCTGCACCACCAGCACCACTCTGAGCACCACTCTGAGCACCACTCGGGGCACCACCCTGTGTGCAGCACAATGGCTACCGTGCGCGTGCAACAGAACACGTACAAAACAGCAGCTGTTTAACATTTATTTGCCTATTTATTAATTTCATGTAACATTTTTTCCTAGGAAAAGTTCCACAATGCGAAATCAAAGCCAAAAGGCAACAAGCTCGACGCATTCTCTTGACGCCAGGCAGTCGCCTCGGGTTTGCTTTTGGCTTTTGGATTTTGGATTGCGACTGCGACTTTGACTGGGACTGAGACTGGGACTGGGTTTTGGGTTCGGGTTCGGGTTCAGTTCCAGGGTCTTCGAATTGTCCAAGCTATCCAGCCGGGCCAACTGTTTTGGGCCCAAGACAATAAGCCAAAAGCCTGGGGCCTTCGGGAGGGACTTTTTGCCATACTTCTCCCACTATTTGACTCGGTCTCTGAGCTCCTGCGACTGTTTATGTTGCTGCTGCTGCTGATGCCACAAAAAGTGTCGTGACCCCGGCCAAGGCATTGCATATGGCCAGGATTGTGGGAGGCTTAAAGAGCAGGAGGAGCTGGCTGCAGCCTGGAGGAGCTGGGGTAACTGGAGGAGGTCGGACGGTACAAAAATTACATGTTGTTCCTGTTGAAATGTTTGGTTTTGTGCGCCCAGCATTCCCATTGTCGTCGACGTTTATTTATAAATTTCTTTGCGTTGTTTACCTTTTGAAATACTCTTCATAATCGGGTAACTAAGCTAAAACAATTCAACTAACATTTTTATTATTATATAGAAGCTTAGTAAAAGAGGTCGTGTACCAAAAAGCTGATGCATATGTTTTGGAAATATGTTTAAAGAACTCTGATTTCTTAGATACTTTTTCCATGCGTATTAAGGAGGAAGGAATAAATCAATTGCAAGATTTTAAAAAGAGTATATATTTTTGTATACTCTTGCATCGTTTTTGTGTGATTTAGTCTTTTTGCTAATATGAAGGCCCAAGGGAAAATATGTAACAGTCCTCGTGCTGCTCCTGCAGCCTCAGCCAGGAGTCGTCGTCTCCTCGGCGATTGTCGCTTACATAAGCATCTCTGGCTAGGACAAAGGAAATGCAAAAATGCCAAAAATCGCACAACTCAAAAAAACAGAAAAAAAATCGTATAAAAAATAAAACAGTCGAAGCTGAAATACAGAAAACGCGAACGCGAATTCGAATTCGAGTAACTTGTGTGCACAAAACGATTCTGGCACCCATGAAGAGCAGTAGTGGCCGATGGATTTGGGGAGCATCGGACGGGAGGATCATCGAATCCGGCCTGGGCGGGTGGTGATCGTGGCACATTTGCATACAATGAGGCCAGTACTGCGGCACACACCCCATCCCCCCTCCGTGGCAACTCACCCCTCGCCCAAGTGCTATATGTTATCTGCGACTGTGACCTACACCAATATTTCTGAGAATGCTGCTGTTGGCCGACGTCGTCGCCTGGAAGTGTGTCGTCGTCGTCCAGTCCCAGGTCTCCATCTGCAGCTTCACTTGTGCACTGGGAGAAATTTATAGAGCATGCGTGAAATACATACCTATTATTTAAAACCGGAAAGATATACACATATATGTATATCAATGTTATAAATGTAAAAATATATTCTGTAGAGATCACTTTTTTTTTTGTATTTAAGGTCCGATTGGGTTGGCTCTTTCTCCAAGTGCCTTCCTCCATATCCAGCTAGCCAGTCACATAGCCAGTCAGTATCTCAGACAACCGACAACGGACGACGACGAGGAGTCATTCAATCGCGCCAGCTGCGGCGTCTACATCGTCAGCGTTCCGTTCCGTTTAGCTTAGGTTTTTCACTGCTCTCTCGCCTTTTTGTTTGCTTTGTATTTTTCCTTTTTTTTTTTGTTGTATTTTTGTTTTTTTGTTGCTTATTTTGTTGGCCATTCTACTTACAATATTTGTTGGATATCACCAAAAGATCTCGGCAACAGCAGCCGCAGCCGCAGCCGAAAAAAGGAGCCAGCCTCCTCAACGGGCGACTCTCGAGTGGGCCTGTGTGTGAAATCCAACTGTCTGGCGTCTGTTCTGCGTCGTCGCCGAGGTTTCATCGAGGTTTCATGAGTTCCATGCATTTCATGGGTTTCAGGGGGTTTCAACGGCGGTTCGTCGTCACCATGAAGTGCTGCCTCCCGTACGAGTATAGTGCTTTGAAATTGAAAATGTCTATGAATGCTACCCAAACTTGGAGCATTGATGTGGGGGGGAGTGGCTTTCGGGCTTAAATTTTCTATTTTTTTTTTTGTTCGCTGGTTTTTTGGGCGAAAGCGAATGATTCGAATTCGGCTGGTGGTTCAGAGTGCAAGGCATTAATGGAGGACCCAGGAAAATCATGACATTTTCCCATCGCGTCATTATGGTAATCATGTTATGATCAGTGATCTAAAGACACATTGCTGAGATATTCGCCTTGTTTATGATACATATGTGTGGGGATTTAGGTCAAGTCAGGCTCATTAAGCCTAATGGGCTAATGGCACTCTAAATAAATCTCCATTTTTGGTGGGCGCCTTTTGTTTTCAAAATGCACAAATGCAAATTGCTAAATTTCATACAAATAAGTCGCAAAATACCTAAACGTTTACGACTTAATAGGAATTTATAGAGCTTAAAAGTTTATTGGCAATAGAAATTATATAATTGCCCATTAAGCAAGCATTCATTTTGTGCAGGTTTTATAGTCCCCTTTTATGACATAATTTATTTTTCTATACTCCCACTGAAATGAAACAACTTCTGGAATTTCCTTCAAACGTATATACTTTACAAGTTTGTTTATTCAATAGGCAAAATACGAAAGCACAGTAATAAATAGGTGTATAAATAAGTGTTTAATAAATAAAATAATATAATTAACCTAGATTTAAAATGATTTAGATGCACATATACTCGTACATATGTATCTGCAAAGTTACTTAAACGCGATACAGAAATACGAATAATCGTAAAAAAACTTTAAGCACGCGCCATAAAAATGACGCTGTTAAAAACGCTACAACTAATAGAGCTCTCTTGGCATGGCCTATGTGTATTTTCGCTTCTGTTTCGACATTTTGCGGGCCAATCGCAAAACTGAAAACTAATTTCCAAGCGCTATTTTCATAGACTCATACTTATTTTTAAGTGTTTTTGTTTTTCTTCAAGATTGCACATACAAAATGGGAAATTGGAAAACAAAAAGGGCTATGCGGGAATCGCTTAAATTAGCTGTTATATCGAGAAACGAATGTGTTTTGTGTTGTGTTTCCTTCGTTAGATAAAAATAATTTAAACGCTAAGATGACAAGTGGCAATTAATTTAAGTGTGATTATCACCTGGCCGCCATGGCAAATATCCCATCTCCCATCTCCCATCTCCGATACCCGATCTCTGATCACTGGGTATTTCCAAGCTTTGCTGGTCGGTCACTAATTTTTGGGATCTGCAATATACATACATACATACATATAGATAGATATATATATGTGATGAAGGGCGGAGGAGGCATTAGCATAAGCGTGGCATGTGCTTGGCGGAAGCCTATAGCTTATCAATAATTAAGATGCCTTTTACTAGTTCTCGGCTTTGTTTTGGCGGCCTTAATTACTTAGCGATCGAGTGCCAATTGGCCGCAGTTTTTTGGAAATCGTGCCAGAAACTTAAAAAAAAACAAATCAATACACACTTAATACTAACCTCTATCCTCAACCGGTTCGCCGGCATCCCCATGGCCCGTGGCCGTTGGTATCGGTATCGAAATGGGTATCGGTGGCACCACCACCACCCCCTGACTTTCCCCCTCCAGGGAGTGCTCCCCACGTCCATGATGAAGTGCTAAGTGCTGGTGCTGCTGGTGGAGATGCGGCTGTTGTCCAAGTAGAAGCTGCTCGTGCTGCTGCTGATGCTGCTGCTGCTGCTGCTGGAGGGGATTTTGGTGGCTTTGACTCTGGCTCAAGTGCTGCGAAAGATGCTGATGATGGTCACCGGTTGGTGGCCACTGCTGGTACGTGACCGGTACCAAAGGATCCGACATCCATTCAAAACTAAATGCAGGTCCTATGGTCTGGGTGCTGCCCAAGCCACTTTGATGCGGTGTGGCACTCGTGGGCGTGGGGGGCGTGGTCGTGATGCAAGGACTCAGCTCGTGGGAGGATCCAAAGCTATCCAACGAAGCCTTCTGCGCCGATTCCGACCAGGGTGGACTGGGGTTCCATTGCTCTATAAAATCCGCCGGATCCGGGGGCAGTGATTTATTGGGTAGCCTCGGTCTCGTCGGCACTATGGTGGCATATATAACTGAAGCATCACTGCTGACCACCGATGAGGTGGCATACGCAGCAGCCGGATGAGTATGGATGGCATAGCAATCCGGTTCCGGAGTTATCGCCGCCGCCGGAGAACGTTCGGCGTGCAAGTAGAGTGGTTCCAGCTTGCGAGCCCGCTTCTTGGGCGGTGGGGGCGTGGTCGATTTGGAGGTAGGCGGATTGGGAGTACTTGTGGCATTCGGAGGATTAACGTGGCTATTCACTTGGCTGTAGTCGACGGGCTCCTGAAAACAAAACAGCGGCTGATCCTCCTTAAGCTCGATGGCTGCCTTCGCATGATAGACTCCACCATAAGTACCCATATGCGGATGGTGGTGGTAAGCTGTCGCCGGATGGTGGTGATGATGGTGGTGGTGCGGGTGGTGCGAGTGGTGTGGATGGGTGTGGTGGGTGCCAAAGCTACTGGCTATGCCCAAATTGGGTGTTGCGCCACCTGGAGTGGCCGGTGGATGGGATGAGTGGGGACTGTAGTAGCCGCTGGAGGGAGTTCCCGGTGGGATACGGATGCCACTGTCCAGCGGCATGCCGAACTGGATCTTCGACTGGACGGTATAGTAGTGATACAGCCAGGAGTTGGCCAGCATTATTGAGGCCTCTCGATCACTGCAAAAATATAATAAATATACGTTGTCTTCTAATAAATATTTCTAAATTATGCTTTTACGTTTCAACACATATTTTTAATAATATTTTAATTTGTATTAAAGATACTTAAACTTACTTGAGTACTTGATTTGTGCACACGATAACAGGTTGTTGCGTGGAGTCGGGACTATCTCGCACTTGTAAAACCACGTGTACCCACGTGTATTCTCCACTGGATCTCTGCATTCGTACTAGAAGAATACAACTGCGATCTTGTTCCGATTGGATAACTGAAAAAGTTAACAAATATATACGTTTAGAATTTAGGTATAAGAAAGAGCAGTCGACTTAAAAAATGTTTTTATTCGTCTTAGGGGTTTTGTGGTTTAACTGGTTTAAAGTAATATTTATTTAAATACGTTTATTCGACTTCCATTGGAAAAATCCACGCCATAGGAAGGTTTTACCGAAGCCTATGTCTTATGAATTCTTTTGAATAAATTAAGCTGTATTATAGATTAATTAAATATGTATTTTGTATTAATAGAAACTATATGGCTTTTCTTATGGCTTATAGGCAGTTTTATTCACCATTTGCAATCAATTATTAAGAGTAATATGTTAAGTAGCTAAAAGTGTGTGAAATAGCCACTTACTTAAGCTGTGCTTTTTTTGCGCCTCCGTCAGATTATCGCTGTGGATCAGATTGTACCAGGATGTGCCCTGCAGAGTCGACTTATCATAGCCCAAATGAAACTCGCCACTGAAAGCAATAAAAAAACGATAAAAATAATTCAACGTTAATGCTAACTCCCCATTCCCATTTATCGCCGCTACTCACTTTTTATCGATATGGGCTATTTTCATGTCCATCGAATGGATGGTGGTGAAGACGTTGGTGGCACCTTGCACCACACACTCCCTGGTTTCGGGCATGGCAATCGGAGTGCAGGTGGCCAAAAAGACGGGCTCGTTGCGACTGCAGAGCGGCAGGAATGACAAATAGTGACCCTGGACCAGGACAACCTGCAAATACACAGATGCAACGCGTTTAGCTTTGTTCTCCAATTGTGCCCCCTTGTTTCTACATCGGCTCCCACGAAAATTGGCGCCCAACGTGGGGCCAGCTGGGAGTACCTACTTTGGCCATTTTTGGACCGGCATGCCATCGTCTCTCTCATAGACATTTTACTCTGATTCCATAATTTAAAAAAGGCAATCACAGAAATGTTTGTATGCCAACTCCTCCACAAAAAAAAAAACAAAAACTCACCAGGCAGTCTCAGGCTCGTCGACTTGGAGCCATTGTCTCCCAATTAAAACGTGCCTGCATTTATTTCGACCCAACTGCAATTGCATTTTCGAGGCTTTTGGACCGCCGTCGCAGCTTCTTCTGCTTAAATGCAAATGCAGCCAACGATCCTGATACCAAAAAAAAAAAACAAACTCCCGATCCCCCAAAAAAAACCCGTCGGATGACGCAGACGCCACAGTCGTTTGTGGGGTTTGTTTTTCTTCAATTCTTTTTTTGGTTTTTGGTAAATGAGACGACCTTAGACTGGGACCAGGCGCCACTGCCGGCGTCGTCTCTTCTCTTTTTCCCTGGCTTTTGTTTTTTTATATTTCGATTTCTTTTTTTTTTGGGGGTTTTGGGCCTTTTGTCTATGGGGTATGGCCGTCTGGCACACTGGTTACTAGCTCTGAACTATGCCTGACCTCATTCATAATTATTTATTGGTCCATTTTTATTGCATATTAACGAGTGCCGGCCTGGTAGTGAATGTGCTTGCATTTTCTGCAACTCTGGGCCTGACTTTGCGGGTTATCGCCAGTTCAGTTCATGTGGGTCTAAAGCGTCGAGTGTGCTTAGGATTAGATTAGGCACTTGAGTATGTTCTGTGCAAGGCTGGGAATGGATTGCTCATTCAAAACTCTCAGGTCACTTGGAATATTCTGGTTTTAGATATTTTTAAATGGTTTCAGTCTTAGTGATTGGTGTCGTTAGCCTCCATTAGTTTTATTTTTCAGCATTAGTTCCCAGGTGCTTGTTACACCACTAAATGTAACATCTAATCTTTCTTCCTTATTGTGAATGGCCTTTCCTAAGCCAACGTATCACACGTGTGTCCACAAAAAATCTCACAGCTAGCCCTGCGAAATCTCACAGCCAGCACTTCCTGCACCTCATTAAACAGCCAACACTCAACTTAATTAAAAACGTTTTCAGCCAACTGTCAACGCCTGAGCTTATCTCCATAATTTTGCTCACTGCACATCTGCGCAAAAGCGAGGAAAAAAAAATGGACGCGGCTCGGATCGGCGAAGATATGAATAAAAGTGAAGCGACCGCCCACCACATGGTGCACAGTAGCAGATCCCACAGAGCATCCATGAACATCCATGACCAAAACGGGTAAGAGTTGCTGCCACAGCCAACGCTTCGCTCAACACGTTGACAGATTTGGTCTTGTCTTGTTCAACCTGCGGCTGAGATGGCTGGAAAGACAACTTCATATGGCCGCCTCGTTTTATTCACATCATCATCTTCACCATCATCATCATCATCATCATGGCGCAGGGAGGCGGCCAATCAGAGCAGCTAAGAAACCAGGTGGGATGGGGTCTTTTTGCAGCACCAGTGCCAGCAATGCCACCAGCACCCACCCGTTTCCCATCAACTGTCATCGTTTGTCAGCTTATGGAAAACTCAGGCTCGTTGGCAAGATGTATGACCAGTTGGCCGCCGGCTCAAACGCATGCTACGAGTTCTACTCGAAACTTCAAGCTTGCAACTTCAACTGCAACTCCATCTCCATTTCCCTGCCCTCATGCATAATTCATGGCAAAGCAAGATGTCGATGTTGAGCGGCGGATTGGAGCGGAGGAGCCTGCAGTGTGGTAAAGTGTTACACGCAACACGCTTCCCAGGTGATTCATTCATCAATTTCTGTCAGAGACTCACACGCGCTTACTCATCCACGCAAGAATGCACGGTGAAAAAATGCGAGAGCTATTAACTAGTTTCAATTTTACCAAACATATATTAAATGAAGAAAACATGGGTAGAGAAGCCATTTTCTTGATGTAAAAATCAATATAATCATAACCAGAGTTCAGAACTGTATTATAATTATATATTATTATATATATTATAGATGGTTTTCTTTTCAGTGCATTGACACTCACCTTCTGATCGCCGAAACGCATTTGCCGTCGCGCATTGCGGCTAACATTCATGCGACAGAGGAACATGCGATGCTCGCCCTCGAGACTGGAGGCGCCACCAGCACCACCAGCACCACCGGCACCAGCGGCACTACCATTGCTGGACGTTGAGTCGCCGGCACCACCAGCACCACCAGCACCACCGCTGCTCGCCTGACTCGAGCCACCCGGCTGCGGTGGCACGTTCCTATTCAGCTCGGCCTGGATGTTTGCGTGATCCTGTTTGTCAATGATATCGTAAACGGAGTCACCGTGTATCAGCAGATCCTCCTGCAACGAGAATGGCAAAGGGGACATGGTTAACACGGGTTTACACTGGTCTGAAAATAACAGCGTCTGGTACTTGACCAAGATGCAACAATGACAAGGCTAATTATTTATGTAATTAATTCAACACAAATTATAAACTATTAATAAATAGAACGCTCTGTATTGAATATATACCGTTTCTCTCAATTGTTGTAAATTGGTAATGATGTGTTAGACGAAATTCGCATGCTCATCGCCGTTTTGTGGGGCTTCGCTGTTTGTGGCCAGTTGCCTGCTGGCCGTTTATGTCATGAGCTTTTATTATTGTTGACAATTATGGCCACAGCGAAGGAGAGAGCGATCGAGCGATCGAGCAATTTATAATGGCAAGCCGATGTGCTTGTAATTTATTTATGGCCACTGTCGCTACATGACACATAACAATGGCAACTTGTTATGGCAATATGCAAAAATCGAATTCAAATTATGATGCCCAACAACAGCAGAAACATCGGCAATGGTAAAAGCAACTGCAGCAGGAGCAGCAACAACAGCCACAATGTTGCCAAGATCTATTGACATTTTTGGCAGTTTGTTAATTAACTTGGCTGTTGGTAGTTGTTGCTGCCGCTGCTACTGCTACTGCTGCTGCCGTTTTTTTTTTCAGTTTTTGCCGCCACTAACTAACTCCGAGCCTTGCCACAAATTAAAAGGTTGGGCAAGCCACTTTTGGGCCTGTCCATGTGCACACCAATTCCGTTTTTATTGTGCCCGTAATTATGCCAACACATGGCATACGAGTGAATTTATGAACTTCACTGACCATTTAGTTTCGCTGCCGGTGGGTGTCTCCCAGTTCTCCACTCCCTCAGCTCCTCCGAACTCCTGATAAGGCTCGGCACAAAGGCCAAAAGGCTGTCAAATGTCATGGTTGCCAATTGGCTTAGCTATGTTTTTTTCCTGCAATTTTTTATTTATTTTTTTTTTTGGTTCTGCTGTCTTGCCGTTGCCTTGTTCTTGTCTGCATTTTGACTAGCGGAGTGGGAGAAGTGCAACATTTACTATAGTTGATATGAAAGGTTGTCTGGCCGAGAAAAAACAAGTGGAGCGTTTCCTTTTGATATGAAGCTGATCAAGTTTTTCTTTCGGCCACGAACATATCCCATTCCTGGGATCACAGGCCAGGCTCTGATTTATGGCATAATTTTGGTTGGGCACAGACATTACACATACGCCCCGTTGCACTGGCACTGGCACTGGCACTCGACGATTTCGACTTCGACTTCGGCTTCGAAGAGCCGACAATCACCTGGTCGCCTAATCTCTGGTACCTTTGTCAATGTCGGTGCTGTTATGTGTAGAACGGAGATATGTCACATGTGCTTCGGTCGGCTAGATTTATTTAAACCGTCGGTTCAAATGCAAAGTGAAAGGCCAAGTAAATAGACTCGCATGTAAATACATATATATAAATATATATGTACTTGCACATGTATAACCTTGCTATTTAAGCGGCATAAACGTGCAATAAACAAAGCTTGAAACACGGGCAACACGGCAAACATCGAGCTGTGGCTGTTTTAAGGAACCAACAGACTTATATAAGCTCAATGAATCGGGTCTCTTTAGGTCTTTAGACAGTTGCTAACTTGTCAACGGGAGCAGCAACAACATCAGCAACTAGTACAGCACAAAAAGTGCAACAAATATGTTTGCTGTTGCTGCTGCTAATGTTGCTGCTGCTGATGTTGCTGCTGCTGATGTTGCTGCTGTTGCTGCTGTTAGGAGACTATGACATGCTCTGACGACGACAGGCATCGTCGTTTGCCTGTTGTCGCTTGTCAGAGATTTGTATCAACGATTGTAACAATTTCGGCCCCCGAAACAGAAACAGAAAACCAGCCCAAAAACAATCCGCAACTTTCGCAAAGTTTCTTACCATGGAATGGCCCAAGTACTCCGCCGCATTATCCGATATATAAAGCAATTTGCCATTTTGTGTGAGCATCATCAAAAAGCCGGAGAGTGCCTGCAATACAAATACGTATGTGAATACAGGGTGATTGGTGATGTCTTTAAAAAATGTTCTTAATCCGAAAGCAAGCTATATCAACTTATAATATAAGAAGTATTCAATTTTAGCTTTAATAATAACCATCTACTTTAAAATGCACCTATTTAAACACCCTATCATGCTGGCAAGCTACCTCTTTTCCAACACCCCCTAGTTGAAAAAGCATAAATTGAATCTTGTGTCGGAAATGCAAATTCATTTTCGCGTCTGAGCACTAATAAATTGTTAGCCCAAAAGCCTGGCCTAAACCCACGTTGACAAAACACCGATGAGAGCCGAAAAGGGGAGTATGAGTAGTACTCCTACTGTGGTTATAGTATTTAATTCAGTCACGAGTGTGCACAGGTATGTAGATCAATCTCGCCCGACTGGAGCAGTCAGTGCCAGGCAGCTTGACTGACTACTGTCTTCTGTCTTCTCTTTTTTTTTTTTGGTTTGGTTTGGGTTTTTGGTTTTGTCTGGTGACTGCTCCTGTAAATCTGTGGCTTTTCCCGGGCATTTATTGTTTGGCCCGTTGGCTTTTGGCTGATTTCCTCTTCTCGCTTTTGGCGCAGCAAGTGGCGGCGAGCAAAACGATTTCTGACTTATGATATGGCCAGCTTTTGTGCCATTAATAGAGTTGTTTTCCCGGGAACTTTCGGTTGAGTTGTCACCGCGCATTGGCTTAAATTGAGTTGTTTCTCTTGGTTCCCTGGGAGCTTAATCGAAATGTCATCGGGTTTGAAAATTGCCGAGGCTATATGGTAAATGAACGCAGATCGCGCTGATCGGTTGCCTAATTACGCTCTGATTGAATATGAATTGTGCAGAATATTTCCTAGGAAGTGAGCAGCAAACTTTACTAAATTATTATTGAACTAAGTATGCAATTATAATACCTTTGCTTTCTTACCTTTGAGAAGCCAATATTTGGAGTTGCTGTCTGATGATGGAGATGATGCATCGCATTGTGACGTTTGAAAACTGCAATGAGAGGGGTAGAGTAAACGGTTTCATGAAAATAACGCTAATTAAGTTAATTGACCTTTTCTGTGTTTTGCGCGCAGGCGCGCCCTGCCGATCAAGACATCCGTATGCGAAGTATTAGTATGGTATTGAAAAATATTCACTAAGTGGATATGAGTATTTTCCCATGGCGGTAATTTGTATGCAAAAGCCTGGCTAATTAAAAAACTATCTGTTAATAATAGACTCGATACCTCTCTAACTTGTGACGGCGATTGTTAGATGCATTTGATTGTTAATTCATTGATTATATTCTACATACAATGAGCAAACGATGTTTGCCGCCTAACGAAAACAAGTGAATCACAAAAAGGAAAATGTGTCATTGTCACTAAGAGCGAACAGCAACAATAGCAACAACAGCAGCAGCAACTTCAACGATAGTGGCAAACAGCAACAGAAACAGCAACATCAGGCTGCGATCGCCGAGTGCAATTGCTGTTTTGCAGCTGCACTGCAGGCAGCATCAAGATCAATTATTTTTAAAACACTACGAGATACTCCCGCACCTGGCAAACAAAACAAAATCCGAAGAGAAACAGCCACAAAATCAGCATCAGGCTACAATCACCACGGCAACAGCAGCACTCGCAGCAGCCGCACCAACAAACTGCAGCAGCAGCATCAGCAGCAGCAACTGCAACAGCAGCAACCGCAACTGGTAATTTCATTGAACTTGAACGGAAAGGCCATGAATGCAGTCAGATTTTCGCTGGGCCTTAATATTATCCACTATCCGGGCAAAATACTCAGAAATCCGTTTTGCCAAGAAGTCTGTCGTCAGCGAGCCTGAATCAGCCGAAATAAAAATAAAAGGGGAGTGGCAGCCAGCTCAATGATTTTCCACTTTGCTACAATATACAATATACAATATACAAGGGCAAGGGAATGTTGCTTTATCGTAAGCGATATTTACCTCGCTGAACAGAACTCAATGTAAGGTCATAGGGTGAAGTGGCTTGAACTTATTTGGGTTTTTCAGGAGATATATTAACATATATGTATGTAGATGTATTGTGAATTTAAACACCTTGCACCACAACCGAAACCTATTTTTAGTATGTAACCACTTCACAGTTTTATGGCTTTTTTGCGCGAAATTCGTTAGCAAACACGACACTACTAAATGCTAGCCAATTATACGGTCCTCGATCTGAGATCGAAGCCGCCGGGCTCAAGATCTTGCATACAAACGAAGAACGGAAAGAATCTCCATTGTATTGAAAACTCAATTTCGTTTTATAAATATGTATTTCATTAATCGCGACTATCTCAGCAGCCACACCCACCCACATATCTACACCGCTCAGACGGAGAGCAAACGAATCCATTGAACTTGGCGATACAAAGATACAAAGCGATTTCGATGGCGTGCCAATATTAACACAATTTGTGATTATAAATGCTTTTAAACGGTGCAATGACAATGAACAACAACAACAAGAGCAACAGCAGCGAAAGCACACCCAAATAACCAAAAGATACGAGATCCACAGAACGCCGACTATTTCTCACACTTATGGGAATGTGGGGATGCGGAGGAGTGAATTGAGGGTTGGGGTTGGAAAAGAAAAGAGCAGTACTTAAGTTTAATTTTTTGCAATTTGTAGAACACATAAATCGCACATTTTGATTTATCGCAATATTTATAGCAATGCCAGGCAGACGCTCGTTGTTACCATTGCAATTGTGAAATTGCCTGGCTCGACTTGCAGTTTGCAGTTGGCAGTTTGCTGTTTGCAGTTTGCTGTTGGAGGAGTTTGCAGTTCGTCGATGAGATAGTATAGTGCAGTTTAGTATGGTGCCAGGATGCTGGTATGCCACGGATCTGCAACAGTTTCACATGGGTTTCCACCAACTTTTCGTTCCGTTTCGTTTCGTTTCTGTCTGCGCACTCAGATGCGAGCCGAGAGTTAAGACTTACCCCCAGTCTGGTGTGTTATCTATGGGCCTATGTACCGCACAACGCTAATTTGAAAAACAATTTTCGTAATTATCCACAAAAAAACCAAAAAACAACAAAAAGCACAGAAACAAAACCAAAATGAAAAGAAAAAAATAGCAGCGCAAATAGGTAAGTAAAGAGCGAACGATCTTGTTCGGTTGCGCTTGCGTTGACCTGCGCGCATGCGCATTAAAGGAGGATGGGACCTCTGGGGACCGATCGGAATGGGTCCGTGGGCTTCTGGGGGCTTGGAGGATCAGCGGCTCCAAAGGGGATCCAAGGGGATCCAAAAGGGGCCCCGAGCAATTTTGGCCCGCCTGGAACTGGGTGCGTGCCTAGACGGTGCGGCAATTACTTGGCCAAAAACAATTTCAGCCGGGCATTTGGGGGCATGATAGAGGGACACTCGACATATGAATGATGTTGGTTTAAACCGAAGCGCGGCCATGCGCCTAGCGGTTTTTCATTTCGACTTAAATGAAAGTCCGCGTTGCACTGAACCAAAATACTGGGTAGCTTTTGATTGCGAATCATAGATAGAAAAACTTATCGTGACAACTCAAAAGCATTTCAAATGGATAGTGCTTGAGTTTAGACTCTCCCAAATCACAAGCTTTGATTAATTTCTTTAGTTTATCAGTTCAAACAGTGCTTAAGTAGCGTTTACATTTCATTTGTGCAAATTGAAATCATATGAAAGAGTGTAAGAGCTACGTGCTAATGTGCTAATCAATTGCTTACTACCCGATCAAGAACTTTCTGTAGCAGTTACTTTGTGAAGAAACGGCATTAGGGAGCACTCAACATATTTTTGCCAAGTGCATGACATTTTGGCAATTGCAGTTTTGAAGTGCAACGGCGGTGGGTCCTGCACTCGGCGGCAGTCTCAATCTTCGCGGCTGCACAGAGTCACAATCACAGAGTCACAGCCGCAATCTCCATCTGCTCATGACTCATGCATATTCAATCAGCGTGCAGCCAATTATCAGCATGCATATATGCATTTTTTGTTGGGGTTTTCGGCTTTGGAACCGGGAAGGCGGCATTGGCTGCAACCAAACTTACCTTGCTGGAAGTAGTTGGCTTTCCGCACATAGACACACACGAGGGCCATCAGTTGCAGTTGCGAGAGGCGCTGGCGCGTCGATTGGGGCAGCGGCAGGAGATCCCTCAGATTGGCTATCTCCGCATTTATGAGATCGCGTCGCATCTTCGAGGCGCCCTTCGTCGATTTGTTAGCATCGAATCTGCAATGTATAGATGGAATATGTATAGATGGAAATGGATATGGTTAAACAATTAGAATATATGGGCTCGTTCACAGCTACGGCTTAATAAGTGTGCAGACGTGGACAGACCGAATGGAGCACAACTATCCAGCACTCCGGGCCGGGCATATGTTTTCACAGCCCAACACTCGGGCCCGTTGTGTGTTTCCATTCCAAGTATGTCTCTTGGGCTTCTTAACCCATTGGGAATTGCATTTTATTGCCCTGCACAAAGTGGCAGGTAACTCGTACTGACAACATAAATAAGCTAGCTAACAGTTTATTCATGATATTTTTGTATTATACGGAACTTGATTAGGTGTCTCAGAAAACGTGGCTAATAAAAAGGTAATTAGGAGATTTAAAAATATAATCAATTACGACAATTTGTTACGAATTTCACGCAATTTAATTACATTCATTTCACATAAAGTTTACCATATTAATCATCATATGATCACCACATTTTACGCAATTTCAATTGCCAGCCCAATCAGTACTTATTCCATACCACTTTATTTGCATTTCGATCCGCTGACCACAATGGGTTAAGGATGGCTCGCAAATACCGCCGCGCGATGCCCGGTGCATAAATAACTCATCGCGCATTTAAAAATCATACGAGCAGCGGTATGTGGCGGTGGTTTTGGCTGCAGTGATGGTGGTGGTGCAGTGGTTGGCTGGCTGCTCGGTGGTTGATGTGGGGCACACTTGCCACATGCCTTGTGCGGAAAAATTGTGCAAGTAGGTTGGTCAGCACAATGTTGTTTTTGTTGCTGCTTTTGGGCAGTAAGCGGGCAAAGCGTTTAGCAGAAACTGAGAAACAGAAACTGTCCGTGTGTGTACTTTTGTGAGCATATTATTTACAAGGTTGAAATCATAAATCATAAATTTGTCTTTTTATGCAGTCGTCGTCGGCGGTTGCGGCGCATGCGGCGTATGAGTATTTTTTATTTATGCTGACGTTTTCTTTTGCCTGGCCATTGTTGCTGTTGTTGTTGGCGATTATTTTGCAAGCATTTTTTTGTATGATAAATATTGGTAATATTGTTGTAATAACAGCAAGTGCCCGCGCCTTTTTGGCTTTCCTCGTTCGACTTGTCTGCCATTTTGCCGCTGTTATTGCCTCTAAATGGCCATGTTAACATTTAAAACAATCTCACTGCGTCCGTGTGACTGTGAGTTGCATGCAACCGCTTCAGAGGCATGCAATAAAACAAAACCAAGAAGAAAACAAAAAAAAAGAGATCTCAAAAAGAAACAGAATCCAAGACCAAATCGAACGCTTCGTTCGCCTTCTGGCTTTTGAAATATATTCATGCTTCAGGCCTATTCATTCACTCTTGACCAATCGCAATCGTAGTAGACCATAATAGAACAGATTTTAGCCAGGGCCCAGAATCGAAATTGAGTGGTCGAGTGGCTCGCACTCACTCACTGGCCAACTGGCAAACTGGCGAACTGGCGCGCATTTAAGTCAAGGTGATTTGTACAATTAAAATGAATATTGATTTAAATGCTGCGATTGCGAGTCGCTCACTTCTGCTCCAACTGACATATATGTTTGGGTCTTTCAGCTGGGCGGTTGGATTGTGTGGGCCGCGGTGAAGGGTCAACCAGAGAATGAACTATCTAAAAAATGCCGAAACTCTATTTCTTTGAGGAAATCTTATTCGTTTGTAATAAATCTAGATACCTACAGTACGAGTGATTAATTGCCAAACTTAACATGTCCACGTTTATACCGAAAGTTTATATTATACCATAAAACATATGCCATTTTTTTTCTGCTGCTGTTTTCTTGACCCCCTGTTGATTGGTATCTGGTAGCTTGATGACCAACTTTGGTCATCCACACAGATCCTCCCACACATCCAGTTGGTAAGGTTCCTCTCCCAATTAGCTACTTAAAAATGTCAAAGGCTTCTGCGATTTGCTATCTGGCTGGCTATTTGTGGCATAATTAATAAGTTTCTCAAATATTTATCATAAACAAGATGCCAGTGGTGCAGGCGATAATATGATAATGCCATCAGCCTTTCGTAATGCATGGCCGAAACGCCAAACCAAAAAAAAAAACAAAGTAAATTGTGAGGAAAATAAAAATCCAAAAAACGTGTTAATGGCCAGGGAGAGATATATCAGATATATAAAGCTGTTGCGGGTGGAGGATGTTAGTGGATGGAGGTTGGAGGATGGGAAGCCCAACTGCAGGCTGTAATCTACATCAAAATTTATCTGAGTGAGCGAGACATGTCAACATTTCTTAATATATCTATCGCTACCTTGAAATCTGCACTAAGTAGCACCAACTTGTTGGCCGTTTCGCCGTTGTGGCAACTACTGTACAAGTTGTTGTTGCTAATTAAAAGCATAAACACGATTCTTAGCGAGGCGTTGTGGGTTCATCCAGTGGCCACTGTGTTGGTGGCTCTCATCGCTGTGTACCGGTGGCTGAAATCCCTGGAGCCACATGCTTAATCTGCCACTGGGGATCCTTTGGCGCAGTGGAGGAGATCTTAATCAAGTCTGGTCCAGCCTGAATTCTGGTCCTCGGCCCTCTGACTAGATAAAAATACATGGGGTACATTGGACTGGCGACGGAAAACTTAACGTGCTCCACAGAAATTAGGCACAAATCTTGTTGGCTCAGATTCTTTCGATTCCAATTCCAGTGATCTCAATGCCAATCGCCATCCCTCACTAATTAGCACATAAACCAAGCGGGTAACATAATGCCAAACTATTAACTTAAATGGATTTTAAATGCGCATCTATGGAGGCATCTGGCTGAGATCCTGCCTTTTCGACTGATTTTTATGGAGGGTCCAGGCCCTCAGAGCGCCATCGTAAAAATGTGGGCAGCGAATAAATCACAAGACCACTGAACTTCTCAAGCCACCCCAAGCTGAACTCCACCCGCTAGGGCTGCACAGAAAGAAAAGAGTGCAAGTTCAAGGATATATCAATATATTAAGTTAATATGAAATTTTATTAATTAAAATAGAATTGAAGTTGAAGTGATCATTAAGAGATAAAAGGTTCATAGAAGATCGATTTTAAATCATTGCATTTGTTTTTTATGATAAGCCCAGTTTTTTCACAATGCACGTATCAATCCAAAGGCGAGTTTTAATATGCATCAGGGGCGTCAGTCGGGTTGTAGGATCCCAAATCCGATCCCGATCCCGGCGCAGTCCACTAGCCACAGACTAACCAACCAACCAACCAGCCAGCCAGTCAGTCAGTCAATACCAATTGCAGGCCAAGAGAAACACGAAATTTGCGCAAATTTTTATTGCACTTTTTCCCGGAGCGTCTTGTCTTCTCCTCGGCTGACTTGACTTGTGCGAATTGTCTGGTCGCAGACTAGATAACTCCCTACGAGCACCCCCCACTCCCCACCCTCCATTTTCTTCTTGATTTTCTCCTAGCGCTGTGTGTGTGTGTATGTGTGTGTGTGTGTAATTTGGGCGAGTTTATTTGCCATATTCCCACGATATAGTTCGGCCAGGCTATTGAGCTTGCGGGCAGCTCTAATGATTTCTGGCCGCTCCGCTTCGTCGCCGCCCTTTTCGCCATTCTGTCCAGATCTCTGGGCGCGCACAAAAAAAAAGAAGAAAAAAAATAGTGCAAAACGGCGTATAATGAATGCCAGACCTCTCAAACTGATGGGCAGTTCGCCGGGCAGCTCCAAAGTTGGAGCTTTGGGTAACCCTAAACCCAAACTGAACCCACACCGCGTTATTTTTGTTTTCTGTTTTTTTTTTTTATTATTTTTGTTGGTTGTATTCGGGATGCAGGCAAATTAATTGCCCAGGCGCCGCACAATGCTTTCCATTCCATTTGGGATTCGCTTTCGAGAATTTCTGGGAATTTTTTTGTTCAGCTTGCATCTGCAAACACTTGTTTTGTCTGCAGGACTTTTGCGGGTGCCTTATTGTGTTTTGCGTAAGTCGGTGGCGCAGTAATCGATACCTTTTGCCAAACGCACACCTACAGATTAGCATCGGGGCGACGTTTAGCACAGAAAAAAAGGAGCCGGACAAAAAGGCCAACCATCTAATAACCATGGGCAGCTCAGCGGCCTTTGGCCAAATTATATGGCCAGGCCAATAGGTAAAAGTGGCCCCGGGTGAGCATAAAGTGTTTTGCGGTCTACACTCGGGTTTTATGGTTATAAAATGGTTTCAAAATTACGACGTAAAGCTTGTAAAACTGCGCTCTGTGAGGCAATTCAAAATTGTAATGTTGCCACATAAGAAATAGATAAAATTATTAATAAAACAAGTAAACGTTATTTCAAAATCTAGCTTGCTTACAATTGCACTTCCCAGTAATCCACTTTGCTTTGAAGATGAATTACAGAAAGATACAAATATCCTTCAATTATCTCAATCAATTAGCTTACTTACGAGCCTGTGTGTCCGTAAATCGCAGCCATATAATTTACTGCTCTCAAAAGCTCATAAAGAAGTCTGGCGGGCAGCTACTGTGTTTATTTTGACGCATATATTTCAAAAATGCGAACCACACCACACCACCACCGATCCATGCCACACCACACTCTGCCCCACAATGGGGCACCACCGTGCAGCAGCAAACCACACCGAAAATAAACCACAGACGGACCGCAGCTGAGATTTCAATGCCTGAAAAGAAATGAAATCAAGCTGCTACCGTCTGCCGTTCGATGCTCTGCTGATGCTCTTGTATGTTTGATTGGAATCTTAGCCACAATTTAATGATGGACTGCCAAAAGCACACTTCGATGATTGGCTCTTGGACATCGTCATTTGCGGGCGCTGCGAGTTGAGAGTTGCGAATCTCCTCCGACGCCGCCGCATAATTTTTCATATTTTTATGATTTGTTGCTACCGGGTACTAAACCCGTTTCTTTTTGCTGATTTTCTTCTTTAGGTTTTTTTTCTCATTTTTCGGTTTTTTTTTTTTTTTTTGTAGTCTGAGCCTAACCATGGAGAGCGGCTACCGTTGGTGCATTTGCTTTCGATTATCTTAATTTGCGTGCGAAACTGAGTTTTTTCTTCCTCCGCCCGTAAGCCAAGCCCCAAATTGTGTGTGTACGGAAATTTTCCCATGACTTGGTTCTTGGATCGATCGCTGGATCACTCTGTATACTTTGTGCCCGGCGGTGGCTTGGCCAGAAATTACCCCAACTACGGTATGGTCTCTGCTCTGGTCTGGTCTGGTCTCGTCTGGTATGGTATGGTATGGTATGGTATGGTATGGTACGGTATGGAATGGAATAGCTCATCGGCTTGGAACTCTCGGGATTGATGGTTTGCTGCCGTTGCACTTTACCGTCAGGCAATTAGCACAGGGATGCCGCAACTAAATAATTTGGTAAGCCCCAGGGCAACTCCATCGATCTTGGCCTGAACCCGCGGCAAAGGTGGCGCACTTATTTGCTCAGCGTTTCGTATGGCTTTGGATTCAAATCCGACAGATAATGCCTGGTCATTGGGCTGCATACCGAAATCGATTTTGACTCGCGTCACCAAATATTGATCTAAACAATTTGACGATAACGGAAGTCGGGCACTGCGAGAAAACCAATTCGGGGAAACTCGCTTCGAAATACACAAATATTATTAGTTATGATAATGCCAGTAGGTTTGGCAACTACTATAGAAACTAGTTGCAAGGTAGCAATATTCAAATATTAAGCGATAAATCACTCTAAAGCTATATAGATCTTCATATGTATAGCTTAAATATCTCTGACCAGTTTCATAGAATCTTTCGCAGTGCATTGTGCATACTGAGATCTAGTGCAGCATTTACTGCACCGATGGCCGAGTTGGGCAAATAGCTCCGTTCGCTCGGCTGATCGCTTTTCTCGTGAAATGTGTTAATGAAATTAGCAGCATAAAATTGCTACCAGAGCTAGACCCCGTGCAGTGTGTTACAGATACCCGAACGAAATTGTATCTTAGCCAAATGTCCGCGGCATGCTAATTACCAAAATTAACACCATCGGCGCAGGCCCGAAAGCAAATACGAGCTCAAACTCAAACAGAATCCGTACGCAACGGTTTCGGTTAGTTTCACTCAGTTCACTCAGGAAGCATCCGACAAATGCACTTCACAAATGTATCTTTGGCTTTGACTGTGAATCTGAACTTTTCCTTGGCTTCCTTTTACCTTTTCTTCGATTTGTAGTTTAGTTTTTTTTTTAGTTTAGTTTTTTTTTTGTGGTGGCTCGAGTGGGGCCAGGTTTGTTGACTCTACGGCTGGATGTGTTAAAAACAACAAACGCCAGGTTTTCTTCGTTTTAATTAGTGCCATTTATTATTTAGAGCATATTGATATAGTTTTCGTTGTTTAACGGTTGTTTGTTTCAGTGCGAGGCGTGTTGTTGGCATTTCTCGTTCGAGCATGGAAAATATTTATAGAAATCCGCCCGATTTTACTACTACTCCAAAAACCACAAATTTTACAAACCTGTGCCTGTGAATGTAAAGAAGCGCGTGCTTCGGCGCGCGAACAATGAACTTTTTTTTTTTTTGGATGGAAAAAAGTTTGAAGCTTAGTTTTCGATGGCTGGGAATTCCAACAAATCCACGTGCTAATTGATAGTTCCATGGGTCACGTAAAATTCAGATGAATGAACTGATTTAAGCCAGTAATGAAGAGCATCAATCTGTTACTTAGAGAAATCACATTCAGGTAAGTGAAAAATGTCTGTAGCTTTTCAGGGCTACAAATACCACAACATTTTCACTAATTAGTTGGTCCTTAAAAAACGCTTCAAAATAATTATTCAACTAGCTCCGCACGTTTAATGGTCCATCCGAGTTGCTACTACAAAATGCTCTAATTTCAATGGAAGTACCGCATCCGGCACAGTTTGCAAAATGACACCCACCCAAAGAAGAAAAAAAAAAACGCATGAGCAGGGCAACACCTACCCAAGAATCTCCCACACAAAGGCAGGATATTTGCCAACTAAAAGCGAAGAAAAAAAAGGGGGAAAAATCTCAACAGACAAAGAACGAGCCATCAACAACATCACACGTGAGTTTTACACATTTCAGAAGCAACGGCAGCCAGGAGATGTGGCTAACTTTACTGGCATCTCCCCGACTTTGTCGTCGATTCCATGGGATTCTGTGTGGAGACGCTTCTGGTGTGGAGACGCCTTTTTTGGTGCCCCATCGTCGTCGTAGTCGTCGTCGTCGTCTTCGTGGACGTCCGATTGCCAACGTGGTAATGTCAATCGCACTGTGCGGGTTTAACTTATGGCAAAACATTTGAAGCACTAATTAATTGGAGCTAAATAAAATGGCACAGCATCTTCGGCTCAGCTCAGTTCAGCTCAGTTTAGCTGGCAGTGAATTTTGCGCGTTTTTTAGCTCTTCGCGAATTGGCGCTGTGGGTACGGGTACGCAGACCGACCGGAGAGATTACGAGGACCAGATAACTGCGAACTACAAGTTGCCAATACAAGAGGCCATTAAAACCGGCAGCAGGAGCAGCAGCATCACTACACAGAGAAAAAAGGAGTTTGTTTCAGAAATTGTTGCCAACTAAGTCTAATTCTAGTAGCAAAGCAACTTATTTGAAGGCAATTATTTAAACCATCTATAACATTAAGTAACTAACGATTAGGTAGCCTTCTCTAATCTATTGATTCTTAAATAATTTAAATTGAAAATAATTAATTTTCTTGCTGTGCACTAGCACTGGAAGAACCAACCAGCAACAAAAGCAGTGAAAATCCAGAAGGAAAACAGCGACGAAGAAATGGAAAGGAGTCTGAATCTTGGCCCAGGCAGCAAATGGGCCGAAAGGAGGTTCGCTGTCGCCAAATGCGAACTTGGCCCCGTATTTCAAATTCGAATTGACAAATATCGAAGCGTGCGAAACAAATTGAAATTAAAAGTTTGCATGTTTGCGCTGTTTTGTGATGCGTGGCTGTGTGAAAACGGAGATAAGACTGAATGTTGGCGCTAAGAACTTACCTTGTAAACATGCCGGCTGTCTGTTGCTGCTGTTGTTGCTGTTGCTGCTGCTGTTGCTGTGTTGCATGTTGCTGCTGTGTCGTTTGCGACTGCTGCTGTTGCATGTGCTGCTGTTGCGACACTGTTGCTGGCGTCTCATGCTGCTGGAAGTTATGATGCGTATGCATCTGGTGCTGCAAGTGATGCTGCTGCTGAAGGTGTTGCTGCTGTTGCTGCTGCAGTTGCAGGACATGCTGCAAATGCTGTTGCTGCTGCTGTTGGTGCGGATGTTGCTGCTGCTGCTGGAGGGCGTGGGTGGGCGGGGTCGCTGCCGTCACCTTGTCTAGGCCACGTTTATTATCCGCATACATTTCGTCGATCGCACGTTTGCAAATATTTGTTACCAATTCTAAAAGCAGAAATGACAAGGCGTTTTCAGCACTGAGTTTCTTATTGTCACGGATATTTGGCCAAAACCTTAAGCGAATCACAATGGAAAGAAATGATAATATCAATCAATATGTGGATCTTAATGAAAGTCTGCAGACTCTACCCATTCGATTTGCTAATGAAATGGAACAACAATTGTTGATTAGGTTTGTATATTCCATACGTTGGAAATAGTTCAAGATATTGTTTGAATTGTGTGCGGCACAAAAAGCATATTTTGAAGGAACTGATTTGTATTGTTATTGCCCATTTGAACAATTGCTCGCTGTGCTCACAGCTCACAGCTCGCAGCTCGGAGTATCCCCAATGCCCTCCGATGAGTTGGCGCTTTTGACGTATTTTTTATTTGGCCACTTCGATTGCATAAGGAGTTGAAAATGATTTATAGCATTTGCTTGGCGTTTCGCTCTCCGATGGCGGATAAGTAACTAGGGGTTAATGAAATGTCTTACAACACAAATACTAAACATTCGATGGGCTAGGATCTGTGTTGATCACATTTGAAACGCGTTAAGTCTTAAATAATGATCAATCAATTTAAGATTTGGCTTTCTAAGAAGCGACCGAGGCCTGTAAATGTTTTCTTGAAAAGGGAAATCTGAATGTCTTTGTGTAAACAAATTTGTGTCAATCTGAATTCACAGTAATGCTTTATTACTTCGTTACTTCTATTCAGGTAAAATTTTCATATTAAAAAATTTATTTAATTAATGAATATATCAAATTTATATCATTGCTCTATTATGTGCGTCGAAAATGTTATATTAAATATATTAATTATTGTGTTTTATATGTAAGTCCAATAGCATTATTTGAAATTAAATTTAAGCTGTTAGTTGGATTTCTAAATTCATTAATTTCATACAAACTGTTTAGTGCTGTGACCTACATCTTTTAACAAGTATTTGTATACCCAACTGGTGCCACTTTTCCCTGGCCAAATGCTATCTGGCTAAAACAGAATCATGCCACTATCACTTTTCCTATAACTCAAAGCAAACTCGGACCATTTCCAGGGCACTTGTGATGGCGCCAAGAAAAATCTTAAAAATCTCTTCTGGGTTCTGCTGGCCCCCGGCCGAAAAGTGCAACAATTGAAATTAGTTTTGTTGAGTGAATTTCAAATTTCCATCTCGAGTATTCACTACCGTCTGCGGGGCCGGCGTCTTGGCCTGGCTTTTTGGGTCTTTGCTGCAACTCATTGTCAAGTGAACTTATCACCGAGAAGGGAAACAAGCAGAAACGACGGAGATAAAAAAATTTGTTCGAGTTGACGTTTGGAGTGTCATCGAGTCGATGCTTGAATTTGTTTGGAGTTGTTTGAATAGGGACCACCAAAAGTCATTGAATGAAATGAAGAACTCCACAGATATATCTCATTGTGCGCGACTTTGACTGTGTGCATTTGATTTTTTTTTTGGGGTAACAGCTTTGGTTTTGCTCGCTTTTTAAGTATTTTGTTGTCATTGATTTCTATCAAAGTTAATAATGAAATTGGTAAATTACGATTTTTGGGTGCGGGTGGGGGTTTGGGCATGGACCTTGATCTCAACTTACCTCTCTGCTCGAAAGATTCAATTTGCGATATCCATTTGGTTATAGAGCTAGCTCCAATAGCATTTGGCATAAATGATTATTTAATAATTCACTTCGTTCCGCCACAATGTTTGACACTTTATCAATAACTTGTATTTATTTGATTTATTTAGATATGTGTAAGACTATTTACTTATATCATTAGATTCCATGTGGGGTTTCTATTGCACACTATTAGCTTTGATTATTGCCTAATCTTTACATTGGCCTTTTGCATAGGTATTTTCATAGAATCATTGCATATTCATCACTTTGATTAAATCAAGATTTATGGGGTTTCTTTTCGAGAAAGACTCGGCTATAATTTGCAAATCAAATGGACCGAATGACGCACAGCATATCGCGTTGAGTATTAACTTAAGGCCCGACGATAGCAAAGCCAACTGCCAATTGGCAATTGGCGATCACAATTTAATAAAATACCGACGGCTTTATGGCTCAGCACCTCTGGGTCTTTGGGGCTGAAGCAAATCCGTTCCGTTCCGTTTCCGATCGTATAAATCCACAAAATCACACAAGAACCTCGGATCGAGGGCCACACAACCGTGTTGAATGCGCGCGTGCACCTTTCTGTGCGGATCACCGGAGCGACACAGAAGCGGCAAACTTGATTTCGAAACAGGTAAGGTGGCTTTCGTTCAGTTTCAGCCAGTCTGCCGATCTGGCCAACATCCCAAGCCGGGCTCTGCATGTCCCTGTTCGCCACTGCTAATGTGTTGGTGCCAAGCGGAGTGCTCGTCCAATGAGAATGCTGATCATACACCGCTACAATAAGTGTATACTATTTAATCTCATTAAGTTCATAAGTGTAATAAATTAGATACCTCTAAATGTATGTCGAATTAAAGCTGGAATGCAGGAAACGCATTGCATTTGAACTATTTTTATATTTTATATAAGCAAATTAAATGATTTTGTTTTTATATTATGCAAAACAAGGTATAGTATGTTTTTTTTATATTGCTGATATCAATAATATTGATTGAAGAATTTGAAGTTACTTTTAGCTTTTAATAACTACCAGTTATGATAACACAATTTATATTTTTTTTAATGCCTCAAATTTCGGTTCAGTGTACTCCACCTCATCATGCTCCGCTGCTCACAAACAAGTTAACGCACACTCTCAACGATTTGGCCAACTGACCAATACAAGCAGCGAAGCGATCATTTTGTAGACGCCTCTTTCAACACCAACAACAGGTAAACAATCAAACACACAGCGGGGCGCTCTTGCCGGTTTTCGTTGCCCACTCAGCTGTAAATCTATTCAAATTAGCCATAAATCAATTAAGCCCGATAAATACTATAATAAAACAAACCGAACTTGGCTCGCAATGGGGGAAATACAGATATAATCAGTGAATATTTTACATAATTTCCAGTTAAGTCGTAGGCTTAGTCAGCTTGGGCCAACACTTTGGCCAACTTCAGGATATGCTGGCAACTCTGCTCATTTATTTGGCTAACACACATACTTGAGTTCGTGAGTGTGTGTTGAGCTGCTCGTTGATTGGTTGCCTGTGGCTATGCTTGTTTAAAAACTATTTACAATTTTTTTTCCCTCTTTCGCTTTGCTTCGGCTTGACTTTCGTAGTTTGTGGTCAACACAAAAGGCGGCTTAAACTGTGCGAGCCAATCGCAATCAGATTTTACCCGATTTTTCTTGATTTCTCATTTTTTACGCGCTTGTGTGTGAGCGTAACTTAGTCGTAGACTATTCCGCTTAATTGCATTCGATTAGCTAAACTACTTTGGTCTGAAAATGTAGATTGATTATAATTGTGGAAAATGTAGAACGTTTTAATCACGATGGGTGATAGATATTGATATGTATTTCTTGCTATTAGTTTTTAAAAATTATCAACACTTTGGTTGACAAACTATGTAGATTGCTAAATGTGGTCCCTCTTCCAGAATATTGTAATGAATAATTCAAATACGAAGAGTTTTAAAACAATTTAATTTGGTACTTTTTTTGTGTTTTCTTGAAATGTCTGGCCTAAATAGTCGAATAAATCACGACTTTCGAAATCATTGGCAGACATACTTAACATCAAATTGCTGTCAATGACTTGGGAACAGGACTCGTGTCTTTCTTCTCTGCTTTTCTTACTTGGTGGCTAAGAATTTTGGCTATGGAACTTGTAGGGAAATTACCATTTAACCAATCGAAGCATAAACAAGTCGTGCGTTATATGCAATGAATATTCGATTAGCCAAATCGATTTGTGGAGGTGTAAGACAGCAAGAGTCCAACAATTGAATACAAATTATTATATTAATTGCCAGCCATGCCGAATTGGGAACAGTTTATTGATATTTTGGCATAATTTATTGCCTTAATTTGTTCATTAATTTTAATGGGTGAGATTTGCATATGTGCTAAGGTGGGAAAAATACAAATCCTGCAACTATGTTTCCCAAGGAAACTAAATATTTGGAAGTAAAATAACTTTGTATAATCCACAGAGATTTACAAAAAGAAAAACTAACCAGCTGTGATGAGTCATTGGGTTAGACATATATCAACTCGTAGTTAAGACCTTCGGCCTGCTTTTTGAACTCTTGGCGGTCGCGTGGCTCAGGAACGAGTCATTCAGTTGGTGACTCAAACACGTCGGGACTATCGGAAGACGGCTTGAATATTAACTAGGTGAAAAGGTAACACAATGTTCTATCCCGCATCGAAATGTTTTGGGTCAAACACTCGACATGGCCATGCATGGCGGAAGTCAGTCAGTCAGGCACGCGCTGCATTCGGGACTTTTGATTTAACCGATCGGCAATGATCTGACCAAATAATTGCTGGAAGTACCGGGAATGTAGAAGAATACCCATTTCCTAAAACTACTTAAAGAAATATATGTACAACTTATTCCAGCATTAATGAAGTAAAAGGTTAAATAAAATGATTAAGCATTTTATTGTATTTCTTTATGATATGATTTTCACAAGCAAAGCTAATATATATTATTTATAAGAAGAATTCCAATTGCAGTCAGTAATTTATAATTTATATCAGCATTTGTGCTTAATTTAATCGCTGACAGTCAAATCGGAAAATAGATTATATATTCTTTTAAAGATATATATCTGTTAAAGATATATGTATATGCCATTTAAATTAATTAAAATATTTTCTTCCCGTGCTAGACTGCTGCTCCACATTGCTTGTATCCCATTAGAGCCTTCCTTTGTGTCTCCTGACTATTTTGGCCCAGAGCAGTCCCACGCCTATAAAACGTAAGCCAGAGCCAGAGCCCCAGCACGAGTCAAATGTCGTATTTCATTAGACTCAAGTCATGTTAACGCAGCGGTGTCTTGGGTCCTCAATATCCCCCACAGCCGATTCGGATTTCGAAACCAATATCCCATTCCGGCACAGGGCCAATAGAATTGTAAACACATCGGGCTCGGGCCAATGATCGCCCACAAGAAAATAAAAACAAAGGAGCGCAAAGCGGGAAAATTCAGAATTGAATTACATGAAAATGCTCGATGCGTTTGCGGAAAGGAAATCGTACAAACTGGTCATGAAAAATGCATCACTTGACCAGGGCGCAGACCATAAAACGTTTGCAGCCGCCAGACGACGGCGACGACAACTTGGCCGCAACTTGGCCAGAACCTGGCTTATGAACTGCCTGTTTGTGTCTTCGCCCAGGAGACTGATCCTGTTCCCGGCCTGGTGATGAAAATGTACGACTTTGGCTCGAGGCGCTAAGTGAGCTTACAGAAAATATTTCACTTTTTATGGCAATGCGGATGGGCAAGGGTATATAAAGCTCTTCGAGGTAATGGTTGACTTACTAAAACAAATGTCTTATAACTAAAATTTTTATTACAAAGTTAATATTGAATGTTAAAAATAATAAAAGCTGGTGAATATAATTTTATTGAATGTTTTCAAGGTTTAATGTTTAAGATTGCAAAATTGCGTAGGTACTTAAATACTAATCAACAACTTTTGGAGTTTTGTAGGAATCGTGGAGAAAACATTTGTAATTTCTGTAATAAACATTATATTTCTGTAATTATCCATTTCAGTTCTAAAATAAAATGTAAGAAAGGGTATGCAGTGTTTCGTTATGCCTCTAGTATCTCATTCCTCTTATTTAGTTACAGTTCCACACACACCCAAAGAGAGCGAGAACAAGATACCCGGGCAGACGCCCCGGGGTCGCCTGGATCTTGGGACTTGGCCAAGACAATCCTCAGATCCTCAATCCTCGGAGGCCGGCTTTCAACGATGACGACGACGATGGTGGTGACGACGACCAGCCGTCTAGGTGGTGCTCTTGCCATGGTGGTTCGATAGCTCGATGGTGCGGTGGTGCCGGCTGCGGCCCACTCTGAAATCAATCGATTCGACATTATTATTAATTTTTCATAACTTCTGCGGCGGCCAGCGCCTGGCGGCCCTCTGTGTGCATTATGGCGCCCTGAAACCCCAGCTCCACGGCCATGTGAAACTAATCTATTTGTGCGGCAAAAAAGGGCCGCCTGCCTAGTCGCACTGCGATCGCGGGGGTCATCCCCAACCCCCAGCACTGAAAACTTAATTTGCATAAAAATTTAAAATGTATCTTTTCTTTTGTAAAACCAAATTATCAACAGCTAACTGGGCACAAAAAATATGATGTATTTAAATGAATAATCGAATGAAATCTTTGTCTGACTAAGCAGTTAAATATACCTTTTTGCAAAACCATTTCCCTTACTCAAAATTAAAACTGAAAACTTCTTTCAGTGCGAACGGACAGCCAAGCGTGTTATCTGCTATCGCTGCGCTTTGATCTTTCACCGCTTCTGCTTTGCATAATAAATTCGCTATCGATGAAAACTAACTTGCAGCCCGATGCGCAGGGCCGGGATTTCCCTGCAATTTGTTTGCCTTTTGGCCATCGGCCGTTTAATTCGATTGCCAGCGCGATTTCGGCTTCGCCTTAACCATTTTATTACAATAGCATAATTTTTTACTATGCTTAATGAGTTCTGCTTTGATTAGTTTTTCACATTGCTGTTGTCTGCGATCGGCTTCCCTGGGATGCCCCTCCTTTTTTGTTACCGCCCTCCTTCGATCATCGCTGGCGGCGAAATTGATGTTTGTTGGGTGTTCAGACGCGGCTGGATACTCGGATTTTCGCCGGGGCGATGAGGCAGTTTAATGACTTCAGCTGGTCTCAGATTTCATGTTGTTAGCATTACTTATTGAAATGTTTTAATTTAGCAATTGACTTTTATACGGGCCGGCGGCAAATGGCAATCATGTGGTTTTACTGATCTGGTAATTAGAATTTAACAAGGTGATTGGAACAGCTAAGTTAAGAACTAATTTCAACATGATCAGCTTGAGTTTGTAATAAACGAAAATATATTGTCAATATACAATGCAAATTATTTGTAAATAAATCTATATTATTTCTTACTATTAAAAAATGTTTACTTTATATAATTACAATTTGACTTGAATAATATTTAGCTATTGATAATAAGGTTTCATCTATTGATATTCTTTTAAAATATTTTAAATTTCCCGCGGATGACTGCTTGCTAGCAGGGGAAGCAGTGTTCGACTACAAATCATTTTCGCTAAAAGCTTTTGTCGAATACTTGTGCATAAGCAGTTCTCCACAAATAAATAAAACTGCTTGTGTACTGCTTGGACCCGCGACTTTTGAATGCAGGACAAATTCGAATTATATATATTCAATCGTTTTATGGTTTTCTTTTTAAAAATGTATATACTTATACTGAAAGATAAGCCTATGAGTTTTTTAACACTATTTGTTATTAAAAGTTGTTTTGATTTTTATATATGTATATTGTTTCCTTTGACGCATTTGCGGCTTTATCATCTTGTACAAATACAATCATAACTAAGTAGTAAAACAGTGTTAAACAAATGTGAAGTTAAATTTAACTATCAAAGAAATGTTTTTGTTGTTAATAACATTTGTCCCCAAATAAATAAAACAAATAAATATGAAGTGGTTTCCGCTTGCACACACATTGTGTTGCATGTAATTAGTTTGTGAATGTAGCCTGACAATATGTCCGTTCACTGAAATTATGAATGAAAATATAATTTAATATTTCCATAAAACCGGTTTTGTTGTTAGGTGTTTTGCGGCAGGTGCGTACATTGTTTTTCGCTGCCAAAATGTTATCAAATGGTCGGTATCAGTGGGTATTATACCTATATTTTCCTGTATGTTGATCCGCTGGGGGCCATCGGCTTGTGTTCCTGCGTATTGCGCCCCATAAAAAGGCGCGTGGCTGCCTTTTGTGTTCGCCATTTCCCACCCTGCATTTGGAGCAGCGACTATATATGTATAATGCAAATATTTGTATGCAAATTTACTCACAGGCGTATTTTTGGCGACTTCTCGCGTTTGTATCGGAGGGGCCTTGACATTGGGCATGTGTGGGGAGAAAACAAAAGTCAACTACGGAGAATAAAAATAATTATAAAAGGCACCAGGGAGTTAAATAACTGGAAAGCACAATGCTTTCGAAACACTGATTTGTATATACTCTCTTATGTAAGAAAGGCTACCCATATAGTATTAATATAAATTAAGTTCTTAAGATCTTTAAATGTATTATTATCTCAAATTTGAAAGCATTAAAATTAAAAACATGTTTGTATTTGCCTTAACAAATTGTAAGTACTTTCTTGAAGGGTATTGTAAATCTGACACATGCCGGGAAAAAAAACCGGCAAAAAACCAAATAAAAAACCAAACACCATGAGTACGGAGCGTTCGGCGCATGTTACTGTTATTGTTATTGTTACCCACACAACCGCAGCGAACACGCTTGCATACACACACACACACACATACCCAACCCACACACATTCACGGTCAAGGCATTTGCAAAATTCGATTCTCTGAAATGCCTAAAAATAAAGCATCTCATTGCTGACCGCCGTATCAATTGATAACCGCTTTTCTGCCGAGTAATTGTGTTCCTAAGAAATTCCCAGTCAAATACAAAACAAATACGTATTATTTTTGGCAAGCCCAAATGCTTACACTGAACGTAAAAGTGTTGACAAATAATTGTGTTTACATTACGATTATAAACAGAATTAAATTTAAATCTGTGTACATATTTTAAAAATACTACTCATGTGTAGTACCATAAGTCAGAAATAAAAATTGCCTTTAAATTAAAGTGAATAACAACATATGTATGTAGGTTTTTGTGAAATAAACCTGCCATTATCAACCAAAGCAAAAATTCATTGTTGGACTTTAGATAGACGGCAAGATGGTATTGTTTTTGATGTTTAAGCTATTTTGGTACAGTTTATTTTCGTCTATTCCTAATCAGTAGAAGTACCGTGTCAGCGCCGCGTGTTGTTCGGGCTAAATGCGTTAGATTTGATTACGCACTTTTATTTAACGGACGTCTTGATAGGGTGGACAGCCCACGAAATAATAACGACCAAGTTTATGGAACTCTTGCATTGACGCAAGAGAGTGACCACGCCCCGACACTTTATGGCAATTAAATGGCACTTTGGGTGCAGAATTTCAGGGGCGGGTAAAATAATGCAAATGGCCAGACATGTGCGTGATGCCTTTATGGTCTTGTTCCTTGTTTTGTTTTACGCGGCGTACACGTGTCGGCAATTGAAATAGAAAAGCGACCATGGCCCAGACACCCACGAGCCCATTAAAATCACACATAAAGAACATGGTGAAATCGAGGGGAAAGAGGTTCCGCAAGGGGAGCCGCCACCAACGAGCGATGTCGTTGCCGTTGTCGTTGTCTCATGTGTTATGCTAATTTCTCTTTTATTGTTCGCTGCTCGCATTTTGCCGATTTTGCTGCCATTTACGACGGCAGCAGACGATTAAAGCCAAACCGGAAGTCAGCCATTGCTCCCCGTTTACCGTTAGTGTCGCAGGCGCAGGCGGCGCCGGCAACAGCCAAAGGCCATTGAATTGCCTTTTCATTACGAAAACAGCGCGAAAGGTCGCTCGGAAAATGTATCTTCCAAGACAGTGGGTCCTCGAGCGGCAAATATATATGCACACTGTACAGCAGGACCTCATGAAGGGAAACGTAATAACGTATACAAGGCTTTCATTTCCGGTGTTAAAAATACAACAAAAATTAAGAATACAATACAGGGTTTTGCCTTTACCAGAATCATATTATTTTAAAGAAACCACAGCATTGGGTGTTTATTTATTAAATGCACACTTAAAAATCCATTTTTTATGGCTTAAGAATCACTCCTGTATTGCGTATATATAGCAACCCGTCAGTGCAAACACAACTCATTGAAACACACTGCCATCGCAGAGGGAGAGGAAGCAAAAGCAATCGGCCGTAACAAAATTTCCGACACGTGCGACAAAATTGCCTTCTATTGGGATGGGGGTATGGTGATGGTGATGGGGGGGAGTGGGGCGGAAGTGTGAGGTGGTGGGGCCTGGCCCGAGGGTGCGGATTTAGGCAACCAGAAAGGCACGACCAAAACAAACCCGAACCAAACACAAAGCCCACCACCCCCTGGGATTTCCCATTTTCGGGCCGTGTTGCTGGCAACAATGTTGCGGCAACATATTTCGATTGATTGAGATGCGTTGGCGACTTTTGAATGCGAATGTGTGTCAACAGTTTTTCACTGGGTCTATAAATAATTTTACTTTGATGGATGCTCGGGCATGAGTGTGTGCAAATAAATGAGTTGAGCCGCTTTCTGCAGATAAGGTCAGCGATAGTAAATTAGTGATTACTCTGCGAGCAAAGTCAACAATTTATTTAGTTGCTTATTAGACTAAATTTAGAACTTTTTTAATGATTAAAATAGTACTTAAAATTGCTCAACATTTATTTATTTTATTATATAACCAGAAATAATTGTTGTGTCTTTTTTTTAATTTCACTAATATTTTACTAAATCATTTGGACACTTTTGTGGGGTGCGCAGTGAGTGCCTGCTGAGCTGCCATTAAAACGACGCTCGTTCGTCGGACGGCGTTCATTCTGCTTTGGGCGGTCGAGGTGTTCGTCTCGCAGTTTGGTCAGAAAAGTGGAAAAGCTACGGGAGCTTTGTATTTCGCGCTGAACACGAGCATTTACGTATTTCGCACTCGCAGTCGCAGTCGCAATCGCACTCGCGTATTCGCATATCCGTGTTTGTTGTTTGACAGCGCGCGTGTGTGCCACTGTGTGTGTGAGTGAGTGTAGCTGTGGTGGTGTGACCGCCACACGCGCAACGAAAGCGAAAGTTTTGTTTGGCGCGCGTGTTGCCATTGGCGTCTGCGAATTTGCACACACACGTTCCCTTACCTAGAATAGATTAAAAGCGTGTGAAAACAAATACGAAAAAATACAGAAAATATACAGAAAATAAAGAGAAAAGATAATGTTCATTATTACCAATGAAGCTGCATTAAATTAAGTGTATCTAGAGCGGAAGAAACACGACATCAACATCATTCCCGCAGAGTCTGGGTAAGTCGGCAGGTCGCGCGAAAAGGTTAGCCATAAATCTCCCGGCATTAGCATTGGCTTTTTGTGTGCCACACGTGCGATGCTAAATAATAATACAAAAAAAAAGAAGATGAAAATTGCACTTGACAGCCGACATCCGATGCTGAAAGCTCTCCTGCCAACTAGAGTGGCTGTCCTCCTGTTCTCCGTGTTTTTTTTTGCATCCCCCTTGGCCTTCCGTCCTTTTCTCGTATAGGCGAGATTTTTTCGAGCTTCGTGCCTCACCTTCTGAAGGACGAATTTAGGTCAGGATCCATGGGCCTTATCACATGACTCATGGCGGCGTGTCCTTTGGCATTTCGGCTATCCTTGCTGCGCTTGCATCTGCATTTCGGCGGACCACATGGCGTATGCGCAATATTGATTTCTTAAGCTCACTAACTATGACCTTTAAAGCGTACTTAAAGTGGTTTACAAGTTACGAAACAACCTTATGCTAACCAGATTTAAATTCCGCTCATATCATAAACGTTTCAATAAAAATTGAATGCTCTTTTCATGTCTGTATTATTTTATGCCCCAAATACTCGCGGGATATAAAGAGCATAAAGTTCGAATTGTTCGGACTTCAGGGACTCCCATGTTTACATATATTGCCAGACGAACTCAATTTTCGCAAGGGCAACAAAGTGGAACCTAAAGAAAACAAAACTTTAACATGTTGATGTGTTAGCCCTTTATTTGTTTCGGTGCTGGCGAATTCCAAGAACCATGATAAAAAAAGTACTTCCTTCCTTTACGTAAATGTGTTTTTGGTTTTAGTTCAGCCATTAAGACTACGGGCAAGTCGTGTGAAATATTCTTAAAAGGAACACCGAGTAATCATAGACCTTTGTCTGCTATTTGAAAGAATATAAAAGAAGGGGGATTTTCTGGGCCGCTTTTGCAGCTGCTTTTTACTGCGTACTAAAAAGAAGCGATGGCTCAGCTAAAGTGAATCAAGCTGCGACTTCCACAACCGACAGCTGTTTGTTTATTTATTTTTTTACTCACATTGAAATCGTTGCATTTGCTTAACTACGCTTTTGTACACGACATAATCCTAAGTCTGTTAGTTTATTTAAGTTTAACTTTATTTACTTCTCCTATAGAAATAGTGCAACAAAAAGAACTAAAGTTCTGGGTATTAAGTCTTCGGTTCATTGGCACCAATGAACCAATACATGGAGGGCGCATTTCTAACCGGAAATTGCTGTAGGCAGACATAGGTGGACATTAGACAGGTACCGAGCATATCTATATCTGCGATAGGCAACTCTTGCGCGTGTTTTGGGGGGCCGCTCCATTCATGACACCCCATGACGCCCATAATCGTAGATTTATCATTTTCGCTCGAGCGCGCGCGTTCCGCATTACAGCAACAAACAAAGCAGTAAAAAAATTGGAAAAAATATTAGCCCCATCCGATATACATATAAATATAAACAAGCAACAACCCGGGTGGAGGCAACGAAATAAAAAAAAGAAGACAACAAAATATATATGTAAAGCTGGTATTTCGATCGTCAGCTTTGGCCCCAAATGAGGAGAAAAGAGAGCGCGCGCAGCTCGGACGGCGCAACACGTGCGTCGTTAATTCAATAAAAAAATACACACAAAAAAATAATAAATAATAGCAGCAAAAAAAAAGGCAGAAGAACAAGAGCAACACACAAACACACAGATATAAACACGGCCACTCGAGCGTTTTCTCTAGGCCACTGGGCGTGTGGGAGGGAGGGAGATAGTGATATAGCATAAAAGTTCATTAACGGCATGTGAGCTTTCCTCCGTCTGTTTGTGTTGGTGTGTCGTCTGTGTCCATTGTTTTTATGGAGCTCTCTCGTGGCTTGTGTTTCCGATTAACGGGAGAGCGGCTTTATCTCTCTTTCCGCACACTAGCCTAAATACACTTAGGGAAAATGCGACCTGCACTGCCGATGCAAGTAAGAACTAAGGATTATGTTGAAAATATTTATCATAAAAGAACAATGCCTTGTCTTTTATTTTATAACTTTCGTGTACAAAATTAACAATTTTAATATAAATATTTGTTTTGTTAAATAATTGATACAAATTCAATATTAATTATTTTTAAAAATTCAATTTTTTTTGTGGGGATCTCAAGTCTATGGCACTATGTTAGTTTTTGTTCGCCTTTGCCTTGTTGTGGGGCTCGTGTCTCTGAAATTATCGCGAAGTGGGCTACCGCAGCCGGCTTCTCGGTTCTCGGTCGCCGTCCACTGCGACTGAATGACAAAGTCTTCTTTGTTTTCCAGTGTGCTTGCTGTTTTTTTTTTCTGTATTTTAATTTATGCAGGCAAATACAATATTATTTCTCTTTTCGCTTGGCTTTTGGTCAAGTCGTTAGGCATCCGTCTGGGTTTTTTGGTCGCACGTGTGCGGGGCATTATTTTAAAGTGTATCGTCTGAAAATACTATAGGCTTCTGTCGGCGCTCATGAATGCCCAATGTGAAACATGAGACGTAGGTATAACAATAAAAATTGCCTAATTGCCTAATTTCCTATGGTATAATTAATTCGGCTAATGGCTTATTAAGAGGATCACACTGTGGGATACATAAAGATTTATTTAAATCCCACGCCATAAATTACCCTCTTCCGGTCGGAACTTAATGTTTATTTATAGACCTATCGGTTTTGTTGAGATTCTGTAAGGCACAAATATAGAGTAAGGCACATAAGTTTGCTTCACCAAGTCTTTAATATTTACATTCTCCAGGGCGTATACGCAATTTTATTTTGTTAGCAACGGAATACTATTTAATTAAGTATTTTAATTTAGTGTAGTACTTTGCCTATTCTTACGGTGTGGTAGCTATCAAACAAAATGGACTCTTGAACTGCCCCACAACAGCTGTTTGCACTTGGCCAACTACTCACTGGCAAACACTTGATTCGTTACCGGGCGATATAACTAATTGCTGACCCAATAACGACAGACATACGACGCCTTAATAAATATACATTAATGTTAACGTAAATGAGTGCACGCGCCACTATTTGTATGAGGAAGCACTCGATTCGGGCAAAGTAAACCGACGCTGCCCATCCCCAATATACTATGTATATGTACAATATATATATATATCCAATAAATGAGCCACACGTGCGGCTGAGACAAGCAATATGCGCTCAATGTCGGTTGGCATCTATTGTCTTTACTTCGCCCGTTCCGCCATTTATTTTCCGCTCGTTTTATGACCACATTAGCGAATTATATTTCACTGCCATTCAAAGCGTAAAGACAGCGACTAGGCAAACATAAATTAAACAAAGTCTGGCCAAAAGTTTCGGTGGGGGTTGGCCAACACGCGCCGCTTCTGGTTGTCCCCTGTCTATTGTTTCTTGGGGATGCCCCTTCTGCCGACTACATTCAGTGAACTGTTTCGGGCACTCTTGGGGTCATGCTAGTCACTTATCTTCAAAAAAGTTGATTTCTGACTGACTCAGAACCGAAAAAGATTTTGCGCCACGAGCGCTACATTTATTTTGATCACAATCTCATGCTCGTGCGCTTCGAGATTCCAGGAAAGCGAAATCGAGTAATTTTATTTGATTTTTGAATTTTATCTAAGATAACAATTAAGTGCTGGCAACAGATTTCAGGAAATTTGATAACTGAATAGTTTAATTAGCGATCCAACATGATTTATTGTCAGATAATAATGTATTGCAACTATAATATATAATTATTATATTTAATTATATTTAGTTGCAAAATATGGATTATTTTTAATAAAGTTAATTGAGTTTTTTTAATAAACACTTTGTATGCTTGACATATTGAGTAGAGCGTGACTAAGCTAAAAATATAATTAAATTGTAAATCTATAAATACATTTTATTCATTAAAAAATAGATTTTAATTCAGTATTTTTGCCGACAATAAGTATACGCCCTGTTGCCTGGCAGAATGAGCCACACGTGCCACCATAAGTCATTAATTATTGTTAATTGCCGCGCTTAACATTTTTATGACGTGCCAATGAAACGAGCCAAACATTATTATTGCTGACAAAATGTCAAACCGTCAAACACTCTTGAAAGACGAAATTTATGTTCGCAAATCATTAATTCAAGCAAAACCGAATAATACAATGAACGAGCTTTGTGTCTCTCATTTACCTACGATCCAATTAGCCGTCACAATGGAGGCCAATAAAAGGTGAAAAATAAAATCGAAAATATTCCGATAGACATCTATAATTTGAATCATCATTCCGGGTTTCCGATATGCAAATTCCATGGCGTTCTATTTTTTTTGTGAGCGAAGTGACGCACGACCTGTATCAATCACATTCATGTTTTATGTCTTCGGGAGATCTTGTTTCGACATGTGGGCTTAACAATAAAACTTTTATGAATGCTCTAGGCACTCAGACGTTTAGCTAATAAGGCTTTTGATTAATTTAAGTCGGTCTCAAAAGCGAAGCAGAAAACAAAAGGCATTAATGTCCATTTGTGCCAAATAGGTTTAAAAAAACGATCAATTTTTAAGTGGAACACTTGTTTTTTAGTAATTTTAATAGAGTTCCAATTTTAGAGTTTGTTTACAGGCTTATCAATTCACGGCTACCGAATTTGTATTTTGAATTCCAACAAGGTTCCATCACTAGCCGGTATTTTTAAAAACACACATTGCCCAATGATGGATGGTTCTTATAAATAAATGCGGTGAGATTAGCTGAAGATTTGCGAATGATTATTTACTGGTCTTGAGTGGAACTCTACCCGGGATTGCGAATGGAAGCCAGACAATGTCCGTCTTTATTTCTGGGTCCAATGTGTTTGAGTGGTTCCGGGTCTTTGTTTTATGTCAGCCATTTCTTGCGTGATATTGAATTTTTGTTATCGAGAAGTCATAATTTGGCGCACGTGTGCCTCATTTAATTGTTTGCCTTTGGCACTTTTTATTGCCATTTTCGCCGGCTTCAATTGGGTTACCGAAATTTCATCATCTACTTATTGAGACCGCTAATTTCTTGTTGTTCGTCTAGACCACGTTAACGAAATGCACAAGAAGTGTTAACAAAACCTGTCACTTATTTTCCCCTTAAAAAGCCGCATGCCTACAGTTGGCACGTTTATCCCAAGTTCAACAGTATCTGAATACAATTATGACGCATTTTGATAGTTTTTTTTTTGGTTCATTTTTAGTTTGTTTAGTTTCTGTTGTGACTGTTGCTGTCTGGCTTTTAGGCGCATGTGCTGAGATAAGAAGGAAAAATTAGCACTTTGATGACTTGCCAATGGGCAAACATGCGCGGTTTTGCACTGGCAATAAAACTGAAGCTTACAGAACGGGAAATACTCTTAAAAAATTAAATCTTTTATTTTTAATATGTGAAAGCTTTAATTAAATTATTTATATTTACACTATTATTTACTACACTTTTGCCTATTTAATATTGCCTTTCATTTCCTAAAATAGCGATTGTACCTTTTTGAAAAATAGAGAAAGAGTATAAGATAATAAATACGCAAATCTCAAACAAACGTGGTTCGTGTAAACAATAAATGTAAGACACAGTCATAAAGTAAACATGCTGCGGAAAGTTTTATTCGTGTATATAGATGAGATTTCTGTTTGCTCGCGGCGTCTTTAAAATGTGCCGCGCGTGTAAAGTTGTGAGATAGGGTCAAAAATGTACGGAATTCCCCTTGGGAGATTAGAACAACAGAAATACACGTGCGGGCTTGCAATTAGAAAAGAAAGCGAAATTAAATGCCAGGTACCAGCACTGCTTATTATTAAGTATACGCCCCGCATGACATATTACAAATATTATCTCCACCAGCGTCGTGCCGTTTTAATCAAAGCTGCCTTGAGCACTTTCCTCGTAAATAAAAGCCGGATCATTTGGGTTATCAATATTTCAAGACCCTCTTGGCTAATGCAGCCATTGGAAGATGATGGCACTGAACATTTAGTAAAACGAGACCCCAGTGCAACTTAAACCGCTTACCCAGCCAGCACACAAAAGACAACCACATATGTGCAAGTGCTTATAAGTATTCATGTACAGGAAAAAAATAGTTTCATTAGCTTTAGAATTTTTATTTAATGCCTTGAGCTTATATGTCATTACTAACAGCGAAATTTGTTGATTTTGCTGCTTAAAGGGATAGAACTTCTATTTGTATTGCCATAACTAATGAGTTACTTACATATTTTTGCCCGTGTACCCATGTGTGCTCCGATGTAAGCGAACAATGAGGGCATTGTAGAGCCCGCAGCGCTTAGCGTTACGCATGACAAATAAATTTCAAAATGGCAACGCCTTTGCAGACGGGCGCACACGTTCCTGTAAAATACATATATAAAAATATAAAAAAAAACGAGTGCCTTGAACTCTAATTTTTGTGTCGGTTACACGTTGACAATATTCGGGTGGCTCTTGTGACTGTGATGTAGCCCGCCGGTCACAACAAAGCCATGACAATTTCCAAAACATAAAGGAACAATAAGATACCCCAGCAGTAACAAGAGAGAAAATCAAATTTCCCTTCCGTTCTGGTGGCGTGTGAAAAGTCATTGGCATAAGCAGATTCCATTGTTTTGTCTTCACTTCTCTTTGCTTTGACAGCTGACAGACTGTGCGTGTGTTTTGGTATTTATTTTTGTGTTTTGCGTTTTTCCTGGCGTTTTTTGTGGCGTGTCATGTTGAACAATTATTGGCTAATTTGTAGGCACGCAGCGGTAAATCTCATCAAAGTTGTTTGATTGACTTGACCTCCAGCTGGCAGGTGGTCGAGCTACAGGTGTCTCTGGAGAAACGTGTCTGAAATGTATGCACAATCGCCCTTTAAGCCTTAAATCTTGTCTAAGCTTTAAGCACTGTACATTTTCCTGGCTCCTGCCGCTTCCCACAGGAAGATGTCCTTTTTCCCTAGGACCTACTCACAATTTTGCCTCCCTATTTTGCGCTTCAGGCCCGCACGCGCCGCATTAAATTTGCCACTGGGGCAATTCGTTGAGGCTTAGTATTTGTTACGCACATTTTGGTCTTTTGTTACAGACATTTTCCGGGCTCCGCTCAAGGGACAAATGGGCACCGAGAAAATAAGTTTACCATAGGTATTAGCATTTTGCATCTAAATGACAATCTTTAATTGAGTCCAGGTTTCTCACTAATTATTGTCAGTAGTCGTTTATACTGATAATAAAAATACAATAATTTATAAGTATTACAAGTATAGTTACTATTTTTTCTCAAAGTGAACTAAGCAATCGCTTCAGATCAGCCATCTCAGACTTTAACTATGGGATGACGGATAAGGCATAAATAATGAAAAGCAATTTCAGCGCATATTGGCGCATTGACATCGACCTGAAACCGACAGTCAGTGGTGTAAGTCGTTGGTTGGGGGTGGTCTGAAAATCTTCTTAGCCACCCACAAGTACTTTGCATGGCGGACAAGGGGCAAATGGGCTTGGGGACAGGTTGGTAAAATGCCATCATGGGCCACAAGCATTTCATCATCGTCGCGAGCGCTTTTACCAAATGTAATTACACTCAAGAGATACACGTGCCGCCAACAGCCGCTCGTTTTCGGGGCGTTTTTCAATTTGAATTTGACTGCCGACAGGCGGGGCTCATCTCCACTCATCTCCTCTCATCTCCCGGCACTTGAGCAAATTTGCGTGCCCGCCGGAATGCCTGCCCATCAATATTCCGCCCCGGAATATTCCGCCACCCCCGCAAAACCCACTTCAAGTGGGTTTGTTTACCTTTGCCCATGGCTGGTCTTTAGCCAGGATTTGGAGTCCCACTAATGAGCTTCAGCTGGCTGGTGCTTCGTCTTAAATTTCGCTCCGATATTCAGACTGCTGCAAAATGTTAACTTGGCGATGGGAGCAACGTGAACCTGGGTTCTGAGCTTTGAGCCTTTGTGTGGCTAGGATGATTTATGTAGTTGTAATGTATAAGCAAATCTGATCTGGACGAAAAACGATTATTCTGTGAACTGGATTTAGCGAGGATTGAATAAACAATTGTTGGTGATTAATAGAAATGCGTAGGAGTGGAAGGTGTTCACTTTAAACTTATAATATTTATAAATCATCAACGGGTTCTTAAGAAGACTTCTCCTAATCTTTTGGAATTTCCTACGCACACTACGCACACATAATGTGTGTGTTTTTGGTTTCAGTTCTTATCGATGACGAAGTATAAACGAATTTATGACCGCGTCATATCCTGCCTTTGCTTAATATACACAACATGTTTTCAGTATCGCACTGCACTGCGGCAGATACAATTCAGATTGCTCAAAGTTAAACGAACCCGAAAGAATTCGTTTCTCTGCATTCGGTATTCGAATACTGAATTTTAATTTGTTTACTGTGCGGCGCGTGCAGATCGGCAGCTTAATTACGCACTAAAACGTTATATCAATTAATCAATGCGGCGGCTAATTAATTTGTGCGTTTACTTCCATTTGCTTTCAGTGTGAATACACGCTGCCAAATAAAAGAAGACTCAAGAAAATGGCGCCCACCATATGCTCGGAGAAGAAGCAGCTGCGCGAAACGCGGCGACATCATGGCGTGGCCACAGCCGCCATTTCATCAGCATCCACAGCCGCATCTACCGCATCCACCGCATCCTCGGTCTCCTCCTCCTCCTCGTCTTCGTCCTCATCATCGTCCTCGTCCTCATCCTCGTCCGTGGGCTCCTCATCTGCAGCTGCCGCCACACAAGCCAGTTCGGTGCTTAACCATGGTGAGTAAACACTGGGATTGCTCAGTGAAATAGGGTGAGGAAAATAGCTTGGGTTTTAACTTATTAGACTTCATAGGTTGCACATAACTGTATTACACTTAAATTTCAATTACTATAAGCCTACTTGAATCCTTTAATTTATAAGTAATCACATGTGAAAGCTCCAACCAATTTGGCTCAGTGTCAATAGGTTGTGGTGGGCGCACGCGGCGTATACGTAACTTAGCCTTACACATTCATTGCAATATCCGCCTTCTCTCTGTTTTACTTTATTTTTTATTTTTTGGTATACCCCTTATAGTCAGAATCCCCTGCTGATTTGCTGATGTCGTTGGTGTGGCGACTGTTACAAGTCCATTTCCCAGTCGCCAGTTGCCATTTGCCAGTTGCCGAGCTGCTCACGTTACTCGGTCATGTTTAATTAATTTATGTAAACTCGGCCACCCACCTCCGTTCTCAGAGCTCTGTCCTCGTTTCCCACTTCCTCATTGCCATATAACCATGCATATGTGTGGCTCGACTAGAGTAAACTGGAATGCTCGAATGCACGTGCCATGGGCAATGGGCGTTTGGCGATGGGTTCGCAATTGGGTTCGCATCGGGTTCTTCACGTGTTGGTCTCCGGTGTTTCATTGATGCTGATACTGCCAATGTTGCTCCATGGAAGGCACGCGAGTTCGGTGTTATGCCACAACAATTTGCGTCAGCAATTGGCTCCAGCTGCTCTTCCGCCGCCGTTGGTCGTTGGTCGTTGGGTAAGACAGACTCGGCTCGCAAATCTGGCTGACACATTTATATAAGCGATCTAATGCCGCATGACTGCCACCGAAATGGATATGGGCTCAGTGGGATGGGATGGGTTTCGAGTAACAGGCAAAACAGTTTATCAAGTATCTTAAAACGGAACATTTCAGCTCACGCCGATTTTAAATATATCAAGATTTATTTGATATTTAATTTCAAACACAGAACAACACTTGTCCAAGCCAAAAATTAGATTAGAAAGAAATTTAAATCTTTCTGATAACGAAATCCAGTTAATTAGTTAAGTCACTTTTGGCACGCATAATTACTACTTCCTTAGAAGATTCTCTTAGAACATTTTCCACATCCCAGTCAACTGAAGCCCACCGATTACTCATTAGCCAAGTGAAATTGCCCGAACATTTACCTAGATTTTTTCCAAGAAATATTTCAGAAGCACACGTAGCCAGGGGCGTCGGCCTAGGGGGGCTTCCACATAAGTGTGTGTCATAACCTCCAGTGTTGTTTTTGCTGCTGTGCCACTTTTGCCGGGGCTTTATTTACATGTTTTGCACATTCGCTTCGCCTGCTTTTAGCCAAGTTAGCTATTTTTTTCTCTTTGCTGCTGACTTTATTGGTGCCATTTCCAAAGTGAATTCATTGAAAGCACCGCTGTTGTTGCTGCCTTTTTATTTGTGCTCGTTGCTGCCTGCTAATTTGCAGCAACACATAAAAATAAACCGAAAGAAATACACCGACACAAGCCTTAAGTAAAAATGGGTGTGACGAGGCCACGTGCAAGCCTCATGACGCTACAAATTCAAAATCCCCCATCTCGTCTGCCTTCCCTGGGGAGGCGGCCTGCGAAATGGGCGTGGCCCGCGGGAGGGTTGGAATGTTGGCCAATGCCCTCGCCCTCTGCCTTCACTGAAGGTATTTAAAATTTTATTTTCAAGCATCAAGCATCACTGGTGACTAATTCACCGAGAACAAAGCGAGGCACGTGCAAACGCGCGGCGAGAACTCCAGTACTTTTTAAGTGCAGAGATACGAGTTTGATACCGCCTAAAAGTTGTAGTTTTCAAATAGGTTAATAGCTATCAGTAAAATTGGAAGTTCCACTAAAACAGAAGAACTTTTTAAGGAACAATTTATTTTTCCAATGGTGTACTAACGTTCAAGCATAGTAGGTTGATAGACTTTTGAATTCACTCACTGAAAAATTAAAGTACAAAACAGAAACAGGGTTTTTGCTTAGTCATGGAACTCGAGGTAGTTAAGAGTTTAGAGGAAATTGCTGCATGTGCCAAGTTGCAATTAAATGAAATCGATCTCATCTCCCGAACATCGAAATGTGGAAAAAGTGTTTTAGAGATTTTCGACGTTGATGAGAAGGTCAGTTTCTCATCCGATGGAGGTGAGGAGGAAGTGGATATTGAACTTGAGCGTTCAGAGCAGTCCGATGATAGACAAGAGAAAATGGCACACGAAATTGACTGTTTGATTCGACAGATTGAGCGAATGCAAATGGCAATTAGGAAACGTCAACTTAAGAAGAGTAGCGAACAGGTCAGTGAGGAATTTCCAGGACAAGAAACGGAAACCCTGACCGAGTGTCAAGTTAGATGTAAACAGAGGGAAAATCAGGAAAATTACATTGAAGCCAATGTAAATCCGAAACACCAACCGCTGTGCGGCAATGAGTTATTGGAAGCAAGGAGTCTTCGTCAGGCCCACAATCGCATTCAACAACAAATAGACGAAGTGATCTGCAGGTATAGAAAGCTCCGCGAAATCATCTTTGAAATGCGGAAAAGGATTCGCTGCATGGAAGGCAATCTTATTGACTTAAATTCGAAAGCCGAGAAATATATAGTTTGGTTCGGCGAAGTTGCCAAGGAAATGAATGTGTGCAAGGAGCGTTATAATTACCTACTCGAAGCCAAGATGTCCAGAAGGGAAGCATTAAAAACAGACCAAGTTCATACCGCCCGATTCCTTAAATATAATGCTGCTTATGTTACCAAAACTCGTCTAAAACGCGAAATCGCTGAGTTCATTGACGAGGTAAAGGATATTGAGACTCTAATGGGTGAGCTGCACAAAGAACTGGATAGGAATATGGCTCTCTTCGAAATACCACGCACTAATTCGCTGGATAATCCAGCCGCGTTTCTAGCTTCCATGGCTTGGACAGTTAGACTGTCCGATGAGTTCCGGAAATCAGGAATAAAACTTAAAGACGGTGTCAATTAGAAGTTGATCATTTACATGTTTGAAGAAATGAAAAATATTTATTAATTGTTAAGTCAAATTATTGTTATCACAAAATTGTTGCGAAAAAAATGAGTAAAAAGAAAGATATAGTAAGAAGTCTTGGTGATAATAACAATAAAAATAAATTATACGTTGCTGGAAGTAAAATGATTTAAGCGCTGAAAGTGCCTGTATATGTCTTAGCACCCTTCACACAATACGTCATCGACTTTCCCTCATTTCCTTTTAACTTTCACCTTTCACGAGGGCGTCATTAGTTGGGTGGTGGCACCTCACGCAGCCACTCTCACGTTTCGCTGCACTGGGGCCAGGTGTCGTTATCGCGTAAGCTCTGTTTTGCCGGAGAACCGGAGAACGACTCCGTTCCCATTTGAACGATTCCTCGGGTGCAGTGCCATGTGCAGCGTTAACTTCTAGGAGATGCGTCATGACCCTGACCATAGACACACAGTCTATTTCCAATCGTTGTGCGCAGGAAATATGAGCTTATACACAGATACAAGTACACGCAGAAAAATAATCTAAAAGCAGTGTATACGTTATCCTTGACATATTCATTAGAGAATCTTTAATGATGACTTACTGGATTGTGTAAAGCCAGCTAATGAATGTATTAAAATATTCTTCGGACATAACATTTCTATTTTTCGGAAATATTTTCATTTGAATGACCTACATTTTATTTTTCTAAGTTTGTTTTCTATATGTAAGGCACATTTTGCGCTATATTTTTGGTTGTGTTTCGTTTTCCGTGACTTCCAACAGCTGATGTTTGCAATGAGCGTTGCAAAAGCGTTGCGACTGCTAATTGGTGCGAAAAGCGTTGTCGTCGCCGGAACGCTTAACCCTGGTGCTGGTCACGTTTTTTGCCCACACGCGATGACCGCATTTACATACTGAAACCCACACAGAGACACATGCCCACTGGCACACAGACAATGTTGTAGACATCGACTGATTAACTTAGCACTTGACCACACAACTGCACCGTGGGCTCGGAAAATCGCTGTGCTTTTATTTTTTCTAAATCAGGAAATGAGTTTAATTTTAAATTTCATTAAATGGGTTACAATTATTGTATTTCGCTTACGCGCAGCATTTTGTATACAATGTATCAAAACGAGGTCATGTTATTAAATTACTTAAACTTGCTTACGAGCTCTGAGCTACTGAAATGATTTTATAACTAAAGTTTATCACTGGATTAATTATAAAATATTTTTAGACAAAGCTACCATGATTCACTGTGCAGCTTTCTAGTCTTTTCTTTGTTCACGACTTAACTAAATCTCTTTTTACCTTTGTTTTATACTTGCAGTGGCCAAAGGTTCGATGAACTCGATGAGTCGCCGTCGCCAGGCGCGATTGCAGCGCAGGATGCCTCACATCCTTGCCCGCGTATCCTCCTTCTCCACAGACACGAGCAGCGGCGTGGAAACGGAGGTGGAGATGGACTCCGAGCAGAGGATGCAGCTGGACGAGGAGAGCTACTCGGATGCCAGGATTCAGGATCTGCAGCAACAGCCACATTCCAGCAGCGATAACATCAAGACAGTATTACAGCCGACGACGGCTAGCGGGTATAGTAGCAAACAGAACCGATCGGCCAGGGCCAAAAACTGTGATCGGGAGGTGCCGCTCCAGATGGAGGATGAGCGCGATGGCGACAGTGGGTACGAGTACAGTCAGGATCCCATTAAGGAGCAGCACTTGTACCATCAGAATAGCGAGGGCCTGTTGTCCATTGCCATCAAGACTATCAAGCTGGTGCAACGCAACAAGCTGTTGCAAAAGCGATTGGCCGAACTGCAGCTGGAGACCTCGGAGTTCATTGCCTCGGTGCTGGCCAATCCGGAAAATCGCCAATTCCGGGAAAAAATGTCGCCAAAGGCCGATGCCAAGGTCAGCAACATGCTGCTGCGCCACTAAATTGATCTGGAAAAATCAAAACAATTTAGCCCCATTTCTGGACGTGATAAGAATTTTATTTGAAAACCTATTTTAAGTCATAGCGAATTGTATTTGATATAAAATGTATTCGCTCAGAGCGTTTGTAATTCGTTGCTTACAGATTTTTCGTATACATGTTCCGGCAACATTTCAGGCAACATTTAAAAACCATTGCCAGCTTATGGGCGGCTGAGCATGTAAGTTACATGGAAAATGTATGTAAACTCGGAATAGCTTGAATATACATAATGTATTAAATTGTAAATGCTTCTCTGCCTACCATTTCAAAATTCCTTGTTACCATTTTGGCGTTTATATGCGTTATGCAAACAAAATAAATAAATTATTACACTTATACTTTAATTTATTATATTCATAATCGAATAAGTTCCTTTTTAAAATGTATTTTCATTTATGACCACAATACATGTTTTACACGTCCAGAAATCCCATTTTTAGTGGGCTTAGTTTTGAACAATTTGTACTGATTAAATTTACAAACATATTCATCAAAGTTTAACAATTTAAATATACAAATAATGAAGAAATCGCTATGCTAACATTTACAAAAAAGAAAATATTTATACGAATCCAAAAAGTCCAAAAGTGTATCTGTAGTCGATAAGAAAGTTTTATGTTTTACAGTTTCTACACTCAAGAATTAATTTATAATAAATCTATCTAATACATATATCTAGAAAACCCCAGCATAATCAATGGAACCCTACGACGCTTTTCGCTTTTTGCAACAAATAGATCTAGTGAGAATTAATTGATATGCAAAGCAATTGGTTTGAACAAAAATACGTAAATTAATTTCGGTATTATTAAATTAACCGATATAATTCAATGAATATGCCTAAGTATATCGAAACTATCAAAACGCTACAAAGCAACACAAATCAAAGCAAAACCAAAATACCAACTAAAAGCAAATCTTTCCAATTCTAAAACTTTTAATAAACCTCTCTGGCATATTCCACCTACTTAAAGGAACAAATCATCCAACTCACAACAAAAGAATTCATCAATAAAATTAGTGACCAATTAAACGTATTTTATCTTATTTCTCTTCGGGGTTTCTTGACTCATACGCAGAGCGACATAAAGTAAACAAGTCATGGCTATGTGTGTACTTTGGCCGTGTCAATAACACCCAATCAAAGTGTTCAAAGACCGTCTCGGCTGCACAGATTTGACATGGAGTCTGTCATCTAGTCGGTCACGAAGGTATGGATGTTCTGAAAAACGCTGAAAAAGGCTAAGGTTATATTAAGAAAGTTCATATAACCTTTTGAAAAATATGTAAAAGGAATTAGATACAGCCAAAATCTACTTAAAGGCTCATAACCTAAAGGCACAAAATATTTAGTTTTTCTTTTTCGCTTTATAAAAATTGTATACATTTCCGTGATAACTTGTTCGTAATCTAATTTAAAGATTTTCGGAACTCCCCATCAATTGTGGGCTGTAATGCATATCCACTCAATAGACAGAAAATTATTCAGCAATTGTTTCAAGTTCATTCAATTAAGTCGGTCCTCTTTAGCCTGGCTAAGACCTTTTGAGTGTCATTTTGGGTTTAAATTTTGATGATGATGGTGGTACACCCTTGTCTGCACGTCGACCAAGTCTCCGTCTCCACTAAGCACTTAAATTTTATTTTTAACCGCACTCTTGACACTCGGAGCACTCGTCTCAGTTACAGCCCTCAGATGCGAAATCATAATTTTACCAAACCGCCCGGTGACGTTGGTCAATCATCGTGCTGCGTTTATGGCATTGTGGGTGCTCCATCATCGCGGCTATTATTATTGTTAGTTTACAGGCATTATATTGTTTTATTGGGTTTTTTACGCACTCCGGTCACGTCTTCATCTGTTTGAGACACGTGATTTATGGGGCCCAAGTGCTGGGCGACCCGGCCCACTTGACACTGAAGAGTTTTTATTACCCACCCGGCAAGCGGTGCAGAAACTGTTGATTTGGTTTATTTTGATGCCGTGATTCGGATTCGTATTTGGTAATTTGTATTATTTGATATCCGTCTGAGCAGCCACCGTTTGTTGTATTTTGCTGCCGAGCGTTAAATCGCCAGCGTTTTTGTATCAACTCAGATTTCTGAGCTAGTTGCCTTTGCAAGGTCGTTTATCAAGTGCGATTGGGGAGTGTTTGTCCAAGCGATTAAAATGTATAGTATTAGTAGTGAGTCACTTGAAGTAGTTGGCCTATAAATAACTCACGCACTGGCAGCAGTTTAGCTGGGGAATAATGCACTTGTGTTACTTGTTTGTTTGAGCCAATTTTTGCACTAAACGTTGGCATTGGAAACTATTTGAGTTTGCTAATTTGCAAATCAAGTATGTAAAATGTGAATTTGTTAGCAAACATTTCATATATTCTGTGTTAATTATGAGAAGGTTCTTTTGAGAATTGTGCAGCACCTAGGCACGGCTAGTCAAAGTCATATAGTTTTATCCAATTTAATAAATATTCAATATAAAACTTGCAGTCTCACTTTCTGCCCAAAGCAATTATTTTTTGGAAATTCCAGTTAAGCGATTATCTATGTATACCTTTGTAAAGCAGTTAAAATTTAATTAGCAAGACTCATTGTTTCCTGATCCATAATCAATTATCAGGTCACCATTTGAGTAGTTGAGCACTTTGTGGAGTACGTGTTTGAACTCCATAGAAATGAATGAGCCTGGCCATTTTACACTTGCCGAGTCATGCCAAATGAATATGCATAAAAGCTGGGCAAATATCAAATAAAGCAATGCAAAATGCATTAAAGCCGATATGCTGGGATTGTAGCTATAAAAAAAACACATGTATTGTACTCAAGGTCACTGATTTTACGATTCACCGAAATCGCCAAAAATTAGATAAAAAAAATGTATTGTGAAAGTAACTGCGAAATCGGGCGAGCTAGACGCCAAAAATGTGTTCAGTTGCCCATTAAAGAAACGATTTGGCTGTTGTTCGTATGCAAATGAGTCTGGGTCAAGCGTTTGTAATCCGCTGAATGCCATCTTAATGATCAGCAGACCCATGTAACCAAGACGATCTTGTAAGGTCGCTAGCGCAGCCGGAAAAGCGTCTCACTGATTCAAGTCTTGACATTGAACTTCACCAATGGCAGTCCAATGACTCGTACCATTATTGTGATTATTGTTATTATTGTCATTATTGTAATATATATATATATATATTCAAAGATCGAAAACCGTAAACAGCGGAAGCACTTTAATTCACCTACTTGATCTTTCGCACCAACGCGCTAATAAGTCGGCGACAAATCGCTGATCATCGACTTGTCCAGCATGATTAGGCTTACGATCTTTCGATCAGCGTGGTGCTAATCAACATGCAGCAAATTCCCCAAAAATAGCTCGTAAAATGGACAAAAAATTGGCAAGTTCACCCGATGAACTTGAAAATAAATGGTCCATCGTGGACCGGCGCTCAAATGTATCTTGTATCTTTCTTTCGTGATCGCTCGAACGTAGCGCGTTGACCGACTAGCCCGGCAGCTACCTGTGTTGTTAACTGAGTTTTTGAAACTTTTTTTTTATTTTTTTTTTTTTGATCTCGCATAGGCTTCAACGTTGCAGGCCGGGCAGCAACGTTTCATTTAAGCGCCGGACATCAGCGGGCGCGCATGCGCATTCGTCATTTGTAAATTCGTGAATCGGTGATTCGATCCGGAGTATCTGTGAATTTTAGTGGCCCATTTTTATACAGAGCATTTCGTAAGTGCATTCTATCGCCATTCAATTTGCATGGATTTTGCATTGGCAAACGTGTTTAGAATTTCATAACAGAATTTGTGACAATCTGTGCTGTAACCTGCGTGTATGTGTGTTTAAATCTGGTCTACTGACGTAAACTCTATAGGCATTTAGCAAGTGGTTTTTAGTGAGAACTTGTCCGACAAAAAATGTAGCTTTGCGGTTTTTGGCTAATGAAATGCATCTGTGTTGCAGACTTAAGTGCAAAATATTGTGCACCTTTGGTTTTAGTTTTCGATTCTCAAATATAAATATACCCGTATATTGCATAGTAACTTTTATTTCTAAAGTTAAGTTTAAAAGTTTCTTGTAGTACAATATCACCTTAATTAGCTTGATTTTATTTCGAGATATTATTTGAGCAACGCAACCGCAATGTGCTAATCCCTCCTAATGGTCAACTTAATTGCTCATAAACATAATTATATTTCAAATCAGATTTAACAAATTTCATGTTATAGTTATCAAGATCTTTAGCCTGTTCGTCTCAGCCAATTAAGTTCGGCTTAATGACCCACATTGATTGGCATGGTGTTGATAGCCAGAACCTTAATGAATACAACGCCCTTCGGAAGGCGGGTCTAAAGTGAAACCGGCTTTAAGTAGTTCTGCAATCGTCGTAACCGATCGAGTGAATCCGACCACAAGGTCATGGCCAAGATATAGAACTTAACTGAACAAAGACGTAGCCGTGGAATCTCATTATTTTGGTTTATTTTAAGCGATCGATGAACCAGTTTTCAACTTGGCTACTGTATCGTCTCATTCAACTACTTGCCGGCTTTATTGAGGTTAATTGAAATGATTTATTAACATTTGTGCAATTTTTGTTGGCGCTTCGAAAATTCCCAAATTGAGATAATTTGCATAAAAAAACATTTGGCGCCCACAACTTAAAGTAATTTAATTTCAACCTTTTTTGAGGATTTTTTGAGCAACATTTTTTTTTTATGAACATCCGCGTGCGGTTTATGGGTCAACGCTTAAATATTTGCTGTGTCTTCGCGATCGATTTATTTTGATTTTATTTGCAATGTTTGCTTTGATTTGGTTTCTTCTTCATTTTAGTTTTGTTTTGACCACGAACCGGTTGGCTAGCATTAACTTAAGTTCGCTCCTTTTGCAAAGTCATTATTTTTATTGGCACTTTTGATTTCGTTGTCTTGTAACCCCAAAACCTGTTGAACTTGAGCTCAAAACACGTTCAGGATGTATCGATGTGCATTTGGGTATGAATAGGGCTCAGAACATGCAAAAGGAAAAAAGTGAAATCGTTCTCAAGGTCGCTGCCACTCGCACGGAAATGCTAATTCTCTCAGAATGTTCTTACTTTCTTTTTTCCGAACGCTAATGAAAATGTTTCGAGTAGGAAGTTTTGGTTTTTATTAAAAAAGTCATAAACAGTGTAGTTAAATAAATTATTTCACAGCAATGCAAAAAGTTGTTAAAAAACTGCGCTTTTGACATTTTAACAACAGGCAAGAAATAACGATTACTTTTAACAAGGTTGTCACTAAAATTGGTTTCCCTCAAGAATAATACAGATTACCCACATGCAATCGTAAACAATTTGTTTTTTAGTTTTTATTTTTAACGGAATATTTAACCTTGCAGTTCAAGCCAAGATGAGAGTCTGTGGAGTGCTGCTTTTTTGCCTGTTGTCTTTTCAAGTCACCAGGTGCCAACTTCTTGTTGACCTGGCTCGTGATTTCGAGACTTCCCTGCTGAACAATAGGATCCCGGACACCACACGATTCCTGCCGGAATATGACTTCATCATCGTGGGCGCCGGAAGCGCTGGATGTGTGATGGCCAATCGGCTGAGCGAGATATCCTCGGCGAGTGTCCTGCTCCTGGAGGCCGGTGATCAGGAGACCTTCATCAGCGACGTTCCGCTGACGGCGGCTCTCACCCAAATGACTCGGTATAATTGGGGCTACAAGGCGGAGCCCACGGAGCACGCCTGTCAAGGATTAAAGGGCGGCGTTTGCAACTGGCCCAAGGGGCGTGGCGTGGGTGGCACCAGTCTGATCAACTTTATGTTATATACACGTGGTCATCGAAGGGATTATGATGAGTGGGCGACGGCCAACAACTCAGGTTGGTCCTACGACGAATTGCTGCCCTACTTTCGAAAATCGGAGAGGATTGGCATCCCGGAGCTGTATAAATCCCCCTATCATGGACGCAATGGCCAGTTGGATGTGCAGTATACGGACTACAGGTCGCAACTCTTGAAAGCTTTTCTGAAATCAGGCAGGGAAATGGGCTACGAAATTACGGATCCAAATGGAGAGCACCTCATGGGATTTGCCAGGTCGCAGGCCACCATCCGGAATGGCAGGCGGTGCAGTACGAGCAAGGCTTTCATACAGCCAGTTGTGCATCGAAAGAACCTTCATATCTCCATGAAAAGTTGGGTCACGCGACTGATTATCGATCCGATCACCAAAACTGCCACTGGAGTGGAGTTCGTGAAGCAACGCCAGCGTTACGTCGTGCGGGCCAGAAAAGAGGTGATTCTCTCAGCTGGCACCATTGCCAGTCCCCAGCTTCTCATGTTATCCGGAATCGGACCAGCGGAGCACCTTGGGGAGCACAATATAACAGTAATGCAGGATCTGCCAGTGGGTTACAACTTGCAGGATCACATAACACTTAATGGCCTTGTGTTTGTGGTCAATGATTCGACGGTAAACGATGCTCGACTGCTGAATCCCTCGGACATATTCAGGTACATCTTCGCTGGACAGGGACCATATACCATTCCAGGGGGAGCTGAGGCTTTTGCTTTTGTGCGAACTCCCAGCTCCAAGTTTGGTAAGTAGTAATCATAACCCAAATGCATGAATTTGCTTTAATCTAAACTAATTTCCATATATTTAACTCAAAAGCGAAGGACTATCCTGATATGGAACTGGTATTAGGAGCCGGATCCTTAAGTGGAGATCGCTTTGGCACCATGCGAAATTTGCTGGGCATCACCGACGAGTTTTACGACTACATGTTTGGAGATCTGCAAAACAAGGAGACCTTTGGCCTGGTTCCAGTGCTCCTGCGTCCCAAAAGTCGGGGCAGAATATCGCTGCGTAGTCGCAATCCATTCCACTGGCCCCGAATGGAGCCCAATTTCATGCAGCATCCCGACGATGTGAGGGCAATGATCGAGGGAATCGAAATGGTAATATTAATCTGATTTAACGTGAAACATAATTTATTTTTATATCATTTTCAGATTCTCAAGCTCTCCAGATCGAAGCCTATGGTGAAGATGGGCACTCGTTTCCATGACCGCCCATTTCCGGGCTGTGAGCACCTGAAGTTCGCCAGCGAGGAGTACTGGAAATGCTGCTTAAGAAGATATGGTTCCAGCTTGCAGCATCAATCGGGCACCTGCAAAATGGGTCCTGCAACGGATAATACCTCAGTGGTGGATGCCCAACTGCGGATCCACGGTATCCGTGGATTGCGTGTTGTGGATGCTTCGGTGTTACCCAATGTCCCAGCTGGTCACACAAATGCCATTGTGATCATGGTCGCAGAAAAGGCGGCGGATATGATCAAGGATGCCTGGCGCATGCCGATCACTCCCTTGAGCTCATAAATTTAGCATTAAAATCGTTATTTATTATTTAGTTGTCGCACAAGCCATTAGGTTAAGTTCTCATGTGATAGTTTATAAAGTAGCTAAGATGTTCCCTACTGTCTCAATGGGTTATTTTTAAAAAATATTTGTTGTATGCACTTAAATTTACTATTTTATAAGCTAAGATTTTGAAAAGATAGGATTCCTCTTTAAAATAATAAAATTGAATTTTGTTGACTATTTGTGGCTGTTATGTATTTCGGTTATTTAAATTTCGCGCCAAGCTAAAAGCTTTTGAAAGCCTTGAGCAAATACTTTTTATATCAACCACCTTCTGTACCTTGGGATTAAGAGCTTTTTGGTGGGGATAAAGTTGAAAAAATGAAAAAAATAAATTAGATAATAAATTATTAATATGATTAATTTATTTTTTTATAACAATCATTTTGTATGTATATATTGCCTAGTTTTCATAACCATTTACAATTTTACTTTAGACCAGACTTTTTTTACATGTAGAGAACAGTGGCGCTACTTTTCAAAATGTAAGCGAAGGCTTGCTTAACGTTATAGCTTTACGACTTATAACGGACTTCGTAAGGTAGTGCTTGCAGCCGTTATCCCTACTCCATCCCTACTTTTTCGGTTTTCAAAAAAAAAAAAAAATTTGTCAAATTTTTGCATTTACGATAAGGGGTACCACCATCAAAATTTGCGAAAAATGGCAAAGAATTACATTTTGCTTTTTTAAACACAGATGGATAGGAAATTTTGTTACGATTTCAACGACGTATGGCATTCCACTTTTGGACAACTATTTTTACTGCTATCGAAAAAATACAAATTATTTTTTATCAAAAAATTAAAAAAAAAAATTGTTGTTAAGAATCGGATATTTTCAATCGGCGTTTTCGCCATAACTTGGCCAAGAATAAAGACACAGATAAAATAAAGACTGTTTTGTGCAGCTAATAAACATATCTAACTATGTCTATCCCAACTATTTGGATTTTCAAAAAAAAAAAATTTACAAATTTTTGCATTTTTGATAAGGGGTACCATCATCAAAATTTGCGAAAAATTGCCAAAAATTAGCATTTCAATGTATGTACATGGATCGATAGGGAATTTTGTTACGAATTCAAAGAGGTATGGCATTCCACATTTGGACAACTATTTTTACTGCTATCGAAAAAAAACGGATTTTTTTTATAAAAAAAAATGAAAAAAAAAGTTTTTGTACAAAATCGGATAGTTTCAATCGGCGTTTTCGCCATATCTTGGCCAAAATTGGCCGCACAGCTAAAATAAAGACTGTTTTGTGCTGCTAATAAACATAGCTAACTATGTCTGTAGATCCGGCTTTAATCCTAATATCGAATACTTGAATATCACCCAGGTTAACCCAGAATTTAGCTTCTTCTGCTACCAAAATAAGCAATGTCACGCAGAGGCATATTTTAGTTCACATGGGAACCGAGACCCAGCAAGCGGCTAATACCAATGGCTTTGCGTGCTTCGCCTAGGATTGTTTTTAATGACCGCTGGCCGGGTAATTGCTGACCTCCCTCTTTGTAAAAATAGAAGCATAGACAAAGCTCCCGCCTAGCAACCGTTGCGTTTTAGAGGTTCCTTAACCCGGCCATAAAGTTAACCCACTTTGTCTGGTCACATACTCGTACGTACGTACTTGTATGTGCGGCCATGGCCACGTGGCGTATGGGCAATAAGCTTAATTAAATATTTAAATCGTGGGCGGGAGCTAATGCTTGTCATTAAAGGCTTGTGGTATTCTATTATTGGAGATTTATAATTGCCAAGACAGCTTTGATTGTAGCATTCCCACTTGTTTTATGGAATCTGCGCAAATATCTGATCCTTTGAGCGGAATTATTTAATAAATGCATACTTTAAATAGGAAATATTTACAAACGAAAAGTTTAACTTTACCTTCTTTCGACTGATTGGCATTGCTTAAATATTTAAGCCAGCCTGAACAGACTGGAATGGTAGAGTGCTGGAGTGGGCAAGATTTGGCGTATTTGCGGTGGAATATTTCTGCGGGTGCGGACCGGGATGTCTGTTAATGCCATTCGCCCACCTATTCAAATTACGGCGTTGCCCGTGCCTGTGGTCATAGGTCAACAATGCGACATTTTAGAGCTCCAATTCGCAATACACGCTGTCAGCCACAAAACAATCCAATTACGCGCTTGGTGCCTGCAATTTTCGAGCTAATTGATTTCGAAAATACGGACAATAATGAAATGGAACCCTGGCGAAAAATCGCAGGTGAATTGGTAATTGGAAATTGAAAATCAGTACAAAACAAAAATAAAGTCGATCTAAGGGCATTACTGTGCTGGTATACCTTCATTTTACTGTTGGCTTTTCAAGTCATTCTTAAACGTTCTTTAAGCCCAAGTTTCATACCTGTTGTTTTTTTAGCTGCTGCTGTAAAAAGCGGGTAAAACGGATGTCACTCAAGTGGAGTAACTTAAAGATAAGACTGGAAATGTTGCACTTAAAAAGCAGAGGGGTAAACGTCTGTATCTTTTCATTGCATGCAAAGCAGCTCACTGAGTTTCCGCCCTATCTTCCATAGCTGATCTAATTAGGAATCTCATGACGTGAGAAGGCGACGCCGAGTGAATGGCTCATATAATGCCATGCTCCATGAACTGTGCAATCAGGGCCAGCTATTTTACATTGCAAATTTTTCTATGTAGTGAATCATTTTTTCCTCACATGCTTCGTTGACCATCGACGATTTCATTTTGTCTTTTATTATGAGGGATATTGAATTCCACTTGAACAATTATCAGTATACGTTTATCATAAACTTATTGAGCGCCTCATAGACCGAATAAAGAGCAGCTGAACTATTTCTCTTATAGTTGTTAAACTTTTCCTCGCAATGGCTTGTTCTTTTTTGCATTGTTTGCACGGCTTATTTGCAAAAGTGCTCGAAGCCCTCGAAGAATGCAACAAAACCTGAGAAGTTGTAAACTTGGTTGGAAAAATAAAAATTAAAAGCGGCCAGTGAGGTCTCAGGAACTGACCAGTCAAAGGTTTAATGAAAGGTAGTAAGGCGTTCCGGCTTAGTAGTTACTTTAAAAATGTTTCGCTTACTAGAAGGGAAAAACTTGCGCCAGTAAAAAAAACCTGCAAAGGAAGCAGAAAAGTTGTAAGAAAGTTTCCTGTTTTTGTGTGCAAATATTTAGCACGGAAATTGCACTTGCAACAGGAGAAGTCCTTGAAAAGAATGCAAAAGGATTCTGGCGCGATAATTAAATGCGCACAAGAAGCGAAACTTTTTCACCCAAGTTGCGGTATGTTGCGACTAATTGCATTAAAGTGTAATGGATAACGAAAGACTTTTCAATTTGTCACAGTAAGTAAATGGGTGAATTATTTCAAAGTGTTTCTCCATAACCAAATTACAGTCAGTTCTGCGTTACATTATAATAAATGGTCCACACAAAACTGAAACTTTCGCAGAAAGTTTTCTCCTGATTTCGGGGAAATTGGCCAAACATATGTCTGCTGAATTTTGGCGAGTTTGCGAGGCATTTCAAGTCAAAGTGACTTGGCAAAGTACACGTCAAGGCGGTAAGTGCTCGCAAAATATGGCCTCCTAGGCCAGGAGGGCGTTATAATTTATGATAAGCCAATAAAAATAATTGAAAAACATTAATGCCATGCCGCCTGAGACTGGCAGCGGTTAATGGCGAGCATTGAACCCTGAGTCCAGAGCCCAAGGCTCCGAGTTCAGAAATGTCCTTGTCTGGCTGAAACAACAGGCAACTCGCTGGCTCCTTCATCGATTTCTTCGCCAGGGAATCGAAGTGAAATCGGAGCTGGCACTAACCAGGCTACCGGAATATTCAAGTAATGGCTGGCAATAAAAAACGAAGTCATAAAATGGCGAAGAGAGCTGTGGCAGAGAAAGTCAAAGTTGAAGGAGGCCTCCTTGAGTATCGAGACTGTGTAAAAGGTTTGAAATAAATAAAATATTAGATGAAGAAACTGCTGCTTGTATCGATTTCGAATAAAGTTAAACGAAATTTGTCCCCACGTTGCGAACAGAACCATACATGATAGAAATACTAACCTATGGTTCTTCAGTGATTAGGACTGGCCTACATTTTAGACTTGAACATCCTACCACAAATTAAATTCAACTTTTTGAAAACAATCTTACCCTTTCAGCTGTCGAAATGACAGTCACCTGTCAGAAGGTCGAACGGAAAGATAAACATTTTGGAGATGCGTTGGGCGAAAGTTTTTGTCACTGACGGCCACATCAAAGAACATTTTGATCCACAAAAACTTTGATTGAGAACCCAACAAAAAAGGCGTATTGTTTGGCTTAGGCAAACTGGCTGATTGAGTGATTGGCATAAGCTAGGCACTCTGCTATGAAATTGATTTTGCTCAAAAACAAAAATGTCTTTGAAGACTTTAAGCGCAGCTCCTATAATCCCAAAAAACAGCAATTAACAAATTAAAATTTTGTGCAAATTAAGGAAGATGCAAAAAGGGTTGTCACCACTTTTAATCTAATTTATGAACAAAAACCTTTTAAGATGTTGCTGAATTTCGCATCTGGGCTTAATCTTGTTGGCGAAACGAAAATCCTTCCTTAGGATACCACATTTAAGCAGAGTCAGCAAATTGCACCATCCGACTCCAAGCCCATAAATCAAAAGCAAAACATTCTGATACCCTCTGCGGATATTGTTTTCGTTTTATTGTTGAGTTTTTAACTCGGCTAATGCAGAGAGTCCTTTGAGTATTTCGCCACACAGAGAAAGGGATTTTCCGCAGACACGTACGCATATTTTTGGTGCTTTTAATGGTTATATTTATTAACTCCATAAAAAATGCGTGTCTGGGATTACTTTTGAATTATTTATGACTGCCTGCGGTGGCTAATAAATGCCAAAGCTCAGTGAGCACATGATAAAACACATATGATTTGCTTGACGAGATTTTGGGTGATTAACAGCATATCCAATCTCACTCGTTTGTCTAATTGGCGAACATTTGACTAAATTAATAGGCGGACGTGTGGAAAATTGGTCAATACCATCGTCGGACTCTGGGGCAATCAACAAATTTTCCTATCCGCTCGAACGCTTCGCCTCTGGTGTGGACATAATGCAATATAAATGGTAATTTCCTGTTTTAATTCGTCCCGAGTGTCCATATTTGCCATTTCGACTGTTGGCATTTCGACATGGAACATGCAGTGTGGCTGCTCGAATTAATTTATGGCTAATTCATGGTTATAGCCTTCTCTTATTGAGATTTGTAAGAATTGGGTGCCTGTTGCTTTTGAATATAAAAGTTGAACATATTGCTTAAGCTCTAAAAATCAGTACAATTTTAAAGAGAATTGCATGTAATGGCGCAGTTTAAAGTTACACAGTTATACAGGTTGAGTATCCAATTAATAAACGATTTTAGCAGCATTTGAATAATAATTAATTCAAATTTAATAATCCTACTATTGAATAAACGTGATTAATAATTTAGCTCAGTAAAAAGCTTAAAGCCTTCGAATCCGAAACTCTGCCTCCATTTTTTGAACTCCGGATTGCTGACATGAAGGCCCAAAAGCTAATATTTACTTGCCGTATTTTAAATTAGGGATTTCGGCTTTCGGTTGCATGTTTACGGTAGCCACAACTCACGAACACGTGCCCAAATCCGTCCTGTTTTCATTTGGGCCCAGGTGGCGTTAACCCTTGTAGGTCCTTTGTTGACTCGTCGCTCGGCTCCTTTTCATTAATTTCCCGATGCAAATGCAGCCTTTTTTTTGGGGGTGTTTTGCCTAAAACAGGACCAACATCCATACCTTTTAAGCCTTTCATCAGCAAAGTGCGGTTGCTGACACAGCTGAAGGAAAGACATCGAGATGTATTTGCCTAACACTCTACTTGGTCAACTCTTTAATTAAAAGAAGAAACCATTTTTTTTGTAAAAATAATCAGATTCGCTATCGTTTTAGTTTGTATGATATTAAATTACAAAAGTTCTGTGCAAATGGTCGAACTTTAAAATGTGAACTCCTTCCTACCCTTCCATTGTGCTGCCATTACCTGTTGTAGGTTCGATGGGTATTGACCATGGTTTTCTATCTGTTTTAGGCCCTTTTATTGCGGGCTTTGTCTATTGACTTTTCCACGCAAAATTAGACGGGCGAAAAGCGCATTCAGGAAATTAGCAGCGAGCATTTGAGGAAATGGAAAATCAGGAAAACCGACCAGCAGATAAGCGGTTTGATTGAAAATGAAATTGGACAGTGCTGGCGAAAATAAAATAGGTGCGGAACCTAATTTGTTTGTACATCGGTTTTACTTTCACAGCATTTGATGAAAATAAAATAATGTGTAAGAAAAGTTGTTTAAGTGTTATAAATAATGTTATCTTTAGCATTGGCAACATTATGATATATACTGCATATAATTGCGGACGACTCATAATTAAATGTTTTAATTAAGAGTACTTAACTGATTTAGCATTCAATTTGGCCAATTAGTCAGTCAGACGCAGTTGTTCCCGACAGGTAAATGCGACATTAAATGCCTGCTGCTAAGTGAAGCGGCTTATGTGGTCGTTAATAATGGTTGAGGAGAAAGGATATTTCACTCCAGTTTACTGAACCCTTGAGTCTGCTTTGAACATGCATCAGCCATAAATATTTGTGGCACTTACTGGCACTTCGTGATTGTGCTGCTGGCATCCTAATTACATTTTAATGCCCCGACATTTGGCAAGTTTTATGCGAAACGGTAAAGAGGTCCTTACACCTTACACCATCTTACGATGATGATGTGTTATGGCACATTTTTTTGGCAAAACTTTGAGATAGATAATGTAGCGATTTGCGCTGGAAAGTGTAGAGGCTATAGGAACTTTGCCCTTTTCAAGTGCGTCCTGAGTTCAGGATTAAATCGATCACTACGGAGTACGATTGCCAAGAGCCACCCAATAATGGAAAGTAAAAGCAAAGTGCTGTTAAATTTTGAATCTTTATTCAACTCGCATACAAATGAGGCGCGAATATAAGTCCCCCGAGATGAAAGAGGATTTTCCGGAATTAGTTCCGAGTGCTTGACACTGTCTCAACAGAAGGCTGAAAGTGATTCCTCGTGCTGAAATTTGTTAAGTTTCTGCGCGAACAAATGAAAATCATTTACCTGAAGGCTGTAATTAAATATGCAAAATAAAGTTAAAACAAATCGCGAAAAGGCTGTTGCTGCATGCAAATTGGCTACCGTAAGATGTGACCAACCCTAAGGTGTAACCACATTTTCATCAAAAGGCAGCATTTTCCATTTTGTTGAGCGGAAAATATTTTCAGCATACGCGACATTAAGTGTGGAGGTGGCAAACATACTATAGAAAATAATTTTTCTTTAGCAGAGTTTCTCTTTTAAGTCTTAAGTATATGCTTATAAATATATGTGACACGAAATAAAGCGTGCTTTTCTAGAAAATGGAAAAAAGTACTCCGTTGGACTCTGTTTATGTTTCAATTTGTTTTGGCCTGCAGCAATTGAAAATTGGAGCGATGAGAGTGGTTACGAGGTTGTTTGCATACTCGTATTATGTTTAATTTGTATTTTAAAGGCGAAAAAAATAAAAACAAATAAGCGTAAATTTGCAGAGTGCATAATTTTCAATTTACATAAATTTTAAAAAATGTAAGATGTTATATGATTTACGTTTTGAATTTAAGTTCGAGGCAAATTCGATGACGCTGCAATCTCCACGTTCATTTCGGCCAACTCAGAGCCAAAGCAAAGTAACATCCTTTGGAGTCCGTTGTCTGACCCACTCCACTTGGATGTTCAAACAGACGCCGCTGTCAACAACCGAGTGCCTCGGGCCTCCGAGGAAAACTGGCGCACTGCGGGTGCTGGAATTTCTGGCTGGGCTATCTGGGAGCTATGCGGGATTGGAGGTTTAATATGGGCGAAAAATATTCCGGCAAGAGGTCGCATAAATATTTGTCAAAATCAGAAACATAATTGAATAGCTGTTCTGTCCCTGCGGATATGTTCGTCTTTGCTTGTTACTGGTCTATATTTTCAGATTAGGCATGAGAATAAATTGATTAATTTGATAATATTTTAGAAATTGTTGTTCCCCTTGATATCTTTATTTTTTTTAATATTATCTCTTGTAGTTGGTTTTTTTAAGTGCAAATATTTACATTGACTGTCAATGGCGCTCTTTTCGACCGACTTGAATTGATTTATTAGTTACTCGACTTTGATAATCTGCACATTATACGCATTTTCCCTCTCGACAAGAGGCACAATGATTAAGCACTAAACAATTGATGGCATCAGCTGAGTCGCCTCCTTCGTCTTTCGCTTTCTTGACAAGGGTTCACGACGTCCGATTCAAGGGCATATCTGTTTATATTTTTCTTATATCTGTTGCCTTGAACATTTGGTCTATTTAAAGAATGCGCATAAATTAATTTCTCATTTAATGGTATTCCTGAAATAGCAATATCCCTTGCAGGTTCTCAGTCTTTAGATCGAAACTCCGGGTCACAGAAATCTGTGACCATTATTAGAAGCTTTGCATTGAATATACATACAATTGTTGCCACAGAAAAGGACATGAATTGATTTAAATTAGATGCGAACGAACATAACTTGAGCTCGATTTTCTGCGAAATTGTCAAACTTCTCACTGTCTGGAATACAAATGAAGCGCCAAACAGGGTCCTTCAGCAAATATCCTGTTAGCAGCCAATAAGGCGAAGCCTCTCAAAAAAGTGAATCCATTGTAATGCCTCATTATTCCGAGTAGATTCTGGCCGGGACTTTTATTGTGCCTCGTGATTGTGGTAACATCTGGCCAAAAGACATCGCACAATGTGCCTGTAATTGTGGCAGAAACGGTTGAATGGAAATGGAAATATGTTCTGTCGCTCTTGGCTTAAATCCAGCTGGCAACAGCGAATGCTAAGGATGGGTCCTTTGATTGGAACTAGCATTAAACCATTTTAATATTTAAAATATCGTTTACCTTTCGGCAAAGGCCAGTTGGGTTCCTTCGTTTGGGTGGAGTTGCTCAACTGAATAATTCAGTTCGACAAATGGGATATTCCTTAAATTCTTTGCCGTCTGTCTGACGAAAAAAATATCTTGATACACTAAAATATTGGAATTTAAAGATATTTAAATTTTTGGTAAAAGCCAAAGTCAGAAGTTAGTGATTTATTATATTATTATCGTACATGCACAGATTAATATATCAGAACTTCATTAATTATTCATTCACTTTTATGTACTCATTGTCCCGGGACAACAATAAAAACTCGGTCCGGAGGCAAACGACAAGCTGGAACCGCATGAAAATAAGCTAAATTAATTTTCACGTTGTTAACCTCCGCGGAGGAAGAACAAACTTGAGATTGCCGCTGAGCATAAAGGAGATTAGGGTCCCTGACCTCAAAGAGCAAGGACGTGCTCGTTAAGTCCCACGAGGCTGATGACAAAGAGCTCCGCCAGACAGCAAGGACATTCCAGTCCCACTCCAGCCATCATTTTTGGGCATTGTGATTTTGATTTGTAATGGACTGGAGCCCATCCTATTTGGATTTTTCCTAATCGCCAGTTTACTCGGCTTACATCTTCAGCCACTTAATTGCCGATGATAAAGGACTTTAAAAACATTAAAATGCTGCCAACAAGGATGTTCAATCACCTGCAACCTGGGTCTGCCTGTAGGTTAAAGTAAAACCCAATTTGTTATGTGTCAGGACCAAAAGGTTCTCATATTCAATCTGACACTGATCAATGATGACGATTTCTCACCTGCACAAAAGCAGAGAGGTGAAAACTCGCATTTCTCGTAAAATAACTCGAAAAGCATGAGAAGTGGAGGGGCTATAAAATTATCTACGATTATTTGTAGAATCTTAGAATTATATACTTGATATATAAATTAAAGTTAAAAGCCAAGGACTTATTGGTACCTTAGATGAAGATAGTATTTTGTGTAGAAAGTGGCCTGACCCACATAAGTTTACCAAGTTTCGACAATTGTTTGCTTTATCTTGGCAAGCATAACTCACTTGCCAGTTGTTCAAATGTTGTTACATTATATGATGTTTTGGACAATTAACAGCAATAACAGTTGTGAAGGCTGAAAGCTAAATTGTTAAAATTTCCGTACAAGCTGGCATAAATTTAAGGATTCAGTCGACAGTCACAGAGCGCAGCAAACAGGCCCCATCATGTACAATGTGCATTCCTTCGAGCTGTCTTGACACTGAGCAATGTGAGCAAGTGCCGGGCCAAGAAACAAGGACATTATCGTCGGGGGAGCCGGGTCCTTGGAGCATTGGAGCATTGGAGCATTTGCCATTCAGGGAGCACCCGCAGCAAAGGCAGCTGTTATGGATCGGGGCGATAGACATTCCAGAACACTATCGCCTGAAATCTGTGTGACTCCCAGACGAAAGCCCCACCTTTGTCGAGTTGTTTCGTTGTTGGGTTGTTGGGTTGTCGGTTGTCGCCTGTTGTTAATGATGATGACAACCAAAGTTGGTTGTGCTCCTGTCACCATCCACTTGACATGTTCAGAGCCCGCTTTGTCCTCGTACTGTCCGTGGTCGTAATGCCACAGACATATGTCAGTCCAAGTCTGAAGTCACACATGTCCTTGGATACGGATGTGGCGACACATGCCTGTCACGGGCTGGGAATAACATATTCCTGTGGCAGCATAACACTAATTTTTGGTACCAGGCTGAATTAAATATAACTGCAAGTTGATTAATGTCTGATTTCTTCCGTTTTTTCATATAAGTTGAACGACTATAAAATACTAATACCAGCAGTTATACTTAATACCTTATACCTTAACTTAATTTATTTATTTTTTTTCCTATATTTTTACTTTTAAACATATTTACTGAACATCGAAGGCACCGTAATCGGGTTAAAGGTGTTATGGTTTTTTTTTGCTATCTTCTGCGCAAACTCAGGATTTGATTCAGTCGGCAGCGCTGCTAACGAAGCAACAGACCATACAATCCATAGACCCGATGAGACTCTTAGTATTTATGCGGCTTTCTAAGGAATCACTACGTGAAGAAACTCACCTACACAAATTCTTTATCATTTTACGAGTTCCTGACACGTGGGTGTGACCACTTAATTTATTTTGGATTTTATTACTATTTATTCGTATTAAGTCAATTATTCAGAGGAATTTAATTAAAAGGAAAATAAATTGGGTATAATTTATCTACGTTTTTATTTAAATGTGTCTTAATTGCAATAAATGACAGATTAAAATTAAGTTGATTAATATAGAATGAGTATTTAATGTAAGCAAAAAATTTATAAATTACTTTTTGATTTCAATTAACGAAACGACCAAGCAAAAAATGTGTATTTATGAAAGTAATTACTCGCACACTTAGCTGTCATAACAAGCGAATTTGCTGAAATGTTTTTCAAATGACAACATGAGGTGCATTTTGATTGCCATCATCCGCATGTTTTTGCTTTCCGATTCGGGACTGGATTTGCTCTGGTTTCTATTTGCAATTAAATTTGCATGCTTTCAGTTTAACACCGTATCGTTATTTTCCATGCATATTTGATGCAACTAGCGGCAGCAAAAAATGTTGCCACAAACCACGGCATGAAATGTCGGAAATGTCCACTAAAATTTCTATATGTTTCGACAGCATTACGAACTTAATTTATTTTTGTTTGGTCATCACAGCTGGTTAAACAATGCAAAAAAAAATGGCTCCGACTTTTCCAACTGATTGGATGCATGATTGGAGCAATCAACCCATATCCAAAATTAAAGGACATTTAGGGTATATAAAAGTACAAATATGCTCCTCTTAAATCGGGTTGTTTTAAGGAATGACTCGGGAACTTTTGTCACCCGAAACCCCATTTATTTGATAGCTGGGAAAATGCCAACTAGCTGGTGACAACCCGACAAACATTACCATCAGCGCCACTACCTATCGCCCTCATCATCATTAACCACGGGAACCAAAAGAAGAAGGTGTGGCAGGGTGCAGCGCTGATTTGCCACATTTCAGCTCAATCGCTCCGGCACAAGAAGCTCCAGTTCCTGCCACGGTGGCTTGTGGCTCATGCCTCCTGGCTCCTGGCCCGCGGATCCTTGTGCCACCAAACAGCTGTGGCTTTTTTCTGTGCCGTAATGATGATGTTGCTGCCTGAAAAAGCAAAGCGAGCAGTCACGCAGCCCGGGTAGAAAGCACTGAGCACCCACAATGCCACATTTCTCAGTGTCAAGATGGCTTGAAGGAATGCAGAGAATGTTTGTTGTTCTGTGCGGCTGTCATTGCGTCAGTCTGTCACTGTGCCACTGTGTCACTGCGTCAGTCTGTCCGTCTGGCCAGTTTCTTTGGGCCAGGCTGTGGCACTTGGTTAACGCATCCTGTTTGTGTTCTGCCATGTCATCTGATTTGAGTTCTCTTTATCTTTGATTGCAGTGCCATGCGCTGCAAAATACAATATAAATGCTGAAGTTCCATTTCTGAAATATCTTATACTAGCAGGAAAAAGTCAGCTAATATTGCATTAGACTTAGTCACATTAAAATCGGCTGTCCTCATGGTTTTACTGTATAGACAAAGAGCCAAAGTGGCATTGGTAACTAAATTCTTTTATACACCCACATTGCTTTGGGCTGAATTGGGGTTTTCAATTATATGGGTTCATTTAATTTGAAAATAGAAACATTGCAACCCATTTAACCGCAAAACCCTTGCCGCATTCGCCAAGTTTCATTGGACTTGCCACAACACAACAGGCATCGCCTTGCCAAGGTATTACGAACCAGACCAAAAACGTGTTTATCATTTTAACAGCCAGCCATTTGAGGATTGATGGCAAGCGCGCTTCAAAGTGCAAAACAATTTTCCAGCTTTTCTCACACCATTCCCCCCTTACTTCCATGAAACAAAATAGATTTCGAAATTGAAACGAAAGGCAAAGAAAAACCAGGCTGAGGGCAAATGGCAGGTGAGGCTGACGGATTCCGCATTTTGCCCGCCTCGTCCTTAAAAAGGATTTTCATGCTGAATGTGCGAGTTTGTGTCTTGGCAGCAATTGGATTTCCATGTTTCCACATTGTTTGCGCCACTCAGGTGAGAAATTGACATCATTGATCGGCGTCAGATTGAATATGAGAGCCTTTTGGGACTGCCACATAACAAATTGAATTGTATAGATGGGATTTCTAGTGGTTTTCTTTCTACAACGCATTTCAATTGATTCATTTGTGCCGATTTTATATTGGGAATGACAGATGCTAAGTCAAATGGATACAACAGGTTGTGATGGTTTCGTACGCTTCTCAAATTACGTTGTGTATTGGGGTCACGATTGGAACTTATTTACAAAGGAAGAGCATATATTTTTAGGAACCTACTTTACGAAATTTTCATTTATAAAATTTCCTGAACTCTTCATAAACCTGCCAGGTATATTTTTCACCTATTCAATGTTATTTATTCCAGCTTATAAGCCAAACATTTTTTTTAAGGCAAATACAGTCAGTGGAATGCGGATGTTTTTTCTAGTTATTTTCCTGCAAAGGCTTTCCTTGCTTCATTTCACTTCTGCCCACGATTTCTTTTTTGCGGAGGAAGTAAATTAGAATTTCGTTGTGCTAGGCTAGGGAAATTTATGGCTTTTGCCTCGAACACTCACCTAGTACGAGAAGCCGCAGTCGGCGGCTTACGCTTCTTTGGGACCACGCGGCGTATGCGCAACAAACGCGATTTATCCGTTTGATGAAAATGTATGAAAATGTGTGCATACATTGCGGCGCCTTAAGCTGGCGGGCGAACCGAAAATTAGCATTCACTGGCTTCCCGAATCCGCCCAGCTGCACTTTAATTTACATATGTGATGGCGCCTTATAGTGATCCCGGCACATCTCGCTATATTCGTGTACTCCTGGTGTGGCTTAGGACCTTTCCTTCGATATGCTCGCTCAAGGAATATGCAAAGCACTTTAGCCGACAGGATACCCCGGGCACATCCTTGCCATTGTTATTGTCGCATGATGAATTATTCAGACGCCTCGGCTCGTTTGCTCCCCATGGTAAATGGTATTTTAAATATTTAAATAGATCCACGTTAATGGGAACGTCAAGAAGTAGGCCACAACTATTTGATAGCCCAACAGAAGTCTCGATAGTTGGGGATTCCCTCAGCTGCTTGGAATTTTAAAGTACCGTCTAGTTTACATGTATTTCTTTAAGGTACAGTCTTAGAATCTTAGTATTACATAAAAGACATTTTTAAATGTGGTACATTAATGTATTAAACACCTGCACTCAACAGGAAAAAATCGAAATTCCTTACTGGGAATAAAATCGTGTGTTGAGTTCATTGTCTGCAAATCTTTCGGTAGTCAATTGTACGGGCCATTACTCAAGAGCTTAGACACTCTGCAATAGGAATCCTGTCTTCTTGTCCGTCACGTATTGAAATATATGACCGGAGACAAGGCCTCGGAATTACAGCTGCTGGCCATCAAGTGGGCCAGATGCCAGAAGTCCATCTGGCACATTGCCATTATTAATGACGCAATTGACATGGCCAGCATGCAGTGGCCAAGAAATATGGCAACACTTCAAAGGCAACTACAGAGTCACGAATCGTTTGTCAATGCGCGAATGCAGTAGAGTTCGGAAATTCCATTTCTAGACCAAGTAGTGCCATAGCAGTTCATTATTTAAAGAAACTTTTAAAGCCCTTAAAGAACTCACTGAAAGACCTAACTTAAAGGGATTAACGCAACCAGTTTTAAAGGCGTGTAATATGTTCTGTTCCCTTTATCATTTATTTTAATTTTCCAGTGCAGCCACAGGTTTCCCATTTGAACTTTTCGTTGACACTGTTTGCTTTGGTAATAGGTTTTCCCATTTTCCTGTCTACCCTGAAGGTATTTTCTCCCCTTGGCGACTTTTCTCTCGGGCGTCCAATACAATAAAAACTTACTACGCGTTGTTCTGGGTTAATCGATGATTTTTGCCATTGAATGCCTAGTCCATTGTTTTCTGTCCAACTACTGGCACAATGTTTGGCTAATGGAAACACTCAAGAGACGGCTAATAAGATCACATGTGACTATTAAGTGGACCGTAATGGGGAAGCCGAAACTTGGATAGAAGTATGCTAATCCAAGGCCGGTCAATATTTGCCCCTTTTTGGAAGATAGGCAGTTGGTTGAATATACTTATATCGCTTTTAATACCCTTTACTTGTATGGAATGGTAGTTACGATAAATATGCATTGGTAACTAGGAAAGATCGTTTTCTACAATATATTTCTGATCCGGATTACTGGTTTACTCCAGTTTGACTGTTCACCCATGTGTCGGCTTATTCATCATTGATTAGCTGAGCAACGGGTATCCGATATTCGAGGCACTTGACTTTAGCATATCTGCTTGTTTGTTTTGTATCTCAGAGATATGTAGCGCACCGGTTTTCTGGGCCATAGCCCCGCCGGAGGGCGTAAAATTGTACATGCAGGACATCAATTCAATTTGTCGGACCAGAGGACAAACGGGAAAGTCAAAATGGAGCAAAGTAATATATTTTGCAAAAAAGGTGCTGATAAAGGAACGGCGGGAAATACAGCACGAGAAAGTGGAAAGTGGAAAATGAGCTGCAGTCTAGATAAGTGAGGCTGTTAACACTTATTCAGGGCAATGGGGTTAGTGCGCCATACATAAAACGTAACAGGATTACAACGGTGTCGATGCTGCTGCAATGTTGGTCCTGCTTAAAAAAACCTTTACTAACCTTTATACATGCCAGGAAGGCCAAAGTTGTTGCTCAGTTGGCAGGAGACTTTTTCCCGGCATCTGCCTTTCACAACCCCTTGGAAAAATCCACAAGCAGCAGTGGCAGAGCAAACAAACAGAAAAGGAGGTAAAGCCAAGATATTTCTGTGTGATAAGATGGTACTGTTTGCTTCAACGAAATAAAGCAAGGCGTGTTTGCTTGACATTGTTGTTTCTTCAGAAAAACCAATACATTTCTGCTACAGAACCCCAATTGAATAGTTTCTTAAATGCGTTAGATACTTATTGCAATAGCAACTTTATATTATTTATAAGTTACAATAAAAGCTCATTATATTCTAAAAGAAAATTTAGATGTGGTAGAGATAGAAACGGTTACAGTAAAAGTAGCATAATGAGCTTGCAACAAAAGCCCCACGCTAAGCGGGACTTTAATTGACTGTCATTATCTTTTTGCCAGGTCTGTCAAGCAGCCACTTCCGTTTGTCGCCAATTCCCGTCACGTTCTGGCCATAAAGCTTAAGTCTGTAAGCCATTTGCAGAGTGTTTATAATTGAAATTGAAGGGGTGGGGGTATACGAAAGTGGAGCCAGGTCGAGACGCAGTCTTTCGTTTCGGAGCGAAAGCGGATATAAAGCGATTTGACTTGGTGACAACTTAATTTCCTACTCTGCGTTTTATCCGGCAGTGGCTACAAGGACAAGGCAAAACGACAGCTAAATTACCAACATTTATTTAGTCATGAAAAATATTGTAGACTTGGCAACGAAATTGTAAATGTACAGCGCTATCTCATTTTCCAAAGGCATGGGAAGCTCATTAGCTATGAAAAATTGTTGACAAATACTGTTGTTAGGTGAAAGAAGTGTATTTCTCAACTGACCTGTGGTCTCCATAAATATTTTCCATTGAGTGTAGGTAATTTTCGCCAGACTATAAGGAAGAATAATGAACAACAGCACGAAAAGGGTTCGCATAATTTGTTGTGCTTGGGAAATCAAGGAAATGGCGGTGGAAAAAGGAAGCTCGAAGCCGACTTACAAATTTGCATTGTGCAGATTGCTTCCGCCGAGGGATGTGTTTTGTTCATCATCAGTAACATACACAATGAGTCGTCATTTTTCATGCCACTCGGTTTGCCGGAATACATAAAAAGATTTAAATTTGTACGGAAATTTAAGGAATGGAGCTGAAAAATCAGAACAAGCCAATCTGTTCCCTTTTGTATTAATGTAAATATCATGACAAAAAATAAATACTAATTCTTTTTGAGAAGATTGTAATTTACTTTCTATTTGCCTTTACTCTAAAGACATATCCCAGTAAATATAAATAAATATACATAATTTGAGTGCTTTTGTGGAATGGAGTGTTTTGAGTTCTTAATAAGAATTTTAAAGAAGATATTTTCAGAAGTACATAAAGTGTACTTCTCCTTATCCTTTTGATGTGAATTAGAAGACAATCTTAACTACGTCAGCCGGCAAAACATTACCATTTTCAGTGCAGTGACCATAAATGTGAATTATTTTTGATTCATGAAATATGACTGAGCAATTATTTTAAAATTCAAATAGCTTAACCGTGAAGTGGACGCTGAGATTAGAGGGAAATACCATGGCCACAAAATCTTGGTCGGAAGTGCAGCTGCTTTCCGCTTCATTGGCTTAACGGCAGACCGTTCAACCAGGGCAATATTGTGGCTGCTAAATATAATATACAGTTGCCGGGGCAAAGAATGACTGTGCCGTAAATTGTCCTTGCTAAGTATAACCCCAGGTCCTGCCGTGCATAAATTTTCCTCTCTCCCCCCCACCACCAGATATCCTGTTGAAAAGCATTTAATTTCTGGCAATATAGCAGCCCTTTACTCGGTGCATCTTTTGGCATTTGCTTGCCTGTAAGCTTGCAACTATTGGATTTGCATTTTGCCAGGCGACTGTCAAAATGGCATGAAATTGCTGCAGGGCTCGGCTTAAACCAATTGTATTTGCTTAGCATGAAATAAATTTATTCGAGCTGACAGCTGCACTCATAGGCTTGGGTGAATTGGGTTGGAAAAACTCTTGAGTTAGTTGTACTTGAATATATATTTCTTATTTAATCATCTGAAGCTAAGTAGATTAAATTATGATAATGTTTCGTGTGGAAGAAAAAACACAATTTGTATAAAATGTATCTGGTTTAACAGAGATCCTGTTGCACAATGTACAAAGTCTCTTAAGCAGAAGGCACAAATATTTGCCAACGTCATTTAATTAATTAAAATGAAAGTTCCACAGCCACCAACACGCCCCACATTCTCCAATGGTTTTATACTTTTTTTGTCAATTAGCTGAAAACCGCAGCTGAACCAGGAAAGGCAACAAAGTGGGGGAAACAAACATCAACAGGCAGCCCATCGCGATGGGAAAATGTTGGGAATGAGCTGAAGGGAATGGGAATCCATTAATTTACTTGACCAACAGGCAGAAGAGCTAAGTAAACCACCCAGGAAAACATAACAATTAAATGTGCTTTCTAAGTCGTGGATTCAACGAAGTGAAAGGTGAGTGGTCTTTCCTTCAAGTTCACCTGTTCGCAGTTCTTTTTTTAAGCAAAGTCCCAAGAACACTTAAGGCAGTAAAATGATTAAAAGCAGAAGGAATAGTTTACTGATTCTTTTTGGTAATATAACTAAAACATGGCAAATGCTCTTTAAATTTTAAGGGCACACAAGACTATGCCCAATAGACACGGCAAACATTATACTTCTTTTGCCTGGGTAAACTTTTCAACAAAGAAAAGGAAAACCCATAAAAGGAAAACGCAGTTTGGGCATGAGGGACACGAACGAAAGTTTTCCGCTATTTTGGCAAAAATTTAGAACGGAAATTGCACTTGCAACAGACGGGCTTACAATGTTCGCAGTGTGATAATTAAATTGCCATAAAAAGCTGGTTGAAAGTTTTGTAATCAAATTGTGAGAGCAATGCGGCATGCGAAAATGTTTACCAGCAAAAAGTAATTACGACACTGAATATCAATTCAGCCCAACGAGTAAAAACTGTAAGCGATAAAATTAAATTCTAAGTTTTGGGTTAGCCAACAAATGTAACAAACTATTTAAGAAGCTTCTTACAATATTGTTGAAACTTTTCCTGTACATTTTTTTTGCAAGTCAATTTGTATTGTTTTATAAACATTCTGCCATCAACCACATAGGCAACTGGTGGCTAAGTTTTTCATAAGCGCTATAGCACAACACAAAATGTTTTTCTTCAGGCAGATCAATTCAAGTGATTGAGTAATTGGCCTGAAAATGAAAGGTCGGATGCAATTGATTACTCAACGTGATTGAAATAATTTATGTTTTGGATTTTCAGCAAGCATACATAAAGGCGTTTAGGTTTCTTAAAAATCTTTCACATTAAACGCGTAAACAATATTTTACGAATTTAATCAGATTTCAAAGCAAACATGATTGAAGTAAATTAATCAGAACTAATAAAAGTGCCTAAAAGGTCCCAGAAGGACCCCCAACTTTTCCGAAACAAAAACCAAAGCATTCAGGACTCTAAATGAGGATTTCATATAATTTATTTATAAAGGAAGCCAGAAGATAATAAATGCCAAATAAAGGTCAGATTCACGTGGAAATCAACCAATTAATTAGGAATGTGGCTCCCGTTTGAATGTCCATCAAAGTTTGTTTTTCGTTTATTTAAAGTTGCTGTGGATAACAATAATTGAACTTGATGTGATACCAAGATAATGTTTGGCCCGTTTTAATTAAACTCCAGATTTTCTATACGCTTTAATTTGGGCAATCCAAATCCTTTTGCCTGGCGTTTTGTGCCCTTGGGTCTAAAGTAAATATACATGTTTCTGCCGAATTTTAAATGAATTTAGGGCGCCGCGGCTCTTTCAAAATTCATTTGGGACCAGGTGGCCAAACCCTTTTGCATTTTTGGGCTGATTGTTTGATAAACCCATTTCCTTTAAACGCCTTTGATAGGTCTTTGTAAGCGACCAGTGATAAGCCATTTTTAAAATAATCCCAACAAAACTAATGGTACACATATTTAAAAAAAACTAAAGCCACTTTGGGGGTTTTCAAATTGAGTCAGAGGCAAATCAAAAATGTCAATTTGCGACACAACTAGCAAAAGCAAGGTGAAAACACTTAAATTCAATTGCTGCCAGAGGGATGGCCAAAGGAAAAGGACAATAAGCTTGTACACTTTCACAATGAAATCCTTTTTTAAAATAAGCCAACCTTCTTTGACAAGCTAGGAAACCATGTAACGATATACGTATATAGTAGTCTTGGGTTACTTTTGGTTGAAAGGAAAAGTAATTTTATCAGTATTTTCCGTTTCCATTTCACATAACCTTTCAATGGTCGCTTGCCACTTTTTGTTTGATTGGATCTTGGTGGCTTTGTGATTTTCTTTGTCAATGCTTATATCTGATTTTCTTTTATAAAGTGAATGTGCTCATAAAATAATTCGCCTGTCACTTTATCAGCTAATGATTTTGCAATCGAGATGATATTTGTTGATTTCAATCGGGATATTTGGCTTGTGTGACTTGTTGGTTGTTATACAGATTCAAGTTTGTTTTGTTATCACATCAGCAAATTGATTATACGCCCCGTCGGCCCTGTGACATTGTGCACTCAGTCTCCCACCACTCCTCATGTTTGTCTGACAATTTGACATTGCCCGCAGCAGCAAGTCGAGACGGAAAATGGAAAACTGGGGGGAAAGTGTTTGTTGCGCAAATGTTTGCCATTAAATGCTGTGGCGTGCTTGTTCACTTTGTTGAATTTGGACAACCAGCAGTCAAAACTACAATACCTTGTATAATATGTAAAATTATCTGGCTACGAGGCTTGTAAAATGTATATTTATATAACAATCTGGAAAAATTTTCAGCTCTTTTGCTGAGACTAATTAAATTTTCGTATTGCTGACACATTTGGATGTCTGTGCATATTTCATCCTCCTAAATACAAAACACTGAGGACGCCGTTGACAGGCAAGCAAAAATGGTTTACATTGTTCTCAGTCTCAGCGAACATCTTACATTTCAGGTTGAAGTATAACTTCTGTTCGACTTATTTAATTTTGTGGCTTCTTTTTATTATCAGATAAGAAGAAGTCGAGTAGCCCTCCCACTCTATTGTCAAGACAACAGCCATGACAAAGCACAAAATGTGATAATAAAATGGTTCCCCACAGAAGCTTTGTTTCATTCTGTATTGTTCCCATCATAATTAAATGCTTGGAACACTGCTGCCAGGAGTTCCTAAGCAAACATAATTTTTCAAAATTATCTCAAATCTGGACATTACTGAATAGCTTCCAGCACACAATAATTTTAAGAGGTTTCAGTTTATAAAAACTTTTCATATTTCTTTGCATAGCTAATGGTTGACCATATTATGATTGTTGTAATTTAGGGTTCTGCCTTGGGAGATGGAAAAACTAAAAGTTAAATAAGCACATGCACACTTAATTTTCAGCAATGCAAACAAAATGAAACATTTTCCGACAGCAAGGTGTTTAGTTCTAAATTTAAAGGTGAGAGCAGCGCACACTCATGCTAACCAAACAATCCAATTAATTTTATGCACTTACCACATGTGGATTTCTTGGGTATTCCCAAATGGCATCGTGTAAGCTTAAGCTAATTAATGCCCTTGCTCAAATATTCTCAGCCACGTGTGTGCGTGAGGAATTAAAAATTCACAGAGAATTTTCGAAAATTATGTCTAAGCACTTAAGTAGGTGTTTAGTGCCCAGAGGATGGAGACAACTTGGGGCTGCGGTGATGTGATGTGCGAGCGTGTTAGGATAAAGTTTGCCTCATGTTTCCAGAAAGCCTGTGGTTGAGATACGCCGTTTCCTGTGGTCCTGGTTATCATTTTGCATATTTACCCTGACATTGTGTATCCCTTTTACATACTTTTGCACAAGCTGCTGGAAAGCTTATCTGAAAAGTGCTGTCAAGCTCTCTGTATAACACTTTTTGTTTTTCTAATCCAAAAGGGCTTATCTAATTATGTTAATGGCCTCGCGCTAACTTACTGGGATAAATAGTGTGTTTGAAATTATGTTTCGTGACTTAATTTACGTACTTGATTTAATTATTCTTTGTTAAATTGAAATTTAAAATATCCTGTGCTCGTGGACTGCGTTGTGGTTTGTGTGTTTTGCATTAGTATCAGCCACTAAAAACTGATAAGACCACAATTCAATACGCTGATATGAATTAATGTCACTTTGCCACCTGCCACAAAACCAACGAACCAAAATCGATAGTTATTAATTACTCACATAAGATGCCCCTTTTCCGGATTGCTATATACAATAGCAATTTAAGCCCCACAATTGCACTTTATTTTCTAACGGAAAGTTTTTCAGGCATTCGAAGGAGTAAACTTTTAAAACCTTCAGAGAACAAATTCAAACTTTGTAACTGCAACTCTTAATTAGGTGAATGTTTTCAGAAAAGCGGTGTATCCATTTTATGGTCAGTTTTAGACCAATTAAGAGTCTATCAATTTGTTGTGCAAACAAAATATAGGCAAAGTTACACAAGCCAACTACAATGTGATCAATAACAAAAAAAAGTTCGACTAAGTGAAACTATTATTTCCTCTCTTGAGCAAAATCGAGAAGTGGCAATAAAAATGAAGTGTTAAATTATGCCTTTTTGAAATGTTTCCGTTAGCACGTGATTTATCACGCCTGGCATAAAATATCCATTCTGATGTCTCATTATTCCAAGCTGAGGCCCAAGTGAATTCAGAGCTAGACTTTTATTACTCGTTATGATTGTGCCAGCATCTGGCAACAGGATACCGCACATAGCAGCTGAAATTGCCCCGGATTCTGTTGAAAGAGGTTCTTGTTTGGCTTCATTCCAGCTGGCACATTTCTAAACTGCTGAAGCAATTTGCCCGCCCTATTGATAACGCCAGAAATTCAGACATAGACATGTCAAAAAAAAGGAAATATGTCACACTTTTAGCAAAAAATTAAGTTAGCGAAATTTTAATGAGAAAATGTCCCATTTTTCCATTAAGTACTTTTCACAGCTATCAGTTATTTTGTACAATATCTTGTAAAAGTATTTCTGCCAATTTCAACCGTGCAATATTCATGCTCCAGTTGTTTGCCATGTCTCCCATATTGCTGACATCCCCATGCCAAATGACCATGTGCACAGTTTCACACTTTTCTCGCCTTCAGCCATTTTATATTCGCAGACATCTGTCGGTCGTGGAATGGCATCTGATAGTCGGGGACGCGGAAAATGTCAAGTACTCGCATAAGTGAACACATAACCCAGACGGGGAAACATTCCGTGACATCATCATTTGCCAGTATGATGTAGCAGAGGTGTGGCAAGAAACTTAACTGATTTACAGAATACTTGCAACATCTTGGCCACTTTTTCAGATCCTGACTTGCGCCTGAAAGCAGCAGGAAAATGGCTCGAGTCGGTAATGATGATGCTGCAGTTTGCAGGTGGTGTGTTACTCACTTTTTGGTGGTGAAACCCAATTAAAGTTGATATGGATGTCTCTACATGTTTCCTGGCGTTATTAAACTTATATGAAAAAAAAAGGCGAGCATGTTTTATTATTTTCTATAGACTTAATCCAAATAAATTCGTTTTTCTTTCTCACATACTTCATCTGTCTCGTTTTGAGGTGGAAATAAAATAGAATTTCGACATGCTGGCTAGGAAAATTTATGGCTTTGGCTGCATTGAAGACATGCATGTGCTGGCAGAGTTTGTGGCTTACGTATTCCCTACGACCACGTGGCGTATACGCAACAAAATCTCGTTTTCCACTCTTGAAAACGTATGCATACATTTCGCGGCCGGCAAAAATATTAGTATTCAACGTCTGAATTTAACAGGCTGCACTTCAATTTTACATTCTTGGCGTTTTGCAAGAATCCGGGAAGATCCACTTTTCAAGGCATTTATCTCACCCTTACTAGTGTCACATGACATGGTAAAATAAAGTGACAACCATTTATAAATTTTAAGACATTCACGAAATGTAATAAAATCTTTTTTCAGATGCAGTGCACATTTTCAAGGGTTATTCTTAGGCCACTGCCAAACGGTCGATATCGAGAGGCTAGTGATACAATTATTTTAGTAAAACACCAGTTTCCACTTCACCATATGACTTTCGTCCTGCATGTTCCAACCATTACTCAAAGACGTACACACACAGGATTCTTGGGCACGTTTCGTGATATATGAGAGAAATGGCCAGTGGCCATCTGCCGCATTGTCATTATTAATGATGCAATTGACATGCTCCACATGAAGGACTTCAGTCAAGTCAAGATTCATAGAAGTGCGTTTAGGGGATCATTCGATGATTTGCTTGTAAAGGACTCAGAAAGCATTTAATCAATATCATGCGACATCCTAGAAGTCCAATGTGCAAGCAGATACAACAAATAAATTGTAGTAGATTCCCTACCTTTTTTATATTCACTGTTGTTCTTATTTAACTCTCACTTGTAGATGCGACAACAAAGGTAGTTGGACCAGACGAAAGCTATAGTATACACAGAAATATTAAACACGGCACATAAATTGCTCGTCGGCTTCTGGTGGGTTGAATGGCCTGAACTCGTAACAGTCGCAACTGAATGGGTAAAAGTGGTTTCAACTTTTCTGTGCTGTCTGGGTTTTACTGTTTGTTTGCTCATCGTGACCCAGTTTCCATGACAAGGAATCGATTTGCACCCAATCAATGACAACAAGTGCGGGGCTTGACCCTTTCGATTTCTTAAAAATAAAAATTCCTGTTATGGCCATAACTTGGTTCGCATTTCATTCAATTATGACCTGCGTTGCCGGGAAACTAATCCCAGTTTGTTGTTACTCGAGCTCCATTTAAGGTCAACTAACGAGTTCATTCCGTTTGAGCACTCCAAAATGAGAGAGAATAAGCCACCACTTGAGCTTGGTCAGCTCATTAATTTTACTCAACCGAAAATGAATAATGATGCCAGAGGAGCTGGCATGAGTCTACTATGAGTCAAAAGTCTCCAACCGAAACTACTGCGAGCCAGGGATTGGGCAAAGTGTCTGGGAAGCAATTTCACAGGATATTTTAGTGGTTCTGCTCTGGGCTTGATTGTTTCCCATTTGGCAGCTGTTGCTTGTTTTTCGGCTAGTTTGCGTTAGCTTGCTGTAGTTTGTTGGTGTTTGCACCGAGGAACTACAAGTAAAATATTTATATTTTTGTTTATTTTTTTTCACAACTCCCCCACTGCAGCTTGGAAAGCTTTGGTCCTTGGTCCTGTCACCATCAAGGGGTCTCGATTACAAAAGTTGGACATTTTGCTGTTGCCTTGTACGCTTTATGCTTTTGCGCTCTGTTTGTTTATGCCTCTTTGCTGTGTTTTATGTTTTTGCCACAGTTTTGTTTTGCTTTGCCTTCAGCAGAAAGTTTTTACGGTCAGCCTGGGATGGCCAGACGGTTTTGGGCTTGCTTTATGAATTTGGGTTCGGTCCGGCTCCCTCTGCATTCGCTTTTCCACTTGACCTGCCATGAATTTGATCACGTTCCTAGAAATGGCAGGCGAATATGTGACGCAGTATTTAGGTTAGGCTTGGATTTTCAGCCAGCTTCAATAAAAACTAACAGATTTTTTAAAAATATTTTGACAAACAACAAAGTATTGACAGAATAACAGCTTCGAAATAGCAGAACGAATAGTAATAAAAACATTGTCACCAAATGACAAAATTCTTGCTAAATGCAATATCAGTCCTACCGGTTTCATTGTACTTTACAGCCATAATATGTATGTATATATATCAATATATTTCACAAAAAAAATATTTTTTTTTAATAACGAGCAAAGTGATGGTGTTGTATTTTAATCAGTAATTTAAATTTAATTTACCCAACATTACACATGAAATACCCAAAGGGCGACATGAGCAACACGATTTTACTTTTCATTTCGTTGTTTCTCTCTATCTGTCCTTTTACTACAGAATAAAAAGTTGCCTCTGGGCAAATGAAGAATACATTCGCTATAAATTCATTACATTAATTCAGTAAAAGGTACTTTCGTCCAAATTAGTTTTAAAATTTGTAGCAAATGTAGTGGCAAATAAAAATTGGTTGAAATAAAACGAGCTTATCCATTAGCGCGTCCAGGTATTCAAATTGGAAATCGACTAGCGAAAGGCCATATTGAAAGCCCTATATTACCTCGTACACAGCCGATTCCCAGTGCGAACCACATTTACATTCCATTCACCTGCAGTTGAATCAGCCACTGCACTCAAATTGCAAATTCCCTCATCCGACTACGTGCCCGAAATAAACCCAATCTCCCACCTCAGCCAACTTTTGAATTGGGCTCTGACCCAGACGGGCGAGCTCCGTTGCAACTTGAGTTGCTCTGTTGGCCTTTTAATCAAACTTTGCCAGGAGCGCCAGGAGTTCCAGGTGCAGAGAATAGAGAACTAGGACGAAATGGAGAGTGGGCACTATTCAGACAGGCTTCACTTTTGCTGTGGTCGCAAACTTTATGCCACAAGTCGAAGCCCCTGGAGAAAGGACCTGAAAGGTGCACAGTCTGCTAGAAATGACAGCAGATTCAGTCAACTCCGGGGATCAGGACAAATGCACGGAGGAAAACGTGGATACATTTTTTTGTAGTATTTTATACAAATTCCTATTTCTTTTGTTAAATTTTTATTTTTCTCTTTAATTAAACAAGTCTTTACAAGTTACAAAGAAGGTCGATATGTGTAGGTCTAAAAATATCTATAGATATATAGAAAATTCTTAAATTATTTTCAATTAAAGCCATCTCGTATATGACACTTTTTCGATAGACTCTCTTTTTAATAACAATGTATCTCAGTTGTTTTGCCATCTTTTGGTTTTTTTCACTTTTTGCATAACAACATGAAAATTATGCGGTGGCCTGTGTTAACTAAAATGGGTTTTATATTATGCGTACACAAAACATAAACAAGCAACCAGCTTTTGTTTAACTTGCATTTTAAAAATACATTTTGGTAAGCCACAAAAGCTTGTAAATTGAATTAATGTGAAATTTATTAATTTGCCGCATTTTTGATTAGGTGACTGAAATAATATATGCGTACAACCGCCACTAATGCAGAATCTACAATGAAGCAAATCATGAATTATTGCACGAATTTAGTGCAATAATATGAGCCAGGACTGAAAAATTTAAAACAAACCCCACAAGCTTCAAAGCAGCGAAGCTGTGAAATTTAACGCGCTTAACTTTTTGTGGTCGCATAAGCGAGACTCAAGTGGTTGGCAGTTGGTGAAGCCCGAAATGCGTAAAAGTTTAACATCCTTGTTCTTAAAGATGCGGAATGCTCAAAATACAGCGACATGAAGAAGAACGACAATACAGGCATTCGTACTTCCCTTAACAAGTAATAAATTACGGGCTTCATGAAGGGCACTTTACAACCTACATAAAATGACTTAAGTAATGTAAGTAAAACAAGAGGGCATCTTGTAGTCAAGTTACCCGACTATCAGATACCCGTTTCTCAGGGAGTGGAAGCGCTTACTATAATCTTAAAATATTCGGGAATATCGGTCGAAATTGCGAAAAAAATAATAAAATGAAACAAAATATGTAAAAGCTTTAAAAAAAATTGTAAAAAAGAAAAAGTAATTTTTTGCCATTTTTCGCAAATATTGATGATGGTACCCCTTATTCGAAAATCAAAGTAGTTGGCATGGACATAGTTAGATATGTTAATAAGCAGCACAAAACAGTCTTTATTTTAGCTGTGCCAAGTTATGGCGAAAACGCTGATTAAAAATACCCACCACCCTGCATCAAAACTAATATAATAACTTTTAATGGGTATTTATAATTATTTCCTAATTTTGATATTAGTAGTTATGTGAAGTACTGTTTAGAAGCATTATTAACTATCCTCTCAATTATCAGTCCATCGATTTAGCAGCATAAGCCATCAACTGTAGCAAAATGGTTTTAATGCCTAACGGACGGTATGCATGGTAATAAGTCCTTCAAAAAGTGTTTCCACTATGGAAAAAGGATCTCACAAATGGGATGACTCCCTTCCGTATTGATTTCTGCAAAAAATGGGATGTATTATAAATAGTTATGGACCCTTAAACGTAATTGTCCTTAAAAAGCCCTATTCAGGCAGCATGAAATTAAAATGTGTTACTTGGTAATGTAATAAATCTGTTTCGGCCCCATTGAATTTAGTATTACATTGTGACTCTTAACGGTGCATTTATAATTAAATTACAAATTTTCCTGTCAACAAAGACAAGAAATCCAGGATTTAATCATTGGTCCTAAATATCTGAGTATGTTGCTGTGGCAAAAGCTTAGTGGATCTGACAGAAATGAAGAGTCCGTTCTGTGTGCATCTTGCGGATTTCAATGTAGATCTGCCACACAAAAGCCACAATGTTAACTAGGAACTGACAAAGAGAAGCTTCTTCCACTCCACATTGATGGACGTTATGCAAGGACAATGCTTGGCCTTTCAACTTCCGTTAAGATGTCAGCAACAAAGACCAAATATAATGGGACAATACTGAATATTGGGAGCTGGCAAACAGATGGAGCAAAAGGTAAACATTACTGGGCTGAGAATGGCGTCAACTTCCTTTTCCGTGACTAGTGCAATTGAATGTCGTTTCCGCTCTTTTACTGCGAAAAGTGAGAGGGAGTGCCTAACAACTCCATACAAGTAAAGCAGTAGTCATAGCAAAGAGTACTTTACTATAAATTTATTTCTTAACACCTTTATCTCAAAAGAAAATTCAAAGAACATGTTATCCTTCCCAGCAGCTGGAAGAAATGTTGTTTTGCTTATTTTTTTCAAGAAAGTTCCAATGTTCAGGCTGAGGTAATGGCCACAAAAAGCGAAGCTGCGGAAAAACTTTGGAAATTGTGTTGCTGATGCAATGCGGCATTCCAAAGTATACCTTACATACTGACAAATTATACTAAGTAGATTAAGAACGCACAGTCCATAGAGTTACAAGCAACCGTTAATTTGTTCGTATGCATAGAGTCATTTTAAGTGTTTAAATAACTTTCCTTAAATATGACTCACTTTAATCTCTTCGCTCAGCTTGTTCTATCGCTTATTTTTATCCCTTACTGCCAGTGGTGTCTTTCAATTATAAACGTTCTGAAATTGGCTTAGTGAACAGTCCACTTTATGACCAGGACGTGCGTTAGATTGGCCGTCAGCGGAAAAAGTGCACTGGCTGTAGAATGTAGAATCGACAGTGGATTTGGCTGAAATCAAATGGCTTCGGTGAAAAGCAATCAAGTGGGATTCTGTAGGTGATGCATCTGCGAGTTGATTAGGAGCACGAATAAATGTCGAAACGCAGACATTGATTTGTACAGAGATCTTTTCAACTGGGGTTAGATAAAGACTAACAATTTAAATTGCAGGAATTTAAATGTATTCAAGCAATACTATCGCTTGACTGATAATCCGTTCTAGCTTTAAGTCTAGAGAAACCCACGGGTCATTTGTGTGTCAATTTCCCCGCCTGTTCTCGCAAGGGAAACCGGCAATTAAGTGATGTGCGGTGTGGAGGAAGTGTTCAAATAGGTCAGGGGGTAAACTGCATGCAGCGGCTCTTTTAGGCCGACTTAGAGCGGGTTTTAGCCATTGTCGTTTGCACGCACAATTACGTAGGCGAAAAGCGCATCACGGAAATGAAAGACAAGTCCGCCGGATGGGGAAATTGCAATGGAGGCAGTCCGGGAAAACTGACAAGCGGCCAAATTGACCGGCAGTCGAGCAAACAGATAGTCAGTCGGGTGCACACTGCGTATGAGCGAATCCGCATTGGGAGTGCGGGTGAAGTAAACCACTCAGTTGCGGGCTTTGACATCACGTGCTAAGCATTTTGGCCTCTTTGTCCCACAGAAATGCCTGGCAAGTGAAGTCAATAAAACTACACAAAGGTATTACCTGACGATTCCTTCTGAAAAACACCGAAATGCAAGTGCAGCGATTTATCTATACATTCAAATGTTTACAAAGTAATCAAATGTATACAAAGAACGTGGTGCATTTCACATTTATCGTGAATCTTACAAGATTTTTCTTGCTTCAGAAACTTCTAGTATATTTAAGAAGAAAACTTTTTAATGTTTATGACCCCATGTACTAATGTAAGACGCAGCAAGAGTTTGGACCGAAAATTGGGATTTATATTTCTATTAAATCATTTCCATTCGTTAAGAAATCAAATGTGCCTTGATGCCAACTTGTTGTACAAGCAAACAATGCCAAATGGGCTTAGCTTAGATGCCTTTCAAAAACCTTTATGAAATCCTCTGGCAAACCAAAAGCTGAATGTCAGGCTCAAAGGCCTCAATCCTGCCATTCATCGCACAGAAGGAACGAAATCAGAAAAAAATCGACAATAAGCATAAAGCCTTTGGAAGATTCGATTTGTGACTGCCGTGAAAGGTTTTCATTTCCAACCACACACAGATCAATAATGTCAATTTATCACCTGAAGCTCTGCATGAAAGGATATACATATGTACTTTGGTAAAAACTTCGGTTGAATTTACGTTTAAAAAAAATGTGAAGAACAACTTTGTTAGCTTAATTTTTGAGCTTATAGTACAAGCACAATTGGGAAATTGTCCTTGAACAGCTTGGAAGGCAACTTAAAATTCTCCTCAGGATGTCAAGCTCGTTTTCAAACTCAGCTGCGGGTTGTCACATGTAATTTTCCGCGGCTAATTCATCTGTTTATCCTCTGTGTAAGACCAGATGTTATTCGTGATAGAAAGAAAAAGTGTGGTTGGGAGCACAAAAACAAAGAAATAATAAAAAGCATAATAATGAATATGAGAATGCGAAAAGAGCCCCAAGAACAGACGGGTGACATTAGCATACAAGCAATGACAATGGAGGGGAGAGCCAGGACGAGGGGCAAAGGATCCAGGCGGGAGGACTTTCCAAGGGGCCAAGGCAGTGGCAAATGCCATGGGTTAGTTCGCCTCGCATTACGTATACGCAGCGTGAACAGAAAAAATTACGAATAGTCACGTAGCAAAAGTAAATTCAACCCTCCCCACACACTCAGTCAGTTAGTCAGTGTGTATATTCCCAAATATTCAGTATATTCTGCGGTGTGTGCATATGGGCGACTTCTGACAGCCATTTTAATAATTGTTGGGGCAATTCACTGGTACTAAACTCTCCCTCATTTACCCGTGGTCAGCTAAAATGTCTCCCCAATGGAAACACAAAAAAAAAACTCAATGCTGGCCATAAACTTTATACTTGTTCATGCTGTATGTATGAGATGTATGAATTGCAGAGTGGAGTGAATATTTAAATTCAACAGTTGGACATGCAAATAGTGCTCACAAGGCTCAGATATTTACTTTTAATTTCCATGTCATGCATATTTGGTGCAGCATTCAAATGCAGCACGGTTTGCAAAAGTTTCTTCAAATTTTGGCATGTCTCACTTAACTAAGCTTATCTGCAATACGGCCAATACGTTTTGGCAATGATTAAACTTTTGTTAAAAACTTTAAAGTTCTGCTACGGTCTACATTATGTGAAAAAATAAATAAAAGTTTTTATGGCTATGCAAAAAACGGGACACTGGAGATGATTATCGGTTTGTTTGTCTGTGCCGCTTTTTCAGTTTTTTATATCCAACTCCGAGCCATAACAAAACAATTTTGTTTACCCTCTGTTGTCTGACCCACTCTCCTCCACTCGGATGCTCAAACAGGCGACGCTGAAAACAGCCCAATGCCTCGGGGAAATCTCTGGGAAACTAGGAAAATGTCGGAACGGGATTTAATGGCTGGCTGCGCTGAAAACTAGTAAGAACTTCATATGGGAATGAGTTTAAATATTGTGGAAAAATATTTCATTAGAACTTCGTTCTTGTTGTCAGCACATTGTTGATATATCAATAGGTCCGTTAATAAAAATGGTTGATTAGGTATAAATATTATAGCCTCAGGGAATTTAATAAGTGCAGAGCAACAAATACCGCAACTAAAAACTAATACAATTTGCAAGTGAACACTTTCTTCTAAACTTGTAAGAGGATTACATAAATTGATATTAAATATTCAGATCAGAAACAGATTAGCTTTTACTGGATAATTTTTAACTTTAGCCCTGCATGTGCGTGATGAAATTAAAATTTTACGAGGAGTTTGTCAAAATTCTGCCTGAGCACTTAAGTAGGTGTTTAAGTGCCCAAGGGGAAAACGGTGGGCCAACACCGAAAGTTGATGTTGATGTTTAAGCCTGATGTGTGGCTGCTAAGACAAAGTTTGCATCCTGTCACCTGTGGGATTTTTTAAGGGTTACAGGGGGGAGCAACTGCGGTTTTCTGGGGGCATCGTTTTCATTGTGTAAATATTTAAGCACTGGAAACACACCTGGCACACACTTCCTGTCAGCTTATAGGAAGGTGTTGTTTCGAGCGATGAGTTTTGAATTTTGTTGAGCTGAGCGGGATTATCTAATTATGGTAATCGCCTCACGTACAAGGATTCTCTGGAGTGAATGACTAAAGCTGCTGGATTGTGTCTTTTATTATCGGCATAACTGACACATATCTCAACTCGCACGGACACTTTACGAGGAGATTCTCACTTTAAGGCGCACTGCGCCAATAACTTCTCTTTATTATTTCAACAATCGGTTCGGTACCGAGTAAATCTTAAGATGCGAAAAAATAAGCGAAATATATGTCAGCAGCCATTATACTTTAATGTTTTCTCATTGCGGCAGACTTGGCCACGTCCGTGGAAAATGACAGCCAACAGGGAATAAATGTTGGTTGCAGACTGGCAGGGATTACTCATCAAACCAAGTGCAGTAAGTCCAACGTGGCGGAAACCGCACAGAAAGCCACTAGAGACCTGCATTTAATTATCTTTATTTTTAAATTTTCCCAAAAGGACATTTTTCTTTTATCTTTACACAGCCGACTGAAACATCGTGTTCGCATTTAAGATTTTTCCAAATAATTTGGTTCCTTCCTTTCGTTAAAAAAGAATTGAGATCTTTCCGATTTGGTGAGTAAATACATTAAGATTATAATCAAAATAAAACTGGAAGAGTAAACAGATCATGTAGAGAACAAAAGTGAATGGGATGAGTTCATATAAGAGGCACTCAAAACACGCAAAAAATACCAACAATGGAATGTAAGGAGAGCCAATTAAAAGCAGAATCAAATTGCTTTCGCTAATTTAGCAATATGATTCACCCAATATACAGAATAACGAGAGATAGAAAAGAGGAATTTGTGTTGTTAGGAAACGAAGAAAAAATTCTTAAACATTTTGCATTACAATGAAATGATCAAGATATTTGTAAAATTGTTGCTTTAAGTATATTTCCAATTTATTTGCAGTTCTTTTTAAATTGCATTCAACCCACAATAAAAGGCACCGAAAACTCTGCCTTTAAAAGTTCAGGTTCCAAAGGAAAGCAAATATGGTCAGGGAAAAAAGAATACGTATAAAATGCACCGGAGACATAAACAAACATGCAACAAAAACGAGAACTGCAACAATTTCCAACTTTTGTAATTGGCAGGAGAGAAGGGCGGTGGACGAGACGCAAAGGAGACAGAATCACAGGGGAGAAAGTCACCCAGACAAGTTTGAATGAAAAATTTCAGCAGCTTCTGTTCTTATTTTGGACTGAAACAAAAATAAAAAGAAAATGCTGCTGCCAGAAGGCAGCAATCAGGACAGGACGGAACGGACACCACGAGCAACTAAAAATGTCCTGCCACATTTTCGCACACAGGGAAAAGTGAGCTTTTTGCGGCTTAAAATGCAGATTGTTGGCTTGACCACGTACGAGTTTTATATTTTATGTCTGAGTGGCCCCCTTAAAACCAACTCATTATTCATCTCCGGCTGAGTAAAATTAATGAGCCTGGCGAACCACTTTACCACTTCACACTGTTGTAAAGTTGCCAGCAAAGCATTATTTCTTTGTTTGCATTCAAGTAGCCGGATTAAATGGACTCGTTAGAAACCCAAGCAAGCCAAATAAACTGCAGAGTGAATCATATATGTACAAGTTCAACCGAATAAGGAACTTATTTACATTGCGAGTTTCCATTAAATTTCAGGCAGCAAACAAGTCTATTTATTTTGTTATCTCATCAGAATCTCGATGCTATTATTTTTCTAGGCTGCTCGGCATTTCTGTGTTCTAAGCCATACATATATTAGTCCTTCTATTTGTACCAATTAGTCGCTGCAAATTTGAGATTCACTGAATCTTCTCTAGAGCACGCAATACAATCACCTGGCCATCGTGATTTATTGGGTAATTGATAGCAGATAATGGGTGTGGTTGTGCCGTTTTCGGATTTTATTCCATGTATATTCGATTTCTTGGGATTCCCCTAAGAATTTCAGTGCTATTTTTTAATTATTGGGCATTTCAGGCATAATATTGTAATTAATACCGTTAATACAGTTCGCCATTTAACAACAAAACTTAAAGAGTCGACAGTAAGTCAATGAATAATTCAGCAGATGACAATCAAATTAGCAGGGAAAACTCCCTATTTAGCTCAAGAGTTTTGCATAAAAAGCTTTGGAAAGGATATCTATGCTAAATTGGCAGCAGTTTATTGTAATGCCCTTCGTTGCATCTGTAGTATTAGATATATGTACAATGTTATACCTTTCTTGGTATCTTTAAACGATCCATTGCATTGCTGTTGCTCTGGCTGTACTCACCGCAATGTAAACAGCGAAATTTAAAAATAGAAGAGCGAAAACAAAGAAAATACAGAACAAATTCCAGGCTAAACAATGCACGAAAAATAAATTTGTAAGCAGTGCACTCAATTAAGTTCAGAAGTATATTCCATTGAAATGAATATTTTGCCGCTGTGAAGTACCTGCGATTGTATATACTAAGCGGTTTTTCCATTGGCCAATAAGTGAGTCAAAACACCTAGCCTGAAGATAAACATTCTGCACAGATTTTGAGTACAAGAAAATTCAGAGATATATAATTTTTCAACTTGATATTATGAACCTAAAAAATATTCCTTCTACAAAAATTAAATTTAGTCATTATATTTTTTTAACAATATTTCATAAACCATTTTTTTTGGCAAGTTAAAATGCAAATTTACTAATCTAAAATGTACTGGAAATTCTAGTGTTTTCCCTTGTCTGTAATTTAAGGCACAAAACCATTCTACGGGTTAAGTTTGTTTTCATTTTCACGGCGTATTTCCTGCGCAGACTCCAAAATTGTCCGACTTATTCGGCATCGCAGTCGACGCCGCTGTCTGTCCGATAAAAATTCAGTTCTCATGCGGCTTTCATCCGATTCGCACCGTAACAGTTCGCAACTGAATATTAAAAATAACATATACTTTTAAAACTACGTAACGAACTTCAAAGCGACACGTGGGTGTGAAAAAGCGGATTTATAAATATCAGCTTTAGATTGCAAAGTGTTTGTTAAATAATAGGAAATCGGCTGAAATATACATAGTTAAATGGTATGAGTTCTTAAGTAAAAAGTTTTAGTTTTTGTGCATCTCCCAACTTATTTTGCGGAATATTTAAAATGATACGCATAACATTAAGTACCCAAACTTTTAGTCTCATGTGTTTTTGTGAATATCTCAACAAAGTTCTTATAATCAAAATATACAAGCCCAATTTACAAACCCAATTTAAAAAAATATATATATTTGTAAGCCTCACATTTAAACAAAAAGCATTTTAATGAGATGCTTGGAAAAGAAATAAGTCAAGTGGCTTTTCCCCCATTATAATCAACAGTTTTTTCATGAATTTCTCTTGTATGTGGTTTAAAGACGATGTGGATTCAAACACTTATTGTTGTTTCATCTGGAAAAAACCAGACGGCGTATAAAATTGGAGCATGCTCATCAATTATGTGATTTAATCACCATAAGCGAAAGATTGAACTCAGTATTTATGCTTATCCGGCTAAGAGCTTGGGAAATTGATGATGCCCAGTGCCAAAAATATCTGAAACATTCTCTGAGATTGTACATAAGTGTGTAATTAAATAAAATTGATTCAGATTCGAAACGTGCCAGGAATTATTTAATTAGGTTCAGCTTTGCCACGTTGGAACACAAGCGAAAATATTCTTGTGAAGTCAGTAATTATGCTTTTCATCTAAGCAAAGTTGTTGGGATCCATTAAAAGAATTTCTGATTACTCCTTGTAATTTGGTTTTCAAACTTTTACGAAAATCAATTAACCCAAGTTCCCAGGATTATCACCGCCTTCACTCAGTATATATGTATATGCAATATACTTGTATTTACCAGCCCTTTTTCCGTCCGTTGGCATATTTAATAAGCTGACAATGTATCAGCAAAATTTTCTCAGCTCTTGTTTACCTTTGACAGTGCACTTCGTGCCAAAAATGAGGGAAAGTGCATGAACGCACACGAAAAACAAAAAAAGAAATAATGCGGTAATAAACAATAAAAATAAAACAATAAAAGAAACCGAAAGACTCAACAAAATTGCGTGGAAAAGCAGCCAACATTATGGTACCAGTGGAAAAGGGTGGGACGAAAAGGTAGTCGCATAAATGGCGAAATAACGAGGGCAAAGGCGACAATAAGAGGGGTAAGGAAAGAAAGCGCACAAAAACCTACACCGAGAAAAAAAAATGTTTTAATAAATACATTCAATCTACAAAAACAACGAGGGAGCTTAGTATAATGCTTAAATTATTAGAAAAAAGTATTTCTACTTCTTTATTCGAATTCCTAACATTGTTACACTAAATAAGTTTTGGATTGACTTGAGTTTTTCTCGCTGTGCATGAAACCTGAAGGGGCACCAAAGCCCTTGCAAATGTCGTGCGTTAGTATGGCGGCAGGGCCATTTAGTTGGGACCGGCGTCACATTACGTATACGCAATGTGCACGAAAATTACCAGTAGTCACGTAGCAAAGCAAATTCCAACTCCACTCTTTTACTACACACGAGCGAGTGCACGTGTGCTTGTGGGTGAGAGTGTCTGCGAGTGTGCGTGAGGCTTATCAGCCATCATAATAATTGTTCGGGGCAATTTTCCTGCCAAGTCTGACCAAGGTCCCTTAGCGTCCATTCCGACATTCGACAGGAATAATTACACACACATTTGGCTGTCATAAAAACCAAATTTGTTGAAATGTTCAACTGAAATGACAGCACAAAGCATTTACAACATTTTCAACATTTTGTGTATTTTGTATTCGACTCCCTGCCAAATTCGCTTGTTTTTGCTTGTCGGCTTGTAGCTCACATTTTGAAACAAGAAAAGTTTGGCTTTTTATTTAGATTTCAATTTGCATTCTGATGTGTATGCATTTAACGACGCATAAATAGAGCAACACACTCAAGTTGAAAAACAACTTAAAAACATGGGAATTTGAAAGCAATTAAATCAAATGACGTTTTTTCGGCATTCAAACATCAGCCGGTGACATAAAATCATTAGTGACATCAACAATTAATCAAAGCAGCCGAAGCTATAAAAAGTAGTAAAAGCTTATTTAAAACAGCTTTTCCATTTGAAAGGTTTTTGGGTTGCGAAACCATTCACTATGGATTAAAATTCCAAAACAAGGATTTAGCAATTAAAACGAAATTTAATACGAGAAAAAAGTACTGATGGCATGTGTAGGAACCCATTCCAAAAATTATGGAGAAGGTGTGGCATTAGAAAACGATAGCTATTCAATTTCATTTTTCAGCTCGTTCTTCCATTTGCAAAAAATTGACAAACTCGTTTTTAAAAAAAAATGTATAAGAAAATATTAAGCATTCGAAAGGGCATAGCAATACAGGAGTGTAAAAAACAATTTTGTTTGCTTTCAAATTTAAATTGCGTCAACTTAATCAAATCGAAAGTTGACATTTTGCATTCAACTTTTTTCTTCATTTTGATATGAAAGGCCATGTTTCAAAATGCCGACGGCTAAGCTGTAAACTTGTTTGCATATTCTTGAAGAAAAACTCATGCATATAATTTTGTTTTGTTTTATTTCAAACTGAAACTCAATTCCAGGGTTCATCTTGCCTGTAATAAAATTTGAATTTCATAAAGCCGGCAAAATACCAGGGTGGTGTTATTCTCCCTTTTCTTATTTGTTTTTTTTCTTTCTCTCTGTGTAGAGAATGTAAATAGGAACTCCGTGCTTGCCTAGGAAAATTTATTGCTATTGGTTTCACACAAAACATGCATGAGACGCTGAAGTCGACGGCTTATGTTGTCCTTGGTCACACGCGACGTTTGCGCTACACACGTATTTCTCTATTTTTGATAAAAGTGTTTTTAGATAAACTTAATTTGGGCAAATAAAAATCAACGAGCACTAATCTTTGCTGCCACGTTACTTCAGCTGAAAATGGGGAATAAAAATAGAAAAACACGCACTTAAGTCTGAATATTTGTTTTATCTTTATATATATATTTGGTACATGGTTTTACACTTAACACTTTTATTGCTGCCTACGTTTTATAGTTAAACCTAGTTACTATATTTTTAAGTGAAAAGGGATTTCAATTCATACTATGTGTATTCTCTCTGTATTCAAATCAGTTGAAAGCATGAAATTCGATAGATTTCAGTGACTGACCCGCATCGATAAAGCTCTCATCTGAAAATCCTCGATTTCGCCGGCTTTTGGCCCCAAGGCAAACATCACGTATACGCCCTGTCGTTTTTCCCGTTGCCCTTTTTCGCTCACGCCGCCTGCAGTTTCGCTATTTTCCGCGTAATTGTGCGTGCCAGCAAGGACAACAAAGAGACCAGAAGCAGACGGGACCAAAGGACCTCCACAAACCCATCGTTTGGCCTGTCTAGCATTCACACCCCGGACAGTGGAATTGGCCAACTGCGTGGATGGTGGGACCTTTGCCGGACACTGGTAATTGAATATTGAGAGTGTGGTATAAGCTTTTCGATTACAAGTTGGGTCTTCCCGTCGGCGACCCAGTTTCCATGTAATGCTATCGATTTTCACCCAATCAATGTCTACAAGTGCCACCCAATCGTCAGTTTCAGACCCTTTTATTCTTTGCTTTATCCCTTCACTGTTTTTTTGACTGCCAGTAATAGCTCCTTGCAAGAAGCACTTTTAATACACGTTTACGCACTTATTGTAGAGTTTTTTTTATCATGGTTTAAGATATTTTAAAGTAGCAGAGCACACTTATTTTTACACAGTTGAATTTTTTTAGCAATTAAGAACTTCCCTAACTCCCGTATTTTGTGTTGAGAAGCTAATGCTCATCAATTTAACTTGGTGACAACCAAATTTCCCTCGCCCAAGCAGGAAAGATTGGCATAAGACAAGAAAAAATGGAGTCTTAAGTTGCGTACATTAATGTCGCACTGAACGGTGTTGTCCGACATTTAAATAAAGTATTTGACATTCATTTTCTGCCCTCAAGGTAACAAACTCATTTGCGTGTGGGCAGTGGAAGTGCCTCATTAGAGATGAAAAATTGTTGACAAATGAAGACTTTACAGGAAAATCAAGTGCCCAGGCAGAAGCGTTCGGCAAATAAGTGCCCATGCTCGTCCAATGGCCAGCATTATGCAAATTAACTGGCAGGTAAACAGCAGAAAGTGCCTTCACTGGCCTGTTCACCTGGCGATTTAAGAAGCTTATAGGCTCCTCACTAGCCATGTTTGTTAAAAAGGTACACAAAATTCAATCGAGGCCTGGGATCTACATTCAAGTATCCTGGAAAGCAGCTAAGTGAAGTACAACTACAGCTACGTTAATTAAAGGCAAGAAAAGTTCTCGGCAGAAAGTGGAAACAGGAAGATGAGTTACAAATTTGCACTCTGCAGATAACTTCCGGTTAGGAAGGATATGATTTGTGTTTCAGTATAAATAACTCTTTTGCTTCGCATTCTAACCTTATTTTGCATGAAGTTTACTGTGTTCCTATTGAGAAAACGAGAAGATAAATGTTCTTTTTTTTTCATTCTTTAAGTGAGCATTTCTCTCTTTTGCCTTGATTTATTTAAGCTCTAATATTTATGCTAAAATGTTTATTTTCACTTGGTTGTTTGTTAATTTATTCCGCTCACTTAGCATAGTAGCCACTATTTTCCGCTTGGTCGTTTCTGTAAATTATTTAATTTTATTTTTCAAATGGACTTTATGAAAACAAGTGGATTATTTATAATGAACATTTTGTTAGGCTAAAGAAAATTTATGTACTCTGCTTAATTGTGTACTTTAACAACTTCAATTACCGATGGAAAAGTATGAGGTTGTTGAATTTAAGTTTGACAGTTATCAATTGATGTAGATTAAAGCTGTCAGCATCGTTTCGTGTCTTCTCTACTGTCTAGTATTTTTTTTTGTACCCAAAAACTCCCAATTGCCTACCTTTTTCAAACCTGCCGTTTGCAGTTTGACCTTCTTCGTTGGCTAGAATGAAAATCCGGAGAATGGGTTGGTTTTGGCCGGAGCCGCAAACTTTTGCCACAAGTTGCCTTGTCTATTCCCGGATCGTGCTCCAAAAGGACGAAAGGAGCAGAGTCAGCCAAAAATGACAGCAGGTCAGGTCGATTTCCGGACAAAATGAGGCGATGAGCCAACTCCATTGCGATTAAAGCCATATTTTTATGGAACCGTTTAACAACAATGCCAATCATCGGATGGATTTCCTCCGCCAGCCTTTGTTCACTTTGCTTAACGAAAATTAAATATCCGTGCGTTGGCTTTTATTAACTAAAGTGTGCGTTTCGCCTCTGATGGGTTTTGCATAATGCATGCACAAAAGAGAAAAAATGAAAATTATCCTGCCTTTTGTTCGACTCGCTTTTTATATGGCACAACAGCGCTGAATATTGAAATTATATGAAAACAGCTTTGTGTATAAAAATTATATGGAATTTATTAATTTAACACATTTTTGATGATGCGGCTGAAATAAATGTTGTTTGTATTAAATTGCTTGTAATGCGGTTAATGTCAGCATGACAACCAATTGCAATAGCAATGGGCTTTGATCATTTGCACATTTAACTCATAGTTTACTATCATATGGAGTATGCGCTTCAATTAAGTGATGAAACAATTAAGCTTTAAAATAAACATGGAAAGGGATTGTTGGCAAATCCACACATATCGTGTCCTGAAAAATGCGAACAAATTTGATGTCGTAACCCCTTTAGTATCGGAAGTCAACCCATCAATCGCCTGCAGCATACTTATTTTTATTTTACCCGCAAAACTGACAACGTCAACTGATGTTTTATTTATTTCAAACCTTTCGCTCAACTGGAGGCCTCAAGTTTCCGCCGCCGACAACTTCCGGTTTTCCTTGCGTTTTCCGCTGATTTTTTATGCCTCGACCCTGTTTTTATTGCGTGCCGTCAATCCGTCAATAAACTCCAAACTCCCATACCTTTTGTTTGTGGTGACTTCGATTTTATTTCGATATTGTGGACTACAAGCAATGAAGGCGTTGCTTTTCACTTCCATCGGGAAAAGGACGTCGACATGACTGTTGGGTTCATTACTCCCACTTCCGCTGCTGTTGATTTTCAATTATTTTTATTGACTTAAGTTATAATGCATGTTGGTCCTGGCCGCCATTTCTGTTGATTACTTGCTTGAGGGAGCTTCGTATTTTTCTCCGGCCGAGCTAAGCTTGCCACATTTGTGTAGTTTTTTGTTAACTTGTTCATCGTGCGTTTGACTGAATTCACTTTGCCTTGCTGCTGGCAAGCCCGCTTATTGAAAAACTTTGCCTCACCATCTTGCGAACAAGTTCTTCAGTAAAAACTTCTTTCTAAATGGCAACAACTTTTTACATTTTCAGCGCCGTTTCGTAATTTCATGCTGTTTTCACCTTGTCTCACTTGAGCAAAATGAAAAAATGTTCAGCAAGTTCATTATTTGTTCGGAGCACGCCTTAATTATTTTTGCATTTTCGCGCGAAGACAAATTGAATTGTTTTTTTTGCGCAGTTTCATTATGAATATATTCAGAACAAAGATTTTCCGTTTGCCCTCCTAATGAATATAGTAAAAGTGTCAGCAGGAAATAAGTTAATTAACAAGTATTTGGTACAATATTAAATTAAGAAGTAACGATGTAAAGTTCACTTACAATTTCAACCATAGAAATCTTTAAGTTTGATTTTACTTCTGTGAAAGACTTCTTCTGTGAGGAAACTCGGAAAGGCAACTCCAAAGCAAAGGATTTCCCCACTTTGATGAAGAGAACTCGCAACTATGCAGTTGCATACTTTGCGGCATTCTCGAAGTTATTGTTGCAAAAATGGATGGGAGAAATGGGAAATTTGCTGTGCCGCTCGGCTGGTTCAAATTAAAATAAATATGCATTGAAATAAAACTGGAAAAACGTAGAAAAGGGAAAAACGAAGAAACTCTAGGGGCGCACTTTGTGGTTAGTTAGTTCTTTTTCTCCACAAACTCGTTGCCACAATATGCTTGCAGTTGTTGGTTGCCCTGAATGCACTTTGTCTGATGAGAAAGCCTTTTATGTGATAGTTAGGATTCCCCTTCAAGCGTAACTTTTATCCATATGAAACAAACACACACATTACTTGGTAAATTAACTTGATATAATAAAAAAAAATGAATTACCACGAGGAAGTTACGGATGACAATGAAAATTGCCTGGGTAAAAGTCCTGAAAGGAAATAAAATGTCGTCCCATATTAGCTTTTATTCTTTTATTTGCGAAAATTACATTGTGGCTACCTGTGTCATATATGTATGAACTTTATTTCAAATAAGGCGATTGCTTCTCTTTTTTTACCTTTATTTCTTATTACAATGACTCAAAATGACTTAAATTCTGCAGGGGTACTTTTTTAAAAAAAAACAGACAATGTGTGAAACAGTTTCTAAAAGTTTCTGGCTTAGAAGCCTGGCATCCATGTCCATCGAGCTAAAAACCACAAAAATACCAAGTCGACAAGCCAATTTAAGTGCCCCAACGCCTATGTATGTATGTATGTGGAAAATTTAAATTTCCCCATTTGCAGAATTGTTTTTTCCGGTTAAGGGCGCATTAATTAACCGGACTTAACACGATGGTATGTGGGGCATCCCAACGGGAAAGGAATGGAATGGAATGGCTGTAACCCAGAGGTGTCTGCATAAAATGAATTGCCTGGTTGGTTGGCTCGAATTACTTTCTGTTTTTCGCTCTAAAAGTTTTCCCTTTCGTCGGGCTGCGTGAGACAGCTCACTCAGTTATTCAATATGTCATTCAGTCATGCCAGTGCAAACACACACACCCGACTTTAAATTGAGTTTCTTTGACTGAAGTTGCCGGCAAATTCGAAGAGCATAAGATACAAATAGAGAACTTTTCCCTTTTGGCCATGGTCGCTTTGCACAATGTGTTGATTGCTGCTTTGTTATTCATGGAATTGCTTAAAAATTTAGATTGCTTGCTAACTTATAAACTACGACTGGCCGTCTTTGCTGTTGTTCCATCATTAACTTGAGCAGTCAACTCCAAATAAATAGAGAAATTTTAGAGATTATAAATGGCAAATATAAGTTTATTCAAATGCCTAAGCGAACTGCGCTGGCAGCAAGCAAACTTAAAGCTACCGAAAACAACCCGACTATTAACTGCGAAAAGGTCAACTAAATGGGCTTCCGAGAAACCTCAGCCAACTGAATGGATTTGCACCTGTTGACTGCTCCCTTTGACCACCGAGGCGTGTGAGCATTGGAATCATCGAGAGCCAATAAAAAAAGTGTCGGATAACAGAGGATATAGAAGAGCATCGGTGGTGGCTGCTCAATCAATTGCGGTTGAGAGTCATTGAACACTGCATAGAAATAGACGCACACTTTTCACAACGGGTGTGTATATAGTGCTCGAATCGATGTCAACGACTCTGAAGGTGGCACGCATTGTCTGACAACACCATCACACTCAGAGTTTTCCTGGAAAACAACACAGCAGGGGTGGTGAAGGGGTGGCGAGCTATTGGCACCCAGTACCGAGCTATTTTGCATGAAATTCAAAAAGTTCGCCATCTAGGAATATGCAGTCTGTGGCTTTTTGCTCTTATCTCGAGCAGTGCCTTTGAAGTGGCTATTGGCCTCCAGTCACAGGCTTAAAAAGCTGAAAATGGGGCCAAGCCTTGCTTAGATGAGTTCTGGTATTAGATTGAGTATTTGCCAGTAATTGCGGTTCTTGAATAGGAAATATTAAATAAGTTTCTTGATTTAAAGACCATTTAAATGGCACACGAGTCTAATAGATCCTGGCTATTAAGCCCGATTTTCAAATAGAGGCATTTCCATGAAGCTGATTGCTGTCATCCCCTTGGTAATTGATTCGATCAGCATTTGTGGCTTCGCATTCAGACTTCCTGCCGCCATGCATTTTATATCTGCGGTGCTCATGGTCACGTATAACAGGATTACACGATTTAATGCCTCCAAATGGCAACAGAAAATATATTTAACTCGGGACGGCGCCGTCAGAATTTCATTGATTGAAAAGCTTAAAACAGAAAAATGCTTAAACACTTAACAAACGGTGAGCTTGGCCATAAGCCCCACTGCAAATGTCTCGACATTGGGCAATAGCCGCACTTTGTGGCACGCATATAGAACCCATATCATCGTAAGCTCTTTTTGACCCGGCCATAAATCGACCTTCATTCCGGTGACCAATTTCCCATCGCTTTGCGTGCCTACGGGACATTTTGGCTGGCTTGTTAAAAGGATCCACCGGAGAGAGTTTTGGCCCATAAATAGTGGAGGTCGTTAGAAGTTAATTGGCCTTGAAGGCACGTACCCTGGAATGATGAGCTACGAGCTGCATAAAACTTAAATGCCGCCATCATCTTGGTCAGCGCTCTCAAATATTTGCCCACTTAATTGATTCAATTTGCATGTTGAGTAGTTTCGGGGCATAACTATTATAAAGCCAAAAACGCAGTCAGGCAAACAAGTCAACAAATGTTAATGAAATTTCCTGGAACAGCAACACAGAAATGAATTTTTCCTCTTGGAAATTTCGGTGTAATATACATTAACGTTTAAGACAGAGGGGTCGAAAAGATTTTCTTTAATTTTCCTGCTGATTACAAATTCATATAGATTTCTGTGTTTTGTCACAAACCGGGATAGAACATTTTTTCGCCCTACAGTTATGGTTACGACACTCACTGCAACTGCACAATTTCAGCTAACTGCAGTTGCAAATTTGCAATGCGATTCGCAGTTTGCCATTCGCGAGAAAATTGCACTAACGCTGCAGTTATGCAAATTCAACTCAAACGAGACTGTGTGTGCCAAAGTGTGCAAGAGTGTGTGTGTGTGTGTGAGTGACGGTACGGTGATATGTGTGTATAGCCTCACATGCGTGAAATTAATTTCTCCCACGAGAGAACCAGGTGCAAGCAAATTAAAGGTAAGCCGCCTTTTAGATGCACGTGTGTTCTGTGTGTGTGCATGTGTGTGTCTGTGTACTTTTGCTAGTGTGCGCCGAAAAGTATGCAACAAAGTCTTTAGCAGGAAATGAAAATTTCGGTCGGCCATTAAAACGGAAGTCGGTAACGCGGATATTTTGCCATTTTGCAATTTGAAATTGTTATTAACGGCCAGCTTTGAATATTTGTTTTTCAAGCAATAGCGAAAATTTATTTGAATTCTTTAAGAGCACGTGAGATGTAATATCCCTTAAATGAGCGGGCATGGTTTCAAGAATGACATGACATTATTTGCAAAATATTAAATCATTTTATCCTCAAAAAATCTGCATAAATTCCGCACCCTCATCAGCGAGTAAGGGCGGTACATGTTCGACCCCCTACATCGATTGATTATGGTCTAGTCGCAAATGGCAAGCTCTTACTCAAAGCCGAAATCATAATAAATCACTTCGAGTTGAGACAAAAAAAAATGCGCACCCCTGATATGTAGAGGCTGCTTTCTGCCTCCATCCGAAAACGCACCCTTAGGTGTTTGTCGCTCAATCAAAGCTGACCCAGAGCCTAATGAGGTACCCACACCCACCTAGCCAGCCTTGGGTTGCCATTTACAGGCAGATTATGAAATTAATGGCCTACAATTGAGAGGGCTACTTTGTCAAGGGAGAAGATTCGGGGATAACTTTGCCTTCATTTTTCATTTTTAATGTGCGCCAGGGGCCAAGCTGGTTGGTCCATGAATACGCGATTAGCTTGCACAAACTTTATTAAAAAATTCCGACAATCCGCGTTGTGTAGCATTCAATTTCGCTGGGCGGACTAATTTAATGTCCTGCCAAGGAGAATGGCTACGTTGAAGGCTTTTAATTGCTCGGGCATAGCTCTTCATTGGCTGCCGTTGGCAGTGTCATAAAAGTTTTGTGGCAGCAGCTGGCAGCGGAAGTTGACGGGCTGTCCGCTTGGCTGCCTTCGTGGCTGATTCGATTGTGGCCCAGTCGAAGCGACAAAATTAAGTAAGTACGGCCAAGTTGCAGAGGCCACAAAAGCCGCTCCTGCTTTGGCTCCTGCTCCTTCTACTTCTACTTCTCCTTCTCCTTCACCAGTTCCTGCTCCAACCCTTTTACTCCTGCCACTTTTCCACCTCCGATGGTCGTTAAACGGGCACAATGGCCACTTCGACTCGTGACTGGCAGTGAGAGACAATGCCCCTTCTCCACCGGGAAAAACACTACCGATTCCATTTGGTATAATTAAATTGGTTAATATTACTTAACTCCATAATAAATAAAATGTTTTATCAATTTATTGTGCTTTGACAGTATTCTTTTTTTTTCAAAAAATTTACCTGCCTCATCTTTCGAGCTAATTTCTAACTGTGTAGCATGTAGTAGTTATGGGACCTCGACCGGTAGGATAGTGATGCATATTGAAAGCTGGCAAACACAATGAACAAAAGGTAAACTTCATTTGGCCAAGACAAGGAGCGGCGGGAAAAAGGTGGTGGGGTTGGTGGCGGGGGAGCAGCATCCGTTTCCGTCAACACTGGCACACAATGCCGTTTCCGGCCAACTTGGCTTCCAGCCAGAGCAAAATTGGATGGTGGATGGGTAAATGTGTTTGGCAGCTCGTTCGACTGCTTAGTGGCTAATTTGCAAATAGATGAAAATGCGCCACACAATTATAGCTTTGGCAGTAGACTCCAGTTCGATGTCCATTGTAAGCCCTGGGATTTCATTATAAGTTTCTACACCTCCACCATTCACGTTCAGTCAGAGTTTATTAGCGCTGTTACTTACTTACCATATTGTGCTTTTCTTGGTACGCAACTTCTGGCAACTTAATTACATTAGCCGAACACATTTGAGCGACTTCACTTCGACAGATTGGACTGGAAATCAAACACCGAGCGACAGGCACACACACACACACGGGAACACTCAAAATCGCATAATTAATGCACAGCACTTGCGGCTACCCGAAATGTTGCACATACGCCCCGTGGGCCACACGGAAAGTGTGTGGTTGAGCCATAATTTGCAAATAAATATTGATCCACAGACATGACCTCTGCACCCAAAGCGCCAGTGGATAGATGGCTATATCTGTTTGGTTTGGCCAACAGCCACCAGCCATGCAATGATAATATTTATCTGTCACGATGACAGATTCGCTTCAATTGATTGCCAGCCAGTGAAAGAGAAATATATGGGGTGGCCAAAGCTGTCAGAAATATTCAGGGATCTAACTTGCCCACTTTGTATACTTTAAAGCCTCAATGGGTCACGCCCAAAATTGCTTTAAGCCACACGCTTTTGGCATTTGGGCCGTCATAAATTGTGTTTCTCGAGCTTAGCTACAGTTTCAGTCCGTAAGTCAGGATCATTTGTCATAATTCGAGGGACCCCAAGGATGGGACCCGAAATAAAACAAAAACCGAAGGAAAACACTGCCCAAAAGTTGACCCAACAACACCTTGGGCCATCGAAGTGTGGCCATTAAAAGTGGCAACAACAAACAGGCAACAAAATGTCGGGGGGCGGGTAGTGAAAAACAACATTCGGGGACCACATGGCCAGCACTCGACACGAAAATCGACTGAAAAGCAATTATTTACACTTCGGCAATAAAAATATGGAGCAGAAAACAAAAAAGAAACAGACGGAAAACGGGGGAGGTATTGTGTCAAAAATGCGTTCTGCAATTTATTACCTTTAATTTTTCTTGCAAGCCAGTCGTTTGCTCAAAAGAAATTGCATTTCTGCGGATTGTGGATAATCATTTTTATGACCATTGCCTTCGTTTATGCTCTTCGTTTCGTTTCAACTTTTTATGAGCTCTCGAGCGCTCAGCCAGTGATTTCAGTGGAAAATCGAAAAAGTTTTTAAGAGCCTTCAATTCGCTTGTTAATTTTAATCCCTTTGGATGTTTCTGCCCCTTTGCAGATGGCGCAGTGAAATGAATACCGAGGAATGTCCGCAATTGGTCCACCTGTGAGTCCTGCGAATCCCGTGTGAGTACTGTGAGTGCCCAGACGATGGCGGTGAGCAGTTCAATTATGGAGACCGTCGCCATTTTGGCCCTGCTGCTTGGCCTTTTCATTCGAAGTGGTAAGTGATTTTCAAGGGAATCCATTACATGTAATTCACTTGCCGGATTTAATTTCAATTTCAATGTATAATGATATCTCTGTGATTTTAATGTGGTTTTTCAGGCTACTGCATAGACTGCTTCAAGTGCGTGTCCTACAACGGAGCGAACAAGGCCTGCGACGATCCCTTTCACAACAACTACTCAACGGCCATCTTGGAGTCGCCCTGCATGGGCGGCCGGAAGGGGCGTGACGGCCTATTTCCGGCCACCGCCTGCATCAAGATCGCCGGCTACTACGGTAAGTTAATTCCCATGATAATGATGACCCACTTCATCTCTGAATCTTCCGTCTTTAAAGATGGAACTGGCGAGACGATAACGGTGAGGGGTTGCGCCCTGGACAGCGGCACCCTGACCACCGACACAGAGATTATAAGAATGTCGCACTGCGGAAAGTTCTACTACGATGACAAGTGAGTTGCAAACAGTTGTTGTGAAAACCCAATTAAATGTATCTCTCTATGATGATTGCACAGGTACGTGCACGGCTGCCTGCAGAGCTGCAGCGATGCGGATGCGTGCAACTCGGCCAGGAGGCAGAGTGCGAGTCCCGCTGACCTGGAGTCGCTGATGAGGCACCTGCTCAGCCTGGTGGTGTTCCTACTGGCTGCCAGCAGGTAGCACAATGGGCATCTGTAAGTCAAGTATCCGGAGCAGGAGAGGCAGGCGGATGCAGGAGAGGATGGCTGCATTTAAGTCGTCTTGGATGCGCGTGGAATTCGTTTTCTTTTCCTTCGAAACTCTCTGTGTCTAGGATCGCAATCGCACCCAAATGTAAACGCACTCGAGCAGCTGCAGCAAGGACACGCTCGGTAAAACACACACACACACACACTCTCTCTTTTACACACAATAACATTATGGAATTCATCAAGCAATTATGTGATTTTTAAGCGAATACTTAACAACTATCAAACAATAATTGATGAACGCGAACGGAACGGAAACGGAAACTATTTAGATGCTAAGCATTCGAGTGGCGAAAATCAAAGAAAGAAACACTGCAAAACCAAATTCAAATTCTAATTCTAATTGCAATTATTTTTAGCTCCTAAGAAGGAATCTAGACTTTAAACGCTGTCGCTTAGTGAAAGGCAGGAATGGTTTACGATTTATATACGATGTGTTTTACCTTGGCATAAGAAAGCATTTTTCACCTCTCTAGATGAGTATTGTACATATACAAAAACAATTTACCTATTTGTTAAACGAGTGCTGAATTTTGGGCAGATTATAAATAGTTGTGTAATTCGATAAGTGAGTAAAATTAGCAACGAAAACTGCGAGCTACAAAGTGGGAGGAAAATTATCTTTTCAGCATATCCTTCTTTTTATTGGAATGTGGAATAACGTCATCTTCATTTAAAAATTTTCAAACCGCAAATAGATAAGCCGCCTTACTCGGAATTGGCTGAACTATTTCCAAAAAGTTATTTCTATTAAACATAAGTTCTGTCAAGTCCTAAATCAAGTCATAAATGCCGGTCATAAATGACACAATACCTTGCTATATGGACTTCTGAATTTAGACACCCAACTACTAACTTACCGCCAGTCTGGTGCGGTTGATTCACCGGCAGATTGGTTATCATGTCCGGATAACCTGATAAGGTATCGGTTTTCTAGGTGTTGCCTAGCAGCCCCCAAGAAATAACGATTAGAATTGCTTAGTACATTCAAGCAGCTCAATCGATATGGACGGTAAGCACTGGCGCATTCCCAGTTTCCGGTTGGAGGCTCCAATTAAGCGGAATACTTTCGCTGACTTGCAGGTAACACTTGGCTTCACTTCAGCCACGGAGCAATCCCCCAGGCAGCCGTAGTGGCTGGCCACGATTCCGATGGCGACACCATCTTCATTGGCCGCGCCTTCTACTGCAACGACATGCTGCCGGCCAAGATTATCCCCAACAAGGGCAAGGCCTATGTGGCCTATGCCAACCAGGAGGTGGAGCTGGAGAACTACGAGGTCCTGAGCGGTCTCAACTACGAGTGGCTGCCGGCCGAGAACGGCGAGGTGCCACCCGGCGCCGTCAAGGTGGGCCAGAATGTCGACGGAGAGACTTTGTACGCCGGCAGGGGCTACCATGCCGGCAGCTTGACCGTGGGCAAGGTGCATCCGTCCCACGGCTGCCTGTACATTCCCTACGATTCCGAGGAGGTGAAGATCTTCGCCTACGAGGTGCTGTCCCGTCGCATGGAGGCGAGATAGGCGTTCTATTTCCAGTTATTGCCTGTTAATCACAAATAAATTCGACACTTTTGTAGACGCTCGTGTTTTGTAATCTCCGTGAGGCGATCATAAAACTTCCTTATCGCCAAGTTTAATTTCAAACATAACTAAAGATGATAGAGTTGGGAGCATGAGCAGTATATGATTTGGTATTGGTTTAGAGACTCCCATTTGTACTCGCAGTTTTCGTCCATTCCCCTTTTATGCAGGAAAAAGTTATAAGTTAACAAAACAAAATATAACCAAAGTGAAGCCACTAATTAACAACTAAGTTGAAAACTGTCTTAATTACGCGTAGCCCAAATACTTGATTGTAAAGTCGAGCTAAATTTTCATATGGATACGGAGAACCAATAGGACCAAACTAAATAAAACGAATACTATATGCAAGGGTCGGAGTCCACGACAATGGCATTGATATGCATCGATTGCTAGTTTAAATTGTTTATATTTCGCATGTTGATACTACACTTTTCGGACTAAGCGAGCTTGCAATGGTTTCCGCAAATAAAAATCAAATGAAAAAACTATGTATAAACAAGTGGAGAAGTTTTGATAGAACGCAACGGTTTTTGCTCGATAGCAGACAGGGTGAGGTAACACATCAAATTCAGGCAATTCGCATTTTCTCTCTGCTGAAATCGCTTGCTTGCCACGCAACTAAACGCAAACTAATCGAAAGCAAACACAATACGCACCTTATTGGCTATAAAGGCTCCTCGTCGGCTAAGGGCATTGAATTCTTCAACTCTCTAACACACAATGAACGACCAAGCAAAGTTTGTAAAAATAACACAAGAGTACATTAAACGTTTCATGGCAAGGCGAATGCCAAACATTTTTGAATGCAAATGTATCTAGCACTTAAGGAGAACTTTATACATATACAATTGAGGCGGCAGATGGATTAACGATAATTAGATAAAACTAGATAAACGAAGCTACTCGAACTAATCAAATTGAATTGAAAATCGAAATTGTAATTGAAACTGTTTCCCCTGCAATTGAATGCGTGCGTACAACTTTTTCTAGAGCAACATTTTTGGGCCACTGATGCATTACGAACTAAACTATCAGCATTTCTGAATAAAAAACTGCATACATATATTGAAAGTTCAATATCGTCTACGACTTTTACTAACACTACACATATTTACAAGCGACCCAAATGCGTTGATTCAATCAAGCAAGCTCTTCACATAAGCGGCGTCTTCCTGGACGAATTTCTCTGACTGCTCAGCAGGCACTTCAACTTCGGTTTTATAGTTGTCCAGGCCAATCTCCTCCTCTTTCTTGATTAGAATGTCCACCACATTCTCGCAGGCCAGCAGACAGTCGCTGTCCTTGGCCACCTTGGCCTCCCACTTGTGGTACTCCCGCAGAATCTCATAGGCGCCCCTCGAGCGCAAAATCTCACGGCTGCGACGCGTGGAGCACAGTTGCAGCAAGCACTCCAACAGCATTTTCCGCAAATCGGGATCCTCTTCGCGCGTTTTGCTTTCCGGCAGGTACTGGAAAAGCAACGATTGTAAAGATTAACGGCTAATTTGAAAGTATGAATCTTACCTGCAGTTCGATGGGCAACAATTCGTTGTCCTCGTCGCTGAACTCCTCCGGACCGCACAGCGGCTGCAGGATGGCCACCAGAATACTGCTCTGCTCGTTTAGGATCACATCGTGGTAGACCGTGTCGAAGCAAACGTTCTTTAGGATGCCAATGGTGCCGCCACGCCGCACCACACTGCCCTCGAAGGAGGCAAAGGGCAGTAGTTTCTCCAGCAACTGGTACTTCCGGTGGCAGCACAGTTCCCTGCCCCGAGGCACCTGGGTTAGATTGCAGAAGATGGGCGCCAGGTAATGCAGCTTGGCCTTCTTTTTGTTGTAGTCCAGTTGGGCGAAGGCCTTTGCCAAGCGGGGCAGCGTCTGATCATCCTTCTCCAGTGTGTCCAGGATCTCGTGCACCAGAGATTCCACCCGCGTTAAGTTGCTCAAGACCATGCTCCAGGGATCCGCCAGATCGGATTGTTCGTTGGTTATTTCCTTGGCAGCCACTTCCACTATAGCGAATGCCTGGGGAGGGGATGTAAAGGAAATGTATCAAACTTTATTAATTATATTAGATGAAAACACTTACCGGTTGCAATTGTTTCGCCAGTTGGAAAACTTTGATGGCTGCCTCCTCTTCGGCCGTTAAATTGATTAAGCTCAAAACCGCATCCTTGGCCACCGTTTGATTCGCATCGAATGTCAGTCCAAAAATGGCCATTAGCATTTCATCCAGCGAAAGTATTGCTGACTTGCCCTCCGAGCTGCCAGTTAATCCTGAGAAACGACGAATATTTTAAGTAAATAAATACAATGTGCCACCGGTGACGTCACAGTTGCCCACAACAAACGCACGTGCAGCCGTGTAAAATCAGTTTCGTTGAAACACACCTAACACATGGGTGAGGGCTACTGCCTTTAAGTCCAGCCGTTGATTTGGTTGCATAAATTGAACCAGTTCCCTCACAGTCTCCATTTCAGTTGTATTTTTCGCGATTTTTCGTAGTTAACTGCTGTGTTTTGGTTTCAACTAAACTGTGTGACCGCCTCCCAGTTTAAAATTCATCCTGAAGTAATCGATTACTAATACGCGCAACGAGCAGTGCTCGATAGGCGACCATGCCAACCGAGATTTGCTATGAAAGGAGCGTGTATTTGCTTATTGGTACTCAAACCATGACTCTGTTTGCTAGCTAGCAAAAGCTGTTTGCTGCATGTTTGTTACCCAACAAACAAAATTTGGAATACATCATTTTGGGGGATTCCCAAATTGACGAAATGCAATAATATGCAATTGATTAGTTTGAACTAGAAAGAATATTTATCTAAACTGCATGTAAATTCATTTATTGCATAATTATTACAAGTATAATTATCGACTCAGCCAGAAGCCCGAGTGCCATTCGGGTACGTCATTCGATGCCCATTTCGCCTTTGAATGGCTGCTGCCCCTGTGCTTTTCACCGGTCGCCTTGAGAATGAATCGTCTGACATGGTGGATATCGGTGAAGATCCCGGGAAAACCGGGTCTCTTGCAGGCAGGACCCCAGGCCACGATACCACAGAGCTGATCGCCAGAAGTCACCGGACATCCGGGGCTAAACATGCAGTCGGAGCTCCTCTTGAATTCCTTGGCACATGCGACAGATTCGCGCAGGAGAAAATTGCCATATGCCGAATCGCAGATCATCCGGTTGAGCACCTCGATCTCCTCTGTTCGTACGTTATCCATGGGTCGTGCACCGTAGGAGACAACTGAAAGGCTTTTGTAGGTGCTAAGCGGATTGGTACAGAGAGTCACAAAATCATTCCGACTGCCACGCAGGCGGTTGCTGAGTTCAATGACGGCCACATCCATAAAAGTTCCGGGCCAGTGCCAATCCTTTGATACAATTATTTTGCGAATTTTGGCGCTTGGAAGATCGTTCAAACTATCCTGGGTCTCCTGCCAGTTGCCCGACGTTACCAACTCCACACTGAGCCATTCCAACTGCGACCTATGATAATGCATGCAGTTGGCTGAGGTGAGGGCATAAAGAGCACTTAAGTATGAGGCTCCGCAGGCGAAGTCTCTACCATCCATTATCCTGAGCAGCCAGGGGACCGCATGATCACCCTCGGTCATTCGAAAGCCATTCTTGTTCACTGTTTTCACTGGTGGCCTGCCATGCAAGTACGAGGCTGAAGAATTCCACCAATAAGAGCTTGCAATTCCGACATCCGCCAGGAGCAGAGCGATTGAAAAGATTACCGGAAGATATTTCATATCATAAAGTAGTTCAGTCGAAGCTATACACATACTGAAAATCTCACAGAGCTGGACAAAAACAGCCAGAAGTAGAACGAATAATTTCACGCTCATTTGATAAGGTAATTAGTAATGGGGAAAGCATTTCAGAAATGACTTATGCAGGGAACAAAAGGTAAAGCCATTTTTCCATCCGAAAGATCAGTTCAAGTAAACTGAAAACATTTCTTGGGCATCTACAAGAAAGTCTCAAAATTTCTATTTACCGAAATGAATAAACTAACCATTTTTGTAAAATTATTTTGTATTTCGATCAACACTCCAAGGGGTCCACTGATCCAGTTCTATAAAGGCGTTTTATCTTTACTCTTGTCGATGTTGCATTGTATTTTTTCTTTGGCTTTCTAGTGACTTTTTTCGCTACTCTAGTTGATCTTCCCATATCACCGGCATTTATTTCTGCTTCTATTTCAGTGATGAAGCGATGCACTCTTCTGATATTGGTGAACATGCCTGGCCTGGAGGTGTCCTGGCAATGTGATCCGAAGGACACGACGCCGCAGAGCTCTCTTTCGTAAATCAAGGGACTGCCACCATCGTAAAGACACTGCCTAGGATTCCTGGGCTGTCTGGCACAGACCGATGTGCTCGATAGCTTTAAGTTCCTCTTGAATTTTTGACGGCACTCCTTAGCGGACATAATGGTGACTGTAGCATTTCGGGGGTCCGATGAGGGTATCTGCACCTCCGCACTGTCGAATCCCCATCCGAAGACCACCATCTCCATTTTGGGCTGCACTTTGACGGTGCACAGCCGAATGAACTCAGTGAGGCGGCCCTTTATGGGCTCCATTAGACGCACTACTGCTACATCCATGTACAGTTTCTGGTAGACGAACTTCTCGGGAAACTTAATGGTATCAATATCGGCAATGTTCTCCCTATCGCATTCGGAGAACGCGGTGCCCTCCACCGTGGCACCCTCGAGGCTGTTCCGATAGGGATAGATGCAGTTGGCCGAGGTGATCACGAGTATAGGAGCATAGTAGGCTGCTCCACAGGCGAAGTTACCATCACCGTTTAGGATCCGCAGCAGCCAGCCACCGAAGTTGGGCCCTGTGTTGGATTGCACACCGCCCCAGACTCGTCGAAATTTGGGAGTCTTCATGTAAATGTCCCTGGGGTAGACCTTTCCCTGGCTCTGGAACAGGCAGCTCCCCAGCAGACAACTCACCAGAAGCCAGCTTGTCGGGAGTCCCATTTGGTTGCAGTGGATGACTGCAGAGTAGGTAAGTAATTAAGTTGTTCTATGAAGTGTGCGTGGTAAATTCTGAAACAAATAAGTGTGCAAAATTGCACTACTTTTTTCAGAACTCAAGTCGCCGTAAATATACACTTGCAAGGCATTGATATGTTTTGGAAAATGCTTCACATACAAAATGTAATCAATAGATAGAAGCACTAAAAGAAGGTTAACTGGCAGCAAAGGTGAATACGATTTTAATAGAATTATCTACCAAACAGGCATGATAACAAGCACATGAGGCGTACAATATAAGGTTAAGACTGGAATCTGTATTTGTACATCCAGCATCAAAGTGAAAGAGCGATGATGCGGATGATATTGGTTATGTTGTTAGCTTCGGAATTGTCGCCTCACCTTTCGTGGGGCTGGGTGTACCCGCACAATATTACCCGGAGAACTCCAAAATATAAGCGTTGGTGGAAGGGACCAGGCTCGAACACGGGTAACAATTTCGGTGGCTGGCTGTACCGCGTGTCCCATGAGAGGCTATCGACGATTTGCGGAGCATCCTACTACGCTCCACTGCTGCTGATTGTCTCGGCAAACTGCATATATCCGTATCGCATGGAGCTGTATGGGGCGAGTGTGGAGCCCACGTTCACCCACGAAAATATCTTTGGACTAATAGATAACGTTTTCATACCCAATCAATTCAAACCTTACAAGCTGTACATGGACGTGGCGGTTGTCAAGCTGGAAACTCCCATCAGGGGCGAAAACGCAGAGTTCATAAAGCTTTGTAGCACTCCCATTAAAGCCGGCATGAAAATGACTGCCTACGCCTGGGGCTTTGACTCCATGCACATACAATCGCAGACCTCGGACACGAAGAGTGCAATCGTGCCCGTCGAGGACATCAACACTTGCCGCAAAAAGTACGCGCGCACTGATGTCAAGGTTTCGAGCACCTCCTTCTGTGTGACGCATCCGAGGGATTCCAAGAAGTGCCTCTACGATGCAGGTGCTCCACTCACCTACAAAACCGAACTCTGCGGCATAGTCTCCTATGGACCCATGTGCAGTAACACCAAGCAGCCGGGAACTTACACAAGCATCAACAAAATTGCCAAGTTCATCGAAGAAATCGAGGAGGACGTTAAGACGGGTTTACTACGGAAGTCAAAGTCATACACGGTCTTCACAAGACAAAAAAATCTCAGGTCCAAAAAAAAACCACGCCAAAAAAACCAAAGAAATTGAAATAATAAAAATAAATTTGTATCTTTTGGGCACTATTTTAAGATATGATGATTTATGATTAAACTTAACACAGTTAAAGGCTCACACCAATTTAATTTGATTTGACAATCATCAAGTCCCGTACAATTGATCGATTTGATATTTTAAGACAACAGAGAGAAAACCGGATTATCTCAGAACTGTAATACTCGTATTATTTTTAGAGCTAAAACCTCCTCAGACTTACGCATTCGAAGTGCTTAAAGTAAGTCAGAGATGCGGTGTGATGTCATTCGAAGGGGCAGTCATTGTCTCCTTCTGAATCGTGTTTTCGCACAATAAATTGCGAGCTTTATTGATTATTTTAAACGCCGATCGAAGATGATTAACGAGCATAATTTAAATGAAACTGGTTCATTTAAAATCATTCACCGATGGGAACTTTCCGCGCGCAAGTGACCCTTATTTGGAATCATTCATTAAAAATCATTCGTGAAATTCATAAAGTCGAGTGAGTGTATATTTAGTATAGATAAAGCAGTAACCTTTGTGTTAAATATATATTATATGAAATGCATTTAGCAGAGTTCTATACCACTAATATATCAAAATTAAACTAAGCAAAAACGAAACGGCACATCTCCAAATTGATTTGGCAAAAAACTGAGACTAATCGAAGCGAGGGGTCAATCGATGAAGTACTGCTGTTATGCAACACCTGTATAATCACTCCGAACCTTCAGCGTTAATCATCAGAAGTCGAGAGGAAATGATTGTAAAGTACACTGAGGGAACTTTGCAATCTTAATAAAAACTGCAAAATAAAATTATACTTTAATGTAATTTAGAAGTAATTTATATGTCCCTTTAAGTAATGACACTTAGTACTTATCCGCTTTACGACTGAAATTCATAATTTTGACTTTGTACATTATTTTTTCGTGTGCAACCAAAAACCAGCTGAACCGGCAGTGACGTCACGGGCGGGTTTTCGCGATTTTCGGCCCACTTGCGCACTTGCAGTAAGAGCGCCTAGCGGTACTTTCGCTTCAAGCCAAAAATATCAACCCACTGGGGGAGGCTGGGCGGTATTATTTTGGGAACTGCGTAATTTGGGTTTCAAGTACAAAAGCCGAACACTGAACCCGGTCGACGACGTCGATCATCGGACTTCCTGATCGTAGGGCTCGCCCTACTGGCACTGGCCACTCGGTTCTTCCTCTTCCGGCTAATGGCAAATGCCCAATGGATCACGTAGGCCCTGGACAATGGTCTCCCCCGGGATGGTCTGATCCGCCATCTACAGAATTGGCAATCTGGCCACGAAGTATCCGCCGAAAGTGCGCACCCACTGGAGCAATTGTAATGCCCATCATAAGACGGAGGCGTTCGCACGCCCAGATCCAGCGACTTAGTCACATACTCGCCTGGTAGCCTCATAAACATAATGTGTTTTGCACGCTATCTGGTCCGCATGCCAAATGAGGCTAAAGCGCGTGCGCCGCCCGCTTCTGACGTTACCACTTGCCCAGTTAGCCAAGTCAAGACGTATAACCCTCGATAGCCAAAGCTAAATACTTTTAAAATAGAATTATCGTTTCATGTTTTAAACTTTTCCTACAATTCCTTCAATTTCCAACAATAGTTAAAAAATATTTATATTTCGGTTTGAAGTTTGTTTTTTACTATTACCCTAACTTGTTATTATATTCATCTTATCTTGTGCATTTTATTAGCTTGTTTAGTATTAGCTGTTAATTTGGACTTATTGCACGCACTTGAATTTATAAGTTATTTAAGCGATAATATTTTTTGAACTTTACAAATATTAGTTCTTGTAGTGTTAAAGTTCTGCCCAAAATGTCTCGTTGTTTGCATACAAAACATATTTACTTTATTTAAAGTATAATCTCGTACTATTCGATTTGATTCCAATTGGCAGCAACTTCCCTCTTAAAGCGGGATTTTCTTTTCTCTGTCATTGAAACCGAAACCGAAAACAGACGCATTTTAAATTATTTCCATGGAAATAGAAGTTTACATTTTGCCGCTGGCATTAACAACAATAAGAGCATCCAATGTGGCCAGCATAGTAAGCAATAATTCTTACTTATCTGAGGGGGAGTTGGGTGCGCAGGACGTGTTGCCATCTGATATCCTTGCGGATGGCTTTACCATTGTTCTGCAATTTAGTTTCACAAAGTGTTGCATCCACTATGTGCGAAAAAAGTGAGAAAAAGAAGATGAAAAAGAAGAGGAACCCCTGTCTGGCGAAACGTGAGATGGTTAGTGATCTTTGAGGGGCACATCTGTTGCTCTCAGGAGATACAGCATATACGATGTGTAATTGACGCCTCAGGAAGCCAAAAAAAACCTGTCATCCAGCGATCCCAGCGCAGACAGATCGGAAGCAGAGATGACGTTGATGTCTGGATCCGGATCTCTGGGTTCATTGATCAGTGTAATGATCTTCCTACCATCTTGTGTTACTGTGCAGGACTCCCCTTCGTGATGTTTTCTTCCGTTCTCATTTAATTCTTTCTCTACCTTTACTTGCTGGGAGGTTTCTTTACCTTTACCCCCGCCTTAACTCTCAACTTTTCTACTAAATTTCGGCTACCAAAACTAATTAGTTTCCTGTTGCGGATGGGGCAGAAATTTGTGTTCGATGCGCGGGTTAATAACTTAACTGCGCTGGCTGCTGGGTAATTCGATACTTTCATCTCTGGAAAGGAGGTGCTTGACCCAGCTTCATTATGATAAAACGAGCTTTTGCTGAAATCGAGACTTTTACGAGATCCCGATACCGTTGCGAATGTGACCAACTGACCTTTTCAGGGCACCCTCGTTTTTGGGGTCTCTAAAACCCCAAAGCTAATGACCGCCATGAACTCTGACATGCGATAGCGACCGATTGTGCCACAAACCAAGTTGCACTTCCAGAGCCCCGCAAACCCAATTAGGACCAGCGTTACCTAACCCACAAGCGCCTCAAACTCCCACTTTTCAATCCAAACACTCCCAACCGGCGAAAGTTTCCGTTGCGCCAATTGAAACATGTAGCGGACACATCGAGCCAGTTGCAAGTCGAGTCAAGGCGAACATGTTGCAAAGGGATGCTTTGGGGCTTGGGTGCTGATTTCTGGGGGCTGTGTTTTGCTTTATTGTTGCGGCAGTCTGTGGCACGCCACGTGTAAATGAAATATGAGAGTGAGCCAGAGTGCCTATCCGCATTGAATGACATCGAAGCTTCTAGAACTCGTTGAGTCGCCTTTTGTCTCTTCCAGGAAATCAGCGTCAGCATGGAAATCAATGTGCCATCAATGCGTTTTGATCGAAGTTTGAAAAGTTTTCTTTAGCAAAAGTCCCTGAAGATGGCTCCAAGTTTCCACTTTCATTAGCATGTCCCGGCACCGGAAAAGTTTGCACCAGAGCTCTGCAGAGATACAAACAACAAGTGTCGAAAACTTACATCACCGAAGCGGAAACTGCCAAAAAGCAAGCCATTTATGTTGTGTTTACCACCCAACTTTCGGGCCAGCGGAAGGAGCATCCAACTCGAACTTGTGTGCAGGAAGTTGGCCAGGCCAAGTGGCGAAAAAAACGTGGCCTAAAGCAGACAGTTTCGCAACGAACTCTGAACGCAGCAGTCGAGCCGAGTGCCCAAGAAGCCCGAGTCTGAGTTGAGTTGGGGGACCGAGTCCCGTCCCGATTCTCGATTCTCGAGTCTTGAGTCCCGAGGCAAACAGTCGATATGGCAACCAGGCCAAAAGAACGGGAGGGGCTGGCCAAAAGGGCAAGCAGACGTGTCCTCGTTCCAGGACTACGACTTCGGCTCGATCCGATGCGATTCGGATGCGCTTTCGGTTCGGTATCGGCTTTCGACGCACTGCACTCGCTGCGGCCAGAGTTTTGAAGTTCCCGCTGGCCGAGTTTCGAATCAGTTGCCGCCGACTTGTTGGGTCATTTGCATATAAATCGATCAGTGCGCCAGTTATCGAGCCATCGCCACATAAGCAAAACATTTCAATTAACTAACGATCAATTATTAGAACTGGTTAAGAAAGTGTCGCGATAAAGCCCAGTGACTTCCCGCACTAAATAATTCATTATCTGAGTGAGTAGTTTCGTTTTCTACTACCATTTCCTCTTTCGGCATTGAAACTTTCGCGGACTCATTTTCACGGCTGTCGAAAGTTTGGTGCCGCAGCAAATTTAAATTACTCTAAAACAACTATGCCAGTTGCTCGCCTGTGGAATTCGCCAAAAATGTATTTTGTGTCAAGTTTAATTTATAAAAAGTGAACTATGCATACAGAGCAACAGGGATGTGTGGCTGCTCATTAATAATTTCTGTTTCACTGTGACTTTTTAATCGAGCTCAACTCACGCCCTGTATTGAATGCGATCGATGGCGCAATAATGCTCTTAACTAAAATGCTTATTAAATAATAATTTTTTACGGAGAGCGATATCAATAACAATTCAGTTGTAAAAAAGTGTAATAAGCGGTGACATAAGGATAGTTAAATTTAATGATGATTTTAATGACAAAAAATAAACGTTGGCATTTGGTGTGAAAATTTGGAGTTTGTCACTCGTTAATATTTAAATATTTGTTTGGCTCAGCAAATGCGTTTTCCGTGATAGTAATTATTTTACGCAAATAAAATGCTTGCAATAAAATTTAAATGGCTTCAATTACCTCGAAATTCGTATACTTGATAATCCGATCTGCCTGCATTAAGTCGCCTGGAAAAGCAGACAATCTGCTGAAGCAGATTTATTCACCCGGATTCCGTGGCATTTCCTTTACACACGAAACTGTCGCTGATTTGATTACCAAAGAGCAGAAGGAGCCAATGAGATGAAAGCGAATCCACGGGCACGGGAAGCCATGAAATTTTAATTTAACTTACTGCCTTCTACGCATTCCTGAGCGTTGATGCTGCCTCTTTTTTTTTTTTTGGTGGGTCCAAAACGCACAAAACATCAACGCTACGTGCTGCGGCATCAAACTAAACATGAGCACAGTGCAATTTTATAGCGCCATTGTGGGTAATTCGACTGATTTACCAGGATCAGCAGAGCCAGACACATTTTGATATTGTCCTCCTTGTTGCTTACATTCAATTAGGCGTTCGCACGAACCGAGAAAACGGGGAATACCCCCCGGATAGTCCTTTTCCCCTCTTCGCTTCCGTACTTACATATGTGTGTGCGTGTGTTTAATTACACATTACGTATACGCCACATTTGACGCATTGTGGCTGCTGTACTGTGGCTTGTATATTTTAATTAGCGCCCGAGAAAATACACCACCCATCTGTTTGCTTCTTGGCTTCTGTTTGTTTTCGTCCGTTACGTTACGGTTTTATGGTTAACATTAGTCGAAAATTGTCGCATGCATTTTTATTGGTCCATTACTTGTTCCGTTTAATGGCGAAAAGTGAACACATTATAAACGCGAAATTGGCCAAGCGAGAAGGTGATAAGCTTGCATCGGGTGAAATAATAATAATTAAAAGTGCATTTAATGGCCCTAAAAGTTGCGCATTCGCCTCCAGGGCGATATGCAAATTTATCCATTACATCAGCCGCAAAAACAATGGCAAAGTCGGAAAACTGCAATTAAATGATTTATCTGGAAATGAGATTATCTACAGAGTGGGTAAAGGGGCATTCATCAATTAAGTCAATGTGGCTGCTTGATTTAAAATACGAGTATGCCACACATACCTTATGGCAAAGTGTATTTCCCACATAATTACATTGAAACATTCTTCTGCCTGAAATAATTCGAAAGTCCACGGGACACAGACAAAGAAAAGCAAAGGACGAGCGAACCAGATGAGCTTCTGAATAATAACTCAGACCAACTGGATACCCAAATCCGAAACCCCAACTCATTTTGAGAGCTTGCTGTCTTTTGGCTTTGTGACAAACTGTCACTTCGCAACAATTACGAGTCTGAACTTCTTTGTGACCTGCACCTTTTTTCGGTCTGACTCTTAATGAGCCAAAAATATGAAAAGGAACATGAAGATGATGGGCAACAGCCTTACGTCGCCGTGGACAAACATTGCATTGGTTGTTGGTGCTGCGATTTTCACGCTTGTATGGTTTTCCTTTTCTTTTTTTTTTTTCAGCGCCCTCTTTTCCTTTCCACTTTTGTGTGGGGCCTCTTGTTTTGGGGCCTTCACCTTCACTGGTTGCGTTAGGGCCATAAAATATTTAAGGACCTCTGAATGCACTCACACATTTATGAAAGTGTAAATATTTAATGAGGAATGCCCTCTGCTTCATAGTCAGATTTCAGCGACGCTTTTCCACGATTGCTTTGCCCTAGGCTGGTGGTTCTATACGGACATGTTTAACACATCGGAACACCTAGAAATACTCATGTCCACTTGGAAAAACTCCAGTCTTCAGTTGATTTATTGCATGGTGTCTTATTTAGTTAATAGAAAACAAATACGTCTGCGATATCTGTATAATCTGATCAACCTGGAAACTTTTTTAAAATACTTCTTTTATGAATGTGCCGCACATATGTGGCTGTGTAACATATAGTTTCTTGCAGTGCAGCAGGAAAACGGGGCAATGGCTGCTGTGGTTTTACCGGGTCTTTTGTGGCCCGTTAGCGGTTTAACGTTACATGTGGCGTATGCGTAATGTCAGAATTTTACTTCCCTGCCAAGCAAACGGCCAAATGGCCAGCATGCATTATTAACTCGCCTTTGTCCGGCTATTTCCCGTTTCCTTTCAAAAACCATTAAAGGATGCATGTGAACGTGACAAGAATATTAACTTTATTATGAGATGCCTAATTAAATTGGGTGATGAATGAAGGTCGCGAAAAATAGATGCCGTTCTTACTCAATCAACTCACGCAGCGAAAGGCAAAGTGAGGCTAACGAATACGGAAACGGAAACGGAAATGGGGGCGTGGAGTTTAAGTAGGGGACAAGTCAAGACAAGCGCAAGTAATGAAAGCCATTAAAAATGGCGGCGGTTTAACTGGAAAATCGATACCCGAGTCGCAGTAGCAAAAGGAGTGAACGGCAAAATGGAAAAGAATGCAGGTGAACCATATAACTATAACATATATATATATATGTGTATCCAACTTATATGTGTGCTTGTGCGCCAGGACTCCACCCAGTTTTATTCAATTTTTATAGTTATCAAACACACACATACCAGCTAAAAGTCGCCTTGAGGATACCGGGAGCATATCCGCATTTAGAAAAAGGGGTATGGCCAGTTGCACGTATTATTATTGTGCGCTAGGCGAGTATATTTAACCCGCAGGATGATATAACCAGCGCATCGTTTGCGGAAATTAAGACATGAACCAACTGCATGTGGATTAAAGAAAGCAGCTAAACCGACAATTTCCTGGAATTAGCTGGCACGCACAAAGTCGGACTCGGACTCAAATTAAACGGCGGAAAGGAGGCAGATCAGTGGAGCAGGCGCACAAGATATATTCATGGCCATAACTCATACAGGCCGAGTTGTTGATTTCGCTCAGTCATCGGACATGAATAATGCTGGCTAATGTGTCGCCAGGGAATGGCTAATGAAAGTGCTCGGATAGATCACGTTCCAAGCGCAACAAATTGCCAACTAGCAGTTATTAAACTCAGTCATTAATTATATTTCATTACCAACATTTTCGTTAATATTGCAAAATGTGAGTAAAACACAGAAATGAAATACTGATGCCTTTGAATAAACTTTGTGACTGCGGAATAAGTAACGATATTGAGATAGCTGCTTACCTTTAGTATTTATAAATTCAATACAATAATGCGTATAAGCAAGTATAATAGGTAAGCTTTTCAATAACATCACAGATGTTGCGCTATGTTACTTTGAATACATCATCTGGAAAACGCGTCATAAATTGCCCAATCTGCTTGCGAATTGTGTTCATTATAAATGATTGGCTTGCATCCTTTTCTTGGCTTCTCGTTATCCCTTCTAAATCAATTCCAACCAGCTTATCCTTTTTTTCCGTGCCGACAGCAGAGTTATTTTTCAATGCTAATCCGAGCAGCACCTGCGACATGTCCACGCGCATTCCAATTGTGTCACTTTGGCTTACACAACAACCCTATCACAGCGAGCCCGTCTGCCCTGCGCCGCTTAACCCCAGCACCCTTAACCCCAGAAAGCCGGCTGCCACCTCTGCTAACATCAATCGAACGCGACAACTAAGCAAACACAGTGCGCTGGAAAGTGCAAGGCGAAAGTGCATTAAAAATTCATTAGATGTATACGTACGTTGGGCCCCAACATCCAGTACATACACGGAAAATAAAAATGATGCAATTTTTATAATTTCTATTTATCTAGTATACGTATAATACTTATCTTCCAAAACTTGTGTTGTGTAGGATACAATTGGTGGTTTTTCCATTAGTTTACGGTATCTTGGTGATTTTCTTAATGGCTAATGAAACCAAAAAGGTATTTTGATGCAAATATTGTGGTTTGATGATATTTTATACTGAGTATTTTTTTCAACTGTGCAATCACCGTGAGGGGAAAAAAGTATCAGAGGAAGCAGAACATTTGATTTTCGAGGCACCACGATGTCACGACGCCCCACGGAGCCTGTAGACCAGAAACAAGGCGCCTCTAATTGGCACAAATTTTCAATGAGCCCCGTGCCCGCTGCGTGATCATTCCCTGTCCACGGTCAGTGGGTGGTTTATGGTGGTTTTGTGTATAGTGAACCACCGCTCACCGGCTGAGATGAAAAAAAAAACCCCACCCCACACGGGCATTGGCCGCTGTGCGGTATTTTAATGCCGGGCACGTAGTCGAGCGCACTAATGGAATTAAACAAATTACTTTATGGTCTGGACCAGCGGCACAGGAAATGTAAATTTCAGCGTGGACACGACCACTTTGGCCCGGAATTCCCAAACAACTCTCACGCCATCTTATGGCCACCTGATCCGGAGCACCTGCAGTTCCGGCTAAGCTGAAGATCTCCGCCTGCTGTCCCCAGATGGGCATGCAATTTTCAACATTTAACTAGTTGGCACCCGGAGCACCGGAGCACTTGGTACGTGCTGTTGTCGTGTTGGTTTTCCATCTGTTTTCCCACTGTTTTTCCTCGGCTTTTCCATTTCCTTTTTATGGCGCTCAGGCGAATGTACTGACAATCGTCAAGTTCATGCCGAGCTGCTGTTCTTGAACCTTGTGCCAACTGTGTGGACGGACGACTGTGGCAAATAATTGCAGGGCCAACACTCCACGCAGCTCCTCAAGGTTCACTGACATTTGTTGGAGCGCTCAATTTGATTAAGTGCTGGGGGATTGGGCAGCGGATGCCTAGATTGTTGGATGGAGAAGGAGGACCAGAGCCAGCTCCCCGGTTGCCCAAGGCTGGGAATGGGACTCGCAACGAAATGCAATTATGTGCAAGCTCATGACACCCGCCAAACACCCGCTCAATGCCAGGAGAAATTGCATTAGACCTCGCCGGCGCAAATTGTTTATTACTCACGCAAGGCGGCGAGTTGTCCTCAGTTCATCAGCAAGATTTGCATAGCCAAAGTTGCTGCGCACTGCGAGAAAATTGTAGGAAATGTCTAAGCGATTTCAAAATATAAAGGTACTCTCACACTTTTATTCTTGTGACTTAAATCCCGCTTTTAAACAATATGCTAGCACTATTTTTGTGCAATATACGAGTATATGTATTTTTGAAGTGGCTGGTGCTAAACTAAAGGATTAATGGGCAGCTTATATTTATCCTTAAGCCGAAAAGGAAAGGATTTGTAGCGCTCAGCTAGGACACGTCTGGCATTCCGGCGAAGGTAAACTGGCAGACCTCTGGTTCTGCGTTTTAATATCCCAGCTCAGGGTGGCGATGACGATGGCGAAGACGAAGGGAAGAATATGCCACTGTCACACTCGACGAAAACGCTTTTGTCCCTGCACAAAGATGGCAACAGAAACAACAGCAGCGCAAGTGCGTGGAGGGCGAACTCTAAAGGGTTTTTTTTTCTGAGGTTGAGGCTCTGAGTGGCAGAAGGTGACAGCAGAAAGGTGGGTCAGCGAAGGGGGAATGGAAAGGGAAAGGGCTTCGTGGAGGAGGTCCTGCCTCCACGAGAAAGGCCAGCTTCTAACAGCATTACACTGGCACTGTGTCGGGTGTAAATGCCTTTACTCTTACTCGCTTTTTTTTTGTGGACGGCGATTTGCACGCTGCACTGCACAAAGGGAAATAAATGCAGGCATGTGGGAGCGAGTGCCTCTATTTGGATCTGAATTTGTGTGAGTACGTGCTTCTTCAAAGTCCCAGGGGTCACTGCTGGCCATATTTACTCGCACACATCAAAAATAAAGCATGACCAGCTCTGCATGGTAACTATTTTTTATGAAAATAAAAGGACTCTCCCCTTTTGCCTCCCAAGAGAGTTCAGCATTTTTTTAAACTGTTAAACATTTATATATTTACGTATGAAATGAAACTGTGGCTGTGTTGACACCTTCCCTAACCTAGGTTCGCCCATATAAAGCCAAGGTTGCAGTACTGCGTTGCAAATAAACACTTATAAAGCTCTTAGCCACACACATTTGCAACACCCATGTCAGAGTCGTCTGAGGTAACAAAGGTAAAACACTTCTGTCTTCTGTATTCTGTCTGGTTTTTTCTCACAAGACTCACTTTTTATCTATGCATAATTACTTAAATAAAATGCTTGTCTCGTTCCCGCCGGAGGACGTGGCCACTTCATGGGCGAAAGTGTAGTAGATGTTTTTTCTAGTATTCAAGTGGTAACGTTGGCATTTCAGAGTTTGTGTTTCGTCAAGCGAGAGAGCTGGAAATGGGAAATGATTCCGGAGAAATGCAAAACTAAAATCTGGCCAGGATGTGGTATGACTGTGTTTTTTGGGGCCAAACACAGGGCTCCTGTTATGACGAACTTGGCTTGTTTGTTGCTCTTGCCTGATGCCGAATAAACAAAGTTCCCCCGCTGCAAAGTGGGCTCCTTGAAAGCCCTAACTCGGCCGCCCCACTTGGCATAAAGGCAATAAAATTTGTGCATGACTGCGGGCATTATTTTTGTTTTTTGTTTTTTAACTGTTTTGTGTTTCCACAGGAAACTGTTGTACTTTCCTTTTTTTTCTCTCCCCTTTAGCCACCCTTGGCTTAACGTTCTGTGCTTTTGGCTTTTGTCAGCTCTGAAATTCCGCCTAAAGATGGGAAACAGGTCAGGGGTCAAAAGGAGAACTGAAAATCATATTTAATTTATGCGCTATTTATTTTTCATTCACAACTCGATTAGATTTTGTTTGCTAGGCCGGCAAAAGTTTGACGCCAGTCCTGAGAATGCCAATCAGCATTCATATGCATATGAAAAACAATAAAGCATTTTGAATTTCTCCGTAAAGTGAGAACGCACTCCCTGTGACATTTTTTTTTCCTTTCTGCAGTTTCCGACTGCCAATGGCACTTGATATGCAAATTGTTGGCTGTCATTAATATGCACATTAATTTTCATGGCCGTGCTTTTTTTTTTTTTTATGTATTTATTTATTTTCCTGCCGTGTTGGCCCAAACGCAAACACATAAACAATATATTTGCAAGTACGTACGTCAACGGCGCTAAGCGTGTTATCCCATCTCACGTGTCTGAGGGGAAGCGAATTTTAGGAGCCCGTTAAAAATGAGAAAAAACCCGGACACGTGAACCGTGCTCGACTTACCGTCGTTGGTAAATTTGCCCGCCCCCCGCAGCCACTGGCAGCTGCATAATCACATGGAAAACGCTCGTCAGAGCTTCAGCTCTTCTTCAGAACTCCGCCCCACACGTGCTAACTAATCGCTGGAGGTCGTTCTACCGATGTCTGACTGTCAATGACAGATAGCAGGGACCACGCGGCGTATGGGTGTTATAATTTACAATGTGGCTCCAAAGTAACAACGCAGCGTTGGCAAGTGATGAGCATTGTGTTCCAGATGTCTGTCTATCAGCTGCCGATAGTTCGCACTCCTAAAAGATCATCATAAATGTGTTTTGCAGTCAACTTTCTTTTTCCCTTTCTTTTGCTCGCCATTATCCCTTTTTCCCCTTTCTTTTTTGAGTAAATTACTATTATTGTGTCTCTAACACCACTAGCTATTGTCAACGCGCACCATTCAACATGATGGACAGATAAATGAGGTGTTTATGCCAGCCGAGTAATAAGCAAACGCGCCAGAATGTAACAATTTACACGTCTAGACACCGGAGAGAGTTGCTCCTGTTACTGGTAATTAAGGCTAATTCGTGTAAGACTCAGCCACAGCACTGTTTTCAGCGAGTTTGTAGCAGTATTAAACACACCACATTAATGCAATTATAAACACACTTCATTCGCCGCTACTCGGCTACAGCATTTTAAACAGACACGTGGCAAGCCAAAATAACCACAGAACTAATCTCACAGCTGCGTGCTCAGTTGTCCGTGTCCAAAAAGCTATTTTCCACTAAATTAACAAACGCAACAACGAAGTAAAAGTTTGCTTTCTGATATGTGCATTTCCTGTCGACTTTTAGCAAACATATTTCAGAAGAAATGTTAAAAACATGAGCGAAAGACCCACTAGAGACCGGAGAGCACAGAATACAGAGTACAGAGTACTTTGCGAAATGTTCACTGTGCTCGCCTGTGTGTGGCATCGGAAAGTGCACCATGGCGTATGAGTGACACATAAAACTTTAACGCACACTTTGCTGAGTAATTTTTGGCCGGAATCAGATACCGCAGATTGCGGGGCCATAAATTATACGGCCAAGCAGCTGTCGGCCTGTCATCCTGCAGCTCTTTGGCTCCCATGTAAACAAAGCCGTAAACTGTAAGGACGAAACTCAAGCAGCTGCCATGGTGGAAATTCTCAGCCTAATTGCATTCATTTAGCATGGCAAAAGGGAAATGCAGTTTCCGCCGCTCAACGCCTTCTACCAATCACTTTGGCTTTAATCATTAAGACGTAATTGTAAGCCGGAAATCCGTGCGCACTTTCAAGTGCATTTCCGCTTCGAAAAATATAACGAACTGCCGTGAGCGCAATGAAAATTGTCATTTTTACGGAATCGCAACGGAAATGGCAGCAAGCGCCTGACTTTTCTCTTTTGCTCGTTTGAATTGGCCTCGTGCGCTCGAGTGTATGCTATAGATTTAAGTTGACAGAATGCCAGATCGAAACTATTGACACAGAAATTTAAAGCCAAGCTCATTGCTCATCGCCTTTGATTCGCTTTGACATCCAAACACCCTGGTTGCATCGCATCACTTGGTCGTGGAATAATCTGAACCCATTCTCCGGATCGTTAATAACGATGGAGCGTGTCAAATGCGCACAAATATTTCGAAGAGCAGCAGATTGGGTCGGGGTGATAAAAGTTGAACTAATCAATTTTTCGCATGATTGATGCCCAATTGTGCTGCATTCTTTGTTTGCCCTCGAGCTTCGTTTGACATTTGTCATCAGCGGCTCCAGACAAAAATACATAGTAACACGGAGAAAAAAAGCATAACGATATGCACAAATAGTAGCACTGGTAACATACTACCTTAAAAATAATCAACTTTAGAGGGTTTATGTATGGAAAGTTGTAAAAGCCACATCATAAGCAACAAAATATGTAAAAAAGTTGATATGTTCTAATATATAGTAAAAAATGTCCCACTTTTTATTAAACAATTTGTTGTGTCAAATACCTTTTCCATAGAATGGCTCGACTTTTGACCACACTGGCGAACATTTTTGCTCTGTGCCGCACCAAATTGTTTCAGTCGACTGTGCAGTGTCAGGATGGCCAAGGCGAAAGTTGAAAGCTTTCCCAATCCCCAGACCCCAGAACCCAGACCCCAAAGCCCAGACTCCGTATAATCGCATCACCGAGTCCTGCGGCTTCATGTCAGCCCTTTTTTCCAGTTGATGCGGTGTCAGCGGCAGTCTTTGTTGGTCCTCGTGATTGGATGTTCGCCGGGGAAATTGTCATATTAAAATTGCCCCGTAAATCGGGTTTTCTGCCGCAGCGATCCGAACTAATCAAATGTGAAAATGTGCACACTCGCAGCTGTCGTGCAATTTTGAATTCTTTGAAATGACATTAGCCTATCGGTTGACCAATGCAAATGTCAGTTTGGTGTGGATGTGGGCTCACTTTTTGACATTCCGATTGCACACAGAAAAACACATCTGGTAATCCCACAAAATGCAATGCTCAAGGCTAAGAGTCACTCAACTTTCAGGACATCCTGCAGGATGATATGCAAAATGAAAAATGCTTAGGGGACAAATCAATTGCCCGGCACGGCTAAGCAACAGAATTGAGCTGTTTGTGCGCGCAACAGTGCGAATGCGCATTTTTTTCAAGGCCAGCTCCATCAATCAAGAAGGAAAGTGTTTGTGGCGTAGGAAAATTGTAGCCATTTTTCAATGTATTTTGTAGCCAAGAGGCCAGATAAACATTGCATTTGAGACGCGTGCAATCGATGATACTCGCCCGATTCGTGTGGGTTAATTAAATCCGTATGGGGGTGGCGGAAAAAGCTATTTACACATTTAATTGACGCATTCTATTTTTGGCCCAAAAGCAAACCATAAAAAATGCCGCCATATTTTTTGCACCAACCAGTGACGACAAAAAGCACAGAGAGAGTAACTCAAAATGTGGCAACATGCGTAGTAACAACAATCAAAACGCTGGCCTGTTAAGTGGCTGGGCAAACAATTTTATGGCCCGCTGCCTGTTTTCTTGGCCTCTATGAATGTTTATCGCTAATATTGGTTATATAGCCACCATAATAACAAACCGCGGCCACAATAATCACATGTCCGATATACAACACATAGCCCATTTAATTAACTTGCGCGAATTTTCATCAAAAACGCAAACTTTGACGCGTGGCTGATTTTGGGTTGGGCTCGAATCGACGAAGTTGCGTTTGATTTGCTGGATTAATTCATATATGGGGCAATAGCCTATCAGCGGACTTCGCCTTGAGTTTCAACACTTTTGCCGGCAACTGTACGCATTGAATTTTATTGTTGAACTAGGGTAAAAGTTTGTTCGCTTGACTGGCTACCAATTAGTACTTTTGGGGCAAAGTGTTTTCGCTCCTGAGTGCTTAATATCGCAGCAGATAGCTATAGTGGCTGGAAACATGAAAAAATAAATATGTATAATTAAAGTGAATTTTTGCAACAACACTTTACAGTGACACAGCCACCGACAGACAGGGTGCCAATCATCTTGGAAAATTATTTCAGAGGAAAGCCCCCATCGCGACAGGCTTATTCATTGGCATGTGCACCTTGAACCCGCCACCGGCTGAAGTCGCATCCATTGTCGCCAGACAATAACAAGTTCGGGAGGAGGAAAATGAGTGGAAAGAGGAGAAAATCATGTCCGAACTCAAGTGAGCGCCCTTCAACCCGAAATTCCCAAAAGCCAATGCACCGGAGGCTCCAGAGAATACGCCGCAAAATATATGAAAACGAAATATTGTTGTGGGGGGACTGCAATTCTTGGCGTGATATTTGCAAGATTCAAAATTGCTTGCATTTATCGCGTATATATTATGTACGCTATTTGCATATTATTTATTTGCACGAGTTTATTGAACTGCACACTTAACCCCTTACTTCCTCTTTCGAATGCAAAGTAAATAGTCGCAGAGCTTTCGCTGTTTGCCCTTTGAGTTTATGTACCTACATTTCTTTTTTCAATATTTAAGTAAATTAAGCGAGCCGAAATAAATGCAATTTCCCAGCAGCGGAAGTTAATGTAATATGTAAATGAGTGGATGCGCATCAATTGAATTTTACACTGCCCAGTAATTGCATTTTAAATGCTTTTAAATGTTTTTAAGGTCAAAATGCAGCTGCCTTTTAGCCACTGGGCAATCAATCAGCCTTGCATGCAAATTATTTGTGCTCTGTGAGTGGCTGGCCAACGCTGCGTATGATGGATGTACGAAAAGTGCATAATTGGATTTGTAATCAATATTGATTCGTGCCAAAAAAAGAATGCAACACAAAAGCGAAACTACGCCAATGATCGATAGACAAAGGCATCCATCTCAATAGTTTTGTGCCACTAACCCAGTTTTTCGGGGGCTCAAACTTGTTCGTTGCCAAGAGGTTAAAGTACGGCAGGACATTAACCCACAGCTGACCCGGCAGCCGAGTAATTCAATCCTTTTCTGGGCAGCATCCTCGGCGGAGATCGCCCTGAGGTATTAAGTTCCTTTTAGCCACGTGCCAGCATCCTTCAGCACCTCCGCCCTCCCGCCGTCCACGATCGCAAGTAAATATCGATGAGGGGCTGTTTTTTTTTTTGTTCACCTCTTCGAGCTGATTTATTTGGCCGGCACACACTGTGCGGCTTGTTTGTCCACTTGACGCTCATCACGTTTGGCTATTAAGGCCATTAACACTTCCAGTCTTCTGGCCCCCGACTTTCCTCTCAGCGCCGGCCTTTTGACTTGGTTTCGTTTTTGCGGCTTTTTTTCTGGGACCTTATTTCAGCAGGGTGATTTGGGCTTATTGAAATGTTTGTGCTTTGTTTTTGGCGAAAGGGATATGAGTGTCTTAGCAAGATAAAAAGGCAATATGGTCCTGAGCTACGATTCTTTTTTTCAGTACTCTTTAGGAAACCTCGTGAACGAATTTTTCCATTACAATCATTTTCAATGTTAAATGGTCAACTGCACGTAGGTGTAAGAATTGTTTTTTCTTCAGAATTACTTGTTCGCAGCTTGTTAACTTGCAACTTGTTGACGGAATGGAAAGTTTTTAATTTAAGATGTTTGAAACTGTCAAACTTGTCATGTTTGTAATGCAATAATGGCGTTTAGTAAGTGCCCGAACGTCAATCACACTTTAGAGATACCTTCAGCTCAAATATTTCAACAATTTTTTACTGCGGCGATAATTTAATGTGGCACATTCTATCACTAATCACTGGGTTTTATGAAAATATCATACCCAACAATACTCTAATAAATCACTAGATAGCGTATACATATGAATATTTATCAATTTGCTAATTAGGGCTTTTATGAAATTGATATGTGTACGTATGAACTGTGCAATCAGCTTAAGTTGGTCTACACTATAATTATAACCCAAGAAAGCCATATAAGAATTTTCTGGAACTTTTCTTTCCTTAGCTTTATTAACATTTATATTACATATATTAATTTAATACTTGGCTATACTTTTTTGTTTTATTTACAACATGAACTCAGAGCTTTAATAAGATTTCTATATGCTAGACATTACTGTTTAATCTTAATCAATTCTTAGCTGACCAAATTACTAGTCTTGTCTGTAGTTTGAGTATATAAAAGCATATTCAAGTGATTTCACTCTTGCGCCATTTTTATTGGACCTCGCAGCTTCGCACATCGTAAAACCAAGAAATATAAACATCATTTGACATGCGTGACTGGGGTTTAAGCTCGTGTTGAACTTTTAAGCCATGCTTCTGCCGCGTGCTCCTCAAAAATGATTCCAGAACATCGAAAAATTTAATCAACTTCGCAATCGCCAAAGAATTCCCCAATTGACTTACTTAAAATTTATTGCATTCGCTGAGCTTCTGAGAGCCTTGTGTCACCCGTAAATCAATGGACTGAAAGACCTTAACTATTGTCAATGAAAAATTATATCAGTCGATTTGATTTGTCATTTAAAAGACGAGCAATAGAAAGCTGGCTGGAAAAGTTTGTTGTCTGGGTATTAAATAATACCAATCGATTAAATTTGTCTGTACGAGCAATGGAAAAAAAATATTTCTCTCTGAAATGGAAAATTTTACATTTTAATTTATATTTCATTTGGGCTTGCGTGTTCTTGTCAAAAAGAAGGTATTCAATTAGGAATATTTCTTGTTTTTTCCTTTTGATTAAAGAATTTGTCCCTCGGACAACAGAAACTTTTCTTAATTGACTTTTAGTGTCAGAGTTGCTAGAAAGTAAAAAGAGTGTGAGCTGGACTCATGGGAAAGTTGTATTTAATTTGCTAATTGTTGCACTTAACGGCGAGAAATGCGAAATTTGCGTGCCACAAGACGGAAAATTAGTCAACAAAAGACGGATGCGCAGCGGCTATGTTTGAGATCGTATAAGCGCGAAAATACATTAAGCTGTCAATCTTCATTCCGCACACAAACTTACGCAAGTCAGCCGACTGAAAATATTTTGGCAGCGTTGAATAGCCGGAGGGCAAAGGGCAGGGGACAGCGTTGAGTGGCACTTTTTGAACTTTGGCATCGTCGAAGTTTGCCTCAATTGATTCGAGTTGCCATCTGATGCAGACAGACACACACAGACACATCCAGAAATTCAGTCAGCTGCCAAAGGGCAACAAACAATTTCAATAATCGACTTAAATGGAGGCACTCAAAATGCTTTCTCAAAAGTCGACAGGTAAGAAATTCGAACCTCACAACTTCACAATTTGCCTTTGACAAATCTGGGCAGAGTAACTGATCATCCACCACAGAGTTCAATGGGTCTTTTGTTGAGCATTAGCTGACATAACTTGAACTGCACCACCCTCGATGCCAAAGGTCGAGTAATCAGTGTCCTTTTCAGGGCAAAATCATTGATTTATGGCAGGCAACCTTTGCGACTTTGACCAACTTCTTTGTCACATGAGAGCGTATGAAACCTGCCACCTTTCGACCATTGATATGCCAAGGGAATATTGAGTTGGGTTCGAACTTCCAACCAGAAACGCCCAAAAATATAAAGACATTCAATGTATATCAACATACATCTACACTTAAGCTGCAACTGACAATAGGGGTATTATTGCTGTTTGCATGGGGGCTGGAAAAATATTTCCCCCATTTTATTGACTCAACTATTTAGCAAAATGATTGTTTATTGTTAGTTTCCATTGTCTGTTTGTATCGCATAAAATGTTAATAAGTCAAGAGCAGGCACAAGACGATGACTCGCATTTTCCATATTTTTCCAATCTTCCTACCCGGGGCTGAATATTAAATAGTTATTTTCCTGTTTATTTTGCAGCTTTCCTGCCCGCAATGTCAAGGACATTGTCGCATTGTCGTTGCCATCCGCTCGGCTGAAGCTAATTTCATTGAGAAGGAAAACGAGGGGATCCTGCCAGAAGGGTAAGCAATTGCCAACAATTCCCAATAGGAAACGAAAATGGTAGGAATAGGATAACGCAAAAGGTCAATAGGCCAATGGATACCCTAATCGAAGCTAAGAATTTAAAAATCTCTTCTTTAGTGTGTTTAACTTTGGGCTATTTTATGCTGAAAGCATCCTTGAATGAATTACCATTTTCAAAAGAACGGAATAAATGAATTTTAATCCCATTGAAAGCAGAGTAGAGTAAATGATACCTGAGAAAATAAAAGCCAATTGCTAATAAATTGTTATAAGTTCGTTAGATTTTAGTGTAGCGTTAGCTTTTTAAAAATTTTTTTCTAATTCTTATTTTCAAATTAATTTTCATACAATTTTTAAGTTTATTTCAAGAAGTAAACGATGAAAGCAAAATTGTTAGCTCAAAAATTCTAAAATTTATTATCCATTTCAAAGATAAAAAAGGGTATTTAACTCTTGACTTGCCTCGAATTTCCCAGCCATCAAGGCTAAAATAACAGCTTCCAGCTTTGTTCTGCCCGAAATTTCAATCAGTTTTCCTCACACATATGTGCCTCTCTCACTATATTGCCCGGTTTGTTTGTGCGAGTTTGTGTCGAAAATCATAGTTATTTTGGGGGCACGTGCACACACATACGATACTCACATACCCATACGATTTCTTGGCTTCTAAATTTTCTGAATTTCTCCTGACAGCTGAATCCGAAAAAAGTTACATAAAGCCTCATTGTTTCGGCACAAATTGCAACTTTTGATTAGCACTCTGATGTAATAATCAACTTTGGGCCACAAATCCTGCCGTCGAATTTGCTGGGCAGGAAAAGCGGTACGGCTGGCATTGTGAGTGGTATTCATAAATACATATTATTCACTGAATGAAGGGTTCCCTTGTGCCGAAGCACTATTATTATTGGCCTGCCATACTCTGGAGGTGGCATCGAGCACTGCCTCTTATTTATTGAACCCCTCCACCTCTGAACAAGCACTATTGTGAAGTGGCGCCTATTGAGTTTCTTCGCTTTAAATGGCTAAACATTCCGAACGCCTCTGATCTGAAGTTTTTCCGCAAGTTGAGCGCTTTCCGTGCCATTTTCGCTACTGTTGCCATGCGGACTGCGAGTTTGGGGAACTAGAAGGCAAAGTAATTGCTCAAGTGAAGTGGTAAAGGTCTCTCAGTTAATAAAAAAAAATTGTCCGGCTTAATTCTGTTAGCTTGCTACTAGGGAAATTGGTGAGTGTCTTAAAGACACAATACTGAATACTGTAAAATTATACTACATAAGTTTTGAAAAAAGTTTCAACACTAAACTCAATCAAACTGCGTGATATATGTGATTTCATGACCATTGTTCCGCAGTGGGTTAAAAGATAAACGTTCTGCCGATTACGTCTTGGGGGGATATGAGTAACTTCTTATCAAAGGCCAACACTTTTTGCCACATACAATATGACGCAGATAGACAAACCAGCAGTTTCATGGTCCTTCGCTGCCCATAAATGTCAAAATAACAATTGCAATGCCTTTGAAGTGCAATCTTTTCGCTCAGCTTGCACATTTAATGGCGTTCCACTCTCACTGCACTTCAACGCTGAGCTCAGAACTGGAGACGCCAATGGCTCATATTTCCTAGCTGGACTCTGTTTATGATGATATATTAATGTGCCAGCCAAGAGGTGCCATAAACTGAAGCCACTTGAAGCCACCAGCCACTCGATTGTGGTGTTTTAGGGGGGGGGGGGGGGCAGGGGATCCATCGAGATTGCAGCTCTCGGGATCCACATGCCAAACATGTTATACCTCGCATATATATTAAACGCTTAGTTATATGCTACTTAACACTTCCCTCCATTTATTTTTGCTCGAGAGCGAAAATTGTTTATTTTCATTGCCATAAATTTTGATGGCCAAGCTGGTCGTGCCATAAATCTTCCAGTTTAATCCCGCTTCTCCCGTTCGATAATGCCTCTTTGCATCGCAACCTCGTTCGAATGGCTTCAGTTCTAATTGCTTTTCCAATCAGCTGCATTGACTCTTAGTCTCTGGACCTCGGTCACATGGAAAAATCAGTGGAAGGAGGCGCCTCATGCGTCAGCTAAGTGTCAACTTTTTGAAATTGCTAATCATGCGAGGAGCACACAAAGTCAGCCATTCAGTTCTCCGTCCGAGCATGGGGCCAAATGACGTTATGTGTTTGTTCGATAAACAAAATGTTGTGGCTATAGAGACGTTTTAGTACGCACACACAATATATGGGCAATATCTTTTTTTCGTATATTTCACTTTATGGCTAGGCCAACACACTTACCCACATGCTGGCCTGCTCTCTCAAAGGGGGAAAACGGAAATACGAGCTGGAAAATGGGTCAACGGGAGTGAGTTCCCAGAAAGTCGTTTTTCTTCATAAAGTTCACGTCAAACGTTCTCACGTTCTCACGTTCCTTAAAGCGAAAATGTGAACTTCAAGCATTTTGGTAGAAGGTGTCTAGGCGTATACTTAACTTCGTTGGTTAATTTTTCATTACTTGTTTAAAATAAACGGCAGACAATTTCGCATTGAAGAGCAGCCGCATTTTATTTAAAGAAACTCAATTTTATATTTATACAAAACATTTTTTATGATTTACAGCACAAAAATGAAGACGTCACTGCTTGTCTATTATTAGCATCTGATTTACGGCAAATAAATGAATGAATTTGAATGTGCAAACTCGATGAAACTTTTTCAATGCGCATATTACGTATACGCCGTGCTGTGCGTTGCCTATTAACTCACGCTGTGCGTAGGCAATATTTCCTCCTTTGACAGAGAACTCATTCAAAGACTCGCTGTATACGTAACGTATTAGTTCATTCATTAGAAAAAATAAATTGTATTTTCGTTTTTTGGCTGCCTGCCAATAGCGAACTAACCGACGGAAAAACTTATCTCACGTTTTCGGTGAGTTTGTGCTTAAATTTATCGCGAAATAAGCCACTGGCCACTTTCTAATCACGGCCAAGTGATTTGGCATTACCTTTGAGACTTTCTGTGTGTCAATGTTGGCCTCATCTATCACGGATGCGGATGTTTTCGGTGCCACACTGTCCCTGATACAACATTCCTTGATGTCATATCGATTTTCACCAGACCACATGCCCCATTCCCATTCCTGGCACCCCCAGAACCATGGAACTCTTCCCTCGTTTTGAATTGGACACGAAAAAGTGTCAGTTGACTGACGGAACTCGTGTTTGCGAAATTGTTCGATTATCTTGTCTGCGCATTGTTTTTTCATTTTTTTTTTTCACTTTTTCATGTAGTCTTCCTTGGTTAAGCCTTTGGCTTAAAGGTGTTAACTTTATCGGCCCGGTCGCACTGGTCAGCAATTGTCCGTATTTTGTTCACTTACAATGCAAACACTTGTTCGCCGGAATGAAAAGACATTTGATATTCATCGCTCCGCGGTTGGTTGGCGTTTTACCATTTACCATTTTATATAATTTGTTTTTCATTGAAAAATATGAAATATAAATTCCCTTGCGATATGCTTTGGCACGTACCATTGGCCCAGCAAACAAAAAGAAAATAAATAAATAAATATGTAAGCGAAAACAAAGTATCAACAACAATTGAACTGAATAATTCGGTGGAATTCAAGTAATTGGAGACTTGAAGTCATTTCGCACTGAGAATGGCGACTAATGCGTTACAAATTCGATTTCTTTCAAACGATTTTTAAAACTAACTGAAGAGAAAAACCAAGAACCATTTTATTTGCTACAGAGCCATTAATCAGAAGAGAACCTTAGGCCTATAATGCAATAATAAATTCCCCGCATGTTATCATCTGCGACCAAAGGCCTCTAGAGCAATTATTAAGTATTGTGCAATTCATATAAACAAACTATTTATTTGCCCTCGTTCAGTGCTCTGCACTTCATTTCCTCTGGTTGTTCCCCGGATTCAAACGGGTTAATAAATACCTAATAATGGGTTCATTCGAAAGTTCTAGTCGGATGGATCCGCCTTGTCAATATCCGGAGTAAATAGCACCCATTAGGGTCCATTAGAGCCACAGAAAGTATATGAATAAACATGAGCGTGGATCTATAGCGAATATATTTGATCCGAGGGCATCATTAAAAAATTACTACCTACGTCATCGGTCAAAGTCTGCGAAGCTATGGGACTTTACTCAAGCAGTTTAAGATAATTTCGTTGAGCACTTGGTTTTCTATGGCGTTTCAGTCAGTGACTGCTGGTATTCACATCTTTTATACCCTTGCAAAGGGTATATGTACAGCCAAATAGATTATATATATTTCTGATCGGTATTGGCAGCAGACTCGATATATAAAACTTCTGCAAGGGTATATAAGCTTTGGCTTGACAAAGCCAGCTATTTTTGCCGTATTTTTTTTGCAACCTTGCAATTTTCAACACGATTGCATTTTGTGACCACAACAATGGCAATTATCAGGGGAGGGGTCGCCAGGTGGGCAACCTGAAGCCAAACTGGCAACCAGCTCGCTTAGAACGCGGTTCAATGAACCCTCAACTTTCGTTAGAAACGCCATTCCGGTGGCGACCACAGAAGGCGATTAAATTAACCACCGCCAATAATTAAGGCAATTATTATTTTCGATTTTTTGCAACTTGGTAGTTGGTTTTGCTGCCAAGAAGCCAACGATTTTATAGTTGATGCAAACGAAGTGCAAGACCGCACGTGTAAATAAGTAACTTTGGCGTAACGAGTCCGCAGGCCAAACCCTCAAAAAAAACTAAAAATAACAGCAAATACAACGAGGTAACTATTGTAAACAAGTTCAAGTCACTAACGACTTACAAGTTCAACATCTATTTTCGGCTTTATACTTTTTGTGGGCAGCTTAATGGATCTTTTCCATGCATTTAACTACAAAAGTTGTAAGCTGTAAAGTTCGGATTTCAAATAAAATTGAATCGACTGTTGATTCTATGTTTGTTTTCCCAGCAAATGAACAAATAAAATTAATTGTTACGATTCTTTCAAGGAAGATTCCCACATTTATATTTTAAATGTAAGCATACAAAATTAATCATAGTTGTATAAAATGAACTCAATGCGTCAAAATTATTAAATTAAATCAATGTGTCCTTCAATTATTGCAAAATATATACCCCCGTATGAATATGCATGTGACAGGCCATTTCTGGGCCAATAGGTTGTTGGCCATTACCAGAACATTTAACTTTGGACCAATGACAAGCTTTTATTGACTTGGTTGTAATTAATGTTCATTAACAAAATGCAATTCATATTCCAATTACAGTTTCCAGCCAACTGGCGGTGGGTAAACTCATAGTATGTATTTTTCTGACCAGTTTATATCGCAACAAAGTCGGTTGTTACAAAACTGATTTGCAAGGGAAATGCAAGATTTCCTAGAAACAGCCGAGAGCCCGAGAGAGTCGTAGAGCATTAACCCGCTTATCTGGCTGGAACTTTTCTTTTACACGATTTCCATGCAAGATTTACGCCACTCGATGGCCTTGAGGTGGTGCTGGTTTTTTTTTATTTTCATAATCATTCCTCGGAATCGAAAGGGCAGCTATTAATAGCTGAAGTAAAACCGCCAAGAGGTCGCACCAACTGCAGGCGGCTCAATTATAAAATCGTAAAATATAGACATACTTTTTGTTTAACTGATTTACCTGCTCGATTTTGGCTTGCTTACACAAATATATTCATTACTTACACCGCAAAAAAATGTAACCATCTTGATCTTAATATTTTAAAAATAAGTGTACTTTTATTGCATAGGTATATATGTAGGTAACTTTATGTAGATAGTAAAATTCATAGGCATAATGTAAAATATGATACTCTCCACTATGGCAATTTACCATGCTCTTTATACAATACAATCAGATAAATATTTTTTCCTGTGCTACATTTCGTATGAAGTTCACTTCACAAAAGGCCTCCGGCTGCCAGCTGTACTGCCCTACAATAAGTATATGTATTAAATCAGGGGGCTGGGGAAGTGGATGGCCTAGCGTGCCGCTGGTGCGTTAAACTGAACGATATTATTTAGGCCAATAAAACTAAACTGTTCGGTTAGCCGAACACACTCGTTAATGTAAATGAGTTTTAATTAAGAAAAGACCACGCTGTCAATCCATGGACACTTACGCCCGCCCCCTCCCGCCACGAAAAGAGCTGATTTAAGTGCAGCAATTGTAAGTTTAACGCCTTTAATGCCACGCCTTCTTGTCGCATTCTGAGAATGCCCTGCTAAAATCACAAATCGTAATCTCTGCCCGATTTAGCACCAGACATCTAGGTCATTATGGTACGTGGCTGGGTGTGTGGACTTGGTGAAGGGCGGAACCCCAAAGTCTCCGACTAGACAAGTAGCAACCAAATAGAGTCGGGCAAATATTTACTTAAAGTTCATAATTCTACGGTCCGCACTTCTCCGGCCCTTTTGCCTGACTTTATCACTTGACTGATAAGCTCTGGAATCGCTTGTATCTAGATAAAGCTATCTGACAAGTCGAATGCACCGAACGCCAAATTACTGTCAGCCTTCGGCTATCAGTTCCTGAATGATCCAAGATGACTGGCAAATGCAAACGGACTGTATTCGGGTTTGTGGGTAATAATGGGGCCTTAAACTTTTTATTGCTTTATGGTGGAAAGTCACTGGCACAACTCATTTGCCAGACAGAAACACTTTCATCGAGAGGGTCGTAAACCAAATGGCTGTCAAAGATACTACACTGATTTTGGATATAAACTTTCCATTCTTTACATTTTTTATAAATTAAATTAATATATTTTTTAAATATAACACTGCTTTTGTAGCCTAGGCTAGAACATTTTATTGGTAGGAAACACAATGATGATATCATTGGCAAGATGCTTGCACATAAAAAAGATCCTTATCAGCTGCGTGACAAGATACATACATGATAGCCAAAGTAACAGAGATAAGATTTGTAATATGTTCCTTTAGCAGCAGGAAAATTAACAGATGGTAAAAGATTTCACCACACATCTGCTAATTTCCAGAAATATTCGATGGCTAATTAATTAGGGAAGTCATTTAGGTTTATATAAATATTATAATGTAGCATTTAAATGTTTAGGCTTAGGGGATTTTTTGGAACAGTTAAATTTTGATTTTCGGCACAGCTTTGACACCACATTCATCAATCAAAAACTATAACTAATTAACTGAAATTTGAATGTGATAACACACAGCCACGTGAACACAAGAGCTTGTCTTATCTAAGGTGAACCGCCTCGGCAGATTGGCAAGGACATACTTCGTTAGTTTCCGCACATATTGATGGTATTGGGATTTATAATTAATGTTCAATAACTCTTTTCGATTCGACACATTTGCATGAAAACTACATGGCATTGCAAAATGCCTTTTTCCTACTCTTGTTTGTGTTCCAAACGCAAAAGGTGTCAATCATGGCGATTTCTTGACATGGTCGCGGGTCTGGGCTAAGGCCAAACACAGACATTCGAGGAAAACTATTTCGAGTTGAATTTCCCACATGTCTCTCAATAAATTATCAACTAGAAGACCCAAATACATTTCCCTCTCCGCTGGGAAAATGGCCATGTCAAAACGAGGGAAAACAACGTAGGCCTCATTCTCAATGGCGACCTCGCCTTCGAAAAGAATTGGGTCATGATAAGACAAATAAAACTGCCAATTAGTTGGGGCCCATCATCCATTAACTTGTGTGACAAAGGCAAACCTCAAAACTCAATTTAAGTTCGAGGACCACTGAAATGTCAACAGCCAGGACGAAACGAAACTAAAGCGAGCCAAGAGCTTTGTGGCATGGGTATATATGCAGTTAATGGTGGCCACAGCCATGTGCGCATTTCGGTCGCATTTCGGGCAGTAAAGTACACAATCGCTAAAATGAATCGGGAAAAAGGCTAACAAGCTGGAAGTAGTGGACTTGGAAGATTTCCCCAGCTATTGTTTCATTTAACACAAAGCTTGGAAGCTTGCTTTAAGCTGAGGAGGCAACATAGTAGTTCGCTCTACACAGCACTCACTGTACTCTTGTTATGATGAACTGCTCGTCGGGTAATTTGATGTTTGGGTGGCTATGAATCTGAAATCTGACGCAAGTGCATTGAACTGGCCCAGCTTTGCATGAATTCGAGTCCCACACGGGGGCATTACCACATCGCCATCGGAATTATCGGAACCAACCGTGTTAGCACCCAGAGCAGCCCACTAATTATTATAAACGAAGGCATAGAGGGTCGTGTGGGGGTAAGTTTCTCGATTATTCAGGCGCAGCCACAAGAGGATTATTAATGCCGACGGATTGGCCAGCTTGGCTCGAAGATGCAGTCAGTCCTGCACCTTTTGGCATGGAGTTGAAGTTTCCCAGCTGTAATTGAGACGAGGTGCACGGAGCCAACTAATTACACTGCTGGCCAGCAAAACTTGGTAATTGATTGTATTAGTTTGAAGAAGGGTTTTTCAGTTATTTTCCACAACATGCAGCGGTGTCAAGCGTCCTCCAATTCATAAGTTTTTAATTGAATTCAACGCAATTTGTCTGCGCTTTGTTCGCAATGCTTTTGCTGCTGCTGCTGTTGCTGCTGGGAAATCGATACTGATTGAATTCTGAATCCCGAATTCTGCACTCGGTTTGACATCGGACAAGCGATTTCGATTCGAGGTCAAGATTAGCCAAGCATTTAAACCGTTACGCTGCGCAGTTATTACTTATATTTCGCGTAGATAGAGTCGCGTCGAATTAACCACACGCGACTATTTCAGCATTTACATACCTAATTTATGTGGACTTTAGCTCAACGGTTTTAAGTTTTTAGTTTTTTTTTGCAGTATCAATTTTTCCATTAAAATAAAACGTCACCAGGGGCCAGACACTGAAATTGATGACAGCCAGACGACATCGGCGGAGAAAACGATGTTAACTTGTTTTGCCATCGGCCTATTGTTGTTACACAGAGAGTTAACGAGTTAATGGAAAAGTTTCCTACTAGAACTAATAAAGAGAGTGACTGAGTTGGCTATAATGGTTTGTTTGCCTTATGAGCTGTGCTTTTTTTTTTGCGCTGGTCATGTTCACAATTAAATCGTATTCTTCTTTCATTTGCATTCCGCCAACCGCAAAAACAATATATTAATGCGTTCGGACAGATACATGAAAAAGTTTCCAACCAATGGCTTTGAGCGCTACTTCAATTTGTTATGGAAACTGTGTTGTTTTTTTTGTGTGTCGGAAAGTTTATCATACTTATGGGCATTGATGCAGCGTAATGTAGGGAAAACCTCGACGAAGTGGAAAAACTCGGAGGGGAAACTGAGTTACATCGCTCAGATAAAAAGTTCTGCCAATATTTGCCTTTTTTGCTTTCGCTTTCGTTATAGCCGTTCCCTTTGCCGCATTTGATTCAATTATAAGCGGATAAAAGAAGGCGAATATCAGTATACTCGTACGCATATACCCGTATTCCCATATTGGCATAATCGCATCAGGGCGGGGAAAGTGGGATCTGTTGGTCAAAGCTAATTGAATTGGATTTACCGAAGCCAAGCTCAACTCCCTGATTGTCTATTAAAACGTAATCTTATCAGGCAGCGAACGCAAACTGTCAATATTTCGTGTTATTCAACAAATAATATATATTTAAGTGCATTCGTCATGCCGCCTGTCTCACCTGTTCACTTCCTAAAAGGGCTGCCGTTCAGCCGTCAATTAGCAGACTTACCAGGGCTAAATATTATTATAAAACTGCCTACTTAGGGGAGGAGCCACTCAAAACTTTGGCTAAGTGTGAAACAAATTAGCACCTTTGCTCGGACCGGCCTATCATTGCGGAAATCACTCTACTCAACAATAAATGTGTTATATGTGTAAAAATAGCAAATGGTATTTTAAAATGTCAGAAAAGCGAGCAGCCGGCACAGAAAATTTGATTTATGCCGCATTCGTGAATCTCCAAAAATATGATTGTATTTACATAGGTTCATTTTAATTTGTTAAGCGCAAGTAATAATAATAATGCTTTCAGGATTCTAAACGCTTTATATGATATGACAGGAAGTTATAAAATAATATCGCAAGCCCGCAATGCCAGATATCAGAAAATGTGACAAAGTCCGTTGAAAGCATTAAATGCATTGCTGCAATTGCACTCCACCTTAAAACCCCAAAAATGTTCTTAACTTGTTGACATTGCCACAAAGTTCTTATCAGGTCTTCACCTCAATCAAAAGCCCCATAGCTCAACCGAAAATTGGTTCGAGATAATTTCCCCATTTGGGCAATGCAATCAAATAACTCGATGGGCCCGGCAACATGGCAACTCATTATTAGCCGGACCTGATGGGCTTTTAACCAGTCCAAGGACATGCGGCTTGGCTTCATGATGACCAAAAGTATATGTCTCGACTGCATATGGTCCGGTAAATTAATGGCTTTGCTTCAGTCAGGGCCTGTCCCTATCGCATTAAGTTTTCCATTTTTGGCATTGGGGGAATGCACACACACGTGTAGGCGACACACCATAAAAACAATAACTTTTGGCTTTAGAGGAGATCAAAAATGCATACCTAGTTTCGTATAAATTGTGTAATTAAGTATTCATCAATTTGTTATAATTGCCATTAATTACCACTATTCTGATGGTAATACACCAGACAAAGCACACTTAATCTTGAGAAGTGAAAGAAATCATTTTCTGTGCGCTGCACATCATGAAAATCGCACCCAATTTGGAGTGGACACATGAAATTATCAGTTCGGCTACAAATATGGGTTAAATATCATTTATATGAATTTTTATAGTCTTATGGGGCTTAAGTGCTTTAATTTCATCGATAAACACGTGCACTGTCTTGTGGGGCAGACTGAAGTCCGTGTGCGAGTGCAAAAACTATATGTAAATATTTTTCAGAGCCGAACACTCGAAATGCATACAAAAAAGCCCACGTCAAGAGTGACGTCACATTTGAGCCCGAACTGAAGTCCGAAGTCGAAACAAAAGCGGTAAAAAAACCGGCTTTTACATAGACTGGCTCAGATGGATCGACTCTTTGTGCTGGCCTGGGAATCACTCTGTTTTGGCCTTATCTCAGACTCGGACTCGGAATCCATGTTATTCATGCTCGGCGATTAACCAGATCACGTGCCCTGTGAGTCCCCCAGCGATGGTCGAAAGACCAGCCTCCTCAGTTGGTCAGCAGGGTGAATAAGTTATTGGCCGGGGCAGTAAACATGTAAATATAACTGGCACTTTGTTCCCGGGTATTTTTTTTTTTTTTCAGAGTAGCGATCTACCCTCCCGCTTGCGTTTACACATGCTTTAAGTTTATCTTTCCGCCGAGTCATGCCAATGAGCGCATTGGCCAGCCGGTGCAAATTCTTAGCCCGATCATCAGACGGCGCTCAAACAGCCGAGCTTCGATACTCGGTTACTTAGGTATACTTCGATACTTGGATACTCGGAACTCGACCCCACAGATACTCACAATGGGATAGTTGAGGTATGTGTACGGTATGCACACCCCCAGACGGAACTGCAAACACCTGTCCACACAAATCACGATGCAATTGTCACTGACCATAAAATATTCTTGGCAACAGAGCCAAATTAAGGGTAGAATGACTTATAAGCCCTGTGATATATGACTTAAATGTGTTTAAATAGATTTAATATAAAATGCGGCAATCTCAGTGATGTCACATGTAATTATTTAAGATTTTTCAGTGTGGCACTTTTATTAAAATCAACTAAAATTAGGTTTGCTTAGATAACAAACTCAGTGAATAGTTTAAATTGACAACAAAAGCGCAAAACCCCAGTAAGATTACACATAAAGCTAGACGGCAATGCGGCTTTGATCTTAAGTCGCAGATATATTCTACCCCATAAAATAAATCAAATTCGAGGAATCCCAGAGTCTGCATGCGTGCGGAAACTCTTAATTTGAGAACAAAGTGAATTCTACTGCGATTCCCTTTTGGAAGGCGATTGGCGAACAATGAGTGCCTATATGGGTATTATCAGCACCTGCACTCGTATTTGATCAACTGCGAATTGCCTTTTGTGTTCCACTATCAATAAATAATCAAAGCCACACTTCCTTCCTTAGATAACAGTCTGGAAAATGAGAGCTTCGCCTTGATTTAATTTGATTCACATCACCGCAAACCCGCTATATTAAACGAAGGGCGTAGCGTTAAAACGAGCGTTAAATTCACACCCCTAAAATGCCGCTAAAAGATCGCTTTCACACTTTAAAATGCCATAGATAATGTCCACAGAGAGATCTTTAGATCGGCCCCAAAGTAAATATGAATTAGTCGGGTGCCATATTGACTCAGCGTCACACGCCGTAGATGGATGGATGTGGATGTGCCGCTCGGATGGGTTTTAGTTAAATGTAAAAGTTCGGGAACGTGGCCATATGATCGATGGCTGGTGGACGTTGATCGAGCTCTACATTGATAAGACTTTGTGTTAGGGGCGGATGTTTGAGTTCGTAGGGGATTAGTGGGCGATAAAAGTCGATAGAGAAAGTTAACTTGTAGATAGTGTAATTACTTCTTTCAACACACTTGAAATCAAGTGTGTTCCTATAAATAATAATCCGCAGATAAGGAGCTTCATCTATAAATATATTTTAATTAAGGCATAGCATAATTAAAATACATAAATCTTCTTGCAATGATTCCTGTGGCAAATCAGCAATTAAACGCGCCATCTTTATCGGCAATCATTCATTTCGCATCTTCTGGCATTTTCACGACTCGTTGCTATTAATAAATATATATCTTCTGGCGTAAGTAGGGCATGCAAACGCCGCTCAGACCTGACACAAAAAAAATTGCCCAGAAGAAAATTGCTTTTCTGTTGATTTTTCACAGTCTCCGGTCGCGTGTTCACAGAAAAAATATTCGGCTCGTGTGTTCCATAGAACTGTAGCAATGATGAAATGCACTGCCAAAAATAAAGTCGCCAAATACTATAACATTACGATAAATTTCAGATATATTATTCAGAACATTTCGTAGTTTTGTTTTGAATTTTTCCCAAAAATTTATGCTTTTATATTAATATTTAGTAAATTGTGCATATATTCCAAGAAGACCTCAATGACTTTTGGCTTGGTTCCCCAAACTTTTTATGAGTACTGGGAACCGGCGAGTAGAATTTGCGATGAGCTCATTAGAGTCCATTCTCCGGTCATGTTGTAAGCGGCTGATCGTCGTCCGATCTGTGTACCGACTTCGGGGATAATGCGTAGTTATAAAAAGACAGTTAGCTATAATCAAGAGCCTTCATGCGAGGCGGTCGTGTGGGGCTGATTGGGTGAGTGGGTGTGGCCCCAATGCCGATTTAAGGTAATTGACTATAAGTACCAATGACGAACTTCTGGACAGTTCCCTGGGGAAACAAAATGGACTTAAGTCTTATCGCCAAGCTACCGATAACCAATTTGTATACGTTCATTCCGGGAGCGTGCCGATTCAAAAGTTTGCCAAGTTGAATTATTATGTTTTCTGAGTCATTGCCGAGCGGGTTTTTGGTTAGCCGTAGAGTGAATCTGCTGTATCATCTTGGTCCAGCGTTTATTTCTATTTGCTTTTAATTTCACAATCAAAACAACAATAAGAAAGCCGTGCCTTATCTTGCGGACATATCTCCCCAAGTGCGCCGTCTCGCTTTAAATTGTATTGACCCTCTCTTTCGCTCTCTTTTCTTGCAGCTGGCGGCGCCCAACGGTGGGAATTTCATCAGCTGTTGTTGTTGTTGTTTATTTCGCAGAAGCAGTCGGCCTAATAAAAATGCAATTTTTATGGTTAAGAAAATAGAGCGCGGCCGCCGTTGTGTTGCACATTGGAAATTGTGCAGAAGCCAGAAGAAAATGTGTCTTGGAAAATGGAAAAGCACAAGTAGCAGCAGCAGCAGCAGCAATAACATTGAGCCAGTGATGTAATACAGAGCAAAAGTGAAGCGGCAATTGGCATTGCAAAAAAAGAAACAGATTATACAATTTGTGTTGCTGCCGCACTGAACTAGGACAACAGCAGCAACAACAGCAACACTTGCAGCAGCAGCAGCAACAAGAACAACCACTAGTGATAAAGACCGGCTGGCAACAGAGCAGCGGCCACTTGCAGCAACATAATTTCAAAGTCGGAGCGTGGGAATCGCAAATCGCGGCAGTGGCAGCAACAGCAACAGCAACAATCGCAGCAACAACGAACTCTCGTGGCTCTCCAAAACGCTCAATTCGCTCCCCGTTCTCGCGTTGGCGTTGCTCCGTTTCGCTCGCACCGCCGGCGCCTCTCGCTCGCACCCGCTGGGGAGCAGTCGCGTATATTTGGAGGCGTTGGGGCGACCGCTCACGACAGTTGTGCTTGGAACGCTTCGGAGTGAAGATCGTGCTCGTGCGATCGGTGCGCGTGATAAATACACGGCGAACAAAATTGAGTGTAGAGTCAGTCAGACAGAGTCACGAAAAATCATAATAAACACAAGTGGAAAAGCAACTGCTTGAGAGCTAAACAAAATAAAAGAAATTGTTTTTTACAAATCTCGCACGTAAATTAGCAAGCGTTCGCAAGAAACAAACCGCATACAACAATACTGAACAGAAAAAAAAAGATATTCAACAAGAAAACACAAAAAAAACCGAAAATATTTTGGCTGTAAATGTGAAGAGACGAGAGACAGCGGATTTACACCGAGTGAAATTTGTGTCATAAGCAGAGCCAAAACAAAACCGAAAAAGCCAAATTCAATAAAAGGCCATAAGTGACTGTGAAACTGTGCAACTGTGCAACTGTAAAGTGATGTGTGGTAATCGAAAAACAGCATAAAGAATGGCCATAGACCTCCTGATCCTGGCCCTGCTGCTCGTCTCGTTCCTGATCAACCTGCTGGCGCTGTGTGCCTTTTGGATAACGCCCGGCCTGAGGACCACCGCAAATCGCTTCACGATCAACCTGCTGGCCATCAATCTCATTGGCTGCTGCATCTTGGCACCCACTTTGTTTCTGGGACTGCCGGGCAAGTCAGCGGACGTGGCCACATCCACCGCCGAGACCCTGGAATTCTTCTCGAAGCCGGGTAACCATCAGGTGATACTCCGTCGCAATGGCCAGCTGGTGGAGCAGGATGGCGTCGTGGTGCGAAAGAACATCAGCGAAAACGGCGATACGGTGGAGACCTTCTTCAAGTGCAACGCCACCTACTGCCGCGAGTTGACCATCGATGAGCGCGGAGATGGTGGCTTTGTCATCACCGAAACCGAAACGCACGAGGAGAACCTCTCGGCCTTTGAGAGTTCACCCACGGAGGCTCCCATTTTGCCGCCCGTCCAACTGAGATGTTGGTCCATAGACATGACAGCTGCGCTGGGAGCTCTGGCAGTGCTGCTCGTGGTGGGGGACACCTGGTGCGCCGTCACCGATCCCCTGCGCTATCACAGTCGCATTTCGGGCGTGAAAACCTGGATCTTCATAGCACTCACCTGGGTGGTGGGCATACTCTTCGGAGGGCTTTCCGCCTTCCGAGTTCTGGACTTCGAGGCGGACACACTGTTCAGCAGACAGCGCCGCCTGGCAGTCACGTACTTGAACATCAGCAGCACCAACAGTATTTTCGGAGTGGTGTACGCCAGTGTCTACTTCATCGTAATCATCCTGCTGCCCTTCGGATTCGTGTGCGGCATGTACTGGAGGATATTCAGTGAGGCGCGCGGCAATGGGCTGCGAATGCGACAGAATGGATCTTCGCCGCTGCTGCAGAGCGCCTTGAATCTGACGGCTGGCCAGCAGGCGGCCCAGGCCAATCAGTTCTCCAATAGCTTGTGTGTTCATCGACATTCCATATCCTCGGCCAGTTCGCATGGCGGCAACAGCAGCCTGGGCTTGGGCGGTCTGCAAATGCAAATCGATCAGCGCCAACAGCCAAGGAGTTCGCCCAGCTGTCTTCGCAGGGATTCGGCCGCGAAAGTCCTTCTGCCCACCATATCCGATGATGGTGGCTCAGATGCGGAAAGTGGTACCGGAGTTCAGCTGATGCCCGTGCAGGAGCACTCACTGTCTGATAGAAATCAGAATATTATGCTGACTCTGCAAACGGCCAGTGGTGAGATCAAGAGGAACTACTCCGCCAGGCAGCTGCCCTTGTTGGGCACTTCGTCGCAGGATCTGAGGGAGACCAATCGTCTGCAGGGCATTCGTCAGGTGCACAGCTCGCCCAATCTCCACAAGTACACGGAACTCCGTCAGGATTCCCTCAGTGAGGAGTGCGGTTCGCCGCATCTTCTGGGTCACGCTCAGCGGCAGCAGCAGCAGCAGTTGCACCTGCAACATCAGCAGCAGCAGCATCATCACCACCAGCAACATCACCCGCACTTCAGTTCGCCGCGCCACCAGCAGCACGGCCACGCCCTCCAGATTCCCGCCATTCACGCCTCCCCCAAGGCCCTCAGCTACATGAGCTCCTTGCGACACCGCCTGAGCAACGCCAGTTCGCTGTTCAAGTACCGCGAGGAGTCGAGAGCCGCCCGCATCAGCATCCTGGTGGTGGTGATGTTTGTGGTCTCGTACCTGCCCTTCGGACTGCTGGTACTGCTGCAATCGCGGCTGACGGCTGCCAATTTCGGCGGATCCTCGCAGCTGGCCATCTTCATGATCCTGCTGGCCAATCTCAGTTCGCCATTCATCTTTGCCTACAGGAATAAGCGGGTGAGGCGTGGAGTCAAGCGGCTGTTTGGCCTGGACTCGTCGTCCGGTCTGCAGCGCAACTGCAGCAGCAGTGTGAAGACCAACGGCACCGCGGGACCTGCTGCAGGTGGGGCACAGTTGCAGCGCAACAGCAGCAAGTTGTCGCAGTACAGCAGCAACAGCTGCAGGTACCTCACCCCACAGAGCTCCCTGGTCGGCTCCCAGGTGCCCGTGCACACGACCTTGACCTTGAGGCCCAACAGCAGCTGCAGCACTATCATCAATTTCGGCGGTGCCAGGGGTTCAGCGGACTCCGATGAGCAGCCACCGGCAACACCACCACCCACTGCAGTTGCACCACCGCCCACTCGACCGCTGCGCCCCAAACTGCAGCGGGGCATCACCATTGTGGAGCACATTGCTATAACACCAACCACGCCCCAAAAGTTCCAGAATCGGCGTGCCAGGCTCTTCGACATGTTCTTCCGCAGCTCCAAGAAACTGCAGTCGGGCTGCCAGAGCCAGAGTTTGCCCACTGAGGTTTAAACGAGGGGGGAAGTTATGATAACTATACATTTAGGAACGTAGACAAACACTAAACTCGCTTGCTGAAGAATTCTAAAAACAGTATTCGTAATTTGTAAGTTTAGCAATTAACAAAGACAACTGTTTGAATTTGAGTTTTAAGACCAGATAAATGCTGTCCTAGAAGCTTCACATGCCAAAAAAACGAAACCACAAAGAAAGTCAAGCTAGAAAGTTTGAGATGCTTTAAAGTAACACAAAAACAAAACAAAACAAAACAAAACAAAAAACAAAGTACCTTTTAAAAAATAGAAGAAAACTGTGTACAAGTCAAATTAACAATGATTGAGAGTGACGGGAGTTATAATCCTAGGGTGGATATCAAACTGAAAAGTGGAACCAAGCCAATCCAAGTTGAGATCGTAATCAATGTACCTAAGCAACTTGCATATGAACATTTAATGTTTTACATTTTACTCAGATAAAATCACAGGAAAATAGCAAAGACAGCACAGCTTTTTCGAACTTCCCAACTAGTTTATTATTTATTGAAGCAATTGTAAATATTTATTAGGCATCCACACCGCAAAGCTTTAACTCCAAAAAAACATTCTGGCTAAACAAGAAGAGACGCATACATTCAATTCATAAGTTAATTAAGTCAATGTGCAAAGCATATGTGTATTCTAGCCTTTAAGTTGTAGAGCCGAGTAGTCTTAAACCGAGCACCTAGTGCCGAGCAGTGCTTTTTCCACCTGGCCAACTGGAGCGAGCGTCTTTCGCAGGCGGCATTTTCATATTGAAAATGCATTTTGGCCAGTGCACAGTTGGTGGTTTTCCAGTTGGCCAGAAACCAGCAGTCCAGCAGTCAGTCAGCAGTTAGTTAGCCTTTGGTTAGCCAACGGCTATTGGGCTATTGGGCCATTAAGTCAATTTGCTTTTTAGAACACCGCGGGCATTGCGTGCAGCTAAATACCTCATTAGATTTAATTTAAAGTGCGAGATGGATGGCGGCAAAAGGCCAAAGGTCGGAGCCATCGACACGCCCCATGCATAATGCATGGAAAATGTTCGATTGCCTCTGGCATTTGTATCATTTGCTTTAGTAAGCTGCAGGCCAGAAAGCTTTATACCTTAAGTTCTCCTGCTTTCCCCTTTTCCCCTGGCTGCACAGAACGCAACAAAAGCAAAACTCACACAACAAAAAACAACCTCGAATTTATATTTCTAAAGTTTATATTTTATAAAAGAGTGTGTGCATAGGAAATATCTATAAATATTCATGCATGTGTGTCGGACAAAGGAAATATTTCAAAACCAATTATTGTGATGTTGAGCAAGGGGGGGCAACCAAGAATGTAATTTCGAAATGCATTAAAAATAACTTAAAACATGTATTAATAGTTATACTACTATATACAAGCTTATGTGTGTATACATACTTTACTAAATAGTGATATTTTTTCAAATTTATTCAACTGTCATTCGCTAAACCATTCAATGTAAGCGCAAAAAGCAAATGTAACATTAAACAAAACCAATTTCAATGTGACAAATTAGCTTTTAATCCGAAACGAAAAGCAACAATTGATGGCTGATGCAAGTCTAATCCGGTATATTCCAGCCAAGCTGCTAATAAATTCGAAAATGAAACACAACACAACCAAACCATACCAAACCACAAAAAGAGCAAGAAACTATTCAAATAAAAGATTATGTGTCTTAAAAGAATTAATTATCTTGACTTTTTTTCACTGGGGGCAATTGAATTGGGGGCTTGAAGGCGGTTCTCACATACCCACGCTGATCTCCACATCTGCAGCACCAGAGGTTGGTCCAAAAAGTTCTGGGCTCGCACCAATTAATAGAGACCATTGCGATTCGAGTGAATTTATCGATCCAACCTGCTCTCAACTTTGCCGACAAGAGCTCTAGAACACGAACAAACACTTAACCAGACGGAGGGGCGCACGAGTTCAGCATTTCATTCAGTATTTCAGCACTCGATTGCCCGCCACCCATTCCCGTATTAATTGATTCATAAACCGAAAAGAAACAGCACGATATATATTAAATTCTTTATTTTTTCGTTTCGGTGTGATTGTGACATACGCGTGTTTCATTTCAAAATTAATACACATTGTACACGGAGAGAAAGATGTTGGTTATTTTCACTTGAATACCAAATCAACGAATATAGAGTTGCACAATATTTTTCTCAGTATATCGAATAGCAGATTTGATTGTCACATTTTTGAAAAAGGGGAAAGCGGCGGAGGTGTCACGATGTCTTCTGTATATGGGAGTCGGTGATTGGTACGAGTACGGGTTTGCTACTTAGAACCCGACCACGGTGATCCAACACTTGGTCAAGCCAAGTGAATTGGTGGGTATTAGAGGATTAGAGGAGGGTCTCGCCTGGGCGTTGCAGTGACTAATGGTTTGACAACGGGCAAAATATCAAAGAGCCAGCCCCAGCCATGGCTTACCTTAACAACTGACTCACCCCACCGACCGGGGTAAGTCCAAGTCAAGAAATGTGATAAGTGCGACTGATATTCCATATAGGCACGCTAATTTCTGCAGCAATGCGGTGACAACGGAACGTCTGTGTTTGGTCTTTCAACAGAAAAATGCGGCACATAAACAAAATCAGATTCACAATCAAAAGCGCTGGAGAAGCAAAAGCTGAATCTGAAACGCCGACCAGATTCTCGGACACCCCAGTGAGTATCTAGCGGATGCGTTGCTGTCCCTCAACAAATCGGTCACCGAGAGCGTCGCACTTATTTATTTACTTTATGATTCACTGCGCGTCTCGCTCTATGGTGCGTTTAATATGCCTCGGTGAGGCCTCTGACATTTTTACCCATCACTCGGCGTTGAAAAAGACTTCTGTTGTTTGCCAATTGTGGTCCGAAAATAGAATTTCCAGTTCCGAACATGACAGGCGGTGTGAACAAATTGACTGAAATATCACAGATTATATTAGCATATATATTAGCTCTTTTTAATTAGGTACACGGTCTTTCTTGCGTGAAACGTGAAACATGAAACTTGAAACCTGAAACGTTTACACGAGCTTGGAAATTAAAGAAACATAAACTAGTCGTTTAACTAAAACAATTGAGTAGCGCCGAGAAGGGCCCTTGACTCCGATTGATGAAAGGCGCGTAGAAGAGCCATCGAAACCCTCAAGCGCAGCAGCTCCAACGCTCAATGGCAATACGTGTAATTAAATTTAAAGCTCTACAAAACTATTGGATAAATTAAAAAACAATTATATATATATGTGTGCTAAAAATAGGCGTACTCGTAAAACCAACTAATTTGTTGCGACATGGCTGCATTACCAAAAAAGACAACCTGCTTCCGTGGTGTGAAGCCATAAAAATATTAATTTGAATAGCTGCATAATTAAATAAAACTAAACAAACATTAAAAACCCATTTTTGTAAGCCCGCTGAGTGGCGAGACAAAAGTAGAAAAGTGGAAAGAATGCCAAATGTCATTAGAACAGATTTTGGCATTTGGCACAGAGGCACAAATTTCGATATTTTCTTGTTTTATTCTCAGCACAAGCGGTCTGTTCTACACAAGCAAGCGAATGAATAAATTGGATTTAAACGCTAAAAACTGTCGAAAGTCAGGTGAGGAGCAAAGAAGGCCGTGTGGGTGGACAAGCTGCTGTCATCTTAAGCAAATTTGTCGATTAGGCAAGAGGAAATAAACATTGCGACTGCGACATATTGGTTTATTTTTTTTCCACCCAGATCCGTCGATATGACACGTCAGTGCGTCATCTGATGTCAAAGCGCGGAAAACTAACGACCGAGCTGAGATTATCTAAGCGCTGTGTCAATGAACCTCACGGAAGTTTTGGGCGCAGTCTGTCATAGGTGCTCGCCAAGAATTATGTATCAATATAGCCATAAATCTAAGCGGTTTTCGATTTATCCAATTTGCATGTGAACTTGAATAATCCGAGTGCATTGACTCGGCTGCACACCCTTGAGCGGCCAGAAAAATCAACACGGGGGTCTGATTCTGAGATACGGCAATGGATTTATGTTATGTTCAATATTTTGGGGATCGCCGCTTTCCGCGAAGTGCTCCGTGTATTTACAACAGCTGCAGTCTGCCCGCGCTGGAGTGCTTTGTTTTTCACGAAACTACTGCTCGAATTCAATCTGCAGACTTAGTCAAAGTCAGGCCATGTTACTCGTATAATATGCAAATATACGACAGGCCTTATCAGTTCGTCCGCTTCATTATCGCTGATGGGGCACTAGAACATCTAACAGCATAATCAAAATGATTTAATATATTTGCCTGTGCACACAAGCACACGAGCTCTGCTTTTTTCTCGAATTTCCACAATAAGTTTAAAAGTAGAGTCAAGTTTTTGGCGCAGTCCTAGGCCAAGAATCTGAAGAACTGTGCCTTTCTCACGCAGCTTACTCTGGTTTTATCTCCCATATTATAGTATACGAGTATATGTATGTGGGAGTATGGCCGCGATTCGTTTGGTTGGGGAAATGGGCCCATAAATATGCCGTCAGGCTGGCTGTCTCTGTTTTTGCCTCCGACTTATCGCTGACAGTTAACCCGCTGACGACGACTCCCGATTCACTGATTCCTAGTCCCTCTGTCCCCGGGTGACGTCACAATGGCAATAGAAACATACGAGTTTGTAGGCATCGAATGTAGCCCACCACCTCGTCGTAACACCCCCATTCCCGGAATATTTGAACCCATAGAGATCCGAGGCCAAGGGATGTGTCGGCCGGGCTGTGATTGTGGCCCGTCAACATTCAGCCAAGTTCTCTTCATGGAATATTCCATGACATGATTTAAATATTGTCGCACAACAAGCAGAAATCTTGGAGCTGGGGGCTTGAGTCTGTCCTCCCTGTAGTTGTTTATAAAGTTTTATTCTCCAGCTTATCAGGCGCCGGTCTGGGCGGACCTTTTTCGAAAATATCAACATTTTCAAATCATTTTCATACATTTTCTTCTACCAATAGTTTCCGGTAGCTTTCCTCTATTTTCCTCCTATTTTGCATATAAATTATATGTAGTTCTGTTTTTGGCACGTGCTAGCAAGTACTATAAACTAAATCGCTAAGTGCATTTCTGGGGCTGACAAAATTAAATTTATTCGAAAGTGCCAAGGCTAAAGGGGAAATATATAGATTATTGCGTTTCCCAGAAACTGTCAAGTGTGGATTCGTGTTCAAGCAGGAGCATCCAAATGACACTCACTAAACATTGGACTTTGTTCTCGATATTATTTGCAATTTCGAAAAGGAAATGGCAAATGATTCCAAGAAATGTGGCCCACAAGTGTAGGGTTATTTTATTAACGAGCTGCTTGGTTTCACATTTCTATTTTATCGTTTCTATTTAAATTTAATAAGAACAGATCATATTTTTATTAAATGGCTGTAAAAGAACATGCAAATGTGCTGCCAATATATGCAGCTCCTATAAGAAGCACACCTCTAATAAGCAAACATGCTCTGCCATTTTAACGAACTGTGTATGTGTACAATTTCTCAATTAAATTAAATTTATGTCTGCATCGACGGCAGATTCTGGGGGGCTGTGCGGTGACATGTGTCTTCTCATTATTGCTGCCAAATTACGAGCCAGTAGTCTATGAGTAAGCAGAGACAAAGAGTCGCACCAGAAGACGACGAGCTATTTTCTATGCGATGCACACGGGTTCCCATGCTAGATTTAGCCACACAGCTGTGCCTGTGGATGTGGCACCCCCATGTTCGCAAATAAATTCATTTCCGCATGGCTATATCTTTAGCAACACGCTCGCCTGAATGGCCGTTTAAATATTTATTAACAGGAGGGTCGGACAAAAAGGTTTATGGTTAAACAAACAGTTGCTACCAAAAAGCAAAACGGTTGGGCAATAATATTTGATTTGTGGCAGTTTAGTCGCCACTGGCTTTAACTGCTTTTTTTACCGTCGACATTTTCGGCTTATTGCCAAACAGTTGACTGCACTTTTCCATGCACCTTGGCAAAGGGCCAATAGCTGGAGCCAAAGAGAGATGGGGTTAAAACTTTTCCCGAAACAAGACCAGAATACTTGTATCATAACTGTGGCTCTCAAACTGCTGTTTGATTTGCCTGTTTGCACAAAAGCGAGCCGGGTCGAACCAAACTTGAATACAGCTAAGCAAATATTAGCCCGGCTCAGAGCAGCTCAGCCAGATAGCGAACTCGTCAGCATCGGCAGCAGCCACAAAAAACACATTATCACTCGTATACCAAAACATTTTTATTTATACAAGTTGCTCAAACTTTGTTTTCTTATTTTTTCTTTATTGGCAGCTCCTTTTTGGGCGCCATAGTGACTACATTGTAAACTGGAGGATGGAGTAGGATTTTCTATGGGGAAGTACCACGGCGGAAAGAGTACAAGATTGTGGAAATTCATTGAAGAAAGTTTGTGGCAAATTGATTTAAAGTAAAAAGAAACACACATTGGCAGTACGTGCCTAGCTGCCGCGGCACAGGTGGCGTATACGTAATGCTCAACCACTGATTTTCTTTGAATCCTACTGCCAAGTAAACCAAAGTCGAGGGGATTGGCTGTGCTTTACTTTTATATACCCACAATACTTAGGAAGTGAATTGCTTTAAGTAGTTGAGAGGCATTCACAGTTCTTTGGGCTTTACTAGTAACCAATAAGAATGGTAGTATCAAAAGTCATCACTATCGTCGAAGAATTCCAAAGGGAATCAATATCGTTATACGTTCTGGCCACATATAAATTGTGCCTTTTCTTTTAGTCTGCAATATTAGGGGACATTTTGCCATCCTAGTAATGCAGTTCTGTGCTGTTTTCGATTCGATAGAACCGGCTTGTTTGCTGACTTCACTACCCAGCCGAGTGCACCAAATCGTGAATTTTGTATGCCATTTCGTGGCAGAGGAGGGTCGCGGATACGGAATCACAAAAAGAGTGAAAACAATGGCAGTTGCGCCGGATGAACTTGCATTTACATGCAACTCCAAGTCTAGTGGGGAAACATCGAGTGGAATTGTGTATTAAAGTTGCACAAGAATGGCGGTTGAATCGAAATCGATTTGCGGCACCCAGGAGTGCAAAAATAAATCCTGGATAAAAAAAGCTAAATTCCATCCAAAGGAATAAATAAGTGATAAAATATTGTTAGTAAATAAATTATGTAGTAAACAGTGTTTTATTTCGTTACTATGGTATATATTTTGCAATATGGCAGTAGGTTTATTTATAGACTTCTGTTTACCTACCAAAAAAAAAAAATGAAAATGGAAATATCCAAGAAACTACTTTTCCTTACCCAATCCTCTTTACCCGCCGAGCCCACTATTAAACATTTCAGGCCCGGCAGCTGACGTCCTTGCTATTGAAAATTACTGGGTTTTTGCCGTTCACGCCAGAAAACCGGAAAGTGGCAGTGATGGAGCAGGGTGTGGAGTGCAGTGGTGTGACAACACTTAGGGTTAACCGCCAGCCACTGAGCCACCCGGCACCACCCACTCCATCAGAGCCACCATGCCCACCACAGCCACCATGGCCACCATAGCCACCAGGTCCACCCATTCCGGCCCAGCCCAAAACACTCTCGCCCAGAATGTTCTTTGCCTTTGCTTGATGGTTCATGGCGTTTTTGCCTGCCTGCCTGCTTGCATGCCAGTTTTCCATCCTGCCACTATGCCACTACGCCATCATGGCAGCCCAGCCTTCTTGCTTGTTTGCCATCCTGCCCAGAATGCCAGAATGTTAGCCTGCCTGGCATCGTGAACGTCATCTTCATCGGGGGAATGGGAAAACTCAAGGAGTGACTAAACAGCGCTGCTCCACTGTGATTAGGTGAAGAGTTGTTCGCCAAACTGCTACTACTCAGAAAATATTCCATTGAAGACTCAAAGGTATTTTTCTACTCGGAAGGAATTAGTTTAGTTTAAAGTAGGACGAGCTCCAGTCAATGCAGTGCTTTTCTTTTCAAACTTAACTCATTTTATACATTTTTGTTATTTAATCCAACATTCACATTGGTAGTTGCTACATTTAAAGCCTAGATGAAAGGCGTTCAATTTATGATTCATTGAGATTCTATTCTTTAATTAACTTGTAAGAAAATATTTATGGTTTTGTGAGTCATTAATGGGCCTTAGAGTTTAGGCCTTCAGAGTGTTTGCGGAAGCTGAAAATTTAGAGTGTCTCAGATAATTAGAATGATAAATATGTGTTGTAGCCATATGTTTTGTTTTTCTGCACAATTTACAAATATTTGTTTCATGTTGTAAATATATCAAGCCTGTAATCCAACATGCTATTTATCCAAGAAACCATGGATTCTACTCCCTGCCAAATGTTACCATCGAAGTGAGGCGAAAATTTTCAAGTGTTGACAGTATTTCTTCTGCCATCCGCAGCTGCGTGTTGGCGTGAGGAAATGAAAACCGACAACGATTATGCAACAACGCTTTCCATCTTCTTGCGGGGCAACCAGCTTCCCATTTCCCAGCACCGTGCACCGTGGGTATGATGATGGAGCGCTGGCAGTGGAATATTGTTTAAAAAATGCCACCGACCGAGATGGAAACTGTGTAAGCGTGCACCTGTGATTGAAATCGAAATGACACCCCCGACCGCACAGCGAACAGCAATCGATACGGAAGTGCAGCTGTGGTTCTGCTTTCGACTTATTATTTTTGGCCATTTCCCACGGCGAATCATTCGGAATGGAAGTGGCAACCATTCCGTGCCACAAAGCTTTCAATATATTCAAGCGAATACATTTGAAACAAAGGGATGTGACTTGCATTCAAATTTAACAATGAACTAAAATAATTGAAGCAAATTTGAGGGGCATTCAAGAATTTATAATAGACTATAATTTATTTAGAAGTAAGTTATTCCTATAAATTAAATTGTAAAATTTTCCTTTACTAATTCTTTTCAGTAAACCATTTTGTGTTCAAAGTGTGTGAGTGTGCGATTGGTTGGCATAGAACCAGGCAAAGTCAAGGTCGGACCCAGGGCAACTTTAGCAGCTGTTTGCGTGCGGTTGCATTTGAGGCGGAGGCCGTTGTTTTATTGCATTGTCATGTGGCAGCAATTGAATTTACTGTTGCAGCTGGAAAACATGCAACATTTTGTGGTCAAGCGCACGACACGTGCTCACCGGGGGATGTGCTGCATGTGTTGCTCTTGCTGACCATGTTCCGTCCAACGGGGCGGATGGGTGATCTGTTCAGGCCGCATACTGACAAATTGCCGACAGAAATTTCCGCTGGATTTTCGCCTTAATGGCACATTTTCGATAAAGCTGTCAGACTTCTGACACTCTGCACTCACTCATTGACTGACACTTTGCATTTGATTTTAGAAAAATTCGGCCAATAGCCAAACATTTGTATACCTCTGTGGCCGCTGGTCACTGGAGTTTTTCCATGTATTTAAAAGGCGTCTGTTTTATTTACGCAAAGTTCACAGTCGAATAGCCGATTTTTGTGTGTGGTTTTTTTTGGGTATTTCCAATTGACGTTGAGTTTTGTTTATGTTCATGCTGTTGGTTTGGGATTTTTTATTTTTACTCTTCTTTTAGTATGCTAGAAATACCACTGCGGAGGCCTATTTAAACACAACGAATTTGGAAATACACTTGACGAAGGTATGCTATAACAAGCTTCTTGTTCAAAGGTACAATAAAAAAGAGTTTGATATGGTTTTAAAGAAATTTAAAATGGCATATACCTTATTGTCTAAAACACGCACTGATTTTGCATTTTTTGTGAATACCCCACTAATAAAGAGTATATAGACTGCAAAAGAAATATTGTAGTGTGGTGAATGGACAACATTTGGAATACCGCGCAAAAATAAATTGCCGCTACAGTGGGCTAAATGTAAGGCCGCTAACGTTAAACTTTATTATATTAAAGCTTTGTTAATTGAAATTTTTTCAGGCTTAGGTTAAAGTTCATCATGTGGATATTTTTTATGCAAGTCAGTATTGTTTCACTCCTAATTGGATTAACTAATCTTTTGTGCCACTGTAATTTGCCCTCTAGGTCAAAGCTCCGCATGCATTCAGAGTCGGCAAAGGGAAAAATTAAAATAATAATCCGACAATAACAACAATTTTTTGTGTGGAATTAATAAATGCGTATAATAAGTCCGTTGTTGGCAGCAGCAACAAAAGCTAGCTCATAATACATTTGTATTCAATTTTTTTTTGTAGTAGCACATCTCATGATTAAGTAAAGTAGATTTCCAACTGCCATTTTGGGTTTCCCAGCCAACTCGCTGCGATTGCATCGGCCTTTTGGGAATTTTGAATGCGTGTAGTGGGTGTGGATTTTGGTCTAAGCCAAATTGGCTCCACTTCGATCGATTTAAGCAGCGAAGCGATAGCCACTTTGGGCAGAATAGAAATAAAAATTGAACGGGTTTTAAATCGTTCATCGCATTGTCGATGGCAACTAAGTTTTGTTTGCTTCGCTCCCCCAGCGGGAAAAGTTTAAACAATTGGCGAAAATCACACAGCCGAAGAGAGAAAAGAAAAGCAGAAGAACAGCAAACGAATCCCAAACAAATAATCATGCCAAACACGCCGAACTGTACGCAAGTGTAGACTTCCACTTCCGGCGACGATGCACTGCCCATTGAGGGTCACTCAACGGCGACCTTTGCTCTTTGACAGGTCAACTGTCGCCAAGCGTTCTCGTTCTCGTTCTTGTGGGTCTAAAATCCGACTATCGAACTCACGTTCGCAATTGAAAATAGATTTTAATTACGGGTGGCCACAAATAAATTTCAGTTAAGGCAAATTAGACTGAAATTGCCTTTTTTGGGTAACCAACATCCGGTGGATGATCAGCGAAAAATGCGAATGCAAATTGATGTGATTAAAATATTTTCGAAATCAAAATATTTCTATATAAATGGGAGAGCGCTCGATGAAAAAAAGCGCGAAATAATGACACCTAATAATGTGCTTTTGTTCTAATTGATTTGAATAGGAATACCAAAGCTGTGAGTAATACAAATATGAAACCGAATCGAAATATAATTTGCCGGTGCATGAGCAAGTTGTTTGGGAGATGACCTAACCGGGCAGGGTTCACTGCACTTGACAGTGCATCTGGGCCCTGTCTTCGGCCTGGCCCTTAAGTCGAGTGCTATTTGGACTTGACGTCTGGCAGATGTCTCTATCGTCATCAGATGGCTGAACTTTGGCCAATTGCTACTGCTAAGTGGGCATGACGACTGGTTTTGTTTGCCCAGCTGTAAATGCTGGCTTGGCGACCAGGTGTCTCTCGACCACATTGGACTCTGTCAGTCCGATAGTTAATTGTTTATGACGGTTTCTGTTGTATATCGTCAAAGGTTTAATGCGGAGCCAACTGCCTTTGGGTTAAATAAGAAAAACACAAGCCAAAACCGTAAAGTGCCTACTCATTTCGCGATCTGAAACTGGGTAAAGGGCAAGAGGCAAATAAATTTCGAGCAGCATTTGGCATTTGAATATTAATGACTGCGCTTTGGGTAATGGCAATAAAGGATTTTGTTGGGCATTTAGCGTTGTTAATATGTAGATAATTGTGCCAGCTAAAGCAATTATAACTCACGTTGCATGAGTAATAGGCAGCCCAGACGCATTGGAAAACAATTTCACATAAATAATTTGAATGATTTGTGGGCTCGTGTGTTTATTAATGAATACCATTCCGTTTATGGCGTCAGTACGCTTTCCGCCTCTTTTAATGTATTCCGAAATTGCCTTATCAATTCTTTCCTTTCTGCGGACCATTTACTTTTTATTTCCAGATGTGTCGCAAGATTTGCTTCCGCATTTTACTCATTGCAATGCAAAAGAGGTGCCACATCTCTATTGCAGTCGGTCGGCCGCAAATGAAAATAAAAGAGCAGTTCAATGCGAACAATAGAGCCGCCACACGAATGCTGTGCAGAATGCCACGGCGCCCTAAAACCACTTCCGCTGTTGCTGCTGCACGTAATGCCCTGATCCGTTTCCAAATCGGAGAAGTCGGGGAATCGGTGAATCGGTGAATCGGTGAATCGGGGAAGCCAATAAACGCGACAACTGATTGGCATTCCAAATGAGAGGCGCGCGTGCTGGGAGCATTGAGCCCTTTTTTAGGCGTCTATACTCGTAAATGCCAATATCATTTGATTTTACAAATCCCATGGAAAGTGGAAGTGTACCTATGGATTAACGCTCAGTTTGCGGATTGAATGGCTATTGTTAGGCGTGTCTTTTTATGCGAATTTGGGATTTCATTTGAATTTTCATGTCGCTGGTCACGCACCGACAGAATTTACAGGTCAATGAGCAGAGATCACGCTTTTAAGAGGTGTAATTCCATTGTTACACCACTGCAGAAACAATTAAAATATTAAAAAAAAAAATGTATTTCAATATTACATATTTTTATGTTGTTATTTTCATCATACATATCCAACATATTTTGAGCATGCTAATTTAATTTGTTATTCTGTTAGATAAGTGTATATAGAGACCGACTTCAGCTCTAGTTTGAAAACTATTTTAAGCATTGCCATTTCGGAGGCGTGTTATGTGCGGATTTTAATTATTTAAAATGCAAATTTTTTTTTGATTCAAGTCCACAATAACTGATTGTATTCGCTTAAAAAACAGCAATAAGCCAAAACATGTTTGCAGTCTTTTGACGCCCAATACATGTGTCGGATATTTATCTCTGCCTTCTCATTATCTTGAAGAAATTAGCCCATCGACAGGGCTGGAAAATCTTGAATTGTTTAGAAGCATTTAAATAAACATTATAGAATTCCACCTCATTAGCTAAAATATACATAAGTTACTTTATTTCACCATGACTTCGCAGAAACTACGGAAAGAGAAAAAAAATTTCCAGCTTAAATTAAATGGAATTTCCCATTCGGGATTCCCAATAAATGCTAAGAATTACGATTAGGCGAAGTAGCCAACATTGGACACTTCTTCGAAGTTGTGAATTCGCGAACTGTGTGCTTTGTGTTTTAAGGCATCCCTCGTCAAAGGAAACATGTGTTTGCATAAAATAAGACCAAATGACCTAATAAATATTTATGAAATCGATTGGGGGAGCAAGGGGCACGAGCAGAGAAACTTGTATAATAAGATTTCCTAAAAATAAAGCCTCAAGTCGAATTAAAAGCCGCCAATGCGTAAACTCGATGTCCAGATAGTTCGACTGCCAGACAACTCGGCGACGCAAGAAGCCGACTTTGAAGTCTTGGTAACTGGTTATGCGCAGAACTCTTGGCCAGTCGAAGGCAAACTGGGACCACGGAAACTATTCATAAATGCCGTTAAAGCTCGAGAGTCTAAAACTCCGAAGTGGACGATTTCCATTCGATCTCTGGCTGATTCAATGGACTCGCCTCTTGCTCCGCTTAATTACCCATTTCGTCAGCGACACGCCCAATGGCTTTGATTAAATTATTTGCCAGCCCCACAAACGGCAAACAAAAAGTGACAAAGTGCAGGCAACAAAATGTGCGACTGGCCCACAAAAGCCAACAGCGAAATACACACATCAAATCAAATTAAGCTTTGTGAAACGAAAAACGGCTAACAGAAATGGCCACTTTGCGGGCTTATGTCATCCACGATGAGTTGGAATGGCTAGATAATAATTAGATGAAGCACTCTACATAGTTTAAAGAAAATATTGTTGATTTGCTGGCGCAGAGATGGAAAAGTTGGCCAAGTCAGCCAACAGCCCGCGATTGCACCCATAAAAACGGAAAATGCGAAATTGTCACGTCAATAAAAAATAGACCCAACAAATTGCTCAAGCTCAGAAATCTGAAATTACATAAAACCGTCTAGAAATTGCACCAATTCATTTAGCGAGTCATTTAAAGAGCAGCATTATTTTAAAGGTAGCCGTGGGTCGATCACCCGATACAGGAAATTTCTAAAAATTGCATTTTTCATAGACACTTTACACGGCAGATGTTGCTTTTGGCCACCTGAGTTGTGATGCTATGATGTAAGATGTAAAGGAAAGAAAGAAGGAGTGCTTCAAGTGCTTTTAAGTATCCTTGTCAATTTGTAAAAAAGGGAAACAATAAGGATAACTTTGAAGTGGCTACAGCTATTCACTTTCCTTCATTATGTTACAATAGTTTTAATGCTATATCAGCTTACTAGCAACTGAAACAGCGGACTTATAAGCTTAGTAAGTAGTAAGTATGAGCTACAAAAATTTTTAGTGTTCTGTCTTTTAAGTACCAGCTTATTTATCAACTGTGCTTTTTATTATTGCTGAATTCTGAAAAATCCCTTGAAATGAAAGAAAAACTTTTAGATCCTTCAATCAAACACCCGTAAAGTTAAATGAAATCGTCGTTAGCCAATAAATTTGATATAAAACCACTTTTAAAGTTTTTTTTATGTGTTTTGTTTGGCTTCCCTTCTGTTTTCCTTTTTCCCGCTGTCTTCCTGCTTTCAGATAAGCGAAAACTTTTCGGATAATGAATTTATACTTTTTTGTGGCTAAAACAATTTCCGGATGGCTAAGGTCAAAAGGCACGTGGGAAATACAGGGCCTTAAATTGAAAGAGCTAGAGAAAGTCAGGTATACGCATTCGAAAGTGAAAGAGGAGAACGGTTCTGAATTTAGAGTCATTAGCTATTTATAAATAGAGTGCATTCCCACTTTCGGAATAGCTAATGAGCTAAAACAATACACTGCTACACCGAGTATACCCGCTCCCCAGTCATCGAAGCCATTTCAAAGTCGCGACTTTCTTGAGTCTGTTCAAGCGACAGCTGGCAATTTAATGAAATTTATGCGACAGCGTCTCAGTCGCAGTCTGTTGATTCGAGTTGATCGATTTGCGTCGCTCGCCGCTGATTGATTTTTCAGTCTTAGATTCGCTCGCAGTTTAATTGCCCGTCCGCCTGAACTTGGGCCATCCAGCACACACGCCCGTGGAAATTTTCGCACTTTATGCGAGTATTTAAAAGGCAAATTCATGGCAATATAAACCAGCGCACATCAATCAAAACGAGGAGCCAGCCAACCAGCCAGTCAGCCAGTCAGTCGGCCACTCGGCCAGCAGTCAAAGGTTCAAAGTATCGATTGAAGGCAAATTGCGGCTGCAGTTCGCCAGACGAACAATGAATGCAAAACTGTTCAGCGTGCTCGGCCATTGACAATGGCATTGACGCAACCGAAACTCTTGTCTTTTATTTTCTGTGCTATTTTTTTAGTGCATAACGGAAATGCCGTTGCTCTACTAATTCTGCAATGCCTAGGTGATACAGTAGTCTCTCGAAAATACACGATATACGTTTAAAATGTATTCATTTTATGGAGAATATTGGGAAGTAATCGGAAAGTTGACTAAGAAAAATTAAAAAATAACAAAACAAAAAATGGATAAAAAATACAAAAATATATATTTTCTGTATTTAAATATTAAATAAAAGTAACTTGCATTTAATTTACATATTTTCATATAAAAAAACGAGATCTTGCATTTTTGTGTTTCACAATTCAAGTGATTACTGTACATTTCGTGCCGTTCTAGCTTCACGTGCTCGCAGAATGATTTCGTAATAGGTCTATGCATACGCACAGCCATCGAGTGCGAGCAAAGTGTAAAGTGTTCGGGGTAAATCAGATGAAGTGTAAATTCGAGAATGTGGAAGCTGGCAGTTTTCGGTGCGAATTGTATCCAATTGAAATGTGGACATCTAGCGCAATTGCCGGTCATGGGGGCCAGTTTAGATGAAGGATGAGTGCGAGCTTACTTGCCAAATGCTCGAACTTCTTCCATTTGAAATTAACAATTTACCTAATCCAGCAACCAGTGCGGAAACCTTTTCAAATTGCTTTCTCAGCCGGTTAAATATCTACGGAAAAGTTGCCCAATGCCAAGCCGCTCCCTCTTACCTTCCGGCCCGAAATTCCAACCATCAAAAGGACTTGAGCCCCGTAAAGTGCCTTTAAAACTGCGCATTTGAAATTGACGTCAGAGACCTAAGCCTTATCCTTCAAGGCGGCTAGCTAGCTCCTTCCGCCATTTCTTCACTTCCCCGTCACCTCCAGCAATTTCAATTAATTTCAGAATCAACTAAGCGCGAGTCATATTTCTCAGTCCGGCTGCTTCGCCGTCGCTGGAAATGCACGCGCCGGAAAAGCGATGAAAACTCAACAGTTTCCCACAGTTTTGCACTATTTTGCACACAGTTTTGTTCCATTTTGCAATCTGTAATGGAAAATCTAAATGATGAAAACCTTTTGTGTGCTACATCGCAGTGCTAGAAACTTTAATTGCACAGTGCCACTGCCTGGCCCGCCATCGACCGCGTTTTCCACCATTTTGTCCTTGAGGGACAGGGTTAATTATGCCAAAATATTTTGTCAGCTTCACGTGGCAAGGGAAGTTTGTCGTTGACAAAAGGACATTAGCCGGCTTTGTAGCGAGGCTTGTGAAATCTGAACTTCCTTTGGCCGCCGGCTTTGTCCTTGATCCTGCCGCCTCTCATTTGTCGAGCTCTCATCCTGACGTATACGCAATGTCGGCGACTTAAGGTCGGCAAATTGCTTATACGCCATGTGGGTCAATGAATTAGCGCCGTTCGTTGTCGTAAAAATTACTTTTTCGTTTTATTCGCTTATTTATTTGTTTTTGTGTGCCATTTGTTAGGCTTTACAGATGTTAAACTGCAATGACGTACTCAGCGATTTGATAAGGTTTATTTATAGCACTCGGAAACTATGTCTAATGTAAATAGTACAGCTGAAAATCTAGAATAAATTGTCATTAAATTAAAATCGCATTTAATTAACCTACTTATTTTTCATTAAAATAATAATATAAATTCCAGGAACTTTGGTTTATCACTTATTTTATCAGTGCTCACTATCTTAGCTAGTTTGGTCTACTGCTTTCTATGAATGGGCATTTCCCTAAGATAAGGTTTTAATTTTAGTCAGCTGTGTCATTTATAACAATGTAAACATATAAATTGGAATCCGATAGCTACGATGCCAGTGATTAGTTTAGTCTTTTTGTCACCGACTTTCTCGAAACGAAACAGTTCCGATTTAATTTTGTTTACTCTGCGAAGTGCCAGGGGAATCCCTGCCAGCTGCTAAAAGGCTTTGCATGTTCCATTTTCCAGCTGAATGGAACGCCAAGGGGATGGATCCGTAAGAATATAAAGTATAATATGTTCCCTCTCATTACACACTCGCGGCAGCAAAACGTTTGCTCTGCGGCCCACCCATTCGAATTAAATGGTACTCATTGCACTTGCTCATTAGAAAATATTTGCACATATAATTACTTGCACTTCCCAGCCACCGCAGTCGCCTCAGTTGCCTCAGTCGCCTCAGTCGCCCGATATCTTCCCATGAACAGCGGCATTATGCATTATGCAAGCTCACATCTCTATACTCACGCGATGTCGGTCTGAAATTCAACGCAACGCGTCGCAGATTGCATTTCAAAGGCATTTTAATTGCACGTGAGTGAAAGGCGCTGGGAAAGGGGAAATGTGGGAAATCATCGGCAGAATGTCAAGGCGCTGGGAAAGTTCTATGATGAAAGTTTGAGTGCTTGGTTCGTTCACCTGAATCAGTGCTCCCCGTTGATTTGCTCACTTTGATTTAATTTGAAAAGCAGCTGGCGGCTTCTTTGCGGTTCCATTTTCGTACGAGTGCACTGTAACAAATACATTTTTTTTAACCAATTAAGCATACTTATTACTAAAAAAATATTTTGTATATTTTGTATAAAATATATTGCATATGATTTAAACTACATTTTTAACTAGAGAATTTTCGCACCTATCGTGCATGAACATGGCGTAATGTATTCATGATTTTTTCCCCTTCCGAACTTCAAGCTCCTTATGGCGATTTATTTGTTCTGTCGATTATGGCCGCGAATTCGTGCAAACAAGATAAATGGAATTGTCGGAATTGTTGTGATTGCTTGATTGTCATGTTACTGTCAGCAATGTGTGTTTAACTCCTTAAAGAGTGCTCAGAAAAATACTGCCATTAATAAAGAGTTCCGATTCACGTAAGTTATTCATGCTGAAACTGATGAGTAAGGGGGAGGAGTCAGTTGATTTCCACAACCAAAACCAATTTCCTGTCCAGTTGGAAAACTTTGCTCTCAGCTGCTTTTTGCATACATTTTATATTACCCGGAACAATAGTTTTGCATGAACTTAATTGAAAATTGAAAGAAAGTACAAGTCAAAGTTTTTCAAGCTATTTTCCAGCTGCAAATCTTTAACTATATTTTCAAAATGTGAATGCAGTTCGTAAAGTCTTATATAAACTTGTCGGCACTGAGTCCACTGCATTTTCGCATGTCAGTTGAGTTTGAAGCAAATCTTTAACTATATTTTCAAAATGTGAATGCAGTTTGTAAAGTCTAACATAAAGTTGTAGAAGCACTGAGTCCACTGCTCTTTCGCATGTCAGTTGAGTTTGAAGCACACTCGTGCCACCAGACACCACCAAGTGGGCCCAAATCAGAAGAACGGAAGGGGGAGCCACCCATAGCCAAGCAATTTGTGTCGTTTTTGCCGTCTCATTTGGCACACGGCCAGTGCATTGGGCCAAAATGCAATCGAGTGCACGCCCGTCTGCCAGCCTGCGATTCCGAGAGACTCCGCGTGTCCGGCCCCCTCGCAACTATAAATTACATTCCATTAAAAAATCATGCCGCGGCGCACAAATCAACATCAACTCAATGAACATAAATTGCCAAGACGAGCTGCTGGAGCGAGGGGCTCGTACAAAATGGGGGTGGTGTTGGACAGTCGCTGGGCGGCGCTAACGGATCGATCGACCTTCACATTGGCCGCCATGGCGACGACGACGGCGACAACGCACATGGCCCAAAATGCACACAAACAGGGCCAAAAAGAAAGAGGGGAATGGCCAAGTGACAACAGGACTTTGTACTGAACGGAAAAGCGGTCTACAGTGGGCTTATAAAGTGCCAGATCGGATGAGTTAGGTACAAGATTATATATTAAGAGAAGACTACAATAATTGTTAAGTTAAATGATGCTGTATAAAATAAGAAATATGTTTTCTAAGTTCATAAAATCTACACTGAAGCAACACTTACAAATATTTTCAAAATGAAAGCAACATTTAAGATATTTTATTGTTTTCAGTGTAGAATTTGACCTATCTTAAATTATTACCCTGGCCGATTCATCCATAAATATTTGTTTCCCGCATTTGTCGTAAATCTCGCAGATAGTGCTGCTATCTTAATTGCTCCTGTCCACGGTGCGGCTAACGTAACGCATTTGGGAGCTGTCGGAGTGGATTCCGGTGCCTCGGAGGTTTCCCTTTGATGGCCACTGGTTCTCCAGTGGATCCAGAGTTCGTTTTGAGCTATTTCTGCTGCGTCGGCGTTTGTGACACGCAGTGGGTTTTGTTATTGGGCCCCCGAGTGATGTTTGCAGCTAATTAGAAACGCCCCATACGCCCTCACATTTGGCCAGCAAAAGCAATCTGCAATTACAGCTCGTGGGATGGAGGGAATGTCTCAGGACATGTGCGCTATAAGTGCCAAATGATTTGGCTTTCGGAACGGGCATGTAATTAATGGAGCGTGGCTTGAATTATGCAAAGCTCAATCAACTGCATTTCGCAGACCTGGAATCCCTCTAGCCCAGCCCAAGTCTTTGGCCCTCCATTCACGGTGAGTCCATTTCCGCCCGAACACGTTGTGTGTGCATCCCCATCCACTTCCTCCTCGGCGCCACATGACGTGCCGTTGATATTTATGCCGTCGCCATTGTCGTCTTGTCGTCTCAGTTCTCGGAACCCCATTCACCATCCCCTCCAGCTCAGTATTCAGGACGCAGGACTCGCTTCGCCTTTGAGCGTAATCAGCAACGTGCCAGAGTAAGGTGAAATCACTATCGCACCGCAGGAAGTCGAAGGATACAATGTGTGTTCAATGCACTGAAAATAATGGGGAATCAATGGGGATTTCCACGAATAATAGTTGAACTGAAATAAATAATCATAAAAAATAACTCAGCCATTTAATATGCTAAATTACGATTAATTGCAAACGATTTAATTGCTCTAATGCAATTTTGAGCGTGAACTGTATTTTCCCTTGTGTTTGTTGACGGCAGAGTGATGGGAAGGTGGCGAAAGGCTGCTAGCCATACTGAATCCAGTTTAGAAACGTTGCAGGACGAGATCCTGCCGGCAACGTGATGATGTTTACATCCTATGCAAATACAATTAATTCCACTTTTGTGGACAATCTTTGTGCCAGCAGGTCTGTGAGGGCGAGTGCAAGTGTGACACAGGAAATGTTGACACTGCCACGGGCATTGTAGATCAGGATGCCAAATGCCAGCACCTTTTGTTGGATTTTCCTGCCGCACCCCTTTGTGGCTGTTAGCCCCAGCGAGGGGCACAGTTGCAGACCGACTGTACCACGAACAGTTTGAAAATGCCTTTTTATCTTTAGACGAAGGCAATCAATGACGCAATGGTGTAAACAAGTCGTTCATCCCAGCGCTATAAATCAGACATAGCCTTAGAAGAATCGTAATTAAATTAACTATAATCGAAAATTAAATTCAACACTCAGAAAAACTAGCTTACATAATATATGTATAGGGATCATGCTACAATATTCATAATTTCGTTTATTAGTTTTCGTTTCAAGTGAATCTGAATAATTAATTTTTATGCATTTACCCTATTTTTCCGTGTAGTTTCATTCCCCTACACCATGCTAAAAATCCCTGTGTCATCTTATCGTGGAGTTTCTCTGTCTGGGCGTTGCGCATTTGATTTGGGTGTGATTAAGCGAACTTTGCACCTCGCGAATACCACAAATCCAATTGAAAAGGGATCACGGTGCAGAATTCGAAGTTTGTTGCACGCTGTGCTTACATTTGCATTACCAATAAACGAAATTGTAAATTGAAATGCCTCAAATCTCTCAAAAGGAGTACAAATTCTGTTTTAACCTCAAGGTGTGCGGGTTTACCTTTAGCTATGCTAATATTAACTTCCCAAGGTTATGATCAATTGACTTTCAGTGAAAAACGATTTAAGGTCCCGGAATTTCTTTAATGGTACTATAGTGGTAGCCTTTTGTGCCTTTTCTCAGAGCTAGTAAATTTACATATCCGCAAAAGAAGAAATATGATCAGCGATTATTTTACACCAGGAGAGACGTAGGAGAGACCGTTTATATTATAGACCGTATTTATTATGTATTTACATGTAATCTTCATGATGAAGACGACTTGGTTTGAAGCTCACAGTGCATTCCCAACTGTAACTTAAGCCTGGATGTATGCAAAGCTTTTTTAATCAACCCAATGAAATTAAACCAATTTGGGTTTCTTTTGCTCTTAAGGTTTTTTTATTGAAAGATGTTATTTCAACACCCTTACTTGTATGCTGATGTAAGTTTATTTGTTGTTTTTTATTTCTTGTATATTGGATGTACAGCTGGTTGTTGTTGCCGTTTGTGGTGGTTTTTATTTCACAATAAACTATTTTAAGCTTAATCCTTCCAGTAGTTATTGTATATCCTTCGTTCGTGTCTGTTATATTTTCACATTGCACTTCAAACAATTGTGTGAATAACAACGATATGCAGAATTTGCAACTTGAATAACGTGTAAATTAAAACATGCTTTGATAAATATGTCGGTTAGTCATTGGTACAATATTTCTGTATTTAAATATGTACTGTGATAATGACGTTGCTGCCTTTGTTACTACCTATCGCGTTTTGGATAGAGAATCAGAGATGGATTCAACAAATTCTAGTAACAAGCGTTGTGCCCCAGCACAGTTTAGAAGCCATTGGACACCGAAGTCCAAAGTTGAATATATAAATTCATATATTTCTTTTTAGTATTTTGCAACAACAAGTTCTCGTTTAACAATGTAAATATATGTATATAATGTTAATAAAGTTGTTTTGGGGGCTTTTCGGGTTTATTGTAATGTGTTTGTTTATTCTCGTCATTTGTTTCACTTATACTTATCAATCATAAATATAAAGTTTAATAATAATAATAATGGTAAAACATCGATTTTCATAGTGGATCTTTTTATAAAACATTAAAAAATTCAAAAACTTTGTGCGACTTCAATGATTCAAGCCTTAAACATTTAGGTGTTGTTGATAGTGATTGCTGTTGTTTTCACCATTAAATGTGTTTTTAGCCTAGCGATTTACGACATATCTTTTTGGATTCATTGAAATCTTGCATAATCATAATAATATAATAGAAATTGAATAACTTCAACAATAATAGGTTCATGTGCTTAAAACTAAAGATAAAATTGCTTCTCCATCGAACATATGCATTCCTTTCTTCTGCACTCATCATTTAGTTGTTCTCTAAAATAATGTTATAGTATAATAAACTTGCAAAAAATGTCACGTACTACATATATATAACATGTTTTGAAAGTGTAATCGTTCATCTCTTTTTTTTTGGTTATTTTTTGTAATGCTTGCTTTGCTTAGCTCTCGAAACTAAGGTAAAAATAAACAAATCTGCCAAATATTTCCAGCAATCTGCTCCGTAGTTTTTTTTTTATTTAGTTGCGTGTAGCCAAGGTCCGCCCAAACGCCTTAGTAGGCGTGGTTGGCCACGAACAGGGATCCGGATCCGGCACCAGCGCTTCCGGCAACGTACTTGCCCTGAGCGGCATCACCGTTGGCCTGGGGGTGGGTAAAGAGAGGGGGGAAAATTGATTAATTTCGTTCTGCATAATATCGTGGAAAATACGAAGCCTAATGGGAACTGGGAAATGCCTACTCCTAATTATTACTTAGTTGTAACTTGGCGAGCCGCAGCAGAAAAGTTTTTCGGCCAGCTTGAAAAGTTTTCACACTGATTTTTGCTGCGCTCGAAAAACTTTTGCCACTTTTTCCACCTGCGGCAAATTTATAGAAACTTTCCAAGCGTACCGAATACATGCTGCGTAGTGCGGAAAGTTTTTGAAAATTTAATTTAGCAAGTTCTTTGGATGAAAATTATGATTCGATTATATATAAGTAACAGCGCGCAGACCATATTTTGCGTTGCTTACAGCTCAACTGTCAGGTACAGATATTCAGAGTAATTATTCTAATTAACAGTAGGAAGTTTGCAACAGGCATTAAACTTTAATTTTAATAAAAAATATTGAAAATTAAACTAAAGTAAACAAAATCATAAACACGGCACATTAAGAAATATATAATTTATTTCTCTTCGTCAATATAAAATAAATGTTTCAGTGTCAAAAATATTTGCTTTAAGATCTAGTCAGTTTATGCGGTAAAAGGTATACGAAAGGCTAAAAGGAATATATGTGCAGTTCCATTGCTGTAGGAATGTAAATGCCTCCCGTCTCAGTCCAGCTGTGGGCCTCGATCTGTAACTCTTGCGGATTATCTGCACTCGGGTTGGGAGGATATAGCTTCGCTCGATTCTGACTCGGGATTAGTGCGTGGCATTTAGGACTTAGTACTTGTGCTGGGCGACAAAGAGGTTGGCATTGCCGGCAAACGACGGAATTGAGCCGGGCACGTAAATACCCTGGCAGGCCTGGGAATTGGCCTGTGGAAGCGGGAGGAGAGCGGGATTTTGGTTGGGATTAATCAGAGTTTGGGCTTTTGGGATTAGGTTTAGAGCAAGCGAAGCATGAGTGACGTGAGTATGTTGTATGTTAAAGGCGTTTGCGATAAGTCGGTTTTAGTTAAATGCTGCTGTTAAATGTTAGGTCTTGAGTTACCCCAATAAAGCTCGTTCTTCGCCATCAAAAGGCAGCAATTCTTCTTCTCACTGTTCAGTACTTGTGATCATCCACATGCAAAGTATCTTTACCAGCGAACCCCTTGACCGATCCAGCTGTATAGTTACCACAAGCCGCCTCACTGTTAGCCTAGCCATGATGAATATGTGATAATTGATGATGAAATTAATGGAAAATGTACAAAGGCGTTATAAGGAGTTATAAATTAGGAAAGGTGAGGAAAAGGCGGTTTTAAATAGATTAGGTTTGGATAATGGATAGCAATAATTTGAATAGGAGAAACATTGTGGTATAAGAATTGGAAATGGGATCAATGGTTGGGATTATAATAATATTCCTTAACCTTTGCAATACTCTCATCCGAAGCAAATACCTGACACTTGCAATACATACACCACTTAAATTGCTAACTACAACCAGTCTTACATAGATACAACTATCTGAGGACTCACCTTGGCGCGCTTGAGCAGCTCGTTCTGGCCGGCGGCGATGTTCTCCTTCTTTCCGGCCCAGGCACGCAGGACGGAGGCCTGGAGGGCACGACCGTACGAGAAGGTGAGGGCCCATGGGCGGATGAGGGGAACGTTGTTGATGGCGCTCAGGTTGACGGTGGCCTCCTCCTCGGACTGACCTCCAGACAGGAAGGTCACGCCTGTAGACAAGCAATCGATTAGATAGGATTCATTGAACAACCAAGTGCGATTTGAAGAACTCAAGGTGCAAGTATTCCAATCCAGAGAATACAGAGATACCTGTTCTTCAAGGCAGTTGGCTTTGATGACTCACCGGTGACGGCGGCGGGAACGGTGCGGCGCAGAGCCTGCACGGTGGCCAGGGCGATCTCCTCGGGGGTGTTCTTCTTGGCCGACTGACCGGCGGTGACCATGTTGGGCTTCAGCAGAGTACCCTCCAGGTAGACGTGGTGGTCGCTCAGGGCCTTGTAGACGGCGGCCAGGACGGTCTCGGTGACCTTCTGGGCGCGGTCCAGATCGTGATCGCCATCGGGCAGAACCTCGGGCTCCACAATTGGGACGATGCGCTGCGACTGGCAGATGGAGGCGTAGCGGGCCAGGACATTGGCGTTCTCCAGGATCGACTGGTAGGATGGGGTGTTCTTGCCGATCTTCAGGACGCAACGCCACTTGGCGAAATCGCAACCGTCCTTCTTGTACTGGGCGCAACGGGCGGCCAGATCATCCAGACCCTGGGTGGTGACCTCATCCTCGGAGCCGAACAGTGGGACCACACCCTTGTCGACCTTGATGCCCAGAATGATGCCCTTCTTCTTCAGGATATCGGCGAAGGGGGTGCCATCGTCGGCCTTCTGGTAGAGGGTCTCGTGGAACAGGATCACTCCGGAGATGTTCTCGGCCAGCTTGGGGTCAGTGCTGAACAACAGCTGACGGTAGGCACGGCGGTTGTCCTCGGTGTTCTCCACGCCGATGTCCTGCAGACGCTTGCCCATGGTTGGGCCGGACTCGTCGGCGGCGAGGATTCCCTTGCCGGGGGCCACGATACGCTGGGCGATGTCGCGGAGCTCATCCTGCAGCTCCTTGCTGGGGTAGTTGAAGTAGGTGGTCATTTTTGAGATTCGAGTGTAGTTCTGCAGCACGCAAATCCATTTGCATTTGAGTCGATGCGGAGTTGTTGGTGTTGTTTGGTTTGATGAAAAAGAGAAGCGGACATTGGATGTTAGAAATTTAGCTATCGTATTCCGAAGAGGCGTGGATGATAAGAAACCATTGTGTAAGCACAGAATTTTGAAATCGTTTGGGGTAAAAAATAAGAACTTAAAATTTTGACAGTTTTTTTTTTGGGAAATATATAACCCGCACACTCTGACAACCCAAATGCAATTGTTCAAAGTCACATATGATTTTACACAAATAATTTTTAGATAACAAAGGCTACTGATTTACCTAACTGACCTAATTTTTATTTCAGTAAAATAAAAGCAATATTTTTAAAGGTCAAGTCTTTGAAAAAGAAATTCCGAATGAACCGATTAGACACATTGAGTCATATGCGGTGTTATATCATCTTCTGTTCAGTGTCAGGTCAATGTCACTGCTATTTTTCGTAATTCATGAATATTTTTCCATTGAAGATAATAAATGCTTTGCATGGCAGTGTTTTCCACAGCTGATTTGTTGGCGAAGAGCGTGTAATTGAACGAGATAAAGGCGCATGCTCCGAAAACGTGCTTTTCTCTATATCTACAGCTCTTCTCTCTCACTTTTTTTTTAGGATTATCCCACACTCTCAACATTCACACACAAAATGTTGCCTTTTTATAAAGCTTTTTTAGGGTTCCCACAGGCATCAATGAATATTTGGAAAAATTCTCTTGCAATAAATATCAATGCACTGTTTCGTTTTGCTAGCTTCGAACTATTTTATATTGTCTGTAATTTGTTATTTACTATTTGCAGAAACCGAACAATTAATTTAACCTTAGTGCACAAGGAAAAAACCGAACCAACCTCGACGATGAATTTTCAGTAACTGAGCAATGTCGCGGAAACCTCGGCAATAATTCCCTGTGATGTAATCAAAGTCATGGAGTCTCCCCTCTCGCTCTTACTGCCTGCATCTGTCTCGCTTCCACCCGCATAATGCGTGACGTGGAAACTTTCACTTTTATCATCGCTGCTGCTGCTCTGCCGCTGCAGGCAGCGACGGCAACGCAGGGCGCATGTATTTTCGCTTGACATTGAACAAGGTCAAGCAACAAGCCTTAGCAACAAATGTTGCCAGCGAAATTTGTTGCTTACGAAATGCGAATAGAAATTGTTGAAAACCGAAAGTCGTGTGGCGCGTGTGAAGTGCGATAGAGATAGAGATAGCTATAGCCAGTGCGAAAGAGACCGAAAAGTATCCAGCAATATGTAGATACAGATGCGAAATCCCTCCGATGACTAAAAACTCAGTTTATACTTGTTTGACATTGACAGTGAGCCAAGGACTGGAATGGCATTAATGTCAGGTTATAGATTAGGCCTCCGCAACTTATCACGAAATATTGTTTACCACATCGCCCACATTTCCCACGCCATATATTTAACACTTTGTACACACGTGAATAGCTTGTGGTCCCTAAACTGAACAGATATACTTTATAATAACCTGAATTTGACCTTTATAACTTGACACTTATAATAAATACTACACATAATATATACTATATCTCTAAAATACAAATTATATTTTGTATAATTTAATTTTATTATATAGCTGTATATATCGATATCTGTATATCAAAACACTCTGCACAGAACGACACTAAGTATGTACACCTTTATCTATAGAATGAGTTATCTATAGATGCTTCGGATTCACTCAGGAGACAACACCCACCTACACTTGCCGGCAATCAATCGAAGACTGAAATGTTTCGGAAACTAGGCGAAATATATACGATGACAAAATAGAAGGAGGAACGAAGAGCAGCCAACGCATGACAACAAAAAACAATCAAAATAAATTTACGCTCCTATCAAGAGACAGTATATAAAAATAAACCGACACATGTCCGTCTATATGTATTCGTGAGCTGGCACAAAAAACAAGCTGATAAAAAACGACTAACAAAAAGTTCCATGGAATATGGTAGAAGTTGCTCCGGAAAGATGAACAAACAAGTTATACTTGTGCTCGCATTTTGTATCTGCTATCAGTAAAAATTTTGAATCGAAAACGACAAAAAAACGAGCCCCCAGTGGCGTTGGTGTTTTGGTTCCAAAGGTTTCGCATTATCATAACGAGATTTTAGGTCCGGCCTCCTCGACCGCAGACAGTGGGTCAAAAGAACATCCACCAGGGGAGATAATACTACTACATGTGTAACAACCACTAACTGACGTCAACTGATTAGCTTTGAACACGGGTGGTTGTTATTATGCATATTATAAAAACTACTCTGGAAATAGGCAACTTTAAGCACGTACATCCATACTTTTGTCTATCTACTTGCCCTTCTTAAGTGACCCCAATAACTTTGTTTATTCGAATGTATCTTATCTAGTCTTACTTGATCGATCAACTTATACTTTATTACTAATAATCCAAAATCAAATAATTCTACAATATTCTTTGAAAAAATTTCTATAATAAATTCTTATAAGAAGCTGCTAGTAAAGTGTATAAAAAAAACACAAATTCCTGAAACATCGTATGGTTAACAATAAGTTGTTCTTAATGTTCTAAGCTCTTCTTGAAAATAATAGTCAGGTTGACCTTCAAAAGAAGTCCTTGCTACTCCAAAACTGGTTTTCTGTAGGTTCCAAAACAACCCCTAAGCCTGTGCCCCTCTTTTCTCATTTGCACACCCTAAATGTTTGTATAACTTTTCTCTTTCATTGAAAGCTAAATTAAAAGGTAGGTACCAAATGCAATAGAGGAAAAACATATAGAGAACAACATGAGAAGACGTCAACAAACCTATGAATTTACAATGACGTTGACTAATTGAAGTCTAAGCGAGAGAGCGATAGGAAAATGTATGTATTTCCCGATGCATAGTACATGCATTTAGCATTTATAAAGAAAACTATTTATAAGAAAAACCGCAGCGACGACTACAAATTGCAGTTGAAACGCTGCCAATAAGCAAATGAACTCGAATGGAAGAGCGCGTGAAAAGTGGGAATGCACAGTAAGAGAGCCGGTTGAGCCGGTAGAGAAAACTACTACTACTACTACCACTACCACTACCACTTCGTGAGCCAAAAGTCACCCGATAAGGTTTCTTATCGCCTGCACTTCTCGTAGCCCCCCTCCCCCCACCGCTCCTTTAACCGCAGTGCATAGGTCAACAACACTCGGCGGCCACAAGGTTCCAGAACTTGTCATAAAAGTTTAGAGCACGCGGAAATTGTGAGATTAGAGAGTAATTAAACTACATTCGAATACGCACTCACTAACTCGCCTGCAGATGCGGTGCTGCTCTGTGGATTTGGATTACGAAACAGCCAGAGAAATGGGAACGATTACGCGACTTTTCTTTAACTGCACTGCCACCGCCAGTGGGGGAAATATATTTGAATTTTTTTGTAGGTGCTCAGGGGTTCTGGTTTAATACACTGCGTATCACGCCCACTCACCGAACTGGAAACTGAATCTGGGATGTGGTGATTAGCTGCTGGCTACTGGCTGGGTCCGCTGCTGCTGCTGCACTGGAGGAGAGCGGTTAACGCTTTTATTTTCGGCCCGAGTCGCTGCTGCTGTCGCTGTTGAAGTCGCTGCCGATGCCTCTGCTGCCGCTGACTGCGCCGTCAACGTGAAATTCCAAAGCGAAATAAGCGAGACATGCCGAGCGAGACCCCAAAAGGTTGTTTGGAGGTCGTCGCCGGCGGTGTTGGGCAACCGACTGAGCCAAGCGCTAAAAATGCCCAGATCCCCAAACGGACTGTATCCAAAAAAAAGCTCATGTCAAGAGCTTTTAGTGGGGGATGCAACCTACCAGATAATAGTTCGCTATAAGTTGGAGGTTATACAAAAGCTTTGAGCTGCTTTAGCTTTAGATTGGCGGCAAGAATTTAAATAAAAAATCAAATATTTGTCTTTAAAGCGTGTTTGTAAAGGAAAGTTAATTAAGTATTATAAGATCTCAATATCTATTCAATATGGATTTTAGTTAAATAGCAATGATATGTAATAGCAATGTGCAATGTGTATGTAATAGTAATAAAAGGTGTTGCTGGATTAAATCATTCAGTTGTAAAGTACGTTCAATGGGTGAGCTAAAGGTCTGGCTAACCTTTCTTATCCTATATTTAAAAAACCATCAAAAAAGGAAGTGATATCTTTACAAATATTTGTATCTGATAACCTATCAACCACATTTCCTATTCTACTTAAGCAGTTGCCAGTGGAAAAGGGGGATAGAATAATTAATTTGGCGTATTTTAACCTTAATTACGAGCGACCTGCTTTCCTCGGGGCGGTCAATGAATTTTTCGTGACCATCAGCATCAGGCGCTCCAGAAGCAGCGCAGCAAAAACGAGGGGTGCCAGGAGCAGCAGCTAGGATAAGCGACTTTCACGCCATGCCTGACCTCCTGCAATGTTAAAGGACTCAACCCCCCTCTGGCACTGCAAACAGCTGATTGAGAGTGCAAACGTTAAGAAAATATCCCCTTATTTTGCCATACAATTTCCTTGGGTAAAAGAGAAATGTGTGCTCTTCAAAGTGGCCCAATGTGACTTTGGCACAGTTTTTTTAATGAAAAATATTACTGAAGAGCAGGATATAACATTTAATGGATTTCAGTTAGTTCATAGACTATTTATGCTTAGTTTTCTTTAGTTAAAGTGATATAATAGCGAAATATTAATGCAATAATATGCTTACCTAATGAAGGAACCTTAGCCAAAGTGCTCTTCATTGTCCTCGCTCTCTGCGCCTCGTGGCTTCGTCCTTCGTCCTTTTTCGGTTTTCGTGCCTGCCTCACTCGCTTCCCAGTTTCGTTTGGGGATTCTGGTTCAGTTTTCAGTTCGAATTCGTGCGTCGGCCGGTCGAGTTGTGTGCCAAACGCTCGGCACCTGTCGCCCAACACGTGTTGCGTTCCACTTGCGCTGCGCGTCGTCTCCTTCGCTTCTCACCCGCGTACACCGCGGCGTATACGTTACGTACTGTGGTGCAGCCAAAGCGAAATAATATCTGATTATTCTAGTTATGTGAACCGAAAGTGGAGTGCATGAGAGTCTGAAATTCAAGCACAAGCAGTGTTTTAACTCTAATTAAATTATAGAGGAAGTACGCAAAATAGGAGTGAGTTCGTGGCTCAGAAGAATGATAAATAGTTTTCCCCGTTTTGGTAAGAAACTCAGTTCAATTTGGTACATATACAAATTATGTTTGGATCAGTTTATTAGGAATCATATTTGAAGCTACACAACACATTTTAATTTCCTAAACTAAAACTCATGGTAAAATTGCAAAATTAAATTCTATGTTAAATATTAGGGTTTAAAGACAATTTTTTATTGAGTATTTTATTACATATTTATTAGGCTACCATACTTATCTAGCCTTCCCTTTAAAAATCGCTTGAATAAGTTCTCCTTTTAAATTCCATGTTACTTTTTGTAAAGATTCCCAAAAAGCGAAAGAATGTGTGCAACAAAGAATGCAAAATAGTTCTTCCTTGGCTTGCTGATGCTGAGTATTCAGCATACATACCAATATGGGTTTCGTATGCAGATTTCTGCCAGCCAGAGTCATAATATTGAGCAATTGATGAGAGCGCGTTTAGCTTGGGTTTGTGGCACTTGGCTCATTAATATGCGGAAGGCGACACAAAACACACCCCCGCGCCACCTCCCACACACATACATACACATACACACACACTCGGGGAAAATCCTCCCCTTCCCTAAACTTGTGTCTGTGTTTTGTCTCGTCCTCATCTGCATTTGCCCGAAATGAGAATGAGAATGAAAATGAGAATGAGTATCCTATAACCGACTGAGCAGCATCCTGCGTGCTGATGATAATGTTGATTCCTGCCTTCCGCAACAATTTGCTTTGAACCTAATCCGCCCCTTTTTCGGCCACGCCCTGTGGCAATAGCTTTTCCTAAACTGGAAACTCAAACCAGTCTTCGGCTCACATTTCACTAGCTTTTGTTGTGGCATTTATAAATGCTTGTTACCTTTCCTCATCTCATTTTTAGTCTTGGTCGGGACAAAGTGTTTATGGTCTCTGGCAGTTTGAATTTTGTGGCTTGGATCAGGAATCCCTCTTGAAAGGATACAAATTGCGTTTTCCTATTATTTGTCAGTCTAGATTTGCAAAGCTATTTGAAGATTGAGTTCAATTAAATAGAGAACGCCATTCAATGGAGCAGTATCCGATATGAATCGAAAATTCAGGCATTGCAAACTAATTACTTTTTACTTTATGTATAAAGTTTTTCGATTGGAAAATTGTGGATAAAATCTCAAGCGTAAAAATTCCCAAAAATGTATACTTTCCATTCAAGAATTCATGTATTGGCTCAAGTGTGTTAGTTTTGAAAGGCAAATCTAATTAATCGGATGACAAAAGATGAATAAAAAAAGAAACTTTGTATTGTAAGTTCTTACTCTTTAATTTTATGCTCTACTGCTCATTATTTGGACATCTGCTGGGCAACTCGGTCCCTCATTAGTTGTGGCATGCCGCAACATATGTCGTTTTATTTTGGGTCAACCAATTTTTTGAGGGATTCATTTGATTCTTACGCTTGCAATTGGCCTCCACTCGAGCCTAAATTATGCATACAAAAAAGGGGAAATAAAAACAATAAAGGGGAGACCCGCCGTAGGCGAAGGTCGAGGCAAATCAAACAAATGGCAAGAAACATGAAAATGTTGTAAAATAATTTCAATTCATTCTAAGGCCATTTGGCATGCCTCTGGGTTCGTTGTCATTCCACTGGTATTTGTGCGGTTTGCTGCTGCCGCTTTTCCGGTCCTCGAAAAAATCCCATTCAATTTCTGTGTTCAGTTTCGCTTGTTTGCGAACAAACAAGAATGAGCTTCTATCGTTGTACGTAGAAGCACAATACACCGACACATGTGTAGGACATCCTTGTTAAAGTTTGATTTGAGCCCTTTGTATTTCTAATATTATTTCATTTCGCCATATGGGCACCGCCTCTTTTAATTTATGAATCCATCTATATTTAGATGCATTGTAAAAAGTTACCATTTCGGAAAGTTTAAACCGTGTGTAATAATGGCTTTTCATATTATTGGTATCAACTTAGGTAGAGATATCATATTTGGCATGTACCAATTTTACATCTACTTAAAATTACCATAACAAGCTGGCTCATATTGCGCACGTGCGTTAACAGAAATTCTCCTGCTCAACGTTCTGAACAATAATCTTCTAGGAATTAATTTGGGTTTCTTCTCCACCCACTTAGGGAATTTGTCTGGTCATGCGATCAGCTGCTATTACCAAGACTTTTAATGATACGTTTTATTATCCTTGTAAAATTGAATAAGCATAAACCAGAAGAAATTCCAGTATGGCCTCCAGCAACAGCGGCATTATGGGTGGGAAACCTTATCACAGTGGGTGGCTGGTGGCATTCCTGCCGAGCTTACAAATCCCAAAACCTCCTTGAAGCTACCGACATTTTCTCGACGGGGTGATGGTGGGTGCTATTCGCATTGACTGTTTGCTACAATTCGCTAGTGAATGGAATTTAGAGCTGAATGAAAGGAAGTCGGGGGGTTTGATTATAAATAACGTAAAGTAAGCGCACATGAATGCATTTTGATTGTCTGCTGTAGTTTACGGCACGTTTCCCTTATTTTTTGCCGCTTCTGCTGCTGCTTTTGGTTCTGGTTCTGCTTGTGGAGTTGTGAGGAAAAATGGAAATGAAAGACGACAAACTCAAACTCGCTCGGCAGTATCTGTGGGCGATGGGGGCGTGGCGACTTCCTTAAATGGTGCACTAATGTAGAAAAGAAAAGCATTTTTATATTTATTTGCTTGCCACTTTGCATGGAAATTCCAACTGCAACGAGGACATCGCATTTCCTTACTGCAATTTTCCAACGCGCGCACTCCGGTTTCTTCATAGCCAACCCCCCCCAACCCCCTGTTTTCCTTATTTTTCCCATACTTCCTACTCGTCTCGCTTTCTTTTCTTCATCCCTACGTTCGTTATTTTTTTGAGGCCATACAAAATAATGTTTCATGTTGCAATAAATGTACGATTCAGTCCGCGCACCCTTGTCATTTCCCAGGAACCCCCATCGTTCGTTCCGGCATATCCCTACACCCATGCCCCCCACTCAGGCACTCAGCAAAAAATGCATACGAGTATATGAAATAAAGGCAGGGCACATTCATTGCTCATACGCAGCGTTGCACGCAGTTATCCTTGCGCTCATTTTGTCGTGTGTCTGCATTTGTATGGCGCTCACTTTTGAGCAGAATACGATTTATTAAGCCACCAGTCATATTTAATATTCCTCAATAGGCCTTAAATTACATACTACTTTCGGACTTCAGTTATAAATTCGATTTATCGATCTTAAAGTATCTGATTTCTTACAGATATAGTTTATACATAGTAGCTGTAACAAGAAATGTTTTCTTGAGCAACAAAAGCTATAGCTCCTAGTTTTTATTACCACTGGTGAAATATTAAATTCACTTGTACGTAATCACAGGATTACATTCATTTTTGCTTCAGCTCTTCAGTTGGCTTTTCCCCTTGCTGTAAACGAGACCTCTTCAATTTAATTAAATATCCCATGTTGTGGCTCTTAATTTCGGTTTACATGCCGGCTGTTTTAAGGCATCAATGTTTAATGAAGCGCCAAACGTTTTCGATTTCACAGAGCCGTCTTTTGTTTGTCGTCCTTCGTCGTCCTTTGCTTCCTGTTAACCCAACTGGGTCTAATTTGGCTTCCTTTTCTCTGTTGTTGTATTAATAATTCGTGCGTTGCGTTTCGGTCACGTTTTGCATGTCGCAAAATATTCGTGGCGCGTTGCCCTTGTCAATGTTGTCATTTCCTGCTCATCGTCGACTCTGTTGATTTTTGCATAATTTCTGTTTGGCCAGATAGCTTTAACAGCACAACCTCGCCGCAATGGAAATATGGTGAAGGAGAAAATCGAATCTCCAAGAAACCGAATCCATAATCAGTACCAGAAATGGAAGGAAAGACAGAGCAGATAAGGTATCGTCGTAGTTTTCTGTAGCGGAATGTTTTCATTTTGTTCGGAGGCATCAGAGCATGAAAATCAACATTCTGGTTTCCAATGGCCCCTCGCTCTGAACTCAACTTCTATTTCTATGTGACCTGCAGAGTGCAGCACCAACAGTTGGCACATGAAAATGAAAATATGGGGGACAAATAAAAATGGAAAAATGCAGAAAAGAAGCGAGTGTTAACATAATCACAAGAGGAATAAAAATGTTGGTTTGTTCAGCAAACTGAGAGGATTAAGAATGCTTACTTTGCGGAAAACAATTTTGGTTAGCTGTATTATTAAAGACCAGTGAACTTGTTCTGCTTTTATTAAAGATGCGTTTAGGGTTTACTTTAATACTTCTATGGCAAATATAATCCAACTTAAAGTTGCATTTGTCAATGCAATGACTTTACCATGCAGCAAAAATGGCTTCAGATAAAATAGTTTTAAGTACGAACAGCTTAAATACCTGTTGGCTGAACATTTCCATTTGCTCAGCTTACCATTTCATTTTGGCCATTACGTTGCTCGACTTGGTGGCCAAGTTCTGTGTGGAAAACTATTAAAGTAGTTTAGCTTAGTTTCCCTGTTTCGGGGCAAAACTTTAATTTCACTTTCTGGGACAAAGAATATATAAATATTTACCCACTTGGCCCGCTTTGCCTTGGCATACGGGGCTTCAATTTCTTGGGGAAATATTTAGAACTTCGCTCTCTCGATTTTCCCCTGGCTTCGGCTTCTTCGCTTAGTTCTCTGCCACCTGCCAGGCTGAAGCCAAAGTTTATGTCGTATGCGAATAAAAACTACCAAAATAAAATCGTATGGATAAAGTATTTCCCTCGCAGAACTTTTCTGCCGAACATCGGGGGAACTATTTAAATTTTCTATGATTTCTTTTTTGGGGTTCGGTGATACGCTGGCTTAAAAAAAAAAAAAAGAAATGGAGAGGAAACTTTCCTATAAATAATTTTGCATTTTTATTGTGCATTTTATGCATTTTGTGCGCGATTTCGATTTGAAGTTGGGCTCTGAAATAAATATGAAAAGTTTTATTTATGTTTGTGGGGTGGCAAAGCCAGCAAAAAAGGGGGCCTGGCTTTGGAGCTCAGTTTGTGTTCGGGGCCAGGAGCTATTCGGTATTTGGTAGCACAGCCGTGGGCGTTATATTTATGACATTTGTTTGCCAACAACTTTCAATAGCTCAATCACGCCACCCGCACATGCAATAGGCTAAGCAAATGCCCCGGCTTTGAAACACCAGGCATGGGTAAAAAGGACTCTTTCTAAAAGTAAACAAGCTAGCTTTCAGATTTAGGATTTCTTGATGTTTGAAAATAATATTTTAATGGCGTTATTGAGGCTTGAGGAAAGTGTGACTTTGACGTACGAGCTTATCGGTTATAAAGTAGTGCGTCTAAGCTTATTTAAAAATATATTCTATAGCAATCCATAACTTATAAAGTGTTTCATTATACTTTTCAGCTAGAAGGCGGAACACCATCAATGTGAGTGCTGCGGAGTGCGTGCTCTTCCACTAGAGCTCCGTGCCGCTCGGGGGCAATGAAATCGCGGAAGCTGCCAAAGGGCTTCGTGCTTTGTGGCCTCAACTGTTTGACCTTTGTCTACTTCCCGCTCGTCCTGCCCATCCTGCGATGCTCGGCCGGAGCGGCGTCGTCGGCCAGCGGCGGTGGCTCAAAGAACGCCGACGACTTCGACTACCGGATGCAGCGGGTGCGGAATGTCCTCAAGGAAGTGCCCCTCATCGACGGACACAACGATCTGCCGTGGAATATACGCAAGTTTCTGAAGAACCAGCTGAAGGACTTCCACTTTGGCGGCGATCTGCGGGAACTGGCTCCCTGGTCGTCGAGTGCCTGGAGTCACACAGATCTGCGTCGCCTGAAGGAGGGCATGGTCTCAGCTCAGTTCTGGTCCGCCTACGCCCCCTGCTCATCCCAGCATCTGGATGCAGTGCAGCTGACGCTGGAGCAGATCGACCTCATACGTCGACTTGTTCAGCTCTATCCGCATCACATGGCACTGGTCACGACTGCCACTGGCATCGAACAGACGCACCGGACTGGCAAGATAGCCAGTCTCATTGGCGTGGAGGGCGGACATGCCATCGGCACCAGCCTGAGTGTCCTGCGAATGTTCTACCAGCTGGGCGCCAGATACTTGACTCTCACACACACCTGCAATACACCTTGGTAGGTTAAGCCTTATTAACTTTATTAACTTTATTGTGTCATACTTTCTTGTCTTAGGGCGGACTGCTGCAAAGTTGACGAACCTGGAAAGTACCCGCACATAGGCGGTCTTTCGCAGTTCGGCAAGGTGAGATGTTCCCCCGCAAGACAATCCACACTGTAATCCTAATCAATTGCAATTCCAATCGAGCAGCTGGTGGTCAAGGAGATGAACCGACTGGGCATGATTGTGGATCTGTCCCACGTCTCGGTGCCCACGATGCTGGATGCGCTGGCCGCCTCGAGGGCTCCGTTAATATTCTCGCACTCCTCGGCGCACGCCATCTGCAATAGTTCCCGCAATGTACCCGATCATGTCCTGCAACGCATTGTGAGTCCATTATGGCGACATTAATCTGGGGGCACATTAATCTATATATACCCTATACCCCATTCCGATTCCACATCCACGTCCACATCCAATGCAGGCAATAAACGGCGGTCTGGTTATGGTGGCCTTTTATCCGCATTTCGTCAGCTGCTCGGGACAGGCGACATTGCACGATGTTGTGGGTAGGTGGCCTTTGGCCCAGTGGCTCTTCCGCCACTGGGTGTTTGGTGTTTGGTGTTTGGTGGTGCACTATTAATCTTTAAACTTGTGCTTTTTGGGTCCACCCCCCAGCGCATATCAACCACATAAGGGAGGTGGCCGGCATCGATCATGTTGGCATTGGAGCTGGCTACGACGGAGTCAACTTGTAAGTAGGGGAACTTTTCGCCCGCACTGCGGCTTCAATTACATTTCATTTCATTTGCCAAATTATGGTCTCTCTATCGTTCTATTTCTCGACTTTCTTCGCTCTCTCCCTCTCTGCTTTCTATGCTTTCTCTGCTTTCCACTTAAGAGTGCCCAAAGGACTGGAGGATGTGTCCAAATATCCGCATCTTTTTGCTGCCCTGCTCGAGTCTGATAAATGGTCGGAGGAGGATATTGCCAAGTTGGCTGGCAGGAATCTAATACGTGTATTCAAGGAAGTCGAAGCGGTGAGTCCACAGCAAAAAACGTACCGAAATTGCACACTTTTCTCTGGCATTTTTCTATTGTTCATCGGGCTGTCCCCTAAAGGATGCTTAGATACTCTGACAAAGGGTGTTGGAAACTTTCAAATTGAAGGGGTGAGCAATTAGAGTTGCAAAGAAAATCCTGTCAGTTCTTTTGTTCTACAGTCATTCAATAAGCTGAGTTTAAGCTCTTAAGAAAAGATATATTTAACAAGAGATATTGTATAGAGACATAATTTTTTGTAAAATGTAATGAAATACTTAAAAGTAACCAAAGCGTCAGGCTTTGTATAATATGAATCCATTGTGGCATATGTTTTGTGAAACTAAAAGTATATTAGAAATATCCCAGAGCTAACCAGACTTTGGCTCTAAGTACGTTGCCGTAGTATTAAAACTTGCGTCCAAAGCGATATTATTTTTCCTTATATTTTTTCTAGGTATTAGGCGCGTACCTGACCGACTTAAAGTCGAAGCCAGTCTCAGAACTAAACACACATTTTGCAGCAAACAAACAAAGAAGCTGGGAAAAGGACATTGGTATGGCATCCTCGGCCTCTGCTTTTCTCTTTCTCTCCCTCGGCTGTTATTGCAGTTGGAAAATTCCTTTCGCAAGGATAAAAGGAATAATGTGGCTTTGCAATGGAATTTGCACATACTTGAAGAGCAAGAGGAGGAGGATGATGGAGAGGTTAATGGGGAACTGGAAGGATAACTGGGAGGAGAGCTGGCAGGACATTGGCTTGACGTCGAAAAGACGCAAGTTGTGAAATAATTTTAAAAGGATTTTCAAATGCTTATTCCGATATTTATACACGAGCCTGACCATCGCAACCGAAGCAACAGCTTCACCCTGCAGTTTGTTTGCAGGATGCGGTCAGCTTGTTTGCCGTCTGCTCTCCGACTGGATGCAGCTTATGGTCCTGCGAAAGGGATTGGGATTTGGCTTGGCTCGGGAATTTCTTTCACTGCTCCACGATGACTATGTCTATGTCTGGGCGGGCACTCCAAGCTCAAGCAGCATTCAATTTAGATCAATAGGGGATGGGCCAGAGCCCCTCTCTAGGAAGTTACTCCTCGGCATTGAACGGCACTCGAGCGCAGGCTAGTACCAGTTCAAAGACTTGGAAGTGGGTTTGTTTTTCAGTTCAATGGTTGGAGTAGATAGTTGGATAGTTGGGTGCTTGGACGGTTCGACGCATGAATGGATGGATAGATGTATGACTAAACGATGTGGACTATACTGCAGCCTGCTTAAATAAGCTTGTGTGCTTACTGCTTTTGAATTGTAAAATGGTAAAAATGCACTTCAAATTAACTGATAGGCTGAGTGCAATGGCAATTAAATGGTGGTATAGTTTAACATGCTTGTTATTTTCTCATTAAATCCAAGATGTTATGATGAAGAACCTGATATCCTGATTGAGTTTATGTGAATTTTTCCCTCTGCTTCCTAAATCAAAATCCTTTAATAATGGCCATTTTTAGCTTGGTCAAGTTGCTCCTTTTGCTGAGATAATTTTAAGATTTGATATGAAAAATAAATCATATGCCGCGTGAACCATGACCAAGCTCCGAGATTTCATTGCTTTTGCTGATTACGAAAACCTCCGCCACGTTTCACCCATTCTAAACCCCATTTTGACCAAGTTGAGAAAGAGATGCCGCAGCATTTTTTAATTTAGCTCTTGTCTCTCGCTGACTGAGAGGCGACCCGGCAAACTTTAATCATATTCTCGCGGCGTCTCCGCAGTCTCTACATTGTAATTAGTTTTAGTTCAGAGCGGCTGTATAATACGTAGAAATACTTAATGTCCGTTATTACAAGGCCTTGCGAGGGGCTCTTACCCCATCAGAGGGAAAAAGGTAATGAAAATGGTAACAGCATAAAAATAAGGCTACAAAAGTATTGCCTACTTTGCAGCGCGACTGATTAAAATCGCTGAGTTTTTATTGCGCTTTGCACTCAGCAAGCAACCATATAGCACAATACACTCGTTTCTTTTTTCATTTTTACTGCTGTTTATTACATGGCCATAATGCTCATTAAGAATTGTATTTTAATACGTTTCTGTTTGCTTCTGTATATTTTCGCCCTTTTTTTTCCATCCGTTTGCGGTAAAAAGTAATTAAAAATGTTACCCAACGCCTTTTATCTTGGGCCAAAAAGCCCAGAGCATTGCAAATTAAGCCAGGCCATATATACTTATCGCAATGACATTTGCCTTTGTTTTGCATCAGCGGCCCAAGACTCCAGTTCATTGAACCGAACTCGAAATCCCCCAATTCAATTCTGGGAGCGGTGAAATAAAATACATTATAGCCTACTTATGAACGTCGCCAAAAGCTCGGCTCGTAATGCAATTAAATAATAACGAAAAGCGGGTCAAATGTTCAATTATTAGAAGCTTAATGCTGTTTTGCGTTGTGTGTACCCATGGGACTAGGTCGGTCATGGCTGTGATAATTAAGCAAGTCATAGAAATTAGGCAAAAGGCCATTTTAATGATTGCCATCTGGCACAAGCGCTCACAAGAACATGTATACGAGCACAAACACAAACCAGCACATATACAATACCCTTTTAGGCTGGACACGCACTCGGTCAAAATTCAGAACAGGGTGTTCTTAAAATCGAATTCGAAATGATTTCTCGGGATTTACGAATCCATGACTGAAATATCATAAAAGGCTTACTACATTTATTATATAGGATAAAGCATAAATTTTTTCTTTCCTATTAGTTAGTTTCCTATTTTAAGTAATAGGATTGTAGATAGACAACCATTCGGTATAGATTGGTATCAATATTAAATGATTTTGTATGTCCCTGTATGTTTATGGGCCCATAAATTTTAAAACGCTTCAAAACGAAGTGCATATCTCGAGTCGCATAAAACTAGCAATGCTCCGATCAGATTTATCAGAAGTAACCGGTTCTGGGAACACAAGCCCAAGGACATTTGGGACGACAAGGATGGCCGCAAATTTTTGGGTGGCGGGGGTGGCCAGTGGATCTGTTCGGAGAGCCATTGCCATAGCCATAGCCCATGAACATGATAATTTTCTCGACGCCAGTTTTTATCTACACAAAAGCAGCCTCGTCGGGGGCAAAGAAAAGCCAAGGATTTTAGGCCCTTCACTGGGCCCACTCCCCACTCCGCACTCCCCACTCACCACTTGTGTTTGTGTTTGTGTAAATGTATCTTTTATTTTAGCCTTTTATATCTAATGCGAGAGCGAAGAACAGAATTTGGCACGACACATCGCCCAAGTGGCGGCAACGGAGGCTTTGCCTCTCAGATGGGCAAATGGCAGCAATTTGTGCGAGACAAATTCATTTAAATATCTTTCACAGGCATTGTGTGCACTGGAAACAAAGTGATTTGTAATGGGGGTCAATATCATCTTGGTATAAATAAGTGGTGCAAAATTTGAGTTATTGCTACTACCATTATGTTTTTATACAGAGAAGAAATTGTTATTTTATTTAGATAAAGTATTTTATTTTATATTATATTATTTAGTTACGCTACGGCAAAGCTCTGTTTTCAGTCTTTCATGATTCGCATATAAAACTGGTCTCTTTAGATCTAATGATAAAAATCTCTCACTTTAACCTAAATCAAAATTATTATTATACAATCTGCCAAAATCTAAGATGCTAGTTTTGTGCTTGTAAAACTGTGAAAGTGTTTGCGCTGACCTTCTGGGAATTGATTTGAGTCTTAACGTAGGGAAATGCGTTGTGTCGCGTTGGTGTGGGTATTCATTTTCCGCTTTGAGCTCACGACTCAAACTGTAACAGTGAACTGGGCTTTTCATTTACACTGAATGGACAGGGGCTGGTGGTGGGAATCCAGCTCAAAGGCCGGAAAAGTCTAGCCAAAAGGCAAATGGCTCAAAGTTCCCATAGTTGTTGTGCTCCACTGTTTTGTATGAGTGGGTCATGCACACAAAGTGCAATGACTGAGCCAAAGCTGACGTTTTATTGTTGTTTGTGTGGCAGGGCGCACATAAAGCCTCATAAAAAAGTCGTAAATTCGATTGTTGTATGGCGAACAAAACCCAGGAAATGGGACCAGCCGACCTAGGCCTCACCATCACCCCTTCAAAAGGTGTTTGGTGTTGAAAACAAAACATTTTCTCTCATTTTATTTCGTTTTTTCCGCCCTCTCTCTCTCTCCTGCGTTTTTTGCTTTTGTGGCATTAAATGTGCTTCAACTTTTGCCAGGAATAAGAGCTGCCTGTTTGGCATTCAGATTTTGGCCTCTCTTTAAGGACTAAGTGCGCTTGTGTGTCTGTGTGTGGAGTGCGTAACTGTGTATGTGAGTTAGACATGCGAAAGAGGTTCACATTCAACTCTGCACTCTTGTTTTCGTGTTGGATGACATCCTTTTTTCAAGCACTTAAGCAGAATGATAAGCAGGAAGCTTGGGAATCGTTTCTAGTGTTTCCAAAGATCAATTCCAGTTTCAATCTCAATCAGTCCCACAATAAGTTTCTGTAAGCCCATTTGCTAATTTTCGCAGAATGTTTACCATAACACTAACATGCAATTCCAATTTGGTTGGCAAAGCGCGGCGCTAGAACTTGCGAACAATATTAATGCCATATGAAGGAGGAGTACGCGAGAAGTTCCAAGAAATCATTTCTGCATTTGAAAATTCAAACAAAACTTTGGCAATTACGCTAAATAAGTTTTGTAAGTTGTGCCAGCTTGGCAATGGAGCATTGCAATCAATTTTCATCAATCAAGTGCAGCTGCCGTCACTCCCACAGCGACACTCACTGAGACACCGACATCCACACACGCATGCATAAATAATTGCCCTAATGGTACATTAATCCAATCAAATGCACTTCATTTACTTGCAGGTGCGCGATCAGATGGAACTTTTGCGAGTGGCACCCATTGATCAGTCAATTCCAGCCGAAGACATTATGGGCCGATCCTATTGTCGTTATCAAGGACCAAGAACGTGATAATTTCTCCATTTGTAAACTTCACCCATATGCATACCCATAAGCGTTTCATTCATCGCAAAACTGTGGCGAAAATGGCTTAAAAAAATTATGTCAAGCGTACGTGTTGTAAAGTGAAACTTGTTTTAGGTTAATTGACAAAGTTTTCCTCCTCTCAGCTAGTGATGTTGTTGTTTTTGTCATTGTTGCTCTGTGCGTTTGTGTGTGTGTGTGAGTGTGGCATGATGCTGCACAAACACATGCAGGCGAGAACACACGCACACACACACATGGGGAAAAAACGTCGACATTTTGCAATCGCTCAGAGTCGAGCAGCTGGCCAACCACTGTTGCTGCACTGAAAAAAGAATCAATCAGTTATTATGAAACCTATTTGTTTGCTTTATAGATTTTTAGACTAAAAATTATTAGCTTGATTTGACTTTAATTTAAGACGAAATCCTATATTGATTATTACATTGATATATTTTAACTTTTAAGAATTGTAAGCTTTAATTTCATTCTCAGTGCACAGAACTTTTTGCGCAGCTGGCATCGGCCATAAACAAATACAAAGTGGCAAGAGGAGACCGCCACCCACCACCCACAATCGCCCCCAAAGACCACCCAACCCTTGCCCCCCTTTGCCCCCATTCCCGAACTAGCCAACATTGTGTAAATATCATTGCCATGTTTGTTTTTATCTCTAGCTATAGCTCTAAGTCAGACAAAAAGAAAGAAAACCTAAAAAATAAGAATGGACAGAAGAAAAAAACCAGAGCACACAAACGCTAAAAAAGTAAAGCCTATAATAGCGAAAGAAAAGCACATTTAGTCTAAAATTATTAAGCCGAAAACAATGTGGAAAGTGGATTAAAAGAAAAGCCGAAGCTAATCACAAAAGTCAAGCTCAATGTTAGTACAGAAGGAAAATCTAATTTTTCATCGTGTATTTTTTCTATGAAAAAGTTATTAAAGTTTACAAGGATATAGCTAATAGTTAATGAATTAAATACTGAATTTATAAATGCGACTTTTGGTGAGCTTATTTGGATCTGATATCGAATAAAGTTCGTTAATCTGAATTCATTAGCCCGCACTCGCAGCAAACGATTTAATTATAAAACATAATGCGTTTAAAGAGTTTTTAATTTCGTTATGATCCTAAATGAAATTCCCATTTAATTAGTTAATTAACATTAAACATTTAATTAGCCAAGGTCTACTGCAAAAAGAGGACAACCGAAAAAAAAGGAATGTAATTCAATGCACGTATTGAATGTAACCACATTTTATGCATCATTTGTAAGGCTTAAATGCCAATCTTTTAATCAATATTCAAGTAAGGCGATGAATTCGCCAACGAATAGCAGCGAAATGATAAACATATTGTATAATTAATAGATCCATACAAAATTCAACCCGCCAAAATTGCAAATAAGTTCACAAGCAAACCAATTAAGCGAGAAATAATATTAAATAAATATTGTATAGAAAGCAAATGGGAAAACTACAAGCGCGTTTGTTCAATAACTATTTAACTCATATACCCACACTTACTCACCTGTATTACACACTACTGTATAAATTTGTACGCTTAAAAATTTTGTTTTCATTCAATCATCAAATATATTTTTCGACGGGGTCAACAGATTTTTGCATTCCCCAGCTCACTTTATCTATTCCATTTAACAGTTTAGTTTAAAGAAATAAAAAGCGTTGAAAAATAGGTCAAATCAAAGCATATTTTATGTTTTACGCCGTTGGTGGGCGAACGAAACAAAAAGGCGGAGAATAACACATGTGATCAAAACTAAAATTAAATTACAGATCTATATTATTACTACTTATATATAACTATAATAATTTAATGTTTAACAGCAAACAAAACTGAGAAAGAGATTGCAAACGAATTCAACCATTTTTACTGCTGGTGGTAAGGAAAATGAAAACACTTTATTGATTACAAATAGCCTATGATAAAGTGGGAAACTTAACTGTAACCGTATAGGAAAATATTGGAAAAATGCTGATCATGTGAACAGTGTTTTGTCACCCTGTACATATTTGTATGAATAATGATCAAATAGTAATATAATTGTATGGAAGTATGTCAAGTTGTGAATTTGAAAATAACCAAAAACGAACAAATAATAAATTAATTAATTCATATGTGTAAATTGGATGATGTCGTAAGTGGCCAGCAGGCAATACCGAAACAAAACATAAATAAATTCATAAAAATTATAAAACTAACTGAAATGGATCAACAATTATTTTGAACTTACTTCGGAACGGCTTATCAGGGGAAACTTGGCTTCCACTCAAGGAAATCAGTGAATGTGAGTGAAACGCCTCAACAACCATCAACACTTCCAGCTCCACTTCACATTGCTTTTCCTTTATTTTCATTGCGATGATAGCACTCGAAATACACATCCTGCCAGCACTCGGGTTTCTTATCCCTGCCCCGCCCATTTATCTGTCGTGAGTTCTGTCAGGGGTTGGCTTGTCAATTCGAACGTAAAAATAAAAGGATTTGCAGTTTCAGTTTGTTTATATCAGCGCATTTTATACGCCCTAAGCCGGGGTAGATAAAACTCCCGTGCTCTCCAATGTAATTTATTTCCGCTTTGGTGGCCAAAACAGTTCAAACAGTGAGAAATCATGGAATTTATCTCGTTTTTTTCGGGGCGAAGGTCAAGCAGCTGGAATCCGCAAAACCACATAAATGAATGCTCGTAAAACTTGCAAATATTTCACATTTCTATTTTTTTTTTTTATTTCTGGTTGGAATGGAGGATGGAGGGTGTGGCGCTGCGAGCGTTAAAAACTATGCATCAAACGGAACGAAATGTGTGTTTTACATAAAATTTCAATTAAATGAAATAAAGTTTCGGTTTTTCGGGATTCGTCCTTGGCACTAAAAGGACCCGATTGCCGTTGGCTGGCAACGCACGTCTCGTTTAAATCATCTCGCTGGCAGCTGGAATGAAACCCGCAGAGGCAACAACTTTTGTTAAACATTTGTTACCAGCAGCCATGCTGCCATACCACTGGCAGCCCCAACAGCCATCACTTACCAGTGGAAACTAATAAAAGTAATAAAAACCGAGCGGAGAAAAATCGAACCAGAGTGAAGCGAAACGGGCGCCAAGTACGTATAATGGATAGAGGGACACCAAAAATGCTATGTTCAACATTTTTAAGTAAAATATAATACTATGTGTAGAGTTTAATTGTGTTAAATATACCTTAGTTAAAATAAAACATTTATTTATGAATTAAAAGGTTTTCTCACAACAGCAGGCTTGTTAAGTTATTATGGCATTAATTTGGATTTGACATCCGAAAATACCCAGCGCATTAGTTTCACCCGAAATCTCCTTAACATAAATCGGGACTTGTCAACCCTGAAGGAACCAAAAATATGAAAGCACTAAAAACTCAGTTATAATAAATAAATATAAAAAAGGATGCGAGTGACCGGGGCTAAGAAAGAAAAACGGCAAAGTGAAATAAAAAAATCATACTAAACATTTTCGTTTAGTTTCCAATGACGATCTGCTGACCCACCGCCCACCGCCCACTGGACCACATACAACCCCCCACCACACCGCAAACAATGTTGCCGCCTTAACTTTTGGTGCCACCGCCGCCTTTGCCCATGAAGTGGCACCAGAAAGGATTGCTCTACGCCATAAATTGTTGTATTTTATTGTCCAATTTCTTTTTATTATTTTTCTGCGTTTCTCTTTTTGCTTTATTTTGTGTTTTCTTCGTTTTTTTCCGCGCTGTGTTACTTATGCTTCATCTAGTGCCTGGCCTCGAGTTTTTTCGGGCACTTTGAGCCACATGCTGAGTTGTCCTGGTCAACTGGACCAAGAACAGGACCCCGTACAAACTTAGCCGACATTTTCATTGTCGTTGCTGGAAAATTGTTTTTCAAATATAAAATATAATCGCAGAAACGCGCACACTGAGAACAACTTAACACTATAACACAGCTTTTACAGTTTTACAAAAAATCGAATACTCGCTTTTCCCGCACACTTAATCTTCAATAATACTTTATGTGTGTTAAGAATATTAAATATTATATTAAACGAAGGCCTAAAATGGGCTAATTGAAACTAATAAATAATGTTTTTCCAAGTGGAGAAATAAAAACGATTATATTCTGAATTATTAAATACACACAAGGATTGCAGAATAAGTGGCCAAGGAAGAATTGTTTTGTTTTCTCTGGCTGCGCTTCTGAACAATTAAGAAATTCCTGAAATATTCAGAGTGTCTGTGCAGAACAACTCTACCGTTCTTGGCCTTGTTGTACTTGAAGTGGAAAGTGCAGAACAGCAGGTGAAAATGTCTTCTTTCGGACTGTGAAAAGTTAAAACGAAAAGTGGTCATGCTCTGCCCCACAGCATGAAAGCGAAAAACTGAAAAGGAAAATCACACAAATCGAATGGAATTTGGAGGGGAGCAAAAGTAAACTGTGTGCGATTTCATTTTCGTCCAACAATGCGTATGCGTAACGCGGCAAACATTTTAATGAGCGTTTGCATAACAAATGCGGTTTTCCACATTCGTTCAACCAGAGAAACACCATCCATGGCCAGCCGGGAAAAACCACAGTACCACTCTCTTCCACAGATCAAAAGCGGCCGAGTTTCCATCCGAACTGAAACTGAGTAACTGTTACGTGCAATTATATTTAATGATGATGTTTATTGTGTAATACACTCACCCACATGACCCTTTGATTGTTATGATGATTAAGCGACGATAATGATGCTATCATGATTTTCGTATCGCTCTCCGCCAAAGACCATTTCAATTTATAAGAATTGATTTTGTATTAAGGAAATTGAATAATTTATAACACAGTCACTGTCACTGGGTATTTATAAAATCCACACCCATATCCAGCCACGTCAGCATCTGCGGTCCCCATGTGATGACCAATTTTCATAATTCAGACAATCGGGCGCTCGTTGTACTAAGCTCCTGCTAAGCTGCGAACAGATGTCCTTTCCCCTTCCTCAGCCCCAACTGACCACTGTCTGAGGCTTTGCTCCGGGCTTAAATATCCTTGAACGAAATTTCGATAATTTAAATTCTTTGGAAACGCGTGGAAATTGTATTCACTGTGCAAAAAATGGTCAGAATTACCAATCTGCAGATTTTGTAAGATTAAATATGCGCATTACTTACTCTTTTTAACTGTTAAATATAATACATTTTATAACATTTTTTTCTTGATTATCACGTACGTGTAAGAGGGAAATCTGCCTGGAACCGACATATGCTGTTGACAACCACAAGGCAATTAATGCTTGGCACCACAAATCCTTGCCGCAGCATCGTAAAATATCAAAAAGTTTCTGAAGAGAGAAGACGAGCTCTACGCCGGAATGAATCCAATTATGTGCTTAATTACTAAGAAGCCCCAACCGAGAACGGATTCTTGGGATGTGAGTACTTTGAGGGGAAAAAAGCGGTCGGACGTCGTTGACAACGCCGGCAATGTTTGAGTGTGAAGTGATGACGATGGCGACGTGTTGTCAAAGTGACAAGTGCCCACATACACACCCACACCCACACTCACTTATCCACCCACTCACAGAGTTCTTCAGGCTTACTTGCTCATCTACGCACACTCCCACAATCGTAATAGCATGCACAGGAAAAAGAAAGGGGTAAGTTCTTACAGAATATAAACAACTAACCATAAGCCAAACAAATATATACATATAAATACGATACTACACAGTTAACCATATTTTTTTTAGTTAGTGGTTAATCAGTGTGTTATTTTAACTTTGCGTTTCTCTCGGTGCAGCTACACTCACACACATGCCTGCGTAACGCTCCTTCTTCCAGGCACTTGGCTCAACATGTGGCATGGCTTAAGGCGCACGGCCGGACTGCCTGAGCCTTTAAGCATTAAATACTTTAACACACAAGCGCTGTTAAAATTTATTCATGGTCGTTTTTAATGCCAGCGGGATGGGGTGGAAGGACCTCGCCAGGACTTGACATGCAAATGTCTGAGTGTGTGCTTGCTCCATGATGGGTGATGGAGCCCCTCCGATGGTTCGCCCTTTTTTCATCTGCCTCTTGCTCTCTGCTGTTATTGTTAAGCATGCTTTTCAAAAGCTATTGAATATGTAACCACCCCCGATGGTCCGATGCTGCAGAGTCCTCTTTTTTGGCTCCCATTCCTGGACCACAAGGCTCGCATAATGGCTATTTTTTACACTATTTTGGAAAACAGCTGTTAGCCGTATTAACTAGCCAATCGTCAGGGCATATAGTATTAAATAAATCCACAAGCTAATGTGTATATTATAATTTCCACAAATTGTAATATGTTATTAATGTCAAAATTATCTTTTTAGTAAAATTTTAATCTATTTTTCTGTTGTTATCATTATCATTATCCTTAGCTTATCTTATCCTAAGAATTAAGCTTTTTCATACATACTCCTTAAATTAATGGCACACATTTAAAGAGTATCTTCTTATGGACTTTGGCACGGAAAATAAATAAAACGTGCTGCTTTTTTGCGTTCCACTTGGCCCGCTGTGCTCTTTCACATGAATTCCATATCGTCCTGGGGCCGAAGGTCCTTTTAGGCGTGGCCGATGGGGGCGTTGTGATCCAATCACTGGTTAAATGGTGAGTAAACTGGGCGGGGGGCTGGCAAAGGGGCGACATGGCTTTCATTAGTCGTGCCACCAGCGAATCAATCCCACCCTTGTATCAATCGACATTCTGCTGAAAGCGGCAATTTAACACTTTTCCTGCCAGAGAGCCGATACGGCGGGCGCCCCTCTCAAATATTTAAACGTTTAATTTTAATTTTCAACTTTTTCCGCCTCCACACTCAACCCATTTCATTTATTCTTTGGGGCCCCGAAATGCCGGAGGCACAACACATGCGCCAAATATTTGTCACTCTGATGCCTGTAGGCTTGACTTGGCAGTAATTTCCCCACTCCTGTCGCCATTTCATTGGCTTAAAGGTTAAGTAACTGTGCCATCCTGTGCCGGATCTCAAGAGCAAGGACCTTTGCTTTCCTTTCCGCAAACAACACTTACTGTTGACACAATTAAAAGCTCGGAAAATTATAATACAAATGTTAGTCGAGTCGGGCGCAAATTAGAGGGCAACATAAAAAAAATAAGCAGATGACTTTTGACTTTTTCGGTGGCACCAGAGCACCAGCTTCACTCTCCTTTCACCAGCAGGATGCGGAGCCTGAGAGCTGGAGATGCCGAAAAGAGAACTCCTTCAAACATCAGTTGCTGCCATTTCCGCATCCGTTTTGCTTTGTTAGTCCGCTTCCTGTTTCTGTTTCTGTTTCTGTGTCTGTTTTTGCTACTGTTACTTCCACTCCTGCCCGAGATTCTGTTTGTATTTGGTGTATTTGGTGTCTTTGTGCGATTTCGGTTTCATTGCACCCATTGCCGTGGTTTCCCATTGTTCTCGGCTTCAACTGCACTTAAAATGTTTATAAAGTTTTCTCTCTCTCTCTCATGCCCTTTCCATGGGGAAATGGAGCCTTTCCCCTAAAGGATGAAAGTGCCTAGTCGATCTGATAAAATTCACACCGTCCTTAGTCATTACACAGAGAAAATATTGGTTGAAAACTTAGCAAGGAAGTAAGGAACGGATTTTTAAATATCCTTATTTTCTGAAATGCAACTTAGGCAATTTCGAATGATTACCATAAAAAAGGGCATCGAATTTACGCTGCGCCTTTGTGCAATTTTCCCGGCTCGATTTTACTGGTCTTTATTTGTTTGCCCAACTATTTCTTACTTTTGTAGCTGGAGCAGTTGCTTTTGTTGCTGCAAAGTCTTCAATCCTATTTTGGTAGTAGGAACTTTCTTGGACTTGTTGTTGCGGCGGAATTTAGTATTGCCTGGATGGTTTCCTTTGCTAGATTTGCAATCTCAGAGCTTTGTCAAATGAATCTTTGATGAAATGAAACTATCCCATTTCATTTCATTCAAATTTTGAAAGCTGTATCTTCGAGCGCATTGATGTTTAGTTTTTCCGGTTACTGTGTGTTTTCTTCTTGGACTACTTGACCTTGTAACCAATTTGCTACCGACTCTTCAGCTTAGTTACTTTGTATGTTCAGAACCTACTTGCAATTGGCATTAACATTTTAATGTGGCCTTTCCGAAAAAAAAACCTCTCAACTCATTGCATAGCTTTGGGGCTTGCAAAACTCCTTTTGTTCTTTTGCAATTTCATTTGCTTTACTCTCGAATTTGGCTCGTTCTTTTTCGCTTATTTTTGCATTGAAACTGTTTGTTGCTTTTTGGTTGGATTTTGTATGTTCTTTTATTTTTGTGTACTTTCCTTGTTATTTTTCCTGTTTAAATATGCCGCAGTATTTAGCATGACAACGACTTTGACAACGGCAACAACCTCCGAGGGACCCGAACCTTGCTATGCCCCCAACCGAATTTTCCCAGTTTTCCTGGCCAGGTTCAACAGACTTTTCCAACTGCCAATATTTCATTTACTTTTTACGTTTGCCCAGCCACTTTTCTCCATCTCCATCCCCTTCCACTGTCTCTATCGCTATTTGTCTCTGACCCTCTTTCTCAAACTCTCGCCGGAATGTGTGTTTGCTTCCCTGTTTGCCTGCGGCTTTTGCTTGCTTTTATGGAATTAATTAAAACTTCACTGTGCTCATTTGGCAAAAAGCGAAAGGAAAAAATCAAAATAAAAAGGGGAGCCCAAGACAATGTTTAATGTGGTTTTTGGTCCCAAAACTTAGCTCGAACAATGTACTAAATTGAGTCCAATCAGTGGGGACTAATGTAAGCCAGCTTTAATTCTCGTTATGTGTGTCCTTTTTTTGTCATTAGAGAATTCTATGCTTTGAGAAATTTTAAGAACTAAAATACATGGGTATACATGCTTGCCAAATATGAATAAACCAACGAAATGTTTACAATATTCGTTGCAGTTTCGCTTGCAGCTTTGTCACTATGCCCCGGAAACAAAGGATCAGGATTCGCTGGCTTTCAGTTAAGAGTGGCATCCGTTTAATGACAAATTCCAAACAAACCGCTCGCCCTGTTCCAACTAACAAACCAGCAAATCCAATCCAATCCCCAAACAATGCAGACAAAGGACAATCCTCTCGTTTTGAGGTTTGGGCCATTCCACGTGTCTGCGCCTGTGTTTGGGCCATCAAGCCGCGCCGCTGGCAGTGAGTAGCCTGATTTTATGCATTTTATTATCTGCCTTAGTCACGTTTCAATTTACGGCCCATTGGCGGTTACAATTTGCAATCACGTTTCGCTGGCAACTCACAAACGGTAGCCAACTTTCTCCGGCCTGACACCTTTATTAGGGTCTGGCACCAGCCACTCCAACTCCTCCAAATGCTCCAAACGCTCCAAGTCTGCTTCAACTCTGTTTATCATATGCCCACCGAAGTTGCCTCCCATTGTTGCACGGAAAAAAAAATCGTGTTGTAAGTTGAAATTTGAGAAAATATCTGGTTTAGTATAATGGAGGTTGTAAAAACTACTATTACATTTAAATTAAATATTTTGGATCTACCAAAAGTTCTTTAAAGTGCTAGGAAGTAAATAAAATCAGCAATTACCAATTCTTCTCAGTGATGTAAGGCTTGTTTTAGTTTTTTGAATTTATTGCCATTTCTTATTACTCCCGCCCTTCCTACACCGCAGACTTTGCCTTTGTCTTGCGTTTATAACTTATTTTCCCGGGCAGGTGCAAATGTTCTTGGCCCTCGTCTTACCTTTGCCACTGTCTGTTTGCGTCTGTGGCGGTGTGTTGGTGTGTCGGTGGTGTCCTTCTGCACACCTGACCCGCACGTCTGCCTCGGCTTCATTGTTATGTCCTTTATCTATGACGGTTCATTGTACTAGTGCTACGCTCGCTGGCTGTAAGGAACATCCAAAGACCCCGGACAGACTCAATTTCATTCCCTCGGCTGGCACCTGTAGCTCCGATTGCCTTTGTCTGGGTCACGTGGGCCACACGGTGAAAAATACAGGAACACACTTAAAATCGTTTGTACTTTTTTCATTTCGAAATCAAAAGTGACTTATCACTGCAACTGACATGACATGCCACTGAAGCGTTATTATTTTTTAGAGCTTTTAATTGTTTGCAAAGGATTTCTAATTCATGTACGTATTTTTCGCTGTGTATAAGCTTTACCTTCTGCGTAGAATCCTTACCCAGTTCAGACTGCAATCGTAAATTGTAACTTTTTATTACATAATTTCTGTCATTACCCTGCAAAAGGCGAATGGTGGGCGGCATTGGCTGGCCGGCTTTTAACCCACGTCCTGTGGCCATATTCGTAATGACTTCAATACATTTCGACTGTCGCCGCCTGACTGACGTCGCCTGCTCCCATTTTCCGGCGCCCGCTTTTCCGCCTTTTCCACCTTGCCTTTTCTTAGCTGCGTGCTGTGCATACATACGAGGAAGTGGTTCAGGAAGCGGTTCAGTCTTTTTCCTTTATGAGCCTTTTACTGCCCAGCCTGGTAATGTTAATTTAAAATGTAATTAGTTTAAGTAATGAACACACTTTTGGGACGCTCCAATGCTCGCCGCATTTTTATCTACCAATTTTCCAACTCATTACGAAGAGAGAAAAGCATTTGGGATTTCCTCAACCTCTCTTTAATGTCTGAACTCTGAGATTTCCTTAAAAACTTTTCAGTAATTCTTCAAAACGTTTTTTACACTGCAAATATTTTGGAACTTTTTTTTTTAATTTTTATCTTTAATATACTTTTGCACCTTAAATATTAAATGTACCCGCTATGTGTTAGCTTTGCAGAACACCTGCATTCACCTAGCTTAATTCCTGGCAGCATTTTAAATGAGTTTCCCCGTTGGTGTGCATAATTTGCCCATTTGCAAGCAACTTTTATCCCACTTCTGCCATTTTCCCCTTTTGCTAATTTCTCTGGCTGCCATCATAAATCAAACAGCCTTTTGATCATCAGCGACGGACGGGCCGAAGGACGAATAAAGTTGGAGGGCGGACTGGCAGAATGGGGGGCGTGGCTGCAATCTGGGAGCAGGACTCTAATTAGCCGCCGCCTTGCCGGCATCCATCCTTGGGCTTGTTAGCTTTGTCAGCTGGCTTTTTATATCTATTTTTGCTTCATTAAACCAATTTCCGTGTCGCTGTCAAAACAACAATTGATTTCCGCGCCAATCGCCAGTCCGCCAGCTGAGTCCTTTGAGTCCTCATCCTGTTCGGCGCTTGGGCTTTCCGTTTTCTTTGCTGCGCTTTTCACATTGCCCAGCAATTTTCCTTTTGCGGCTGGCCACTTGTGTTTACATTGGCAGCTGCTGACAGTAACGAGTTGTTCTACACACGTCCAGGCTCATGTCCACTTCCACTTTCACGTCCTTGTCCTCGTCCTCGTCCACATCCTCATCCTCATACATATCCACGTCTCTGTTGCAGCTCATCACCGATTGTCCTTTGTCAGCACATCGCCTGTTTGTCTATCACTCTTGCTTCCACAATGGTAAAACGGAGTGTTCGCACTTGCAAAATATTAAAAGAAGCGATTCGCAGCAACCCAGGGGCCAAATGGATCATCCAGCTGCAAAACAAAACCTCCATCTGCACTACTACATATCGATGCTGTTATCGCTGATGTTTGCAATAATAGTTACCGCATGCTAGTGTGCATATGCTACTCTTTAAATGTTGGGCATCTTGGGTCTTTACACATATATGTTACTGAACAATTTAAAATATATTCAAAAATTTTATTCACGGAAGAAATATTAAACTTTTCAGAAAAGTTTTACAACATTATAGCTAGCTGCTATTTAAATGTTAACTTCCCAAAGACAGAGCGTTTTAAGATCATTGATTTTTCCCTCTACTGACTTTGGATTTTCGCTGCGTTTAATGCAGCAGAAATTATTTGCATTCTGCTTGGGCTGCCATTTTTCTCACTAGAAATGCGAACTTCCAGTTGCTCCGGCACGTTGTGTTGGCCCGGCCAATATGATTGAGCGACTTTGGCTGGCACACGTGCTGCCAATATGTGTCTGTTTGCCGTGTGGAAAGAGCAAGGCGTTGCGAGGAATGGTCGCTCTGCAATGCAATTTAAATAAATATATTTCTTGCTTCTGCCGCTCCTGTTAGCCAAATATCGGGAATACTCGTACCATCAAAGTCGGCAAGTCGAGCAAACAAAGCGCCGGCTGCAGTTGCAGCTGCAGCATGAGCAGCAATGGCAGCTTGTAGGTTGGGAGGGCAAGTGTAGTTGGTTCAGGGGTACGCATAATTTACCAATGCGTCCTGGAAAGGGAGTCCTTGTCCTTTCTGGGCTCGATTCGTTTCGTTGTGTGTGAAATTATTGTGTGCTCTTGCCGTGCGATTTACTTTGCCGATTGCAATGAGATACCATGCCGTTGCACGCTGCGTATACGTAATGTTGCGATTCGCGCGCTCAGTCAAGCATGTTGGCAAATACATCTACCTCTACTGGCAGCAATATGTATTTACATTTTGGTAGAACACACACGCGGACAGATCCATATGCACAGCGGTACAAATGTTCAATATGGCTTTTTTGGCTGCTCATAGTGGTACCCATTGGTTCTTGGGCATATAATTTTCAAGTTTAGAATATAAAATCCAACCTAATAGCCGCACAGATACTATATCCAGATGCTATATATGTATATAATAACAAATATAATTCCATTTGCCTTAATTTTAATAGTTTACCATTTTCTAATAAAATGTGTTGGTTAGACTAAAAGCTCATGGAAAAGCACAGTATTTCAAAGCCTAGGAATCCGTTTAGATTTAAGTTGGTTTTTGGCTCTGATATGACTGGATGGCTTGACAGTCATTGATCTGGCGCATGCCAGTTGGCAGCAGCCAGTGAAGGTGAACATCGATGCCGATTTTGGCACTGTATCCACTGAAAGTGGCAGGGCGACATGACATTCTCATGTAACTACTCGTGGTGGATATTTGCGATGCTCATTTTAAATTTAAATTTGGGCTTAACCTTTAACAGTTTGGTCAAAGTAGCCGGTGACTAAATTAAAATACCATTGCTGATTTACTTAATGGGTCGCCCAAAGCCAATTCGCCATGAATAATTTAAAATATTTATCGCTGCGCCATTCGGGGGCAATGGCAATGCCATAACACCATGCCGAGCAAATTATGCACATTAATGATATCAAAATGTGCGAACAAACATTTGAATTACGACCCCCACCACCACCACCCACTCACACTTTGCCCGACTAATTGTATGTGCGATAGTGTGAACTTCATTTTATTAATTCATTTAAATTCATAGCTCAATATTCACAAAGTCCCCCTAAATTTCGATGGAGCATAAGCTTTATAATTAGATGGCTGTCCCAAAGCAGAGATACCCACCCGACTGGTGTCCTTCCTCATTATATGTACACTCGTACGCATAGTATATGGTCGTAGAGGTAATTTATTTTACTAATTCAGCAGGATTGCCCACTTTCGGGTCGCACAAACTGGACATTCTGGCAAAAGGAGCTAGGGCCATAAACACTTCATCTCACTACAACTCACCTGGGCAACGCTCTTCGGGGAGGCAGGATACATTAATGGACATCGACGTAATCAAATACAAAATTTGCCTGCTCCGGTCCTTGGGGTCAAGTGACCAAGGACTACTCATAAGCTGACGTTTCCAATTCGAGTTTTATATACCAGATACGGCACTTCACTTTGCTTCGACATTCATGAATTCATTCATAAATTATTGGTCCCAGTGCAGTCATAAAGCGACCGAGGCAACCACCAAATATCAGGCGATTGCACATGGTCAGCAATCGGGAGTGAGGCTTCAGTAAAAGCGGAGGGTGGAGTAGCCAGTGGGTCAGTGGGAGGTTCTGGGTGGGATGTCCTGAGTGGGAGGTCCTGAGTGGGAGTCCATGTCCTGATTGAGCTTACGCAAGAACGGCTCCTTGCTCCTCCCATGCCCCAATTTGCTCTTGGCTGGAAGCTAGTCGATATATGTCGACAACCCTTGATTTGCAAAGTTTCAACCGCTGCTGCTCATAGTATGATTTTCTCTTGAATTCATATCTCAAATTGCATTCTGTATATAAACAATCATTTGGCATGACAAAAGTCATGATTTCGTAATAGTCAATGCGGAGTCTGAAGACAATTCTGTATGATGTATATTACTTTATATTTAAGGACCAAGTTAGATTAATTGGACAGGCCTTGATTTGTGGGCCTTAACTGCAATCCACTTCTTTAGTTGTTCTCGATTTCATGTCCGAAATAAACATGAACCTTGTAAACTATTTTAATGGCAAAACCAGTTAATAATTAAATGAATTTCAGAACCCTCAACGTTGCCAATTTTACCTTGCTGTTGAAATTAATAAGCTTACACTCAACCCTGTTATTGTAATTAAAAATAAGAACGCATTCAGATTCCTCCTGAATTGCAGAATCATATCGAACTCGATGGGAATGAAAAACCCAATTTTCGTTTGTTTCATAACCCCAACTGCGATGCCGTTTCCCAGAGATTCCGCTGCAGTAGCTGCCATGACAAATGAATTGGTTAACAAACAGCCAAATCGCCGCCTACCGCGAGGGCGTGGCACCGCATCAGGGTCCGTTATTGTCAGCGGCACAAAAGCGGGCCAGAACGAGCGGATCAATATTGCGTTTCGCACTCGACTGGGGCTGCATGGCTAGCAATCTGCATTGATTTCCACTGCTGAAAACTGCCGGCAGGCAGACGGAGAAAGTTGAGGACTAATAAGCATCTAAGCAGGCCGAGTGGCCAAAAGCAAACTGGGAAAACTGTGAAAACTGAAAAACAGAGAACTGAAATCTGAAATCTGGAAAAACGGAACCAGAGACATCAACATTTTGCACGTGTCGTTCGCTCACCCATTCCCTTGGGTGTGTGTTTGTGTGGGTGTGTGGGCAAGTGTGTTTGTGGGTATGCCTCTGTGTGTGTTTTTCCATGCCATTTTTGAGAATGAAAAAACAAAAGTTTGCCAGGGCGTTCGAAACAGGACAGTGAATGCATTTTGATTGCATGCACAGTGGTCATAGCCATTTTTTCTAAAATTAAATATACTATTTTGATTTAATTTGAGATTTTGCACACATGAATTAAAATTCTATTGATCGAGTTTTTTTAAACAAATTTGAATTAAAATCAATGTATATGACGATATAATTTATTGATTCTTTTAATGTATGGTTTTTAAATGTAATATTTGAGGTATTATAAATATTTTTTTGGCTTTTTTAGTCGCACAAGTTTTAGGGCACTGTGACTGCCACATGTTTATGCCCATTTCTATGGTGTTGTTTTAAGCCCAGAGCAAAGAGCAGGAAAAAATCATTGCATAAATTTTGCAGCTGCAACAAATATGCAAAGAGTTCAGTTTAGTTCAGTTCAGTTAAGCCCAGCAGGGTCTTGTTGGTCTGTTTGTTGTTCAATTGCCGTGTGGCAATGGCTGGAGGAGCGTTAAGGGCCAAGACTTTGGCCAACAGTATACAGTTTGCTGCTGTCAGTACATTGCCACTTCTGCCAATTAAAGTGACACACTTACTGTTTGCCTGTCAACAGGCCAAATCCGTTAACCGCACTGCTGGCCCCTTTCCCTGCATTTGGCATTTGGCAGTTGCTCATTTATTGTCATTTCTAATTTATTTCATGTGACAGTCATTGTCCATTTAGGATTTATATGCAACAAATAATAATGATATTGGCCCGCCCAATTCCTGCCCATTTCGATTGTTGTCTGTTGTGGTTTATTGGCTAACTGCTGTAAAATTGATAAAGTTCACTCCGAACATAATCAAAAGTAATAAATATTGTAGCTGCTGTGCTTGAGTGCAATCAGAACAGCATGGCGTCAGATGTTCCCGTAGTCTCGCCCCTTCTTCGGTAAACGAATTCATTTGATTTGATTTCATTTGGCCCAATTTGAGCATGGCTTTGTCTTCGATTCTACGTGCGAAACACTTCGCAAATCGAATGAGTTGACTTTACGGGGTGTGAGTTTGTTTGACGTAAAGTTTACTACTACCTTTTTCTATAAACAACATTGATATCCGACTGTCTGGCTTTGCTTTTCGACTGCGAGTTTGATTAACTTTTAGTCAAAGTCAATAAACCCAAATTGGAAAGGGTTGCCGACTGACAAACGCAGAGTCTTCATAGGCAAATAAAACACCCGTGGGACGTAGACTATTGAAAAAATATGTTATTTATTATTTTGTAAATGCAAACATTTAGTTTTATCAACTATTGTTAATTTTGAAGTGCTGAACATAGCTGCAGATATGCATTTTTGAGAAAACAAGAGGCATTGAGGATATTTGATCAATTTTCGGCACTGCCATTTTTTCAGGCATTTGCTTAACCCAACTCAAACAAACTATGAAGCAAACCAAAAACGAAGACGTTCGCATAGTTTTTCCTTTTCGGCAGAGGGCAAAGACAATTGGTAAATGTGTGCCAAGTGGCTCTCATGCCACATAACCATCTATAGTAACCATCCAGCCATCATATGTGTAGTTGTGTCGCCTCGCAGTCAACTTTTCTGCCAATGTTGATAGTTCCCGTCCTTCCATTTGTATGAGTGTTTTCCACTGTGAACAACGTTCTTTCAATACAAGTATTTCACTCAGAAACTTTAGTACCCAAAATATGTATACATATGTATGTACGCTGCAAAGCTCAAGAACTGAACTCATTTCTTATAAGATTCCTAGTAGGAACGATTATTTGTTATTTTTTGATTTCCAAATAATGCTTTCTCACAGTGCACGTCTTCTTGCTCATGTTTGCTTGATTTGCAGCACTCGTATCACGGAAAATATCAAATTTCAATAAATCAAATTCAATTTGGACAGACACACATACGTAGATGGGTGGCACGGACACACAAGCAGCCAAACATTGGTATCCTGTGCTAGTAATATGTCTTTGTTTCAGTCGCAGCTAAAATATTTGCTCAGTCCTGTTGTCATCTGCCGTCCCGCTTCGATCTGAAGCCCTCTCGTTCCCACTCGTACACCCCTTGGGCTCACTATTTGTCCTGCTTATTTGTCTGACTTGGCATGTGTGCGAGTGTGGGTGCCGGGGTGTGCGTGTGTTTTCGCATCTGTAATTGTATTTGTGTATTTGATTGTCATCAGTTTAATACTCACAAGCCAACACACACACACACACACACAGCCACACACACTTGGGCAGCTAGTGGGCCCAGGGAAGAGGAAGAAAGGATCGTTCCCTGCTCAAGGGCATCATTTATTTGCGGCTGAGTTTTATTGTGTATTTTCCTCGATATTATATGGGCTGTGTTACGTAATGCAACTGCGCCAACAGCTTGCCAAATTATGTATGACCAAATTATAATTATTGAGCCCTTTCCTATTATAACAGATATTATTACACTGTCACCAAAAAGGAGGACCTAATGGGAACAGTTACAATTGTAGGTAAAATTTATAATTTTTATATACTTGCACATATTAAGAAAACAACACTTTCTTGAAACTGAAAAAGTATGGCAAATAACTTAGTATATATTATGTTATATATGCATTTCAATTTCTTTCATGCTTTTATATGTATGCTTTTCATGAGGGAATGGAAAAGGGGCGTGGCCACTGCCTTAGGCTGAACGGAAATAATGTGAAAAACATTCGCTTCCCACACCCTTCGATGTGATTGTGTGCGTCGACGTCAACGGTTGATAAATTCAATTTATTTTTGTCGGCATAGTTCGGCTTACTTTCCCGCATATTTTCTTTCCATTTGCAAGGGGGAGAGGGGGAGTACAGAGAAATTAGCCAGCGGCTGATGATGTGGCTTAGGCGCACGGTCGCGCACTCACACATGCACATAAACGAAGCAGTTCAAATTAAATGTAGCATACTTTTATGGGCCAGTGCAAAATGAAACCGAATACCAAATTAAGTTGGTCCGGAATCCGGATTTCCCAAAATGTTGGCGGTTTACCGTAAAAATGGCTCGAGGAGCAAACTTTTTCAAACAGATTCTAAAAGGAATTCTACTATGCGAGCTTTAATTTCCGAAAGTTATCTTGTACTAAAAACTTTAATACTTCATTATAAATATTATTCAAAGGCTTTAAGCATATCGTGTTTCGTTACGCATCTTGTGATTCTAATGTAGTTGCTTTATGCATAGTTTTATGGAAAAACCTTGTTCGTTTTGAGTTTTAAAGCGTAAAGTGTACCATAAATAGGCCAGACGTCCATTTCATATTTGTGTTTCACCCTCGCATATATCACAAATGATTCATTATCCCCATTTCCGCCATGGGTATTACTCGTCTTTTTATTAATACAATTTGCTTTGCCCAAGTCGCTTGAGATTCCTTTAATACTTTTTGCGATTGTATCACATGTATTTCCTTTACATATTTATGTTTACCCAGAGACACACAGATGGCAAATCAAATCCACTCAGGCATAGGCACTTCCGCTCCTACTACTCAAACTAAATACATTTCCGATGCGCCATATTTATGAATGCCGAGGCGCAATGAAGTGTGGACTGAGTTGGGTTCAAATCAGTTGATTCAAATGATTCAGATGAGTTGGAGTGAATCCAATGGCAGGTGGCGGAGGGGTTTGGTCTTTGGCCCTTTCTTTTTCGTTATGCAATAAAATGGCATTCGCCATCGTTGTCACTTGATGCATAATTTTTCAAGCTCTCTGCCTGTCGCCGTGTAGTTGTTGCACATTTATAACAGACAGCCCAGGCACACTGGAAGAAAATCAAGGAAAAAGGAAAAAAAATGTATATAAAAATTACATTAGGCTAAAATTGGGAAAATCTTTTTAATTACTTCCTAAGTATGACTTCAAGAAGTATACTATGTAGAGAATAATATATTATGACAACGTTCAGGTATTTTTTGAAAGTGCAGGTTAAAATGATTGCATTTATATGGGGTAGGGGAAAAACGGGGAGGACGGAAAGTGGAACGAGTAGGAGGCCAAGACAACAGCGATGCCGTGACTATTTTAGTTAAATTAATGACGCTCTATTTGCCGAGCAAGTGCCCCTGCCATGCAGTCAGCTTGAGGCTGTGATAAGTGCTGCTGGCATGAGAAACGGCCAGAAAGCAGGTGCGCCAGGTGGTGCAGAGTGGTGCATGGTGGTGGAGGGTGATGCGGGGTGGGGAATGGTGGGGCAGGATGGTGCGTGGTGGCACTGGAGGAAGTGCTGTGGAGCAGGAGGTCCTGTCACCTGGACGACGGCTGCCGGCATATGCCACGCATACATCCTGGCAGACCCACTTAGCCTGCTAATCACATGGTGCTACGGCCATGTAGTCCATCAATCTAATTATAAAGTAGTGCAACTATTTGACCGGTGAAACCAAGTAAATTTGCACATTTAGTGTGGCTGGCGTGCAAGGAGGCTTGAACGCAAAAACCAAAATGAAATGCTATCGTACGGCAGCTGAATGACCCCCAAATGTTTCCATCAATGCGCGATTATCGGGTTTAATTATGACCCTCAAATTGGGGGGATTTCCATTGGCAAATAACCGAAAATATATTGAATTTCCGGCCGCAATCAGCTGCGGTTAATGCTCGCAGCTCAGCTAAATAAATTTTGGTTCGAAAAATTGAGTAAAATGCGGAAAATGCCGCTGAAACCATTGAAAAAACCCATATTTTAAAGGGTTCAAAATCGGATAAGAAATCGAACAAAACTGTTTGTTATTTTTGTGCTTAAATGAAAAGGCATAAATGACCAAGTTTGCCACCAGAAATTAAAATATTCTCCCTGAAGTTTGACCAAGATCATACTCAACAACGCTTTTGTGAAGTTTCATAAATAATTTATTATTATTATACCCGTTAATAGTAGAGTAAAAGGGTATAGATTCGTTGAAAAGTATGTAACAGGCAGAAGGAAGCATTTCCGACCATATAAAGTACCCATATTTTTGATCAGGATCTGGTTTTGAGATTTAAAAATTTATTTATTAGTATTGTAAATTTTCTCTATTTGCCAAAAATCTTTGTACGCCCACACGCCGCCAAAAACTGTCAGTGTAAAAATTTCTCCTTGGCACTGCCAATAGCTGAGTAACGGGTATCAGATAGTCGGGGAACTCGACTATAGCGTTCTCTCTTGTTTTTGTTTTAATTTGGCGCTGCCTTAGACAGGTGACGATCTAAAATGGGTCAACACTTTGCCTCAAGTAGGTATTACATATTTGAAATCGTCCTTAAGCTTCGACAGCAAATTTGTGAAGTGGAACTGCGTAAAATTCTCGCATGTTTGAAACATAAAATTTTAGTTTGACAACAGATTTGGGTGTGTATGTAAATGCAGAACGAGTGAAGCAAGGCGAGTAGGATTCCGAATCTAAATCTGAATCTGAATTTGAATCCTTGTTCACTTATGTATGTATCTCCACTCTCCATCTTGATGTGTATGCAAATAAACATGGCGAGCTTCGAGAATCATTCCAAATGCACAGGGTCGGGTGATATGGAAGAGTGATTCTATTACGGCTGCTGCTGCTCAACTCGGCATAAAATTGCAAAACAAATTTTATTATTGAAATTGAAAATCAAAGAAAAAAAGAAGAAAATGTGAAAAATATCTAAAAAAAAATAAAGGATGCAGCTAAATGGCGATTTTAAGAGGGAGAAACTTTTACTTCGATTTTGATAATTTATGAGCTCGTTCGTATTGAAAGACAACTCCAAGGAAGTTCATGTAAACTCACAAGTCCCCCTCGAACGAGTTTAATGTGGAAGCTGAATGCACTCAGAGAATAAAAGGAAACAATGAACACATAAGTAAAGGGAAATATTTGTAGTGACAATTTTTGATTAATGGTCCATTTCGCATTTAAAATTTTCCCTAGAAAGCCCTCTCCAGAGTGGTTGTAAATTGGGAAATTTATATTTCTGGTATTTCCAGAATGGAAGTGGGCAGTGTAGGATTCCTGGCAATGGCATACCAATTTGTATGCAGGTGAGGGAACTGGCAAGGGAACCCATCTTGATGCGCCTTTCAAGCTTAGAGGGAATTTCAATTATTTTATTAGCCACATGAGCAGGCCAAGGCTTGGGGTTTCTTTTGAGCCGAAAAGGGATAACTTTCCGTGCCAGGTGAGAGAGTTGGCTGGCTGGTGCGGCAGGCATTGTTGGCCGAAGGCGATTATTATGAAATATGTTGCATACTGGCAGAAGGTACGGATGGGTACGGGTTCAAAGCCAGTGGCTGAGTGGGTCCTTTGCATAAATCTTTCATGTACTGTGTGAGAGCATATTCACTAATAACCCAATATCCCTTTTTTCCGGGGACTGGGCAGCCAAAAAAGGACAACTATGTCCTTTTAACGGGGCGACGGGCAACGAGCGGGATGTGGGGTGTGGAGCGAATGGCTTAGTCTATCGACGCTAGTTTTCGTATTTAGTTGAGTGCTTTGTTCTGGCGGTACGGAATTGGGACATTCTGGCCTTGCCTGTGCATATTTTTAATTAAAGCACAAAAGGCCACAAAAACAAAAGGCTGTTAGGGCGACGATGCAGAGGAAATCCCTTTTCGGCATGAGCCGGCAAATAAATGAAATATTTATTAACAACCATCCGACATTCTTGGCATTTTTGCGAGCGTAAGTGAAAAGCCGAAAGAAAAATAAAAGCCAAACAAAACCATAAATGAATTCAATTACATTAAGTTTTTCTTTCGCCCTTTTGTATGGCTGTGCACGCTGTTCGCTGTTCACTGTTCACTGTTCGCTGTACGCTGTTCGGTGCTTCCTGCTCTTTGCTCTCAGCTCTGAGCTCTCGACTGACCCCTGACCTCGCCCCTGAGTGAAGGGGTATCGAAATCGCCAGCGTATATTATGCTTTATTCAATTCCCCACACTCGCCCAACCCAACCGAGCCATAAAAAACACGAGGGAAGGAGACCAGACCGAAAAAGTATTAAAAAAAAAAAGCGAAAAGAAACAAAAAGCACGGAGTATCCAGCATCCGAAATAAAGCGCAAAATAAACAAGAGACGAAAATTCAACGTACGCGAACCGCAGCAATTTAAACAATGTCCAATGCAGTTCCAAGTGGTTTTTACGCCCAACGCTCCACTGGCTAACCAAAGGCAAACGTGGAGATCCGCCGCCCACTTTTTCCCACTTTCCCATGCTGCATAGTAAAAGAAAATTGTTAAACCCTAAAGGCCATCATCAAATAAAGATGAATATGGTGCAGGTTCTTTTTACTTTCAGCGTCAAACAAGTCGACACCCGAAGCTTTATGGGTCAGACAGCGGATCGAACTATCAACAATTGCCAACTGATTGAGGGAACATCATTAAAGAAGTTTAAGGTATTGAAAGGTTATTGGTTCGCAATGGGAAAATCCAGCGTCAGGATCCACCTCACTGGGATCGTATCCCAAACAATGTCTGACCATTTTGTAAGGTATCAATTCAGCTTCAGCTTTAGTTTTAAGCCCCTGCAAAAGTTCCTAACAAGTTGATCAATAACTTTTGAATAGTTTTCCTTGGTAAAATCCGATTATACGAGTCGCAGCATTTACCGCATGTTGAATAGTTTCAGTTCATTGATAACTGGCACCGCAATATGTACAGAAACTTGCAACACAGAGCTTAAGGCGACCACCAAGTAATACTATAAGTTTATTTACATGCGAGCCGAACGGAGATGCTCATTAAAATGTATTTATGCTGGTCGTGGGATGAGCTTGCGTGCAGAGAAACAAATAAATATATTGCTTAAAATTTCAAAGAAAATTAAGCATAAAAAGTTTTAATCAAAATGGTTATTAATGGTTGTTTGAAATGATCGCGAAGCAAGTCCTTATAAGTCTACCCATTGCCTTACATTTTTAATGGTTATGTAACTTAAATATATTTGGTTTTTGTTTTCTACATTTTCTTCTGTGTAACCTGGAACACACACCTTGAGCCACCGGGGATTATCTGCCTCGAACCGGGTGACCGCTTAACCGTGACTCGCTGCTGATATCGATGGAGTGGCCTTAAATGCCAATATTTCGCATTAAAGGCGACCGCCGAGCAGAGTGGATCTGGTTGTGGATGTGGAAGTGGAAATGCAGGATGAGGCTAAGGAGGAGGAGCTGGAGGCAGAAGGATGCGAGTGCGGATGCGGATGTCCTAGGACGGCAACTTGTCCTGTGGCTCCTGCGGTGGCTGATGCTGCTGGTCGAGGGCGTTAACCGAAAATCGATGGCCGTGCAAATGGAAGGGATGATGTATGCGGTCGGCGTCTGCCAAGTGGAAAAGTTGTGTACGAGTGCCTCGCAACTGTATCGCATTTGCGGCCAAGATACTGCGCCCTGTTAGCCGGAGATGTAATTGGAATTTGCGGCATGGCCTCCACGGTTCAGTTTGGCTCGGTTCGGTTCGGTATGGACCGACCATTGTTTACTCACTCTCGCTCTCGTCGGCCATGATTAACTGCACCTGCAGACACCGGTGGGCGGAAGAACTTCCCGTGTTTCCACCCACCGTGTGGTCCACTTTCCGGACCTCCAGATCGCCGTTGTCCGTAATGCGAGTCGTCAATCACCGGGCATGCAACTGCTTTTGGCCAACGTGGGTGTGTCCATGTATTGGCGTGTGTGCGGGGTCAATGCTAATGAACCCTCATTAAACACTCGCTACGAAAACGGTCAGAAGGTTCACGTAACTTCGGTGCGAGTGTTTAACCAAATTGAAAGTGCATCTATCACTAGGAAAAGTGTTGTTAATATGCTCTTAGAAAGATGAGCATGTCGATTTATACAGCTTGGAATCTCAGTTATATCAGTTAAGTATGATTGCAAAAAAATTCCGGCTGTATTTCCTCTAAAGATATTATTCAAATAAATCTCAGCTGACTGTTTATTTGACACTACGAATTTTCGAAGTGAGCTTATAAATTCATATCCCCTCACCCATTTAAGTGTCGATTGAAGTCCCATAAGCCTGACCGTAAAGGAGCCAGGACTATAAACGGTGCTTGGCCATGAAGCAGGGCGTCATTGCCTTCCTATTTCTCCATCGGTAACCGTCAAATGCAACAATTTGCAATGCGATTTTATTAGCCGTATGTGTGTGCTGTCATAAAAGCGATTTACAGACGGAGGAGCTTGAGGAGTTTGTCCATAAAAATGCATGATAAAGCGTTTTGCTTGCGATGCTCTTCTTGGCCAAAACTGTTCAACTGCTTTTGATCTGTCGAGCATATACTTGTTGGCCGTTGTTCTTAGCCCTCTTCAGGCTTCGTTTAACTTGGCTGGCACTCAGCGTTTGGCAGGCCGCCCATTACCATTATACCTGGCCATACTTTCAGCCGGTGGGGCGTGGTTGCCACCTAACAGTATCATCGACATAAAATAAACATGCATAATGGAGCATCTTAAATGCAACTTATTTTGCATAGTTAAGCATTTGAGTGGCACCCCTTCTCCGGCGCTTTTCCCATCGCCGTCTTTCAGTCCCCGCTTTACCCACTTCAGTAACTTTGATACTTCCACTCGACTCGTCTTGCCTTCAGTTCCCAATGGGTGGAGGGGGCAGTTGGGGCAAAACAGGAAACTAAATGAAAATATCTAACGCTGGCAGCTCCCGCCGCCACCGCAAACCGCACACAGTGGCTGTGAAAAGTATGCCCCTTCTGTCTGGCCTGAATGGAGCTGCCTCTTCCCATTTTTTGCCATAGCATTTTTCGCTGCTCATAGCCATCTAGCCAGCCACTTGCCATATATACACCAATTCCCTTGTCTGTGTACCAGACTAGCCATTTTTGCGCTTCCATTCTCCGGACCCAAGCCTTCTTCTTCTACTGCCCTCCAAAATTTGTGTTTTTATTTTGCCACAGCAAGCAGACCTTTTATGCTTAAGTAAAAAATTTAATGTTTCCTCCATTCTGTTTTTCTGCTGTTTTGCCTTGTCCAACATCACGATGATGAGCAGTCAAAGAAGCAGCCAGAAGCCCGGCCAAGTTTGTCTGCCAAGAGTACTGCGAAAGGTATAAGCAGACTTTTGAGCAATGTAAACAATAACACACACAGACTATATTAGATTGAACCTGGATTTTTGCGTTTAATGACTTTATCTAAAACACTCACACAAATGATTTCCTAAACTATTAAATAAGTAATTATTTTCTTTATTCATTCATTTTTAACCCATTTCTTAAGTGAAACATTTAAATTTTAAGTGGTTTTTTGATATGATTAAGGCATATATATGCTAGCTGTACTAAAGAGCATTAAATAGTCGCTTCAGACAATGCCCATCCGTTGCACTGTTCGCTTGGTCCACAGGCACTTAGTCGGCTGTCTGGGCTGCGTCTTCAAAGGCATTATATTCAATCATGGGGGTTAATCATTAGACAACGCTCTGCACAATCTCACTGACAGGCTGGAAAACTAACTGACTAACTGACAGATGGACGGACTGTGTGTCGGATAGCCAGTTAGCTAGTCCGTCAGTGGTTGTTTTGCTTTGCGAATTATGCATAAGAAATGCAGCAGTTGAGCCATTAGATTGAGTGGTCCACGCGGCGTATGATTGATATTTCAACAGGCGGATTTGCTTTGTTCGCCGATGGCGAGGAATTTGCTCGGCTCACGCTAATGACTAACACGGCTAATTATAATGGCCTTAATACCACCTACGCACACACACGGTGCTCCTTAATTGGGTGCTGAAAAACGCTAATTATTTCGTTCAGTGAATGCGCCTTTTGATAAACACCTTGTAGGTCCTTTTTGTGCTCACTCATCCTAATTAGTTGGCTGTGTTTTAGCCATACGTTCTTTATAAATAATACAAAAGTCAACGACCAAGGCGACGCCTGATTATCAGGAAAATGTCTTTTTTTGCCAAAAGGCGAGAATAAAACACATTTAGACCTACTTTGTCATAGTCAAGGGTTGGGAAAATCATTACTTGCTCGTTTAGAAGGACAACTCTAAGTACTTTTGTTTGTATAAAACTAATCAGGCTTAGCATTATACTTAAGCTCAACTTACTGCACTTTTAGTGCATTATGTGGGTGCCTGGAAAAGAATAGTGTAGTGAAAATAGAGGATTTGAACTGCAACGACTAAAAACACATGCTGTCTGATTTCAGTTACCTTTTTGGCTTGGTTGTTCATTTCTATTTGCTTAATTAGCGGTCCGCATGACAATGAGTCAACCCACTCAACCTGCTAGAGAAACCCACAAGTTTCAAAAAAGTGGTAGCTAAAAAGCTTATACGGAAAATGTTTTCCCTTTTGATATCCATTAGTTGACTAATGACATGGAGTGTAGAATAATGTTATGCATATGTACTTTTTTACTACGACAAATAGTTACATTACATGTAAGTGTAAGTCACTTTAATACAATCGTCATACATGTGCAGGAAAATTGTAGTATGGAAATATTAGTATAATAGAATAGGTTAATAGCAAACTGAAAGCTAGAACTAAGAAATTATATAAATAATATTATTCTTTTTCGTTTAAATTATATAAGAGGATACTTTTAAAGTTGAGTTTATTTGCCCACACATTTATAGATGTTTATGCTCTGCCATTTCTAGCCATAGTTGGCATTTGGTGCTCGCAATGCCGTTGTTGTTCTGCCATTTTTGCGGCTTTCGGCCAACACACATGCAACAAACAGGCAAACAGGCAAGCAAAACACAAAGAAAACCAAACAAAACAAAAAAGTGGCCCAAGGACTGATGGAGGATGCGACTGCTGCAGCCCATTGGATGCGACTGTGAGAATTTCTCTTGGCATTTTATTTAAGCGGATTATTTGGCACATTTGCGCTTGGGTTTTATTTTTTTTGTATTTTTTTGTTGCTCCATTATTTTGCTTGGGTGTATGTATGTGTTTTTGTTGGGGCTTTCTGGTTGGCATTGGAATGCCTAATGAAAGCATACTCGTCGTAGCTGCCGGGCATGTGTGTGTACGTAAATTCACCTAAATGATGTGCACCCCAAATATGAGGCTTATTTGGCATTGTGACAAAAGTTATTTAATTATGATTATGCCGGGTCCTTGGTTCTTAGCCCGGCACCTAACTGCTCGTCCGTGTTCACCCGACTGCCCATTTGCACTAAAATTTACTTAGTTCCGTACGAACGCTGCACAGGCTCAGCAAATGTAGACATAAAACTTAAACACGCACAACCAACTGCATACAGTTGCGGTCAAGACAATAGTGGTGAACATATTCTTTCGCGCTTTAATGCTGCCAAAACCTTTAGTTATAAATAAATGTGCATGCTTATGAACAAAAAGCTCAGCTAGTTTATGATTAACAAAGGCACCCACTTCATTATAAGCATGGTTAGTTTCAACCCCAACTGTTCAAAGGAAGAACTAAGGCAACTCTCGGCCTGTTGAGAGTGCTTATTTTGGCCCGAATCTAGTTACATGTTAACTTTGGCGCCAATGTCAAACGCTGGGCTCATGTCGCACGCAAACTCCTACCCTCAACTCAACTTCATCATTTCATCCGAATGTCCTTGCTCTTGTGATGTGCTCGGTGTAAGGACCATAATTATTTCCAAAATGAAGTAACAACTGAGTCAGTCGATTAAGATTTCTGAACCAAAGTTCTCTTGTCCTTGCCAAATATTATTTCTGTTAACACGATATTGGAATTCCTCACACAAGTTGTATTACCTTAAAAATCAACACATGCGTGCACTCAAGATCTCCTTCTAATTAAATGCCAATTAACCTAATTTTTTGTGGATTATGTTTATGTTTATAATATAGGTATGATTATAAATTGTTCAGTTAAGGCGGTTCATAGTATTCAATTGAAAATTACCTTTATTAAATTCCAGTAATATGACAACTCATTTCAGAAGAGAGTGGCCGAGGACTCTGTGGCTGGCAAGTTTATCCTCCATTCATATATTTATGTATAATTCAGGCGGACAGTTATTAAGCCTCCGGTCCGAGTTGCAGATATCTGAATGGCCATTGTCGACGATTCTCTGACGGTGGCTAAAACACTAGTGTTTCTGTGCTTATCCACCTAATGAAAATTAATGCTTGATTTTCTAGCATTCTAGCATTCTCTTTGCGAGGCCGTCAGGTTGATAATCCCTGGCAGGACGATATTCTGCACAGAACGACCATTTGATTCATTTTAGGTTAAGCCCCACATTTAATTAAGTAAGCAATACTGCATGCCCAAGTATTTCCCTCCCTAATGCAGCAGAAGTGCGTGTGAAATGAGTGTTAAGCCGATTGAAGTACACAATTAATTAAAGAGCCATTTTCTCGTGAGAACAAGAGCGATTTGGTATGCTTGTGGGTTACAGCTAATAGCTTTATGGGATTATAAATTAACAAAATGCCATAAATGGGGCGTCTATTTTTTTTACTATGGTATGGAGCTTATGGGATATATATTTTTTCATTGTGCCAAATTCATTTTATGACAATTGAAAGCCTCCGCTGGGCTTAGTTCAATTATAACAGCTTTTGCCAACTGCCAAGAGAGAAAGGGCGAACTGCGAGAAGCGTAAACAAATTAAACTCTGACAAGTCGAGAGCAACGGGGAATGGGGAATGGGAATGGGAAATAGGATGCAATTGGAGTTCCCTGAACAAATTGCACTTTGACTGCAAAAGGCAAGTTTTAGTGCCCCGCTGGAGGGAAAGGACGATGCCGACAAAAGTGCCCTCCAATGCATTTGACGGTCGTCCCGGGCGACCAACTGACAACGCTCTCTCTCTGACCTTCTCTATAACTCCATTCTCTATCCCTATCTACTTCGATACAGTGAAAACACAATCCTTCATATCCTAGCATATGGCGAAATTTGAATCAATAGTATATATGATCTTCATACACATATATTTCAGGGGAATATTATGTTTATTTATTTTTTATTAACTTATAACCTCTTTTGGTTTGTTGAAAAAATATTTGTTCTCCGATATTTTGCGCAGTGTGTCCCCCTAGATTTCACCAGTTTTCGGAGCAGTCTAAGGCCAAGAACCGAAAATGCTAAACCAACCTGAAGACGGGAGATGGATGAGTGGTAGCCATTTTATGGGCAAAGCAACAGAAACAGCCATAACAAAAGTCAAGAAAATGAAAACAGAGCTGAAGATGGAAGATGGAACAAGAGGGGGGCGTGGAATAAATAGGGGTAAGTCGTGGGAAAGACAGTAGAAATGAATTTCAAGTAAAACGAAATGAAATGAAACAAGGGAAATTACAAAGTTTTAATTCAAACATTCGCATTCGTTGAAAATACTTAAGCTGCTGCTTTTCCGAGAGATGGATGAGGGGCGGCAAAGGAGCTGAGGGGCGTGGCACTGCTGCTGCACTGAGACTAAACGGAATGTTTTCCTTTCCAGATGCAACCGCCACCTTGGCTTTCTCCATCGACCGCACCTATACCTTTCTCTCAAAAACAGAGACACACTCACCTGGTTTTTCCACTCACTCCCCATTTTGGTGCTATCCCTGGCCTCTGTGTTTTTGGCCCCCCTGGTTGGCATTTTGATGCAAAGCTGCTTGTGGGCTGCATTTAATTGCAAATTAAAATTCTGCGCACAAGACTTTGTATGTAAAAGACTGGCAGACGCAAAGGATCCAAGTCCTTTGGGGTCTTCCACGGCAGTAGCAAAATAAATAAATGTTGCCGGCTGTTTTTTGGGTTCAGCAGAAGGCCCTTTTTCCCCAGCATTTACCCAGCACTTGCCGCTTTTGTTTTTCTTTTGCCGAGCGCTCGACAAAAACTTAACACAACTTTACTCTTAACTCGTTTGCCCGAATTAAATGTTGAGCGTTAAAATTTGCCAAACCCAGAAAAAAATACAGAAATAAAAGGCAAAGAGGGCGGCCCGAAGGAAACATGTCAGCTGCGCCAGCAACAGCCGCAGGACTCCAAAAAACGCAGGATGAGCAGCGCAGGACGAGAGACCCAGTTGCACATGGGCAAATTAAATGGTTTCCGACTTCCGGCTGACGACAACAGCAACAATAACAATAACAGCCGGAGAAACGGCTATTTTTTATTTTTTTCATTTTGCTCGTTCATTTTGGCGAATATATGCAACTTTATGCTTTTATGGCCTGTATTTTTTTTTCAGCATGTTCGCTGAATATGGAATTATTGCTGACTGAGCGCAAGGAGCGACCCACAAGCGACACATAAACTGTCACCAAGTTATAAATTAGCCGCCACATAGACAAATGCCTAGAGGAATTTCCCGACGTCTGCATTAAGGAAGGGGGATCATTCCGAGGTCGGAGTCCCGGCGGGAAAATCCATAAAAAATTAAAAGATATATTTTGGAGCATGCAGAACACTTCCAATTAGTGTAATTCAAAGGAATAATTAAGTGGCTTTAAAAATACAGATGCTGTAAAATAATCCACTTACTAATTGTGCTCATGTTTTGCTTCTTAGATCATTTAAATTCCTGAAATTGTTCAAAACATTTGGCATATTATCTAACATAGAAATTTGAACGGTTTTCTTGACCTCATTTAATTTAATAGATTTAATTCGCTCTTATTGTCTGAGAAAATCAAACTCATATTTTTGTTGTTTGCTTTGAACTTTGCCCCTTTGTATATGGGTTTATTATATTTCACTGTTCACAGCTTTGAACCCTTTCAGTGTTTCAGGTTAAGCCCCAATAGAGTAGCAACCAATGAATTTTGTCAAACTTTCAGGGAATATTTCAAATGTCACAAACATTTAATTGTTGACCTAATGCTCTTATAGAAGTATATTTGAACGGAAACCAAATTGAGTTTATTAAAAGAAGATTCGTTTCATTGTTACTATTATACATTCAAAATTGAGCTCCAAATTGGTAAGGGGACATGCAAATTGTTTTAGTCCCGTCATTGATGGACAAATTGAATAAAATATTTTGCGGTATTGTATATTTTCCATTAAAATCCTTTGGCAAATTGTTGCCACATCTCCACCTAGCTGACTGAGCTCCAAAAAAAAGGCCACTGAAAGTCAACTAAAACCGCGGCTAGAACTAAAGCCACGTTTGCATATTGTAAAAAACTGGACAATAAAAAATTGGTGCTTCGTGGTGGGCAAAACTAGCTTAGAACTGCATTTATGCGCTGACAAACTGACCAAACTGCAACTCCATGATGGGAAAAATTGCTGTCACAACACAAAAACTGGCGCCCACCTGCGAATTTGTAGGGCGAGTATGTGTGGCTGAATAAAACCGCTTAAGTTTTCACTCAGCGAACTGTAAAACTGCATTTGAATGGGACAAAAGAAGGGGTTCAGCGCTACCCATTCTAGAAAGAAAAAATAAGGTACCATGAACTTGGTCTGCAGTTGGCTTCAATGTTTATAATAAAAGTGCGCGACTTGTCACACATTCAGGATGTAGCTCGTTTAGATTTTTTCCATAGATTATGTTTTGATGGAACGCCAGCTGCAACGGCAGCATCTGCCGCCGCCTGATGATGATTTTAGTGGCTGCCAGATGTTGTCGAGCCGCAAAAGAGAAAATACAAAAAAAAAAGAAACTCAAAGAAAGATTAAAAAAAAGTTGCAAAAATAGAAAAAACATCAAGCCAACGACGGGAACTGCTGACAGCGGGAAACGAACGTGTAGCTGCGGCAATAAAAAAATAAAAACCCCAAAATCCGAATAAAAATGCTGCCAGTGACGTGACGCCGCCGCAGCGCAACTCTCAATTTTGATGGCCACCGCCGAGAACAACTAAAATCCTCGAGCTGGCGCTCTAGTTAGTTAGTCGAGCCACTGCCGGGCAAGAAATTCTAAATCAAAATTCCATCCAGCCAGCCAGAGGGATCCAGGTGGGTTAGTGGGCCGAATCAGTGCTGTGCGCTGTGCCAAAGTATAACCTGGCATAGAAAACGTTAGAAAATAGCACAGAAGTATAACCAGAAATATTTATTGAATTCAAAATAGAAAAATAGGAAATACGGTATAGGAGTTAAATTGCTAACAAATGGAGCACAAATTGTAAGAGGCATTCAGGTACTTAACTAGACGTCGTTTCCACTATTTTTATCCGCAGCTGCTTTATAATCCCCAGTGGGCAGCACTGGTAAGTTGGTTAGTGGGTTTCTGGTGCTTTGCAACGGTGCGGGCTGCCTGGCTAGCCATTCAGTTTGTAAACCGCGCAGCGCGTATAAATAAATATTTACAACTCGTTTGCCGCAGCCAAAGGTAAACGCAGGAGCACGGGAACGATGCGTCCGGAGACGGAGGTCTCCGGAGCCGCTCCTTTAGGTGTTGAAGCGTTCAAGGACCTGCCCACCTGGCCACCTGCCGCCTGGCCACCAGGTAAAGCTCCGAGCTGCGGGCTTGAACACCTTTTGCGACTGACGCAGCCGTTGCCGCGTTAACAATGCAAACTCATTGTCAGTTGTGTTTTCTTATTTTCGTGGCTGCAGGATGAAAACGGTTTTCTTTGGCAGTGGATTTCAATGAATTTCGGCGACTTGTTTAGCGGTCAGATGAGAGTTTTGGGGGCGACCGGGGGATTTGCCAGGGAATGAAGCTAACTTTTAAAGCAATCAGGAAGACTCGGGATTATTAAACCAAATTAAGTACTGCAGTAGGGCTTGACTTTAAGTGCAAGGAAGCTGCAAGCTAGAGTAATAAAATATTCTTTACGACTACTTTTATTACACTCCATTTTAATTTCGTACGGCATTTTCATAACTAAAGTAACGTGCAAGGGGTTCACTTTTATATAAAGAAAATATTTCACAAGCCGGAAAAAATAGCTATGATAAAAATAGCGTTGGGTTCTTTATTTGTTTGGTTATTTAAAAAATAAATTTTGATTATTATCCGATAGAAAAGGGTCGTTTTCTTGCAGCAAGCATTTGGACTAAAACAAAGTTATTCAGCTACAAATAGGTTTCCTACACCAATGAGCTCTGCTGAAATGTAAGCTTTTAAATCATATAGAGTGAACGCGTCGACGAAAAACGGAAGCGGAATGCATGAAGCAAAACAAAAAACTGGGCTTCATGAATTAAAGATGACTTTGCCACGCGTAGTGCCAGGAAAGGGGGCGTGGCATTCGGCACCACTGACAAGGACATCGACTCTGCGAACAAAGCGAGGTGCAAGTGGAGGAGTTGTATCCCCGGAGTGAGTCCTTCAAAGGGTCCTGGGACGGAGGGATGGAAGGGGGGCTGAAAGCAGCTATGGGAGATACCTAGGCAACCGAGCGTGACCAAGAACGCCCAAACCCTGTTTAATGTAAGGAAAAACGCAATCAAAATGCGACACTTTTTCAAACACTTGGGGCGCGGGAAACAATGAAAATTTCATTTCTTCATTTCAACGCATGCTCCTTAGTCCTCACTCGCAGTCTCAGTTTTCTTGTCTCTGCAGAGCCAGCCCCTCGCCGTTTTTTCATTTGTTCGTCAGCCAAGAACAATGCTTAAATAAACTATTTATTGTGCTCGCTGCTGGCAAGGACAACGCAAACGAAAGGACACAGCTCCTGGCATCTGAGCAAACGCAATTAAATTTGTGTGTAGCGCATAAATAAATTTTAAGTGCCAGTTTGGGGACCTGCACTAGCTGGGCTTAGCCAAATTCCACACAGATTGCATAAATCCACGAAATCCACACGAAAGAGCAAATCGAACAAATCAATAGTCCGCAGGGAGCCTGGCCAGTTTTCTAACCAACCTATTTAAATGTTTATGCAGTTTTTAATATTTTGGCATTTCCTGCACGCCAGTTAAGCCAGTCGGACGAGGATTGTTTTTCGCCATTTGACATTTTAAATTATTTACCGGACTTTTATGCCAGGCAATAAATATTGAAATATTTGTGTGTGCTTTGCGTGTACTGTCGAGGTTCTTTTTGCTTGAATTTAAATAAATTTCTGCCGCAAACACCCATGCCAAGCAGTTTAAATAGTTTATGTGCAGCATTTGTGCACTTCTATTAGGTAAAATGCATAAATTTCGTTTTCATTGCATACTTTGCAGCGCCCGTGCAGAACAAAACCTGAAAAAAGGAAAACAAGTTCGCATAAGTCCCAGCCCATATGTAAATGTGACAGCCCGCATGGCACAACCTTGGCTGGGGATCTGTGAAATCAGTGCGTGATGAGGGGTCTTGGGGTCTGGGGGTCTAGAGGTCTCGAGACTTGGGGCTGAATTATAAGCCCAAAGTAGGCGCGCTGCTTTACGAGCCCATAAACAAGATGAGTCGGAGTGAAGAGGGTTTGGGTGGCAGCGTTACGAGCTTTGCAGAGGATGGGCCGCCCTTGGGAGCCTTGTCATAGATTGCTAAAGTTGTTCCCAACTCCGGATTCTCGAGTTTCTCAAGGAGGACTTCAAATGAAAGAAAACGTGTGCAATGCTAGCAGGCGATTCAGAAAAATTTCAACTTGGCAGGCTTATTAAATGCAATGCTGTGTATATGTGTATACTTTTAGTCAGCATAGTAATTAGCTATTTTAAAAAATCCCTCATTTCGTATATGAAATATATTATAAAGAAATCCGGAACAAGGAAAATGTGTGTTTCGTATTTGCACTCAAGCTAAATTTATTAAAGTCCCAGCAAATGAAATTTGATGCCTATGCTAGAGCTTGGACCAAAGGCGAAGCTAACACCAAAACTAAAGCTGCTGTATTGCATGTATAAGTCAGGACAGCTCGGCACTAATCAAAAACATAAATTCACATAAAAATATCAAGGAGCAGCATCCACATGGACGTTGATGTAAGGACACCTGCATAATGTCCTTGCCGATGCTAAAGTTGAAGGTTTATGAGCTGCACACAAAAATGGAAATTGTCTACCGTCGCTGTCACTGTAGATGTACCCAGTTGTGCATTCATCTACACAGAGAAAGTTAAGATATTTTAATTTTAGGTACGTATTTTCCTGTTCAAAGCTAGTTTATCTTATTGAGTGTTATAATTACGAATATGCACCACATTTTCATAACAAATCAAGGATCTGCGAGTATAAATGCTCGGAGAACCACGTTGTAGCGTGTTCCTTGCTAAGAATTTGGTGACGCAGAGTCCTACATTTCTTATATATTATTTTCCATTTTAAAGATATTTTTTTCCTGAGTGTACCAGCTGTAATAGTTTGGCGCAGACACCTCAGCACTTAAGCAGACTGCTCAGAAATGGGCCTAACTGCCGGAGACACCAGACACGACTGTTGACTTCTCGTCTGGTCTCTGGTCTCGTTGTTGTGAGTTCCCTTGAGTGTGTGCACATGTAATAAGCATAACAACACTAAATGGCTACTTATGCATGCAAAGGCAAAACACTCGGTGCAGTGACAAAAATTGAGTGCATACGAGCACCACAATTACCCACTGCACGATCCCAAGTGCAGTTGTCTGAGCCAATTTCCCCATTTCCCAAGAAGACTGGCGGTTTCAGCCAATGGTCGCGTTATGGCTCATTCCCTAAATGGTCTGCAGCAGCAGTTAGCTGCGGTTTCCGGCCTATCAAGTGCCAAACTAGTTTCGGAAAAGGTGAAAACGACACAGCACTAGTGCGCCATTATTGTACCTGATTCCTTTATTTATATATAATTATTCTAGAGTTGAACCAGATCATACCAGATCAATGAATGTGTCTTGTTTTAAATATAATAGAAAATATTTTGGGCCTACCTAATTTAGCTAGAAAATTCCTTTTAAAGTAATTTTTTGCCAAATATTTTATGCAACATGAAAGTCAGCAAGAAAAAGCTGGGTCCTCAATTTGGCCCGCAATCATCCGAAATATCCTTGTCGCACTGCCCGCTTATCTTGCAGCTGTAACTCTCTGACAGAGCAATTATAACCACATCTCGCCTTGTGTGTGCTGTCCCTTTGGTCGCGGTAATCGCTGGAGGAGATCTGCAACAGTTTTTGGCAGCATTCCGGCTGCAATGGCCATGAAATGGAGCCGGGTTACGGGTCGTTTAGTTCGGTCAATGCGTGTGTAATTCCAACCCATTGGCTCTGCGGCCTGACATCTATGCGATTATACGGCGGTACTCGCAATTCGGGTAGTAGAAAGTAGCAAAATCGGAACGGGGTTGCATGTGTCATCTGAGCCCATTGTGCAATTGACAGTCGGTCAGATGAGGGGCAAAGCAGCCCGGCGGGCATTGGAAGCGGGGTGGCAAGTGACGGTGCCCCATTTGCTCTGAATTGCTGTTCTTGTTTTCGATCGCGAACACACATTGCGCATTTCAATTCAATGTTGCTGACTGATGGCCAAAAGGAGGCGTCGCTGCTTTTGTGGCCAAATGGCCCACGTGCCACATGGCCCCCATTCGGCGATGCTTTGACTGAATGCTCCACATTGTTTGGTTCCCCGAGTGGCAAGTGAAACAAGCTGGAGCTGTCACGTCGGAGCTGCGTTCTAGACACTCTGATCCACGGAGGTGCAGTTAAATGCAGTGGGGCAAACTAATAATTTTAAGAAGACTCTTTAGATTATGAATGTCGATACTGAAGGCCAAAAATTCATTCTAGTTATCGTATCTGCATTCATCTTGAATGATGAAATGAATGATATTTTTTATATCGACATCACTGCAGCCGAGCTAGTTATTTCGAAAGTGATAGAAATGAGTTCCATTCTGCACCCAATGGCACTGAAATGAGCAAAAATTAAATTTGCTTTCTCTAGCAGAAATGAATACTTTCCTTGAAGGTATTTGCTGAAAAGTCCCTCGCTGCGTTGCGTAACGTTTCGCTTTTCTTTAGATATCTTCAACCCCCATTCGCAGCAGTTATCTCATTTGTGCCGTTAACTTTCTGAATGCATCCTCTTGCCAGACAGCTAGCTGCCCTTTTAGCATATTGCCAAGCACTTGGCTACCTGCCCAAAGTACGAGTATCACTTGACACGGGATGACCTCCCTTTCGACCCCAAAACAACACCTTATCTCGCACAAAAACACACACATGACAGGTGCACGTCTTCTGGATTCGAGGAATGCTAAAATGAATTGCCGCTTTTGTTAAGATTTCTTGTATGCTGCTCCTTGGAAGCGTTGCAAATGCAGTTGCCGAGTGTTCGTCTTCCTTCGCCTTTGGCAGGAGTTCTTGTGTAACAAGTTTCACGTGCATGTTCTCAACAATGTCGCCATTGCCAGTTGCATTCGTCGTCGTCGTCGTCGTCGTCGTCGCCATCGCTGTAGCCATTGCCGTTTCCGTTTCCGCTTTCGTCCTTGGCATCAGAGAACGCTCGGACGCGCTTCCATGGAGAATGTCATGCAAAAACATTAATGCTACCTTTCAACTGCTCCGCACTTGCTGCCTTTATCCGGTAGATAAATTGTTGCTCACACCCCGAGACATTTGGCTACAAATTTTTCCCATTTCTTCACCTGCCAAGCGTTTGTGCATCGCATTAGCCCAGATAAGTGTGGTCTAGCGTTTTTATTTATTAATTCGGTTTGTTTAAGGATATTTATGATATGCTGTGGATTTTCCCAAGAATTTATGATATTACACGATTTACCAATGGTGAGGATAGTACATAAACATCACGTGAGATCTTATTTTCTTCTAATGAAGAAGTGGAAAACGCTGAAATCGAAGTGCTGTCAATATCGTTATCCGACCCTCAACCCAATTGCGGTTTAGCTTTTCCCCTTTCCTCGGCGAATGCATTTTAAAAATAAATTTTGCCCAACGGTGCAATTTCCGTGCTAACAAATTTATATGCTCAACAATTGATTTTCCAGTGCAGCAAAGGTAGCAGCCATTTTATACAGGTGAAATAAAAGGCGTCAAATTGGGAGGCGGGGCAGCCGCAAACGGTGCGGCACTTCATAAAATATGAAATTAGATTTGCAAGCAGCTCAAACCGTAGTCCACTGGCCATCGCCCATTGCCCATCGCCCCATCGTCCATTTTTGCTCCCGAGGATGTCGATGGCCATATATACATATATATACTTATATACATATATCCGGATGCTGGTCGAAAAAAAGCTTAATGCTCGCGCGCGGCCAAAGAATGAAGGAAATTGCTGGAAAGGAGGGGACAAGCTGAAAAGGATGGGGTGTCCAAGTGGAAGTGGATGCGGAATGGTCATGGCAGAGTCAACCAAGCGACCGACATTGACTTGAATGACTTAACATTCGATCAAAAAGTTCGACGGCGAGCACCACGAACAGAGGCGGAATCAGCAGCCGCGTCGTAGAAAAAAGGAGCAGAAAAAATTGCCTGGATTGGGTAACAGAGAATACTGAGTCACCCTGAAGTCAATATATTTTTACAAGATTTTTAATAAGCTGAATTGCACTTTATACAGCACGCAAATGGACTTAGGGAAGAAAAATTATTTAATTAAAATTATATTTATGAATGAATGCAGAAATTCAAATGGTTGTTGTTTTATTTATTATTTTGGGTTTATTTATTTTGCTATTTTTCTCCAAACATTTAGTCAGCTGCGTGCAAGTTGAAAACGAGTAACTGGTGGAGTCGACAATGCCTGACACTGTGTCCGTGATTTGTAGCGCATTGAATCCGGTTAAAGGGGATTCCCAATTCTGAGGGAAATATATATTTATATATACGAGTATATCTAGAAAAAAGTAAAAGGAGAAGCGGCGATGGGGCGTTGGAAAATACAAAGCGCAACGCGCGGCTAATGCCGCTTAATAGTTTTTACATTTTTTGCCCTGGTCTTTGTTCGCTCGCTTGGCCAGAGACCCAGAGACATGCTGACTTAACTGGTTTGCCCCCAATCCTGCCGCCCAGGACTGAAACTCCGTCTACCATCCGATGCTTTAAGAGCCAGCCACCGTGTTCAATAGCTGGAAAATGTAAATCTCATTGAGTTGGTCGCTGGTTTTTTGTACTTCCCTTTTAGCCCACTGCTTTTTCCATTTTAGCCAGACTGAGGGGTTAAATGCTGAGGCTAATGCAACAAAAGGGGGCGTGGTCAAATGTCTTCATCGGTTTGATTTTCAATTTGATTGCATTTAAGCGACATCCGGCATAAGCTTCAAGTCGTCCTTTGTCCTCCTTATATATGAGAGAGTATCGTAAAAATTTATCACCAGTCCAAAGAGTCCTGCATTTGCTATTCTTGCCTCGTCCCGGTTTGACGATTTATGCGATGATTGATGATTGTCGCCGACACATCTTGAATGCAATTTACTCGCTTATCACTCGACATAACCATATATGAATAATAGCCACAGCCGAGCATGGATTAAGCAGTGCAGAACAGGTAGAAGAGAGGCATTTATTCCGTATTCGAGCTGTCTGGTACATTGTCCAAGCTAATAAACATAAATTTGCAGCTTTTCCCTTCCATTTGTTATTGCCGCTGCGAAAGCCACAATTGTTGACATCCCAGACAGCTGCACGGGGAATAAAAAAGTTACAGGTTCTTAAAAGCTTATTGATTTGTGAGTCATAAGGCGGAAGTATTCAATATTCATACCACTAATATTCAATCCACTTTAAATTACGTAAGTATTTATATGTAACATTCAAGTGTAGCATTCACAAAATTGGGAATCACATTTTCCCGCTGTGTACCATTCACAAGGTAAACGAGTCGGCAATGGGGACAACTCTGCTGCTTGACAACAATCGATCAATATTTATGTCCTTAGGCTGGTTTGTAGGTAGCTGTCAAAACTTGCCACACTCTTTATATAGACGTAGGTATATCTGGAAGATGCTTTTCCCCCCAAACCAGCAGCTGTGATTGTTGGTGGCTGTTGTGGCACTCTAATGATAATGACAATGGCAATAATAGTCAGAACAACAAGGGCGGCCAAGGACGCGAAATCTCCAGCAACCTCCTGCCAAAGGGGAGCGTCTTGTTCCCGAACTTTTGTCATTTACACTTTGCAGATTTATGTTTATCCGCTCGACGGGCTTTGGCATCTGCACCCCCTCTCCACCTCCTTTCGTCCTTTGAAAAATCCTTTGATTGATGTCCAGACTAAGCTAATTACGTGACTCAAAAAGTGCCCGGCAACTGAGACGAACTTAAGCTGAGGTGCTCAAAAACTTTCGCCCTGGCTAGTGGCGCGATTAATTGATTATTTTCAAGGGTGCCAAACAAAGCACTCAGCTCGAGGGTATAATAACGATAATAGCAAAAATAATAGTCTTGAGGTGCTGTCATCATAATGTTCCTAACATTTCCCTCTTCTTCTCTCGCCTGGCAGGCGTTGGCAGAGATTACGCATTAAATAAATCATCGGCCTACGGAGCGCGTTGATGTTCCTAACACTTCACTTTGGCCCGGATACTGCTGAACGGAGCGCCGGAGTCGAGATTTATTGTAAATAAGCATGATTATCATAGCATCACGTATACGCCATGTTGCGCGCGGCACCATCAGACAAACAATTGAGATGCTGATGGCAAGGCCAGCATTTCAAGTATAATTAGCAGTGGCCAAACAGAGGTCTTTGTGGGGGCTTTACTTCTTATATATCTGCAAATATATCGTTCTGCAAAGAATTTCTTATAAATTCTAGTTTGCTTTGATTAGGTGGCTACTATTCAAAGCCTGAATCTTCAGCTACGAATGTGGTTACTCGCTTATTCGTATTGGTTTGCAATACTACGTAAATTCGCTTTAAATTAGTAGTATTTTGTAGTTTATGTGTCTCAACATTGCATCGGAATATGCGGCATTGCGCTAAACCCAATATCACAGTCAGTCGCTGTCACAACTCGACTTGGCTTGAATCTGAGCTAGATACTGCTGTCTGGCTGTCTCCATTCGCTTCGCGTAACCTCAATGTGTTGCCAGAGCCCATCAGAGTCAGCATCCGCATCGTGTCCTTGGCATCCTGCGTCCTACTTCTGTGCGACCAGCACCCACCGCCCACCGAACCCAACCCACCGCCCAAAGGCCCTTTGCCACTCCTTTAACCACCCGAAACGGCAGCTTTGGTCGCATTACTGTGGCGCTTAAAAGGTTAAAACGTTTTTGACTTTGAGCGTCGACGTCTGCAGCCAGCAAATCGTCTAATGAAAGCGACTTTCGCAAATGAAATAATTCCGCAGCCATTTTTTCCGCGGTTGTTGTGCTTTTCGCTTTCCATTGCTGAATGTGGCAGGGTTGTGCCATTTTAATTGAGCCAGTTTGTTTAATTAAACATTGAAATTAGAAAATTATAAAGTCAAATATTTCAAGCCACCGCGTTGGCGTTGAAATTGAATGTGGCGGCAAGGTGAGAGTTTCTGTATCAAGGTGCACAATTTTTATACACTTCGGCTTAAAGGTTTTAGCATTTTAGTTAAACAAATATCCATCTATCGGGTTTTAGAAATACATCTTCCGAACAATGGTTAAAATAAATAACGGCATTTGTGTTCCTTTCACATCAGAAATATTATGGCGTTTTGGACTATGAAAAATGCGGCAAATGTTGTGCAAAAGCTCATCATACGCAAATTAAGCGCATTATAAGGCTCATCGCTGGCCAAATGGCCTAGACAAGGACTCAAACTGCTCGTTAGATGAACCCAGTGAACTTTGTGGTTGGGAAGAGAGTGCCAAGTGAAGCAAACTCCTCTCAAACTTGACCCAGTCCGTGGCCGAGTTTTCCGGTAGCATCTAGGCAGTGATACCTGTTGCCAGAGCGAGAGGGACAATGGACTTTAAGTCATTTGCAACTCGCTTTTCTATGGTTTTCCCGTTTTCCATTTCACTTTTCGCTTTTCCTTTCCTTTCGTCTCTCTTAAATCTGGGCAAACGACATTCATAATTTTTATTTACTTTCCTTCTCTCATTTTCGTTTCGCCCTTCGGTTTTTCTTATTGCATTTTAATGCCCTCTCCCTCGGCGACATGGCGCGTACCACATTTCGTATACTTAATGAGATTTTTCGCAGACATATTTGCAATTTGGTAAGACCAGTGTGTAAAAGTTGGGACCGCAAAATATTCCATCCCTTTGCCGGCGTCTTTGGTTCAATTTGAAAGTTTCCCTCCAGTTAAACCCAGAAGCAACAAAAACTAATTACAATCTCAAGTTGTTTTTTCAACACTCGGCCTTAAAGCTAAATGTTGCTGCGGCTACAAAAAGTATAAAATGGAAATTATATCAAATAGTGCTGCATAGTGTGCAGTTGCAGGGACAGTTTAATTTTAGTTTTTCCAACTATTTCCCCTCTTTTCTGCTTATTCGTATCCTTATTGCTGTTTTGTTTGTGCTTTTAACTTGGCACTTTGTGCGCGAATTTATTCCTTCTTTAGCTCGCTGCAAATTGCACCTCTGTGATTATGGCCACTTGGCATCGTCTTCGCCGGGGCTTTGCTACGGCATTTGGCCATTTAAGAGGTGTGCCCGGGATGGTGGCTCTAATGACATTCTTTCCCCCAGCGAAATGCACTAGACACTGTTCATTAGGAGCCATGCCCGCTCGTTGGGCACGAACCCAAGACAACTTCAGCCAATTCGCAATTGGCCGGAGAAAGAGCAGTTGGAAGCAGCTGGGAGCAGCCGGGATTCCAGATGGATCCTTCGCGTAAAACGGCACCGGAACATCCTTCAAAACTTGCAGCTAATCTCTGCCAGCAGTCTGCCGAGCTTCTCCCACTGGGCAGTCCAATTGGAAACTCCGTTGGTGGCCTGTGTCCTGGGAAAACTGTCAATACACAACTAAAAATTAACTGCTCATCAAGGATAAACCTTCAATATTTTGAAGTATATTCAAAAAGATTCTAAATGAAAAAGGTACTAAGTTATTTAGAATTCCCTATAAACATATCTAATTATGTTTGCCTAATACACAGATTAAAATAAACCACTTAATTTTTAGTCGTGCAGCTCCCATTCAAATAGTGTTGCGTCATTATTCAAAATGTCAATGTCATTTCAGTCTCTTGTGCTCTTGCGCGGGCTCCTTTCTCATTCAGTGACACTGCAGACTCGTTTTTTGGTGGCTGAAGTCTCAACTCACTGCACTGACAGCTGATGATTTCGGAAGGATAATGGAGTGGGGTGTCCTCCCGAGATTCCCCGGCGTTTTGTCATGCTTAACTGCCGCTGCTTTTGAGGCCTTCTGACAGCCCTCCAGTTTAAAGTTTCAGCCAAACTGCGAACAACGGTCGCTGGCCTCCAGATTCCAGTGCCATTTTCGGGCCTGCCTTAAATCATAGGCTCAATATTAGCTTTTCCGGATATTTCAGCCACTTGTGTCCCTTTTCGTATTTCGTATATACTTGCTATTTGCCAAGCGGTCCGCAATGGCCATCAATTTATTTAACAAATGACAAACGCTTTGCAAATCAAACAGCAATAACTAATAGACAGTTTGTTTGCCGCTCGTACGGCTGCTTATTTTTTGTTGTTCCAGTTATTTAGTACAAATGAGCCCGGGGGCCGCTTATCTTTGAGTCCAGGCAACAAACAAAGGGGCCGTGGGTGGGATCGGGCGTTACAATCAGACAACCGCAGTAATGCACCATCGAAAATGTGCGATATAAATGTGTGTGTGTGTATAAAATACGTATGCATTATGGCTAATAACCGATTTGCGTGCCCAACGCACATAAGCCAACTCTGAGGTCGGAGGTCGCATTTGGCCGACGGCATTGTTGCTATTATCGTGTGTTTTTGTTACGGCACAATGCACTATGAATGATAATCTTTTATTAAGTTTTCGTATGAGCCAGACCTTTCAACAGGCTAGCTGCATTAGTGAAATGGTAATATAAGTTATAAAAGTTACTCAACGCAATATATTTAAATGTACCGATTTGGCTCAATAATCTGGACAAATAGTAAAAATACATATATGTTAGTCAGGACAGGAACCACTTAGCACGATCAAAGCTCAGTTGCCAAATGATCGGCTCTAAGCTTAGCTTAGCAAAGACTACCACCCTGACTCAGATCTGTTCCCACCTGTGCTAGTCAAGTGAGAAGAGAGTTGCGGCCACAGAAGTCGAAGCACTCCACTTACTATTTTTGATCTTTTAGACGCGTCGTTTAGACGGCTTCATAAACGCGGCTTTAAACAAGAGACGTCGCTGCCGACGACGACGTCGCCGTCGATAAGGCCGATGCTATTTTCGAATTGGGCGATCTGTCAGCGCTACGAAGTCGGTTGGGTTGAGAGTTGTGATCAGTTGAATTCACGTCGTCGGCGAGTCGAGAAGCAAAACGCGGAAACGCTTGAGCAAACAAAGCCGAGAACCTGAGCTGAGTGTTAAGATACTTTAAGTGTGGTTTTGCGCGCGAGTTTTTCGCTTTGACATAAATCAGAGCAATTTGCAGATAGTAGTGTTTTTGCAAGCCAATTGTGAATGAGCCAACTTTAGCGGCGATTATTGTGCAGTGCAGCTTTCAAATCCATCTCAGTGTGGTAATTTTTCAGTTGGCTAATTGTGCAAGTAAAACAAAAATTCAAAACAACAACCACGCTTCGTCTAGTCAGCGGTATCTGTGTGTGTACTTCGGTGTATCTGTATCTGTATCTGTATTTGTATCTGTGTCCGCTCAATCTTTGCTCAATCGCAATCTTTGGGCATTGCCAAAACAGGTTAACTAAAAGCAAACGTGTTCTTTACGTTTCTGTTGACTTTTGCCAGCCGCAAAGCCAAAAGTTAGTCAGCAAAAAATAACAAAACAACAAAAATATAGGGGGAAATACAAATTACAAGGAAAATCAATAACAGACTGTTGCCACAGTTCCTGCAATCCGTGGTTTCTCGTCGGAATAAAAGCAGCTGCGGTCCGTTGAAGAACTTCAAGGAGCACAGGTAACCGCAGGCCATTGGCCTCCTTCACATTAAAATGCCAAATGGCTAAAGTAGATGCTGTGGGGATTTCCCACTCAACCAGCTCAAGGATGCCCAGATAATGCAGGGCTTCGCATTCCCAAAAGAAAAAACCATTCAGTAAAAAAAAAAACACCAGCTTCGTCAACGACCTGCTCCAATTCGATTTATGCAGTCCAAGGTCAACAGCAACGGCTTTAAAATGCAAACGCAGGCAAAGTTGAATCTCCAAATGAATGCTTCTGCTTTTGCTGCTTGCTGCTGCCTTTGTTGCCGCAACTTTTGTCTCACGTTTTTTGAACTTTTGGGTTTCGGCCGACTTTTGCCGAACCGATGTAAAGATGTAGCGAATGGCTTTAGTTTGTAGCGCAGAAAACCATGTTTAAAGAAGTAATTTTTAAGAGGGATTATTAAATTAACTGTTGCAGTTTAACAAAACATTAACTGATACTTCATTTGTGTAAACTACTAAAATAATATTTATGAGCCATATAAATGGAAAAACTGCATGGTTGAAAATAAAGAAAGATTCAAGTGCTTTTTACAGTGCACTTTTAGAGTACTGGGGAAGTGTCTTCTGCTCAAAAGTTGTGCATATCAGCTGTCCTTCTGCAAAGGGCCCATAACTCCGGCTTTTTAACAGCCGCTTATAATTATTTAATTTGCTGTCTGTAACCGGGTACTTAACCTTTCTAAAATTTACCCACAAACCGCAACAATGAGAGTTGCCGCAAGAACAACAACTATAATCGAGGTGGCCGCGTTACTTGGCACAATTAAAACCGCAAAACTCGACTCGTTAGTTAACTTTGACCTGCTCGGCAAAAAAATAGCGGTTTTAAACAACTAAAAGCATAAAGGTTACGATGCGCCCACTAAGTTTAGCAATTAAATTTAAAGAGGTGTGCCCTAAGAGGAAAACCATTAAACTCTGACTAATTTTTAGATAATGGTTTACCTAATGAAGAATTATGAAATTTATGTTGGTCAAGGCGTGTGCTCTTGGATCTGCTTACATTAATTATTTCACATGAGTTGCACAAAACTGGAAATCAAGTGACTCACACTTAATAAAGCATTACACATTACTTCCTTTTTTTTTAATTTTTTCCATTTTTGCCAGGAGAGCCATAAAGCCGATGAGAAATATGTAGAGCCGTGCAAAAGGTTCTTAAGATCTTGCAAGTCAGAATGATTTTCGCGTATTATTAAAAGTAAACTTGGTCCACAGCAACTCAATGAATGCCCAATGGCTTTTTGGGGAGCATGAGTAATAAATTTCGCATTCATCGGCTGCCAATTCTATCAGCGGAAATTAAATACAACTTTTCGGGTAATTTTTTTCGCTAAATTGAAATAATTCTGCTTAAATTGCTAATTGTTTTGACCAAAAATTCTAATTAGTGCATCCGTGTTCAATTTGAAGCACTCGTTAGCTGCCAATTGCCGACGGCAATAAATTGCATTTACCATTTCGGCACTTGTTTGGGACTTTTTAAAGTGCAATTAACGCCAAGCCGCTGCACAATTATTTATTTATACATTCAATGTTTTTGTTTTACTTTTCCATTTGTCGAGCTTTGACAACTCTTAACTGTGGGAAGTGGGCCTTTATTGAGTTTGTCAAGGCGCATCGTCGTTTTGGCCATTTGTTACATTTGCATGCCAGCCAGCGGATGCGATGCACATGTAATGGCAATTGATTTACAAGCTATGCGAATCAATACGAGCCGAGTAGCAAAAAAATTATAGGCATATACGTGGGTATGTGTATATATAATTATTCAATTAAACGACCACACAGCGCGCCAAAGGTAACCGCCAATAAAAGTATTCGTTCAAATGCAAATACATATATTTTCCCTTTTTATGCGATTTTCCGGCGTGAGACATGGTGCCACGAATGCAATCAAAGTCGGACTTTATGGAAACGACAAAAAAATATACAAAAAACGACAGCCAAAAGTCTGTGGCAAATTTAATTTATCTGTTTGATTTTATTTGCAAAAAGTGTCAGATAACTGAAAAACATCATAATAAATGAGCAGCGCGTGAGAAGCCAAAGAATGTGATATAAAAAAGGTATATTTATTTTTGGGGTCAAAAATGAATTGCTAAAGGGTGTTATAATTGTTTTTTAAATATTGATACAATAATTTTCAATTAATTTTCCCTATTTAGCTACAATAACAAGCATTTAAAAGCGTATACTTGAGGTCAAACGATTTGTAAAGCGGCCTTTATAAAATATTTGTTGCCCTAATTTTTCACCGTCTTGGCCCATTAATAAGTATCAATAAAATCAATTTTCAAGTTTGTGGGTTCAAAATAATGAATTGCTGCAGGGTGTTATAACTGCACTTAAATTAAATTGTCAATTTAATTTCCCATTTGTCTACAATAACAAACATTCAAAAGATTATATTCGAGTTTAAACGATACGCAATGCGGCTATTATAAAATATTTGTTGCCCTAATTTTTCGCTATCTTGGCCCATTAATAAATATCAATAAAATCAATTTGCAAGTTTCCACACTGACAATTCAGTCAAGTTTAATTATTGTAAATAGCATTTGAGAAGGAAGTAAAATCAATTATGCAAATACCCCTAACAAAGTTATGAAATACGTTGGGCAAATGGCCGGAATAAAATTGACTTTGATGCGAAATCAATGGATTCAATTTGTCGATAAACATAAACAGTCTCCAACGGCGAAAGTGAAGAAAGATTTTCCAACTCATAGCTTTTTTATGCCGCCAAAAATGTTCATGAGAATATGCAAAGTTTCTTTTCTCGTCATATTTGCAACGTTTATCCCACTTCCTTCTGACAGCCGACAAACACTAACTGTAATAAGCCACTTGTAAGGCAGCAATAATGTAGATCTATGGGCCAGATATCTGTGTAGATGGTAAGATGTGAGGGGAGAGCGGTCCTCCTTTCGACACATTTGCATAATCTCAGGAAAATCTTTGGTAACAAGTAATCGAAAATAAATTTGCATAACAAATGCCAGCTTAGTGAGCCCAGTGTCAGTTGGAAAAATGAGACATAATCTGCGAGGCTGCTGCGACCAACAATCAATAAAATGTATACAGATGCAAAAAATATAGACGACTTGCTGCATTGAAGCGCACAGAAATTTAATCAGAATTTAAATTGAAATTCCCCAGAAGCAAAACGAGACGAAAGGTCGCCGCCATTCGGCTATGTGTGTATATGTTACGAGCGTGTATTTTTGCATACTTTGTATATGAGCAAATAGAACAAACAGCGGCCTCCAGGCAGCAAAAAAAATAAAAGAAACAAAGACACCGCTCCGGTGCCGAGTAATTGCCAAATGTTTACGCACATATGTACGATATGTAATATTTGCATATAAACAGGCATATGTAGCCGCTTTTCATTCCGACATTGCAACGCTTTTTTAGGGCTCCCCATTTGCATTTCATTTCAAAGCTGGTTTTTTCAGATACTCCTCCTCCCAATTTTTTTTTTCGGCGGTTGGAATTGGTCTCCTAGGGGCACACCGAATATGAAGTGCCAAACGATGGGCCGTGATTTCATTTGGCGAACGGAATTCGGTGTTGTTTTATGAATGAAATGGACGGAAAGTGCGATGACATGATTTTCAAGGGTTTACAGATCGGTGACACTGAGAGAACGCTTTATGGATGGCATTGCGATTCGCAAATCGCAGCACTTAATTGAATTTCCTTTTGTCACCGTCTTAATTGAAAACTCTACTATTCGCCTTTCCACCGCTCATCAACGTGCCCCGAGGCGACTCCTTAAGTCACTCTCGACAGATTATTCCGGGTTAATGACTCTTTCAAGTGACACTTGAACGCTTCTCCCTGCTAAAAGCCGCTTACAGTCTGGCCTTTTCGGTTGGTGGTCTTGCCCAAGCAAGGAAAAAAACCAAAAACACAGAAGTAAAGCAAGTAAAGTAGAATTCAGTTTCAGCGATTACTCACCCAGCAAAGTTGACTAAGCAACTAAGCTCAGCTGGGAGCTGAATGCTGAAAGCCGTGGCTTGGAATTGGATCACAGCTCTACTTCACCCTCTTCTAGTTTCCATTTTTTGGGAAGTGTTTGTTTTTGACTGAAAGCGCTCAACTGTTAAACCGAATAAAATGCAATGCCAGCGCATTTTTAATTGTTATTGCCACTGTTGTTGGTTTACTGGTTTGTTGGTCTGTTGGCCGTTGGTGTTGACTAAATATAGTTGAAAATACAGTTGAACCTTGAAAATGAGCGTGGAAATCTGTGCATAATTGTTTGGAAAATGTTTGCACAATTCACACATCAAAACGTTAACTGAAATTATAGTCTCTGCAGCTCGCATGAGGTCGTCTGTGAATTATTACAATGCGAACTCTATAAAAGAATGCTAATTGAATACTGAATGCCAGGCAAAGTAATTACTGCAGAATTATTAAAGTCCCAAACGAATGACCCTCTTTTTTCGGTTAGTTAAATCATAGCCAAACAATTCCAGGCTATAGTCATTGCAAACACTTGAATAAAAGAGAAATACAAAGCATTTGTCACCGATATTTATTTATACCTCTATCCAGAAAACACAGCTGTGTTCAACAAAGTAAAAGCGCTGCCAAAAGATTGGATTTTTAAATATGAGTGGTTTTCACTACCTCACTGAATTAAATAAATTTAATTTTATGGTCTGAGACGTTGTAGATAATTTATTAATAGTAATGAAACGATTTTAAATTAACGTATAATAAACATTTGCCTATTATTTCGTATACAACTGTATGTATGAATATGGAGACGGAGCGTTGTGTATAAAAATGCAATCAAATAAATTTGTATTTTCATTTTTATGGTAAAACAAAATGGCTTTTGACTTGTGCATTTCATGTGCATTTGACGCTCGTTTTGCTGCCCTTTATTTATTTCCTTATTTTACTGTTTCAGGAGACCCCGGAGACCTTTTGTCGTGAATATTTATTTTAGCCAATTAATTGTCGTTTCGATTGAACAACTTTCTTGCCCTTCTCCCCTGGGGGCGAAGAGCCTTAAAAGGCCTTTAAAGCTTTGAAGAGGCCATAATTTGCCCAGTGTCTGCTATTGCCATTCACGAATATGAATGAAATTTTTTGGCCCCGCCAGGAGGAAAGCAATAAAAGCTTTTAAATATTTACACACTCAGCCAGAAAAGAGCAAACAAGCGGGCGCGCAATCTTCTTCTTGTATGCAAATAAATGCTAAACAGTTGAGGTCCTTGAATCCCTTCGTATTTTTTTTTCTGTTGGCTTTTGGGGGCGAGTGCGTTTGCCAGGATTTTGACTTCAAGCTTACCACACGGCGTATACGATTTTCATATATCGATTTGCCAAATGTTGAATGTGAGCCGCGCTTGCCGCATTGTTTGTTTGCTTATGTGAACTGCTGGGCTGAAAAGTGATTGTCGGTGTCACACAGATTTGTTCTAGACTCCCTGCGCATTTCCCCTACGGCTGTGTGTTGCGTTTGCCGTACATATAACAGCAACACTTTGTGTGCAGCTGCATCTGCAGTTGCATCTGGCATGTTATTTGCTGTCTGATGATACCTAAACCCAGCCCCCAGCCCCAAGTTTTCGCTCCCCCGATAAGCGCCCAGACGCAATGCACTTTATGTCTTGATGCTGCTGACGGCGGCGCCAGTTTCTCGGGGGTTTGCTTCTGAAACTGCTTCGTAGCACTGAGATAAAAGGGAAAACTAGGGAGTATTTGTAAGATTCCGTGCTTTGAAAGATTTAAGTTAAAGTCATAGCTAAGAAATATCCATGAGATCTACAATCTTTCCTCCTTTATTTCTTGATTTTTCACATTGATTTTAATTCTGTATTGCTTTAAAGTGCGCATTCAGTTTTATGCGCATTCTGTTAATTTAGTTTTAAACCTTTTATGGATGAGTTAGATATTATTTGTGGCTTTTGTTCTCTGTGCAGCTAGGCTGCTATGCATCTTTCCCTCTTTTGCACTGATTGTCACCAGCAACAGCAGTACAATATCATCATCATCATCATCGTCGCCGTCGTCGTCGTAGTCGTCATCCCAGTCCTCGTTGTCCTTGTAGTCCTGGTCGTCATCCCCTCCACGCTAATCCTTGTCATGCACCGACGACCTAGCGACTGCTTCGCTTGTTCCTCCCTGTTGTTATTGTCAAGTGCAAATGTGTCGGTGAAATATGCAAAGACATAAATATTTCAACGTGTTTGAGGGCTCAATGGTGCGGGTGTGGCAAAAACTACTGGGAATGTGTGAAAATCACCGAGTGGGAACTAAGAATCACGATGCAATCCTTTGCCCTTGTGACATTGCACATCGGACATTGGACATTGTCTTGTACAACGGCCGTAACTGACCTTAGCCAATTTCCCGGACATTGCGCACATGCGATTCAATTGAAAGCTGGAAAATTTATGAACCCAGACACACACAGCTCGTGTGCTCATAAATAGAAATCACATTCGCATGCTTGAAGCTTCTAGATTTCCATGGATATATCACAGTGTTTATATTTAATTTAATGGGTAGTGTTCAAATTGCATACACTTTGCAATCATTTGCATTTCATATAAGCCGGCACCGCATGCGAAGTATTCAGACGTCATTGCACTGAAAGAAAATGTTTAGAAAACAGCTCAGCTTCCCTAAAAGATAATGCGAAAAGTGTGAAACTGAGAAATAGAGTATTGCTTATAGTTGATAACTGTCTTTATCTGCTTTCATCTTAAAATGTAAGCCATCTGTTAGTTAAAGAATTGTGCATAGGTTTTAGAGTATGCCTGGTCAATCGAGTCTCCATTTGGGCAAACAACGGGCCATATTCATTGCCAAGTGCAGGCCTCAAGTGCTGGGTCGTAAGTCAAAGATACGGAAACTTTACCGCACGAGCTGCCGGTTATGGGTACTTGCGAAACGGCAATGGCTATAAGACGATAGCCAGCCAAAGGGCAACCTTTGCTGACCCCCATTTCATGACAGATCTGTCATAGGCGTGTTGGCTAACAAGTCCGAATCCGGTTTTTTCACACCAAACTGTGGCTGAGTGAACGGCTAGAAGTGACTGTTGATATATTGGGTCTCAGTTGGCCAAGTCCCAGCCCCTTTTTCGAATTCGCGATGATGACTTCATTGTTTGCTACTTGGGGATGCACATTCCTCGAGATGCACCCAGGTTCTAGATAATTCGGAGGTCAAGAGCGTGATGGTTTTAGGTAGTTCTATAGGGTAGTTGTATAAGCTATTAGCGGGCCTAATCATTGCACACGGCAGGTAATTGCCCGGCAATTGCTAATTTCCCCCGGTTCAAAGTGCACAGATCAGGCAGTGCATATTTCGAGAAAGTTCACGTAAAAGGTGGTCGGCAATTAGGAAGGATAACCATTATTTAATATTAGCTCAGCCCGATTGGCTGAAAATACTCCACAATAGCAATTAATTTCCCTCTTAATTTGCACTGTAATTAGAGAGCAATCAGTTTAGAACTATTTGTAGAGTTGTTAATGGAAATACATACGCGTGTGTAGCTGTTGAGGTTGCCAGGCTGATTGCATTGAAATCGGATCACTGGTTTAGCTCGTAATTATTATGCGATTCAGTTCAAACAAAAGACAGCCGTTCATATTTCTTGGCCCCTTAAATTTTATCATTCATACCGATTGGAACACGTTTTAATTGCAATCGGCAACCCATTCTGCTGCTGCAGCGATTCGCTTGCCTGATCAGTTATTTGTCAAAGCTGATTTCGTGGCCGTCTGCCTCGTATTTCGACGTTATTTCATTGCATCGTACATGGCTTTTTCGGCCAGGCCAGCTGTAAACTAGAATTTTGAATTCACAAATTTCAATTAACATCGCTGGCCAAATACGCTGACTCAGGCCAGTGGGAAATTGCGAATACCCATTGAACACCCATGGTTGCAAAAATACGACACTGGTAAAATCGTTCATAACTGGGTGGCGCACGGTTTTCCACCGACATTGTGACAGCTTAATTGGGCCAGATGTGGGTTGAGTGGGCACCGGTTTGCCTCAGTGTATGCACATGTCTTATGCAACAGCTGGAAACTCACAAATGTATGCTACTCGAAATAGGACAGGCCTAAACAACTGCACAATGGCCTTCAAATAGCCGACATCATATCGATTGAGTAACTTACTTATTAAGCTTGTTTTTGATCCATGTTCACATACAAACTATACAAGTTTTCGTTTAATAAAGTAATGTGGATCACTTTTAAGTGATCTAATCAAATGAATAAATATTATTTCCTATTTTCTTAACTTTGCTCTAAAAGGTGAATATTTTTGTTTATAAAAAATGGAATTTCCAAAATATTTTGGACTACTTCCGAATTCCCACTGTTAGCGCTACTGTCTGTTGTGCTATGGAGCAGGAACTTCTAACAGGAAAACAGGCAACTAATGACTCGTAATAATTGCGGCTCATGTTCGGTAAGAAAAATAGGCTTCATTAAATACAAAAGCGCTTAGCTGATGGCAAAAGGCCCCCACATGCACATACAAATCCCTGGCAAAGTATAGTAGCAACATTGGGAAAACCAAACCAACGAGCATAACAAACGATCTATGAACATTTCTGGCCATTTCAACAAGCTCGAACATTTTGCGGTTACACCCAGGAAATTGTTTGTTGGATTTCTGAATTATATTTTGCCATCCAAGCAGGCTGGATGCAAAATTTAAGCCGGCAAACAAATATGCCAGCATGTGTGTGTGCGCCAGTTTGTCTCGAGTGTGTTAAAGTCGGTTGATTAAGTTGTGCGGCAGCCTTTCAATTTTTAGGAGCTTGAAAATTATGTGAAAATGGAATTTAAATGCAAACAATTTGTTATTAGCCATTTAAGCCTGTTTCCCGCAATGCAATTTTCCTCCTCTATGGCCGAGTCCACGAGGCGTATACACAATGTGGCCAAGGGAAATTATGTTAAACGGTTTAAGGCCTACAGCCGAGCTGCCCTGAAGAGGAATCCGCCTTTGACTTGTGCCAAATTATTTGCCCATTTGCAGCTCACCGAATGGAGAATGGGCTGCACCGAATTATTTGCTAACTATTTGGTAAAACATTTTACTCCTCCACGAAATGTGCGGCCATTACTAACACATGAGCGCATTTTTCGGCTTCGGGGCTGTCCGGCGAAATTTTTGTTGTGCAAATTTATTGAGCGTAAAATTTTGTGGAAATTCGCATTTTTTTTGCTCCTCTTCGCATGTGCAAAACTAAAAATAAACATAAATATTTATCAGTCTGCAAAGAGTTGTCCCATCGCTTTGGATATACATGTATATGTCTGTATGCAAATGACAGTGCGGCGATCTGGGGCCTGTCATTGACCCATTTCCGGATGGCCTCAAACTCGTGGCAAAGCACATAGTTAATGTGCTGGAAGCTTAGGGCCAGCACTCAAATGATTCACTCAGGCAGATTCAAGTGTCATAGTTTTCAAAATCAAAACCGATAGAAATGGAATTCCAATTAACGAATATAACACGCGCATATTTTGAAGCTGTATGATCTAGAAGGTTACTACGACTTCTTGCTATGATAGCTCACATACTTGGATTACTTCATACCATGCGTAGACCGTATCTGTAGCTGAATGGTTAGTTAACTCTAAACACACCCCATAAATGCGGCAAAAATCAAGCCGCACATTGTGCGCACAAATAAAAACGAACTAAAGCAAATGCTCGGAAGAGATGTGACTCGCATTCCGTTGGGGGTTAAACATTTCGGTTATTTACCTGCCTAAAAACAAATCGCCGTATAGAGAGATACGTGTATCTATGGCTAGACAAGTGTCAGGCACCAGATAATCATTTCAGTTTACAACTTTTTCCCTGTTCCCCGTGTTGTTGCTGCTTCTGCTGTTGTTTTTGTTTGTTTTGGCAACAAAGTTTTTGGCATCCCCTCGACTCATTGTCGCGCCTGCTTTATGGGCGTAGCTATTGCCATTGAAGTCGTCGTGGCCGTTGTTCCTTTTTATTGCGGCGTTTATATTTGTTGGCAGGAAATAGCTTTCGTGTGCTCACATTCGATAGATACAATCGCAGCACGCAACAATTTGCACTTCTTTATGTTGCTGAACTTCAAACTTTGTTTGGGATCTTTACCCCACACCAACTCACACCACCAAGCACCTCCAATACTTCGGTCCTTTATTTATATAAACATATTTTACCTTTCATGCATGTGCGCACCTGTTCCCCCCTGTTCCCATCCGTCGGCTTATCCGGTGCTATGTGTGATTTTATTTATTTCCGACTGCCTGCCAACTCTTACAAAAAGCCCATAAAGATTTCCAGAATGCGGATACAAATCTGTGCAGGCACACGTACCTACTATCCGAGAGATACACCCTGGGCAAGGGCAAGTTTAAAGATTCGTCCGGCGGCAAAACAGTTTCCCTTTCGACTCCGCATTCCGCATTCGGATCGTGCAGGCTTTATTACATTAAAGGATACTCGTAACGGGTTTGGGACTTTGCCACTAACACCTTCCTCTTCGTGCCTTGAAAAATGACTGCAGCAAAGTTTTATTGTTTGTTTGTAACTTTCAGGCAATCTCCGCTTTAGCAGCACAGGCTAACATTAGAGCCCCCAAAATCTATGAATTCGAAGAAGGAATTTTGTTATATTTACATATATACATTAAAGAGCATGTATAGCCACCGAATTTATTTTCAAATAATAGATATACGGTGTATTTTAAGTCCATCCTTTTTAGCATAATAATAGACAAAATACAACACGATAGCTTGTGATTATCTCAAATTTCTATTCCTTATTGTTAATTACTATTTTTTGCCGCAAGACTTTTATAATATGTGAAGGGAGTAAGAAAGGTAGTTATGTGGGTTTCTGGCCCTACGGTTCTTAGAAATGAAATTCTCTGGGATGGATCAAAAGTTTTAATTAGAGTCCAAGACTCATTCAAAGTCCCTTTGGTCAATGGTCTTGTGCTGTGCATATTAATTGGATTAAAAACAAGTTAATTAACATTGAAGTCTGTGAGCGGTTGACCGAACCGCAGGGCGGATGAGCAATAAGTTCCGCAGCTGTGGCTCCCGGAGTGAATCCACTTGCAGTTATAATCAGCTTAGCACTAAAGTTGCATCATCATCAGTATCTGAAGCATCAGCATCAGCATCTGTAGTTGTAGTATCAGTATCAGTATGAGTATCAAAAGGATGATTGCTGCAACACATCTGGCTACTTACATGTTTAAACAATATTTCTTAATTGAAATGCCGGAGGGCAAACCCACTAACATTAGCAGTGACAGCATATAGCTCATGAGTCTGAGGTTGCCGCAAAACACCAGGATACCAGGATACCAGATCCTGCCGTACCAGGGAATTGTCTGGCCCTGCCATCCTGCCCATCCATTTTTTGGCTGCAAGCGAGAGAGCTGAGCAGAAATTAATTACATTGAAGTCATTTATCAAGAAAGTTTATTTCTTGCAGTCAGAGCTGGCCAAAAAAGCCAAAACTAAACCAAACCAAGCAAAGCAAGTCGAAACGAAACGAAACGAACTGAACTGAACTGAAATACAACAGAGTAGAACCGAAAGCCAGGCCAACTCAACCACATCCCGTCAGTTGTTGTTTCCGTTACTTGGTTGGTTATTGGTTGTTGTTATGCTTATTTTTATTTTTATTTATTTGCCCTGGCCCTGCCTATTGTTAGTGAGAAGTAAATCAATAAATGGCATCGGGCTTTGGATTTTGTTTCGGTTTCTTTAGCATTTTTTCTTTTTTTTTTGGTTTTTTTTTTTTTGCCTTGGAAAACCCCAGATTCAGCCCCATTGTTTTTTCCGTTGAGCTGTGCAAAATAATTGCAAAAGTTTTGCCCAAGCTGGCAAATTGTTTGCTGCATTTTCGATTAGCAAAATGTCAATTTCGAATGAAAATGAAAATAAAAAGCAACTACCAAAGCACTTGGCCAAATTGTCGTTAACTGGCAAATGCCACTACACAGGCGATTCGCTGGCAGTTGGGGCTGGGCTGGCAAATAGTGGATCCTGGACACAGGACACAGGACACTGGTTATCCGGACATCGGGCTCTCTCTCACTGGCGACGAGGGGATCCATTTTCAAAATTTGATTTCGTTCGACCCAAAAATGGGCAGTGGCCAAACGCCATCCGCAGCACCATCCACCACCATCCGCACGAGAAATGGTGCAAGGATGCGGGGTCGCATCTACATGACAGCAATATCCATCACGAGGCTAAACCTTCCACTATGCTCCGCTCTGGCTTGACGATATACAAAAATTGGTTTAATCAACTGTGAAACAACTGCAGCAACGACACTAGCTAAAATAGCCAGCAACAACAAAGGCAGCAGCAGCAGCAACAGCAGCAGAAGCGACAAATGTTGCAACTTGGCTGCGTTATAGTGACACAAATGGGCAGAACCAACGGCTGCATTTAAATGAAGCGAATGGTTGAAGAAGGACTCTAAATGCCCTATTCAAGGATAAAATGCATCCTTCTAGAGCGAAATATATGGAGACAGAAAAAGGTCAAAGATTGAGATAGGAAGAAAGGAGGTATTTGACTTTAAGTGCTAAATTATCTGCTTATATTTTGTTTACAAATAATTTATATAAAAAATATAGGACAAAGTAGTTCAGTTACATTCAGTAGTGTTAAACCAATATTTTCTGAGAATTATCTAAAATGGAAGACTGATTGAGAAGGCTGTTTCACATATTAGATCCTTGATATTCAGTGTGTGCTGATGTCGTTGCGTGGGTCATGTCGGGGTATCACTATCGATATTCACTTTCCTTGTCAATGCACAACAGCAACACCAATAGTAGCAGATGCAGCAGCTGCAGCGGGAGCTGCAAGAGCAGAAACGGGAGCAATATCAACTCCAGTGGCCAAGAGCTGTGCCAATTTTAGTTTTACGTATTCCAACTGCTGTCTATATCCATGTAAGGACCAACACTAATATCGATTTATGGGCTATTTGCAGAACTGCCGCGAAATGGACGCCGCTGCCGACGGAGTACCGCCAACGGCGCCAGCTGCGACGGCGACGACGGCCAACAGCGATCTGGACTTGGCGGCACGTCGGCGTCTCTTCATCTCACAGCCCTCGACGCTGGCGACGCGCCGCCAGCAGGCGGTTTGTGTGCGGCGGGCCCACAAAATGTATGGCAGCAGCAAGAACCCCAACGTTGTCCTCGACGGCCTGAACATGACAGTGCCCAAGGGTTCCATGTGAGTACTCCATTCGAATGGATTAAGATATACGTACGTACGGTCTAGTTCTCAGTTGCATGCAGACTGTGCGGCTTAGATGGTTGCACACATGCTGAAAGTGTCTCTGGCTGGAGGTGCTGCATGTGCAGCAGGAGCAATTATGCTTAAGTGTTAAAGTGCCTTAAAATCAGTTAAATCTGTTAGTAACTTTATGAATGCAGTTACCTTTGATTTGGTATCTTTTTGAAATAATAACAACTCCCAAACTTAACCTTACAAACAGCTGGCATACGTGATCCGTGAGCGCAGCTACTACCAGTTTTCCAAGCCAAATGTTTTCATTTTCTAATTAAGCGCGGCAATATGATTTGTATAATGCCAGCATATGCAAATGTGGTGTTTTTCTATCCCAAACTAAGCTCATTAGACGCCGGCCAATGATTAAAAGCAATGTGTGGGTACCAAACAGAAAAAGCGGAAATCATATGCAGCTCCCCACACGCGAACCGCACAGAACCGTGATGACCAAAATCCGAATCCCAATACGAAATCGAATATGCAAATTTTTGGACTGTGGGCATGGGGATATTGGAATTACGATTGGGATTTCGGTGGGGGGGAAATGGCCGCTAACGAAATGCAAATGCAGTTTCCGCGAGATGCATTGAGCAGTTGGGATTGCCATTGTTTGAGTTTGAGTCCGAGCCGTTGAGTGTTGTGTGAATGGCCGCGAAATGTTACTGACCGCAATTAGCACTCAACAACCGACGAACGAATACACTCGCACACTCAAATGAGGCAGCAAAGTGGCCAAGACGATGAGCCGCAGTCGACAGACTGAAAGTGGGTCAATGTCAGCGCGGCGCTTGAAAAACTGTCAAATTAACAGCGGCAACAACAAATGTGGGCTATTGTCGAGTCGCAGCATCCATTCAGATAAAAACCAGTTTTTAAGCCAAGACCAAAACCCGTCTAAGCAATCTTCAGAGTTGCCCCAGCGCACAGAGATTGTACCTAGGAAATTGATGTCAGTTTTAAGTACCACAGATTATTTGAATTTTCAAACATTACTTTAAAAACTTAATTTAATTGCAAATTGATGCACGATGATTGATAAGTAATAAGGAAACTGTAATTTGTTTCTTAAACGACCGCCTTTAACGACGCTAATTGGCATTTAATGATTGCTAATCTGTAAGCTAACTTCATGTTAATAATGCTATAACGATAATTTTAGCTGTGTGCTTTTACAAGTTTAAGTTACTTGCAACCTCTTTAATAAAAAACCAGAAGATACTTGTTCTAGGAACGCCAGTTTAAGTCATCTTTCCCTAATTCTTATTCAGAAATTTGAACCGTGCCCAGGTAAAAACATTTCCGTCAGTGCCAGCCACAAAGTTGAGTAAGATGCAGGGGTATGGCGTTGGCCTGGCCATGATATAACCATTGCCTTGATGTGGGTGTTTGTTTTGGTCATTTAGCGAGATATTTCACACTGCTCAGGCAGCAGCCCAACAGACTGACTGACTGACTGACTGTCACACTTGAAAATCTGTGAGAAACCAACAACAACAACCACACACAAAAGAGGCGCAGCTGGAAAAAAATCACAAAACCGAAACACCAAAATGAAGAAAGAAAAACTGTCAGCGGCGCGTTAGTGTGAACAAGAAGATTTAGCACAAAATATGTCGCCCGGACTCACACTCCGGACGGGGACTACGGCCTCAGGACTCCGGGTCTCGGCACTCCGGACTCCGGACTCCGGACCCGCTTCCACTTCCTCATCCGATTCCCTGAGCTTTTGGGCCCACGCTGTCAGTCACCGCACCCGAAATGCCTGAGCCTTTTACACTTCGAAATATAAATAATATGTGATTCAATAATTCGATATGATCAAACACTAAAATGTCTAAAATACAAACTGGAGAAAAAATGATATAGTTCCCACATTAGTTAATTGTGAATAATTTGATCACCAACTATTTTAGTTATTGCTAAATATTTTCTTCAGTGCACAAAAAAATTGGGGGAAAAAATTTGAGAAGATTTGTGTTTTTGTTGTCGCCCAAAACTTTGAGCCGCTTTTGTAGGCGCGGCACAGACAGTCTTCCCCATTCTTTTTTTTTGTTTTTTTTTTGTCTGTGGACTGACTGACATTTGTTTTGTTGAATTCTTTGTCCGTGTCCGTGGAAAAGCGTAGGAAGTGGGTGGAAGGTGGGCGGTGTGGGTGGAAGGTGGGTGGCTGTGAGCCTGTGGCCATCATTCGGATGTCTGAATGTCTGACTGCTTCATGATAAATAATTGTGTTTTTTCTTGCTTTATTTGCAATGAATTATAGTTATTTTTTTACCCAGCCACCGAGAGCAGAAATCATATATACACTCGTACGGATAGGCAGACAAGACAAGTGTAGACAACAATGAACACTTGAAGTGATGTTTGTGGTCTGGGCCAGAGTGTTTGCAAATAAATCACGCCATTGATGCATAAATAAAGCGCAGAAATTACGCGGTCTCTGCAGCGGCTGAATTTATGGCCATCGGAGTGTGTTTGATTTGGCGGATTGAAAAGTCGCGCATCGGCTGAATAAATTGAATTGCGAAAATGGCTTTTGCAAATGGCAGGCAAATAAAAGCAAGACAGCCACAAAACTCCACTGACCCACGCTTTCAGCTGCCAGACCGACAAATTAATTGTGACCATCAATTGGATGGGAAAGCTCTTAAGATCTATTTACACTTCCTGTCAATTTTTGTAGTAGGTATTTTTGGAGAAAAGTTAAAGGCCGTTTCACATTTTCAAGGGCTGGAAATTAACTAAATTAAGAACCATAACCAAAATCAGACCAGAACCGAACAGTAAGTTGCTCGTGGTTTTCCAGCTCAGTTCACTGGAGTGGTTAATTTGCTGACGATTTCATAATCGACTTCCATGCCCATCCGTTTCCGCAGTCAATTACTTAAAGACAAAGTGGTTTTCTTTAAGGCGTCGCTGCCAACAAATTGATCAACTAATTGCTGTCCTGTCGGATGTCTCGTGCGAGTAATTAAATGTTTTATTTCACTGACCCCAAAAACGAAGTGTCCCGCAATGACAGCAAATAAAACCGCAACACTCGAAACTTCTCCTCAAACTTCAACTTTTATCCCCTGCCATCCCGTCCCACTGCAAACTTGTTGCTCTTGACCACAGGTCGAAGGTTTTCTTGGCCCGAACAGAAGGACATCTTGTGTCTTGTCTTGTGGTCATCGCCGTTTCTGCCTGCTACTCGTATATTGCAAATTGTATTTACCGTATACGAAGTCTTTGCACTTTTACTGCCAAGTTCTTTTTTACTTAAATTCTGAAGCGAGAAGCCGAGAGAGTTGTTTTCGTTTAAATTATTTAATTGGAATGATTGAATGCACTGTTTGGGATTTTGAATTTATTTAACTGCAGGAAAATAAATTAATTAATTTTTCTCTCTGTTTCTAATTGCGATTTAATGCTAAATATCCATTTATTTTTCAAATATACATTTTGGAAGATTTATATGGGCAGCAGATATGTACGTGTGTAGTTACTGAAAACATTGCGAATAGTTCAGACTTTGAAATTCGCTCTACCAAAACCATTTGGGCATACCGAGAAGCAGGAATGCAGCAGCATTTTTGGGTGTGCAGTCACCATCGGGTTTTTCGGATGATAATGATGATGATGACGTGACCGCCATCCTTTGGCATCCTTTGCCAGGTGAAACAACCAGGACCATAACAATGACTGCCCGTTGCCGCCATTATTTTGACATACGAGCACCCGAGCCCACTGGGCGGCTGAAAAGCAGGAGACCAGACCAGACCAGTTTGGAACAATGGAGAACACGGCGATGTTTTGGGGCGGGAACCCTGCCCCCAGGACCAAGAGGCATTACAATGCTAAAAGCTCAGGGGAAAGGGGTGTTCCGAGCACGCAGAGGATGGGGAAACATGGGCAACACGAAGAAACATAATGGCTGCTTACAATTTGTGAACGAGCATAATGCGAACATTACATCCGCGCCATTGTTCTTGGCCAAGAGGAGGAGGGATCGGGTCAACAGGGTGGATGGGTTGGATGGGTTGGATGGGCTGGATGGGCTGGATGGGGGGCAGTGGGCCTGGTTGGTAGGTAGGCTGGGTGGCTCAAATTAAATTAAAGCTGTTTAGTTGTAATTGGTCGTTGAGAGGGGTCCAGACAGTTGCCGGGTTGCCATTTGCTTGGTCCCTCCTCTCGACTGGAAGTGACCCTTTTTCTGGGTCCTTGACAGCGTCGACTTTTGGTTGTGTTTCGCTCGGTCTCTGGCTTTGCTTTTTTTTGTTTGCACTTTATTGCACCTACCATGAAAATGGCGAATTAATGGACCATGAGTAACGCTAAATTGAGTTCAGGCACACATAATAAACTTGGCCAATGTCTGAGATTTTTAATCTCCGCTAGCCGCCAGCCGCTTTTAATTGATTGTAAATTGTTATTGAATTATTCAATACAAAGTCAGGGCCAAGGTTAAGGTTAAGTGCAAGCCGTTTTGCAGAGCAGTTTAATGGGGTTATAATTATTTTGTGATAGATTACGTACACGTAACTGTCATTTTCTTTCTTAACTACTTGTGTTTCAATTACAGGTTTTATTTGTGCGTAATAGAAGCTCCATTTCAGAGCTGTAAATCACATCGTTGGAACGACTCGGCCTTAACAATTAATATGTTGTTAACCGTAAATTGATTGTGCAAAAGTATAGCACACTCTGAAAAAATTGCCTAAGTCATACAAGTGTTACAAATGAACTCGCTAACTAACCATTGGTGGAAAATTAAAAGCATTTCACCATTTAGGCAATATACAAATAGTTTTATATTACTTTTGCCACGAATAAACTAATAAACGGAGTATGGACTCAACTTCAACAGAATTCAGCTTTTACTGATTTTATGTTATTTATTGAAAAAATTTATTTACACGATATCATAAACTTAACACTGCAATTGACTTCACGTGTGTAGGCTATGTGTAATTTATCCGGACTCGAGTCTGTAGTTATTTGAGGTCAATAGCAAAATCATTATCTACTAATTACAGACCGATTTATGCATAAACAAATCTACATTTAATGCACCGGACTCAATAGTATTGACCATCAGGGCATGTGGTCATTAGGCCGCACAAAACCTGCCAATCAATAGTTTGTTTAACCTCATACTGTTGATGTCGGTGTTACGCCTTTTGAATTCGACCTGTATTTGCGTAAGAAATTGCTAGCCCGGGCAATAATCGGTCCTGTATCTGAGGTAGTGCGTCAATCGAATTATTATTTCAGTGTCGGCTGTTGATGAGGTTTGATTTCCCTCAGTCACAGCCCGGCAATCGCAGTCCGGAGTACAGGAGTTAATACATTATTGAATGGCTTTCAACAGCAACTCAAACGCCTTGTTGGACTGTCAATCGATGACCACCCAGGTGACTTTGAGCAGTTACTACTATAATACTGCTAGTTGCCTTCCAATTTTCGTGTGTGCCTACGATTTATCCAGCACAAATAAACCAGCACCCAGTGATGCACTGAAAATAATAAATAATGTTATAGAACGATAGAGTTTAATAGTACCAACACCTACTATTTGTTAAAAGACTTCTTTCATTTCTTTCTGTGTGCATCTAATTGGAAGTTCGAGTGGCTGATGGTATGTCAAATCGTTTAGTCTCACCACTTTGCCTTGCTGCAATCATATCACTTTTGGTCATTTGTGTCGTTCACACGTGGCCTTGAGATATTCTCTTGTTAAACGAACCTAATTAATGAAATTCTATAGGAGAGTGGAGATTGGAATAACCCTTTTCGAAGGAAATCTTAATCGTGACTGACAGCTTCTGGCTGCTGGCAAACCAATTAAGGTCTCGCTTAATTCTTGAAAAATATTCAAAAGGCAAACAGAAAGCCCAAAGAGTGTTGCAAGGATTAGTCCCTTCAGCCCAGACCACAGCAATAGACTTATTTCCTATTAAAAAGCGGAAATTAAAATCTTTATGGCAAATGATTAATCAATAAGGAAGAACCAACAGAAAAGGGCCACTCAAAGGGAAATCAGCAGGAGAACTTGAAATTTGGTGCTGGCTTGAAGCTATCACTTAAGAAAAAGTCTATTGTTTTTTGGAATAAATATAAAGGTTACCAAAAACAGCATACATTTAAGCCGGCTTAAAATAATAATATTTAGTTTATATCAATAAGGCATGAATTGAAATGTATTCCACTTTCTTTTTCCGGCCTTAAATCCCATTTAGTGGCATCTAATATTTTTTTGTGTGGAGGCCAACTGCCGCTTCAACGCCGCTGAACTGTTTTGGCATATAATTACCGAAAGTGGCCGAAGGCTTAGCCACCCAGCCACATCCCCGTCGCGCCGGAAGTTCAACAGCCGTTGCAATGGCCAGCTTATTAGTCAAATTAGGCATCCAACGGTTGGCAAGGGCCAAGGACTGGTAACTGGGGGCTGGTGGCTGGGGGAGGGGGGAAAAGGACATTGCGCCACGTCGAGAGTTTGTTTGCCCATTTAGAGAGGGCCAATTGAAGCGTCAAGTGAGTGACGAGCGAGAGGGTAAGACGAAAAACGTAGACAGGACCGGGGCCAACGAGTCCGTAATGAAAATCGATTAAAAATGGCAGAGGGCAATCCGCAGTTCCCTGGCCTCAAGATTCCGGCGTAATGGCAAATTAATTGTAAAGTATGCGTCCATTTTGCTTTGGTTTTTGCCTTCGCCTAAGGACACTCCTTGTGTTTTCTTCCTACTTTGCCCGTTTGTGTTTTTTCTCCCACTTTGCCTGCCCTTGGTCCTTTTGAGCGATTGAAAGCGGCATAAAACAATAATTAATTGATTGAAAGAGGACTGAAGTACTGGTCGCGCCAGAAGGCAAAACGTCGTCGAACTTTATAGCCGTCGTCATCGAATTCCCTGCACAAGTGGCATAGAAAATTAGTTCAGCCTGAGAGGTAAAATGTTAATTTTCCGCATATACTTGTCTACTATTGAGCATTGCAGCTACTTTGCTAGCCTGGACTAGAACTTTATATAAAAATATCAGAAAATTCCTATATGGTTTAAAGCCTTCAACGGATGACAACATATTTACAGATCAGATTTATATCTCTAGTCCGGAAACACTTTTATTCGCTTATGGTTTCGTAAGTTGAGCTGAAATGCAGCACTAGGATATCTTGCTGGCGGCTTTCGCCCCAATTTGGTTCGCTGGAAATTCAATTTGCATTGAGGCTGTGACAAGTGCAGGATAACCGAGAGCATTCAGCAGCGTTTTAAGGCAACCACCACCCCCTTGCCAAGCAGCCGTTCGAATTGAAATTCAAGCAGCAATTATCCAGAAATGAAACGAATTTCGGGCGGTGAAGGGGAGGAAACCCGTACGGGACTCGGCGTATCCTGGTCCAGGACTTTACATGGTGGGTGGCGAGGACGCGGCATTTGAGTGTTGGCCGCAATTAGGAGCATGCGACGAATTCAATTTGCTTAAGCCCAGTGGCCGCTGTTGCTGCTGCTGCTGCTGCTGCTGCTATGGCTGTTACTGGGAAATGTTTAAATAATTGCATAATGCTCTCAAGTCTGAATCTGGAGATCTGATGCGCCCTCCTTGGCTTCTGTTTGCCCATCCATTTGCTGTCAGTGCTGTGATTTTGCGCTTAATTTGCTTAAGCTGCGCTTCATTCTTGGCTTTCCGCACTCCCTCGACCTTTCTCCCCGACCATTCAAGTGCACTGAGGCAAATTTCGGGGGTATTTAAGACTGCTTTCACAGCTGTTGGTTTATTTGAAGGGAGAGATGTTGTAGCTCAGATTGTTGACGGTACAAATTTCCGTAATCATAATAAATTAACTGCGAACTGTTATCTCTTCTGGCATGCAAAGACGTACGATTAATTCGGGAAAGAGCCTTTAATTTTTTTCCGTGAGTGCTGCGGTTGATGCGGAATGGTCGGCTGCTGTCAATGTTTATCCGTGTTAACGCTTTTCCTCTTTGCGGCCACGCACTTAAAATGCTGGTAATTTGCAGTGCACAGCAATATCAAAATGTCAGGCTTTCTTTCTTGTGATGCCGATGCATCCGTCAGTCAGTTGTTCAGTCCCTCCGTTCATCAGTCCTTCAGTGCATCAGTGCTTCAGGCAGTCAGTCACTCAGTCAGTCAGTCGTTCATTGCGGCATAGTATGCGCTGTTGAAAATTAACAATTACGCACCGCAAAAGGAGGCGGCGGCAGTGGAAGTCCCGTGTTGCGGGTTATAAAAATAAACTATGCCGCAGGCATTACAGCGGAAACGGAAGTGCGCATTAAAATTGTGCTCGGCTGGCATGTGTGTGTGTGTGTATGGGCCCGCAATTAGCAACTCACACGTGCACACACGGTTATGTGTGTGAGTAATTAAAACGGAGTGTGCGCATTTAATAAGTTAAGCGTTCCCTCACCAAAAGCGGCTTGTACACTGCACCAATACCTATCATTATGAAACCGAAATCAATATTAAATCGAAAATGGAAAAGCATAAAGTATATGTTATCTTTTAAATACTTTCTAAATGAGCAATAGCTTTCTTGCAATCTAAAGCTTTGAGCCACTTCTTGCGGTTTAAGTCCCCCTTTTTCCAAGTGTAGATCGCTGGCCAAACATTACTGGGCAGTCAGATACATAGTTGCTCTCCGATTTTGTATGTCCATTTTCCAGTCAAGTGGGCTTCGTGTATAAATCAGGTGTTGCCATACTTTATGTCCTTTGATAAGGAAGGGGCTTACCTCGAAAGGATTATGGGTGCGGAGAATTTACAACTATTTGGGGCGAAATAAATATTTAAAGTGTAGCAGCTGGGCAAATAAAATAGCGCAGGCTGTCAGGCATGATAAAACTTTAACTAGCTGGCTTCTTGCGATGCCACGTATGTGAGCACCCCTTTTATTTCCACCATTAGAATACGTTCCCCACATAACTGGCGGCGGTTTTTTGTTTTTTTTTTAGTTTTTTTCGTTTGACCTTCCTTCAACATGGCGTATGCGCAACTTCCGGCAGAAATATTACATAAATGCGAAACTATGGAAGCCTGCATGGCCATAATGGCAAAATAAGCAATTAAATTACGTTGGCCAGCACCTTTATTTATATGCTGCATCGCCTCAGGCGAGCCGCAAAAATAACAACGCCAGTGCTAAGTAGAAAATTTCCATTAAAATGGAATTATGTGCGTCAAAACTGAATTTGCATTATTTAGCAAATGCATTTTATTCGCTCATTGTTATGCACCCCTGACAAAATGGCTGCCATTGCAATCGCTAAATTGTTAATTACATGGAATCTACGCGTCCAAATTGCATGGGAATTTTGCAATTGGCTTCGCATCCGCACGCACAACTCAGTGCGATAAATTTAAATAAATACCCACACGGACCTAACTCCGATCCGTTTAGCTTGTCAATAGAACGGCAACGAATCGAGGCTTACGACATCAAAAAACAGTAATTGGCATATGTATATACATATGTATATAGATACTCGTTCAACCGATGTTTGAAGCTGCACTCCGATGGTGCTGCGTGTTCTGTGTAATTTGTCCCTCAGCTGATTCTGTTGATTCACGCTACATTGTCATGATTTCATTTAGCCTGTAAACAAATGGCCAAACAAAAGGTCTACACTGTGATTTATTTTGCGCCATAGAAATGGCTAAACATTTCCGCGCACAAAGAAAGGAGGCCTAAAACCCATACCGTAATTAAGTGGTTTCAACTGATTTAATTTTGAAAATGGCCAGCTGAAACAACGATAAAGTTCACTTTAAATACGCTTAGAGCTGGACTACACAATGTGTGTTCATTTAGATAATAAATTAACTTTTATTCATTTAGGGAAAAAATATAAATTAACTCTCATAAAAACTACGACGCTTTTTATTCTTTAACGTATTTAATAGAAAATAGGTGATTTCATTTACATGCAGGCCTTTGATATAAAGCCATTTGTCGAGAGTGTTAACGTGGAAATATGCTCGGTTTAACAATTTATGAACCAATTTAATGTATTCTATTTGAAGGAGGGAAATATATATATATTAATAAAGTCAAAGTCGAATGGGAAAGCAAGCTCAGCACTTTTGATTAATTTGCTCATCTTTGCAGCTGACTTTCGAATGTATTTCTTCCTTCCGGATGACTTACGGATATTTCGTGTAATTTATATAGACTTGGCCCCAGAAGTTAGCGCGAAATTAATGTCTGTCCTTGAATTTTTCATAAACTGCCAATTCAACAGAAAGTTAGCGGGCTCTCGGAAACACACAGATACAGGGAAAACGCGAAAAGTTGGCGTGAAAGTTCATTTGACCAGAGTGGGCAGTGAATTCCTTTGAAAAGCATCTTAATCAGCAGTAAATTCAGAACTAATCAGTGGCCCCATTGTTTGGCCCCACTTCTGCTACTTACAAATTCGCAATTGAAGTGCCTGATCACATACTTGCAACCAGCGCATTAACAAAAGCCGCACTCCGAGACCGGGCCAACTTATTGCAACATAATTACAACTTACACGAGCTTCGCTGCATATTAAGTTCGTGCTACAGGGAGCATGGAATCGCAGATAACCAATTTGAGAATAATTTAAAAATAAAGTGACTTCAGTAAGTTAGTTTTTCATAAAGCCTTCTATCTTCTAATAAGTTGAGAGCTGTCATTAATAATTTATTTACCCTCCGTTTTATCACTCTCTAGAGTGTTTGAGAATTTGCGCCCATTTTTCACAACCTCTCCTTTGACCGCAATTCAATTATATTTCGTTTTCTTGTTGCTGCAGCTTACCAAATGAAATGTAATTATTTCCTAAACTGTATTATCTCTTGCAATAATTGTGTTTGAATGCAAATTAAATTGCAAATATTTGAAATTTCTCTGCTCATCTCTAGTCGAGATTCTTGACTATCCCCGTTGTCTGGAGCAGCGCATTGAACTTACTTTTAATTATGCTGGCCACATGGACACGGACATTGTTTGCGCTTTGCTTGGCTCTTGGCTTAATAAATTGCAATTGTTTGCAAGCCAAACTTTGCTTGTCCCTCTGATGGCCCAGTTCTGTTTGGTTCCCTGGCTGGCTGTGTGGATTTTGTAATTGGTTTGGTCTGCGTTTGACAAAAGGAATGAAATAAAAGAGTCCGGCTAACAGCAAAAAAATGGATTTGAACGCAAGAAAGTTTAGCATTATGGCCAGCGACGGGCGGCAAACAAAGTTTTCGCAAACATTCAGTCGCAGGAAGACCACGTTTTTTTTTTCGTGTGCGGTTAACGAAGCAAATAGAAAAATGTTGCAAATATTGTCGACCGGCCCCAGCCAAAGTCAAATATTTGGCCAAAGTTCCATAAACCAAATGCCCAGACAGTCCGAAGTTGGAACAAACTCTCTGTCTGATTTTGCCATTTAATAAGCAATTGTCGTGCATCCAAGAACAGTTGATTAAAATGGCAAAAGCCAGTCCGTCCAAAAATGGAAACAAAAACGCAAGAGAAACTATTTGAATATGCGAACCCTTCTGAAAATTGTCTAAATTATAGGAAAATAACGATATGCTGGTCACTGATATGCAACAGACAGGCAGCCAGACAGAGTACGAGAACAAACAAACAAACTGGACATGAGTGCATCCAGCCAGGGTGAAGGGTCTTCTCAGAACCAGATACCAAACCGGAGGAGTTTGATGCGGGACGAGCGGAGGATCGGGGCCACATGTTATTGTTTTCATTTGTTTTTTCGTGCCAGAGCACCCGCAATCTACACTCAAAAAAAGTGTCATACAAACTTGTAATGCTTAATTAAAATGGATATTGAAAACAATCAGCGAATATTGCTCTTTCAAGTTCAATAATCGATTCCTTAAATCCCGAATGCAAATTCAGCAACTTATTTTCTATGTGTACTCCCACAAAACGGACGCACTTGACTAGCAAAAATATTTGGTTTGAAGACGAAACAAGAGGAGCAAATAAGAAACATGGCAAGGAACAAAGAAAGCTAAACAAATGCTGACTCGGCAACCGCAAGTAATAGGCCAAGTCTGGACGGGAGTCGAGGTAACAAATAATAACCGAGCACTTTCCTCTTCCGCTCCGCAGTTCCTTTTAGCCTTATTCCTGTCGGACTGGACATGGAATTGTTTAAATTATTTACACAAGCTGGAAAATTAAAATGGACAGCTGCTGTTCAGGGGCTGAAAACGAAAAGCAGAAAACAGTGGAGCAGTGGAACAGTGGAGTAGCAGTAGCAGTGGCAGTAGCAGTCATTGTTATGACTGTTGCAACTGCTTGGGTCAAGTGTTGTGTGTATGGCGGCACGTACTGTACATGGGTGTGGATTTTGTGGAGTGGACTGGACTGAACTGAACCGAACTGGACCAGTAACTGCCGAGGCTGTAGTTCATAACTTTTCATTTTGGCCCCTCTGTGCCACTCCTTCACTTTGTCTTTTGGGGCTTATCCTTTGTGGCAGGCAAATTTTAATTATTACCAGGCAGTCGAGAAAAGGTCCGATTGCGAATCTGTTGCCAAGTCTGAGTTTTATGAGTTTGATTGTTCTTCGGTCCGTACGCATTGCGTATGCGTAATGCGTGCGTCTGTATCTAATTGAAAAAATCAAGTATACGCCATGTTGTGCCACTGCTTTTGACGAAGCACAAGCACAAGCTGGCAATTGGATGGCCATAACTCACAGCTGTTGCTACATAGTAGCACACTTCCTTTGGCCAACAAAATGAGAGGATTTCTTGGGAATAAACAAATGAAGCCAAGAATACACTGGGGAAAAATAGAAAATAACTTTAATAAACTATAACAATTTACTCTAGTTATGTTTTATTTTCCAATCATCAAATATTCTACATAGAAAAATAGTCATATATTTCAGCCGGAGTATCAGGGAATTTCTCGTGAAAAGCTTGCTCAATAATATAATATTTTGCATAAAGACCACCTCCAGGTGGTAGATTTGGAATGTTGATGGCCATTCTTTTCATCAGTCGAATGAGTGTTTCAAAGTCGTGTATTTCGTGCTTCTCAATCACTTCTCTGGTTATCTGAACAATAGTTTGATCAAGGCTCCTCTCGGCCTTGACGGCATCCATATCTACTTTCGGTGCTCCAGGCAAAAGTAGAAGGAGCAGAGTCATATTGTCCCTGCTGCCTTTATGCAGGCAAATATCCAATACGCTGTTGACAATCATCGGCAGGTCATAGGTCACCAAAAGGCGTGAGCTAATAAATTCACAAACCTCGTTGCTAGTCATCACATCCCAAATGCCATCGCAAGCTATAACTATAAATTCATCTTGTTCGGAACGATTGCAAACAGTTATATCCGGTTCCGGTGAAACCATCTGATCGACCTGAGACTTGGAGATATCATTTTTGAAATCATAGTCTCCCAATGCCCGGGAAACGGCCAAAATGCCATTTACCCGTTTAATCATTACACTGCCTCCGGCATTCTGAATTCGTTCTTGCTCTTTGGGAGTAAATGGCTTGTGATCAATTGTGCTGACGACAGCTGTTCCATTTCGCGATATCACAGCTCGCGAATCGCCACAATTGGCCAGATATATTTTATCGGGAGATACGAAAACACAAATGGCCGTGGAGCCACCCTGCTTGTCCTGATACTGCTTTCTCATATCGTCATCCAACTGCAGGAAGCCCTCTCGTATTCCAGCCTCGTATTTCTCCCTTAAAAATGAGTCGGTTTCCAATATAGTACTCAATAGGTGTTCAGCGCAGTGCTGTGATATTTGACTGCCAGCGTGACCATCGAATACCGCGAAATAGGACCACTTCGCATAGGGATCCTTAACTCGACAAGAAGCCGCGTGGCTATCCTCCATTTCCAATCGCCAACCTTGCATGGAACTCACGCAGTAACGCAGACCATTTCCGTGACCCTCCTGAGCATGCTTTTCCGTTTCCGGTTTTTCCAAAAAGCCACCCATTTTATGATCCAGCTGATTTTTACGCAGCACTCGAAATTTTTTTGGCTGTAGCTGTACTCGTATATCAATAATTTGAGATTTGAGGCAGGGCATTTCAGAATGAGTTTTTCTCTGTGTAGGCTTCTCGTTCTCGTTTTCTGAAGCATCTATATCCATCTACACTCGTGACGACTGGAAGTTATTGCCTTTGCAGTATCGAACAATTTTTGGCCAGGCTCAATTAATCAATGACAATTCAATTAGCATCGAGTCCATAAACACACAGAAAATTTCCCCACTCACTCACGGATAACTTTCATCCCGAGTACCCCGAAAACTTTCGATTACGGACATCTTTCGACGACGAACTAACTACCAAATAACTGAACAGATCGGTGTGGGAATTGAATGGCCATAAGAAAAGTTTACCGTTTAATTAGACAGGCAAATAGGCAGCAGGGAGCGTTACCGAGTCGTTGAGAGTCTAAATGTCAGTTAGCTCGTTCCCCCGACACGGCCAACTGCTACTACTGCTACTACTGCTGCTGCTGTTGGTGCTATTCGGTCGCATTCGCATCGCATTCTGGCACTCTGGCATTCTGGCGAACAATGAGCTAAATTTTCCATGGAAAACTACTAAGTAAGCTTGTTAATTAAATACGCATTACCGCCCCTGTAATTGCCTGTGACGCGCTGCTTAGCAACAACTACACCTACTAATGAAATGGGGTGGCACAAGGTGCGGAATGGGCTGAAGCATCTACGGAATTCCCACTCCGCCATTGGATGGGGGAGGACACAAACTAATTGTTAAAGTCAAGTGCAAAGTTTCAGCGCCCTAACCATCTCAGTTTCTATGCCAGATTTTTACCCCTGCTGCACTTGTCAATGTGTCACGGCAAGGTAAATGAAATGATATGGGTGCCAAGTAACATACATATAGCCCAGCTCTATTGAGTAGGCAACTTCTTATTAAAAATTTAATTAAAAATGTTTTTGCTCATAATAAAACCCCAAAAAAGCAGAGAAGCAAACTTTGATTAATGGTAAAATTAGCAAAATGGTAACTTTATTTACTCAATGTGGCAGAGACATATCTGTCGCTAAAAAGTAGTTTCAAAACGAAATACAAAGTAATGATCCTTGCCAATCACGCGACTTGGCAATGGCAGTCTTCAATTAATAAGCGCATAATTCATTCCCAGCGAAATGCATGCCAGGCGACCTAATTGCACACACTAATGAACTAATGTACGTTGAAATCATCAATCACGGCCATCCAGAAATGAGTTGCGGAATGCATCGGGTTCAGACTAAATGCCGTCGCAGCAGAACAGCAAAATCACAGAACAGCACAGCACAGCACAGCTAAAAAAAAAAAAGGTTAATGGGTTGAAATATCAACATCAACTGGGGTCGTCAACGTCAACGTCTGCATCGCTGCTTATTGTTTGTTTGCACTGTTTTTCCTGCGGGCAAAACAGCAGACCCAACTGTGAAGGTGGACAAAAACAGTGCTTACTAAGGGGCTGAAATATGCGCACACCGCAGGTAAATGTTGGTAATTTGCGACTTGGAATTCAGTTTTTCAGTTTTCAGCGTCTGCTTTAGAGTCCCTGCATAGTTTAACGGCAGCGACCTCTTCTAACACGACACTTGCCCATTTAACGCTTTATGGCATTGCATTTATGCTATGCGATATGCAAAAAGGCAATTGCATGCAAAGTAGCGAAATTCGCCACAGGAAACTGAAATAAAACTGGGCGGGAATACTCAATTGGCCTGCGGACGATGAAATCGCGACAACCACAACAAAACAGGGAAAAAAATCACACAAAAACATAACAGGTGAATTCAATTAGCCTGCCAAGAGCTGTGACCATTGGAGCATATAGCTAAAAATGCTTATAACAATTTAAAATCTATTTTATGTTGTTAAATCTCTATATATCCTTTATCGATTAATTCACCTAGCAAGGATAAAGAGTTAATTTTTTAGACTCAATAAAAGTTAACAACATAACTTTGAGCCTAATTAAGTTTGAACATATTGAAATTTTCTACCACATTCTTCCTTTTCTCTTTGCACATAAATGTATTTCATTGGGTTTCGTGAGTTGCAGTTTAATTTTGCATATATTTTTGAAACTAGTCTGACAAAAAGTTCATTTGATGTGAAACACTTAATTAAAGCCAACAAATTATCCACTTTTCGTTAGTTTTATCTCAGTGCTTCAGTTTAGTGGAGTGTTTAATCATATCTGGCTTCATTGTCCAACCCGATGCTTGTTTTTTGCCCACTCGCCGGTTTTAACCAACCATCCAACAACCTTTTTGGCCAACTCGGGTGTCCTTAAGCTGGACGGAGCAGGGCAGTGCTTTTATTTACCCCTTTGGCTTTTGCTTTGGCTTTGGCTTATACAAGTGTGGCTCTTTCTCTTTCTCTGGCTCCCCCACCTGCAATCGACCTGCATGTTATTCATGGCTAAACACACACCTGCACACCCGCACACCCGCCTGCACACCTTAACCGACCTCAAACCGCGACCCCCGTACCGCTCGACCCCCGACCTCTGCGCCATCTAACTGCCAACTGCCAGACCAACAATTTTCTAAACTCGCGCGCTGCGCACGTAATAAAAAATACGCCAACTTGGGTAAGGTCGTCTAGGGGGGTGGTAAGTGGGCGGTGGGCGGTGGGCGGTGGGCGTTAAGCGGCGAGTGGTGGGCGGAGTCTGACTGGCGCGCTAAGCTGTGCTAAACATTCCCTAAATATATTTTGCAACAGCTCCTCCACACACGAGATAAGCGGCGCACATACCACACCGACCTGAACCTGAACATGAAGATAGTGCGGGTGGAAAATGTGGGGTGTACGACAAGAGCGCTCGGAAAATGGGGTGGAAAATGGGCTCTGGAAACTGGGCGAAGGGAAACGGAGGGGTTTTGGGCACTAAGAGAGCGCTCAGAGAATACCGTGCACCGAGCAATGAAACTTTTTGCGCCTGAATATTTTTGCGAAACTATTCACAGTTGATTTTTCACCTGATGCTTTTCATCCTTGTGCCTCGGAAAGTGCGGGTGTGTGTGTGTGAGTATGAGTGTGAGTCTGTTGGCTTGTATCTGTGTTGGCAAGTGCACCTGCCGCCGAGTCTTTGTGTGAGTGCTTAAAATATTTGAGCGGCATGCACACACGGGCGACTCCTTGCCCGAAAAATATCCGACTATCTGACCAGCAGAGTTCTGGCCTCCTTTTGGGCCCAGCTCAAATGCAGCTCCAATGCCAGTTGAATTTTTCCGATAGGTTTGCCCATTTTCCAGTGGTCCCACTGCCGGAATTTACAGATATACTTGTAATTATCTTTGCTCACAATCCAAAGGAATTTAGCCAGGGAACACCAAGGGGACTGTGAATTTAAATGGGTGTAAAGGGACATGGGAAAGACTTCACTTCTACAACATATTAAATGCATCGAAATATAACTAAGGAACTAATGTTTAAAGTATAACTAACATTTAATTTAATTTTAAGGGACTAGAATTTTAAGGTACTAAGACTATTCTTTGGGAATTCCTGCAAAAGCGCCGCTCCTGCAGGAAACCATCTGCATACGTGTACACTTAAGCTCATTATATAGTAAAAACGACTTTAAGCTCAACTAACCGTGTGCAATTGCAGATACGGTCTCCTGGGCGCCTCTGGATGCGGGAAAACAACGCTGCTCAGCTGCATCGTCGGACGACGTCGCCTCAATTCTGGCGAGATTTGGGTGCTCGGCGGACGACCCGGATCTCGGGGTTCCGGAGTGCCGGGTCCCCGGATTGGCTATATGCCACAGGTGAGTTGACCTCCGCCATACTGCGCCGGCTGCCTTCCACTTTCCAGTTTCCACCGGGAAACTGCTACATTTTTCATGTGCTTTTTATTATCCCATGCCAGAGCCGACTAAATTAAATCAACGCAATAAAATGGTGAAAGCACAAAAGAAAACGTATATCCACTCACACAGAAAAAGAGGAAAACTTTTCATTTTCACAATCCATAAGAATAACTCAAATGCACTTTGTCTGAGCAAAAGCGGTGCTAATTTTAAAGAAAAATTTATGTATTTTAGATAAGTAAAAAAAACCTAAAATATTATCTTGTCAAGCTATACAAATATTTAATATAAATTATTTATGAAAATTGTAGAGTTCTTAAGTTTAAAGCATATTATACTTGTGGTCTTGAAAAAGCCAATTTGCCATTCATCACTAAAGTCTGCTGGGAAAAGTGGAGTCATAAACCAGCGAAGCCGAAAAGTGGGCTGTGTTTTTAAGAGGAAACCGCATTCCGCTGGTGAAAATTTATAACATCCGTATTCCAATTTTGGTTTATTGCAGGAGATAGCCCTTTACGGCGAGTTCACGATGCGTGAGACCCTAATCTACTTCGGCATCATTTCGGCCATGTCCAAAAGCGACATCGAGGATCGCACAGAATTCCTCCTCAAATTGCTCAATTTGCCAAATGCCTCCAAATTTGTCAAGAACTTGAGTGGCGGCCAGCAGCGGCGAGTGAGTCTGGCGGTGGCTCTGCTCCATGAGCCGGAGCTGCTCATCCTGGATGAGCCCACTGTGGGTGTGGACCCCGTTTTGCGTCAGAGGTGAGTGCAGCACTAATGCTTGGTACACCGGGACTAAATCAATATATTTCAATATTTTCTCAATACCAATCAATATTTTCCTTTTTTTTAACTTTATTATATGATGACGTATTTGACAATACGTTGTTTTACTTCAGCTGCATATATATTAAAACTTAATAGACACTGTGCACACTTTACATGTCGATGACAACTGATTAACTCTTCATTCTCATGATTGCAGCATCTGGGATCATTTGGTGGACATTACGAAAAATGGTCACACGACTGTGATAATCACCACGCATTACATCGACGAGTGTGCCCAGGCACATATGGTAAGTAGTCAGAGGATTTCCGGTGAAGTGATAAGCGGGCAGGGACGAAGGGACAAAGGGATTCGGGATGCTCTGTGGCAAGCGAGTGTCAATGGCTCTTGGCGCCCACGCATTGTTCGTCCGGGTGATTTATGATCAGCCAGCACATCCATGTGTAATATGCGGCGTATGAGCAATATTATGCTGCCACTGCCAAGGTGAAAGTTCAGCTATCAGCTCCGGCAAGCGCTGTCAACATGCGGCGCTAAGTGCTTCCGCCTGCCCCTTGGCAAATTTGTATCCTGCGGACGGCTGCAACAAATCCGTGTCCTGTACGAAAATGAAAAAAAAATAAATAAATGAATGGCCAAAAGAGGAAAGCCAAGGAGTACAACATTACTGACGGCTGTCTTCTGTGTTGACCCATGGCCGTGACGCGATTTACGAGGCATTTCCGAGCGAGACACATTGCAAAAATTTACTTCAGATTTATTTATGCCACCAGCGAAACAGATGAGATCTGTATAGGGAAATATAACTGCGCTAGTCATTTAATGCGTGCAGCAAACAATGAACTCAGGCGCTTTCAGGCGTAGAAAAAATACAAGAATAAATCGTGACAAGGCTCGCAAACAAACGCCCATCACAATGGACAGTCGGATAGACAGATAGATACACGGCCAAAGCGACAGGCTGAGATACAGATACTTGGCAACACGCACGGGATATGCACACATAAAACAAACAGAATCCTTACCCAGAAACACACACACGCAAGCTCAAGTGGAGTGTGAGATGCATGAATATATCAATGACAACACTCTGCAAAAGATTGATGTGGGGAGCGGCGAAGAAAGTGTGAATTGGGCCCAGGATCGACACTTGAGACACTCTACAAGGGGGCCCATTTAATTTGATTGATCGGGTGCACGAAGATATTCATTAAAAAAGATGGCTTAAAGGAGCATTTTTTACTACAAAATATATTACAATTTTTATCATTATCGAATCATAATTTTAAATGCTAACCCTTCGCGGGTAATGCAAAGAGAAGACTTAATGACATGATATCAAATAAATTGATGCCTCTTTGAAAAACGTTCAAGCTAAGGCTATTTTCTAATAATTTGGTTATGCTTGCATGCTTTAAAGTTAAGCTAATCACTTGGCAAGCGAATCAATATATCGATTCGTTAGAAATGATTGATTGAGTCAAGAAGATATTAATCAGAAATGTGTGCACGGAATATTTATTAGTTTGAAAATAACTTTGCCAAAATACCTATTTAAACATTAAACGCTCTTTATTGCACATAATTCAAATCACAGCCTTTTGGGTCCGAGTCCCCGTCCCCGATTATGGAAACAATCAGACAGTTTTGGGGCTTGATCTCCCTAACACCACTTGACCCCCAAGGACACTCACGGTGTTAAATGGCTCACATGCTGTGCCGCTGCCAGCAATTGTCAACACGTTTACACCACCACACCCACCCCCACCCCCACCCCAAATACCACCACAACCCTTTCGTAAGTAAGCACCACGCCACATGTGATGTGCCGGATGGGAATCCGTTGTCATGCCGCTCTGCCGCCAAAAGTCATTGCGGTAAAGAGTTATGGCCAATAAACAAAATCACTGGCAGGAATAGAAGACTCGCCTTTGTTTGCGGGCAATCGGCATTCAGCATTTGGCACTTGGGAATCGCCCTGGGATTGGAATTGGTATTGGGATTGGGTGTCAAGCAAAACAATCGACTGAGCCGCAGTCCAAGTCCATAAAACAAGGCGCAGGGATCGACAACGAGGTATTCTGGCCAAGTTAATCCGAGCGTCAGGCGTTGAAATGTGAATTTAATGCGAATTGTTGGACCAAATTTATGGTTTATGGGTTCTATAAAAAACAAACTTGCGGAAGAAGTTCCCATTCTACGTTCCTAACATATATGCAAAGCCCCTGGGACCAGAGACCACACGCAGCGGAATGAGAAGTTGTTGTGTCTGTGTAACTTCTGGTGACAGTGTTTAATTGCTCATATTGAACACGTGTTGGCCTCGTAGCTCAGCTCAAATGGAACAGCAAGCGGGTCTCAGCTTAGATTGTGCACGCCTGAGCTGGCTCACAGGAAGAAAACACTGGAAAAAAAACTAACCTTATTAAAGCTACTCACATACTTCGATTGCTATCTTAATACCTTAGTTTTTGACTAGTTGAAAGGATTTTTCTAAATATTTCAAGAATATTAAAAGGCCTTCTAACGATTTTTAAGGTTAACCACTTGCCTGATATTTCTTTGCGGTGTACGAGTATTATGGCCGGCAGCAAATTGCTTTTTCAGCTTTGTCACTTTTTCGTGGCACGCTTTGGCTTCGGCCAGCTCAAGTCGAGGAAGTCGGGACAGAAGAGGACAAGTCTTCAGTTCAACTTGGCCGAAGGTAGTTATCTGCACATATTTTTCGCCAATTCTGCACGTCACGTGGAGTTCGCCGTAGTGTTTTTCTGCTGGATTTCCTTGTGTACTCTGTACTCTCTGTTTTCTTGCTGCCTTTGTTTTGGGCCAATTTTTTCTGTTGAGTCAACAGAATTGCGTGCCCGAAATGGGATTCCCCTTAGCCAATATCTGGTAAAGTAGAGCTCAATGCTCAATGCAGCACAGACAGACACATAAATTTAACTGCCCTGGAGCCTGATTGAGTGAACCACTTCAATGGGAACGAACGAGTACATGGCACTTGATCTATTTCCCACCCCAAATGCCAGAAGCACCTTAAAAACAGGGGCTTTAAAGTGATTATTGCCTGCTGGCAATTTATAAGCTGAAAATTCATGTGGCAATAAAAATTATATGCACCATGGTGGCAAAAACAGCTATTAGTTTTTTGATTCTACTGCTGCAGCGGGGATGCACTCAAACAAAAGCAGGGGCATTAAACATAATCGTAAAATTTACGACTGCATCCCAGAGTGTTGTTAAAACTTTGCCGTGCTTAAATTCGGTTATTGTTATTTGTATGATGCGCAGATTAAAAGTTTTATTTTAATTGAAAAATATTTATGGACATTAAAAATTTGTACGTGTTTGCCGGTGTGTGGTGTGATTGGGTGGGTATTCTGCACATATGTGGCATAAACCGTTTCTGCGGCATCGTCTTCACATTGGGCCACACATTTTATTATAAAAGTTTAATGTGTGAATGATGTGTAATATTGACGTATTTATAACAAAAATATAAAATACTTAATAGCAGCCGAATAGCAATCCTGTAAGCTAGTAAAATGGGCCACGGAAGGATTTGCTTTTTGTGGTGAATGTAACTTTGCTCTTTAATGCAGCTTGCTCTTAAAATAATGTGGTGTATACATATGTAGGCAAATATTGAACAATAACAACTTCGTGTTGGCATACAACTTTCTGCCCCGTAAATAATCCTATTAAACGAATTTCAATACAAATGTGGACACTTTATTGTTCTTTATTTTTAATAAAGTATCTCTGCAGGAATTACTTGTTTCTAAATGGCAGGATGCAATTTAAAACTAGCATTCCATAGGAGAATATTTTTCGGCTTCTATTTAACAAAAGTGTAACACCTACGGTGACATTGGAACCCACATCAAAGTTGGGTCCGCATTATGACAAGCCTCAACGCCTGCAGTTCCGTCAGTATGTGCCCACAAGCACCCACTCATCCTTACCACCCACCCACTAAACCACGAGGTCAATCAACTCGTCCCACACAACAGAATCTGAAATGGCTTCTAGTCTCTCGCTCCTAACAAAGTGCAGCGCTTCACTTTTTTTGACAGACATTGCTCCCCAAATTTAATGTCAGCACTGCTGCCTTTGCCTGTGCCTTTGGCTCTGGGGAAATTGTTGGTTGGCCCACAAAAAAAAGAAAATAACAGCGTAGAAAAAAGGAAAGCAGTTGAAACAAAAAGAGGAAAGTCAGGACAGAAAAAAAAGAGCAGAGAATCGCGTATACGCCACATGGCCACACAGCAAAGACACAGGGGCGTGTCTTCGCCTCCGACTGTCCCCAGTTGTACATGCAGCACTTTCTGCTCTAATAAATGAAATCAGGGAGCGTAACATTATGTGATGGATATATTGTTACGAGTGCTCTACTTCAGCGTTTACTGGGCGAGGGGAGCCCCCGAATTCCCTCGCCTGGTGCGCCTTTAATAGTTGATATTGTTGCATTTCCTCTTGTATTGCTGCCGTTTTTCCCGTTTTTATCCTTATTGTTTGTCGCGTAATTTTCCGCATGTTGCTTTTGAGCAGCCAACTCAACAAAAAAAAAATAAAAGACACAACCGAAATGCAAATGGACAGTTGAATAATTGCTAAAGCTGATGAGTGACGGGAGATACACAATAACCAAGAAAAAATATCATTACCAACTGGTTTTCCGTTCGCTGATGAAGTGTTGATGTGATTCAACCACTTTGATTGCCACTTTAATGCTACGTTGCACGTAGCGTGCTATTAAGCATTAAGCTGCAAGAACTGTAGCACAAAAAAACGGCTTACGGATTTTATCAAGAGTTTTGTATATATTTTTGTATAAAACGTGAACGATTTGCGGATTAACTATCGTCATATTATACTGTTGTTAAGGCTTACGAAGTTTTAAAAAAAACTTATAGCAATATAATAACGTAAGTAAGCAAATGTGGCTTATGTAGATTACAATTTTAATATAACACAAATAGAGCACTAATGAAAATGCTTTGAGCATCCTTATGCTTGTAAAATTCAGATCCTATGTAAATTTAGGGAATTTCAGATGAACATCCAAGATTTATTTTGCCAGCTGCATACTATATATTCTAGAATAAATTTCAAGCTCCCTCACATCCAGTGAGTGCCACCTACGAACCCAGCCATAAATATCATGTGCATTTTTCAATTTCCTCTGCGTGCCGGGCACGAGGCAAACGGAAAATTATTTATGGCATGCAAAATTGCCGGCCATAATAATGCATATCACATAGTTGGCCAATAAAATTACAATTGGCTGCCTCGCCAGGAGGTCCGTAATTTAGTTTGCCATTGCAATTCAATTAAGACGTTAATTGGCCCTGAGAAGTCGAAAAGACAGTCGCCACTAGCCAGTAGCCAGTCGAATTGCCCAAACACACAACATGCTCTGGGGGAAATGGGTGATTTCCTTCCTTGCTGGCCAAAATCAGGAGCCGAACGAAGCCAAATCAAGTGGCAAAACTTTGTTAGCTATGTGTGCAAGTGTGGTTTATTTAGCATAGAATTTTCCTGTGCACTGGGAAAAATCCGGGGGCAAAATCGGAATCGGTACAAAAGGGGTTCTGCAGTAGCCAGCCCACTCATGTGCATGCCTAATGAAGCCATCCATTTGATGTGTGGAACTGATGAACAAGCAGCGTCGTCTTCATGGCTAACTTTTCCGCCCGCAGAGAGGCCAAGGGGATGACGGCTGGTCATGTACGGACACAGAAATCAATTAAGTTAATTTCCGCACGTTGCGTGAGCAAGGGATTACGTCGAACAGTGGTAGTCGATAAAACTTCATCGACACATCCACAACAACAACGCCAGGAACAGGAACAGGAATAGGATGTGCATAGGGGGCGCAAACTTGGACAAAGATTCTGGGACGCGGACTTGGAGGAGGACAAGGACAAGGACGACTGGCAAGTCGCATCAAAGTCGAAAAGTTAAATTGGCTTGACGACACTTTGCGGAGCACGCTCCAAATCAATTGACTGACAAAACAGGGATGTTACACAAATCTATTTCAACTTAATTTCGAGGACACTCGGATGTGTTTGTCAGGGCAGCCAGGCTATTAGCTGGGGGATATTTTCAATACATATATATATTATATATAATTTTTATTACATTTTCAGATCGGTCTATTGCGTGGCGGAAAAATGCTGGCTGAGGAATCGCCGGATTATCTGCGTCAGCAGTACAATGCCGACTCGCTGGAGGATGTCTTTCTGAAACTCTCCGTTTTGCAGAACATGGGAAAACGCCGTCGATCGTCAATAGCTCAGGAAATTGTGGAGCAGGTTACGGTGCCGGCGATCTCTAATCCCGCCTTGGACATGTCCGATGAGCAGCATGCCGCCGAAATATCCGGCGAATTCGGCGATAATATTTCAATGTCGTCCGCGGCTCGGGATCCGATCAGTACCACCGCTCCCGCAGCTCCACCGTTGCCACCGCCCCAGGAAATACCCACATCCTTCTGGTATAATCTCCATGTGATGCAGTCGCATCACCTGCACGCCCTCATCTGGAAAAACTTCTTGTGGATGATGCGCAACGTGGGGTGAGTCATGAGTAGCTTAGAAAATCATGCAAAATCAATGAACTATTCATTTAAAGTAATATTACTGATTTATTTACTTTAAGCTAGTTCCAATCTCATGCTACTTGTGCTGCATAATAATAGGACGAGCTTACTAGTGCTCATCAATTGCTAACCAACTCTGGGTGATTTTTCCACAGGGTGATGCTGTTCATCGTGGGCCTGCCCGTGGTGCAGATACTGCTCTTCTGCTACGCCATCGGCCATGATCCCACTGGCCTCAAATTGGCCGTGGCGAATCACGAGATGTCGGGGGAAATGATTATGGAACAATTCTGTCCAGTGCACACCGGATGCAATCAGACGATGCTGAGCTGCCGTTATCTCGATATGCTGGTCAAGAACAAGAGCATGGTTGTGGTGAGTGCAATGCAAATTACCTACCCGACTTACCCAACACCAACGCCCCTATTTCGCAATCCCCTGGGAGCAGAAGGACATGAACTGAACAGTGGGCTGAATGAAACAGAGGATGAGGATGAGGCAGTGGCAGTGGCAGTGGCAAGTGCAGATGAAGATGCAGCCAGCCCAGCCCGGGGGTGCAATATCAACTGTCATTGGCTTTTTGGTTAAATTGTGCAGTGCGAACTTTACAATAACCACTCATGTGGCTTATATTCAGAGCCCCCCGATTCGAATACGTTCGCCCTGCCGTCCGCTCCTGTAATTTATTTCAATTTGTGTGGACAGCCAAGTGGCTCCCCCTGTTGGGTCCGAGTGGAGGCTGGGACTGAAGCTGAAGCTAAGGCTGCCGGGTCTTCAATCTACTGCACACATCATTTCGCCCTGCCGCACTCCTAAATCACCCCCTCGATATACTTGGCTTTGTCTTGGCCAAGTCGCCTAGACAGTGCTGCTTACTTGGCCAATTTCTAGTTAACATATGAGTCTAAAGGCCCTAAGTTCTATTTCCTATATAATAAAATGTTAAACGACTTATTTATCGTTGAGTAGAAAATTCCGGACATTTTTCGTAACTTACATAAATAATAATTTAAATTCAAGAAACCTTAGTAGCTATATATCTTTACGAATTTCATTGCATGCATGTACACATATACTTCTTAATTATTTTTTTTAAAATAATGTAGCAGTTATTTCTCCACCAAACGAACAACTCTGCTCCTGGTCCACTCGTGCTCCTTCTTCGATGCAAAATGAAGAGGATGCTTCCATTGGCATTGCCTCTGCCTCTGCCTCTGCCTGTGCCTCCGATGTGGCCGTTGCCCTTGGTGTTGGCGAACACAAATTACAGCTGCTTATCTTTGGCACAGCAACAACAGGCCAGTCGGTCGAGATCATCAATAAATTTGCTGAACTGCCATGGGCGGCGATGGCCAGAAATAGTGGGCCCTCGCAGAGCAGAACCGTATTACCGAGGCCAAGAAAAGCCGCTTGTGGCAATTTATTGCAAATTACGCTTCAAAAACAAAGTCGCTTTTTGCTGCCTAATTTGAGTTTCGTTTCGTTCGAGGGCTCGAGTCCTGGCTTACGATTTCATGCATTTTACATTAGACACTATAATAAGCATAATAACAGTAAAGAGAGTCGTTGAGAGTGTGGGTATTTTTACGATTAGTTTGCACAGCATTCATGTAAAATTGAAACTTGTTAGCTGGTTTGTTGTAAATTTCAGGGAAATCTGTGGATACTCTTCTAAACAGTCCTTTCGCGGAATCGGTTTCGACAGTCAATCGCGTTCCGATGAAAGAAAATAAAACAAATTCAGCATTGAGACCTCAATGTCCCATCAAATTATCCAGCTAACAGACCGTGACCTCCTAAACTTTTAGAAAATTTTCAAATAACAATATAATAAAGACCGCAATAATAAGGCCAGCAGCAACCGTCCGCATGCCTCAACTGTCAATTTGTGAAGAAAACTTTTTACCTTTGGAAATTGAAAAGCATCCCCAAACCGCTGGCTATCAGACTAAATTTGTATAACTTCGGACAAAAATAAAGGAAAAATGGAGAAAAAATAATACGCGAACGTGTATCTTAAGGCCGCATCAAAAAGACCCACAGCGAACAAAGGGGGAGCACGAAGGCCAAGTTAATTTTGGTCAATGAACAGCGTATCAACGTGCCATCAGCACTTGGCTAAAACCCTGCCCCAGCTTACCTTCCCAAAATCCTGTGGAGGATTTTGTGCTCCAGGCGGGCCTCAAGGGTGGGGTCAAGAAAATTTGAATTTTCCTCCTGTATTGAAGTCGGCGCGTTTTCTGTTTTTTCAATACCACTTTTCTAAGACGGCAACGGAGTGCAGTTGGGGTATGATGTATTTATCGGAAAGATAATAAAAACATTTTGGAATTGAAAATATCTCTTTTAACTCTGTAAAAAGTAATTTCTGTATCTTTTGCTCCTCGAGACTTTTGATTCGCATTCAGAAAACGAAAATAAAAGGGTGTAGCGACAGCACTCGTTGTCTCTAGAATTTTTTCAGCCTTTTTGGCTTGTGGTTATTTTTCACCAGATCAAAAGCATTTCCTTTACCCTTGTCTTAACGACACGAAAGTCGTCCTTTGTGTTGTTGGGCCAACCTCCCAATTTTCAGAGGCAGCTCCCTGAATGGTTGCAGTAATAATTTTATAAACTTCCCCCACGGCTAGGAGCCCGAAAAAAGAAGTCTTAATTTATGGGAAAATTGAAAAACATATTGTGGTCGACCGATGTCGTTGGCTGTTGTCCTTGCTTCTAATTAAAAGTTCATTAAGCATGAAAATGTAGCTCATTAGTGTAGAATCTGGCCAATTTCATGCTTTTCGATGTTGTGGAAAATCTATGAAATTCCGGTAGGAGGAGTTGTATTTTAGGGAAATGTATTTTTATCTTAACAGAATCATTCAATTTAATAATGGTAATTTTTACTTCAAAGGTCGCCAAATATTTTTGTTTAGCTGAAATCCCTTTTCTACTACGCTTCTGATGGTACTTGATTAGCGACAAGCTCCTACTCGAAGAAAGTGCTCGAAAGTGCATCCTTGGTTTTATTTTTTTCCCTAGCTACAGAGAGATTTTATGAGCGAAGTTAAGGCAAAGTCGAAACAAAAATTGCCAAGGTAGCTGGGGAAAGTTTTTCTCCCAGCTTCTTTCGAGCTCATTTGCGTCGAGCTTCTGACCAAGTTGACTTCATTTGCGCATAGTTTGCGGCTCAAGTTTGTCATAAACAATGTTGAAGTTGGGGTTAAATAGTAGCATAAAAGTTGTTCAGGACCAACAATTTGATTGTCTGTAGCCATGGCTCTTCGCATTATAATTTATTCCAGGTCCCTAGTGTAAACCTCACCCGACCCGAATCTCCAGTTCAGGTGAATTCAAATCCACCCTGCGCAACATAGTTTGGCCAGAATCCACACCCACGCACACATCCTTTTCTGGGCCATCAAATCTAATGAGGCCAATTAAGCCACACACTCCAGTGTTGGCCCCAAAATCGAGAAATGTGTGTGCAGCATTAGTACGGCAATTGCGTAAATTTCACGCCTGTTTGCGAGGCGTCTGTCCTTATGCCATTTTCGTTTAAATAACTGCAGATCGAAGCCGCAAAATTGCCCGAACTAAGCCCAAATACAAATGCCAATACACGCCGCCTGGGTTTTTGTGGCCAGGCCTTTCTCCCTCGGCTGTGATTGTGATTCCTGTGGCTGTTGTGGCACACATAAGTGACTGGCAAAAGTTTAGGCAAAGTTTTACGCCCCTCCAGTTCGATGGTGACTTAATAAATGTGCGAGCACTTCCCGCAACTAGCTCAAGATCCTTGGGACTGCTCCACTTTCTGGTGGCTGCCGCTGCCGCTGCTGATGCCGTAGTCGCTGCCAGTTCATTATTTATTTCACAGTGAAATGAAATTGTTACAGATAACACAAACAACATATTGTTGACAACAAGGAGAACAGGGTCCGCAAAAAAGTAGGCAACGAAACGCAACGCAACGAAAACGCCTCTCCTTTGTTGTTGATTTGTTTGCCTCGCTGAATTTATCGCCTGACGCAAAGTACGCACATTAATTACGGGGAGTTACTTTTATTGTTGCTACAACAGTACGCCCCACATGCAGCAAACAATGCGACAGGAAATGAAGCGGGACGCACAAAGAGACAGCTCACAAAGCTGCCAAGAAAGGAAGTGCCGTGGGCAGGAAACCCCCGAATCCTGTCCTGACTACCGCCGAGTCCTCGAATCGCGACATGCGTTGCTCAATAATTCAACGGCTCCGATTTTAATTGCACGGCAACGGCGAAAACAATACCCAGCCGTTTGGCATCTGTCTGGCAGGCAGGTGCAATGACTTTTTAAGCTAATTGAATGAGCTTTTGATTGACTGCTGGCATTTGCCCACACGACTGTTCATCTAAAGACCCGAAAACAGTTCGATGTGCTTAGATGAACAAGTCAGCGGTTTGAATAGTCCTAAGAAAGCCATAAAAGCTGTCCATATCATGATTTTAAAACATATTAACTTTGTAAGCATTTGATTGACACATTGTTTCTTAATTAATTTGCAGCAATATGTGACGGAAGATGAAATGGCTTACGAGGAAGTGAGGAAAGGCAGAGCCTGGGCCGCCCTGGTAATCCAACCTAACTATACCGCTTCTCTGATGGAACGCGTGGAGGATGGTCGGTATGCAGAGGATGGAACCATCGAGTCATCCGACCTGGCAGTGCGTATGGACTGGTCAAGTAAATATAAATGCTAACATATCAGCATGTATATAAGAGAAACTAATGATTTATATCTACTTTCTAGATCAACAAATCTCACAGTTGTTGTACCGCGATCTGCAGTACACATTCTTCAACTTTGTGGGCGACATGCTAAGCGACTGTGATGTGAATCCGAAACTAGGACGTGTGCCCGTGGACTTCCAGCATCCAGTGTATGGCTATCGCAATCCCAACTTCACGGACTTTGCCGCCCCCGGAGTTATCCTGACCATCATCTTTTTCCTGGCCGTGGCTGTTACCTCCGGAGCTATGTTAATCGATCGCAATGAGGGCATGTTGGAGCGTTGTTTGGTGGCTGGAATCACGGGTCCGGAGATCCTTCTCTCCCAGGTGGTCACCCAGTTCACCGTGATGCTGAGCCAGACGATCTTCGTGCTGATTGTCAGCTTCTATTTCTTCGAACTTACCTTGGTGGGCAACATATGGCTGGTGGTGGCACTGTGCATCCTGAATGGACTGTGCGGCATGAGCTTTGGATTCGTTATTTCCTGTGCTGTGGACACGGAGCGAACGGCGACTTATGTGGCCATGGGTTCCTTTTTGCCCATCGTTATGTTGTGCGGAATTATCTGGCCGATCGAGGGCATGTTCCCGCTTCTGCAATTCTTCACAGCCTTCCTGCCGCTCACCAAACCAACGGAATCAATGCGATCCATTCTGCAACGCGGCTGGGGCATCGACAATCCCGTCGTCTACAATGGCTTCATCTCCATTTCGTCCTGGGTTCTGGTATTCCTCGTACTCACCATCCTGCTGCTCAAGTTCAAGAAGGGTTAGGATCTTCGTTTGGGTCTATGCGACACAGGAAACAAATGTGATGTTATGTTGGAAGCTGAAATCTATCTGTCTATCCAAACTTAAAGTAGTGATTGCTTTTGGCATAAATTAAGGGACTTGTCATGACTTCTGGATTCGCATTATTTCCTGTGCCTATTTCTTATGATTTTACTAGGTTTTAAGGGTAGACTTACGCTCTCTTAGCCAGTAATTAGTCTTAGCCTTACTTCACTTGCAATAGGTTCCGGATCACCACGACTACTTAGTATGGAAATTGTTGTGCCTTGTAGAATAAGCCTTCCCATTTCATTGTACTTTCATGCCCATTCACCCACAAAACAAAATCGAAACATTCTATTTATGTTGTAAGCTCGTGAACAAAAATTTGAAAAGTTTGAATAAATTGATAGATAAACTTTGCCGAGATTTACCTCAGAAATTATTGCAGAAAAGCTTTGCTTTCGGTATTTGTGATTTATTCACATAGGAGAGAGTCCTGTAATTGCTCTGATTGCACTTGGTAAGTCGGTAAGCAAACTGGTCGAAATGTCCGGACTTCGGTCTTCGGACTTTGGAGTCCGGACTCCGGACAAACGGCTGACAAAGTTGCCGCATTGTCGAAGTTGGTGCCAAGTGGTCCTGTGGTCCTTTCAATCAGTCATTGGTTTTGCCAATATTTATTTACCAAGTATCTGCAATCAAAGACCTCAAAAAGAAAAGACCTCAGTTTGGGCCACCGCTCAGAGACCCTTTCGCCCAGGACATTATTCGAGCGCCTCCCGTAGAGAGATGGAATGTCAGGGGCGATGTCATGGTGGCTCGTTTTCGACACATTTCACATTTTGTGGCAAAATCAATTAAGCCGGAAATGCATGTAGACTACGACTGAGTGAGTGAGTGGGTGGTTGGGTGGTTGGGTTGGCACACAGCATCCGCTTAACACGAAAACTCAACTTAACAAGCGGACAAAGTGCCAAGGAAGCAAACGGATGGAGTTACTACCCAGGTGCACTTGAAATATGCCGAAACTGTAATCGAAAGGCTTTCAATTAGGGAGATCCTTAATCTGAAATGGTTAGTAATAAAAGGGGAATTGTACGTGGTATGCAATATCTAATACTCAATAACAGCTTGCCTAAAACCATGTTGAAAAGTACATAAACTATCACAAATTCTATTAATTATTTGTCTGAGTGTAAATAACAGGCAATAAAAAAACAGAGACGCGCACACACACATGCACACGACTTATGCTATTAGGTGTTACATATGCATATGTAGGTCAGCCAGCATGGGGCGTGGCTGGAACAACACTAACTGGATCCACATGTCGTCCGGTTCCGTGACTGCTGCTCTCTATCGAACTGCATTGAGCTGCCAGAACTGGGACTCAATTTATCCGTACGATGTGTCCAGTGGCACCCCATCCGCAATCCTCGCAAATCAGTCAGACATTGAGTTTTCACAGGACTCCAGTCCGGGTCCAGAATGGCGCCCGATACGTGTGTACTTACAATTAGATGACCGTCAGCAATCGATAACATTTCAAAGCATCAGCCAGCCACCAGGACATTCGAAGGAGCCACATTTGCCATTATTTTTCTGGCATTCCGCTTTCGATTGGCGGCGTCTGGGATTGCGATGCCGATCCTGATGCCTCGATGCCTCGCCCATCATTGATTACTCGAGTGTAGCTGACGGCGGCACTCGAGCACACAAATTGGAAAATACTCGTACAGCAGCCATGGCGAGGCTGGGAATCCGAATCTCATTTTCGATGGAGGTGGATTTCGTTCTCATTTACCCATCTCTGCTTGCTTCGACTTGGCGCTTTTCGCTTTCCACTTAATTGAAAGTTCAAAGTTTTCGTCTTGCCGCTGAATTAATTTTTCAACTTCATAATTTCACGTGCTCCGTGAAGCTTTAATAACCTCTCGGCCCATTTTGCATTTGCCATTTTCATCGCCATCGCCATCGTCATCTTCATCCGCCAGCCGCCAGAAGCCAGCTGCCTTCGATGGCTTTCTTTGTTTGCGGCTGAGTCGGAGGCAATCTGAGCCTTTTCCCGCCATCAAATGGAGGCCCTCTGCCTCTCCAACGGCGTGTTAATTAATTGCTCAATTAATTTAATGTGCAGACTCCTGGGATGCCTCGTTGTTTCTTCTGCCGAAGTCAATTGTCCGCTATCCTGGGTGGTTTTTGAATTTTACAAGAAATGTCAAGTTACCAGCTAGGACCGAAATCCCTCATCCCTTGTTTATCTTGGGTCAACATAAGCATGTTAATTAATAGCCCTTCTGGGCAGGTGAACCGAAGAGATTCCATCACACACTAGAGCCACAAAAGACCATCCATCCATTCCGGTTGAATTATTGCCATCCGTTTGGCCCTGCTCATTTTTGCATTATTGATGCTCCATAATTAACCATTGGCCAACCGTCAACGGCCAAGATATCTTCAATTATTCAATCGCAATTAAAACACGCTTACTTAAGGCACACTGCATACGGCTCTCATATGCACTTTATTATTTTAATGATTGGCATTAATTATTTGCGGTGCATAATGTGCAATTTGTTTGCCGGCAACAAACAGCATCAGCAATAGCATCTGAACTGAGCTGAGCTGAACGGAGCCGTTTGAGGTGACCCGCTCCATTATCCTTCGGTTTGCTTTGTCTGGCAAATTGTGTAATGAAAATGTCAATCAATTTTCCCATGATTTGCCATTAAAGTGGGCGGGAATTTTCCGGACACACATATCTACACCTTCGTGCACTCGCTCACTAGCACACACTCAATGCCAATTGCAAATTGAGTTCATCTGCTGGCGGCAAATATTGACATGACAGACACATTTTTATTTTATTTTATTTGCATTTTTATTTCACTCTCCGCCCGCTGGCAACCACTCTGGCCCGTTTCTGGTATATTTTTCGCCTTTTTTCAATTTCCCCCAGCATCAAGTTTTCTGTGTGTGTGTGAGAGGGGGGAAAACTCCTTGGCTCTCCTTTCTGGTGTGTCCTTCATCTCCTGGCTGAGTTTGAATAGTCTGTGTAGGTGGCAGAAATGACATATTAATTTCCAAAGGGGAAACGAAATAATATAAATGGAGTTGTCGCTTCGAGCTTAAGCGTGTAAGCCGCCTCTTATTTCTTTTGCCATGCTTTGCTTTCCTTGGGAGCACATTCATATGCAAATTGCCTGGCGAAATCTAAGTAAATATGATCAGGGAAATCAACACTTTGCGTTCGGCTTCCTAGGTAATTGTTTGAGCATTCCATTACGCATATGCCGCGTATTAAACCGTGTCGATATTCCGATATATTTCGGGGATATTTTTGGCGTTTTTGATGAAGTCGTTTGCTGTCAGCACGCCAGAATCCTCCATTAATCAACCTTCGATTATTTCACATACGTACATACATACCATATATGTAGCACCAAAAAGGAGAGTAAAGACTTGTCTTGGAGTCAGTTAGTCAGGCAGCCGCCTCTGTCCATACCTCAATTGAAAAGCACTTTGGAAAAGGATAATAACGATAAATTTTTTATTGTAATGTGCCTTGCAGTGTTTACATGCCGGCTGCGCCTTATGGCAGCTTGGGAGGGCGGATTCAAAAGTTCACTTTTATAAAAGTAGATATAAAAATGTTTAAGAAGCTTTAAGAAAGCAGTTAGCTGAAAGTAATTGTATTGATTAATGCCCCACCAGTCTATTTGATACAAGTTAAATAGTTAGTAGCCTATTTTATTAGATCTTTGTATTCCTGCTTATAGTAAACCTATTTGTGAAAAGTATTGTATTACAGTAAAAGCTTAAAGTTTAATTCACGTAAGTCAGACTTATCAAATGATCTGGCTTTATCCAAGATGAAAGGAAATAGTTGACTGGCAACCCTCGCTGAGCCATAACAACTGCCAAAATAGCGTGTATTGCCATTATTTTCCAAGCAGGATCTGATGTCTTCGCCGATGCTTTTCGTAGTCCTTCGTTGTCCTGGTGCTCGCCATTTCCCCCCTGTCCACACCCCACTCCCCTTCACCCGCACTCCTAATATGAGGACAATTTGCAGTCTCTGCCGCCTTCATGCTGTTGCGCGCGCTCACAGGCAACACTTAATCGGCTTCCGGGGATATTTGGGATTTGGGGCGGAAACCTATTTGTGTCAAGACGCAGCCAGCGTTCCACTCTGCTTATCCACATCCACCTCCACATCTACCTCCGCCAGCGCCTTCGCATTCGCCCTCATTTCCCTGCATTTCCTATCGTCCTTTTGTCGCCGCCCGCTTTTCTTTTTAGGCATTTTCCTTTGGCAGAAGCATATTTAGTCTTTTGTTTCGCCACAGTTTTAAGCTTGTTTTTTTACTTAGCCATACTTAAAATTTATAACAAAAGAGGCTTCCATCTTAAAATGAACTACTTAGTTTTTTTCCTTTTCTTTGCGCCGGCTTGAGGCGAAAACATTACCACAATGAAGCCAATTCCGTCAACAGCCCGCGGCCTGTTGTGTACATAAATACACATTTCTTTTGGCTTCTGGGATAGTACGTGATAATGGCCAGGGAGCGAATGACACCGAGCCAAAAGTCAGCCATGAGGAATCGGCAGTCAACCCCACCCAGAAATATGAGCACGAGAGTACGAATATTCCTTGTCCTGCCACGCCTTTTCTCTTCGACTAATAACAGCAGCCAGATGCTGCGGGACCATTGAAAAATGCTGAGCATCATGCCACATACACGTACGTATATTCGTACAGCATAGAGACTGGCTGGCTAAGCGTCGTCCTGCCATATACGTACGTCTCGCACTGTATGTGTCTGCCAATTCCCTGCTAATGGCTCTTTTGTGAGCATTCCCACAGCTTGGCTCAATGAAATGCCAGCGGCAGTTGTTCCATCCGTCGACTGGTCGCTCATTTTCAGTTATTTCCTTTTAAATATTTATGATTTTCGAAATGCCAGAGAGCCGTTCGGGAACTCTGAGTATTTATACACTCCCAGTGCAGCGAAAGTTACTGGACTTTGCCATGGAGAACGATTTATGCCCCGCATATAAACTATTTGTATTTACCTTCCAGACTAAAAGTATGCAGAGAGAATTAAATGGTTTTTCATATTATGTAAAATACGTAATATTTCCCCTAAAGCGCACCCTATGCAAATGAAAACTTAATTTCACTTCAGTTAAAGTAAAAACCAATCTTTTTGGCGGTAAATAATGGCTTTTATGATGGGCATAAATTAAAAAAGAATAAAAAATATAATATAATATAGAGTCATGAGGTATGGAATTGTTGATATGCAAATTTGTGTTGTGAATAGTTTTAAATAATCCATAACCACAGATACTATTCATTACGAAAAAAAGCAAATACCTTTAATGCATTCATGAAGCCCCACGTGAGTAGAGAAAAAAATATTCTTAAATTAAATAATACCTATCCGGTTTTGTATACTCAATTATTATTGATATTTTCCCGTCAATTTTGTTGTCAGAGTTTAGAGCCACATTAACCGAAAATATGCCTTCATTAATATTGCTTAAAGCATCTTAGTCTCTATCCGCCGTCTATTGTAATCATCGTTATCAGAAAAAAAGAGCAAATATGCAAAAACCATAGAAACGATGGCAGCGGCGTCTAAAAATCAATAAATGACACGTGCCTGACCGAATCACGCATCCGCCATGTGGCACGTTGGGCTGCGACATGATGCCTGGCCCTAGGCTGGGCTCATTTATTAGCCGGCACTCAAACACAGACACTTCTACGGACACGCAGCGATAAAGGCAAATAAAAATTAAATAAAAACGCATTGTGGCCGATTTTAAGTGTGTATTGAACATATTGGTATAATCAAATGTGCATTGGACATTATTCAATCGATGCAGCAGTGTGTAAAAGGATATGCGATAACCGAGATATCACATGCAGCCGATCAAGTACTTTATTTTGATTTATAGATAGGCAGTTAATTCTTTACTCTATAAATCTAAGTGACCTTTGCATTGGCATCACAACTTCCTTGAATATACTTACGCAGACTTAAATTCTATATTATCCGCATATACCCTTTCCTTGCGAACAGCTTATAAAACTGCCCTTGCTTCACATGCATTAATAACGATTTTAATGCCATTTTTAAATGCAATTTAATTGCCATCATTGGGCGGGGGGGATGAGGAAGAGGCTTATCGATGCACATGATGCGCGTGCAAAGCACTTTTAAATTATCAACACAATTTTATTAATAAAAAAAGCGCCGACAACAAGGAGCGCTGCGTGAATCAATGAATACCATGCATCAACGGACGATGAATGCAAGGGACGTGTGCCAGCCACTTACAAAACTTTTGATTATCAAAATGTAATCAAAAATTAACTTAATTAACGGTGCAGAAATGCGAACAACAATTTTTTATTGAATCGCTCAACAATGAGAGCAACAGGGAAGGGGAAAAAAAGCAGAGCAAACTGATAATAAAAATCAAAAATAACGCATACGCAACGTGTGCCACGAGCATGACAATGAAGACGGGCGCTCGTGAACGTGTGTCATGCATAAAAATTACATATTAAAAGATATTAGTGTGAAAATTGATATAAAAATCAATGAAGCAGCATCGAGAGCCGAGCTGACAGCCCGGCGACAATTTTAAAGGGTGTCAGTAGATGGGCTTCTTGTAAAGCGTCATGGCCGTGTACTGTAAGTGTTGACATAATCATTAAATTTTATTGTCCTTTTATAGTTGGTGGTGGATGTAGCTGTTGTTTTTTTTCTCCTTTCTCCAGGCATCTTTCCACATACTTTGCACTTTAGTTTTCATGCTTTTCATGCTGCGAATTAACGAGCAGGCTGCCCAGCCCTCCTTTACCACCACCCCCGCCCATATAAATTAGTTGCCCATCCGCTCCGCCCACAGGAACACACACGCATGACATTAAAGTGGCTTTGGCCAGGACATGTCTTGAGGCGCGTCCTGCTGGGCAATAAAACGTATTTTTACGAGTCCTCCCATTCGAGTGGCATACTTTGCATGCAAGCCAAGCCACTGAGATGCTCGGCCCAGCCCGTAAAGGGAGTCATATCAGCGACAAATAGCGGCACTAAATGGCCACGGATTATAATGATACAAAGGTTGGCCCGACTTCGCAGTCCTTGGTAGACGGCCTCTGCCTGGGCCATTAAAAGTATGCCAAACTAGCCGTGAACTAGGCACAGTCACAGCCAGAAAGTCATCAGCTATAAATGTTAGATTTTACGAGTCACTGCGACTGAGGCTGGCAGGCATCAGATACACATTGTAAGCACTACAAGAAATATTTGAAAAACTTAGCTTTTAAAGTGAACTAAACTGAATTAGTTTCAAATTACATATTTACTATTTTAAAGCTCTCGATTACAGATCTATGCGTTTCATTCGTAAAGGTAAAACCCCATTATTTCTCTCAGTGAGATGAAAAGCGACAGGTCCCAGCAAGGGGCATTGGAATAGTTTTTGGTCTGGCGAACATCAATGTCAATTGATTGCAACCCTTTCCAGGACCAGAGCGTCCTGCACCACTAAGTGTTTTGTATGCTGACCGATCCCATTGCCATTTTCCACCCGGCTATTTGAGAGCCAGTGGAGCATGTCGGTTGGATGCTGATTCCTCCATCGGATTTCTTTTTTCCCCAGCGCCACGGGATGCTTAAATAATTGAGCAGTTAATCGCACCAAATTGCTCGAATAGAATTCCCTGCACTCTCGACTTTTTGCTTATACTTTTGCCACTGCTTTTATTTTTTTGCACTGACCACGTGCATGATTATGTGGGCTGCCATTGATTGTATGCTCATTGAATTATGCAAATGTTGCATGGCCTTATAGCAAATTGTCAATGCAGATGGCCTGGCCTCGTTCATTTCGAGTCGAGTGTGAGCAAATTATACAAAGTGAGAGTAAATTGATTGCCCGTGTTCAGCTGACAATGTCTCGAACTTACGTGAGTGAATTTAGGTTCACTGAACCAACTTTTGCAGCCCTAAGCCGATTATCCAAAAATATATCGAGCTTGGTCATCTTTTGTAAGGTGAAACGACATAATTATCTTACAAAGTATTTGATAAGTTTTGTTATCCTTTGTTTTCTTCCGATTTCATGCTACATTTCCATGTTCCATGGTTGGATTTGGCGAGGGTATAAATCTTTGATTGGCTTTGAACGTTGCCCCCACTGTCAACACTGGATCTCCGCAATAATTCTCTTGTTTCTCCCCTGTGGCTGCCATTGTTGCAACTGCAACTTGCTACTTGCAACCGGCATACACAAATGCCAATCCCCCACCTGTCGTTTTCAGTTACGCACTCAGCAAAGCCAATCACGTTCACCGTGTTACATATCCGAAACTCCACGAATCCAGTTCAGCAGCTAAAACAATTCAATCGGATCCAAAAATCCAGCGCGTATTTGTTTTTTCAATGATGCCTGATTATTGAAAATCTAAATTCTACGCGCTGATGATGCCAATGTTGATGATGATGACGTATTCGGGAAGGACCCTCACACGCCAGGACGATGCAGCTGTTCAGGATTCAGGTCCCACGTAAACCCCATTTCCCATCCTCGACCATCCTCGTTGCCAGTTTTTGTTTGCTTTGGTCATAAAGCTGAGCTGAGCTCAGCGTTAAATGTGCGGGGATTTGTCGGGTGGATGGAAAATCGTCGCCGGCTGATTGGAAAATAGCTGCAGGTGATTGCCTGCCTTTTTCATTTATGAGTGAAGCAAAATGAATCGCAAGCATAACGCAGCAGTTTGTGCTTTCCTCTCGTTTTTATGTTGACATTAGAGGCGATGAGAGCTGAGAGCGCTCAACTATAACTCCGAGGAATAATCCACTTTAATTAAAACTGGTAATTAGAAAGGAAAAGTAATATTTTTATTTTAAACTATATTCCTCTTTACTCGAATATATTTAAATTTCAACTTATCTGCATCATTTTCTTATGTGCATTTGGGTATCGGAAAATTGCTCATTAGATTTCCGCATGCAGCTGCAAAGCTTTTGTTATTATTCCCCGGCAATCCACTCATATGTAAATTTCGCTGACACATAATTTTAAATTCCTGTCACTCAAGCGCCGTCGCCTTGGGGGCAGTGGGTCCTCGCGAAGAGCGACAAAATGTTGAGCATTCATAAAACAGCTCGGATACAATTTATTACCAATTTAAACATAATTTAAAAAGATATTGCGAGCGGGTTGTGTTCAAGGAGAAGTTTTGAGACTGGCTCATAAAAGGACATAAATGTCAGAAGGAATTGTGGCAAGCGTCGTCTTAATGTTGTCATCGCTCGCTGGAAGAGTTCCCATGCTGCCTTGCCAGATCTGCGACTGCAGCTTCATATTGTGCTTATGTGGTGGTCATGATGAACTGCGAGAGACAATGTTGGAATTTTTATTAACCATCAAAAATCCGCGCTTACTGTGGCCGGGAGCAGTGTTCTGCGGGCATCCCCAGGATGTGGGGATCCTTGGATCCTAGGCAAGAACGCCTGGCGTGTGGCACGCACATAGCCACAGATTATCTCATGCAACGCGCATTCCAAACTCACACAACCACTAGTAGTTCCTGTGAGCACAGTGAGCGAAAACCAGATTGACTTGGGCTATTGTTTTGTCTAAATTGAATAATTACTTTTTAAGTATTTTTTTGATTTGTATACCTAACTACGCTTGAGTAACTATATGAATGCATTCACCTTTATGCAATTTGCTTAATTCCTATTATGTTGAGTATTTATTTCTCCGTGGAGCCTGCGACTTGGAAAACGCTCTTGAGCAATCAGCGTGCCCTGGTAGTCATCATAATGGCAGCAAAGCGGTAGCACGCAGTTCAGTGTGGGCGGAGATGGGGGCGTGGCTGCGGGCATGGTCGTGGTCGGGTTGCAGGCACTTGTGGTCTTAATATAAAAATCACTTTGTGTGTTGTGTTTGCCTCGTGTGCTGCTTTGCATTTCTAAGCAGGCTGAGCGCAGGCAACATTGTTGATGGGTAAAAAGCCAAAGAGAGTGCACCCCCGTTGCTTTTGTTCTGGGGAAACGGAAGTACAGTGAAGCTATATGGCAGGGGAAAACTTGCAGAATGGGCCGGCATATGCTGGTGCACTTTAAGTGCTGGCAAAGGGATGCGAGACGTAGAGACGTATGACGATGACTACTACTTGGCCGGCCACTGACAATGCCAAGGGTCAACGAGGCGTATGAGTAATGTCATAAACAGCTGCCGCCATCGCAATCACAGCACAGCAGAAGCAGCAGCAGTAGGAGCAGAAAAGCAAACCGAGCGACATTTTAAGCTCTCAGTGCAGTCAGGCGAAAATGTCGCCAGGCCACACAGACAATTCACTGTCTCTTTCGCATTTTATCTGGCCCTCTCTCTCACTCTATCACTCTCTGCTCCTCAGCTTGCCAGCGTCTTACCAATCCTCTTTTTCTTCCCATTTGTTTTCAGCTGCCTGCCTGCGTTGATGGCTTAAATGGATAAAAGTTAAGTAGCTTTGAAGTTGGCCAGATTAGCGCGCATATCGCGTTCGCCTGAAAAGGAGCAGCCAAAGAAATAATGAAAGCATAAGGACTGCCGGAGCCTTAGGCACTTAATGGCCAAAAACCTGGGATACCCTTTTCACATATCCGCCTAAATGGAAGAAGTCGAGTTATTAGAAATGTATTTTTAATTCAACAAAAAGACGGAACTATTAGTAGCATCTGCCTTTTTCTTGTAAGTCAACAAGTTAACATAAGCCGCCAATTTCCTAACACATATGACTTCTTATTTATAATGCTTAATAAAAATCTTATAAAATTTGAATAGTTTCCAAATGAATATACCCAAATTCGGCAGTCGGAGTTAGACCCGCCTGAAAGAGTGAGCCATCTGTCTGCGTCAGAGCCCCGTGCAAATATCTTAAGCAGTAGGTACAAGTGGACTTTTCCACAAAAGCCGAACAATAAAAGTAAGCTCAACTTTCAAGCAACTAAACGCAGTCAGATCCACAGTTCAGTCAGTCAGTCGATGCCTTTGTTTGGGCTTGCCATACAAAAATTCCCAAATTTTTTGGTTGTAAAATTTTCATGAGCTTGGTAAAGTTCGGCTCGGTAAAGCTGACGGCACTCGGTGAGTACAGCATCAACAGCACCGAACAAAAACAATTTCAACGGGCACCGTATCGCGAAGGAAGGCTGTAAAAACTAACTGAATTTTTAATTATTCGATATTTCCACTCAATGAAACGAACTACTTTTTGGTCAGATCCGCGGAGTTGTGGGTGGTAAGCTATCAAGCAGGGCATAAAATATTTTGAAAGGTTTTCAGTTATTTATAAAAGGCAAAAACTGAAGCTGTGTTACTTGTTGAAAACTCTTTTGCGACAGTCATGGCAAACAATTTTCAACAGGGAAAGGAAATGAATCACTTGGCATTCGCTTTGACTTGAAAGGATTTAATAAATACGGCATTGAATGGTGCAGCGAAAATGAAAGGAAAGAAAGCTAATTTTCTGTTTAATAATTTCAATTTCAAATTTGACTTCAATATATAGATTTTCCCTTGAACGGCCCTTACCCCAATAAACATTATTGGCCATAACTGGCAGCCTTCGCATCGCGAACTCAAGCTGAGTGTGAAACTCGCTTTGTTTTCGCTGGTGATTGTTTGGCATTGATTTGGCACAAATTAATAACAATTTATTTATGTGCGCAATTAGTCCAGCCATACGAAATGGCAAACAATATGAGGCAAAGCTCTCTGGTATATGGCGACAAGATTGGTTGAACAAATACGCATAATTTGCATATTTATGCACTGGCCGCGACTCGCAAAGCCCAACAATTGCGTTTATTGCTATTTTTTTGTTTGGGCCTCAATAAACAAACAAACTAACGTTATCGTTTCGCGGTCGCTGTGACTCCATTTATTGTGATTCTGTTTAATATTTATTTATTTGGCTTTCATTTTGTTTGCGACTGCCAGCCTAGCTGCCTGTCAAATGATAAACTTTTTAACAAACCACAAAGAAAACATAGCTTCGTATCAGCTATATTTTTTTTAAAGAAATTAGCTAAATCCTGCACTACGAACTCCTTGTCATATAAAATTACTTTAAAAGTCTTTATATTCCATTAAATACACTTAAGCTACAATTCCAGGAATACCCAATTCAGCGCGAATATGTCGGAATTGTTGTTCCCGGAACTCACACCCAGGCAACAACAGCAGGACACATCCTTCACTGTCGGAAGGGTGTCAGTCATGCTGGGCGAATATCCTTCGGAAAATTTGTACAACCGCCGTGCGAACTCGTGCCGAAATTAGCAGCTAAATGCTACAATTCATTAAGGTGCCAGGTTACCGATGCCAGGTAAGACTTAATGAAGTTGGCCTACAAAACACGAATGGTCCTCGCATTTGTTTGAGTTACGTGTGTTTTTCGGATGTGCTTCTGTTTGTTTGCCCGTTTTTGGCAGTTTTGTAATTGGACTGAAAAATGCTTGAACACCTGCTGTGTGTGAGTGTAAGTGTGTTGTAGTTGGTGGGGTGTGCGCGTTATGGCATTAAAAATGTTGAAATCACACGAGCAGCGAGTAAATATTTTACATTTGCATTTGGACGCTAGTTTTTTTATAGCTACCCCCAACAAATTTGCATATTTTTTGTGAGTATGAAATGGTGTTTTTTCCTGATTTCATATTTTATTCCCGCTTTCGTTTAATGAAGTCAGCCAGTCGTATAAAAAAATAATACTCTTACCGGAAACCCCAGAGTTTGGGCTACCAACCCCGCGCACCTTTGTGTTTCGTCCAACTAAATATTTGTTACAAATTATGCTCTTAATTAAGTGACTCTGTGAGCGGGGGCTATACAAACACATGCACAGCACCCGAAACTGCCAAAACAAGGACTCAGAAAGGAGTCCTCGAGGTGGGGAAAAGGGGGGTGGACCCAGAGTCCAAAGGCTAAAGGATAAAGGAAGCTACGTGGCAGACGCATGACAACCGCACAAAGCGCACACGAAACGAAAATAAAAACTGCAGCCCAGTGGCTTAAGGACACCAAATGCCTTTGGCCGAGTCCTTTGGACTGCTTCTGACCAGTTCATTGTTTGTAGAATTTGTCAAAGCAGTTTTAGACAGATGCGTGCCACTTTGTCGCCTGCGTTGTTAATTAATTACTTAAAGTATCATGGAAAAACATGACCTCTTCACGTAAAATAAATAATAGCTTCACACAGTCCGAATATTTCGGTAATTGTTGACCCACATTTTCAACATAATAAGCCAAATTAAATTGCAGAGTATCACAGGGTGTTCTTAAGCCAAATACAGGCCTTGGGAAAATGTTGGCCTGGAACCAGAAACTATGTCGAATTGGCAGCATTCTTTGGCTGTACGTGCCGCAATGAATGGGGCTCCCGATGCTGGCCAGTTGGAGAACGCTCCGAAGGTAGCCTCCAATTAAGCTCATCAGTTTAATGTGCTCTCTGTCGCCGGGCGGCATTAATATGTGTCTCCTTCGCAGCCCCACGCCCCAAGCCCCAAGCTCCAAGCCCCGAGTCGTGGACTCCGAACGCCTCTGACCCCTTGACCCCTTAACCCCGTGGCCATTCAACCAGCCACGTAAATGGCATGTCGACGCTTTTACGTACGTGCTGTGGAATTGGGCGGACCAAAGAGTGGGTGGCTGGCCGAATAAAATGACTTAAATTTCAGCTGGACCAAGAGTCGGACTTCGTGTACTATTGACACGTTTTGTTGTAAACTTGGCATTGCTCATAAGCCAGCGCATGGAACAAGCATAATCCCCATATATCCCAGCGCACACATTTGCTTATGACTCATGCAAACACAAACAGACACCCTCACAGACACCAACGCACAGACTCACACTGAACAAAATGAATCTCTTTCTTCTCAAAACTATTTAACTTTGAATTGCATACCAAAATAACCATTCAACTAAGCATACTCTTAGTAGACCCCATATAGCATGTGGACAAATAAAGTTGTGTATAGTTAATAATAAATATGTACGAGTATCGCATCGAGATTTATTTCTGTGCACTAACAGAGGAGCGGAGAGTATCGACAGCTTTCAGTGCTGAATCTGGATTACGGGTCGTATGTGTAATGCAGAATGTGTTCACCTCCTCGTCCTTTTGCCTGGTTACTTGTCCACTCGGTTGCCTGTTTATTTGCTGCCATTTTTAGTTGCTTTAAACTTGCAGCTTAATAGCAATTCTCCGCTTGGCCACCACTTGGTCGGCAGGCAAGCCTTTTTCGGAGCACTTGACTTGTTTGCCGTTCCGTTTGTCGTTTGCCCGCTGGTCGGATGGTCGGGTGGTCGGTCAGTTGGCCAGTTGACCAGTTGGCCAACGCAGACATCTCCGTAAGCGTACTGTATGTTGTTTTATGTGGGCCAGAGATCCTGATTCCTGGCTGCTGGCTACTGGCTGCTGGCTGCCGGTTCCGCCTGTTGCCTTTGACAGTTGTCAGGGCTAATACAGCATTTTGCCTGCATCTGCATGTTGAATCAGTTGTCGCACTACTCCTGTATGTGTTACTTAAAGTGCAGCAGCAATATCTGTATGTGAAGGAGCACTAAAACACTTTGATTGCCTTCCCTCCACCCGATGATGAACAGTTCACGACCACAGATCGGGGTTACCTTGCAACATTTGACATTTGGCTTGCCAAAGCCTTTCATTGAAATTCTTTTTATAAAAGATCTGTTTACCCTGCATTACACTTGGTGCGGTTAATTCATTTTTCAGTTTATTCTATCAATGGGTTTTTATTTGCTCTTCTGTTGCATGGCAACACTGCTTTCCTCATCTACGATTGTCATACTAACCTATTACTAAAAGCAAAATCCTGATAAACGTTTTATTAACAAATAAATGTAATTGCTATACGAGTCAATGGTGTCCGAGAGGTTTCTATAGCAGTGCCCAGAAAAAGGCTGGAAAGCTTTGTTTTCAATAGCGACAGGCTTCGTAAAATAGACAAAAATTGAAACGTGCCGGAAAAACGTGCCACAATGCAGAAGGAGATAAGGATTTCCCATTTTTCGTGGGTTTCAGGTAACGGATGAACAAAGGTTTGCTGTTTGATTGTGCCAAAAATAAATATGTCATTGTTCCAAATACAAAACATCCCCAAACGGGATCATGGGATGGATATCACAGCGACAGTGGATCGCAGGAAAGGGAGCTTAAAACCGGGTAATTTGTTTGCTTGGGGCCTTGACGGTTGTGGGGTCACTTTGGTCAACAAACTGCGATAGCCATGGGGGCGCGACTGAATTCCCTTTGAATTTAGTTTACACATTCCCCCGCAGGCCGGCTCTTTAACCTAATTAAACCGACAAAAGGCCCTCGAGTCCTTTAGCGCGTATCCAGCGGCCACGGTTCGTGTCTTTTATAATATACTAAAAATTGGTTTATAATTTTATGAAATACGAGTATTTCGCAAAAGCTGCATAAATTTTGGCCGGCGAAAATTTAAATCCTTCGGCAACGAGAATTAATGCCATTGTGCGTTCAGCGAAAGTGCTAACCGTACCGTCTGTGTGGCAACTTTGTGCGGCATTTGCCCGCTGACTGTGTTTGTATTTTTACCCCCGAAAAGCAGACCCTAATTGTTATCTATGTAATGTCCTGGTTTCCATCTTTTACAACAATTTTGGCCAGCATGCAGCGAAAACATTTTCCTTTGCCATTTTCTGGAATTTTAAATACCTTCGCTGGCTGGCAATGTTGTTGAAAATTTAATGAATTTAATGCGCCACTCCAAGAAAAATGGCCACTTCCTGGGGATAATCTAGGGCGCAAGCGAAAAGGGCTGCCTTTAAAAATATGCGGCAAGAGCACACCATTATTTAATTAAGGTGGAGAAATTATGAACATATCAAAATAATCACAAGTGCAGCTTTCAGCGAGCAAAAGCAATCTTGGAATTTTCAGAGGCAGAGAGAAAAAAATCGCTCCAGCAATTAAACAAGCCCGCGGGTGAGATTTTTCATGGCGAAGGAATGAGATGAGCTTTTATAAATAAACATGAAAGCAAATCGCGGTATTTTAAGCAATTGAAAATGTTATTTTAAGACCCTTTTGATGACGATGCTGCATAATTTATTTTGAAGGTTCTACTAGAAGGTCTGCCCAGAATTTATTGAAGGAATGAACTCTTAATAAATGACTTTAAAATTTATATTTTAATATTGCCTTTATGACTATGCTTAAAAAAAATGTAGGCTCAAATCGTTAAATACATTCGCTAAAATCAAAATTAAGAATATCAATCCATTACTTTCAACATTCCCAGAATTTACCCTCTGGTAGCCTTTCCAATTGAATGAGCGCAGTTAAACCATTTGATGCACTTAATTTGCCCATTACCCCCACTTTTAATACCCAATTCGTTCTGTGCGTCACGCGCTAACAATCTCAACTAACCTCATGCCTCATGCCCCATGGGCCCAAAACCCCGAACGCAACTTCGGTCCAAGCTGGCGACCATTTATGGCATTTCAACAATTTCAAGTAGTTCCACCGGACACTCCCCCTAGTCAACACCCAATAACCACCGCCCCCAAGGAAGCCGAAAAGAATTTTCCTTTATGCTGTAAACTCACTACGGCCTTCTGCTATAAGCCATAGCTTTTTGGTACAACAACAGCGGAAAATGGAGGGCAAAGATGAAAATCAAAAGCAACAACAATGGATGTTTGGGGAAATTGTCCTTTTGTCAATGGCCGCGCCACCACATTGCCTATTTCAGTTCGCATTTCTCTCCGTGTATCGCCGTTTCCCTGCCCACGAAGTCTGTTAACTGTTTGTTAAACATTTTTGGCATTTTAGGTGTGTGTCTTGCCTGTTTCTTTTTTACTTCGTGTTCCCTCTTTGAGGCGGATGACAGAGGCCCAAGTGTGTTTACCCTGCGATGGCACATCTGTGTTTTATAATCGACCCAAAGCCTAGGCAGCCGCCAGGAGTGTTCAAAAAAATCGTTGAATCCCGGCCAAAAATGGAGGTCAGACCACCAGGCAGAGCTTAAAAATGCACTTGTAGTTTTTCGCCACCAAATTCTAAATTCAGCCGCCTAAAAGTGTGCTAATACAGTTCAGAATATTTCAAAAAAGTTTAAGTTATTTCTCTTTCAATTAGATATTTATAGCAGTTTAATAGCATTAACTAGATTGATTGGTTTATATAATTTTTTTCTGTGCATCGGCGAGTCAAAGCAGATTGGCAAAAAGCTGAAAGGAGAAAGTAAGAGAGGGGTAAAAAAAAAGTAAATTAGTGTTCTGGCACTTTCGGCAAACAAAGCGAGCAACCCACTCGCCAGCGAGTGACCCCGGGCCACCCACCCGGTGACCCCCACTCAGGTGCTAGTTTATGCTGGACGTCCTCCGCTGGCCGCTGAGTTATCGCCCAGTTTTCCTTGTGACCACCCTCCAGCTCCTACTGCCCCTAGTTTAGGCCACCCTGCATTCCTGCCCAGCAGTTAGTTAGTTTCAGTGTCCTTCAGATTCATTTTCAGTTGTTGTTGCTGTTGCTGTTGCCGTTTTCTGTTTCTGTTTCTACTGGCGCTGTTTGCTTTCACCCTGTACGCTTTGTTTTGGTTTTCCACGACTACCCTTGTTGTTGTTTACCTTTTGGCGCCTTTATTATAACGTTGCACCTTGCAAAACAAAATAAAGTTCGCCGACCAAGTGACACGTGGCCATTAAACCAACCCTCAAATGGGCAGTGAAACTGCAAAGAAAAATTGCCGCCAAAATACAGTACAAAATATCCCGGCTAATGGAAGAGTTATGAATTTATAACTAATACACATTAGGCAACCAAAAAGCGAGTGAGAGAGATAGAGAGCGAGACAGCTCAGCAGGACCTGTGCATAAATTAATTAGCCCGATATATATAGAAAGCGTTTGGCTGATGCTGTGCAGACAAAGGCGGAAATTAATTTCAAATTAGGCAGGCGGCGAAACCCAAAACCAAAAGCCCAAAAAGTGCGAAAGAATAGCACCGACATCGAGAGTTACAAAGATGCTTTGTTTATGCCAGGGATTTCACGAATTCTTTAGGTTTTAAAACAAGTTGCTTTACTTAAAGTATTTGCGAAATATTTTCTGTATTTTTTGTTTTAGACTTAAGAGAATAATATTATTATACAAATATAACCTGTTCCTTATGAGGAAAACAATTTTGCTAACTAGCTCCGCATAAACTGCGAAAAAGATCCAGCTAGAGATGGCGAGATGGAGACGCAATTAACATGAAAGGTCCTCGGACTTTGGCGTTGCCTTCGCCTCGGCCACAATTAGCGATAAGCCATGGCCAGAACAGAACTGAAATACCGCCCCTCGAGGGAAACAGCTGCTCAAATTATGGATAATTCCACTGTCGCAGACGGTGTCCTGATTACCCGATAAGGTTCGCCCTCACTCAAGGAAAATTGAGTGTAAGCTTGCCCCAAATAGATAAGAACTATAAAAAACCAACTGGTGTCCTTTTTGCGGGTTAGCGACGTAATGGGGATATAACCTAAGTGCGTTGGCTGCTCCATCGAAATGGTGAAAGTTGGGCACATAAAAGATTAAAACAGAAAATTAACATTTGGATTGCAAATCATATATTCACAGAGGATGATAAGCAAATAATTTTAAATAAAAAAGGTATGAATGGTGTAGAACTGCAATAATTATTCATTCAAACACTGCTTACTGTGTCTTAATTGGCCTTTTATCATGATTTGAATAAATATATAGCTTGCAATAGTTTAAAAACCTCTAAAAAATTGCATAAATATATTAGAGATATTGTAATAAAATACGAGATACATTTTTATGAAATATAGATCTCATCTTACAATTAATTACATTGTAAACCTCTTGGGTAAAATGAAATGCTACAAGATCAAATGCACAAGATATCCCCGTTACCCATTCACACTTCATTGGAAGTGCATCGGAAATTCGTTGTCGGAACCGCTTTACTCGGCGCTTAAATTGTTTTTAATTAAATATGCAGTGAAATGAGTGCGCTGGGCTGCATTCTCGTCCACATTCTCGACTGCGTCCTCGTCGGCATCCTCATCATCGTCGGTCGGCGGTCAATGGCAGCCTGTGGCTGCAACGGAGGACTCGCAGCAGAGCACGGAGCGAACCGCTTGACAAATGCCTTTTTAATCCATTTTCACAACAATTACGTGTAGCTGTCTGTTATATAAGCAGGCAGGGAGAAACACAAAATAAAAAAACGAGCTTCATGGAGTGAAATACAATGGAAAATGGCCAAAACTATGCATAAACATAAATCCATGCATGACAAATCTGTGCGCGCCGCGCCGCAAAACTGTCAGCCTCCCGACCATTTGGCTTTTTGTCTCATTTTGATAGGCAAATGGCACACATTTAAGTTTCGTCCTTTTCCTTCGGGTTGCTCACATATTGTGCGAAATACAGCTGCAGTCTCCCATCCGTTTGTGTGTTTATACAAATAGCGTGGTTCGGTGACTGCATGACAGACTGTTAAAATGTCAAAATGACACATTTGCCTAGCGTGTCATTAATATGCGACAGTTTCCCCCCCACAATTTCCCGCCCCACCACGCTCTGCAGATGTGGCATTTTAATTTGCAGGCATCGGCATCGGGATCGGCATTGGCAACAGCCGCGCACATTGACTGCTAACCGACTGACACAGAAAACCAAAAGCGGCCGACACACGAACGAAACGGAAAACCGCCACCGGAAAACTCCCCTGCTGAAGAGAGAATTTCCCGAAGTTCTCTCTCTTTTCGTAGAGGTTTCCCCCTATTTTCTCGCTCGTCCTTCGAGGCGTATTTTGGCATAATTAGTATGGAAGGAAGATGCATCAACAAAAGCAAATGCAATTTCAGGACTCCACATCCCTGACTTTGCCCTGGGTGTGAATTCATTTTCCATTTTCCTTTCGCCGACCACTCCCACCGGCAGCGAAAATTGACAACTTCGCTTGTTGACTACGTGTAAACGCCATTAAGTTAGCATAAGTACGTATTTCAAATTGCAGTTGCAATTCACATAATATTAGAAATTATGTAAAGACTTTTGTCTCCATTAGCACGGCAAACTCGACTTCGTGTGCGAGTTTCTGGAATGCAAAAAATTCAATTTAACAAATGACAGCATCAGTTTTTTCATTTGTTTCTGTCAAACATGTTTCACATTTTTCCAGGCAGGAGCCAAATAATATGGACACTTTTTTAACACTTATTCGAGGTACTAAGAGCTATACAAAAAACAAGGGTACCAAAGGGTACCTGAACCAAACGTGCTTAGTTGTATGTATTAAATTGAAAAAATTCAAACTTAAATAAAAATTAATTTAATGCTGAAGTATCAAAGCGGAACACGAATAGAAACACAACGAGGTATTTTTACATTTTGCAAAACAAATACGGTTTTATTAGAGTTCTTCAAACTGAACATATTCATTATTTCAAGGCATCTACGACAAAAGTTTTCCCCGTTTCCGCTGTGCTGGGAATGCCCGAGGTCTGGCTTTTCGCAAAACCCCAAACTCGACGCAGACACATTTTCATTTCTTAGAGCCATAATTCTTAACTAAATTGAGAACGCAAAAAGGAGCGGTAAAAGGTTGGTCTGAAAACTGACTGGGGTTCCGGGGTGACTGGGTTGTTCGCCTGCAATTTCGACAAACGGCCGACTGCCAACATTTTTCGGTACTTTTCGAGCGCTAATAATTCATTTTTGGCGCAATTTGCTTAGCGGACCCCTTAGCAGAGTCTTTGATCTGAGGTAGCTGGCGCTGACTTGGTCGAAAAACAGGATTACCATCTTTGAGCCCCGTTCTCAAGATACCTTTTCACACGTCTCAATGAGTTCATGAAATTTTTAAAACCAAAACGAAAACAATGCGAAGTTGGAACATAAAGCTTAAGTATAATGCTGAGCATAAGCGTGCGTGCCAGGACCCTACTACACATAAATATATGTATATGTATAATGGAGCAGGCTGGAATCCGGCTTGCGTACAAATTGCTTTTCAGCCTGTTTGGCCCTTAGTTTTTGTTTTGAATTCGGAATTTTCACAACAATGCCCGTCATTATTATGATTATTTTTCAAAATCACACAGGCGCACAGCACAGGTCCACAGGTGCTGTGAGTTGTTTTCCTGCGATTCCCGCACTAATCAACAATTTAAATCCATTCTGCTTGGCCCTTTTTCCCGCTCCTCTTCCGACTGCTCATCATTCAGAAAAAGCAAGACATGCTCTTGCGAAGGATGTGTCGCTTTAATGGCTGCGCAAGGAAGTCACGCGTACTTTGTTTATAACCCAAAAACCTGGTCTAATGTAGAGTTTCGTTGCTCACGCTGCTGCACTGGGAAAAATCAAGTATACTTCTGGGTATAACTTATTAGTTTTCCTGCCCAAATCTCTTGTTTAGCCCAATGTTTATATATTTGTACTCGGATCACTATTTATACCTACATTACTATTATACAAAACCTAACCATTTAGTAGATATTTTTCACAGTGCACTCCCCTGAGCTGCAGAATGTGTATTCGCCTAGATGGTCCCTAAATCACGAGCGGATGTACAGTGACAGCGTCTTCAGAAACGACGGCAACTCCAGTTACTTCGGCCACCCCACTCGCACCCGTGTCTATTGGGTATAATTAGTTTCAAATATTTGCGCAGAGGAAATTTAATTTTTCCCAACGCACTTTTGGTAATTTCAATTTTATGCGCAAATGTAACCTGACATTCCGGTCCTGCAAAGGTGGGCGGGGCAGGATGTGGGCTAAATAAGCCGAGGTAATGAGTGGAAGATTGTGTATGTGCTTCGGTCTGATATTTGGAAGTTTTCAATTACCCAAAAGATCTCGGTGACATTAAGATTCGGGCGATAGGAACGTGACCCGGCATCGACCGAATCGAATAAAAAAAAAAACCCAATCCGGGATTAGAGCGACCAACTCAAAATTTAGTCACGAGTCGAAATCTCCGTCGGAATATTCTGCAGGCGGCTGAGCCATTAGGAAAATTGTAAAACAAGTTTTGGGGTAAACCGCAAAATTTTCATAGCCAAACTTACGCATACAATCAGAGTAAGAGAGGCACGCATAAATATTCAATCAAAGACGCAGAAGAACTTTCCATCCAAACTGCAAACAACAATAAAAACTCTATTAAATACGCATAAATTAAGACAGAGAGTGAAAGATATGGCATATGGGATAAGAGGACGAGGGTGTAGGAGAGAGATATGGCACAGACACTTCAGAGCTGAGAACTATTAGAGCCGTGTTCACCTGGATTTTATGACCAGCACAGTTTTTAATGCCGTCTCCTGCCGCCGGTGGAAGTTCATGTGCGAACTTTTATGCCTTTTTCCCTCGACTCGGGCTCATTCGCATTCAAATCAAATGAACACATCTACGGCTGAGACCGCAGAGTGGCATAGAATTCAATGGAAAAGTTTTTGGGCTTACCGCAGCAGGACAAAGCCACAGCAAATCTAACAGTTTTGGCTTGGGCTTTAACGCCTTACCGTAGTGTCAGGCCCCGAAAGTTCAGACAAATTTTGCATTAGACCGTTAGTTCGTTAGTTAGTGAGTTGGTGAGTTGGCCAAGTGGATAACCCTTCTGCCGCAGGCCGCTGTCCGCTGCATTCGAAATTTTGGAAAATTTTAATAGAAAATAGTCCGTTACTCGCCGCTGTGCACAGCGAAAAATTTTCAAAAATAACCAAGGCAATGATTACAATCAAATAAATCATTTTAAATATTCCAAACAAACTGTCTTATGGAATGACCTGTAAGATAAGATCATATCTAAAAGAAGCAATGTAAGGACAAAATTTTTGCATTTTACAAACATTTATTACGCTAAAATCGCTATGAAAAGTTATGCTTAACAAAATAAAGTTATCAAATTACATATTTTCATATATTTATTTATGCTAAAATAAAGACTGTTTTGTGCTGCTAATAAACATAGCTAACTATATCTATACATACTTTTTCGATTTTCGAAAAAAAAAAAATTCAACAAAATTTTGCATTTTTGATAAGGGGTACCATCATCAAAATTTGCGAAAAATGGCCAAAAATTTGCATTTCAATGTATGTACATGGATCGATAGGGAATTTTTTTACGAATTCAACGAGGTATGGCAATCCACCTTTGGACAACTATTTTTACTGCTATCGAAAAAAAAACGGATTATTTTTCATCAAAAAATCGAAAAAAGAAATAGTTGTACAAAATCGGATATGATTAATCGACGTTTTCGCCATAACTTGGCCAAAAATGACCGCAAAGCTAAAATAAAGACTGTTCTGTGCTGCTAATAAACATAGCTAACTATGTCTATCCATACTTTTTCGATTTTCGAATAACAAAATTTTTTCAAATTTTTGCATTTTCGGTAAGGGGTACCATAATCAAAATTTGCGAAAAGTGGCCAAAAATTTGCATTTCAATGTATGTACATGGATCGATAGGGAATTTTGTTACGAATTCAACAAGGTATGGCAATCCACCTTTGGACAACTATTTTTATTGCTATCGAAAAAATAGTGATTATTTTTATCAAAAAAATACAACAAATATTTTTTGTCAAAAAAAAATATAAATATATCTTTATTTTGTGGTTTATAGATATAAATTTTTTTGAGTGCTGAGGTTAATACTGCTATGCCCTGGGTCGAGGGTAACCTCCCACTGACGTGGTCGAGATGTGCTCTGGTTCACCATCCCGATGACGATGACAGACAGGCAGCTGCAAAGCGCCCGAGCGAAAGTTGCACGTTGAACAGAATTGGCAGCTTCCAGATAGTTGCATTAGTATCTGACAGCCTGTAAAATGCATGGAACGTGGGAAAACAAGTTGTTGTCAGCTACTTTGGTAGAAATTGTGCAAATATGTTACCGGAAAATTTATGGCAGAGCAAATGCAAGCATAGAGTAAACATGTTACGACATATGCCTCAAACTGAGCACAAGGCATACTCAAAAATTTTGTTTTCGCCAAACCCATGTGCAAAAGGGTGCATTAATCATTAACTAACCTTTGCAATTGCTACACAGTAAATCAATGCACTGAACAAACATAACAATTGACCTGCAGTCTCTGGGATATGTATGAAAGGCAAACAAAAACTTGCCATCATGCGAAGCATGAAAGCAAATAGCCCAAGGTTCGATTTTTTAGGGCGTATGAAAGTTTGATTAAATTCTCCACGCAAAAATACGTTTTTGTACATAAAATTTAAAATTTGTACGCAACCAACAGATATGTAGCTTTAACAGTTTCGAAAGTACACACACACATGTCATGAAATCCGGCGAGCCATAACAAAACTCAACGATTTCCTACCCGACACATCAACCAAGTATTCCGGGCAATAACTTCCCGTTCATATCACTCAAAATGAAGATTTCCGTGCAGGAAGTTTCCATCCATGACATACCCCATCAGTCAGCTGCAACTTTTGATATAAATTTTAATTTTTCCAACTTGCAAAAAGGATTTCTTAGGCGTTGCCCGCCGGCAAACACTAACGCTAAATATCAGTCACTAAAAAGTTATCAGGAAATTGTGTGTGTGCCATTGAGGGGATTTATTACGCTTGTCCTTTTAACAAATTTTTAGCATTATTTACGGTTCTCCTTTACGCTTCTACCGCACTTTTCCACGTTTCATTTCACTCTTTTTGCCAGCCCGCAGCAGCTTAGATATTTTTTAAAAGTCACCAACACGCACGCATTTGTCAATCTCTATCAGAGGGCAAAAGAAACAAAAAAAAAAAAGTATAAAAAAATTGAACCAGGGATTGGCAGCGAAAGGGGAAAGGCGGGACCCCAAGTCTGAACCAACCCGCATGCTGACTGCCAATCCTTATTGACAGCGGCACTTCCGCTTTGGCAGCCAAAATAGCTGCGAGCCCCATAAATTAAACTCGTGTGCCACGCCACGAATCCAGCTCTTTTCAAACTGTCTGCTGCGAAATAAAAAAAAAAAAGGAGGAGGAAATTGTAAACCCCCCGCAGACTGAGAAAGCCTTGCTGTGCCAGGGCCTGAAAGGCCCTTAAGTTGCCGTGGCCACAATCAGGACATTCAAGACATTGAGGACACTCGGGACGCACTTGGCGTAAGCCCTCTTACAGTTTAGTATGCGGTAATTGACATGTAATGCGGTTGCGATTGACAACACCAACAACTGCGACACCAACAACCACGCGGACATGCAACAATGTCGCCCACTTCCGGTGGCCATTTTGACTTGTCTTGCACTCGTCCCATCGCCGCGTGTCCAGTTGTGTGACAAATTTCGATGGCATTCCAAGGCGGCCACCAAAAAAGATCCGCAACCGCATCCGCAAGGCGGAACGAACCGAACCAAACCGAACCGAACCAAACTGAAACGAAACATGCCGAGGTGAACCACAAAAACGTATGCCGCCCAAAACTTGGACAGAGTTTCGCTTACTGACTCATACAGTGGATTCATTTTGAACACCCAGATCCATAATCAATTTAAAAGGTATTAGATACCATTTTTTTTGCTGCTCTCCTGTCTTAATAGCTATAAATTATTTTAAATATTTTATAAATTGTATTTTGTTGAAATTCAAAGTGGATTCAATGCGATTCCACAGTAGCTTAAAGGCCGTCTTGGTTGGCAATAAAAAGCAACTGAAATGAAATGAACCTCATGAAAAATGGCCAAGTGTTTGCCAAGAAATGTTTGGTTAGGTCTCGCTTTTCACCCGCTTGCCCTTCTCACTTCTCCTTGTATTTTACTTACTTGTATTTTCTTTTTTTTGTGGGCGAACCACCTGACCATTGAGGCGTGCACTTGGTCCCTGGCAATCGAACTAAGGCCACAGCCAGGATCAATACCAAAAAGGGCTCCAGCACCAAGAAAGCAGCGAGTTGGGGAACAACAACCACAGCATGTCAACATAAATCAAAAGGCTGAAAGCAGAGAGCTGAAAGCACCCCAGACGAAGGCCCAAATGTTGGGGGGCAAGAAGCCATAAGAAATCATTTCTAATCCTAGAAGTTCCGTGCTAGTCGAGACGACAAGCCTCTCGTCACTGGCCAAAGGAGCTATCAGCAGGCAGGCTGTGAAGTGCTGGTTACTAGTAAATGATCTAGAAAACAAAAGAAATGGAAATTGGCTCACAACTCAATTATAAAGTACTTGATGTTGCTTTACTCAAGGTATATTTAATAAGCAATCTTGTACTTTCTGAATACACACACTTAAAGATTTCATATAAGTCAGCGCAAATAAACCATACCCTTGAACCCCACCACTGCCTAGTACAAAAGCAAGTTGCAAAAAGAAGTAAAGAGCCGAAACTGTTCAACCAATCTGCTCCATCCACGGAATTTAGAGTTTTTGACTCCGTTTCAGCTTTCGTCTCGCATCCACCCGAGGGAAGGCATAAATTGGACAACCAATTTACGGCCTAAAAACCACTTTTGCCTCTATATTCGGGAGCTCAACGCTACTATTTTTTATTCTGTCGAGCAGAAGCTAAATGCCAGGACCCACCGCCAGATACCAATAGCCCGAGACCAGAGGGATTTGTTTATGCGGCTTCGTGGCTTTGAGGCTTCTGGCTTTGGCCTGCTTTATGGAGCAAGGTAAAGCACGTGCAAGCATTTGTCGTGGTTATTTTGCTTGGATTTGAATCGTCCTTGTAGTTTACAGCAGACTGACGATGATGCCCTGACACTGATAATGCCACGTCGACACTTGCCCATCAAAAGTGGCCACGTGCACACTTTGCCGGCCTTAACTTGGCTTCCATGGATTGCTGCGTTAATAGCCGAGGCGATAAGATTGGCTCTGACTGACTGCTGGGCATTATTTTGCAATGTTTACGGTGTGAGACAATATTTTTGGCTGCCAATGCCATTCCATCAGCATTAACAGCTACAGTATAAAGTAATCCGAGGTGAAAATATAACATCAGTGAGCTCAGCATTGTGTATTTTCTTTATAGAAAGCACAGTTTCGCCTGTTAATTAATCAAAATATGGAGCCTCATTTTGCTGGAATTGTCTGTTTGGGGCAAATGGAGTGGGAAAATGCTTAAATTGCATGCAAAACTCGAGTGCCGAGACACCTGTCCTGCTGCTCTGCTACGTGCATAAAGTTTTGGGTATATCTTGCCTAAGTTGGATACTGCATTCAAAAGCAGTCAATATTTTGAGAGCTCTGCAAGAGTTTTAACTACAGCTCTCTAACCACTTTAGCATCAGCCAGAAGCGCTAAAGATAACAGCCCAAAATCCAAGCCAAGTTATCCATTCCGCCGCCGAGGCATTCGGCTCTTCCTGGCAGCAGCAGCAGCAGTAGCAGCAGTAGTAGTATGGAAAACACTTGCCAAAACAAGTCGCGCACTTTGCCATGGGTTGGTTGTTCGTTGATGGGCAGGAGAAAGGCAAAGGAGTAAGGATGCGGCAGGCAGACGGCTCGTCTCGAGGACCCAGGCTATATGCATACAAAGCACTATAAAGTTTACCATGTATTCATATTTCACATGTATGTAGTATATTTCTTGTGCATGTGCAACTCTTTTGAAGACATAAATTTGCAAAATGCCGTGCGTTAAACAGCTGATGTTTTATGGCCTTCTGAGCAATATGAATGTGCAGAGAAAAAATTTAGAAAATTACAATGATGATTTCTAACATAAAAAATAAATAACGACGTTGCTTTATATGCTTCCCAACTATTACCATACCAGACTTTTAGGACAACTGTAAACAATTTAACAAGTTTTGTTAACTATAAAATGTTTTTATTTATTTATACGCCGAACAAAAATGTATTTTCTGTAACCCAATTTTAGCTATAAAATACAAAAACAAACAAAATACAAAAGTTCATTAAATACAGCATTATTTATTGTTCACTGTGTGACATTGCGGCTAGAAAGGCCGTCGAACCGCCTTGGCAAAGCAAATTGTATTGCACTTCCACTCAACACGTCGGGCGTTAGTTGGAATTTCAAATTTGTTTTTCGGTAGACGCTTCACCCCAAAAAACCAAAAAAGAAAAGAAACAAAATATGAAAAACAAGAGGAAGATAGAAACTCATGCCTAGCCTTAATTTGTGTATAATAAGTGCTCTGTCCGGGCTCGGTGGCGTATGATGAATATTTATAATCCACAGGCAGCGATAGCGGGCAGCATCTTCATCGCTCTGAAGTTCAGCTCTGAACTTTTAAGCAAACAAATGAAAAATGAATTTCCTGCTTATGTTTATGCTTGGCATATGCTGAATGCTCTGGCTCACACACACACACACTAATGCACACTTACAAATACCATGAAGGCAGACAAAGGCAGAGCGTGAATAAATATTACTCATACGCTGCGTTGTGCAACTTTGTGCAAATGCCAGCGGCAAGTATTTACACCTAGACGAAGCACAATCAAATTCAGCACAAATGTGTGAAAAATGCATAATATCCACAAGCATGTGTGTGTCCGTCCGAGCATCCATATATCCGCATCCGTATGTTCATATACGTACGTATACATTAGTGTATAAGTGTATGGGAATTGGTGCTGCAAAATGGCTTCCATGGCAACAATGCCGTGTGGCAGCAAGTGCCGTCAGCAGCAGTAGTAGCAGCAGCAGAAGCTAGAGCAGAAGCCCAAGGAGAAACAGCAGCAGCTCACGCTCATAATGATTATCCATTGAAATGGAAATGCCAGCCAAGGATTTAATATAATTCGCAATGCGTAGAGTGCGATCCGCTTGGCAAAAGTTTTCAAAACTTCACTCCCAAGAAGCAGACACAAGGATGCACCTCAGCATGAGTTGCAGGCCCAAAGAATAGAATTCAATTTAAATAGATTTCCGCTTAGGGGAAATTTAAAAGAACGAAGAAAAAACGATTGCCTCCAGAGAAGGCAATTGTTAACACTGTGCCAGCTTGCTGGGGCGTTTCCGATATTGTGGATGTGTGGGCGTGCCAATGTGATTGAAAAACTACTAACTACAAACACTTAACACACTCAACCAAGTCCATGTGCGCACAGGGAAAAATAGCGAACTCCGATGTCAATCTAACAAACATCTTTGTTACTAGTAATTATAGAAAATATACAAGGAAAATCCCTCCCCAAAATCGTCAAGAACTTAAGTTCTTTTTACATTTATAATAACCTAAACAAACTGAAGAGTCAAATTATTCGCAGTGCATCAATGCATTGAGATGGCACACAAAAAATAGGTGATAGAAAATAAATACGAAAATGAAAAGCTGGCATAACAATTGAGTGATGTTTATTTAGACGAAATTGATATTCTCTATTCGATTTAAAGTGCTCTTAATTAAAATATTGTTAGGGCACTCTTTTAATCCAATAAAATGGCCATTTTATGCTCGAAAATTATATATATCAGAATACAAATAAAGAGAGGGCCCTTCATAAATTAGGTATGCCAATTGGTTAGAGCATCGCCAGGATGTCTTGAAGTTAGCTTAGCTGGCAAATATCCTGCTCAAAGAAAACCGAATGCTAAGCAAACGTGCGTGCGAAAAAGGTAATTGAAAAATAGTTACCATTTCCTTCGCTACCTGGAGAGAAGGAAAACTGAAGTTTTTCTTTGCCCTCGCCGTCTCGTTTCGTTTCGTTTCGACTATTTCTTTCAGCAGGAGCTCGCTGGCAATTGCTTATTTTAGCGCTTCCCATTGGCAATTCGCAATTGCAGCAATTGAAATGCAGCCAAGAGACTGCCCACTTACTGGCAATTCCCTGGCACTCGAATTAAATTTTAATGAAGTTATTTGAATTTTAATTATTTCGAACTTGTTCTGGGCACCCTGCTTCTTCTGGCGCCGCTTAAATCAATGACCGGAAAGCATTATACAATTATATTTATATGCATGCATAAAAGTGTGTGTGTGTGTTCTGGTGTGAGTGAGTGTGTCTCATAGTGTGAGTGTGGCTGTCAGCCGGCGAATGATTTAAGTTGCCGGGCGCAATTCTGGTTTTTTGGCCCGGTCAACCGACCACATGCCGGCAGCATATTTCAAACTGTCCGGCTAAATCACGGGAAAACGCAAAAATAAAATCCTACAAAAGCGACCAAAGGGAGAGCGGCGGTCTGACTTTCGGAGGCAATAAAACATAATAATTAACATTTTGCGAGCCGTTTTGATAAATGGCGATGCGGTGTTTCGTTTAAATTATACATAACGTAGCATACTTTTCAGCGTTATGCTAATGGCCAAGCTCAGACGCAGACTTGCATGGCAAGTTTTAATTACATTTCGTCCAAGTGTGTGACATGCCGAGGTGCGTGTGTGTGTGTGCGTCGGTGGGTGTGTGTGTGTGTGTGTTGCATTTTCATGAGACTGACAGCCGAGGAAAAGTGCGAGCGGAAAAGCAGAAAACGTAAGTAATGACTAAATGCGCACTCTGACAGTTTAACATGACAAAAATGTTCTCGTTTCCTTATTTCTGTTTTAGTTTTGTTCCTTTTTTATTTTCTTCGTGTCGTCCTTCCGTCATTTTTCGTCTCTTTTGCGCTGAGCTTGATAAATGATACGCCCAGTCACTGGCAACAATGTCCTGGCAAAGTTTTTCTGGACAGATACGGTTAACATTGTAGCTGGCGCTACACTTTCACTGCACTCGGGTCGGCAATTCGTTTGACCTGCCCCCCTTGGCCGCTTTGTTCGGGGAATCCTTTGACTGAGCGGAGGGGATTTCCGTCATAAACCATATACAAATGCACCATAAATACGAGTGCGGGACATGAATGTGTTAAAGAAGAAGGCAAAGTCCCGCCGGCAAATGAAATGAAATGGAAAGCCATGCTAAAGGAAAGTCAGAAAAAAGATATTTTTACACACATATATATATATTTATGCTTGAAAAGGAGAGAGTATTATTTATGAGTTTGCGGGAAGTGGCGGTCAGAGATTTTTATTCCGTTTCCTTGGGTCCTTTCAGTAGTAAAAGTTGTTTGGCTAAGTTTTATGAAGTCCTTTAATGCCCTTTAAGTATGCCTTTCATGCTATTAAAATTGTTTTCCAACTAGGAGGCTTGACATTTCAATTTAGATTTAAAGCTTAAGCTAATAAATATAAACTTTCGATGTACTTTATTAATAAACTTGTTCTTTTTATAGTTTGGTTTTTAATGTTCACTAATATAGAAATGTATTCATTTCATGAACTCATTATCTTTAGAATTATTAGGGCACCAATTCCTATTAGATTTTGCTCTTAGTTTGCCATAATTAATTTTTAATTGGTTTCAAATGTGCTTTTCAAATATTCCCAACGACCCACTTCTGACAGTGTTCCACATTCCTTTTTAAGCCCATTTCACTCGAATTTTCCGTGCGCTAAAAGCTTAGGCCCATTTCGTGTCTTTTTAATTGGTGTAGAGCATAATTAATTAACCTTTGTCGAGGTGACCAAAAGCAACAATGACCGAAAAAGGCAAAGGCAACGGCAACGGCAAAGAAGAAGGCCTGTGGCAAAGAATTAATGTGATTACATTTCTCTGGTTTGCTTTTAGCACACTTTTCTATTGTTGTGTCGCTTTAAATATTTAAAGCTAAGCAACATGGCCCAGGCGAATGAGAAACTTAACAGGCTTGAAAGGTGGCCAAAATCTGAGGCATCGTATATGTATATACATATGTAGGTATATAAATGTAAAATGGTTGCAGTTGTCGCCAAGAGGCGTTTGCTGACTGGGCAAATTGTGAGTTTCATTGATTTTCAGTTTCACACTTGGCTCGCACAGCATCGCTTTTCGGTACGAATATCCTTGGCATCCTGACGGCATGCCATGGTTGCATTTTTAATGCGCATTGCAGTGACCGAGTCGAGCAAATATTTAATAAAATTTTTAAATTGCGCATACGCCGCTTGTGACTGAGGTCAAGGCGCAGCCAACTCGTGAGACTCTGGATTCCGTTCTTCTCTTTCAATACACTTCCCTTTGGTTGACGACGCGAATGCACGTATAGAAGCTACCATTCCCTTGTTAAGCTTGAGGAACTCTTAATTCCTTTATAATTAAAAAAAATAAAGTTCAATAAGCTTTGTAATGATTTTAGTGGAGTTTTTACCTAACTGGAACTTTTTTTATAAGTTTTTTTTGTTGTAAATTTCTCGAAAACTTTTTGCAGTGGCTTTCGACTTGCCGCTGGCAGTTGACCAATTACGCACGAGCGGCGCGAGCGCCCAGCATGTTGCTAAGGGGTCGCACTGTGAAATAGTAGACAAACTCAATGGCACTGAGGATGCTGGCCCCCAGAAAGAGACCCAGCATGCCGCCCATGGAGACCACGACGTCCAGAGGCGTGCGAAGGGACTGCCGGCGATACTGATCCGTTGGCAGGAAAGGCATGTCCAGAGTGCCGTTGTAGTACTTGTTTTGATTCCTGACACTGCCGGATGTGGGAATTTATGCAAATAAGCATCGTGGCTCGGACAGCTAGCCTAAGTATAATAAACTTACAATAAAGCGGGCTCGTAAATGGTAGTAATGTCGCCATCATTGCAGGACGGCAGGCAGCCGCAACTGGCATTGTTGCCCTTGTTGTTGTTCACCAGCACCCTGGAGTCGGGCTTGATCATACGCGTCTTCTCCAGACACAAGAATCCCTCCAGATTGCAGTCCGGATACCGTGGATCGGCATTGGGATTGTACAGGAATGACGTACAGTTGCAGGCTTTCATCTGCAAGCCCCTAATGCACTCGGTGATGCAGACGCTGAAGCTGTAGGACTTGTACAGACTGTTGGGCGGTATCTCCTCTGGGAAAAAGCAGCTGCGGATCTTCGGATCAACGTCCTTAACATCCGGATCGTTCTTCATTACGATCTGGTTAAATTGCATATACTTGCTCAGTCCCTCGGTAATCAGGGGAATTCCGGGTGGAAAGAAGGCCGTATGTGGAATATCTTCCGCATTTATCACGCTTATTTGCACATCCAAATGGGTGATCACATTTATCACAGCCTTCTGATTCGCGGGATCCAGCTCATTGGGCAGCCAGTACTTCGAGCCAGGTTCATTGTTCAGCAGCGAGTTGAGCATATAGCAGCGGCCAAATGGAGTCAAAAGGGGTCTGAAGTACCGGCAGCAGTCGAAGGGTTTATGGGATAGTTTGCACTCCACGAACAGATCCGAGCAGTTGGCTCCATACTGGTGAAATAAAATACATTAAACATATAACACTTTATAGTATATGGATAATTTGTACTATCTTTATTCGAGACCAACTCACCCAGGTTAAGATTTGCCGGTAGTTGTCCGACGGACACTTTGCACATGCTTCGGTGCAATTCTTGTGCACTACTCCACACTTTCCCTTCAATCCGTTCTCATTATACAAGGCAGGAAACAGAAGGATCGATATACCGGTCTCAACATCATATGGATAATCCCCGGCTACGTCCTTGCCCAAACTAAAAAAGTAAGAAAGTCTCATTTCTTGACCTAGAGCCCCTTGTCAATCGCAACCTTTCTATGTATTCCTCGAATTTGTAGAACAAATTTCCACGGTAGGCCAGTTCGCAGACGCTAACAGCAGGAAATTTCCATTTGGAAAATGGCGGCAGACTCTCGAACACAATGCTCACAGCTCGTGTGGGAAAACTCCGCTGATATCCCATGATCAGTTGGTAGCAGCCCAACGACGAAATGAACACACAAATCAGCCAAAAGATGCGTTCCGTGAAGTGCAGTCTACACAACAAATGGCAACATTCAAATCTTGAGGTACTATCACTTCGTAGGCTGGACAACTCACCTTGAGTTGGCAATGTAAGCGAATCCTGCCAGTGTGCAATTGGTGCAGTAATCCTTGATGTTGGTCACAAAGCCGTAGCTCCGCTTCTGCCGCAGCACTTGGTCCTTCCCCATATCTGCTCACCGTAGGCGCTTTATAACCAGATCTTTGAACTCCGGGATCTCGTGGCAAACTGACCGGTGCATATAAATTGGTCTTGACCAAGCACGACACGGTCAGCTACCATTTGTGTAAATTTGTTTGTCCTCCGTTCTCGGGTAGATGTGCATCCACAGAGAGAAAAACATATATATATTAGCCATTACAAAAACTATAAATATAAACTATAAAACTTAAATAGCTTAAATTAGCTAAAAGTAAATCAAAACATAGTTGCTTCTGGTGGTAAGAAAAGTGTTTTAAGAATGCTCAGAACCTTATAGCGCTTTTTTTGAAGTGCAGTAAACAGAGCAAGTGGAGGGCGTGGCAACTTAATGGCATGCATGTGCGGTCTCCTTGCCCACACACGAATTTCTTACCAACAGCCCAACTCCCCACCGCCCACGCCGCTCATACAAAGTTGGCATTCGACTGCATGTGAAAAGCCTTTAATTGGTATTTGCTTTGTGCAGGTGTCGCAATAAGGATTTAAATACACACTCAGCAGTGGAAATGTGTGCGTGCATTTATGTTCACTTGAAATTCTGGCATTTTGCGGAACAGATGACACAGAAATCAAGTTGAAATTGTCACACTTAAACTGTAAACTGAAAACCGATTATTGTAACAAGGTCGATTCACAAAACATGCGTCATCGACTGCCTACGAAATAAGTCAAACATTTTTAGTTGACATTTACAAATTATTTACAATATAAGCCCGCATTGGAATGTTTTTTTTTATATTTTTGCTTCAAATTTGTTTTTAATTATAAGCTTGGTAACATATCCATTTCTCCCCACTGATTTTTGACTATCGACCCCTGCATCGATACATTTTGCAGCACTTGCTGCCACCTGGGCTTTCCGTGAGTACGTTAAACTTTTCCGACACCTTTTCCACCCACCTCACACACAAAGCTGCTTGTTAACTCATCCACCCACTGCACCCAAAACCAGACTTTGAGCCACCCACTTTTGGCCATGGCCAAACTTCAACTCCAGAGCAGAATTTACGTGCACTTGCACTGAGTTATTAAGTAAAATGAGTGACTGCACACACGATTCTAAACACACACTGACGCAGAGCCACCCACACTCACTCACTCGTGAACTCACACACGTGCATAAATTGTAGTCAACATGTTTTTCGGTGCTTAGAACTCGACGCTAAATTAGAATTATGCAATTACGGCTCATTTGCGCTGCACACGGCTGCTGTTGTCGCTGCTGGAAAAACACTTAAAAACAATTAGAGTGCTTATTGAAATTGGAGCTGGCAACATGCGAGTGGCATGAAAAACTAATGCGAACATTTTAATTATTTATGCATCTCCCAGAACACGCAATGAGGCAAATTGTTTCCTAAATCGCAATTCCAAATGGTAGACATGTCGAGCTATTTCTGTGACAATATGGTTTCATTCGTCCGCAAACAATTAATAAATTATTTTTTCCCCAAAAAGCATTTAAAAAATAAAGTAAAGGTGTTTGTGTTTCACAATTAAATAGCAGGCAAATAAATAAATCGATCAATTAAATAAATATAATTGGTTATTTACGATTGCTCTATGTGTTATGATAGTAAGTTATTTATTAGCTTAAATTCGTAGTGCACAATAGTTTGGCCTAAGTTCTAAATGAAAATTTTTAAAAACTAGGTTATTTTCCAGATTTAATTTCAAGCATTTGATTGCACATCGGCTTTTCCAATCTCGAAGAATAAAAGCAACAAATATTCTCTCACTTGCACAAATGGATGTCAAGTTTTACGCACTTGACTCATTTTTCGGTCACAATTGTCTGGAAACACAGGCCAAACAAAGTTGTTAAAAATGTTGCATACTTCATTTTGGTCATTTTCTCGGAGATATTGCCAATTGAAATCGAAATTGGAATAAAAGGCCAAAATAAACAAGTATTTCAAAAGCAACGAAAAATTCTCACCCGACTTGCAAATATCGAAAAATATGTTTGGCAAATTGCATTCCAAAATGAAAACAAAAGGAAATATTTTTGTACACAGCAAAATGACCGACTGACTATCAAAGCAATAAAAAATAATCCTTAATTTGATAAAAAGTCTTTTGTTAAGCAGGCATTTATTAAGTAACATAAACATGTCTTGCTTAGAGCATATTCATAAATGAATTCAAAATGAATTTTTATGTTAAGAGGAACTGAAAAATTCGACAATGCATTGTTCGAATTTATATTTATGCAATAGTACACATGTCTGCGAAAATAAAATTGCTGCAGGTATATCGATGGAATAGCTATCAAATGCAGCTAAAAACAAATCCAGCAGCAGAAACAACTAAACAAGCGACAAGGCAATTTAAATACAAACAAGCACACAAAATTCGGTAAACCAACAAATGTTTGAGTGTTGGACGGAGGAGAGTGGTGGAAACACTATTGACGTCGACACACAATTAACTTCAAAATACTCCAAGCCATGTTAAGTGTCAATTAGCCAGAGCTCGAGCTTGGCAGCCATGAATGCGAAATTATACAGCTAAAATATCAAACATATACAAGTATTTACACATTCAGATATAATTTTATATATAATTGCGTATGCTAAACAAGTTACCAAAAGCTGATTATCGCCTCCAGATAGCTGCCAACAAAATTGCATGGAAATAATGAGATCTGCTATCAAGATGGTTTGGCGAGGAATGTTCAAGTAGTCGAAGACCAATCAAGTTTAATGTGGGCAGCCACTGAGATCATCATGGAGTTCATCAAAGCCAGCCGGCTGTATTAAACATCAGACTTATTTGATTTATTCATAGAAAGCCATTCATTTCTTCATAGAATCTCAATAATTTATTAGGAAAGTTTACAGATTCAGTTTCGGGCGAATTATATATTAAAAAAGTTTCAATAGAGGCGAGCCTTCAACTGAATGACTTTTGCTTTGGAGTTGAACTCACATAATCGGCAAACATTTCATTTATAATAACCAACAGACCCAAAATGGTCAAAACAGCGGCAATAAATAAAATCGAATAATGAAAAAATCTGAAATGATATTGGTAAAACATGGAATGACCAAATATAATATGCAGACCGCAAAACAATAAAAGTAGACAGCAACAAATAAAAAATCTGTGGCTAAACCAAAACACACAGCCGGCATATACAGCAAAAATCGTGTCCAAGTGCCACGTTTGGTTTTGTCTAAGCGACAGGGCGGGATAGGGCCATGACCCCGCCCCGCCCCGCCCCCTTCACCAACTACTTTTGGCCAAACTTTACTCCCACAACCGCCCCTCCCCTCTCTCGCCATTCAGCGGTTATGTTTGGCCCGGCACGCTTTTGCAAACAAAACGCCGTTGTTTGTGTTTCCCACATGCGCTGACAATATCGCAACAATGTCGGTCGACAACGTCCAAAGAACAACGAACGGTGCTTCACTGCTGGCTCCTAAAAGAAAAGCGGCGAAAAAACACGGAAAATCAAACGGCCAACAAAAAACTCCCTGATGGGAATTTCTGCAGGACGAGCACCGGAAAAAATTATGAACTCACAAAAACACAGATTTTGGCACCTCAAAAAAACGATGAATCTCAGTTTTATTTTTGTTATGATACTCTTTTGGCCATTTTAATTTAAAAACTTAGCAAAAAAGTTCAAAGGAAATTAATCATTTAAAAATAAATGGAAATTGGCTTACAGTGACATTTTTACAATGAAAAGTAAAATGGGTTTATAGAATGTAACCCAAAGATATAAAGCACACGTATATTTTTGCCAGTGTGCGGCCGTAAACAACTGGCGGAGTGACACTAATGGCAGCTCTACTTTTGCATACCCCAGTGTCTTCCGCTATTCCGAGCTGCCAGCCAAGACAAGAAAATCGAGTGCAGAGGCAATAAAAGGCCAATAACAATGCAATAATCATAATAATACCAATGGCAAACCAGCCAGTCGGCAAATGTTGCTGCTGCAACAGGAACAGCAGCAGCAGCGGTGGCAGTGGCAACAGTTGCTTGCCGTATCAGCAATAAAAGTTGTAACAATTATCATTTGAAAGTGCATTGTTCCAGTTGTCAGATGCGGCGCCTAAGTACTTGCAACAACAACCGCACCAAATGCAGCTCGTGCCACCGCCAGTGAAGTGGCAACAACAATTGTCTACGTCAGCGACTGGTAAAATTAATATGCACAAACCGCTGCAATTGCAATTTGTTGAAGAAACAATGAAGCGCACGAGCAGCAAAAAAGAAATATATTTTACATATTGTCGCATAAATTTCAAAACGATAATCACTGTAGAATATCAATTAGTTGGCTGCTGCCTTTGGTATTTGAGTCTTTGTTTAATGTGGAGCAAAAGCTAAAGTAATGAGTTATAGTTTTGACTTCCAGTGATATATGGCTAAGCCAAGAATTAATTTGTGCAACGCGCTGGGAATACTTAATGAAATTTGCCATCATTGATGACAAATGAAAGATGTTGCCAGCGAAAGGAGAGAGTATTGTTTGCAAAGGGTAAAAATGTTCAATCAGTTAGAGTGCCAAAACTATCTAGTGCAATTAAAATCAATACAGAGCAATTAGCCCCAGTGGCCATAACCTGTCTGCCTGCTGCTCCCTGTTGGCTTTTAATAATGAAACCACATAAATCTTTTCATTAAAGTTCAATTAATCAACAGCCTTCCTGTCACTGCGCATAAATCTCATAATGCACCCACCCACACCCACACTCACACACATGTGGCACGGCCCGAGTTCAGAATGCTCTATGCTGAATGCTGAATGCAGAATGCAGAATGCAGACACGGATGCACAGACACAAAACATGGTCACATGGCGCTCTGGAGCTATGGAGCTCGATTCCCGGACCGTCCAAGTTATTTGTCACCATTTCCCCATTGCCGCCCGGCCAACAAGCTGCCGCCCCAATGGCTTTGCCAAACAAATGTGCAATGTGTTGTACTTACAACGAATTTTGCCACGCCCACGGCTTAGCCACCTCCCAGCCACGCCCCCTTGACCAACGCCCCTGCCTAATATTCCGGCGGACAGGTAATAACACTAGCCGACTACAAACATTTACATTCGAGGTGGCTGCGTGATTTTCCCACACTACAAGAAAATCGATACAGCGCTTTCTAAATACTATTTTTATATATTTTACTTGATTTCAATATTTAGTTATTAATATTTAAAAAAAATATTGTATTAATAAATTTTACTAGCGAATTTGTTAACAATTATATTTGGTTGTGCAGAGGCCTAAACTCAAGTGGGTAATCCAGGCTAAGAATTATCGTGTCACGCAGTCAACGGCCGTTTTCGGATTAGGAGGAACAATGTGGAACATCGAGCACCAAGCTGTCCACCAATGGCTGCCAGCCTGATTACATTTGGGCCATTTCGAGTGGGAGTGCAGAAGATGGCAGGTGCATGGCTTGGGCGTATTATTGTTTGTGTTTCAGCTGGGCAATTAACAAGCAATAAAAGCATGCAGCCAGCAGCCAGCAGCCAAGTTGGCAAATATTAACAGGCCATTGCAGAGGAATTGAGGAAGGAAAGCGGTGAAAATCGGAGGGCAAAGTCAGGTGCAATTAACACAACGATTTCGCAAGAACATATCGAATAAAACGTCCCTGGTGTTCGTCGATTGAATTGATGGCACGTCTTTGGCCTGAACTTTTGCCAAACGAGAAGCTGCACTTTGAATGCCAAATGCGGTTTCTGGCTGACACCTGCGTTCCGCTGCCCGAGTTGCTGTTCGCTTTTTATGAATGAAAACCTGAGTCACTGGCCGGAATCGCGTGGGCGGTCCTACGCCCCCAGGCAAATGGCCAAAATGCAAATGCACAAAAAGGCCAAAACTGCAGTGGGCAACGACAGCAACAACAATATGCCAACGACAACAACAGCAGCAAAAGTGTTACACGACTTTACGAGCACATTCATTGACTGCAAATCAAAACGTGCGCCACGCCAACACCAACGATATCGTTCACCTACACTGGAAATAAATGTTGCACTTTTGGTAAGGCTTCTTTCTTATGTGCGTAATTCAATGACAAGCATATTAGTATTTTTAGAAATAAATAAAATAGGTAAGTAAATATTTTATCAATACAAACACTTGGGAGTGTATCCACTTTTTTTCTGTTGTGCATTCACCTCAAGTTCGAAAACGACGGCAAGTTGAACGCCAACGCCGATAGCAATTACCAGGTGACTGCTAACTGGCAAGGTTATGGTTCTCACAGAAACGCCGCGCAAATGCTTGGCATACCATGCCACACATACAAATACCTGTAGGCATTACGCATACGCACTGCATGCCAAGCCAAAAAGGTTTTTAATTTTTATTTCTGGGCGCATTACCGGGAACAGCACTTTTAAATTATTGAGTGTGAAGCATTTAACATTTCGGAGCCGACTGTTTTGCATCGCACAATGGTTATTGAGTGGTACAAAAAAAAACAAAATACAGTTAGTCAAAGTTTTTTATTGGATTGGAATTGAAGTGTAGATTGTAATCATTCTGTTTTCTTTCAAAACTTAAATATCTTTGGTAACATTAAGTTGCTGTCCATTACTTTCTCCCCAATAAGCTTTTACCACCAAGCGGAAAACTTTACAGGAATTTAATTTTCCGGGTATTTAACAGATTTTTTATTTTCCCCGATTTGTACACACTGTTCGGGCGCTTTCCCTTCGCCCGTTTGTTAAGCACACAGTTTAAAAATAATTGTTATTGGGCCAGGTCCAACACCTCTGGAGTCCACCTCCGATGAGAGTGCGAGTGCGAGTGCCAGCCCCTGGATACGGATCCTGGTGCGAATTCCTCCTGCTCCCGGCAGCCATTTGCCATTTTCGGTGCTAAATGTCGCACGCACATAAGCGAAATTATGTGAGGCATTTTTAACGACTGATATGCGCCGGGCGCGATATGGCAAACACACTGCACAGGCTGTGGGCCCATAAAAAAATCCGACGCGAAATTGAAACGGCCGCCCAAGTTGGCCGTTTTACATGCCAGCCACCAACACCCACCCAACCATTTTGGCCCAAACGCATGGCCGATGTACGTGAGATTGGGCCGCCGTTAATTGGTAAAAATTGGGCAAAAGTCGCAGCCGCCTCGCAGGCCAAGTGCTTATGCGATAATGCGTAAATTTTAATGAAAACTTAAAATACGAAAACAAAAGCATACTCTTTGCGGGTCGTAAAGTCGCATGTAGACGCCGATGAACTTTGGTCCTTTGTGCAATGGCCTGGAAGTTGATTTAATGAAGATTTCACAGAATGAACATCAAGCCTTGGGTTGCTGTCTGTCATGTTGTAGACAAGTGTGTATAGTATACATTATTATTGAGATTTAGATATTGAAGTATATGCGTTTGGCACGTGTCCTGTCTGTCAGATCGTGTGGCTGGAATTTCAATGGCAGCTCTTTATGAGCACACATTTTTGGGAACCACTAAACTGTGAGTTATGGTGGCATAGAATCGATAAGCTTAGCTAAATTTACAAACAAAGCTGAAAGTGGAAAATCATAAGAATTGCAATTTGTTTTTCAATAACATCAAGCCAAGCTAGGATTATGTCAACATATAAACATTGCCATGCAAGATAAAGTAGATATATATTGCAATTCTCCAAGCAACAACCAATTTTATTTACAATTCATTTGCAGTTTTCTCTGCAACAGGATCGAAATTATGCAGAAAGTCGTTAGCCACCTACAAGACACCAAATCATGCTGGCCCCAATCATAAATCCCCGTCCAAGACCAAAGACCAAAGACCAACACACTCATTGCCATATCGAACAATGCAGATGAAGTGGCAAATGTGCCACACAATGGTTTGTTACAACATGACCACACACAAGCCTTTTCGCGCCAAGAAATGCCAAAGCAAACACCCCGAGCCGTGTGCCTAATTATGCAACAATATGGCTCCAAAGACGACGACTCTCTCCTTTGTCCTTTTAAGGCAAATGAAGCACAATAGCCTGGCCAAAATACGATAGAAACACAAGAAATTATGAGCAACAAGCAAACGCAACACGATAGCGAAATTATGAACGTGATTAATTCATAGATGGTGGCGCCTATGGCCATTGTTTTTGGCCAGCAAACTGCATTTGACCCGCTTCGCAGGGGGATAATGAAGCACGATCCACGACAATAGCCATACAACCATATATACCATATATACACAGAGTGGCCTGCAGTTGACATCCACGAACGATGTGGCCAAAAAGCTAAATATGATTATGCGCGCTCGATTTAATCTCAGTCGATTTTACGCTGGCCAACTCGCCTCCTTCTTGCTGCTTTATTGAAAGTGTGTGCAACATCATATGCGAGACGGGGCACATTAAAAATGAAGAGATTTTCCTTGAAAATTACGTCTGCGTATGGGTTTTGCTCACAAACGACTTTGTGCTCAAAAATTTAAAATCCAAAATCGTTAAAAAAACTGCAGCAAAAGCGTGAGTAAATCCCCCCATCCACTTCATACTCGCCCACCCCACGCACACAAAAAATAATGAAAAAGGAAAGAAAAAACTCCACTCCAAGTAGTTGCCGGATTACAGTCGTTAGTACAGTGGCTTCAGTCTGATAAAGAGTCGGAAAGACGATGAAAAAATTGGCTACTTAATTTGGTAATAACAATAATTACGCCTGACTGACTAAACGCTGACCAGCGGCCAATTTAATATTGAAAAGACAGGAGCCAAGTGGCTGTCCATTGAATTCCCTAACCAATTCGGTGGGTATTACCGGCTGGTAATGATCATTGCTTGGTTTTCGGAAGGAGCCAAAGACAGTAAAATGGCAATTACCAAAACTTTTAAATTGTCTGTGCACTGTTAAAAGGTTTTTCAGGAAGAGGACGTTCTATTCAGTAGGGGTATTAATTAGTAATATTAGTAAAAAAGCACCATCAATAACAAAAGTACAGCCTCTAAAAACCTAAAATTAATTTAACATTTAAGTTACATTACTTATTTTAAATAATATATTTATGTTATGCCATATATAGTTTGCCAACCAAAGAGCACCCAATTTTCGGTGTATTCATTAAGCTACTCGCCATTTTCAATTAAAACGTTTATAGATAATCAATTAATAATTTTCAAGCCAAGTAAGTAAGTTCAAGTAACTGGTGGCTACTGTCCGGCTGACTCAGCCGCTCCACGCTCAATTAGGTGCAAAGACATCTCGGCTGGCTGAGCTCGAAACGCAGTGGAGGATTTTCGCAGTTGATCATATTTATTGGCTTTGCGATTAGGCTGAGCGGAGTTGCCGATCCGGCGTCTTGCCTCTGGCCTAATTGGGGGATCTAAACTTGAATATTGATGACGGTGTCGGATCGGATCGTATTGGATTGGATCGGTTTTGTTCGGAGGAGAAAAAACACAACAATCCAAAATGCGATGCAATTGTGACTGTGCTGGCTATGCTGGCCGTGTTGCTTGATATTTATCGTACTTAATTTTTCGATGTGTTTGCTGTCTTGGCTATTTTTGGAGAATTTCACGTACGAGACTCATAATTCGTGCGATAATTTACACAAAATTAGGCAACTGTCTAGCCAGCGAACCTTTTAAAGCTATTGGAGCACTTCGATGCGTTTCCCACGCCAATTAGAATTAGTCGTCGGTTTGGTTCGAGTCGAGTTCAATTGAATTTTGAGTGGATCTCGAGGTCTGACAGATAATTGCAAGAGAAAAATGGAAAATTCAATTCACGCTCCGCAAATGGTCCGCAAAATGAAACATCACCTTTTATTCCACTTTGTATCGCCTCTTTTATGACACAGCGCGGCTTCCGCTTATAATTTGTGTTAACAAAACTTTGGTCATTAAACGTCCGAAGTGAAACTCATAAAACGAAAATGTGTCGGTGCGGTCAGATATAATTAATGTGGGCCAAGTTTATTCTTTTCTGCCGGTTAATCTTACCCAAATCTCTGCCTCTGAAAGTTTTTGACTCCCACTCTTGGCCAAAGCAATTAGAAGTCTAATTAGAATGTCATTAGACGGAGGCAAGTGCTAAATGGTCAGGTAGTGGGCAAGTCTTGCTATAAATCTAAATTTTGCATCTAGATTGGAAAACATCAAAATAATTGGTCAATAAAAAGGTTGAAAGTAAAAGGATTTGAGTTATGCCTAATAATTTGGAGATAGATCACGTTTCACTGCAAACTTTAAATATATGTATTATTAAGTTTCTATGATTTTTCTTTCACAAATTTTATTTAATCATTAAAAATTTTCATCTGGTTGCTCACTTTCGTGAAGTCCAAATTCAAAAAATACACCGCTATGACGACCCACTTCTACTACCCGAACAAGGAGCTGCAGGAGGAGCTCATCTGCATATCGAAGGCGTTGGTGGCTCCTGGAAAGGGTATCCTGGCGGCCGACGAGTCCAGTGCAGTGATGGGCAAGCGGTTCCAGCTGATCGGTGTGGAGAACACGGAGGAGAATCGCCGGATATACAGGCAAATGCTATTCACCACCGATCCGAAGATAGCGGAAAATATATCCGGCGTGATATTCTACCATGAAACACTGCATCAGCGCACGGATGACGGACTGCCATTTGTGGAGGCCCTCAGAAAGAAGGGCATTCTCACGGGAATCAAGGTGGACAAGCATTTTTCGCCACTCTTTGGCTCCGAGGATGAGTTCACTACCCAGGGTCTGGATGATCTGGCCAATCGATGTGCCCAGTACAAGAAGGAGGGCTGCAGCTTTGCCAAGTGGCGCTGCATCCTAAAGATCACCAAAAATACTCCTTCGCCGCAGGCGATTTTGGAAAACGCGAATGTCATGGCCCGGTATGCGGCCATCTGTCAATCGCAGCGACTGGTGCCCATCATTAGTCCCGAGGTCCTGGCCACCGGAGATCATGACTTGGATCGGTGTCAGAAGGTCAACGAAATCCTGCTGGCTGGAGTGTACAAGGCTCTCAGTGATCACCACGTTTTCCTTGAGGGAACTCTGTTGCAACCCAGCATGGTGATGCCCGGACTGCAGAGCAATAAAAATCATCCACCATCGGATATTGGAATGGCAACAGTTCTCGCCATCAGGCGAACTGTACCTCCGGCCGTCATGGGTAAGGATTCGTGTCATAAATATATGAGTTCCTCTTAATGTATACATCCTTTTTGGCAGGTGTCCTGTTCTGTAGTGGCGCTCAATCGGAAGAGGAGGCCTCGGTTCATTTGAATGCCATTAACAATGTTCCGCTCTGCAAGCCTTGGGCCATGAGCTTCGCCTTTGATCGGGCACTTCAAACGTCGATTTTGAGGACTTGGGGTGGCAAGAAGGAGCAGATCACCCATGCTCAAAACGAACTCATCAAGCGATGCAGGGTCAGTATGAATTACTAAGTATATACCCTTTAAACTCATGTTTTCCCTTTTACAAATATTTTAGGCTAATGGCCTGGCAAGCATTGGAAAATATATAGTTGGGTCCGTGGAAAGCTCGGCGGCCACTGAAAGACTTATTCAAGAAGCGGTCGAATTCTAAGAAATAATATTAGTGGAAGCTTTAGTCTACAGCTGTGATATAATCAAAATCTCAAATATAATGGAACATCAATCGAAATCTTAAGTATAATGGAACATCTCTCGATCTTTCAGTCTGGGCAATTTTAATTTGTACTTTTTTGTGTTCGTCACAACATGGTGCTTGTTTTCTGGTTTGCCTAGTGAGTAAAGTGCTCCTTGGTGACTTCTGGCCACCACTTGACCACAGGCCGTTTATATGATGCCAGCCAGTGGCTGTCGGGGCGAACAAGTCGAAATATGGTTAACAAGCCTGCAAAGAGCAACATGACTCTTGGAGCGAAGTGTCGGCTTAATCCGCGGAGATTACCAGACGACCGCGCGACACGCAGCTGCGTTCGGAGCTCCAGCTACGCAGCAGCTTAATTAACGCAGGCGCTTGCCAAAAACCAAAACGTTGGCCATGTGCAACAGCAGCAACAACAGCAACAACAGCAACAACTGCAACATCAACAACAGCAGCAACATTAACAACAGCAGCAGCAACAACATGGGCAACCCGGGCTTGAGTGTTTCGACTTAATCAGGCTGTTCCGAGCCGCTCAAGTCGGTGTCATGTTGTTGGCAAATTAGTCAGACGAGGTGAGAAGGGGGTTGCACGCAAATCACAATAATTAAAATTAAAGCAGCCACTAAGTTGTAGCCTCGCCTTTCGCAACAAAGTCAGCTCCTCCCAGTTGTCACGCACAGAATTTTAAAACAACCAGCCCGCCACATTGGCTTTCGCGTGTTGGGACTTCAATGTACTTCGGGAAAAGAAAACGTAGAAATATAATACAATTAAATGCAATTTTTTGGATTTACTTAAATACTTTGATACTCATACTCGCATATCCATTATCAGTAAATCCTAGGGTACCTCTTTAAAGTCGTCTCGCTTCACCTGCCGCTTGAATCGATGCGTTGGTTTGTCGTTAATGCAATCGTCGTGTATGCCAGAGCCGCGGGATTGAATCCCCGTGATTCAACACCTCCCCTCGTCTCCCACTCGAATTTAATTCTGAGTCCCAATCAGGCCAACGCGTACGACATGTCATGTTAATTGGGCCCCGCATATACAGCCATATATGCGAGTGTATTCGCCGGCTGTGCATGTGTAAATTGCCATTATGCTCATGTTTGCTTAATATGTGGCACACAAACACCCACCGAGTTCCGCTCGATTCCAGGCTATAAAGCGGCGGCTATATAGCTACAGCTATAGCCATTGCCACTCGACTATAGCGACGGCAGCACGCGACGCGTCAAGCCAATTAAAGCCAAATTATGGCAGCGCTTTTTTAATCACATGCATCGCTCTTCGCCGCCGACGTAGTCACTCACAATCAGTTACTCGGTTTGGCCGCCTATTCAATCACTCATTCATTCTCTCATTCACTTACTCAATCAGCGGTTTCAATTGCCGCCGAAGATTTATGGGCGTGCCGGGCGCTAAAGTGGCATGGGAAATACTGCCACTTAGCAAATTGCGAACTATTTTTTACGAAGGATAAGCTTTGCCATCATGAAGACCTCTTTTGTATTTGAAAATATTTATTCAATTCAAAGGCGTGTATGTGTAAAAACGAATTTAATATTTGTACATTTTTGTCATAAGATTATTTATACATTTTTATAAGCTAAAAGCTTTTTTTCGAAACACTTGGTATTTAATTTGCTTTCCATGCATATAAAGTGTTAGGTACTCATTAACATACAAATATAGAATATATTTAGTCACTTCTACTGTGCACTTTAATACACGACAGCCACGATCGCAACTGCAAAATGCTGCTCATTGCCAGCGGCACGCGTTTGTTAGAGACTACCACAGTCGCCAAAGATCAAAGGCAAATAGCCGACCGGCATCGAACCCGATTTGAGTTGGTCTTTAACGAGATTTCCACTTGCCAACCGCCAAGCGCCAACCGCCAACTGCTGTTGGCCATAAACGAGTGTGCGAGTCTGGGAAGTGGAAGTGGGAGTGGGCCCAGGCGGCCTTTGGCAACCTGGCGGCGGCATAATTAGAAAAATCCAAGCCAAGCCAAGCCAGGCCAGGCCAAAACCTAACTAAGCCGACGGGGCTGTGGCGCCAAAGTTTAATTCACAACTCCGGACGGACCGGGCACAAATCACTCAGCTGTCAAACGCTTGTTTTGATTAATTTGGTGTTAATAACGCAGACCGCACAAATCCTGTACCGTTCGTTCGGCAATTAATGTGGCCGGGTATTTTCATCGCTTCAGTGCTGGCCAGGCCAAAACCGAAGCCAAACTTGGTCATGGAGCGTGAAAATCGAACGCTTTGACTGCTTTGACTGAGGATGCGACTTGTGTTAATTGAAAGTTTCGGCCTGGCCATATAAAGTGAGGAAGCCAAAAGTCTCCCTCGTCCGACTTCGATTTCGATTTGGTTGTCTGCTGATAGCCAAAATGTTGCCAACTCACCCGGCCATAAATGGTGGCACACGCGTCCGCTTTGGCAGATGGCAGGACGAATGGCAAGAATACCTGGTTGTGGTTGTGGTGGTGGTAGTGGTGGTATCGAAGTTGGCGGTGCTGTTGGCCAGCTAAAAAGCCAAGTATCCACAAAAGCGGGACAGTTTTGCTGTTGGTTTCGCTTTCCATGTGCGCCACATCATCAGGCCAAAAGTAAGAGGTGTTTAAAATGCTAATTTTGGCTATGCCAACAACAGAATCACGTACAGTTGTCTCCATTTCTCACATGACTTAATGACGCCACTTTTGGTCTGGCCAAAGTTCAAACTGGCTAGTTGAATTGGTAAGGCATCACCAGCTTGGAAATTAGTGGTAATCATAGAAGAATGGATTGATATTAAACAAAGCACTAGTCCATCTATTTGATATAACTACATTATTTTTGAATTTTTTGAGCTGCGATGTGACTTTTAACTATTAACATTAAAGTAATTTCCCCATTTTACGTCTGAAGTATTCTGTTCCTTTCGCTTACTTAACCATCTGACCAGCGCTTTCACTGCCATCGTGATTATAAGGCAGGAGATCAACTTTAAAGTGACCCACTGGCTGCGTCGTATGCAAATGGCTCGGTTTGCTCCTCGGCCTCATCCTCCACATCCCATCCCTTCCCTTTCCTTCAATTCCAGCTGGAGGCTGTCGGCCATCAACGCGCTTGTTCAGCTGTCACCATATGCAGCTTCCTGGCCAGGACAGGCCGAAACGCTACTGACGTCGCCGCCCCCGGGCACTGAATCGAAATTTGCTATGCCAAAATGTCAAAATGTCAATTCGAAAACGTTTAGCAGAGGAAAAAAAGTGAATAAAGAGGGAAACGCAGCGGCGCTGCCAAATGTTGGCTAAGTAAACTTTTTGGCTATTGAATGGACGGTCAGTTTGCCAGCTTTTATAAATATATATATATATATACATATATGTATATATAAGATATACGACATATACAAAGGCGTGTCGCTGGCAGTGGCTCAAGAGCTGGTCAGGTGTAGGCTCGTTTGTCTGTCACTCGTTACATTTGCTTACTTTGCTTACCTTTCCTTTATGCAAATGCGGGTGACTTTTCGTATTGCATAAAGTTAAAGCTAGACTTTTAGCTGGATGTCTCTTTTTTTTTCTCAGACTTTAGGAGTCTCATTTCTTGGCGGGTTCTGTCAATGCCGCACAAGATGCCTCACAACTTGTGTCGTCTGCTTGACAATCGTACGACATTTCTGACAAATACTGCCGACACAAAACTCTTTTTATTTCGACTGACGGACAGGCTCTCGGTCTCAGACATGCATAGGCAAAGCATGTTGACAGGCCAACAGGCCAAAACTAAAAATAATACTTTAAAAAAAAGTAAATCTTTTTGTTGCAAAATTTTATGCAATTTTTCAGAGGTATTGTATGTGCTTGGCTAGTAGTCGAAAGAAACAAAAATAAATTATACACCCAAGCTATTTCGACAAATTCAATGAGAAAAATCTGCAATTTAAATAATGTTAACTGGCATTTTGAAATGAAGCCTATACAGAAAACCGAAAACCATCTTGGACAGTTGTTGCATCATTCAGTTGGTCTCTAGGTAACCGCAAAATTTGTGGGTGTGTCCAAGCATGGCTTTTCATTCAGCAATTTGATTTAATGATAGTATACAGGAAAAGTCCCAGTAGTAAAGTGAATATTTTAAAAACTTATGGCTTTACTCTGAATATTCCCTTTTCATTTAATGATACCTTACATCTGATATGATGATTATGATGATGCCCGAGGAACTACTCAATAAAACACAAATAACCGCCGGCAAATTCATAAAAATTTATCAAAATTAAAACATAAATAAAATACAAGGGAACACGTACGCAAATGCTGGCAGATACCTATGTACCCACCTGTATGTATATATGTACGAGTATATTTTAGTATGCTTATATATAGGGGGCACAGCAAATGAATTCAATTTCGGATGAAAAATGGCGGCAGTGATGAAGATGGCGACGTCGCTGGCATCGCAAAATGCGTGCTTTCGTGAAAAGTGGGTGGAAAAATAAGAAATTGGATAGGGAAAGGTGGTGGAGGAAGTGGAAAGGTGCGGGGAAAGAAACAAACTTTATTAACATTTTTCGCATGCTGCACGTGCAGCGTTTGTGGCAGGAACGTCGCGCCGCGACGCGCCGCGTATTTCGCGCTCTTTAATGAAGTTTCATAAATTGTGAAAATCGAACGTTAATCAAATAAGGAGCGGAGAGCCATGTACACAAGGTGGCGCCTTAAATGGCCGACAAACTACAGACTACAGACGTGGCCAAAGGAATCTGTCAATAAATCAATTAGTGAAATATAAATCAAGCGACAAACGGAAAGCAGTAAACACAAAAGGCCGCTGGAGGGCGCTGTGGTGATGTTACCATCTTCTGTAAAATGATAGTTGTGGTCTTAATTAATTGCAACAAATTTAATGTCTGACATGTTGGCCGGGGGGAAACAACCGAAATAGAAAATATAACATTAAAAGTGGCCCAGAGCCACAATTAGCCAAATGACAAAGCCGGCACGATTGCTCTGGCTCATAACTCATGACATTTTGCGGTTGCTGCCTGTCGGTGTGGTTTTTCAATTGCCAGTTGATGGCTACAATTACAATTACCCAGTTCCCTTCCCAGTTCATCCTTCTTTTAATGCTAGCAATATAGTCGCTTCCTTGCAAACTTCCGGTATTACACTGCGTTTGTGGGCGGACTTCGGGGCGTATGCGCAATGCCCATCAAAGCTCATAAGACCACGATAAAAAGGAATTATTCTACCTCTTCACTACACTAAGAAAATCAATTTGTTAGATAGTAAAGAATACCAATTAAGTAATATACGAGTATAAACATATTTTAGTAAACATTACCGAGTACTTTTATATTTAACTATTTAAAGTCATAAAATGATTATTTATAAAATTAAATATTTGTACTGAATCGCTTTTGACCAGTGTTTATATTTCCTGGGTTTGACTACTTCTCAAATTGTTTTCAAGACTTCTATCGAGTGCAGACCAAAACCAAACCTTCTGGTCCGTGGCAAACAATTTTGACATTTGACTAATGCGGGACATTAGTTCTGCCAAAAATTTCTTAATTTAGCGTTAACGCTGCTCTGCAAAATTTCCTGGAAGGTGAAATGAAAGGTGGGTGAAACCAGTTGGCTGAGACCGGCATGCCAAAATTTATTTTGGCCACAAGCCCGTGCTCCGAAGTTTCCCGGAGCTTTATCTGCAAAAAATTTGTCACAGCAAATAAAAAGTTTTGCCGTTCGCCGTGCCACTCGTTTTTTTAGTTTTGCGCTTTTCTTATTTGTTTTTTAATCCGTCGAGCAAGAAATAAAGATAAAAACTTAAGCTAAAATAAGTTTCTATAAAAGTGTGCGAAAAAAAGGGGTGACACGAACCGAGAGCCAAAAGCCAGCGATGAAGAAATTTGAAGTGCAGCAAGCTGCAGCAATAATAAAATAACAGAAATGCAATTAAAAGCCAGCTGCTGGTGATTTGCCGGATTAGGGTCCAACTTGACCAAGGGAAAAGGCTACTTTGTCTCGCTGGATACGATGATAACCTTGAAAAAGGGTTGGAGGGCAGAATTACAGAATTATGTTATTGCCCGGACAATGTCTGGAAATGGGATGTACTGCTTGCAGCTTTGGAGGTTTAAAGATAATAAAAATATTGACCCAAAGATAAAAACAATATTAACTTGTAACTCGACCCCCTCAGATGATAGACAATCAAAATACGGGTGTGAAGGAATAATAGCATTCAACAGGAACTACAAGAAATGGGTTTAATTGGATAGATAGCCTTTATGTTGAATTCTGTTAAGTATAGATTAATCTACAAACTAGCGTTCCTTGGAACAACATAGAGGAACTTCAATTTAAAGTGGAAGAGTTTTGGGCTAGCGATTAAGTTGCTGTCATTGGCCAAGTTGATGACAGCCAACTCCGATATTTTCCGCCAACTAAGTTCAGGTGCAGCGCTTCAATATTCATCTGGCGAGTATTTGCGTCGCGTAGTTGGCAAATTTCACCGCTGCGCTTTACTCGTCTGGCTGTTCTTGTTGGCTAACAAAACTTTGGCCCACAAAACCGCACACTCGTACATATGCACTCACACAAGCAACACAACTGTATGCCCGAATTTACGCCCACAAAAACACACAGAGCCACATGCATTGACATCGCTTTTGCATTCATGGAGCATATGTTCCAACTCCCGATTTAGTTTTCGTTTTACGGTTTGAAGTTTCACATTAAAAGCATTTCAGGCAGATAAATAGAGCATAAGAGGAAGTGGGACAAAGGCAGCACAGGCACAGGCACAGAGAGAGGGAGATGGGAGATAATTCCCAGTCTCCCCCCGAAATTTTGTGTCACTGATAAAGTTTTTGTTTTTGCCCTGCTGCTGGAATTATATTATAATTTCAACTATGAGTACTACTCATGCAAATAACTCAAATTAAAGTTTTTATGCCTATGGGGCTCACACACACAAGGACAGACCGGAAACCGCCATCTTGTTTTTAGTTTTTGGATAATAGTTGCGAGCACGCACAAGACTAGCAGACAAACAAGACCGAAAGGGTTACGAAAATACTTGGTTACACCCGAGTACAGCACTATGCTACAAAATACTTGGAGTTTTGAATAGCTATTCAAACTAATGGACAAAATTAGGCACATATTAGTCATGATTCAACGACTCTGTCAATGTAATCCCTCTCAGAAATCGTGTCCAATTTAATTAGTAACGAAAGTAATTTTCTTATTTACAACAGATATGACATTTGCCACACAGATTATTTCACACGCGAATTAAGCCGTGTAAACAGCGAATTAGCAAAAATGTTGATAAGCAAAACGAATTTAATAACTGATTAAAAGTAATAGTAAACAGGCAAATTGAATGGAATTTCACAGCGATTTAGGTAATTTTGCGGATTATTAAATTTGAAAAGTGAAACGCACTATAAGCGATGCATTTCAATGCTACCAACTCATTAGCATAGTGTTGCAGTAATTACGAAAGTCTGCTTCGCATTCATTTTCACTTCATACGCCGAACAATTACGACGGGTTGACGTCATAAAAAGCCTGTAAAAGTGCATTTAAACTATCTGAAAAGTAGCCTCCGTTCTCGAGGCGCCGTTGGTGTGCCTCGTCAGCACTTCTTTTCGGCCAACAGCAGTAGCAGCAGCAGCATCAATAACGGCGAAGTTTTAGCCAGAAACCAAGGAATGCCGACCACAACAGCAACACACCAGAGAGCAAGGACCAGTCCAAAAATTATGGCCACACTTTCGTTTTTACCAATGGGCAGGAGGGTGGACAATGCCCCAACGAGATAAGAAAAGTATCGTGAGGAAGTGCACAGCGAGAAAAATATGTGCCTATTTCAAATTGTAAACTTGTATCCAGCCATTCCAGTTTCTTAAATATATTTCAGATATACTTAGACACATGTATGTCTTGCAGAAGTTATCGGTTCAAGTTGGACTTAAAATTTGGCACAAGTGCACCCCATTTCTCGCCGTGTGCTCGAGCAGGAGCATTCTTGAAATGCAGCCAGGCCGCAACTATGTGGCCGCCCATAAAGTTGAGCCGTCACCAGAGGCAAGTCCCTCTTGCTGGGCTGCAAAAGTTTTTTAGGGCCAGCTTGTGTTTATAAGATGGCCAAGTAGCGGCGTTCGGCTATCAGTTGGCCAGAACTTTACTGCTTACGTTCATCATATTTGCGCGGCAGTTGGCCGACGCAACTTTTCAGGCAGCCTCCCCAAAACAGCAGAGATACCGGATACCAGATATGGCATACAAGTACATAGCGAATGGAAAAGCTTGCGACCACTGCAACAAACTGCAGCGATTGCTGTCAGTTGCAAGTGCTCCGGGCGCTTGAGGCAGGCACTTGAGACTTCTTTTGAAAATTGTCCAACAAGAAAACCTTAAAACGCTGCCGCCCAATCGAGTCCAACCCAGACCAACCTGCAGCCCAAACTCCTGGCCATCGGCCCAAAGGACATGGCAACAACTGACTGATAAATGTCGCTGCCAAGGCTGCAAATACGACTGAGGACATTTCCTTATTTCCTGCCGTTGTCCGCTGTCCGCTGTCCGGCTGGCCGACTTTTGCTACAGGAAACTTTTAGACCAAAAAGGAAACCCAGAGCAGCGGAAGGCATTCTGGGGAGAGCCCTTTTTTATGCAAGTCATAGAAATTTACAAGCCCCAGTGACAAGGACGTTTAGTTTATGGACGCGCAGCGGCTTCAGTGGTGACAACTTGGCAGTGCCTGCTAAAATCTCAATACCAGTTTTTATATATTTTGAAATTATCTAATTTAATTTTTGTTTCAAACTTCACCCTTTCAGATCTTTCAGATTGCTTATTCACACGGTCTTACCTGAACATAGTTTCTATTTCAAAGTGTAAAAATATGAAAATATGTATAACCATTTGCATATATAGCAACCAAATGAGTTTCGAATTTTCCAAATTAATTCAGATTTTACAAATACGATTCCCTAACCTAGTCTGAGTTTCCGGCGGACAAACAAAAATCCCCGAGGCCTCAGAAGCGCCATCACTGGTGGGGCGTGGGACATTTTGCTGTTGAAAACTTTGTTACATTGGCATATGCAATTGGGTTTGCTGCACATCCTGTCGACAGCTTGGACTTGCCAAAGTTTTTGCCACTGTTAAATGTTTTCTACGTTTTTATGTCTTCGCCAGCGTTTTTGGGCGTTTTTAAGGCAGTGTCCGTGGGGTGAGCAAAGTTTTTAATGAATTTTATAGCAGGCGGTGTTAGGCGATTGTGAGACGATTCAATCCGAAGGCGACTCTTACGAAACACAGAGGCCCGCGATAAGGGGAAGGCCAAAGGTGCGGACAGGCAGCGGGCCAATCAAGCTAATCACAAACGGGCTGAGATAGACAGACATGTATATGTATATATACAATATATATATATATACAGTACTAGGAACCGTGCGATGCACAGACAGACAAACAGACGGAACGCTTTGACTTTGATGCGCTGTCGCTGGCGTTTTGGCCAGGGCATTAAATGCAGCACATTAAAGCCGCAGGAGCCAACGCCGCTGACGGCTGACAAGCGTTGAGTCAATTACATGGTAATAAACTAATGGACAACGTGCCCGCCTGGCGACGCCGTCACTCGCCATCATCATCACCATTCGGCCTCATCGGTTTTGGACCTCACTCACTCATGCCCGTTTAGCCTCAACACTTGTTGAACTTCTCATGGCCGGCGCAAAAAGCCAACTATAATTGGCCCAAAGTGAGTTTGATTCGAAAATGGCGCTCGCTTAAAGGCGAAAGTTGAATACCTGAGATGTTAACAGGCCAAAGGTATATCCGCGATCTTTTTGTTTAATACATTATATTATCTTTTAAAAACCTCTACACTTATCTGAGAAATATAAAGTTCACATTGTTGTATTCACATTGAGTTAAAAATTGAAATTGGATATTTCATGCGACGAGATCTTTATGAGTGGACGCACTTGTTAATGTTCAGGCTGTAGGAGGATCCGGGGGGACAGGAGCCGTGAACAGGACGCTCGATGGTGCACCGCTTGTTCTCGGCAGTGTATCCTGCAGGACATCCGCTGCTGGCAAAGGCGCCTGACATCAGTGACAGGACCAACACCAAGAGCCAAGTGCATTTCAAAAGCATGTTTATGAAATCCTTTTCGTATTCTGCACTTGAAAGAAAATCCGCTGTTTGAATTGGAATGCTACGCAACCTCAACTCACCTTGGGCAACTACAAAATGCAACTATTTTCATAGATGCAACCGAGTTGGGTCTTATATACCAACAGATGTGCCGAGCTAGAGATTCCATCAACTCGACCTTGGTCTAATTCTACTGATTCGAACTTATGAAAGGCAGCCCCTTTTCGATAACACTGGGCTGATAAGCAGCAAAACAAAGCAGATTTGTTTTCAAATTGTTTTAAATGTATTCGATCACTTTTCCTGATAGCGTTTTTTATTTATTTAGTTTTTGTATACACACAGATTGAGATTTGCCGAGTATTGCGATCCATGTGGGCACTCTCCACGGATGGTACGCCGAACGGCACAATTGTTACCCTCCTTCTTGAATGGGGCAGGACAGTTCTTGGCCGAAACGGTCATGGCGATGAGGGCCAAGACGAAGATGGTGAGCCACGAGAAGTTCATGTTGGTAGCAGGCTGCAAGTCAATGCACATGTTTAGGAAATAATGATTGTTTCAGATTAATAAAAGAGTTAAATCTACTGTTTAAAAATAAATTGATGTTTATTCAACAACAATGTCAGTTCAAACATGTTGAGCTAGCTTTAGAAATCCGAAGGAGCTCTTTGTATCAATTACTTACTTTCTGTCTTCACTTTGTAGATGTGCAAACTAAAATTGTCGGCGGGCGGCCGCTGCTTTTATACCCACGGAATCATACAATTCGGGCCTCTATCGCATATATGACAAACCTTTGACCCAATTAGTGACATTTAAGCTGGCGCCGATAAGGAGCAGCGAAGGCTTGACACATGTGGCCCGCTGAATGCCTATCTTCATCAGCAAGAGCAAAAGGAAGCGGGCAACAATTGAGGAGAAAGCCGACGCGGAACAAAGGGCATTTGCGTGGGGTCGACTGCAGTTGGCTGGGCTCAGAAGTAGGCGTGAAAAACCGGCAATGGCGAGATGACCATGTCGAATGTCGAATGGCAACAGAAAAATTCCGCATGAGGCAACTGACGTTAAATTGTCGAGTGAACGAACAGGTGCGGGGGTCAGGTGAAGCCAGGCGAGGAGCCAAAGCCAGTGGCACATTCGGCATTGTCCAGACCCAACAATGGATCCCAGGATTGGGACTGGGACTCGGATTGGGAAAGGGATTCGGATTGGGAATGGGAATGGGAGGCGCCTGCCTGTCAGTTGCAGGAGCACAATGGGCAGCACGGCAGCTCTCCAGCGCTTTTGTGCGTTCAGCATATGTCATTCATATACAATTACGTTCGCAATTTTCGATAGTTGGTTGCAAGATGCGAAATGTGGGTGCAAAAAGTGCAGTGAAAGAAGAGCGATTTATGAGTTGACGACATTGAATATTTTTAAAGACCGCAACCATATGCAGAAGCACTTTCGAAATACAATCCATATTCATCTAAAACGAAGAGAGTTATAAAATATCAGATACAAATAATTTTATATCAAGCCAGCATCATCATGTTTCATACCAAACAGTTTTGCTTAATGAATATATGCGCCAGCATGGAATATAAACAAGCAATTATAATCTAATATGTGACACATGCGAGTTAAATTAAATAATTATCAGCTGACAAATTTGATTTACTTGTGTTTTTAAAATAGAACATGGGGTTTTCCAAATACTATTTTAGTGCGTAAAAAGTTTAGGTCTGTTCCAGATGATACCTGAATAATAATCAGTATTTTGGTGTTTGTTTGTTCCAGCACTAATCAGCAATTGTGATTAGCACTTGAAACAATTAGGAACAGAATCTGGGCTTACCCCGATTCCAAAGAGCTTTTGGGGCGTAAATCAAATGCAAACGAGCCATAAAGTTTCAGTGTCAGGCGAGGCAGGGGCTAAATAATTGTACTACTCGTATACGTTTTAGTTTGCATGTGATGGACGACAAACTGTTTTCGAAGGAGGCACTTCAGGCGAAAAGAATCGAAGAAGTTGAAGCGTGTGTAGTGCCTCATAATTCACTCAACACTCGGATATAGGTTCGATGTACGAGTATATGGTTGCGTGTCGATGGCGACTTCTTCACTTGGCCAAGTTGTTGGGGTTTCGGGATTTGGGTTTTCTGTTTTCGGTTTTCGGTTTTCGGTTTTCGGACTTTAGCTGGTCGATTTTGGCCAGTTGGTCATGCCGTTGGCTTTGAATTATTGATGGGCGTATTAAGAAGATTAATGTGATGAGCTATGGGGCACGGAGAGTTTTGTCGTTGGCTGTTGTCGTTGGTCATGTTAATGTCTTCATTGTCGGCTTGCAGCCTTACCTTTACCACCACTTTAGCCACCCACCGTATCGTATTGGGAATTGATGTGTGTGCCGAATGTGTGTGCCCTGTGTGTGAGTGGGCGAATCACTTCGATTGAGCAGCCAGCAAAAGAGCAATAACGTTCATCACTCCAACTTCCCCGGGATATTTCCTCGGCTTGGGCCCGAGGTCGATTGGTCATTTTGTTATACCTCTCAATTCGGTGAGCTGCTTTTTTGGTTGCACTGCGCGTCTATAAGCCATTTTTCTTCCTACCTCACATAAGTTTTAAGCTGTGTGTAATTTATTTTTATAGCCATGTTGCCGACGTAAAGATTGCAAATATGTAGTTGACCAAACCTCGGATTCGGATTCGGTTGTGCGCTAAAGGAATCACTTTATAAGGGTGTCGAGATTTTTCCAATTTAGGTGTAAACACAATATGTACTAAAATGTTCAATTACACACAGTGATACCTTTAAACTCGAAATGGGTTTTATGAAAGTGCTTAAAAAAGTGCAACACTAATACCACAAAAAATGGCTAAAGAGCGTAGCATTGCAAAATGCCTTCATATAATTCATCTTGAATATGAAACATTCTCAAATCTCAAATCTTGGCAATCATATTTGCAGACCGCTTTTGATGGCCATGCCAAATTCCGCTGCATTTCTCATTACTGCAGCCACGAACGGCTCACTTTGCTTTTTAGCCCTTAACCCGCTGCTTATGCCGGCGGCTTTTTTCGCCCAGCTGGGCGGCTGGTGGCAGCCTCAGACATTGACTTTGGTGAAATTGTGGCACGCCAAGCACATTTTGAAGCTCATCAGTAATACAGTTACACAACGGGCCGTTGGATGGTGGGAGGGGGTGAGGAGGGCGGCGAGGCGAGGCGGTAAGTGAAGGACTCCGCTGGGGCAGAGAGTCAAAGCCAAAACCGAAACCAATGTTGATTTTATTGCTTGCCGCAATGTTTTTAACTTTTGCAGGAGCAACGCCACCACCGCCGCACTTCGCCACTGTTATTACACAATGAGAAATTATAGTTAAAGAAATTAATAAAAATTCATAAATTGTAATCAATTGAATTTGTTCAGTTATTTCACAAACTTCCAAATTACTACCTCCAATAAAGGTTTCCCTTTCGAAATTCTCACAGGATACTATGCTTACCTTTCCTTTGTGCTTTTTCCCTGTGTTTTTTCGAGCAGTTCCCCTGGGTGTAGGCAACTGTCGCGTTGCATGTTGCTGCTATTACTGCAGCACAGCACCGCACAGCATTTAACCACTCGGGCAACAAGGCAACTAGGCGGCCAGGCCAAAACAGCCAACAGCCAACAGGCAGCAGCCAAACTGCCACACAACCGGGCCAAAAGCTGAGCCATGCGATGGCAAAACGTGCTGAGTTTTCGTAATTAGTGCACAAGAGTGCAGCCCAGCCCGTTGGCCACGTGCAGGGATTTCCAGGGAGAGGGAGGGAGGGGGCGTTACTCGGGGTATCGGAGGACCCAAAACACTCTTCAGCCGACGGAGCACGTTTATGTGGTACTGCTGGCGATGGCGATGGTGGTACTGGTAGAGCTGCCTTTTCGGCCTTTTTGAGCTTTTCGGCCTTTTGGAGTTTTAGAGTGTGACATGGAATATGGCAGTGCCTGCGTCATCTATCGCCTTCTTGTGCGAGGAGTGTTGCTCCTGCAGTTGGCTTAAGTAAGTTGTTAGTCGCTGCTCGCCGCGTTGCCTTTGCGCGTTTCACACACAAGTTGTCGCCTTTAAGCCACTGCCTCCGAATATTGAATTCCCAATGAGATTTTCCTCTTTCCTGTAGACCGAAGAATAAACGGATAAAGGACTAAAGCAACGAGAGTTGTGCAAGAAATTGGCTGTTAAAAATTAACAGCAAAATTGTTTATGCAAGAAATGTATACTCTTGAACTTCAGATAAGTAACAAAAGGAAAAGGTTTTACAATAAACTTATAAAAATGCTTACAACAAGTAAGAATGCAAAGGAGTATAGTTGTTACATTGAAGTTTTTTGGTTTACAGGCTATGCTGTCTTTGTGTCTAATGGTTATTTGGAAGCAATCAATGGATACAAATAAAATCAGTGGCATAGTTTTATAACTTTTTAGCAGCGCTCTTTATGTCTGCCAGGATTTTTTGTGGACCAACGCTAACGACATTGGCAGGCAGCAAACAGTTTTCAGCTGCCATGGCCTTAATTTAACTGATTATGGCAGCAACCAGGCAAACTTTTGGCCATTAAAAAAGATTCGTTTTAATGAGTTTGGCAGACAAGGCAACAAGGCTCCCGTCCCACAGCCTCCCACAGCCTTCCATGGCCCCAAAAACACCCCATTGGCACCCTCTCCATCTCCATCTCAATGGCCATTCCCTTTATCGAGTAGAAAAACTGTCGCTGTTTATCTTTCGCCGGCTGGCAGTCAAAATGCAGCCAAGGTCTGGCCCAAACTGGACCTCAGCTACATGCGCGGATATATGCAAAGTAAATATTTATAACACTCGAAAAAAATGAGTTCGAAATACAGAATTCAATATGCTAGCTTTAGACTTCACCAAACACTTATGACTTTCTTGTATAAGTGCAAGTAAATAACTATACTATTGAACTATAACTACTTCTATAGTAACTACACTTTAAAATACAATTTATTTAAAATGTGCTTTGTAAGTTCAAAGTTCGCATCCCATTTTCCGTGTGCATGTAAAATCTGCATTTTAGTGCAATTAACATTTGCGATGGGAATGGCTTGGATCGCAGCAGTATTGAGCATTGTCCCCTCCATAAATCAGCATAAATTGAGTGCGCAAATAAAGTAATTGTCCTTTTTGCCATTTACGGCTGGTTAATTTCTGGGCCAACACCCGGAGACAAGTAAGACTTTTACCTGCCCGAACCCGAGGAGGAGCAATTTAAGTGGTCGCCGAAGTTGAGGGCGCTATAAAATCACTTGTTCTGCTAATTGAAAGCCTGGCACAATTAAAGTCGTCGCCTGGATGGAAAAGGAAAAAACTTTCTCGTTCACTGCACTTTTTGCTGGCCGAGATTGACAGCTGTCATGGCGATAACCGCAGTGGGACTTGTTTTTGGTCTACCTTGTGTTTTTTTTTTTTTTGCTTGTTTTTGCTACCCCAATTGGTTGGGTTTTTTCCTGCATAAAATGCAGATGCAACTGGCGCACAGCTCATTTTCTCACTGGCAAAACTCTAGCGGCTCGCTGCTTGTGTAATTTCAATATTTCACAATAAATCGCAACGCCGCCAACGCGCTGGACTTTCTCCATCTCCAGCTCCAGCTCCATCTTCAACTGCAACTGCAACTGCAACTGCATCTCGATCCCAAAGTTGGCCACGCATAACGGTTTGACAATTTGCAATGCGCCTGAGCCTGTGCCGCCTGTCACTCCAGTTCAGCTCCTCGGGATTTTTTGGGATCGCAGTCTGGGGATCGTCGCATGAAAAATGCATAAGTGACAAAAAATAAATGAAAAAGAATCGGAAACCAACAATGGAAATCAAAATGCGGCAGAAAAAGATACTGCTGACCGATTTCACCTTATATGGACTTGTTTACTCCTCATGTTTATTAGTCCAAGTCCACTGCACTGCACTACAGTTTCAGTTCAGTTCAGTTTCAGTTCGAACGCCTACTGACCAAGTGAATGCCTTTTCGCCACCTCCTCCTTCCATTCAACCCACCCATCATCTGGAGCTGGGAAAAAAACACAATGCAGCAGGTTATTGGTCATCGTTCGAGGTTTTCTTCAAGTGAAATTAAGTCATTTTTCAATGGGTTGTATAAGAGAGCGTGTAGCAAGTAAGTGCAATTGTTGTGCAAATCTAAAACTGAGGGATAACCATTTGAAGAGGGTAAATGTTAGTTTACGAAACAGTTTTTATACATTTACTAGCCTATATAATATTAATTTCTAGTTTGAGTAAAGCAAAAGTAAGTTAAAATAAAGTAGAAAGTTCTTGAAGCAATTAGTTTTGAGTCCTTAAAGCTTATCTAAACTAACTTAAATGTTAAACTCAGATTTCCCCCATAAGCAACGTTTAATCGACGTGAAATCTATCATCAATTTCAAGTTCTCCTTCAACAATTTCTCACAATGTTCACCTCAACTGCTGGCTGGCTGGACGCTTGAAAGGGAAACCGAGCAGCCAATTTCCACACCACATTGTGAACCCAATTTGACCCCCGTTTTATAGGGCCACTTTGGGCCATTCGTGGTTTTCTTGGCCAGTTTCTCAGATAGTTGGACAAAGGCGCTGTCCGCAAACATTTGTAAGATGAAACTGTTGTCACGCCAGAGACTTGCAGGGTGGTTGGCTCTTATCGGGGGACAGTTTAATGCCAGTTTAATGACATAATCGGAAAGTACTGCCATTTAAGTAAGTGCCTACCTGGCGGCCATTCAATGCATAGATTTATGTGCGCCATATAATCAATAACTACCAACAATCATGTGAAAACGCGTATTTACCACGTCGGAGCAATTAATTGAAATGCAAAAGGCCTGCGGGCCTTAATTGTTGGGTGGAGAAATTGGGGAAAAATTAGCTTGGAAAGGGGAAGCCCCATTTTATGTCTGTGTTAGACATTTTCTTTGACTCCGACTTGGCTTTTCCCTGGCTTTGCTTGGCTTGCTCCCTCTTATGCCGAGTTAATTAATGCGTGCAATTTAATAAAAGCATAAACGATATATTTAGCCGCCATCTCCGGCAGTCTCACACAACCGAACGAACAGGCAATAAAATTAATCAAATAATTACGCCGAGCCTCCGGGCTAGAAGGCCCAGAAACATTTGACTTATCAGCGTTCCATAATCGAGACATTAAAACTGGCCAAGGAAATCAGAACACGAAAACCACTGGATAAAATATATATGTATATATATATTTTTTTTCCTTTTTCGTGCTGTTTTCACTTGAGCGCAGCGAGGCATTTATCATTTTTAATCGAATGCGGAAACAATGGAGCGCGTCTAAGTGGAGCATTTGATGTGGGCGATGTTGGGCGCCTGTTTTCTTGGCACAAAAACCAGTCGAAGGCGAAGCGAAAAGGCCAACGAACAGCGGCAACAGAAGCAGCAGTAAGTGCTCAAAACAAATCTATAATAATTTCTTTTAATTGAAGCTCTTTCACTGCAGGCGCTTACTGCCAGATTGATCGAGTCGATGGCTTAATGAGCTTATGGCCGAAAGTAGAGTTGCTTTGGCAACTGACAAGGGACGTGGGTATGGCAGTAGTTATATCATAGTAATTAAGCTGCAAATAAGAAACTCAATGCTGGAAACTTGAAAGCAGTCCTAAGTAAAAGTCAAGATCGAGTTGACTGAGAAATGCACATCTTAAGAACATTTCCAATTCGACTCGAAGTGCAATGTTGCACTCACTAATAGCCGACCAGTATTTGCAGCATTTTTCCAACTTATCGAAGGCTCGCTTTCCCTTTCCCTTTTCCCCCAACTATTTTTTCGCAACAACAGGGTCCAAATGGAAGGCGAAACCTAATGTAGCAGAAAATTACTTTATATGCACATGGCAGAGCCGCCGATAGATGGCGCTACGAGCGCTCATTGGTGACCCCACCAGGCCTCGCCTATCAGCAGGCAATAATCGAGCCGAACGGCAAATTTAATTTGCTTTAAATTGTTGTTAAATGCGAGCAATTGAAATTTATGCCAGCAAAATACAGCACCACGCCACTCAGGAAAAAAACCAAACAAAACAAAGCAAAACAAAAACCGTGATAATCTGCAGCGACAAAGCCTTGCCACAGCCTCCCGGCCACCATCATCGCCATCATCACCATCGTCATCATCATCAATTTAGCCAGAAATCGGTGACGCCGCCGGTTGCACACTGCGTGGAATACCTAAAGCATAAATTATAGATTTTAACTAAAATAAAGATATATCCGTAATACGTATTTATTAGAACCGAAAAATATTGGAAGTTTTATGATTGTGTATTACTTACACTTCAGCAGCTTTGATTCTCCATTTTCCCATATGCAATTAAAACCAAAATAGGAAATATTTTATAGTAACCACTCTTGCCCCTTCTCGTTTAAAGTCCCGCCAAGATCACAGCTTTTGGCCCAGTGTACTTGGCCTGGGCTAGCAGTTTCATTTTCGGTTTTGCCATCGACGATTTGGCGCCGTCTGGGGGCGCATGCGCGAATGTCCTTGTGCGCTATTTTCAGTATATTTTTTATTCCTTTTTTTTTTTTTGCTCTTTTCAAGTCGAACATAATAATTTTATAGTGAAAAGTGAAGTAAAACAAATGCGACAAAGCAAATGGCGCAAATTGCCGACTGTCTGCCGAGAGCTGTCGCACTGTCTGTCCGTGTGTCTAACTTAATACGGCATGAAATGTCAATTGGGCTGGCAACCTGCGGGCCCAAATCGCCATACATATAGCCATGTAGCCATATAGCAATATAGCCTGCTATTGCATATAGCACTCTAATCAAATTCAAAACAAATTTGTGCGAACAGAACTCTTTAGCGGGTTTTGTTGTGCGGGTAACATGCGAAAATTGCCAACAAGGCTGCGCCATTTGGAACTGGTTTAAAGTTATTGTCCATCTTTTGATTTTCTTGGGCTGTCGCCGAGATGTTTCTGTTGCTGTTTCAGTTGTGTGTTTGGTGTTGCTGTCGTACATCGACAATGTCGTTGGTTTTGCTGTCTCTGGTTGGTGGCACTTGGCTGTTGTTGTTGCCGTTGTCTTTCGTTACTGACTCTTATTGGCTTTTTGGCTCGGTGATTAGTAGGTCAGAGTTTTTCATTTCCAATTGGATATGTTGCACAAGCGACTCGCAGGCTCACAATATCTGGCCAACACGAAACAAGTGTACGAGTGTGTGCCGCCGCTTTTGGCCATATTAGGAAGGGTACAGCAGCCCGAACAGCCAACCAGCCAACCAGCCAGCAAACAAACCAACATTCAACTACAGCGGACATGGCAACTATGACTAGACTGAGCGGACAAGGCAATAAGAACTGCACTCCAAAATCAACGGATTTGATTCATTCGCTGCACTCGGCGGTGGGAAAGTGTGGTGCCCGTCGAACTCATCACTTTTATGCAATAGAAATGTTTGCCCAAGGTGCAAAGAAGTCTTGCGGAGAAATTCCCGGAAACTATCAGGGTACAAATTAAATGGATATTCTAAATAAAATTCAAATTAATACTTGATTTGATAAACTTCTCTTATGTTTTGACTTTGGCTAAAATTTAAATTCCAGCTTATATCTATACAAGTTCGAGAAGTACATGAATGAAGTGAATTTTTCGTTTCAATAATATTGTTACAAGCGAGTATGTGGCACTCCTGGTACCAAACCCAACAAAAAAAACCGAACTTTAATTGCCTTAGGCCACCTTTTTGGATCGGTCAGCAAAAGCAAGAAAACATGTATATACTCGTATATTTCTGCCCCCTCGAAATCAGTAAAAATATTTTATTTATCTTACGAGTGGGCCAACGCCTGGGACCGAGACTCACCTCGCCAATGGCAATGCCAACGAGAAAGCATGAAAAACAAATATAAATTTTTATATTTATTTTCGTTGTGCTTTTGTGGGGGTGGCGCCAAGCCAAAGACCCGAACTCGAAACCAGGCTCCAGCCCAAAAACTCTGCTGGCCTCCAAAAGCACAAAAATTCGCACGAGTATTTAACACCAAGAGTCAAACGACACCAACAACAATGACATTAACAAGCTGGAGAAAAAAAAAAAAACAGAAAAAAAACTAAATAACAATAAAAGCAGATAATAATAACAGTCCGACTGGCAATCAATTTGAAATTGAAACGGGCTTTTATTGCAGTAGGTGGTTGGTATTTTCCTATACCCGATATTATGGTCGTGCGTAGGATTGGAGTCCCCAAGACTTACACTAAAATCATTGTGACTGTGCAAGCCCGACTCTTTTTGGCCATCACCAATTGAGGCTTATTATTCGCAATTAAAGACGGCAACCCAAGGCGACGCTGCTCTTTTGCGGCTAAAAATAAACTCTGTCGTAGATTTGAGAGTTTATTTATATGTGTTTTGATTGAATCTTAATGTGCGTAACTGCCAACTGCATGCAAACATCAAAGACTGGGCAATTAATCAACACGAGTTCCCAATAGAAGGATGCCCATTTTATGCTAAGCAATTTAAAGCGTATCGCCGGCCATCGATCAAGCGAATTTTATGTTTCCCAAACAAAACCTTGGATTATTTTTGCCATGCTTTGGATAATGAAAATTGTTTTTGACACTTTTAGAGCCTCTGAAAACGGTATCTGCGCCTATAAAGGGAATACTCCTTCTATGACCAAAATCCATGAGTAGACAAACTCCCACGTCAAGTCATAAACTAAAAATCTTTGCCAAGCGTGACTAATACTTTACTGCAGAATTGTTACCTTTACTATAAAATTAATTGAGCCGCCTAAACAAACATGTTAAAAACTTTTAATTAACAAATAAATGCATTTAATTGACATATTCAGTTCATAGTAATCGAGTAGTTGAACTTGCGGTAATGTATCAATATAACTATTAATATTGCATTTAACAGAATTGGTTTCACCTCTGAACAGACCAATAAAGCCAAAAGCTTTGAAATGATTAGAATTAAATTTATTAAAAAATTTAAATTGAGTTTTAATTACATTAAAAGCACCATATATATTCGCGCATATATATTACAATTCATTGATTCCCTTCACAGTTGCCAGCTGCAGCATTAAATTTCCCCACATACACTCAAAAGTAAAACAAACTGCAGTTCGACACGATTCGTATGAAATATGCAGATGATGACATATGGCCTCAATGTTGGACCGCTAAATATATCAAAATTTATAGTCTGCGCCAAGAGGTAGCCCCAATAATAAAAAAGGGAAATAAAGAAAATAATCAACTCACCTGCCACCCTCGAGCACACTTACCTCTTTATTTGAGCCCACTTATTTATAAAAACAGACACGCACCCACATACCCGTACATCACTTGGATGGATACACTCGTACTCGTACTACATGTGTGCACTCGTGTACATAATGTCGAGCAGAAACCAATCGCTGATGTGAAACGTCTCCAATGCGTTGGCGTTTTGTCAACATTTATGGATGGGGTGTGGTATGGGGAGTGGGTGATGGGGGATTTTGGGGATATATCATACATGGATACATGGGAACCTGAGGCAGACGCTGCTGCACAAAATCACTTTGATGCGCATCAGCATTGACATGTTGTTGAAATTATTACCCCGACTCTGCCAGTTGCCAGTTGGCATCCACACTCACTTCGAGTGGCCTTTTATAATTGGCACTCGGACAGGAGTTGGCGCTTGTGGGTGGCGGTTTTGTGGGTTGCCCAGATGCGACACCATGTCGAAATCCACATCCACCGAGCACGGGGCTTAAAATCAATATTTATACGCCCCTGCGACCTCTGGCCCAACTAATTCCAGCTTCTCCGTGCAATCATGATGAGTTAATGCCGCCAACAGTCAGCCATTAGACGGGCCAGTGGACACTTCAATCCCACAAAGTCCCCTTTTCACCCATTTACACAGCGTGTCTCACTGTCATTTCAAATGCTCGATGCTGCTGCACTGGAAGAAATCATAATGTGTTTCTTGTATAAAAGATCTGAACGGAAGAAGATAATAAGTTGTTTACATTAACATGGCGTTTTATACATAAGTGTAAATAGTAATGGTTGTAGACCAGTTAGTATATATTCTTAATAATGTTTCATTTCTTTCACTCTCGCTTTTTAAGTTCCCTGTAAAAATAGGTATTTTCGCACAGTGTGCATGTTACTGTCGATGGAGATTTGCATTGGTTATTAGCTCAGCTGCTCATCGGGACCTTCGAACCGCGTGTGTGTGCGTTGTCTGCGGTTTCGATTTTGTTGACAATTTGCAGCGTAATTAATTGAACCGAAATTAATAAAAACAACAACAAACCGCCAATCGGACAGACATAAAGACAAACAAACAGACAGACGATGACGACAGAGCCGCGCTTTTGTTGCATGTTGTTGTTTGTCACTTGGTGTGTTGCTCCAGTCGCTGTGGCCATTGTTGCGCCGTGTTTGTGGCTGTTCGCCGAGGAAGGGGATTACAATTGGCGGCGACGAGCGAGTGATACATAATGTTAAATGACTTAAATGCTTGAATGACGGGGGCCAAATCACGTTCCTCACAGCAGCTACTATGGCTATAACCATCGCTCACGATTAGCCACGATCTTTTGGGGGCTGCCATTTTGGCGGGTTCATATGGCCTTTCATGTGGCTTTTCAGCAGTTTCACTTTTCGCCCTCTTGTGTGATTTGTTAAGCCTTGTCAATGCCCGAGCATATCCATTATTCTTCACACACGATTAGTTTTCGATGCTCGGATGTTAGTTAGCCTCAGTGGCGAATGCTTTTCATGGCTAATAAGCGTTGATTGATATGAACAGGCTGCACTATTGTACCGAAAGTGATCCATGTTTATGTCAATGGGCATTTAAATCAAAGTTGGATTAGCATATCACTGATCTCCAGCTGATGTTTTACCATTTTCCCATACAATATTCGGAGTGAGCTAGCAAAAGACAATGCACTTAATTAAATAATATGGAAATATTTTAGGGAATTTCAATGTCATTTTTCACATCACTTTAAATGATAATAAAACTACTGAAAGATAGTTAGACGCATCATTAAAGATTTCAGCCAATTAATAATACATTTTGTGCATGCATAAGTTAATTATTAAATTTCATTCATACATTGCTCAATTAAATCGGAATACCTGCAGCATTTACAAAAAAAAGCACTTAAACAGTAAATTTCATTTATTTATGTAAATGACAGTGCAATAATTGCCTATTGTCAACCCCCTGAAATTTAACAAATTCACTCTACTATGCCATTCATAAATCTACCAACCGCTGCATATGCCCCGCACCCACGCGACCCTCACTTATGCAAATCAGAAGTATTCAGAGCTCACAAAAATTAATTATCACTAAAAATGAGACGAATGGAAGAAAAATCAGACAACGTAACCGTAACCGAGTTGAGGAACAACAACTTAATCGCCTGGCATTTCCGCTCGTCCAATTCCACTCGAAATAGCCAGCTTCCACTTCCCAAAAGCCAAGAAAAAAATAAAGGCAGAACGCAGAGATAACCTGTGCAGGTGGTTATGACCGTGAGGGAGCGTGGGCTGGCCAAGTCGAGTGTATTTCCGCTTGAAAGCGGCAATAACGATATTTGTAATAATAAATTCAAATTCACGTAAAATATAAAACAAAATCAACGTTGACTCAAGCCCCAGTCGCCGCCCACTCAGCGACACCAACGCTTTTTTTTTATTTTTGTTGACTGACTGCAGACAAAGTTAACAGTCGACAAGGTAGCAACAGCACAAAACAGCCAGCAACGCGGCTCAGAAGCCTGGCCCAAAGCCACACGATGCTCACAATTAGCCAGCTGAGAGAGTTTGTATACAAAGTCTCTGCTTTCTCACTGCTTTCTCAATGTTGGCGGCCATAAATGGTCGCAGACACGTCTCACGGACTTCCTTAGTGGGATCGCCGGCATGCCAAGTGGGCCAAGAGGTAAGGGGCTGTTGGCTAATAGCTGATGGCTTATACCCTATCGAACTTATACTGGGCAGCGCGGCTGCCTTTCTGACCATATTAAGGCAATTGCGATTTCCGAAGCGGGCAATTAAAAGCCAAAGTCAAAGCTAAAGCTGAGACTGAGACTGAGAACATTTGCATAAGCAATTGAGCGACATGGCAGGTGGAGCAGGGGCATTATTCACGCTCAAATGGGATTAGAGGTAATGGCAATTAACACCGTAAAATTCTACTACTTTAGTAACAATTAGTCTAGGGTATCATAAATATTATATAAGCTCATTCTTTACAAGCGTACATGATTGTAATTATTATTGTAATACTGCGACAACTATTGAAGCTTATTTATAATTAAACGAAAAAGCTATATAGTGCTATACAAGATTTTAAGATTAATATATTAATTATTTTTTTAAATGCTTCTTTTTTTACGGCAGTTGGAACCCCTCTTGGTCACGCCCATATATTTTTGGACGTGATTATAAAACAAACATTCAAAAGTGACGTTTGTTGTTTAATTATGGCTCGCTTATTCATGTTTTTTGCTTTGGGAGTCGTCGTCGTTCGCAGATTAAGCTGTCAGCAAAGAAACACAACATTTTTGGCCACTTTGTATGTATTTTTAAATATGCTCAGTTAATCAAAAATATTCGTACATATATAATTTGATTTTTAGGTCACTTCGCACGCAAATCAAATTAATGTTGCATGCGTTACTTTTCCACTCTCCTTAAAACGTGTGACGACCTTGTGCCATGAAAAATGTATGCTTTCTGGGCAGTAAAAAAAAAAGAGAATTATAATCAAATTTAACTGTTGTCATCATGATTTATTTACTTAAGAACAAAACACGACAAACGATGACGAACTCGCCTTCAGACAGAAGCACAAAGATAAATTATTCACCAGTCAGTCAGTCACAGAGTCGATCGGTCTATTGCCCGAAGTCATTTATTCAAAAGTGCTCATATATATGAGTATATCGGAGTATATCGGGGCAAACTCGAGATTTAAGCCGGGTATGTCGTCATAGCCACAATAATGAGAAAACAACTTGTTTTGCCTGCAGGAGCAAATCCATTTTGCAATTATTTCTCTGTTGTCAGTTAATTATAATTACTTGTGAAGCAACAAAATGCAAGCAAAAAAAGCTAAACAACTATGTCTGTAAACAATATTCTTTGTTCAAAAAAAAAAGCTACAAAATCGGATTCGAACAACTGAATTGTGACTTTGAAATCAGCTTAGCAATTTGAAATTAGACGCGATGTGAAAACAACTTGAGAAGTGCACACACCCAATTCATCAACTGAAACTGATCGAAACAAATTAGAATAAATTATGAAATCCAAATAAAATTGCCAGAACTTCGACTATCCGATACCCGTTTAAAATTCTTTAAATATTTCTTATCTTACAGGAAATATTTTGAGTGAAAAGCAAAACCTTTAGAGTAAGATAAAAATAATAAATCGTAAAAACCTGTAATTTATACTATTTAAAAACTTTAATGGCTTATAAATGAGGACATTTCCTTGAACTTTACTTAGACATGCCTCATAATTCGCCACCAAATCCAAGTTGATCCAAATAAATATCAAGAATGAGTATCATTTATGGTCTGGCAAGCAAAGTTCAACCTTAAAAATGGAGATCCGACAAAAGTCAAGCTTGGTAGCTGATACCATCTCAATCAAAGACGAATAAACATTTTTAACTATTTTCAAGTGAGCTCAAGCAATGTCTTACTTGTACAAATGAATGTCAAGCGCTGCTGCAGCAGCAAATAAAATTAGCAATAAATTTAAATAAATAACTGCCTGGCGATATTAGATCATACGAAATCTCAGGGGGCCGTGCACTCGTGCTGGCACTCAAAACACTCGAAACGAAACCGAAAATCCATCTGAATCGGAAACCACTCAAGAGAGTGCGGCCCAAGACCAACTGAGACCGTACTATGCGATACAGAAACACTACGATACGATACCATACGATACCATACGATACGATCCCATCCGATCCGAACCGGCCAACGCAAAAAGCACCCACACATCGGGTGGATATTTGGGGAAAGAGAGAACTGGTTTCTCTTCAATGACTTTGTGCTGTGTTGTGTGTTGTGTTGTGCTGGGATGTTTTGTGTTGGCGTTGGCGAGCGCCAGTGGGTTTCTCGGTTTATTGGTCGGCCGTCGCTCAGAAAACGAGACTTTGCTGCCTTTTAATGCGGCATTTCATTCATTGATCGTTCCAATAGCGCGCCGCACGCTCAGCGCAGCGGACAAGTGAGCCGAAAGTCCGACTTCGACTGCCATCGCCATCGCCATCAGCCGCCCACCTGAGTCGCTAGCCTGGCTAACGGAGTCAAAGCCAACAGTGGAGCAGTCAGCTGATCTAGCTGCCACCGCATCCAAAGCCAAGTCAAACCATCCCAGCGATCCGCGAGATATATCTTTTCAGTGCACAGCCGACAAGCGCAGCAGGCGGACGCAGCGCAGCAATTTCTCCGTGTATTTTCGTATGCCAACTCGGGATATTGGATACAGATACAGATTCCGAGATACAGATACAGATACAGATACAGAACGCGAGCGACGCGCACTCATAGATATTTTTAGCAACCGGCCTCACGCACACCGCCGCACATATTAGTACCGCCGCTGTACTGACACACGCGGCTTGCACGTTTTCACGGAAAATCCATTCTTCGAGGCTTTTCCAGCAGCAGCGCGATAAACACAACACCAGAGTGCGCGAAAACCGTACAAAAGTTCTTATCAATAGTTAATCCGGCGCAACTGCAACCGCAAGCTCCGCAAGCAACGCAAAAATCAATTCAAACCAAAACGAGTTCTAGAGTTTTTGAGGAAATAAAAACTGAAAACAAAGTCTTTTTTGTTGTGTTAACATGCCAAATTTATGCATGAGCTAATAACTTTAAATCCGAAAAGAATGAAAAAAGCCCAAGCAAAACAAAATTCAAAAAAAGATCGCATATCAAAATTAGTTGGGTGACTAATTAGACGACGCTTTGACGGAATTTCAATTTGCATAATTTTGCGCAACATTAATGAACCAAAAATTAAAATAAAAACATCAACAAATCTTAATCAGAGTGCACAACTGAATTCAAATCATCCCGAAAGACCAAAACCGCAGCTATACATTGTTGGATTTATGAAATCAAAAAGGTAAATATATCAGACATAAATGTAGAGATCTCTTGTTGCCGCCCCAATAAAAATAGACAAAAGGCATTCCTCTGGCCAATCACCAAAGTGGGTGGCGGAGATGGGCCAGGGCGGTGTTTTAAGAAACTTCTGAAACATTTATTTGTCCAAGGTGCTGAAAAGCCAGATGTGTGCGTTGTGCAGCAGGGGAAAATGTTTTCGAGTTGCACAGGAGGGAAAACGGCGACGACAGCCAGTTGTCAACTGATTTTCAAAGGTTACCGAAGGGAAGCCAAGCAACTTGGCTCCCCGTTTGTTTGCGCCCAAAGTGAGGGGAGCAGTTTAATTAATGTGCAAACAAAAGCTGTGAATTCTCATCATCAATGAGAGTCCCGCTTAACCTGCCACTCACTTAAATGCGGCGATGTGCTAATCAACGCCGGCATTCGTTTATTCACTTTCATTTTCGCCATACCATTTGGCTACAAGCCTTATGTTTGCCCAAATAATCGAGTAAAATTTTAGTTCGGCATTTATTTATGATTTAATATATTATTCATTTCGACAAAAGCTAAAAGCATGATAAAAAAGTTATTCGTCATGAATATTTTGGCGATTTACAGAGAAAATGTTCGCCAAGTATATATATTTTACTTAATCAAGTCAAATTTTAATGATTGTTTCTGCCAACGCAAGGCATATCTAAAATTAAATTAGTTTATGAACGCATGCGAAGAGTCTCCCGCTACCCTATATACACTTGCCCACCTCATTGTTTGCTGTCCCCCTGACCCAAATCCAGATCATATGTGGGAACAGTCAATCCCACTCCTGGCAAAGAGACTAAAACAATAACAATAGCAGGAAAAAATCAAGAAAAATAAGAGCTAGCCGTAGGCAAATGCCAGAGACCTGTCAAAAAATCAAGCAAATCAAAAGCCGATGGGTAATACAAAACCGCACAGAAAGCTATCAAAATATAACTCATACGTAGGCACATGGATATACACTCGCACATGGAAATACATATATGTACGAGTATTTACCCACACAGACGTGAATGGGAGACAGCGAATGTAAACACGGCCACACATCACACATACGCAGTGTGTGCCAATTTTAATAAACAAACTCAACGTAAATGGAAAATCAAACAAAATCATTTGGCCAAAGCAAAGGCAACAAATCAACAGCATGGAAAACAAAATGAAATAAAACGGCAAGAAGCGTAAAAAAATCAAAAGACGGCAAAAAGATAGAGAGAGATGGGTAAAATAACAAATAAGAACTTGCCGCAGGCCGGCTAAAAATAATAGCTGCCAACGGTAGCACACACGACACAAAAGGCAGGGGGACGTGCAACGTGCAACGTGCAACTGGCAACAGCCAACAGCCAACAGCACGAGACAACAGCAACAACACAAAGACTAGACGTGCAACAACAAAGGCGACTATATAGCATATAGTATCGGCAACAAAGTCGAAGCCGATTGAAAGATTTTGACGCTTTCCACAAAAAGCAAATTAAGAATCACAAATCGAGGGAGATGAGAAATAGATAGAGCGCTACGAAAATAAGAAAACGAAAATAGTGAAGGGAAATTCAAGTTGCATACAATGAAAACTAATTTTAGAGCTGTGGCAAAGACAACAACAACAAATCGAATCAAAATCACGGCAGGCACAGAGACACTCTGAATCACTCGGAGATTCCATGGCGAATCGGCCCAGAAGGCAGCTCTTAAAGTTACAAAACATGTTTGCATATAAAATATATACTACTTTAGTTATATTTTTTAACTTTTATAGTAGCAGTACTTCGAATATATGTAAATCAAAGTTGAGATCCGTTTACTGTGCTAACTTTATTCTGGCAAAAGATAACATTGTTCAAACTAAGTCATCCACCCTCGTTGCAGCAATGCCTCATGTGGTTCAGTTGCTGTTTTTTTTCCATGCCCAAGCAGCAGACGCTTCATTTTCCATTTAACCGCACCCGACTGCCGAAATCCTTGAATTCAACAATTCCGCTTTCCCCGCTTTCCACCCGCTTTTCCCCCGGAAAACCCATGGGCGCGCAGACAAGCGTGCAGAAAAAGTTCTAAATTTAATGGCTACACCTAAAAATGCAGCGACTGCAACCGAGCCAAAAGTGAAGGGCAGACTGCAGTGGCGGAGGAGGGAGGTGGAGCGGGAGGAGTCACTCGCCGGTAGTTTCAAGTGCACTTCGGCTAGGCCTGGCTAACTTCCCCTGCCCTTACCCCTTCCCCTTTTTCCCATCGCCACTGCATCTGATTTTCCCGAAAAAAAAAGTACTACATATATCTGTGGAACGGACCGACCCACCCACACGCCCCTACCCCGCCCCTGCCACGCCCCTCGACCCCTTCACGCCTCGTCGCACGCACGGCTCGCCTTTTGTCTACCAAACTGCTGGTAAAAGAGAAGGGGAGCGGGGAAAGGGGTACACTGAAAGGAAATTCATCAACTGCAAAGTAATTGTAATGAGATGAACTTAAATGCACACTCAAACTTCTGCAACTTTGACACTATCTTTATACTTCAACGAGCTGTTATTTGGATATGATAATAGCCATAAAAATACTTCGATAAATTATATAAGATGTAATTCATCACATCAGCTATATTTTATATAATTGAATTTTCTTGCTCCTCTGATTTATCCAGATTTTTCCCAGTGTCGAAATGAAATGTTGGGCTTTTGTGTAAGAGGAACTGTTCTATGTTTGTTGTCTACGCATTTCAATTGGGCGCTTTCTGCATTGTGCCGGCGTGTAATTGAAAACTTAAGCAGAGGCACCCCCCACCCCCTTTCCTTCCTCCAACACCGCTCACTTTATCCACGAAAAGCGCGCAACAAATTTTCCAATCAACAGAGAACGAAACAGGCCCTATGCTACACTATAGACTACAGTATGAACAGTATAAACCCCGCTCCACTTCCTGCGCAACTTCCTTGCAGCATATCCTGTATCGCGCCGGTTGCGCCTCCGAAAATCAGGAGGCCGCTTGTTGCTGTTTGTTCAACAAACGTTTATTAGCCGCGAATACTTTTAATCGCATGCAATTTGTTGATTGCGGCCAGTCGCTGCTGCACTTTCCACGCTTTTCCACCCACCCAGCGAAAAGGCGCACGGAACTAGGTAATTTTCACGTCGTTTTGGCCCGGTGGGCGGGAAAATGTACGGAGGGGATGGTTAGTGAGCAGGTAAACAACGGTGACCGACCCTCGCAGAAGAAGGTGCACAAATTTTTCTGTGTTGCGCGCTTAATTGCAGCTTGTTTGTTGCATGTCGCAAACTTTTACGATGCCCTTACAACTCAAGTGGCTACATTCCACATGAATGACATTTGTTTGGAAACATGCTTTCCCAATTATTTATAAACTGAATATCTATGGATATCAAAACATATTTGTAATGAAGCAAAGATACTAAACATTTTCCACACTCACTTACAAGTTTTTGAAAGGGCATGCAATGCGTGGGGGATATTTTTTCAGCTTGAAAACTTCTGCCTGCTGGGTCTTTAAGCATTTCTGAGGATTGCGTGGTAAAAATTAATTATACCTCGAATCAGGGGCGAACCGCTAAAAGAAAAATGCCGACACAAAGTGAAAAACCTAGCCACGTGTTGAAAGTTGAGGCAAAAAGTTGAGGGAAAGGAGATTTGAATGGACATTTGCTGGGATTTCGAGATGAGCTGTGCTAAATCTCTTGGAATTCATTCTCTCTTTTTTTCTTGTCTTGCTGCCAGACAAACAAACATTAACGGTAATCGAAGAAAAGTGCTCACTTAAGGAGAAACACCTCATAACTCGTTTAGGCCAAGCCAAGAGCGAGCTCTGGGAATGGTCAAAGCTATGCAACAAGTGTCAAGCAGGCCAACAAGCTGGCAATCCAAGCCAGCAATCCAAGCCAGCAATCCAAGCCAATGCAAGCCGGATTGGATCGGGCAAGGTGGCCAGAATCGTCTAGTGCCAATTTTGGACAATCTGCACTAAATTGTCCATTTAAGTGGGGCCGGCTAAACTGACTAACTCGACGTGAGCTGCGCTGCTCCCCTTAGATCAACTGACTGCAATCAATCTGGCTGCATTTACACCTCTGCATTCAGACTGGCAAGCTGGCAAAGCTGGAAGGCTGGTTAGCTGGTTAGCTGGCAAACTGGCGATTTATGAGGCCAAGGCACAATTGCAAGGGCGTTAGCATCGATGCAGAAACATTTCAATCTCCATCTCCATCCACATTCACACTCGCACTCACATTCACACAGACCATGTGTATCTGCGTCTGTTTGGGAGGTGGAAATGACGGCGTTGCGTTGGCTTCATGTTACATTTTCATGTAACTTAATTCTTGCATTAAAATGCATTCATTAACTGTTGCATTTGTTGTTTGCTTTGCTTTGCTTTGCTCTGCGTTGTTTTGTTGCATTTCCAACCGCCGCACAGTCACCGCAAAATGTATCTGCCCGCATTCAACTTTCGATAGAGGGGAAAATATTTCGTTTAGCTGACCTACCGCACACAAAAGAAAATAATAAACATTTCATTTACCACACAAAACTTTCCCCATATGAAATGGAGTAAGCTGCGCCCTTGGCAGTGACGGGAATTCGAAACTCACATTTCCCTCTCACGAAAAATAATGTATTTTAAATATTTATGCAAACTAAAATAATCACAATCTATTCATGTTTCATACAAATTCTTGTGTGACGAAGAAAAACAAAAACAATATAAAAAGTTACAGTTTCATTTTAATCCTAAAAACCAAACATAGTTTAAAACTCAAAATTTCATATCAATTTTGCAAGCGGGTAAATATATGTAAGTAAAAAATAATTCGGAAATTATTGGAATAAAGTATATACATAAAGAAATATACAACTGTTGATCAAAGCAAATGTAATTTTAATTAGTCGAACTTTTATAAACATTTTTGGGGTATTAACAAAACCAAATTATTTTTCTTTCGCATCTGAAAATACATGTTTGTATATGTAAAGCAAGAAATTGAACAAGGTCTGCAAATATTTTTATGAACTTTCGTGTTAAAAGTTTTATATTAGCTAATAAAATTTTTATTAACATTTCGCATTTATTTTTAAAGGCTTAAACAACAGAAACCCTATGTATGTTTTCTCATTCAAGGTTCTTATTAGAAAATCTAGCGGAATTCATAGTTTAGTTTTAGTTTGTTCCTGTCACGATAACAGAGTATTTTGTTTAATATTTGTAGCTTACACGTTAAAACAAACGCTTCTAGATAAAATTGCTTTCGTTTACATTACTCACAAGTTGAGAAGTACGTAAAACTAATATGGGCTTTCTGAATGTACAGAATTCAACAAACTTGACTAGACCATTTTTAGGATTTGTGAAGCCAGCTCATACTCTGCGACTTTTTCGCTGGCAAATGTGACTCAGAAAGCGATCGAGAAGATACTAGGAATTTTGTAGATTGCGCAACGCAATGAGCAGTGAGCAGTGAGCAATGAGAAATTTCATTTGGCAGACCAATTTGTTCTTGTTGGTTCCCCTCTTGCTGCTAAATTGTATTTATTAGTTTTTTGGTTTGATGCGTTTCGTTTCGTTTCGTCTCGGTTTTTCGGCTTCAGTGGGTTTTATGACGGAAGCACTACTCAAGAATCGACTTCAGTTCATTGAAGCCAATTCGAGAGCCGTTTACGGAAGTTTTTGGCGGGGTGGGTCCGAAAATAACCGATTCGCTTCATTGCACATTCCCCATATGCTCCCCGATGTCTTTCGTAAAATGGTACAAAATTGTTAATTGCCCCGGGATGGGATGGGTTCGAAATTCGAATATACCTAGAAGACCCTCGACTAAAGACTGCCTCTGCACTCCACTTTCAGATGAAGTCCAATACGTACGAGCTGCACAACTACGCCGATCTGAATGACATGGCCTCCGTGACGGACTCCAAGGATTCGCGCAAGCGGAAGACGGCCAGTGCCCGTGGCGAGAAGTACTCCCTGCGACAGAAGCGTCAGAAGAGGGGCTCCAACGAGGATGCAGAAGCCACCAGCCTGCCCGACTTTCAACTGGAACTGGATCCCATTGCGGAGCCAGCTAGTAAATCGCGGAAAAATGCACCCACCAAGTCCAAGACGAAAGCACCGCCACTGAGCAAATACAGGCGAAAAACTGCGAATGCCAGGGAGCGTACCAGAATGCGTGAGATCAACACGGCGTTCGAGACCCTGAGGCATTGTGTTCCCGAGGCGATAAAGGGCGAGGATGCGGCCAACACCAACGAGAAGTTGACCAAGATCACCACCCTGCGACTGGCCATGAAGTACATCACCATGCTGACCGATTCGATGCGGGATCCCAGCTATGAGAGCGAATTCATCGGCGAGTGTCTGGAGGAGAGTGCCAATCGGGAGGCGAGAGTGGACCTGGATGCGAGCGAGGAGGCCGAGGTGGAAGTGGAGCTACCCGTGCCCGTGGCAAAGAAACCAGCCAAGACCAAGGGCAGTGGCAAGAAGAGCTCCGCCGCCAGCAAAAGACAGAGCCAAAAGCAGGCCAAGGCAGTGCCCCAGATCCCAGCCATAAGTTCCGGTGAGTCGTGCTACGCCACCTCCTCGATTGGATCGCCCGCCTCCTCCGCCTACGCATCGCTCTCCTCGTCGTCATCGAACAGCCACAGCAGCAGCAGCAGTCCGGGTCTGGAGCTGGACACGCTGGCGGGTTTGAACGGGCTCAGCGCCCTGGACTCCCTGCTGCTGGACGCCTCCGATGGGGATTCCCTCTCCTGCCTGAGTCCCGGCTATGGAAGTCTGCTCACGGGCAGCGGGGAATCGCTGTTGCCCGGCTGCCGAGGTGATCTGCCCATGTCGGGTCTGGAGAAATCGGATGTGGAGCTTAGTTTGCGACTGCTGGACCAGAGTTCCAAGGATTCCTTCGACTTTGCCAGCGATCAGCAGCCATCGGCCTGCATTAGTTCGTTCTCCGCTCTGGATGGCTATCCTTTCGACCTGCTGCACACCGATTTTCCGGATATGTTTCTCACGTGACGGGTATATCTCGCAGCAAGCCTAACACCCTCTCATTTTAAGCCTAATCCTCGTCTTAAGTTAGAGTGCGAGTTTTAGCCCGACTTTCACTATTAGCCATTACATGCGATGCGCCATTAAGGCGGAATTCATTGTGTCATAGCCAGCAGCTTACAGGATATATTCACACATCCTGCGAAGGTAAAAGCTGCTCACCGCCACATCCACACGATAACTCAACTCAACTCAACTCAACTAGTGATCTAAGCATTTTCTTGTGACGCATTTCTCGTTATCCTGTAAATAAAGCACCCAGTGTTGATTCAAGACGCCTCAGCAATCTATTCTATGATGGAACTGGGATTTTTAGAGATATCTATATTATGTAAACACAGTAGACTCTTGGAAAATTATTTTTAATGAAGCGTTTGATATTAGGTATCCTACCTCGTATAAGAGATCCATAAACAGACAACGCAATGTCCATCACATTTAATCCGGAGGAGGACTTTCCGGAGGTGTACAAGGTCTGCAAGCTGTTCAATCCGAGCGTTGACGACCTGGAGAAGATTAGAAACTTCATGGACCGTGAGATCACGATGGGTCTGAGTCGCGATCATCACGACCGCTCGACGGTTCCGTGCCACTTGAGCTATGTGCAGGATTTGCCAACGGGCAGGGAGCGTGGTCAGTTCCTGGCCCTGGAGATGATGCCCACCAACTGCAGGATAATGCTGGTGAAGTTCAGCAGCGAAAACGATATATACACCAGTTCCAAGTGCGTGATAATGCCACACACTGTGGCAGCGGGTCGTGGCACCGAGCTCTTCAACTTTCTGGCCACCAGCATTGCCAATTTCGTGAAGGAGAAAAAGGTGGAAAAGGAAAATCTGCCGCTGGGCATAGCCTTTGCCTTCACCCTCAAGAAGCATGCCTTGGACATGGGCATCCTGGTGTCGTGGACCAAGGAGTTTGGCGCCCAAGGCGCCATTGGCAAGGATGTGGTCCAGCTGCTGCGCGATGCTCTGGCCAAGTTCTCGGACATATCCGTCGAGGTCATGGGCATCATCAATGTGGGAGCCGGTTCCCTGCTGGGTTTGTGCTGGGCTCAGCCGGATACTCGAATGGGTCTGGTCATGGGCAGTATTGCCAATAGCTGCTATGTGGAGAGGGTCGAGAAGTGTGAATTGTACGAGGGCGAGGAGGGTCGAAAGCTAATGATCATTAACTCGGATTGGGCCCATTTCGGGGACACGGGACAGTTGGACTTCATACGCAACGAGTTCGATCGCCAGCTGGACGCCGAGTCCATAAATCCGGGCAGTCGCATCTACGAGAAGTTCAGTGGCGCTCTCTGCATGGGGGAATTGGTGCGCATCATAGTGCTGCGCCTCATGAAATCGGGCTCCATCTTCGCCGAGGACAGGCGCGATTACATAGGCATCCAGTGGAAGTTGGACATGGTGTCGCTGATCGAAATAGTCTCCGATCCCCCGGGCGTCTATACGAAGGCCCAGGAGGTGATGGACAAGTTCCGCATACGGCACTGCAAGGAGCGGGATCTGGCTGCCCTGAAATACATCTGCGATACGGTGACGAATCGAGCTGCCATGCTGGTGGCCAGTGGCGTGTCCTGCCTCATCAACCGCATGCACCTGCCGGAGATCTCGATCGCCGTCGATGGCGGCATCTACCGCCTGCATCCGACCTTCGCCGCCGTGCTGAACAAGTACACCCGGCTGCTGACCGATCCCAAGTACAAGTTCGAGTTCGTCATCACCCAGGACAGCTGCGGCGTGGGAGCGGCCATCATGGCGGGCATGGCACACGCCAACAAGTACAATACGGACGCAAAGTTGTTCACCATGGATTACTAGAGTGCTTGAATAAATTGTTATTATGTATCGAGTTAAATCTTTGCCTAATTACAATGAGCAAAGCAGCGCTTGAGTTTACATTGTAGCCCTGAAATGCAGTCATGAAAAGGACGTCTAGACTTTTCACTCATTCTCTATTTGGCCCCGTACTGAAAATTTTGTTTCGTGAAGGAAAAATGCCGAGCCTGGTGAACACGGAAATTGAGGCCGCGGTCAAGGGCTTCCTCATCGACCAGGAGAAGATGACCGAGGTGGTGGAGCGCATGACCAAGGAGATCAAGATGGGCCTGGCCAAGGACACGCATTCGCGGGCGGTGATCAAGTGCTTCGTCAGCCATGTGCAGGATCTTCCCACTGGCAAGGAGCGTGGCAAGTATTTGGCACTCGATCTGGGTGGCTCCACTTTCAGGGTGCTGCTCGTGAACCTGCTAAGCGAATCGGACGTGGAGATTGTCTCGAAGAGTTTCAATTTTCCCGTAACACTGATGTCCGGATCTGGAAAGGCGCTATTCGACTTCCTGGCCGAATGCCTGTCGGAGTTTTGCCACTACCATGGCCTGGAGAACGAGTCACTGCCGCTGGGCTTCACCTTCTCGTTTCCGGTCCAGCAGCAGGGACTCTCCAAGGGCATCCTAGTGGCCTGGACCAAAGGATTCAGCTGCGAAGGCGTGGTGGGCAAGAATGTGGTAACTCTGCTCCAGGAGGCCATCGATCGCAGGGGCGACATGAAGGTGAACACAGTGGCCATTCTCAACGATACGGTGGGCACCCTGATGTCCTGCGCCTACTACCATCCCAACTGCCGCATAGGACTGATCGTGGGCACCGGCAGCAATGCGTGCTATGTGGAGAAGACCGTGAATGCCGAATGCTTCGAGGGATATCAGACCAGTCCCAAGCCTTCGATGATCATTAACTGCGAGTGGGGCGCGTTCGGGGACAATGGTGTCCTGGAGTTCGTTCGCACCACCTACGACAAGATCGTCGACAAGGTGACACCCAATCCCGGCAAGCAGACGTTCGAAAAGTGCATCTCGGGCATGTATATGGGTGAGCTGGTGCGCTTGGTCGTCATGGACATGGTAGCCAGGGACCTTATGTTCCACGGCACCACTTCCGAAAGGATGCAGGAGCGCTGGAGCTTCAAGTCCTCCTATATTTCCGACATTGAAAGCGATGCACCAGGAGAGTATCGCAGCTGCAACAAGGTCCTCAGCGAACTGGGCATCGTGGGCTGCCAGGAACCGGACAAGGAGGCACTGCGTTTCATCTGCGAGGCGGTGTCCTCCAGGTCGGCCAAGTTGTGTGCCTGCGGCCTGGTCACGATCATCAACAAGATGAACATCAACGAGGTGGTCATCGGCATCGACGGCAGCGTGTATCGCTTCCATCCCAAGTACCACGATATGCTGCAGTTTCACATGAAGAAGCTCCTCAAGCCGGGCGTCAAGTTCGAACTGGTTGTCTCCGAGGACGGATCCGGCAGGGGAGCCGCTCTGGTGGCGGCCACAGCTGTTCAGGGCAAGGCCAAGCTCTAAATTCAAAGTTTTTCTGCTGCAATACATTGGAAGCGTTGCCTAAATTAATATACAAGTCCTTAAAATTATAGTAAAAGAGATAAAAATAAATTGTTTAAGATCCACTCCTTGAATTTGCACAACGTTCTTAATCTTAACTTAAAATCCTAAAATTCTAATCAGAAATGCGATTTAAATTTTGGCGCCGAAGACATAACATTTTTCTACCTCAGTGGCAACGCCAGGCATCGATAACCAATAATTTTATACATATGCAGTATTTTTTTTAGAACATTTATCAAACGAATGCAGCTGGCGCAAGATCTGGTAACACTGGCCTGGTCTAAGGCACAATTCGCGGTCTGGTAACACTTGGCGTTTGCAAACATTTATCTGTCGACCAATTTAAGGAATTTAAGGCAATTAGGGGATTCCTGCGAGCTTAACCAGGCCAACTGAGGTTACACCAAGCCAAGGCAAACAGGTGGGTCACCCAGCAGGCCTTGCCCCACCGACCAGTCGGGCAAAACAGCCCCAATTCGGGGGCTGCTGGAAAAGGCAAGGCCAGCTGTCCATTTGGGATTGGGACACTCCACTGGGCGCATCAAGATGATTGCCCTAAACCAAATGCATCGGGCGCTGCAGAGCGAGGCCATTAATGCCATTATCCGCCTTTTCAGCGACAAGATGTCCCAAGGCGGCGGCGCTACTCCAGCGGGCGGCAATCCCACAGCGCTCCAGGCGACCGGAGGGGGCGTGGTCTTCAGCAAGGTCTTCATCCAGCGCGACTACAGCGAAGGAACCTCCGTCAAGTTCCACACACGGCTGCCCGCCGAACTGGAGGGCATGGTGACTATCATATCCGCTATCTGTGTGATTATTAATCTAAGCATATAAATGTATTGCATATCCGTGCAGATTGAACGACACGTCTTCGAGGCCACCATCAACAGGCTAAACGAGTTCTACGCCGAGGCGGAGGAAGGATCCTGCGGCACCTACTGCGAGGGCTGCATTGGCTGCATCACGGCCTACTTGATCTACATGTGCTCCGAGACGCACTACGAAAAGGTGCGTCATTTGGGCTTGGATTACACACATGTGGGTCAAAGCAATAGAACCGAAGATAGCCAGCTTGTGTAGTCGAGTTCCACTTTGAAAAAAGGGATTTGGGGTCAAGAATTATTTGCTGATTCACTGAAGATATCAAGCATTTAGTAAATGCCTTTGTTTTTAAGCTTTTCATATCATTCAAGGTATAAAGGTCGCTGTTTATGAAGCTTCCTTTGTCATTAATGACTACTTTTGGAGAACTTGATAAATCAATTGATATCAGCAATGAACTTGCCTTATATTAATCTTTTATACGATTATCCGTCCAGCTCTATTACCTCATGACTATCAACATGCAACTATCACCCCCTAACTAATGCTATTCCACCCCCACAGACCCTTCGCAAGATATCCAAATTTGTGGCTTCCCAAAACGAACGCATTTACAACGCCAAGGGCCTGCAGCTGATCGATCCGACTTATCGGGGACTTCGCGTCATAGAGATTACGATATTCGATCGTCCGGGGCGAACGTGACTTCCGCTTTCCCATTCAGCCAACGAGTTTTTCATGTGAGACCAACCAGCCACAGTCGCATCAACAGGAACAACATGAAGGAGGTGGAAGAGGAGGAGAGTCCGTTTCAGCAATTATCAAGCAAAAGTCAGCGCCAGCGAGTGCGTTTCCAAAAAATAAATCAATACAAAGCTGTGGAAGCAGCTAAAGCTTTATAACCTATAACCATATGTGTGAGTATCTCTGAAATTCCTGCCTCAGTTGCAAACTTATAATAACATCCTTTCAGCTTGGCAAAGCAGCGGCCGGAGCGGAATTTGGGGCATGCGACTTAGTCACGGGTGTGCTGGGAGAGGTGCCTCCGCTGCAGCCACATACTGTATGCTAGATTAGCCGTTAATGATTAGCCAAGGCAGTGTGCGGCCAGTTAGTTAGTATTTATGCAATAGCAGGCATAGTCATGTAAGTGAAAAGCTACCGAAACTGCATTTTGAGCCGAAGCAAGCATCAACATATACACACATTCGCATATGTTACAATTGTTTTTTATTTAATTATTGGACCGAAAGGCCAGCGAGAATTGATTGTTTTGTAATTGAAAAATATATAGAATTGTATACATCATGTTTGTAGTAGTTACCAACAATTCGATTGTGGAAAATTGTAATTTTCACGGCATTAACATTTACATAAATACACACATAGTTCAAGCTTAATACGACGCATGCATACGCATAACTTTTTCTATACAATACTTACCGATTTCGAAACAGCGCCAAATGAACTTACACCTAAACAAGTGGAGAATTGTTCGATTTTAAGCATAAATCAGCAACATTGATTAACATAGTTATATATCTTATAAGAAAAATATATATTGCCGTCATTTAAACGCGCCTACAACTGTTTTCCTCCGGCGGGTAAACATCATCACAAGGGAAGCAAACAAGAGGAGCAGAATGTGTTGTGCCAAATTTGTTTTGCAGATTTTCAATTGTGTTGCTCTATTTGCTTATCATCTGCGAATATTTGCTCTTGCCTGGCTTAGAAAACTTTCGGATATAAAAAGGTCTCCGAATGTCTGTGCTATACATTCACAATTGTTTCCAAGCACAACTATGAAGCTAACCACCTATCTATTGGCACTGGTCCTGTTCGCCGGATTCTTCCTGCTGCAGCCTTCCTCCGCCCAGACGAACTCCACCACATCCACCAACACCACGACCACGGAGGCAACCACTTCGACGACCTCGACCACAGCCAAGACCGTTCATAGGAAACACTTCACGATCCACAATGTTCAATATAAAACTGTGCGCAGGATTCGAGTTAGCAAGAAAAAGTCTGGTTAATCAGATGCTCAGCTTACGAAACTATTGGCAATGAAAAATATACCTGAAACCTAAATACATTTTTAATTATTTCTATATATAGATAGACTTGTCTTTCTTTTCATAAGTTTGTATCTCTATTAAGCATTTGGTTTACTTTTCAAGCGTCTGTTTGCCAAGTTCATGGCCAAGTTCTTTGGGTTTTTTGCTGCCAAAGCATACTTTTGACTGCTACGGGTTTGCATATGTATTTAAGTTAGTACTTAAAATGGTACTTAGAAATAATTATATATTCCAAATATAGCAATAGTCAAAATCTACTTTCAAAATCCAGGTTTAGTATCTGTGATTAAGATACAATATCTGCAATGCGCAGAATAAAAAATCTTGAATAGTTGTTGTACCAGATTTCCAGATTTGAAGTGAGGAAACATGTCAGTTTATTTCAGCAAGAAGCCTAATAATATACAACATTTCTACAATAGGCTACTTGTATAGTTCTCTATATAGGTTTATATAGCAATTTTAAAGCAACAAAAGTTATCCGGTCTTTTCTCTCTATTAGATGACTACACCAGCTCACATCTGCGGACTTTCACTTTCACTATCCTTCGACGCACCGAAAACCGAAAAAGTATAACATCAAATCATAAGTTCTTGTCCAGGTTCCGTCGTTCAACATTCCTCCACTTCATGGGCTTACTTGCCCGCATCGTTCATGTTCTTGGGCAGACTCAACAAGGAGTTGATGAGCTCCGAGTTGCGCTTCCTGATGGGCATGGTTGCGCCCAAGGAGTTCTCGAGGATCAGCGGATAGCGACAGAGCGTGGCCACTTGCCCGGGACTGAACTGTCCCACGCCCACACCCACGTTGTTGAACCAGTCGAGCAGATCCCGGTTGTACTCCTTGCGCACATAGCGCTCCTCATCCGGCATGGCCATGGCTGCGCAGGATCCCCACTGGCAGCAGATGGCCAGGAGCACGAGGGCGGCGAGGTACGTGTAGCGTGCCATTAGTCCGAGTAGTTGGAAGGTTGGATGCCAGGAGCAGGAACTGGAACTGGAGCACACGGGACACCTGCAGCAGGAGACTTGCGAATGAACGTCCGTTGGCATATCCCGCACTTATATAGCAACCTCAACTGGATGAACTGGATAACCGCTGCGGGAGACCGCCCGACCACGCAACCCAAGAGCGTCAGTACCTCGGCATCGGTGTCATCCGCAGGACCAATACATGTCATCCGCAGTCCGCCGTTCGCGGTGGTCCTTCAAACCAGGCAAATAAGGAGTCAAGTTGGATCCACGCAAATATTTGGTTATGCAGTGTTTTATGTGCCAACATGCAGGGATGGCATCCAATCCCATTTGAGTAAGGCGGTATTTGCTCGGGAAGGGAGCGGGGAACTGGCGACACTAGGTGGCACTCGGAAAAAGGGAGTAACCAATTTAGGCAACTCATTGCATTTCCTTAAACTTACTTAATGAAATACTCGCTATTTCTAAATTTAGAGTTTTACAGAGGATATTATTCCACCTAATTTGCATCTTTTAGAGTTGGATATATGAAACATAAGAGCTTAGAAAAAATGTGTACTTAATATTTCGCTGTACCTTATTCTCTCAGTGCAATGTGTGATTAATTTTAGAAGAAAGGTCGTAAAAATTCCAGTCAGTGCGAAATATATAACTTAATATCTAGTGCCGGCAGTTGGCCCGTTCTGCAAAAATTCCAGCTTGTTCCTTTGTTTGATCACCAAACTGTGTAAATATGGCCAAAAAGAAAAATGTTGCGCAGACGTAATTGGCGAGAGCATAATGCCAATATTTGCTGAGAAATTTCGCCAATTGTCTTGGCCACATATAAAACCGCCAGCCTCCCAAATGGCATTCATCCAAGCAAGAGCAACAGCATCAGGCAGCAACAGCATGAAGGCAGGACAACTGGCACTCCGAATCCTGGCGATTAGCCTGTGCATTTGGCTAACCAGCGCCACGACCACCACCTCGACGACCACCACCACCACCGACGCCACCACCACCACCACGACGACGACGGATGCCACCACAACCACTACCACCACCACGGCCTCCTCCTCATCCTCCTCCTCGAAGGTGCATCGCAAGCGGTTCAGGATCAAGAATTTGCACTTCTCCAATAGCCGCAAGGTGCGTGTCTACCGCAACGGGAACTCCAGTTCCAGCTCCAGCTCCAGGAAGCGCTCCGGCAGGCGGGTCAGCTCGCGCCGGATCAACAGGCTGCTTCGTCGCCGCAATCAGGGATAAGTTCCAAATCCGCAACAAATCATATCAGTTCGCGCAATAAAAGCTACACTCCAAAACAACTAAATATTTTAAACAAAAATAATTATGTAAGTGAATTGAAAGGTAAGTAGTAGAACATTCCTTATAGAACACGATGTGATCTCTTGGCTTGCAGTAGCGTAATGTACGCTGAATTACTTTACTCCTTATAGGCAGTTGCACATGGCGTATGAGTGATATACGCTGCATTACTTTCTTTACTCCCAAGACTTCTTTGTGCCAGTCAACAGGTTGCCGCCTAGCCTGGCTGTGCCCAGTCAGAGCACGCAGCTCATCCTTTACCTACGCCTGTTCAATGACTTCACGTGCGGCCAAAACATTGACCCAACTCTGCGCACCTTTGGGCAAACATCCCATAGATACGAGTATATACAATATCTCGGTGGGGTGGTTTTACGATGACTATAACTTTCCATGCAGCTACATTACCAGCAGTTTGATGGCCAAGGCTCGGCGTCGTTCCCTCCAGCGATTTGTTTGCACTGCATTTGTGGGGCCAGACCCAAAATCCGGTGGGTGGAAGGCGGACTCCTCGTTTATCGTCCACCGTTTGCTGTCTTAAAAGTCAGCTGAAGCATTTAATGGTCGTGTGACTGCGAGGCACATAAGTGAAACACGCATGGGTTCGATTTCGGTGGGGGAGTCATTTCCAGGAGCGTTTTGGTCAGGGGAATTGGAATTCATACATTACTAATATTTCATAAAATATTAAAAGTTAAAATCAAAAGAGTAAATTATGCATAAAAATAACTTATTAGCTCATACCTTATTAGCTCTTCTTTGTTGATCAGGAATCCCTGCCCTTACTCCTCGGTCTGCAGTTCGTCCCTGGACAAGCCGAAGATGATTCGTCCTGAACGCACACACAGGACATCGGGACTGGGTTCCCCCACCAGCGGCCATTCACCAATTACGCGCCATTCGCGGCGGTGTCCTTAATTTCTTAAAAAGCGTTTAAACATCTAATGAAAGCATTTGGGGCCCCGCGATTTCTGCTGTCAGTTGCGTTTGCCATTTCGCCGTGTGCGGTTCGCTTTTCCTTGGTCCTTAGTCCTTGGTCCTCAGTTCTTTGTCCTTGATCCTGATTGTCGAGCTGCGGGAAGCGAGCAGCAGAGGATTATGTCATTGCAGCCATGGCCAAGATAATCTCGACGATCAAGGCCATCCTCACGAGGATCATCTTCAGTGCGCACAGCCTGCTGGCCATTTGGCAGGTGGTGGCCCTCAAGAGTGATATCATATACTGGGCACTATGTGGACCACTCCTGTTGCTGCTCCTCGAGGGCATCTTCACCATCATGATCAAAAAGACGCAGGAGTGGCGCTGGTAAGCATGAATCCCAGGGATTCTGGTTACTCCAGGATACTCTGATTGAACTCCGAACTCGAAGTGTAAACAACAATCAGTTGATGTTGACGTCATGCCGCGGGCTTTGATTTTCAATTAAAAGTGAAATCATGTGTTTAGTGTGTGCCTCACCTGACCAACCACCTCCATAAAAACCACCAGCTCTGCGGCCGCACCCCCACACTCAGAAAAAAGTACCCCCCCATTCCCAAACATCACAACGTAGTTTACAAAGGATGCGAAATGGTTATTGAGTTGAATTGAGTTTGGAAAATGGCCTTACTATGAAATCCAAACTATGGAAATTTGCTAGGCAATTTTGTAGAAATTCTCTGAGCACTTTTATTTCAAGTGTAAGTTGTTGTCCCAGTAAAAACTTTAATGGAATTTCGCGAGGGAAGAAGCAGGCGTCGTCTTTTGATTCTTGTTTACCTTTCGTCGCCTCACTCAGACTTGTTGTTTGTTTTGGGGGTGTCATTGGTGTCCTTCGTGTCCGTCCGCAGGTTCTGCCCCTCGGTGTTCCTCTACCTGAGCAGCATTGTGCCGGCGATATGGCTCCTGGAGCTGGACAAGGTGGCCCGGCGGGTGGGCAACATGACCGCGATCAACTCGACGGTGTACAGTCCGAGCAACTTCAGCATTCCCGTGGGCAACACCACCATCTTCATCAGCACCACCAACAGCAGTGGCGTGCCGCCGGTGGCCACACTGCTGGGCCAGGCCGGGGTCACCCTCTCGGTGACCCCGGACACCTGGACAACCCTCATCGAGCAGTTCCTCATGCTCATCCTGATCGTGGGTCGCTGGCTGCTGCCCAAGGGCGATCTAACCAGGGATCAGCTCAGCCAACTGCTTCTGGTCTACATTGGCACGGCGGCGGACATCATTGAGTTCTTCGACTCCTACAAGGACGACTCCATTGCCAAGATTGGATTTCTGGTCTTCTTGACACTGGGCATTTGGTCCTGGAGCCTCATGCAGTTCACCATCGTGCTGTCCGCCACGCGAGGACGACGACCACGTGGCAGTGGATCGCATCACAAGGAGGAGTGAGTTTATTTCATAATTATTTACAAAATTAAATCTATGTGAATCTCTATTCTGTAGACATACAGACTGTTGCCAAAACTGCTGCTGTGGCATTGACGTGTGGGGCATCGTACTCAACGTGATCCTGCAGGATGCCCCCTTCCTCACCTTTCGCCTGCTGATCATCTTCCAGTACAAAATCATTAACTACATGAACGTCTTCTTCACATGTACGTCCTAATAATACATACATCTGTGAGCAACTTTAACATTTAAATGATTTTAGGCAAAAACTCGCTGGTGATCATCCTGCAGCTTTATCGGCTTTATGTGGTCAATGCCGAGTTCTGGAAGAATCGGCGTGAAAGTCGAATGGCCAAGGCGCGCCAGTTCCAATCCCGTAGGAAAGTGCAAGATGCCGATCAGAATAGCATTTACATGATATCCAACGAGCGGGGTGGTGATGTCAAAAAGAAGATCAAGAGGTGAGTGTTTGCTGGTTGAAATACTTGAAATAAACTGTATGAATTATTCATAGAGCAAAGGACAAGGACTATGCCGAGCAGGAGGCGGTGTACAGCAAAAAGAAGAAGGACAAGAAGGACAAGTGCGTCTTGAGCATAACTATATTAAAAATAGAAACTTCTGATTAACCCACTGATTGCAGGAAGAAGCGCAAGCGCAAGGACACTGGCTACTCCACGGCCAGCTCGCAAAATCTGTACTCCACGAAGGCGAGTGGCACGGACAAGGAGTCCCGTCGCAAGGACAAGAAGGCCAAGAAGTCGAAGCGCACCTGCAGCAGTTCGCCGAGTGACTGCGACTTGGCCAAAAAGCAGAAGCGCAAGAACGCGGATAAAAACGATAAGAAGTAGGTAATATCTCGGGACTTAGCTGCTTATCCTTTGACTTATTATTATTGCCCCATCTCGCGCAGGAAATCGCGCAAAATTGAGGCAGTTGTGGAGGAGTCGAGCAGCTCGAGCAGCAGCAGTTCCGACTCCAGCAACTCCACGCTGCCCAGCTACGAGGTTATCGACGAGAAGAAGGCCAGGCGCCGGAAGCACCGCGGTAGTAGTAGCGACACCAGTTCTGGGGACAGCAGCTCCTCCAGCTCCTCCTCCTCCAGCTCGGACTCGTCGTGAATGAGGCACTTTTTTGCAACTAACGCCAGACGTTAGGGAATCGGTTTTTTTTGCCCAGTCACTTGGCCACATTCAAGTGACTGCTGAGCCCCTCTGCCTTTGGGGGAGCTCAGATTTGTATGGCCCCAATGGGCGGGTCTAAAATTTGATCACAAACACACCGAGCGTTAATCATGAAAATAACACAAGCCGGCGGTTTTACCTTTGAAAATTGTGAGGTACAAGGAAAAACTGCAGTGAGTAAAATTTAAGATGTAGGATGCATTAAATACGAGTATCCCTTAAATATTTTATATGGATTAAATTTGGATGTAAAGGCTGTTTCAGGCTTCCATATAACTTAGCATTTGCTATTTTCTTGATTGGCGCTCGATATAATTTGATATATTTGTATAAACCACACTATGGCATATTTGAATGGATAATAAATTCGCGGGCTCCAGCGCAATAAGTTGGCAGCCCCGTCTCGATTAAATTGGAGCTCTCTTAAGTGTACTTTAATTTCTCTTTACACTTTCTCTGCGCCTCATGGAAAGCTTAGCAACGCGAACAGCTGCTAAACTTTTGTTGACACACAGATAGCTTTGATATTTTCTGTGTGCGTATGTGTGTGTGCTATTGTGGGTGGGGGGGTTTGGGGGCTGGAAGGGCTTAAGTTGGAGATTTTTCGAGAGCGTGTATTTTTGTAATAGCGCAATAGTTGCTGCCGAGCGTCCAAGCGCTGCGGACGCGATTTTCGCTTCGCTCCTCTCGGATTCGCTACGCTTTTTGAAAACAACTCGCGTAACGCCAAGAGCTTTGTTGTTGTCGAGTGTGTAAGTTCAAGAGTGTGTATGTTAGTGAGTGTGTGTGTGTGTGCGAGCATGCTTTGTCGGATTCATCGCATATATATACTTGATATATAGACGCACGATAAATGCCTATTAAGAAGAGTTCCGCGAACAGAACTCTTGAATATATCTGCAAGTGCTGTCCCTCAGTGTGCCCATCAATAAATCACACCAGCTACATATGTATATATATGGCATATATCCCTGCAAAACAACAACCACAAACCCTATTAACTATTAAGCAGACAAACAAAAAACAGTTGCCAAGCCGATTAAAATTGAAACGCTCTTAATGTAGCAGGTGTGAATTTTCTGTCTTTTTTTTTTGCGCTGTGAATAATTCAATTTATACTCGTTACGCGGCTGACAAACCTTTGGCAAATGGACTCATCACAGATACAGTGCGAATTCCCCCGACAAATTGGCTCGCCGCCCCACACACGAACTATATATGGCATATATAGACATATCTATATATTTATATATATATATATGTATATTAGGGGAGTGAACTGGACTGGATAGTCAGAAACTCAAAACACGTTCGCGGCCTTAAAGTTCGGACATTATAGCTCCTTTACCGATTCTTTTCGTTTTCGTTTTCATTTTCGTTTCATTACCTTTTATCTGAGCACGCGTGCTGAAGGTTAAGGCTTCCGCGGCTTGGAGTTACAACTCCCTCAGCACGCCTATCCCCCCATCCCCCCTTGGCGCCATGGGACCCCACCCACACCACACGTGTTGTTTTGTTTTTAAGCCACCTTAGCCATCCACATACATATGTATGTACAAATACAAAGCAGCTTTTGGCCGAGAGTAATCCCGCTCATTTGGGAAAATGCTGCGGCTCTCTGCTCTCACTTGCCGGTTTTCCACTGAGAGACTGAGTGTGAGCAGCCGCGAGAAAAGCAGCGGAGCGAGAAGCTCTCTTACAGAGAGAGAAACGAGGAAAACTCAAGCTTATTTGCATACGGAAGAATCTCATTAAAGAAGTTGTTTATCAAACGTTTTGTGTTGTTTAAGTGACTATCTAAGTACTTGTAAAGATAAAGTAAATCGTTTAGACCCACATTTTACTAGGTAGCATATGATCCTAAAGCTATGATCTATGAAGCATAATAAAAGATACAAAAATTGTGTGTATTACAGAAACTATTTCTGTCGCACCTGTTCGAAATTTCCTTTCCTCAATTAATTATAAGACCAACGCTGTGCTTTATTCGATAACATATGTACATATATACATTTCGTTGCCATGCCACAAGAAACTAGTTCCAAAAGTAAAAAAATCATATGAAGAGCGAGATATTTTCCATATATTTCCCCCGTGTAATGAATTATGCTTCAGTCCGTTTGCCTTTCATGTGTTCGACCAAAGTCCACAGCTAGTTGCCAAGGCTCAATCAAACCAGTCCAATGCAGGATGGCAATTAATATCTGGCGCGTTCTATCGGTCATTGGGGTAAACATACTAATTAGCAGAGAGAATGGCCTGTCGAAGTCACACAAATCCAAGCCAGTAGCCACCCACTCAAGGTCGTTCGGGGTCAAGGCTGCCGGCGGTACAGTTCCTCATCGTCATCAGCATCACCTGACAGAACATTTTCAGTATGGCCTGTATGGTCTGTATGGCCTGATCCATGCTCTGCAGACAGAGATATACATAATCTAAATGAATTGCCGCCACTGGCTTTGCATAACTCGTTTTCGAGCTGGTTGTCAAACAACTGGTATGGAAATAATACAAATGTATTTCCAAATGTGAAAATGATGTGCATACTGAGCTGCCGTCGAATGCCTTTGTTTGAGTGGGCGGGAAATGATTATCATTTCAGTTGTTTACCAAATCAAGTAGACACTCTGATTAGTTATTACAAACAAAAAGCTGGATAATGAAAGTGCGTGATAAGGAGCATTTAACGAATTTATTTCAGCTTCTTATCGCAGCAGGAATTATTCATTTAACTCATGAATGCATAAATATATTTCACTCTTGCGGAAGACAGCAGGATAAACAGCTGCCGATTTCCCATTGTCTTCTGACCCAGTTAAGAAACGGCCTTCCGCAGTTCATTGCTTATCTGCCAGTGACCCACAAATGGGTAAGAAATTAATTATCGCATGATGCTGCTGTATTCATGAATTCTCGCTAGCGACTTTTGTTTTTTTTTGAGGGGCGACAGCTGTTTTTCAGCCAATTTATTGAGCTTTCAGCTTTGACGGTTTATTGCCCAAGTTGAAATCCAAGTGCATATCTTATCGCTGTGAATAATTCTTGAACCTGAAAAATGTCTCTCCGATTAACCTGGCAAATCAATTGTGGAGGGGCTAATTTCACGGATGAAAGGCAGATAGTTATCCATGCCTTAATGTGCGTATTAAAATGGATCGTTGCGAAACGACCTTATGTCATCGTAAACCAATTCAATGGTGTGTATTGTGTTTGTTCCAGTTTATTGCACACTTTACACAATAATGGATGAGACACACAGGTGTATTACTGGACCAGTCGAGCATGCAATCTCAGTCACCAAATTCGCCCCTTCACGTGGCTGCCACATGCGACAAATTAATTAGCATGCCGAACGCCTTGCGTGTGTAATGCTGGACTGCCTACCCCCCGCCCAGCAACATTGGCCCCCGGCCATTGCAGCCGATTATTATGCATAATAACAGCCAATTTGCAGCTGACAAATGTGCACACGTTTACCAGCTTGTTGGGCAGCAATTATGCATCATACTCCGCACATCCAAACAATAATAAACGATTATCGCAAATTTTGGTATCGCATTACAAAACCTTTTGCCTTTTGTTGACCACCTCGGCAACCGTGTGCATCGAGTTTCGATAGAGTGCAACAAACAAAAGGCACTGCGACTGCATTTGCTGCACCGCAACAAGATAAAACCGGCTTGCCAAAGTCCACGCGGCGAATGAGTAACAAACTCAGCAGCCAGAGTTCGCATCAAGCATACGCCCCGTTGGCGAATTCAGCGATCGAGAGAAGAGCGGCTCGGCGCACAAGCATGACCACTGCTCTAGAGAAGCACATATATTGCACAATAGCATTTGCAATTCTTATCGATTGCCATTAGATAAGAAGTCTGTTTCTTCGCCGCCACGCGAAGCAAATTTTACATATTTACGCCGCTTTCTGCGCCTCAAAAATGCAGAGCTTACTAAGAATGAGAAAAGAATCTCTCTTCAATGGACAATTTCCTTATTTTTCAATGAGTAGATAGAAGAGAAGAGCGCATTTAAAATGCATTTAACATATTGATTTTGAATTATCAGGGCCAAAATATCTGGTGCCGTGCACTGCATACTAAACAGATACTATACGTACACATAAAGTAGTGCACCTCAATGGCTCGTATATAACAAAAGGCGAGCACTTGATTGAGTTTATCTGGGCATTAGCATTTTATAGGCACCATAAAGCATACTAAGTGTGTGTCTGTCAAAAGAGTTCGCAACCCCCTCAATTGGAAACGGCGAAATAAATAAATTCGCATAAGATAAGAGCGCCTACTGGCCCCTTGCACCATCTGGTCGTTCTAATTAATTAAGGAAATTTCCATAAAACCAATTTGGCTGGCTAATCCAGAGGACGTTAGATATCACTCCACCTGGCATTTAGATAAGAAAACTTTCATGCTCTTCAATTTGTTTGCGGGAAACCAAGTAATTTCAGTGAAACTCAGTCGCACTTAATGAAACAATGGACGATAAGGAACGATGTGTGCCAAATGAATTGAACTTTTTGCCATCTCCAATTTGTCGAAAGGCAGACAATTGGCCGTTGCTGGTCGGCCGGCCACTTCAGGCCAAAGTATTTGCCTCAATTTCACTATTGCAAGTGCCGAGCACTTTAGGGGCGGGCATAACCGCAAGACAGCCCGAGCCGCGCCATTTCGAGTCGTCAAGGTGCCGTTCCAGTCGGTCTGAGATTTCCACGGCGAGCGGTTTACATTTCTCCGTTCTGCGATCTGCGTTTTGCGATCTGTTATCTCCTATCAAGCAGCAAGTGTAAGTTGAGTGGGTTGTGCGGTTGTCATTGTACGAGCCACATAACTGGCATTCCAACTGGTTGATTTTCGTAGTAGATTTTCCCCCTTTTCGCTTTTATTTTCGTTGCCATATTGCATGACGTACAGTAAACCACCCAGTGGTCGGTGTTTTCTTATATGTATATATAACTCGTTGTGTCAGGCGCATGCAACATAGCATACTGCGGCATTTTCCCTCTATAAATAGCAGCCGAACAGAAAATGCGATGAGAATTTGTGCCTTGTTGAGAACCCTGCTCTTCACACCGCGACCCTCAACTTGAACCTTTGGTGGCCCGTCGTACCCTAGGGGCACGACACGATGTCATTATGCGGCACAACAATATATATCTGACATTTGTTGCTTTCGCATCTAATTGGATTGCAACGGCAGTGGAGCTTTCGGTATAAGTACCTTTGTGTTTGCGGCTGACAGGAACCTTTTGTAAGCTAAATTAAACAGAGCCCTGATGTTTTTGTGGTCAAAAAGCTATAAACCACTGAAATTAGGAATCTGCCTTAAAGGGGGCTTTTCAAATTAAAGGTGTAACTTGCGTATAAGCTAAATCTTTATAAATTCTATTTGAAAATTCTGTTCTGTGGTGAAACAGAGTAACATTTTCTTTAAATTGCACTTTTTTTGTCTTAAATATTTTTTATAAAAGGATTCGAGTTTTTCGTGCAATCTGCAGTTGTCCTTCGTGCAACTATTATTACACCAAGCCCACGCGTCGTATAAGTAATTTCCCGCAGAGCAGCGTCAAGTGAATGAGTTATTTTTAGCCAGGTTTTTTTCCTTGAAGTGCGGCAAGTGGAGAGCAGGAAACCGAGGGAGGAACTGCACTTGACCGGATTGTTTTTAGCCCAGTGACCAGCATTGGCATTGATATATGGCGGGCAGGGGTCTTCGTACGAGTTCCACTAGTGGATAGGCAATGATTAACAGTGAATTCAACGATTTAAATGAAATTGCAGATAGCCCTGCCAGCAACATGTTGGATGCGAATTAATTGGCCCACAGCCAGTCCATCGAAAACACGGAAAGTGCAATACTCGAGCAGAAAGTTGGGAAATGTTTGTTAGCAGTTCTGAGCCTGCTCAAGAATCATTTGCCTGCAATGGCAATCACCAAGTGGCAAGCGATGGCGCAGAAATCAAGAACGTGAAGAACAATAATCGAAGCGAAAACCGAAGCCCCCATTTCGAGGGTGGAGAAGAAGACAATAGCTCACCGCTGCAGGAAATCGATGAGCATTACGTCTGCGACATTGCCATGATGCGAATCGGTGGGGAGGAGAGCCTTCCGGTGACACACAATGAGCCGGTGGATGAGTCACCAACGCTGGCCCACAATGAAAGTACAAACAATGAGAATGAGGTGGAGATCGATCGCCAGGAGGAGGAGCAGGCGGTCAGCGATCTGGTGCGATCGAGCAGTGCCGGTGCCCTTATGGAGGCGTAAGTTACAGAGAAATACTATTAATATTATTTTTGATATAAACAAAATTCCCTGCAGAGACAGCCAAAACGGCGGCAGCATGCGAGTGGTCTTCGGCATCCTGGTGCGACTAGTTCTTCCACTGGCCAATGGAGTTGCCAGGGGCATCAAGGGCATACGCGATGTTCGAGTGCTGAGGGTGCTCCAGAATCTGGCCTCCAGCCGACAGGCGCTCACCAATCTGGTGGCCTTTGCCGCCAACACTATATCATTGAATCTGTCTTCGGTTCAGGGTGAGTTCCATTAATTTATTAACAGAAAAAGTAAGGCAAAGTTCGGTGAACTACACGAAATTTCCCTTTATACACATGTAACCTTAATTGCTCTTTGTGTATGCACATCTTAATGTTTTTCACATTATTTCTTATGTGTATTTACCAAGTTATAAAGAGGATTATATATATTTTTATTGACTAATTGAGTAAATATTTTTTCATTATCTTATCTCCGCCAGTTTCCAATCGCATGGGGCCCCTGCTGAAGCTCCTGAAAATGCGCAAATCACAGGACGGCCTTGAGAGTCTTCCCGACACATTGAGTGCGCCCCCAACTCCCTGCACCCCCTGTCCAACCAGCAATCCGATGCAGGGTCCGCCCTTTTACACCGCTCGCTCGGACGCCCCTAGCTGTTGTACCATTAACATCCTGGCCGAGCCGCCACCGGGTCAACCGATCCGAGCAGATATCGTGCTCATCCATGGTCTGCATGGATCCTTGGTGAACACGTGGAAACAAGGACTCTGGCAGAACGATCGCCAGCCGGTGGAGTTCGAAAGGCCACCACGTCCGCCAGTACGTCCACCAAAAAGACCTCGTCACTCCCGCAGTGCGGCAATTCATCCGGCTCCGCGGGAGAAGAGGGCAAAGTTCGCTTCCCTCAACCGATGTATGGACACCCCAGACGATTCTCCGGTGCGGCAAAGGACGCGGCTCCAGAGATCCATGCCAGTGCAGCCGCAAGACTTCCAGATCAATGCTTCCGATAGCGATGATAGCGAGTAAGTTCATGGAAACCATTGTTTTGAACAGAGTTACTAAATAATGTACTATCTATAGCTATGCTTATGTGTGCGGAGAGCCCGAAGAAATTCAGATTTGCGAGGGCATCGAGTACAGCTTTCCCACTTTTCGGCTGAGGATGCAGGACAACAGCCGTTTGCTACAGGCTGAGTTGGAGTCCATGCTGCAGGCCAATGGTAATGAAGGGAAGGGCACCAATGCGAAGGATGACCGCCCGCGTCCCGCTTCACCAGCCACGCCCCGTAAGGCTGCCCGCAAGAGCAAGCCATCTCCCAATGATCCAAACTACTCCAAGTGCTGGCCTGGGGATTGGCTGCCACTGGACTGTCCTGGAGTGCGGGTTATAGCCCTGAATTACACCACTGATCAGTACCTTTGGCGGCCGCTGTGGAAGAGCAAGGAGCCGCGCTCCAGCTTAATTCAAAGGTCTCGCGAAATGGCCGAGCTGCTCATCCAGCATCGCGTGGGCCATGGTCGTCCCATTATCTATGTGGGCCACTCGAAAGGTGGACTCTTTATCAAGCAACTGATGGTTGACGCCTGGGAAAGTGGTCGTCCTGTGATGACGCCGCTTTGGCGATCAGCTCGCGGCTGCTTCTTTTACTCGGTGCCCCATCGAGGATCCCACTTGGCCAGCATCAAGGCGCCACTACTCTCGCGCTCCGTGGAGCTGCTAGAGATTGAAAAAAGTAAGTGTAAATTAATTTATCAGATAAGAAATATCAGCTTTAATATTCTGACATTGTTTTCCATAGATAACAAGTACCTGCTGGACTTGCATCGGAGATTTGCGGGACTTTACCATCTGGGTCACCTGAAGATCGAGGTCTTTAGTTTCGTGGAGACCGCCTTGACGCTCATGTCAGTGCTGTATCTTCGCATTGTGGGAGTGGACTCAGCGGGTTAGTCATTATCAAAACAATACTTATTGGCTTTAGAATAGTTCTCATTATCATCTGTGTAAGAAATGACAGCGGAATATTTTTCTTATCAGTCATATTAAGACAGCATATCTATATTAGAAAATTTGATAACAGGGCATAACGTTATCATGAAATAAATACAGATAAGCCTAATCACTTTTTGTGCTAATTAAAAGAATCTGTAATGAACTTACACTTTAACAACTGCCTAGCTCTAATCTTTAATAACTTTCTAATTTGCAGATCCTGGAATTGGCGACGTCTGCGGCATTCGCCTCGATCATCGAGAGATCTGCAAACCGCGAGGACGGGATTGTATTTTGTACAAAGAACTGGTGAAAATGATTGAGAAGGTGTGCTGAGCACTGGGCAAAAGTCGAGGACATTTTATGTTAAAAAGTGTACTGTATGTAGGACCTGATATATTTAAAACCATAATGTGAATAGAACCGACAATTTGATGATAATTACGCGTACCTATATGAGATGCCACAGCATCCAGCTGGGGCATACTAAATGTTAAAGCATCGCTTGTTAATTTAATAGTGCATAGCAAAGGTGTTCACGAAAGTATATTCGCCTATCCATAGCTCAAGTTAGTTATACACATTATGTTGCCTTTAGTTTAAGCTTAATGCGAGCAGATAAGTAGGCTCTCAGACATGCCATCGGATGTCAATGATATTTTGGAATTTTTGTGATCGATTGTGATCATTTTTCTAGCACTTTGTTGTGATGATCCTCCAAACACCCGTGAATACGTTATTGATATTACACCATACTTAGAGTTTGCTAGTTCTATGAATCTATCGATCTATCTACATATAAATCGAAACCCACACCGCTGTAAAATGTTACCAACGAAGACACGATTGATACATATTTGAATTTCCAGACAATTAATAAATTGATGTTTTATACCTATTTGTTAAGGATTTAATTACTAAAACCAATAATAAATTATATTTTATAAAAACCTAAACAGTAAAAAATTCTTTTTACTCGATGTTGTAGGAAAAATGCCAATATTTGTAGTTAATAAAACACGATTTTGTATGTTTTCCATCATAACTTATTTTTTAGTATATTTTCCAATAGTTAAGGTTGCGTTCAATCTTCTTTGCCAAATCTTTGTATTCTCTAAACAAACACCGCGATTTCTTAATTTTTTCTCTTAGACTCTTTTTAGCCGTGCCAAATTTCATTGTCCTGTTTGTTGGCCTGGTTGGTTGGTGGTGGCCAATTTACTTGCATCAAAATCTTTAACACGAATCGTTGGCAGCTCAGTTGCTTGAAATAATTAATTTCGCTTGCATGTACAATGCATATATAAATTGCATAAAAAATACATTAGTTTTTTTTTCGTTTGTTCAATTATGAATAGTTCAAATATTACGCTCTGATTGTAAAACGAAGAAACCAAGCCTTTATATGTTTACACAATTTAGTTGTTCGCCACTCTACTAATGAGGTATACAAAATGTGGACTTAAATGCAAACTAAAATTACAAAAATAAAAATATATACGCATAATTAATTTTACGTTTAAATGCGTAGACTTAGTAGAGAGTGTGCTAGGAGCAGCAGTTTCGCCAAAGATAAGAACATAATAATTGTTTGCTTACAATTTTAGTGGACTCTTAGTTAGAGTGGTTTCCGTTGGCCAAAAACCGTTGCAAAAGTCGCAATACGCATTTCTATCTTTGTCTTCCTAATAATTAATTTCCGTATTTCTTTATTGTTTTTGCGCTTAAATAATTTAAACATTTATCACATCCACTTACACGGCGATCACAATCGCAGCTATTTTTACTTAATTTCTGCAGTTCTCCGCATCTTCATTTTATCCTCGAAGTTTCCAAACACGTACATTCATATGGATTTCTTACGCCTAATTCTATAACTTTAGTACATAAATTTTTTTGTTGCCTTTTGATGCATATAATAGTTTAGTTAATTTTGGTTTTCTTAATGTTCGTAACGTTCAAAATGGATTTTTTCTTCATTCGATTCGATTCATTCTATTTATTTTTTTTTTTTGTTTTATTTAGTTAGGAATTTTGAGTTTTTCTTTCGGAATATATTTTGTATTTAAATGCATTTCGTAGGTTAAAGTTCATTTTGTGGCTTTTGTGTTCTGCATGCACATTGGTTTTGTAAATTGTAAAATTATTCGGCTATACAAACTGGTAAACTGGTAACTCCTTTCGGTGACTGGGAAGTTCGGAGTTCAAAGTCTGCGGCATTATTCCGCTTGAACACAATTCAGATTGTTTATTTACGGATGGTCTAAGTCGCAACTAACTGGGTTCGAGGTGAGTCTACTTTGAACATTGCTTCTGGTTGAGTGGAAAGGTACTATTGTTTATAGTTGTTGGTTTTGTTCTGCCTCAGGGATCTTATAGGTTACCTTTTGCTATTTAATTAATTGTTGGTATTGCACTTAGACTCTAAATACGTATACAGTTACAGTTACAGTTTTCAAACACATTTTGTTCACATTGAATATATATATTCTCGTACTTCTTTTAGTCATTTAAAAACGTATCTCCAATTGGTGTCATATGTGTGTGTACAATGTATCTGCGACTTGCATACGCCAGTGGAATGTATATTCTATGGTTCTATAATGATTTTTGGGGGTAAGTGTGTGCATGGCTGTGTTTCTGTCTCTGAATCTCGTAACAATTTTCGCATCTCGTTTCACACAGAACAACAGTTCACACTTCGTTGTGTCGGCTACTGAATCAACTTTCCAATTGCTATCAAAAATAATATCAGTGGAATGGAGCAGGAGAGCTCGGTTTGTGTAGTTTCTCGTTTGGCGTAGCTTTGATGTCGAGGTACGGTTGGTGAATTTATTATGTAGGTTACAATTCGGCTGCAATGCGATGGATTATGTGGCTTATTATAGAGTTATGCAATATGGATGTGTGCACAAATTGGAAATTGTTCCTTTTTCAAAGGGAAAGTGCATGTGAGACCAAGAGCACAAAAACAAGAATGCAAAATGAATATAATCAGGTACATTTGATATATCGGTTGTGTAAACAAAACAAAATGCAGCAGTAAATATGCGGAAATTAAACATTAAACATTTCACTTAAAAAAAGAGGACTACAAATATAAATTAAATAAAATTACAAATATTATTGAATAGATTACGTTTTAAATCGGAATCGATGTGAACACTTGTGACTATTGTGGTTGAGTGGCATTTGAGTGGTTGGGTAGTTTGGTGGTTGAGTAGTTGAGTGTGGGCTATTGCAGTATTTGTGGTTTTTGGCTGTTCTGTTTGCGTATATTTATTCTATTTGAGTGTAATTGAATTTTTTGCGGCAATTACGAAGCAATTGTTAAACGTAGTAATTATCAGCGACAAATATTGTAATGCATACTTGCGGGCTGCGCGGTCTATTGCTATGTACTTATGTATTTCGGTGTGCTTCTGTTATGTTTGTGTTTGCATCGAAAGCAACAATAAATTATGTGTATGTGTAAGAAAAGTTACATGTAAAAATGAGCCTCAATTAACGAAAAAACAAACAAAAACTAAACAAATACAAATACAAATACAAAAGTACGGTAAAAACGTTGAATCGTGACAAAACTATAGCATACAACTTAGCGTACGTGTTTTGTATACGAGTGTATGTAGATACATGTGTATAAATATTAGCTTAATTAATCATTTCTCCCATAGTTCCATAGTTTCAGTTACTAAATATTTACATTTATAAAATGTACTCTTTATAAATGCTAATCATGGTAGTGATCTAATCATCATCTCCGTAATCAATATTCTTTTGGAATGTTTCGAGCTGTGAATGTGATTTTCTCTCCTATATCATTTTCCGCCCACCTCCTCTTTCAATTTCTTTTGTTTTGCTTGCTTGCTATGTAGTAGCTTCATAAAAATACTGCTTGCTTCACCCATTGGGATCCACCTGGGCTCGTCTATGGACCACGGTCGCCGCTGGCCAAGATTGCTTGACCCCCGACGAATGGTTTACGTTAACGGACGCTGGTCCGTTGGCAGGAACTTTGGATGCATTGTGGCTGAACGAGATCGGATTGCCATTGCCTCGCGGCTGACGCTCCTTGGCATTTGCTGATTTCTGGCTAGTGTTAGTGCTGCTATTGTTATTGTTGGTGGTGTTATACGTACCGCCCCCCGATTTGGCCACATCGGCGGGCAGTTTGAAACCATTGGTGAGGCATACGGCCGCATACTCCCGTTCCGAGGTGGGTGTTAAGGTGGCAGCCGCCTCCTCCTCGGCCAGCAGGCAAATTCCATCATTGGAATTCGAGTGGCGCACAAAGTTGGTGTGAAATTGTTTTTTACTGCTGCCATTGCTGCTGCTGCTGGCACTGCTGCTGCTCAGGCTCCCGCTCCTCCGACTGGAGCCACCTACACCGGCTCCTCCACCGCCACCGACCACACCCAGTCCCGGCATGGTGGTGACCAATGGCAGCGAATTTGGCGGCACAATCACCTCCAGTTCGGAGCCACTGGACACCGCACACTGTTTGGAGCTGCTCAAAGCCACCGCGTTGGGTGGCGTATGCCTGTAGGGTATATAGAATGCTTTCGCCTCCTGCAACATGGCATCCTGCACGGTCTTTCGCTCCGGCGATGTTCCTCCAACTCCGCACAACGGCAACTGCGATAGATTGTGCACTCCGGCAATGCCCAGGTCCCCCTGAGCAGCTCCATCTTGATCCGATCGCCTCGCCACCTGGACACTCCCATTGCCATTCGCTAGATGAACAACTGCCACGGCCGCCGTGCTGGTCTGGTATTCCAAACTGTGCTCCGGCAGCAGTTCAATGTGATAGCGAGAACGCGGAATAAGAGTCTGCATCTCGTGGCAATCCTGCTGCAATGTTCCGCCACTGAGACCGCCGGCACTGTCTCCCGGCATCCCTGAGGCACTGCTCAGATTACCGAAATTAATATCAGTGGGTGTGGTCAGGTGGCTGGGTCCTTGGGCGCGGGCCTTGAAGTTGCGCTGCTGGAAAATTATAAACAGGCCGAAGAGAAAGACACAGGCTATTGACAGCAAAGAGCCTATGGCAATCCCACTGTAAACTTCCGAATTCGATGTTTCGCTTTCCTCCTTCAGCCAAGTGTGGTTATTATTTATCATGTCGAAGTACATGGGAGCTCCTGCTCCAGTGTCACCCATTACGCGAACTGCCACATGGATTTTCGCCGTCTCCGAGACATTTGGAAACTAACAAGGATGATAAAAATAAATATAGCCGAAGTTTGGGTACTCTATATGCTTTAATTACCTTATATGAGCATTTGGTGCACTCTTTAACAATAGCTTCGTGCGTTACATTGTCCAAGGACCAGCGGATATCATAGTGATGGACACGGCCATTGGGATTAATCGGTGGCTCCCACATCAATTTCAGCCCATTCTGTTTAATCAACTTCGAATTGCTGATGGTGCCAGGAGCTATAAAACACAATCCGTGCAATGTGGAAGCGAATAGGAAGTGAGTGTTTTACTTACGATCCTGCTCGGTCTTCTCATCGATGTCGCCATAGAAAATATGTGTCTTGCAGTTGTAGAAATGCAGATTGTACCGAGTGTCTGGCTTGAGACCTGTGACCAACAGCAACGAGTTGGCAATATTTCGATCCTGACACTTTGGATCCTGACTGGGTAATGACATTTGTGCTTGTATCTCCGTGTGGCACTCCAGCACGCAAGTCTCATTTAGGCTGTCCAGAAACTTGAAGGCCAGGGCCCGAGACTCACGGGTGACCAAACGAAAGGGCATATTTGACTGCTCCGAAGTGCCATTCTCGATCTGCAAGGAAAAATCATGTTCAAGCCATATTAGAACCTGCATTTAGATGGCGTCCTAGAGAGATGACAAAATAATCCCCTACAGTACAGTCTACTCACAATCTTCCACTGAACGTAGCGAAAGTCCTGGCCCAGGAACTCATTCTCGGTGGTGATGATCAGCACTCTCATTTTGATGCGCGTGAATCGCTGCAGCAAGATTCCTGTTACACTGGCATCCACCACTAGACTGAAGATGTCATCCTCCAGCTCTAGGGTGTCATCGACCACGTTGTCCTCGTGCTCCACATTCCTCAGCACTGTGGCTGCCGCAGATTGATTAAGAGGCTGAATTTCGGTCAGATGGTGTCGCACCTGGTCGGCTTTTTCCTCAACAGAAGTCAAGGTGCCTTTTAGAGCTCCATTTAACAGCTGCGCAGGATGCGGATGGGTGTGGTTGATCGAGAACTGCAGGATGAAATACTTCTTGTTCTCCAACTGACCCTGCGACCACTTAACAAACGTGTCATTGCCCACGGCAATGGGTCGAAGCATTACTACAAAAAAAATACAAAGAAAATGAGAAATTTTCCTGGCACCTCGAAGAAAGTTATAAACACTTACATCCCTGAGTGCAGCACGTGACTGGTGTACTTCTTAGGGAGCTGAGAATCATCTGCTGGGGAACCAAAGTTCCTGTCCTCACCTCTGTGGTGGGAAACAAAACCCGGGTGATCAAGGCAAAGGGCTCGTAAACGGGCAAATCAGTAGATATCACCACGTAGGAGGTCTGATTCAGCTTCATGGGCGAGAACGAGGTCCAACTGTGGGGATTGTTCCTCACAATATAGACCACAAACATTGACGTTAGGGTGCGGCTGTCAAATGTGATGTTGATCGAATGGAAGCTGTGCGGATAACAGCGAATGTTCTGCAATGGGTTGACCTCCTCGAGCTGCCGGTTGAATCGCAGCTCACCCGTCGCCGAATCCTCACCAGCCACATTTCTGGCCACACACTGGTAGATGCCCTCCTCCTTGGAGTCGAACGAGTGGACGTGCAACTCATTGCCGCTAATGTAGCGGGTATAGGAGCTGTTCAGATGGACTCCGTTGTGGTACCAGGTGATACTCGGTTCCGGATGACCCTCTGCCCGGCAGGTAAGTGTCCTCGAGAGACCAATATACACCACCTCGACGGGCAGGCGACTCACAATCCTCGGCGGTGTGGTCACAATCACCTGGAAGTTTTGCGTTTCCAGCGGCGTTATGCAGCTGTAGCGCCCTTCATGCTGGGCTACACTAGCATTCGTGATGGAATAGGCCACACTATTGTTGCTCAGGCGCAGCATCTTATTGTTCGGCGGCTGGAGGTACCACACAATGGGCACAAAGTCTGCCACCGCGTGGCATTGTAGCAACACGGATCCGCCGGCGGCAACGTAAACCGTCGCATTCTGAAATGCCGGCAATAGCTGGGCCTCCGAAACGGATGTCTCGGTAATACCCGCCTCGTTTTTGGGATAAAATGTAGCATCCTTGGGCTCCACTTGCAGTTGCCAAATGAACTGGCGGTGCGTCTTGCCGGCAAATGTGTTCTGCGCCACGCATCTGCAACGGGGAATAGTGGATAGTGGATAATGGATAATGGATAGTGGTCAGTGGTCCCGCGCGATAATTGACATGGACAATGGCCACAATTACAGCCACCACTCGGCCGCCGCTAAGTGTTAATTAATGCATTGTTTAAGGGCACACCGGCACTCGGTGCGAGTGGTGCGTGAATGCTAGTCTGTGTGTGCGGGTTTGGGAGTGGGTATGGGAGTGGGTCTGCTGATGGAGTGCCGCAAAAGGTGTTGATTTTGCCACAAAGGCGAAGGTGGAGCGCTGCGGCGGCAGCAGCCAAATGGAAAATTGCCCTCGGTCTTAATTTAGTTAAACTGGGCAGATCGGCATAGCAGTTTTACCCAGCAGGGCATCTACACATATTGTTACATTTAACAGGTTAAATGTGCATGTGCATTAAAAGTGCTATACGGAAACTAGCAGTTAACTTAAACTGCATTTTGAAGGGCTGCTTAAACACGATTTAAACTGATGTTGATTGGATGTGCATAAACTAGATTTAATACTCACTTGTATTTACCCGCCTGTTCCAGACGCAAATGCCTCAATATTAGGGTGCCATTTGACAGGATGAGAGCACTGCAATAATCAGTAATTTATTAGAAATTTAATAAATAAAAATTAAATCAAAACTCAAAGCGTGGGTCAACCCATCCAGCTGGCAAGCTCTCCAAGTATATAGGCCATATATACAAGTCTTGGCCCGCTGCTCGATGCTTCAACACTGATCTTTACTCGCCTGTTGTCATTGGTCAGGGAATCGTTGCCAAAGTACCAGCTAAAACGGGCAGCTGGAACACTCAGAAAGGGGCAGCTCAGCACCAGCGGTTTGTTTTCCAACGCACTAATGTTGGCCGTCTGCTGTTGGCCAGGAAAGAGCCGCTTGAGCACTGAAATGCATGAACATGAATTAAAAAATTCGTCAAAATTCATCTTTCAATTTCTTTTAGTCCAAATGAGCAACTCACCTGGATACTCGACAGTGATGGTGTCGGATATCACCGCCGACTCATCCCACTCGATCTTGCAGTAATACTCGCCGCTGGCCTTTTCATTGGTGGGCAGTCGCAGCGTTCCATTGTCATAGATGAAGAAGTCATTCTTGCGATACGATACTTGTTCGACTGCCACGTCATTCCGATACCAGCTGCAGTAGATGGGCTGGTTGTCTGTGTCACAGTGCGAAAATGTTAGTAAGTACTCATAATTGCATTTCTATTGCATTTCTATTTTGCAATTCTATGCAATCTCATAAAGTACACTCACCCTGATCGCGGTTGTAGGGCGTTAGGATGGGTATGCATGGCAGATAGTACGGGGAGTGGGGCTTGCTGATGGTCAGTCTTGTGACGGCGTGCTTCTGGATCTGTAGATATGGCAGAAGTGCGGTTGAGTTCTTCGGTTGGGCGACGGCGGCAGCAACTGCAAAAGAGCAAATGAGCAGAAAAAAAAATAAAACAATTGATTAAGAATCTGTGCTTGACGCGACGCGGCTAAATTATTGGTTCCAATAATCCTCCGCCCATTGCCCAGACAATAGACAAAAGGCGGACAATGAGCCGGCTAAAGAAACCGGGCCACAAAAACGGGAAAAAAAAAACAAAGAAAAAATGAAAATGTTATTTATATTCTAGCTTAATCTATTGGCTGTTATAAATTTCACGCTTTTCACTTAACACCGCAACAGTCCGCCCATCCTCCCACAACTGCATCGAGGTTTTTACTGCAATGCCCATAAATACCCAGAGCACACAGAAAAAATCTGAGAAATAGAAACTGCCAAACAACGGAGCCGTGCTGGGCACATGCACTGAAACAAAATCTTTGAGTCATTCATTTTGAATCTTTAGTCATTTGATTTGAATCTCTAGTCATTCATTCTGAAAGGGCATTCAGAGTTATCACATTCTGTAAAATATCTAATGTAATTATGAAGAGAATGGAATAATAGCTCATCGGTTCAGATCAGATAACACATTATGTGTGCACTGGAGGTCCAATTCTTTTTTCAGTGAGTTATGGCGCAATGCTTCTAGCTCTGGTTCTGACCAAGTCCACGGCTCTGGTTTTTGGTCTGGGTCCGAGTCTCGGCGAGTCCGACTCCGAGCTGGAGTCTCCGCTACGTGCTGCAGGCGTGTCCAGGCAGACTTGGCGTGTTAATTAATTCTTGTGCTGCTGTTCTGCTGTTGACGCGACCATGGCGACGTCTGCGCCCGTTGCTGCAACGGTCCGGCGGTGCGTATACGTGATATTAAGCAGTTGAAACAATTACATGGCCAGCGGGCAGCAGCGGAGATTTGCATACAACTTTGTCGAAAGTCGTCCATCAGGCATCACATTATCTATTAGCAGAACGAGTGAGTTCCAGGGAAGTGGAAATGATAATGGCCAATGCCAGGTTGAGTACTTGACGGCTAAAAAATGGCAAAGTGCGGCAGTGGAACCCCTTTAACAAATGTCGGGACATTAGTCAAATGCGTTGAAATTTATGCTAAAAATGCAATCAACTTGCGTTCCGCTCGACGGACATCCTTCAGTCCCCCCTCCTTCTCCTTTTTTCAAAAGCCCCCTAGAAAAAATGAGAGCCCCACCACAACCATGCAGCTCCAATCAGCCTGCCACCCAAGTGGCCAAGTGCACTCGGTTGTTGCCAAATGCTGAATGTGCTGACTGCTCGTTAGTCAGTCACAAATTGTGGCAAGACGGTCTGCTCTTTTTTGCTAGCTGCGCGCTCGGAAACTGAATATTTGTTTCGGTTTTGATAAATGGACTACTATAAATTAGATAATTGCTGAACATGCTGCGAGGGATGTATCTTAAAGCACTGGCACTGGCTTTGGCTCTGGCTCTTTTGACTCTGGAATTTGCCCCGCTTATGTTGCATGTTTGTACGCAATGTGTTGCAATTTTTATTGCTGTAATTACACGCAATGCCCGGCGGCAATTTGACGCATGGAAATGCCATCGACGGCCACGTCAGCAATGGAGCCACTGCGTCCCGCTAAGTGCGGCACATTAACAAACACAGAGTGCACTCCGCGGGTGAGGGGTTGCAGGAAGATCGGACCGAGGGGAAACCACAGGTGCACCGGGAGAAATTGTACAATAAAAATGTCTCCAAACAGGAACAGTGTATATGATCTGTGTTTAAGAGTACTGTGCCTCTGTCGAACTTGAACTTGAAGCACTTTCAGCCAATCAAAACCAACTAAAGCAGGATATTAAACAATTGGTTATATTTTTGCAAGTGCAAGTGCAGTAGCAGTTGCATGTGCAACCAGGGCGTAATTGTTATAGCGTAATTGTTTCAATGGCGGGGCGTTTAATTGCGCTTTGGCAACTACTCCGCCGCTAACGACGCTCGCTTTTCGAGAGTCAAAGTTCAGCGATTTTTTTGTCATCCAGTGCGCACAGCGCACACCTTGCCGTGCTGCAATTTGCCATTTGTCATCGCCTGTTTGAGAGGGTTGGATACCCAGTTGGTTACTCGGATACTCGGATACTTGGCTGGTGGAATGAAAGGAGGGGGAATGAAAGGGGGAAGGACATGTCAGCAGCAGCATTACCCTTAAACCTTTCAGCTCGTGTGTGTGTGTTTCGGCGTCGTTAGCGGAATCGTTAAGTTTGCAGATTAATTGCTTCGCTGCTCGAGGAGTCAATGCTCGCACAGAGCCATCTATTTAATGTGCTTGACATTCACTTGCAATTGTAACTATTCCATAGCTTTCTAAACTGGCTGGCTTGGGGGCTATCAATTGGGTTGGATCGCTTCTGGAGACCATCATCGCTGGCCATAACTCAACGCAGCTGCAAACAAGATCGGCAATCTCGGTGATTGAACTGTCATGACATCCAGTTATCTATCTGTGGCCCCCCCTTCTAGCCGTGGATTCTTCTATAAACCCATGCAACCCTATATAATTTCAGCTCATTTGTATTAAAATCTGTCGTAGTCAAAGCAATGCATAAGTCTTCCCAGTCAACTCAGCGCAGAGGAATGCTTCCCAGAATCGTGCTTGAATGCTGTTTGACAAGTATATATACGTACAGTATATACTCCCATCTGCACTTACTAAGTTGTAGCAAGTTGCAAGTCAATAGTGTGGGGGGCAGATTGCAGCAAAGATGGGTTCCTTGGTTCCTGGAGAAACCGGGAAGGCGGAAAGGCGGGGAACTGGGCGCTGCTGCACAAATTTGCATAGTTGAACGCACGTCGCCGCACAATGGGAATTCAGACGATCAAGCTGGGAAAACTTCTGGTGTCAATCAGCAAATATTTTATTACAGCACAGCTTGACCTTACTCAACAGTGATTGTATTGAAAGTAGCACTTAAAAACTAGGCTTACATGTTTTTAAGGGATCATTAAATGAGAAACAAATCATTGCCAAGAATGATAGCTATCTTAGTTCTAAAAGGATTACGTTTTAACGAGCTAAACTCGATCGAATCTCCCACAGTGCGGCTTCGCCACAGTGCATTCCAGGCAGCAACTGTTGCTGCCGATGCTGCTGCAGCAGTTGATGATGAATGCAACTGCAACTGCAATTGCTGCTGCAGCAGCGGCACATAAATTGCCGGCTGCTGCGCCGAGCTTATCAAAACGGCAACATCTTGTGCATAGATAAGCCGGCTTGCCTCTGCCACTGCCACTGCCACAGCCTGGCATCGACTTCGGCCTCGGCCTCGGCCGCCAGCTAACGGGTCTGGGCCCCCATGGAATTTCGCAAATTCAAATTGCCTGGCATCCTTTAATGCCGCTGCCTCTGCTGCCTCCGCTGGCACAGCTGCAAGTGCAGCGTTGGCACACTTTTACCGCTCCAAATCCAAAGGCAGCGGCAACATTTTATGCAAAATGCAACGCGCACGAGATAATTTATCGCCTAATGACGTGCTGTTCTAAGGTTGCCCGCGTTGTTGTAAAATGCAATAATAAAATGTGCCTGCAGCAGGAAGATGGAAAGAGTATGAAAAAAAAAAACCAAATGTTCATTCTAAAAAATAAAATTAAAAAGGAAATTTAAATGCCGCACGAACGAGCAGCATCAGCTGGGAGACAGTGGAACGGGTTGCCAACTATTTGTGCACCATCAGATCTAATGGCATGTAATGTACAGGAAAAAAAAGTTACATCTCCCAAATGTATCAGAGGAATAACAATCATCATTTGAGGGAAGCTAAAACAAAAAGTATTGCATTTGGAAATTCGGCATTGAATAATTATATGCCATTAGACTTTTATGGTCCCACATTTCAATTAACCACAATTTCAGTTAGTTTCACAGATTCCTAGCAAATTCCTTGCTGTGTCTAGAAAGCATTCTTTGGGACTGTGGTCTGCTGTCGCTTCGGGGGCGCTCAACGAGAATTTATGAATGTGCAAATGCATACGACAATTTCGCGCATAAATGTAAGCTCCTGCCATGCAGCAGGGGAATTTCCAAGGGGAACGAAAAGCGGGTTTGGAGACGGAAGACGGGGACACCCACCGCAAGACTGCGGAAAGATGGTAGAGATGGGAAAAGCTGGGTTGGATGGGTTGCATCGGCTGGCTGGGGTGGCAGGGGAAGCTGGGAGATCGGATGGCAGTCGAAGATGCGTGTGCACATTCCATGGCATTCCGCTGCGGCATGTGGGAAGTTCTATGGTTGCACAGAAAGTATCTTGTAGCTCGTGTTGCTGCTGCACCAGCAACTGCACAGCGGCAACAACTGCAACAACTGCAGCAGCAACTTGAATCGCATCTATTGATTGCACACAGTTCATTGGCGCGACGTGGGGCAAGGTTTGCAACACGGGGCGGTGGGGAAGTGGTTCGACGTGGCTGGATGGCTGTATGCCCCAGCTTATTTGGGTTAGCAGTTCAAATAGTTTTACGTGCTGTTTTGATCAAATTTCCAAATGCCAACGGAGAATTTATTGAAAAGTCCAGCAGGCAAAAGGGGCAACTTGCAACTTGCAACTGCAACGGCAACGGCAATGGCAATGGCAACTGCTATAATTTCTACATTCGGTGCTGCATTGTTTGCCTTTTGCTTTAGCTGCATATGGCTGCTCAATTGAATGTCTGTGGTTCGGTGTAATTGAGTGGTTGAAAATACTCGGAATGGCAACTAGTTAAGTTAAATGTGCCTTTGCCACATTCACATAACTAACCGCCCACAACTGCTGCAAGCTCCAAGGCATCCTAACACTAAAAACACATAAACGTACATATATGGCAGCACAAATACTTCGAGGACAAGGAATGGGGCATTCGAACCACTTTAGACAATGGCGGGAATTTACTTGGCAAAAGTCAAAGATAAATTGCTTTTTAACCTACAAGCTCCGTTCTTGGTTAGTTGGTCCTGCGCTTTGTTTGTTGTTTGCCACATGCCGCATCCCCTGCCACCTTCCCCACGCAACTCCGATCCCCTTTATCACTGCCACACAAAGCATTCAATTGACATATTTGGTTAACTTTTGGCGCTCTAGAAAATTCGCATTCAGTAGTTGGAATAAATTTTCTTTGGCAATTTGCATTGCACGCACTGGGGACAAGACTCGGGGTCAAAGTTGGAGCTTGCACTGAAGAAAATAAATAGGTACTTAGGTAATAGATTTGATACTTATTTTAAGAAATATTTTTTGAAATATGTTTTCAAGATAGAGCTACAAAACTAAAAGTTGTACAACATATTCAATATATGTAGGTCAGTATAATCTTAATATACATTGGTTTTTCTTAGTGCCGAGCTTGGATGAATTCCTTGGCTCGGAATGAAAGTGGAATGGAATTTTATCTAAATGTTGTTCGGGGCGTGTTGGCAGACCCACCATTGTGAAAACTGTGTTTGTGCAAAGTCGTCGGGTGAATCGCCCCGATATAAACGAGTCAAGAACAATAGGAAGCGGCTTTGTTCGAATTTACTTCGAGTCGAGGCGGGGCAAATATGTTAGCCCGAAAGTTTTCTGGGGATTATTAAAGGATTATGGGGGATTCGAAATGGAAATTTGCGCATTTCAAATACTGAATGCGAATTAAATGCAAATACCAAACGAGTTTCAATTAAAATCCAGACTATCTGCTGCCAATTCAATTGTGCCACCCGAGCCCCAGCTGCCTTTCTTCTCCGTAAACAGAACCTAATTGGCCACTTCGCAACTAGCAGAACACACATCAATTCTTGCTCCATTCGATGCAGCGATGCAGCGGGCAAATAGTAAATACCTTCCTGGATTCGGAATGGCCAACTGTCCAACTGGCCAACTGGCTAAAGAGCCAAGTTGCCGACTCAATGGCTGTCACAATAGCGGATAACCAAAATACAATATGCTGCTGCCCATAAGCGAACTCATTTCCGCTGAAATTTGGCACCAACTTTTGCAGTGCTGTGCATTGCAGTGCACAGTGCCGCAGTGCAAACATTTCCCCCCCAATAAATCATATTGTAAAATTTCCGTTCAATATTTTCGCCGGCTCCGTAAACAAACAACGAGCAGCGGCAACAACAAATTGAAACTGCAAAGGAGAGACACGAGTGGGTGTGTGAAAGGAAACGGGATGGTGCACAGGAAAAAAATTTCATAAATTGTATTATTAAGATCTTAAAATTGACTCGAAATTGGAGGTACACAAAAAAGAATCAAGGTGTGTAGAATATGTTCGTAAGGCAAATAGTTTAACCAATTATTTCAAAAAAGATTTGGTATTCCTTAAAGACAAACTGATTGCTTAAAATGAAATCCCAGCCAGTGTGCTAAATAATATTATAGGAACTATGGTAATAAGTATTCTCCTCCGTGTAAATGGAGTTATCCATGTAAGTTTTGTTTGCCACATTGTATGCTAAATGGCGAAATGTGGAATGTGCGTTTTACCCAACGCCGCAGCGGATGAAAGGAGGATGTGGACGATGATGGGCATGAGTTGCACTCTTTCGCCAACCGGCCACCCCCGCCGCTCGCTTGCATTTTTAAATGGGTTAAACGTAAACCATTTACCAATGACTCAATGCAGCTTCCTGGAAAACCGGCGAACCCGTACCCACATGCATTAAAACCAAATAAATAAATAAGCTGCCGATGTGCTGTTGTTGAAAAATAAAAAAATGAAAAACTCATCCAAAAGAAGAGAAGAAAGCTAAAAATAAAGGCAGTTCCAAAGGAGAGCAACAACCACGGACAGGGAATGAAGGATGGCTGGTCAATAGTCAATGGCCAAATAGCAGAAAATAACAATGTTGCCAATGGCCAACGAACCGGACAACAGCAACAAAAACATCAATAAAATAATAAAAACAAGCAAACAGAGACCACAAACCAATAGTCAAGCCAAGCCAAAGAAAAGCAACCAAAAAAAAAAAAAGAAGAAAATAAAATCGAAGGAAATTATAAAAATGTTTCAGTTGAAGCGGGTAAATAATACACACTTGCAGGAAACATTGAACAAAATTGGTGCTTGTGCTCTGCGTTTGTGTATTTTATAGCTGGCAATTTGGGGCCATGAATACGAGTATGCTTTAAATGTTATATGTTACATAAATGCATCACTGGTTACAACCAATTTTATTTGCTGATTAAAATCAAGAAATATGGCTTTGACTTGCGGCAATTTGTACTTGCTTTCTATTTAAATCGCACTCCAAAACATTGACGTTTATTAGCAATAACACTAAAAGTGAAAGTAGTGCATTTATACTATCAGCATAGTTTTCGAGATATATTAAATATATATATTTGCGTTTTTCTTTGTGTAAAAGAGCACTAAGATTTCAGGCAAGAAAACGAGACAGATAAAGTGGCAAAGGGAGAAGAGGAGCCCAGTTTTTTTTCGTTGGCCAACGGAAGCCGCCGAGGGAACTTTCGTAAGCTACGCAGCAAAGTGCAACCACAAGCCGCAGTCAGCAATTTCTGTCATGGATGGGCGTGGCATCCGAGGGCGTGGGCGGTCGCAGGCTACAATGTGTATATGCAACGTGAGTGTCTGTCTCTCTGTGTGAGTGTATGTGTGAGTGTGTAGGTGCGTTATTGCGGTCTGTGTCCGGCGAGCGGCAACCTTCTACCAACTACCATCGCCATTTACCGGCATACATCCACATCCACATCCACAATCACAAACCCATCAACGTCGTCGTTGACTCGTCATCCTCATCGTCATTCTCGTGATTGCAAGTGGCACGTACATCAGAGGTCAAGATAATAGGACCGCAATTCAGAGGTGTCCCTTTTGCTTGTCAGAAAGGCTGACATGCAGCTTAAGTTCAGTTGTGTTTAATAGTAACAGAAAATATTTGGGTGGAAAAGGCAAGTGCTATTCTTTGTAGATAACTAGGCGTTCAAGATAATGGTTTATTTATAATTATGGGTATTTATCCTATGGTAGCGGCTTCATCATTACTATGGTTTCAAGAAGTCCACGTGCCAGTTTTTCGATTATCATCGTGACCGCAGCTGTTGCTCATGGGTGTGCTTTTACTATGATTTCTTTCGTGCTGCCATTACCGCCCATAGTAGAATGCTGTCCCACATCCACATTCCATGGAGTAGTTCTCCCCGAGCATTCAGTCGCGTTTCCACCCACTTCCACGTCCACATCCACCTCCACTCCGACTCCCTGCTTTTACCGCCTTTCACCTCAGTGAAGCTACCAAAGCTCACCCGCTCCCGATTATTATGCATCATTTACCAGGAAACATTGTTGCAGTCAATGCCTAGAGGGTTTCCAGGGTTATAAAGAAGGGGTTTTCGGGGGGGGATTTCGGGGGCTTTTGGTGCCTTTCCTACCGCTGATGGTTTGAGGATTCAACGTCACGAACATTGCTGGCGACGAACGTGCCACAAAATGTTTTACCGAATGCGAATTGCTGGAAAAATTATTGTTATTATGAGTTGCTAATTGAATGGAGTGGATGCGGTGGCCACCCGAGGGAATGGTGACGAGCTGGGATCACTTAGTGGGCATACACTGTATTTTTCAGCCTAAAATAGCCCAAATGGGTAAGTACATACAGCGTGTTTTACTGGCCCAAATATGATTCCCAAGTGCCTTAAAAAGCCAAACGTAATTTAACTTGATACCCGAGTTATGTAATCTGTCTGCCAACTTTTGATACTGTTGTTTACTTCATGAAATGACCAGATTGTCGGATAAAAACGCTAACGTGGCTCTTTTTAAAATGCATTCAAATAGCTTAAAAAAAAATCTTAGGAAATATACAAAGTGTGATAAAGAAAAATATAATTTAATTTTTTTTGACTTCATTTGTTTTGGTATCAAATTTATTGAAAAATGTCTGAAAGAATTAAAGTGTTTACTTTGTATGCAAAAGTTTCACTCGCTGATGCCCATGTCACTTTTATCGTAAAATCGTTTTGAAATATTCATTGGCAGTCGAAAACAAAAGTAAACTGTCAAATATTGACAGCTGTGCATTCGCATAGCTGGGGAATCAATACAATAAACACAAATAAACCCTTGTCAGCGTGTTGACAAGCCAAGTCAAATTTCGTTCAGTGCATGACAGCCAAACTAACTGTACAAAGTAAATAAACGTAGAGTGCAAAGAATTTGCATTTCTTTAGTGCTGGAGCATGGCCATCATGATGTGTGTGTAATCACCGTCTGTGAGTGGCCACTTGCCCCAGGTGCCCCTGGACGGCGCTCTGCCCCGTATTCTCCTTCAAGTTGCTCCATCGGTATTCACTGATATGCCCCCCCCCCCCCCCCCCCCCCCCCACATCCCTGTCCATGTCCCTCAGCGCTGTCAATGTCAAAGTCATACATACATGATTCCCAACATGCCGAAGCCAAAAGCGAACATCAGCGGCAACAACAAGTGTAGCTGCAACACCAGCAACAGCAGCAACATCCGCACCAGCAGCAGCATGCAACTTGCAACCAAGGAGCAGGAACCCAGAACCCAAAGCCCAGAGCCCAGAGCCCAGAGCCCAGAACCAAGAACCGAGAATCCAGTACCCAGTATCCATGCAGTCGCTGAAATTCCATGCGCATAATTTATTTAAAGATTCTCTCAATATTGGACAAACATCGTCTGCAGGTGAAATCTATTTGCATTTATCGTTGAGCCGGAAAATTGCAAAACTAAACTGCAAACTGCAAACTGTAAACTGCCAACTGGATGGCATTCTCGCACACAGACACACACACACACAAACGCACACTTACGAGCAGTCAACCAAAGGAAGCTGGGAAAATTCGTGATTTCCCTCGAAAATGCGTTTAATGTGACGCTGTTGCGTGCAGCGGACAGGCGGATTTACTCTGGGTACTGGGTACTGAGCACTCGATTTGAAAATAAAATCGAATGAAACCGGAGCTGTTTATCCCTCTCGGCTGCCCAGGATCGATTCGCCAAATTAGCGGCAACATGACTTTTTGTGTTGTAAATAAATTTTCCATCACAAGAAGCAGAACACGCGCAGCGGAAATTAAAAGGAGCAGACAAGCAAAAAAAGAGGAGAGGAGTTGGCGTATAGGAAGTCGGCAAAACCACCGATGAATTGAATGAGACCGAAGTGATAATGAAACATTCGATTCTTAATTGCACAAGGCTGGCATTTAATTCACTTAAAAAAGTGTTTTAAACATTATTAAGTTAAATAAAATACTTTAAAAACAGACAAGAGTATTATATTGAGTGCGTGTGTCTGTTTAAGATCCAACTCGATTGTTATTATACCCTGACATAATCTTTTATGTACTGTGAAATAACTCGGGAATAACAATTACTTACCCCTAAATTTACAACTTAAACATGTACAAATGATACAGCGCATAGTGGATTTTTAAGAAGCGCCTTCTTATCTTAATTAAAATCGATGGTTTTAATCAAATTCATGGCAATTCGTTTTCGCAGAGTGCCTATTAGTCTCCCCTTTCGGGACCTGCGTTTGCCACAAAGTGTGGCAGTCAACACGTTTAATGGTTTTGCATTAACTTAAAGAGGCATTAGTGCGTAAGTATGCTGTAATCTACAATGCGAAGGGGAAAATTGGCTGCCAGCTGGCTTGTGCACTTCTGCGGTCTTCACGGGGACGACTTCTGGCCTCCTGGACTTCTGGCCTTTGATGGTCAGAGTGGCCAACAAGTCAACTGGACCGGACCGGACTGGACCAAGCGGTCGGACACTGGACGCGTTCGTTGTACTTGTTAATTGCAGCGGAAGCACTCAATTAAAAGCGCGTGAAACGTACGCGCCACCTGCGTGTGTATGTGTGTGTGTGGGTAAAAAGAGACAGGCGATATGCATGCAAAAGAGAGGGGAGATATATTTGCTCTGAAGAGACAACCACTGACTGAATGGCAGCAGTGCCTGCAAATTAAGGCTACAGGAAACAAACAAATGCGGCGTAATCAAAAAGCGGTAAATGGCTGACACTGTAAATAGTTTATAGGCAAATGCATAAACTTGCAAATTGCCAGCAAACAAATCCAGACAGACCAGTACCAGTATACACCCAGACCCAGCTCCATACTCCAGCCCATACCATCCAGCCCATGGCCAGACTGCAAAAAGCTAAAACCCATCTGTCGAATGGGAAAAAAGCAACAACGCTGCGGGAATGCAATAATGCAACTGTTTGTCAATGTTTGCCGAGACTAATTAGATGGCAGCTGAGCGTTGACTGATGAAAGATGCATGAGGGAACCTTAATTGGATGTGTGATGGATAGCTACATACGCCGATAGATATTGGGTATTAGATACGATAAGGACGGATTTCAAACATTTCGAAGCATTTGGCAACTAGTTAGTCAAATTTCTGTTGTCACTTCGGTGCAGTGGCATGAATGCCAGATAATCGATTAATCTTTATCTGCTTGGTATCTAGTTGTTCGTAGTGAAGCCTATCTCACGGATCTCATGGTAAATGACAGCAACATCGCTGAGGCCGCATAATCCATCATCTGGTAAACTCATCTATCAATAAACATGACCTGCCTGCCCGCTGACTGTCAAATTAATCCATCAGGTTGCGCTGCAGCATTACCTTTTTGCACTTACGTACGACAGTGTTGGGTAGGATAATAGATAAGCAGGATAATTACCTTATAAAATACTTATAAATTCAATTTTTAAATGGACCTGTAATTTTGATGTAGTGTTAAAAAAAAAACAAAGTGAGGCCAAGCATTTATGAATTATTTAATGTTAATTTAGTAATGAGTTATTTGATCTATACCCCTTTTATCTAAAAATCCATATTTTCAATTAATTTACATTCCTATTATGTTTTTATTCAACAGAGTGCGAGAATTCAAGTTGAATTTGCTTGGTCTGCACTTACTTGGTTTAAACTCATATCTTTTTTATTCGTTTTTCATAGCCCTAGATGCTTTCGCTATTATTCTGACCGCATCTGTTCGCTCGGCACTCTGGCCACAAAGTCGCTGGCAGAAAGCAGCCGCAAAGTGCCGGACTGGACATTGTCGTGGGGCAATGTTGCAAGTTGCAACTGTTTGTTGTTGCGGGCTGTCGTGACATCATAAGGCAAAATGTCAGCAGTTTTATTATCAGAGGCACACACGCATAACTCGTCTCCTCGGAAGCAAAGAACAGAACACAGAGAACTCAGAACACAGAACCGAGGAAGTAAAGAGTTGCAGCAGCCGCGCCTCTGCCTTCAGCTGTTGTTGCAGTTGCGTTCTTGTTGGGGGCATTCGCACAGTGTGTCGCATAAATAATGCAGTTCATTATGTCATTTAGCGGCACGTTGCGTGAGCTGTGAAACGGGCAACCAAGACACCGCACCAACACCAAGGCACTGAGAAAAATTATATATAAATGCTAAGCCTATTTGCATATAAGTTTGTGACTTTGGTGAAATGTAATTATGCATTTAATAATATCTAGCTTATTTAGCATTCCCACTTGCTAATTATGAAACGTACATATATTTTCTCCATGTGCATCTGTGGATCACATGCCTTTTGCTCTCATTGTTGCTGCACACGCCAAGTGCGGAAATGAAGTTGTCAATGAGCCACTTCCACAATTTATGACCGCTGCGATGCTGCGGCAACCACCGCCTGCCAAGATCTTAATTATGACTTGAGTAATGTGGAATAAACGATAAAGCGTGCTCACGCAAATACACTGCAAGAACTACTTGCTGCAAGTCCGGCCAGCTAGTTTGCAAAATAGTTTTCCAGTTAGCCGAGTTGGCCCCCAATCAACTTCATAAATCAAGCAACCTCCTGGACGGGCTGGTTATGGAATTGGAATTGAAATTGGAATCGGTATGGTAATGGTTGCGAATTGGGGTAAACGGGGTATTTGGTTTTGAGAAATGAGAATAAACGTCGGCGACACGCTCGTAAAAACGTCAAATAAAATGTGGCAGCCATTTTTGTGCATTTGCCAAATTTGCAAAATTTAATTGTGGCGAAAAAAGAATGTGCAAATTTATGATGATTTTATGGCACTTTTTGGCCATCTTTGGCAACTGACCAGCATGAAAGCGGGCCTAAAACGCTTTTTTTGGAGCAACTGGCTGGGAACCCCATTTATTTATACTTATGTGCCGCCAGTCTGTTTGTTTACTTGTTTTTGTTTGTGGACTGGTCGAATGTTCGCCACAAATCCAATGATTGAGCCGCGGTCTTGGGAAATAGAGTGCGCCGTCTGGCGTTCGAACAAAGCCTGGCATTAAGGAAAATCTTCATCAGACTTATTTTATTGAGTGTGGAAATTTCATTGTAACAAATCAATTAATAGCTGGGAACTGTCGGGGGAAACTGAAGTCAGAGGGGACCAGAGGCTGATTGTTGCTATTTGGCGCCGTGTTTTGGCTGTCGGCAATCAGCAGTAATCAACCGTAAGTGGATGGGGTTGGGTGGCAGATGGCTGATCCGGAATCCGGCCGGAGCACCAGAGAACAGGAGAAGCGCAGAACTGGAGAACTGGACCCCAATACGGTGTCAGATGACGTTGCCAGCCGTGCCAGACATTACGTCGCACGTCTGAGTGCGCAGGCAACGGCAATAACAACGGGCAAATTGGAATAGCCCATCATCGAAGCTTGGAATACCCTTGCGGATGAGAAAAGCAATTACCTTATGGATACCATATTAATATTTTTAATATTTGATCGAAAATTGAGCACGGAAAGTACAAACTAAGCCATTACCCTAACAGTTTCAAGGATTTAAAATTAAATTAAATTCAAATTCGACCAATAGCTGTTGTGGAGTGCTTTCAACTGGTATATTGTCATTACACGGAATCGAAGTATAATTTATTATACTTCAATTGAAAAGTGTAATTCATAAAGTGTGAACCATTTTAAATTTTATTAGCTACCGCCTTGCAAGGGTATAAACACCATGATGACGCCAACACGATGGCAACACGGAGATGTCGACCGGTCGCAGGGCGAAGAGAACTTAATCGATTATGCGATTTAATTGAACTAAAAACGCTTAATAAGCAATAAAAGCTCACACAAGCACAAACCCAAGCGCCGGGTGAAACAAATTAAAAGTAACACTTAAAATTACACCACGTAGACGTTGGCTAATGAAAGAAGCCGGAATGGCATCGAACAAACCCTCCTCTATTTCCTATTTCTATTGCCCTTAAAGAAACGTATAATAAAATTTCATTTCCTTTCAAATGAAATTTTGTGGAGCGTTGAAAAGCGCTTTTAGCTGGCTGGCGAAATTCTTAAACACAACTACACACTGGCGAGCGGAGGACGGAGGTCAAAGTTTAAATGCTGTTAAACACATTCATTTATCAAATTTGGTTTTATTAATTCGCATCTTAAGTGGGTGGTGTCCCTGCTCGAGTGTTGCGATTATTTGGGCAGCTTTCTGCCCCCGTATCTGTGTATCTGGTGTATTTTGTGGGCAAATGCTGATGCTGGTGCGGATTCGACGAAGAATGAGCCCCAGTGGCAAGCATCAGCATTCGGCGTCAGTGGTCTTAAGAGATTATAAACGATTCCTGGAAAAATGGCAGAGTGATTATTCCATGTTGCCATGGTAGCTAAGCCAGGGACCAAAGCTCTGCTGAGCCAACTGAAATGCTGGAATGCGAAACGAACGGCAAATGATTCATTAGCAGAAAATAAATTTGTCTTCCCAATTTCAATGGTATTAAGCTGATAGAAAGATCTAATATTCCGCAGCTCCACACACACACTGTTTGGTCATTGCTGTTGAAATATTTGAATTAAAATATTTCAATTATTATACTAAATATTTGCTTGGCTAATCATAACCGCCGGGCAGCTCGCACACACACAATTTCGTAAGAATTCTTACTTAATTATGGCCAAAATTGTTTGTTCATCGTATGTCTAGCTGAAGGCAGTAAACAAATCGCTTTTGCCTAAGTACGTATGAGACTCCTTCAAGTTCAACGAACGCAGTGCGTGTGCGAGGACTTGCAGGCAATACGTAGCTGTGAATGGGGAATACGCAATGCACTTGAAGAAATGCGAATATGCGAAATGTGAATATAAATATATTAAAGTAAAACGAGTGAAATGACATGTTTCCAGAAGCAAAAATTTCTAAAAATCGTTGCTCTTTTAGTAAAAAAGTTTGTTTTATTTACATTTCAAAGACTCATCAAAGACTTCATTACAAAAAAAGTTAATAAATTTGTTAATGGTTCAAAAATCAACAACTCCAGCTTACACAAACATGACTAACCAATTAATATTAATAAGTGGTGCATTTGAAGACAAATCTTTGAGTTAAAAAGAGCCAACATGTTTGTTTGCCAAACAAATACATTTTTTATTAGTGTGCCAGTGAGTGAGTCAGTTTGGATGGAGAGTGCTTTAAATTTAGACAAACAACAAACATACACAGGCAAACGCACGTTCAGACACAGGCAAACAAGCCTTTACAGTTGTTAGATGGTGTTTGTGTTTGCCTAAGTGGCATAGGCAGCACTCGCCACGCACACATACACATACACATACATATACAACACGCATTTGCGAGCGAGCACAACGCGGCGTATGCGTAATGTGCAATTTGTTCTACAGCTGTTGGCAAATTGCAGCTCGCACACACTAAAAACCAATTTTATGACAGCCAACATATTGCCTGGTTTTGCTCGGAAATTCGATAGTCAACCAAACAAACAAGTGCAGCGGGGGAAAAATGAAGAATTGGCGGAAAATCAAACAAACTTTTTCGAATTTAATAGCATTCATTAACCGCTTGCCCAAATAGACCTGATAATTGGAGTTGCAGCGCCAGCACACAAAAGAAAAAGAGGCAAAAAGGCTCGTGCATAAACAAATTAAAATTAAATATTACCGGACAGCAGGCCGCCAACAAAATTGCATCCAGGTGCCTCATGCACCGTGCATGTTTCACATTACTGCTGCCCATCCGCCCATCGCCTATCGCCCAACAACGAATAATGCAATAATACAAATAATTCAATAATAATAATAATGAAAGGGTTCCGGCTCCACCTGGCCATCATGCGGAGAATGCCGAGAATCTGGCCCCTTCGGTTCCAGCAGCTTAATGTACACACATAATTGAACACGCGCCAACATCAGAAGCGAACCAACTCAATTCCTCCGTCCACATCAAGCCCACACGCTCCCCCACAGATACAGATTATTAAATTGCCATGTAAAAAAGCAAAAATCAATAAAATTGACTCTATATCTAGTGATGAGTACGGTAATGAAACCCCGCAACAGTGAGTGGATAAGGAGCAATTAAAAATTCTTTAATTCGATTTGCTATCAAGTTACATGAAGCGAAATGTTTGAGCTTTGTAGTCGTTGTAGAATAAAATGCAAGTGGCTTTTATTTATATGGTTTAAGCGTGATAAAATACGTGGGAGTCTAACCTTTAATTTATTAATTGAAGTTCAGCTCATTTTCTTTTTCATTTTTGAAAATTCCATTATATTATTATACCACATAACTGAAATTTGTGCCATAAATTTCCAAAGAATCGCAATATGATCCATCCAATCCATTCAACTCCTGCTGCCAATCCCTTGGGCAGGAAATATTTGGAAAATTCCAAATCGCATCCCTATCTGAGATAAGACCAAGCCAGGTCCCCGATCCGACAGGCAAGACTCCCAGTCGCCTGTGGATATGCTTGCAGCGGAAATGGCGTGCAAAGTGAATCGGATGCGGAACGTTTAGGGAAATGTTTAGGTTCAAATGCAAGCACATTCCATTCGTATTGCATTCCCATTCCCACTCCCATTCCCGTTCCCAGTTCCTTTCCCTGCCCGTACGTATATACGGTATCTATCCACCTATCTCTGGCATATGGGAGAAGCCTTCACACATGCCGGAGTCCAGTCCGGAGCCCCATTTTCCGGGTCCGGGCCCGGGTTTGGTTATGGGTTTGGGTTCGGGTTTGGGTTCCTCCGTGTGTGCGTGGCAGTTGAATAACCTCTGATGTCGGCCGTGCCATAGTCTGTATCTCTCTGTCTCTCCCTCTAGGATCCACTCACACACACAGTCGCACGCACCAACACACCTACAAAGCTCACGCACTCACACTATCAGATTATTATGACGCTCAGTCAGCCATTACGGTTTGCTCGGGCTACTTCATTACGCTGCGTGTTTGCACTCACATCTACTCATACGTTGTACGTACACTCACGGCTGCGGGGGCGTTCCCAGTAAGTCAGTTAATATAGCAGCTAGTTGGCTGCCAGTTTGGCCAACGGAGAGAACCAGAAAAAAACAACGACGCCGGAGTGGCAACAACATCAACATATCCACAGCCCGACAAATAGAACCCGACCAACATAAGCGCCATTCAAGCTTTTTAGTTCACTTCAGTGAAGCAGCAACAGCAATGAGGACGACAAGAACATCAACAGCAGAAATTGGGTAGCTTTTGGGTGGATGGATGCGAATGGAAACGGGGATGAGGATGGGGATCGCAATATGGAGGATTAAGGGGTTCTATATGGGGGGGCGGTAATGAAGGACAGAGGAAAAGGAGTAAAATTAACACGTGGTTAGAGGTTTACGCTCTCTGCCCGATTTGACGCTGAGCTGGCTTAGCTTTTGTATACTATATCTCATTATGGCCTTAAATGTGGGACTCTGTCCAAGTACACAAGAAGAAATTAATACTTAGCCTTAATAAGCGAAGGAACATGAAATGGTGGTTTCTTCATAAATGCAAACCAATCAAGAATCATTTTTAATAAATTAAAGTTCATTCTTTAATTAATTTAATTGATGATAATCAAAGTCTTGAAAAATACATGTTTTTCTTAGTGTATTTGTGTGTGGCTTTGAGTGGAGATGCATGTATGTCCCTGTGTGCGGTATTTACGCATTTTCCCTGTCGCCCTTGTTTGCCCACCCCATTTCCCTGACTTGTGTCACACCGTTGAGGCTAATGAAAAGCGGAAATGAAACTTTTGTATTAAACAAGTTCTCCTGCTCCGACTTTCTTTTTTGTGGGTGTGTATGTGTGTGTCTGTCTGTGTGTAGGCGTGCTTGTTGTTTGTTTGCATGTCTGCCCCTCGTGCACCACCAAGCCTTTCAACTGCCTCCACGCACTGTTTATATTATAAAACATAGCAGATTGCGTATACGCAGCGTGCGCCACCAAATTGCCTCAGTTCAGACGCCCCGCCAGCTTGGCCTGTTTTTCCGCTTTTCTTTCATTTTTTTTTGTGCTTTCAAGCCGCCTGTCTCATAATGCGCTCGGATTAAATGAAGTCCTATTAAAATAAAGTAATTTCTTTCGCGGCTTGCAAATACAAGGCCCACCTACGCAGTCCTTTCTTCTCGCAAAATGAGAATTTTACTCGTTAAAGTACAACAAAACTAAAACTGAAAACAAAAGCGATTGCATTGCCTGTTAAATGTGTAAAATACGCTTAGTCTTTTGGTTACATAGAAAAAAGAACAAAAAAAAAATAAACTACGGTTTTCCGGCCAAGAGTAAACTGCGTGTTAATGGGCAGGGAGATAGAATGGCCAACTAAGAGAATGGCTTGCTGGGGATTGGGTGCCTCCAACAAAAGGAAAAACACGAAATATGAAAGAGAGAAAGGAAAGCGAAATGGAAAATTTTATGCAAATAACATTTCATTTAGTTGGCGGGGTATTTGCTTAAAAATGTGCAGAGCGAGCAAATATTATACGAAAAACTAAATAAAAATTAATTGAATTAAGCGATGGCAGCAAAAACAGAAAACTTTTGTTCCACGCAGACAGACGAAAAAAAAAAAGCACAAATCCTGCGGAGAGTTTTCATATTTTGTTTGCTCCCCCTTTTGTTTAATGAAATCCCAGCATAAACTGCACGGATTGTAAAGTTTTATAAGATTTAAAAGTTGTAAATGTAAATTTGATTCGGATCATGGCAGTGCGATATGCACTTCAAGTCTGTTGTTCTGCACAGAAAAACTCTATGAACAATGGGTTAATGTGGAGTGCTACTCTTTTTTAGCAAGTACAGATTTAAATGCAAATAAGTTCAAGTTCCCCACAGGAAAACTTTACTTGTTGCCTTTGTAATTTTCGTCTAGGCAAACTTTTGCAAACCATGTAAAAATTCTTTGGCACAACACAGTTTTAATAATTATTTTGTGCCTCCGTGCATAATTCAATTTCTGATTAATTTAAGAAACTTTAACTCGATTCGAAAACAACAAAGCAAAAAAAAAAAACACCTAAAATAGAAGCAGCAGCAAAAGTTAGCTGCATTCAAAACTTTCTGCACCGCAAACTTCATAAAATAAAACAAATTATGGCAACGTCATTGCTATCTCAACAGCTTGTTACCACCACCTCAACCCCTGCGGGAAACCCCGCCGACTGGATTTGCTCCTGGGTCGCAAATGACGCCATCTTGACAGAGCCAACAACAATGAGGCCCAGGCCAGGTCTGAGACACGATACGGGTACACCACATATGCAAAAGTCGTCTGCATATATGGTTAGACGCACTGCCAGACAAATGCGCGTCAAGTTGACTGCATGTCTCGAGGCAAGTCATTCACATTCGTCATCGCTGCGCCAGACTCCATCAGCGCCGGTCCGCCCCGCCAGCTGCCAGTGCTCCATTGCCAGTGCTCAGTTGCCAAGGTGCTAACCAACGGCAGCCCCACCAGCAACATCTACAGCTACAGCAGCCCCACCAGCAGCAACACCCACACAGGACATCCAAGCCACACACATACACACACAAGCGCCTGTGATGTGTGTGCTCTCTCAACTAGAGTCGTTCACCGGCACAGTTTGCGGACTCAGCCAACGCGTTCGGTAGCAGCTGGGACACTGAGAAAAATTCCTCAAAAAACATACAACCATCTTAGGACTTGAATAGGGAAAATGTAATGGAGTGCACTCTTTTTGTATATTTATCTTTTTACTTTAATATACTTAATACTTAAACTGACACTCTCTTTTCTTATAACGCTCTAATGATGGAGAGCATACTTTCTCTCACTACATGTTCATCATCAGTCGCAGTTGCAGTTTCAGTTATTAATCTAACGCAATGCACACACGGCTGTAAGGTTCGCCCACGCCCCATTGCCAGCCGCAAGCAGCGACTATGGTTATGAGCGTGACTGTATGTTAGCCGCTCCATTAGTAACGCGCGTATTTTGGTAGCTGCGACTCATGTTCGCCAAATGAGTGTTGGCCAAATGGGTCTATGGCCAATAAATCGAGGTGTCCCCAAGAAAAACTAACTATGGGCGTGCTTAAATTGCCGTTTAAGCATTTTTTATGAGCATCATTTATCAAAGTTAGGTTAAATAATTTTCGAGAGTATAGGAGACAAGGCTATGTGGGTCGCCTTGGTGACATCGAAAAAAACAGAAAAAAAAAAGAACATAAAGTATTGCAATTTAATTTGCATAAATTGAGCAGGCAAACAGCCACCCACAATTTACAACCCACACACACACACAAAAATGCCAGAAAAATACCAGTAGAGCTTAAATAATTTCCAAGCTTACTTCTAACACTGCAGGCGGCAACAACAATAGCAAAAAGGCAAGGACAAGGACGACGACAACAAAAAGGGTTTTCGGGCAATTTTGTGCCTTTGCTCATTTTGCTGGCATTAAATTTTTGCATAGCGTAGAAAGCACATAATTTGAAGCATTATGCTAAAATATGCGTTCACTCCCATCCGAAAAGGAACATTTTGATGAGACGTAGAAAGGGCGAAAGGGAGTGGGCTGGAGGTCTTAGGATGGGGGCCAGCCAGAGAACATTTTGCAAGAATTTCCTGCCCATCCTCAAAAGTTTTTTCTGTGAACAATTTCATTATTAAAAATCTTGTTGGTTATGTCGAGTGCAGAGCACTGATAAGCAGTAAAAAAAGGATGCTCACAGGCTCCGGCTCCATCCAACGGAAACTCCCGGACAGAGGGTAAATTAGAAATTGTGCTCTGCAAACGACTGGCAGCCAGAGACCCAGAGAAGAAAACCCATTTAAATCAAACACATCACAGATGGAATATTATCATATTTATGATTATTACATGGCCTCAGCTTAGAGCTTTCTTTAAGCCCAAGCAATTCCAACTCATCTGCATAATTTCTAAGCTGCTTAAAAACTCCGATTTGTGGCAGTAAGGTTAAGACAGATGTTGTGCCAAAGGTGCCTCCTCCAAATACAGATTATAAAGTTAGCAGTAAGTACTACTGCAGTTTGAGAAATTCCGTATCGGCTTAATTTATCAAAACAACAGAGCTCCAAGACCATGTCCTTGTCCATTGACCATTGTAAATCAGTGTAAGTACCCGGGCATATAAGTGCGTTTTGCATGCATATTAGTTCCTGGCCATATCTTCCCATCCTTGGTCATCATCAGCACGGCATCTCGACAGCATCTTAATTAGGAGTCCGTTTCGGGTAAGTCCGCAATCTGCATAACAAGCATTTGCTTGGCTGGGCTTGGTCTATCTTAGTTTTAGTTTCGATGCTTTGGTCCTGGCAAATACGTATGCTCTAATTGGCCTTCGGCTCCGGGCCATGATCCCTTGCCAGGTGGCATACGGTATGATTGTCAGTTTTGCCACACAGAGAACAAAAGAAGCATAGCGCAACAAATGTGTAAAATTTCATATTTAAGTTACACTATTTTCTGAAAGATCAGAACTTTAATTGCTGACCCATAGACTTAAATTTAGTAAATAATTATACGGAATGAGAAACAAATGAATGTTAGTTAGTCCTGGTAATTTATATTTTCAGTGGTGCAATTACGATAGTTTGGCTTTTTTGATGCCTGGCCCCTCATGCACCTGATTCTCAAGTAAATTTACCGGCTGATGATGATTTCTGGCAACTGTGGAGCAGGTGTTTTAACCCCTCGATAACCCCTTGATGAAAACTTTGCCAACGGCAAATAGTGCTCATGTGTGCAAAGCCGTTTCAGCTGTTTGTTGTGTGCACTAAAAATTGAATTGAACTGCAAATGCTGCTTGGCATTGGGATTGGTCTGCAATGCAGTCCGACGATTCGGGGTGCAAGGGTTACTTTTTCAACGGAATCCCCTTCGAATTTGTTATGCGGTAGACTCTCCTCAATTTTGGCACACACACTCACACACCCATTGAGATATGGCAACAAAAGTTCAATAGCCTCACCAACCACACGCACACATGAACACTCCCCGAGTTGTGAGCTGTGAGGACATCAAAATGCAAGCGTTAACCGAAACCTATCCTAATATGTTTGAGCTTGATGCGTTTTCATGATGTTACCTGACTCCCGGGTCTCTGGCCTACCCTCACATCCTTATATCCTCCATATCCTGACAGGCATAATAATGACATACACACACACACACAAACACAGGCACACCAGCAAGCACCCCGCCGCACGCACACAGATACGAATGTCAGCTAAAGTTTATTGCATTGCGACATTTGAGCTTCAACGCTCAATGTCTGAGGTCTGCCGCCTCTGCTACTGCTTCTACCTCTGCCTCGGTCGGCATCGCTGCTGCGGTGACCCGCCCGCCGTCCCAGGATTCCAGAATTCCAGGTCCTGCGGATTCAGAGGGTTGCAAAATTCCCACTGCATTCGCCTGAGATCCGGCGGCGGGCGCTGCGTCAGCGGGCAAATAACAATGGTCCTTATGTATTATATAACAAGCGGAGTGTACATAAGCCGTGCACCGAAAGAAACCCAGTTCAGCAATAAGGACCAATACATGTAACTTAATTGAAAAAATGTGTTTATTATACAAATGGTATAACACCATATTTCTATATACCTTCACCTTATATCACACCAAAATATTGACAAGAAAGACCCCCTCATAAATCATGGCCCATCTTTTAGACTCCTTTTCTCTCAATGTATGGATGTATGCACGGGTGTGTGTATCGAGTGTATTGGTGCGTACCTCTGGAATCCTTATGAATCCTTTTGCATACACACACATTTTTTGTGCCTCCTGCGTTGTTAAACTTAATAAACAAAACCATCCCAGACAGAGCGAATGTGGCAATCTAAAGCCGAACCATCTGTCATAGATACTGTCGGTTAATATTGATTTTTTCCACTTTTTGTTCATGCCTTTTTTTCTTTTTTTTATGTTCCTCCCGTTGAGGAGGACGACCACCAGCAGCGATAATGTTGCCGATTGTTGGCAACAATGGAGACGTCATTCAGTCCCTCGTCCTTTTTGCATTTGTTTTCCTACCTGACTATTTGCATTCAACTTGTAAATAATACAAAATGCAAATACAAATGCATTGACTGCCAGACGACAAGTCAAGCCAGGCCAAGCGATACGAAATGAAAGCAAACCAAACCAAACCAAGCCAAGCCAAACCAAAGTCGAGGCAAACCGAACCACTTTTGACGCATTAACGTCACTTTAGTTACACTCACTCACTCACTCACATGGGGAAAGCGCCGAAGGACCCCGGCGGCGTATACGTAATGTGAGGCAGCACTTCCATCCGCAGCTCCATTTCAACGCAAACAATAGCTAATAGTGCTACAAACTTACACCCACAATGCCCACACTCACACTCACATTGCCATTGTCAATATTTGCCACGAATGCTACTCCACTTTTGCTTCGGTGGCTGCAACAGCGGTAGCGGCAGCGGCATCGCCAACTTTAGCCAGCTAACTATGGAGCAGCCAACTGGCAGCCAGTCAGCGCGCAACATGTCGAACAACATATTGAACAAATGCATTTCAATAAGCCAACATCAGCGGCGGCAACAATAACAGCAAGAGCAGCAACAACATCAACCATAGACGTTGCCGTCATCGACAAAAACCGCCAACCACAAACAACAACTGCAGCAATAGCAACGGCCCAGCTTCAGAATCTGGGAGGGGCAGGTACTTACACTGATAAAATATATTATCAGGGAAACAGAATAGTTCAAACATTTGATGTTCACGTGATAAGTAGCTCAGTTCTCTGAAACTTCTTTCCAAAAAAGTTTAAAGAGCGGATAAATAATGCTTAAAAATTCGCGTATCTTACTTTGCCTAAAGACCCAGAGTATGGAAGATATCTAAACCAATATACAAATAATTTAATATTTTAATATTTAATATTTAATAAATTTCAAATGTAATACTCTATTTTCTCTCTATGTCAGAAAGCATTTGAGGGCTCCTGAGACAACATCGGAGACAGAGGCCAAAGCCAGGGCTTCCACTTCCACTTGCGTGCGCTCTGCACGCTTCAGCTTCAATTGTTTGCATTAAAATTGCACTTCAACTTCGACAACTGCAACAACATTGCCGGCAAACAGCAGCATCTCGCCGCATTTCGCAGCAGCGGCAGCAGTGGGGCAGCAACAGCAGCAACAACAAGCGGCAAACAAGCACAAGCGGCAACAAACGGAAAGAAAAACCACAACAGAAACAAAGCTGTCGCTGGTGGCAGCTGATGGAACCACAAAAACCCGACCGTAGCTAAAATAGCATGGCAAAAATCGTTTTTGATAAAATGAAAAGAAGCGAGCGAAATGAGCAGAGCGACGGGCAATGGCTGGAGCAAAGATTGTGGTTTGCTATTCCAGCTTTTAAGTAAATATGCAAATAAAAATAGCAGCAAGATGAGAAGTTGGCACCAGCTCCAGCTCCAGCACCAGCATCCAATCCAATTCAAAGCAAAGCAAAGCAAGAGCAACAGTCAGAGTGACACGATGGGTAAGCGACACCAGGAGCAGGAGCAGAAACTATGTGAGCAAGCTATCAAAATGTTGCCTGCGGAGGAAAACGGGAAATTTCACTTAGCCGGATCAGAATTTGGAGAGAAGAGAAGTGGTGGGGTGGGCAACAAGGTGGTACGAATACGAATCTGTGACAGTCAGGCGCTATCAATGACAAATGTCAATCATATTTTGAAAAGCAATTCAGACAAGCTTTGCATTTTATTTAGCTGTCAGACAAGAAGACGGGAAATGCGAGTGAAAAATCCTTGAGCTGCCTTACAAAATCCCATCCTTACCATTGTCAAACTGAATTTAAGCATCAAATTTTAGGCACAAACACACACACATACATGCATTGTGTACTGCGAAAACATTTCGATTATAGAAGTTGCTTGTTGCCGTTGCATTGCGTTGCCATTGCATCGCTCAAGTGTCATTTATTTTGCTCAACTTTCCACTCTTGCCAACTATTGACATTTGATGTCCTTTCTCCTCCAACTACAACATCAACTTCGACTTCGACTTCAGCTTCAGCGGCAAGTGCAGCCAAAGGCGGAAGGAAGCATCTCGCACAAAAGCCAAGGAAGTCAATGTATATACAATTTTTAAGCGCTTCATAGAGCCTGATACAGGCGAAAAACTTTTTGGCCATGGTAACTTCCCTTTTCCGGCATCAAACTACCGATGATGCCCGACGTCTGGACCGCATTTTCCGCTCTTGCACCCCTCTTCCCCTCTCACCCCCCCTCACACTGCCAGCGTCCTGTCGTCCTGTCAGTGTCACAAAAACCCAAAACGGAGAGAAACTTTACTAACTGCTTGGAAATTATGAAAAGTTTCGCTTCCAATTTCTTTTGAGGATGCAATGGAACTGTGTTAATGTTTTTGCATTCATGTCCGCTGCAATGTAATCCAATCAAACTTCATTATTATAATGCTGTCAACTGAAGCGCACGCAAAATCTCTCAGACACGCTGGGTGAGAGGAAAATGAGGGGTGATGGGAGGGAAAATAGAGAGATAGACAGACAATGAAAGCAAATACAGGGTGGTAACGTTGGAATTACTTTAAGGAAAATATTACGTTACAATTTGCACAGAGAGAAATGCTTACAAAAATAATACCTGCTACAATTATGCATATATGTATATGTATTTGTTAAGTTCAACATTTTTAGAAAACGTAATCTTAATAAAGAAATACATCTTTATAAAGCTTACTTAGCAAGCAGTCAGTTGTATCCTTTCACTTTAAGGAATATGTTAGGCAGCGCAGCCATTTAAGAAGCAATAGAGTGAGTAATGCAATGTCTGTCGAGCTTTTTTCCTCAGTATGCAAATAGAATTTCAGTTGCAGTTCTTGAAGTCCGACTCAGGGGAGGGCAAACTGGTATAAGTGGCCAAGGCTGAGGGCTTGAAGCATAACAGATATCAAGGCAGCAAGCAAAGCAGCAAGCAAGCAAAGCAGCAAGCAAGCAAAGCAACAACAATGCGACCAGGCTGAAGAGCCGGCAAGCAAAATGCCATAAAAGACTTTAAACAAAAGCAAAATGAATGACACGCTGAGGATGTTGTGACGATGACGATATGACGATGTCTCGACCATGGCCTACGACAACGTGATTTTTAGTAAGTTTCGCTGTGCCTACGTCTGCGTTTGGCTGTGGTTGTTTTCGCTACATATGTACGTGTGTACATATGTATGTAGCTACAAGTATGTCGGTCGGTGGTCGTGTGTCAATTTAATGTCTGCTGCCCCGACGTCATCGCCATCCTCATCATCGTCCCAACAACCAGCGTCATCAAAGTCGACAGTACCCATCTCCGTTGCAACTCCATTATGTTCCATACGAGCGTTTCCATCTTTCTCCTCTTTTTTTTTTTGTTTTTGAGCGTTAGCCTTTTCTCTTGGTGATTTACGTCGCTTTCAAGCATGACGTCAAATTGTATATAGCAGCGCAGTTTCGCGAAGGAATACTTAACAAATAACCCGGGAAACGCAACAAAAAAGGAGGTAACGAAAGGATCCGACTGTAACGTATCCAGTGTTTAACTTGTATCATTAGATGCTTGTTTATGTTAATCCATTTAACAACTAATACAACAATGTGTTGACGGAAACGTTTGTAACATGCTTGATTTTCAACTATGAGAAGATACCACAATCTAAAAACTGTAATAATGACCACTTTAAAATCAGCTGGGAGTTGAATGAACGATTTAAGCCAAGTCCTTGCATGGGGTTATCCTTTGGGGTTAACGGCGGACGAATACTTCTCCCCAAATGACGGGTATAAAAGGCTGAGAGCAACTCCAAGTTTGGTCTATGTGCACTGCATGGCAGTGTGCGTGCAAGTGCGTCTGTGTTGGTGTGTGTGTGTGTGTGTGTGTGTGGGAGTTCTTGTATTGACAGAGTGAGCAACGTTTTACAATAGCCGCCATTACGGCGGAGTGACAGGAGCGGGGGTGGGAGTGGGAGTAGGAGTGGGACAGCAGGAGGGACAGAGCGAGAGGGCTGACGCAGCGTCTTCCACAGAAGCGTTTGCTTTTTGGCAGTTCTTTATTATGGCTTCCGACTACTTGCGTTGAAGGAGCCAGCGGGCCCTGGAGGGGGAAACGGTTATTTGATTGCCTTATCGAGTTTTATGGCTTTATTGAGTTGGGCCCCTGGGGGCGTGGCCGGGTGGCCGGATTGGGGCGCTACTGTAAGCGAAACTAATGTAGTTGCTGCTCTCCAGCTCTTCGACAAAAGCTATCAAAAGGGAATCGAACTTGAAGTATTATGGACTTGAGATGTCTTATTGCCACCCAAAAGAAAAGCGCAGTCTGTTATCGAAAAAGTAAAGCCCAAGTTACTAGGCCTGAAGATTTAATTCACAGCTAATACGTATATTGTGTCATTCAAAGCTTGTTGCATTTGTTACATTGAACCCTACTTACTAAATTAACATTTAAGAAACTTCCTTATTAATGGCAACACGTAACACTTATTCGGAGTAGTTTTTTCGTATCACCTCCATTATTTGCCTCTGAATATTTTTGGTCATTTTTTTTATTTCGTTTCTTTGTAAATTTGGGTTGAATAAGAATTGCCTGACCATGTCTTTTGGGTTGGGGTTTCTTTTAAAAGGGTTTCGGCGTTTGCTGCCACGCTTAATGAAGCAACCCTTAAAGTTTGGCACGTCTCCGCGCAGCCAGCAAATGAAAATGAAATTTCTACGTAGAACGAGTGCATTGAACTTCGCTGAAAAAAGTTCAGTTTGTTTAGCATCCATTTCTGTGTTTGTTTGTATATTTTTCTTGTCTCGCATTACGCTGTAAACGATGATGAAATTGCGAAAATAAATCGCCCGTCCATTTGTTCTAAATATAACGTTAAAGGAGTAGAGATGGTCGCGTGAGTTGGATATCAACATATTTTTGGAAAATTGATTGCTTTTACTTTATATGATAGATTACTAAGGACATGAGCTAAGCAAATGTATTTCCCTATTCGACATGATACTTGTCAGTTAAACACCCTCTTGCGATCAAATAGCTATTAATCAATGGCCAATTCAAAATATTTAACTCAATTTGCAAGTGACCTGCTTTAAAATGAGAAAATCGCCATTCACGCTCCTTCAAAAATCCAGCAAAAAAGCACGAAAGTCACGCTGGCATCTCTGGCTCAAACCTTTTAATGACTCAGGCAGCAGGCGCCGGTCCTAATTTGCATAAGCACAGCTCAAAATTGCCAAAAAGAAAACATATTTTTTGCGTAATCAGCATCAATGCGACGACTCCTTCTTCCGGCCTCTGGCCAAAAAAAAACCAAAGCAAACCGAAACCGAAACCGAATCCGAAACGCACCGAACCTGTTTCTAATGGTGGGAACTTTCATTAACCAACTGCATGGCGACGACAAACAAACAACAAACAAAAAAAAAAAAAGAATAATATTGAGAATGAGAAAAATAGCAGGCAAACTGAAACCGGCCGGCAAATGGCGCTGCAAATTTGTTTATGCAAACGAGTCGCGGTTTGGGGAAGTGGAACTGGGAACTCAGAACGGAATACTGAAAACTGAAAAACTGCGGACCGGACGCCGGCAATTTAACCGAGTTAAAATATGCGCCGCTGACGTTTATGTTAATTTTTTTTCTACCATACGAAAGTCAGCCGAAAAGTAATAATAATAACAAAAAACACAACGCAAGAAAAAAGCGGCAAATAAAAATGTAACCATAAAATTCTGTATAAAAAATTAAATATACCATAAAAGTACGGCGAATGCATGTCACGTTGCCTCGTTGAACGACGTTGCCGGTGGCAGCAGCTGCAGATCCGCCAAAAAAATACAAAAAAAAACGAAAAAAAATAATGATAAAAGGCAACTCAAATTTGAGTCTCGCTGCTGCCCCTTTTTTAATTGCAGTTGCAGGAGGAATAGCTTAATATTGTCCAAAAATTCATTGAGACAGCTAACCGGTGCTACCGACGAGGTGACCCCACACAGTCTACATTCATTCGCTCGCATTTACTCATTAACATTATCTACCCTCCGGGATCTGCCAAGTTTCCAGTTTGTCTGCTAGACTGCCCGGCTGCCGTGTGTCCGTATCCGTATGTGCTGAATTTATTTCATTAAAATCAAATTAACTTGTGATAAATGTTGCGAAATATATCATAAGAGATAGGAGCGACTGTGCAGCGAACAATGCTGGCCGCCGAATGTGTTCATGCCAACCCCCACACTCAGAAAAATCAGAACTAGCCATCAAATGAGAATGTGGAGCGCCGATCCATAAACATTTTTAGATATCTCACAACTTAAACAACACTTCTGGTTACTAAAACAATGCACTTTAAGGTTTAAGAGATATGCTACATTCATTGATATCGTTTTAGATATGCGGTTAGCTTAGTTTCTCTGAGTGCAACAAACAATGAACCTCCTATTTGATATTTATCTACATTTAATTTTACTTTTACCCCCTTCCACACACTCACATAACGTGCGCCGAAAAGTGAAGTAAAGTAGGGGTAGTGGAAAGAAAAAGCCGAAGGCAGAGGGCAGCTCAGCTTGGCCATCGTTGCCAGAGGAATAAAATGCCATATCTGATTATGTAGAGCACATAAAGCGACGGGGGATGTGGGAATGGGGATCGGAAATGGTGAAGTCGAGGCAGCTGGGCGGAAAAAAGGTGGCCAATGTAGAGCTTGGCCATAGGAGATGCCTGGCATATTAGCGGAGACATAATGGACTAGAGATAAAGTAATGGCCGGTGCACTGGTCAGCAGGAGCACCGCCACCGTCACCAGTACCATTACCATTACCAGGAAGGAGCAGGAGCATCATTTGCCCAGTTGGCTAGATTGCCAGTTGGCCGGGCCAGCCAACTTTGTCAGAGATAACCAGTCTGGTTCAGTGGAATATGAACTCTGCTTCAGGGCAGCCAGAAACGCAGGAGGTTGTCAGTGTCCGTCCACAGCATCAATGACTTTGACAAGCCCTGGCAAAGCAGTGTCAAGGATTGCCTGATGAAATGATGTGGCAATTTCTTTGCATACCCAACACTCAAAAAAAAATTTGATTTCATGTTAAGTTCAGATGATACTTTCCATTCGTAGAACGCTTGTGAATATTTTTACAATTAATACCACATTGAAAACGTTAAAGTTACCTGGAAAGAAACAAAATATAAAAAACATTAATACCTTGAATAAACATAGTCCGTTCCCTAAACTAAACGGTTTATAAAACTAATGGATGATATCTGCTTTTGTCATTTCAACGGCTGAGAGTTCAAAATTCTGAGAATGTTTTGCCAAGTGCACTCGCTATTGTGAAACCTTTCAAACGTAATTGCCACATTATGTGGCAGTGTTCCAAGTTGATGCGTCCAACTTGGCATATTTCAATTGTTAATCCAGCGATTGTGTGTGCCAGAGCCATCAACACTCCAAACATGTCAAGTGGCGAACGAAACTGGCAAAACTTTCCCGGCCAAGATCCCACAAAGTTTTTGCCCCCGTCGAATGGCTAAAGTTTTCCTGCCCAAAGCCCAAAGCCAGTTTAGTTCAGTTCATCTTCCTGTCACAGCTCGAGCTGCAAAATGTAATTGAAATGATTTATACAGTTCTTTTCTGTTTCAGTTTCAGCTTCAGTTTCAGTAGTACCAACACCAGCATCAGCATCAGCTTCAGCATCAGATTCTGTTTCAAATTCTGCTTTCACAGGCCACAGAACAGGAGACACGAGCTGAGCCATCACGCATACGTCCTGCAGCCCCTCATCGGATGAATATTTCACAATCGACTGTGACACCATACCATGCACCGAGTGCAGCCCCTACCGAGTGGTCCGCTTAAAATGCAATTGGCAAATTACGGCCATGCCGGCAACTTGGCATTCAGCACGCGCTCGCACTTTATCATATCAATTTCAATTTGACTCGAATTAAGGAGGAAACGACAGAAACCGAAACAGAAATACTGACACCACAACAACAGGACAGCGCACTGTCTGTACAAATAAGCCAAAATAGCTTAAAACGCAAAAGTATAATTACAATTTAGCCAACACTTAGCACAGTACCACAGTACCACAACAAGTACACGAAAATGTTATCCAAGGGTCCCGAGTTCCGAATTCCGTGCCTCCTGCTGAGGCAAGGGTGAACCAAAAAAGAGGAAAAAGAATATAAATAGGGGAACAGGGAATTTGAAAAGGAGCTGATGGCAGGGGCAGAAGCTGCCTGCCAGACCCTTCAAAGGCTCGAAACGCGACAGGCCCAGAAGACAGGCCGCCAGCGACGGGAGACGATGGCGTGAAGTGAAACTGCCAGTCGCGACAGCTGAGCCCCAGATCCAGATCCCAGTTCCCAGTTCCCAGTTCCCGGTTGCCAGTTGCCAGATCCCCAGACCCAGATCTCAAACCCGGCTCAGTCCCAGTTCCGTGTGCCACGAGCTCAACTTGAATTATGTGCGCCCTGTCTGCCAATGTCCTTATGAGGGTGTGCGTGTGCACTCGGAACAATAGTTGACCAAAATCGTACAATTTGAAATATATCTTATATGCATACTCATGGCATACTTAAAAGACAAAGCATACTTAATAACAAAGCATGGTGCAATTCCAATATTGCTAACTTAAATATTTAGTAACCTTTTAAGTATATACGGGCATTCCTGGGGTTGCCAAAATCTCTCTCAGTGTGTTCGTGCTGCGCGATGAATGGGTCGAAGGAAGTGGCGTTGAGTACTAGCATAAGGAAGCAGGAGCTGAGCCAACCGAGCGGCACCCGAGCCGCAGAGCCAGGCGGTTTATGCATAAGCAGGGTATAACCAGTCCAGGGGAAGCTGCTTTGGATCTGGCCTCGTAGGTATCGCTCCCCGGTGCCCCTTACTCCAGCCACTCTCTCCCCCAGCCGCGTCCTTTGTGCGCTTCTGCTATCATTGTGGAAGGAAACGCTGCTCGCGCTAATGATGACGATGATGTACTGCAGGACGTGTTGGTTTTTGCTCTTTGCTCAGCTCAACACAGCTCAGCTCGTTTCGGTTCTGTACCGTTCTGTTCTGTTCGGTTCGGTTCAAAACAAATTAAAATCAACCAGGAAGACGGAGCAGGAATTGCAGTGCAGTGCTAAGGACAGGATGCCTCCGCCGGCAGACTGCTTTACATGATAATTTTATGTTTTTACGTAATTATGCTAATGGATGGATTTGCCTGGCGCCCCAAACCTTGCGACTTTGTAAAACTGTAAATTTATATCAAAGTGTTAATTATGCTAGTGGTGCCTGGGCCAGCAAAGCCGAGCCAAGCCGTTGGCCATTTAATTTACTGCCAGAAACAGATGCCTTCTATATCCTCCTATATCCCCATATATCCGTCAATATCTTCGCAACCATATTCTTGGCTACCTGGCGCCCATGTGAGCGCATAAATTTTGCGCCGCATGTCAGTGAGAAGGCAGGGGGAAAAAAAAAGAAAATACCTTTATGATTTGTCGCAAATTACTTTAGAAAAGTTCGGAACACCGAGGCTCACGTTCGACAAACAACAATAAATCATGGCAGTGGGAGCAAATGTTTGAGAGCCATTCTGCTCCACATATGAAAAAGAAAAAGTTTCGCAGTTGCCGCCACCTGTAACGGAATTTAATTAACAAATTGGATCTGCGTACGGCAATGGTACATCGAATGCTTCATTAGGCACTGAAACGTCTTGATTTCGTATGCTGCTCATTTTTTGGTCGATTTGCCAGCAAAGTGGTTACAATATGTGTCATTGATTAATTGGCAGAACCTCATCGAATCACATTTAATCTCCCCACGTTCTGTAGGCCGCTATTCTTTGCGGCGAAAAAGTAAATTGCCTTTAGCCATTTTCGACGTTTGCTTTAAGCTTCTATTTGTTTACTTAATATTTTTTTTGCGAGACTTTCACGGTGCCCCAAGCCGTTTTCAATGTCCAATGAGATCCATAGAATGGTCTATAATTATGTATAATGAAAAGGGGGATTGGGAATCACAAGAGCTTATTCGGCAGTTAGTAAGCATCGAGTAAATTTCCAAACCAGTTTTGGGAGCACAAAACCAATTATTTTCACACCTAAATCTGGCTTTAGTGTGATTTATGATGGTCCCATCGAATCGAACAACAGGGGAGACATTTGGTTCTTAAATATGTAAACTACCTGTAAATTAATTCTTTTAATTGTATTTCAGGGAAATTCCATCGACAGAGTAGTGATGATCTTCTTATGTTCTTACACTCGGAAAAGGGTACAAAATAACACCAAAAGATTATATTTGTATAAATAATGTCCCTAATCGCTTCTAAACGTTTATAATTCCCAGTTCAATTTAAAGAAGAATTTTAAGCGATAGCTTCTTTTTATTTTAAATTTTTTAGTGCACCTATTCAAACAGAAAATGAAATCAGTCTCTTCGTTGTTTCTACACTCCACCTGAGGAGACACGCTCAACCTGTTTGCCTCATAACTCATCTGAAGAGCGCTCTTCACGGGAAAATATAAATTTTCCGCTACGAAATCCTGCCCTGAAGAGCCTCCAGCTCACCTGCGCCATGCGGGCCATCAGAACAAAACAAATAGCCTTGTCATTTATTCGCCCGGCCTCGTTGCTAGGACACATATTGAATGGAGGAGCGCATGGAGCGCTGGCTGAGTCCTCTATCAAGTGTTTCTAGTTCCTATAACAGCCAAATTGAGTGGGCACTGGCTACAGCGATCTTATCTGGCCAGCGATGACACGTGCTGTCCTGTCCAGCCATGGACTGGATTGGTCTGGTCTGGTCTGGGCTACTCTGCGTATACGCAATGTGTCGCAAACGAAAGTGGGTTGCTAAGTGGGTTTCGTTATTAGATGACCGCAAATTCTATTAGTTAGCCCGGAGCGAAATTAATTAGGCTCGCAAATCAACAAGTGTGTTTGTGTCGGAGAGCCGTGATTTGGACTTTTCCCAATCTTAAATGGAATATTCAATGGTGGTTGTTGTCGTTCATATATTTTGTAGCTGCCGATTTCTTGAGCCGTATAATGCCGGCACAAAATAAAAACCAATTAATTATGGCCAAATACAATGTAAACACAATGAATTGAAGCGAGGCACAGGCCACAGCGACAGTGCCACGAGAATAATTTCATAATGGAAGTCTGGGTAATTTACGTTACGTATACGCACAATGTGACGGCACAAGAAGAAACATTTAAGTAGAAGTGCCAGATGATATTAAAAAATGTACAACCAAATAAAGTAGCAATATAAAAATATAAGAATTTATAAACCGAAATAATTTCTTCGATAGTTTTATAACACATTATTCTTTTGGAGCTTAAACCAGTAATGAGTATATTTTTTCCAAGTGCCATTGACTTCAGTTCCAGTTTCAGCTCCACTTATTATGTAAGCGAGCATTAAACTACTTGCATAAATCACTTGCCTGGCAACGGACACTGCCTTGGGGCCCTGGCGGTGATTAATTATTGGAAAAACTGCTACAAAGGACTCGTGAGTCTGCAGCCGAAATCTCTTCCAGCTCGCTCCATTCATATGTATGTCGCCGCTATCGCTGGTCGCCGATAGGTATATGCAACAAATATGGAATGTTTTTCATTTCGCGCATAATTCAATTGATGTTGGCATTTCCATTTAAAAGCAAAAATAATAAAAAGAGGAAATAAAATTGAATCATAAACGCACTTTCCTTCTCGGAGCAAAGTGTGCGCTGCTGCGAATCATTACACGGGGAGAAAAACATTATATTCCAACTCAGTCTATGTATTAAATCAAACTTCTAAACAAGTTTCTATTGGCTACTAATTTTAATGACCCCTACAGCTGTAAAGTAAAACTGACCAGTCTTATGAAGTCATTAATTTATTTGATTTTCCAAAAACTAATAAAGAAACTAATCACCAATTTTGTACATTTTTGCTGCCGTGTTTATCACAAAGCTTTACAGGCCCCAAGGCCCGAATGTGTTGTTGTCAGTTCTCCCCGAGGGCAATATGACAATTAGTTACCAAAGCAACAACAGAAATACCTACAAATGACAGCAAAATACATACGAGAGTGGGCAGGCTAACATTTCTATGGGGTGGTCTATATATGGATGGTGGAAGTCCTGGATGCGAAGGACATAGAGGACACACACAAGTACACACACACACACCGCACAACATGTCCGCATGGCAGCCATTTTGGTGGCACCAGAGGACACTCAATGGCGGCAGCAGGAGCACGGAGTGAAAAGTCGCTTCGATGTTGAACGATACATTTAGTTGATTTTTCACTGGGAGCAGAGCAACGGCAAGCATTTAATTAGAAAATACGTATACGCCGCATGGTACGTGGTCGCAATCACGTGCTTGCCGCCTCCACGTTGCCACGACAGCGCAACGGCACGGAATCCCTGTCAACTAATTCATCAATTTTTTCTCATTTTTCTCGCAAATTTTGTTTTAATGATTTCTGCACCGCCTTCGTTCCACGAAGCAACATTAGCTTTTCAATTCTACGGCTTGTTTTGACTTTAAGCTTCGCACCGAATCGCCGTGCTCTGCATAATTAAGATAAGTTGCACAGTGCTCGAAAGTAATTAGTTGAGATATTTATTACAATTACCTGTCAGCGAGAACGAGTGCACTTGGAATTGCGTGTAAATGAACTTTGCCAAGTCAAGTCGTGCACTTGGCTCTAACTATGTTAATTCGTGTGATAGTTTGTCGTGGCTCCAAATGTCAAACGGTTGGCGGCACAGTGGGTCCCAAAGTTGGCGGCCTGATAAATGGCCTAGTCCGAAAGAAACTTTAAATAACTTGTTATATGCCGACTTAAAACCATATTACCGCAAAGATAAACGTTCTCATTAAATATATCGCTTCGAAGAGTTGGAGGAACCCCCGAAAAATACATTTCGTGGCCGAAACCTCTTCATTTTGGGGCCATTAAGCATGCTGGCCAAAGGGCAAAGGCACAAAAAAAAAAACAAAAAATAAAATGGAAAGAAAAACCCCACTCTAATTTGGAGAGAAACATAAAAAAATATTTCCATAGACTTTGTGGACTTTGTACTTGGCCAACTGCCGGACTCGCAACCATTCTTAGGCAATTAAGCTCACTGTGCCAGATTATTAGACAAGATCCAGCTAAGCGGATTAGCTGTAATGTTAATTAAAACTTTATCTCAAACCCCGCACTCTTTGCGAAACTAATTTGCAAACAAAGTTAATCACGTTCCTCGCATTGATATCCAATATAAGCCGCAATGATTTCTAAATACTCTTGCATATCGCACATTTATGCAAATTATCTGCGAGTGAGCTAATTGAGTATTAATTAAATAGCAGTACTGCGCCTAAGCCTCCATAATACATGTACACTGTGTGGGATTATGCTTTGTCAAGTATCAATAGACGGCAAATGAAATCAAATCAATTATGCCGGCAATGCGACTGCTCAACTGATGAAGCCCGGCAATCTTCGAGAAACTATTCGTACACAAAGACAAAGGGTATACGTGTGTAGTATCCATAGTAATCTGGATGCCTTATAAGCCAGGCATCAATTTGCATAAACAATTAATCATGCAAAGCGCGAAACGTGCGCAAAATTCGAAAAGAACCACAAACTAAATTTAGTTGTGCCACAGACTCGCTAGAAAGGAAGAAATACATCCCAACAACTTATCCACCATGTCGATGGGCTAACAAAGGGGAACTACGAGTACTATGGCCCACGAGCTTGTCTGAAATTCATAGAAATTGCACCGCATATGATTCAATTTCGCCTTTCAGCCAGGCGACTTGCGCTGAGCCTGCTCAAAAACTGGCAGAAGGCAGCAGGCAGCCAGCAGCAGCGCCAATAAACGTGGCCCAAAAGAATGCAGTCCGAAAACCAGTTTAGCGTACAGCCTGTGGACTTCTCGATCTCCAGCGTGCAGAGCACTATACACCGAAAAATACACGATGGAAAAGCAAACAAAAATACACCAATAAAAAACACAGAAGCGGTAGCAGCCCAAATACACAGGGAACAAAATATTATTTATATTTTCAAAATATCTTCCTGCTAACTGAATTAATCCTTTTTCTAACTTTAAACACAAATGTTATAGAAGTAAAATGCCAAAGCTGCAAGTTACATACACCAGCTAGAGTAATACAATGCCAATTCAAATTAATTACCCATTTCGGTGGCATTTCTCATTGTGCACCACCAGCTACAACAACAAGTGGACCAAATTCTTTTTAACGAGCTTGCACGAACATTTGATCCCGCGGACCCAGAGCAGCAGGTAAGTGGGGTTTTGCCAAAAAGCGCACCAAACAAGAGCAAAAAATTGAAAACCAAAAAAAGCACAAAAAACAGAAGAAGCCCAGAACAGAAAAATCAAAAAAAAAAAACAGGCGAAAAGAACCAGCCAAAAAGCCGAATGAAAAAAGTCAGTGCCAGCCATGGCCAAGCCAAGAAGTGTTAAACCCGAGCCAAGTTTTTGCCTGGCCTGTCCGTGTCCGTGTTCATATCTCGTGTCAATTTGCAAGCTGACTTCTTTTTTATTTATTCCCTGGCCATGCTCTCCATTTATTTAATGCCTTTTTAGTTGAGTTTTGGTTTTCGTCTTTACTTTTTGTTATTCGGCGCAATTTAATTGCAAGCGGGCACACCCTTGCACACACCTCAACTTGAGCTTCTTGTGTCTCGTATAATTTTTCGGCTTTTTGGTGGCTTCTCCTCGGTTGGCTAGGTTTCTAAAAAATGCCCGAGTCTCATGCAACGCCACTAGATGGACGATAATGGCGATGGCTAAAAATATAATTATATATTTATGAAATTAAGCGAATTATGCTAAATGCACTTTATTATTTAGTTAACCGCACCACCGCCGAAACATTTTCCGTCGGCCACTTCAATCCCACTTCATTCATGGGATTTTGGTTTCGGTTTTGGTTTGGATTTTAGGTTCACGGGAGTCGGGAGTGGTTCTCCTATCTGGGGTCTGGCGACTCCGACTGGGCACCTGGAATCGGGACAAAGATTCCGCCGAGACGGCGGCAGACTGACGAACCTTTTGGGATCGGCATTGGCCGCTGGTGTTGATTGGTAAGCGTGGAATACAAATTAATAAATTACACACCAAGCTCTTTCTTTTTGTCTTCATGTTCATAAGCTGCTTGGCAATTTTTTTAATTTATGCTCTTAGTGTCTTTGTATCACCTTTTTTTTTTTTTTAAGAAGTCATTGATTCTGCAGAAGAACATACATACTAAAAATATATACAAATCCACCAAAGCTACAAATTAATCAATTTTGATATAACAAATAAAAAAAATGTGTATTATCCTTGTTAACTTTTCATAATCAAATCCACTCAAATTAACTCTTTAATTTCTTCATTAAATAAATATAATTATCTACACTAATTATGTGCCAGCTCAAAAGTACAGATTTATGAGCTCGTGTAAAGTTTCAAATCGTATTAATCACCATCTGATTTTTTGCACGCAAAACATTCAATTATAATAAAATGCTTTAATCGAATAATGTGGAAAATTCCATTTTCCAGTTCAATAGAGCTTAATTTATTATGCATATATGTAATTAAATTGACTAAATGGTAAGTTGAATTTCTGAAAATTGAAAACACCGAAACACGTTCTGCATATTTAGCTTTCACATTTTTTGTAACACGCGTGTGCATATGCTCAAATTCACTTTGACATGAATATCTCCTGACACAGATGAAAAGAAAAAAAATATATATATATAATCTATATCGATAACAAAAATTGCCATTTAATGTGCGTAATCAAGTTTGCTCAGCCCAACATTTATTTTTGCCATTTCTCGCTGACTAACAGTTTATGGCATAAATTTAGCAAGTCGCCCACACTTAAAACTTTACAGATTTGGCAAAGAAATCAATAAAAAGAAATGAACAACAAATTTGCGATGAAGACATATTCACACAGAACATTCCACAGACATGAAATTGAAAGCCAAAATATTTGGTATCTTTTATTTTGTTGGGGGTGCGATTTTTTTTTATCGCCATCGCCCAAAATGGGACACTCCATTTTCGTCAATTGATTCGCCTGTCTGGCTCTTTCAAATACGCATTAATTTCATTTATTGCAATCATCATTGTTGTTCCTGTTGTTGTCATGGCGAGAAAAGCCAACGCAAACACGAAACTTAGACGGAGAAATTTCCGAGGTGGGAGATGAGCTGCTGACCAGGAGGAAAATCACTGGGGGAATGGGGCATTCCTGGGCACTGATTGTGTTGATTACGCTGACCCACTTCGCCTGCCAAGGCTCCTTCTCTTCTTTTCCTTTCCTGGCAGAACTCGTGTTCGTTCTCACCACCCCCACAACCATCAGCCCCCCTTTTCCACACAGGCAAATTCAATGAACTCGAAACTTGCTGATAATACTCGCAATAATAACAATAATAGTAGTAATAATGTTGTTTTCAAATGACAGCACAGACACGGGCGAAAAAAAAAATAAATAGATGAGGTGGTGGGAATGGCGTTGTCACTCAAAGTTGAACAAGAGTAGATAAATGGCATTGGCTAGCCAGTCCTCCTATTTCTCCTGACCAGTTTACACTGAGCCAATAAACAATACAAGAATCACATTCTACAGATCCATATCTTTCATGATTATTTCAACTATTTTGAACAAAACTTTTAACAATCTGCACTGTTATAAACCACAGAAAACCACTAAAATATTTTTAAATAAGTTTGCAATTTAATAGTTCTTGTTTATGAAACATAAACATCATAATTTCCTATGCACGAGCATTGAGTTCGCCTAACAATAATAACAAACTACTTGAAAGTCGCGTTTATTTTTAATGGCAGAAACAACAATACACACACATACTCGTCGCTTGGCACAACATACACACAGTCTGGCTCCCACAAATTGTTTTGTTTTCTTGGCCACACAGAGTGACTAGGCAAAAAAACTAAAAGTTCGGACACCTCCGCCTCCCGCAATCAACTATGAAATCTGCTTTTATGCTCGAACTGGCTGAAAACATTTCGTTCGAAATACCAAAATGCCGATACACCGACATACAGGTAAGTGTTCTCCGGTAACGCAGGTATTTCAGGGGATTTTCGGGGGGCACTCTATACACCTAGGTGTATCGACATGATCGTACAAAAAGTTCTTTGCCATTGGCAATTTTTTGTTTTACTTCTTTTGGGTCTCTGAGTTTTATTTTTGTTTTTTCTGTTTTGTTGGAGTTGCAACAACGCGCGGCAAAAGCGTCAATTACCACTTTTGTACACCTCTACCCCCCTGTTGTTTGTCAATAATATGCGTCATTCTAATGCGAAGAAAAAAATAAATAAATAACACGCAGAAAAAAAATACTCGGCTTACACGTGGTACTACTTTTAATGGATTTTATTTGTACTTGCCACCGACGGCCGAAGTTGCCACCGAGTGAGGAGCGAGGGGGAAGGGTGGCGGGTCTGGTTCAAGTTGTAAGTGCTATTTCCATTGTTGTTTGCAAAGTGTTGCTGTTGTCGCTGGTACTATGCGTAGAGTAGTCAAACGGACAATGACAAACAATATTGTTTGAGGGCGAGGAGAAGGGCATTCCGATCCACGAATAAACCACTCAAATTGGTTGGATATACAGCACATTGAAGAATGGCCAAACAATTGGGCTGGTGGAGCATGCGAGAGGCTTATAAATCGAGACAACTGGTCATGCATCGATCGAGTGATAGGTCAAACAAAATGGACGTACAATCAGTTAGCCCCTGTTTAATTTAGTGGGTTGTTAGGCGAATGGATACGAATTTATTGTCATAAAAACGTAAGAGCACTAAAAAAAAACCTCACCAGAAACAGGGCAATGTGGCAGATCAATTAAACTCAAAATCAGGAATTTCCGTTGCCAATTACTTATATCAGAAATTTTTCGATTTAACGACACGCTTTTTCAGCAAACTCCAATCAAATCAAAAGCACTTCCAAGCTTTTTCCCACTTTCATTTAATTTATTTAACAACTTGAGCAGCATCTGCGCCACACGCCGGTTTTGGCCATAAACATTTGAACCTCTCGCTTATGAACACTAAACATATCTAATTGCCAAAGTATTAATATGACATTAAGGCTCTGGCCATTCAGGTCGCACACGCCTGGCAGGCCAAAAGGAATGAAATAAGTAACTAGAAAAAGAAAAAGCGCCACGTCATCTAGGCCACGTTTGACAATGTTTTAAAGTTCAGACCCAGTTTAATTTTAAGGCGCGCTTCGGTACGCCGTTAAAGCATCTCATTTTCCACCATTTATGGCCCTGGACCACGCCCACTCCACAATCCACTTTGCTGGCGGAAACTTCAAGGCACGCCCGCCTCGAATGGGGAAAAGTTTTCTAATGCGGCGCCACGGCTACGCAAATTCATGCCAACTAACTTCTAATAATAATTTTAATTGCCAAACGGCAAACGGCAGCATTCTGGCCTTAATGGCGGAGTGGGCCAGGAGTTGCCTTCCTTTCCCTTTTTTTAATATATATTTTTCCCCTCTCTCTCTCTATTTTATATAAACATTTCGAAGAAGTTGACGCATAGCACGTGCTGCAGTTGGGGGGGAGCAGAAATAAAAATTTCAAATATCATGCTGACTAAGGGGGATACTTTCCGTCCCCATTTTATTCCAATTTTATATTTTTCCCATTTATTTTCTTTCAACTTTCTATGAAATTCGCAGTTTGGCCGAGGGTCCCCAGAACCAAAAGCCTTAATATGCTTATGTGCCGAGCAAGCGGAAAAGTACCAAGAGCAAAAATCACACATCACATGCTTGTGTTTCCATATTAAAGTCAAGTTTACCTCATGACTTCTCACCTGTAATGAATGAAACTCAATTTGTTCGTATTAAATGGGCACCCTTAAGTCGTCTGCTCGTCTGGTGGGCCAGAAAAACGTTTCCTAAACAACTTAATTTCCACATTGTCAACACGATGATGTAGTAAACAAAAACTTTCGTCATCGCCGTCTAGACGATTTTATTAAGACACACTTTTGTCTTGGCCATATTTCATAGTTTGCTATTTGGGAGTTGAAAACGTGGAGAAGTAATCTATGATAACTTGAAAACAATACAAGTGCAAACAGGCTGAATAAATAAGGAAGCCAGCCAAATATCTAAATTTAGAGTAGACTTGGAAGACAAATATTATGGCTACCTAAAATTAAACTGCACACAAACGAGCGACATTAAGGCTAAATATAATTGAGTTACCTTAAAAAATCCAAAAATAAAAAATATAATAAAATATTTAAGTTACTTTAAAATTGTAATCAAATTTCTTTAAGACATTCAGCATTTCATTACGCATTTTCACACCTTTACCAGCGGAATTTTCCCCTCATTAGTATGCTGGCAAAATGAAGGAGCTCGTCCACTCCAACTTTCTAATTGAACTAATAGAATTCGTTATATTTTTTATACGCCATCGCACGCGTCAAAAGATAAGAGTCGCTGCGAATCCGGAGGGGGATGATTTCCTTATAATTGTCAGCGGAGGTGCAAAAGGAAGAGGGAAAATATATGTTTTCCTCTCGACCCTCCTCCTCCTCCTTTCCATTAGAGGATTATGAAATTTATAAAATATTTTCCCAAAGATTTTTCTCGCCACGAAAAGGCAAAAAAAAAAAAAAATCTTTGCTCTCCTGCCAAGTGCTAACTGCCGTCGGGGGAAAGGTCCGCGATGTACTTAACTGATTTCCGAGAATTTTCACACAAACACAGCTGCACAGGAGGGTGTCGCTGTGTGTGTATTTGTGTGTATATGTGTGTGCCTTGCTATGTGTTGGTGTGGAGCAATCAGTTTAAAGCTGTCAGGGCAGCGGCAAGGATTTTCAATGAGGCTATAAACCGGAAACTGCTGCGAGTAATGCGACGCAGGATCCTCCCGGCAGAATCATCATCATGTGGCCATTGCCAATGCTCGTGCGAGGATGCTTTAATCAGAGCGAATGCGCTCGAAAACACAAACACACTTACGTGGGTACATCGAAAAAAAGATAGTTTTGAACATCCGCATGGGAAAGTGCTGCGACAAGTTATAAAACTCGTTATATGAAAGCCAATATCAACCTAGAGTGTTCCAGATGGGCATAATGCATAACAATATAGGTTACATACAAGGTTAATTGCTAAGGTAGATATCTTCAACTCAAGGCATTTACAGGGAAACTTGTTTCCACGTGTTTCTAGAAAAGGAAAATGCGTATCTACAGTAACTAAACGTTAGTTCCATCCGTATGTAATGCGTTTCAATGTTGAAACTTTAAACACATTCGTGGCAAGCATTATACAAATCGTACTTAGTAACTTGCTCTATCGTTTTTTGTGTCATTTAGTTGGCATTACTACACTTTTCTGGTAGTGTAGGATTTTGTACTTGTGTCGGTGGCGCTTTTCGGGGCTTAAAAGGCGTAGTTGGAGTGGAAGTCTGCTAGTTTCGTTCCCCGCAATTCCCTATACTCTACGTGTTCCCCTTGCGCAACGAATGTAAACCGGCGCCTGGAGCATTTTAGGCTCATCGTCGTCGTAGTCATCCGCATCCGCATCCTCATCCACATCCTCACCGCCCATCAGTGGGGCACTCATCCAGTCAAGAGCGGGGAAACGGCTTGCAGTTGTGGTCTGGATGAGCCGATTTTCTGTTTTCTATTGCGGGCCGGCAAAACGTTGACTCCTCAAGTTGTTATTTCAACTGTTTTTGCAGAAGCCCCCACTTTTCCACCGAGGGTGTTGTTATTGCCATTTGTTGTAACGCTGCTTGAGATGTCAAATAGCTGAGCGCTCTTGCAACAGCAACAGCAGCAACAACAATGACAACAACCATAACAACAACAACGCAGCAGGAAGCACTTGAAAATTGAAATCAAGCATTGGGGCGCCACTTTTGCAGTCGCCGTCGACGTCAACTGAGAAGCTAACGCAACTAAAAGAAAAACAACACACACAAAAAAAAACACAAAACAACAAAAAATGAAACAACAACAATAACAACTCGGCAGAGGGAACAAAGGTCCTCGCCTTCCTATTTGCATATGAATATGGAGCACTTGGAGGCAGCTTTTGGGTTGTTGCTTCCCAGCTTCCCAGCAACAAGAATAACATCGCCATCAGCTACAACAACCACAAACGATTTGCTGTTTGGCATATGAATAAACCAGCAACAGCAACAACAACAAAGATCCGCAACGAAAACTTATTGCTGATGCTGTTGTTATATATACCCTTAGACTAAGAACGAGTCGCTGTCCCTTGTGGCATACGAAAGGTTTTCGTCTACCAATAAGTTAGACAAGTTTTCCCTGAATTTCAGATAACCATTCATACCACTAACATGCAGAAACAGCACTTTTCAGCCGAGTAGAGTGTACAAGTCTTCGACTTCGCTGTGCAGAGAACCCCCTCCACTTCGTCTTGGTTGTTGATGCTCGGGACGTTGTGGGTTGCCCCCATAGCTTATGGTGTGCCTGCAGTGTATTGCCGGCGGCAACAATAACGCTCAACGCTCAACGCTTGTTGCCTTTGTTGTTGCTGTTGTTGATGTGTAGCTGGCAGTGCAGGCGGTGGGCGCTAGATGGCGCCACACGCCGGCGAAAATTGAATAAGAGGCTCGAGTTGAAGGCAATTGCCGAAGTAGGCAGGCAAGCGGAAAGCAGGAAGCTATACCAATAACAAACACACACACGCCGAAACTGAGGGAACGGTCTCCCACACACATGCAAAATTTATGCGGCGATATATCAATAAAATATTTTGGGAAAAATGATTGAAGTTGCATTTGTACAATGTAATTAGCCAGAAGAATGAACTTCCAGCCAAAATAATGAAGTTGCAGTTACGAAATATATCAGCAATGAAGATAATAAAATTGCAGTTACGAAATATATCTTGAGGCAAATGATTTTTATATATTTTTGATAGTTCCACATTCATAAGTATAAGCCATCCTCCACACTCTGCCCAAAATGAGCAAGTACTTATTTTTCATTTGCTGCTCTGCCATGTTAGAGAGGATAATGAATGGGACATAGCTTCCACTTTTCCCTGGCTGTTTTGCAAATTGAAAACTTTATGAAATCCGCCGCATGAACGTGGCCACACACACACACACCCACCCACACACCGGCACGTAACAAGGAAAAGTTATGTAGTGTTCTGCGCCATGTTCCTTCGGATACCTTCCTCCATAGGTTTTCCTTTCCCTGCCCTTCTTTTCTTTTCTGTTTTTTATTTTCCCCGCCCTTTTTGCTTGTTTTGGGTAACTTTGAATTTAATGGAAAATTTATTGACGACATGCCGCTTAGTCGTTTGACTTGGACTTTTGCCTTCGCCTTCGAGGTAGAGCCACCCGCCCACAATTTCGCCATTTCCTGGCCACTCCCTCCCCTTAACTACCATCCTGGCTGCTCCGTCATGTGTGCAAAGTTTTCGCATTCGGTTTGCTTTGGTCGGGATTCATGAACTCGCCCATGCCCTGCACTCTGGCTGATTCTGATTCTGTTTCTTCCAAGCAATTGGGGATAAATAGTTGATGATTGTGTGTGGTCGGTGGGTCGGTGGATCGGTGGGTCGGTGGGCTACTCGGAACTGGGTGGGTTGGCAAGGAGACGGGGAAGAAATCGGAAAAACCCGGCGGTACTGATGAATGAGGGATGACCGACCGCTTGATGTGTCTCGGATTGATTGATTGTCCCTTGCAACCCAATATGTTGCAGGACACTATTTGAATCGATTCATGCGGGTGGCACGGGAATTACAGTGATAGCTCGCCATTTGCAAGGATATTGCCAAGAATGAGGCGTTTTTTTCTTATTTCAACCGCCTGACAATTTTTCTCTATATAAATTCGATAACAGGAACCAATTTGTATTTACTTATACATAAGTAACGAATTTTAATTGATTGAAATTGTGGCATTGCTGCTTCCAATATATAATACAAAGCAAAATACTCTTTAAAGACATTTAAATACCTGACGAACGAGGGCTGTAAACTTTGTTAGCTCTGGCCAGCACACATGACTTGCTTGGCCGACATCAAACGAAAAACTTGAATTTTTCTATTTGAATTTGTGGTTCTTTGAAATGCTTACATTACAAACGTGGGAATGCTGCAGATGACTGACGATTGGGGGTGGCTACAAAACAGCCTACAAATACAGGTGCCTCCAGAACTTGCCAACTAATTGGCCGGCTTGAATCACAAACCTCTGAGCAAAAGATAGACGTCATGGCTTTGACTTGTTCACTTACAATAAATTAGAATTATAACCTCGCTTAGCCAAATCTACGACGCAATAACCTCGCAATAGCCGGCGTACATGCAAAGGGGACTATTTCGAAATCCGGGGGGGTTAATGCGGGGGTGTAAGCCCCCCAAAAGCAACCCCCAAAAGGCGTTGGGCAGATGGCGAATATAAAACATTCACAAAAGCGACGGCAAGGGGTAGTTATCCAGCCTGACGCCACAATCCTCAGCGGAATCGTGCCGCGGAAGACCGAAAAACTTTTCTCGCGTGTTTTACCAACTTTAATATTTCATGTTGCTGATTTTCTTTATGGGATTTGGCCGTGGAAATCCCGGGGACAAACACCCGAACGAAGGAGCCCACACCACACCACTCCACTCCACACCACACCACACCTCACCAATCCCAACCCCTTCAAACTCAACAAGTTTTTTTTACTCCACGCTCCACGCTGAGTGTCTTGAAAGACCTTTCGAGTGGAATGCGGACACGCCTGCCATGTTACGCCATTAGTTTATGATTATTGCCTGGAGTTTTGTGGGTCCCCAGCGGAGTTCCGGCTGGCACTTTGAATCAGTGTTGTCAACTATTTTGAAATTGTTGAAATTGAATTTAGCCGAATTTTGGAAGTTCAAAAACTAGCAGCAGCTTGCTAAATTGTTGCAAGAGTACTGGAAAAACATATTCCATCTTTACTCTTAAGTTTGTTACTACATTTTATCAACTAAATGCACATGCAAAATTTGTATTTAACTCTGGTAGCCTAAAAACACTCCAATTTGGCTGGAAAAAACTACACAATTGGCATCACAACTGCGAATTCAGAGTGTGAAATATATGGCAGAGGTAACCACACTCACCTGTTGTCGACTCCTTGGTTAGTGTCAGTCGTCCATTGTGGTCGGTTAGCAGCAGCAGTAGGATCTCAATCAATTGAATCACAAAGAGGCGACGATTGTAAAACAAACACATTGCAATCCGACTTTTATGTTGTCACCGCTTTCCGGCTGGGGCTCCTTTTTTTGGCCCAACCGCGATTGTAATTATAACTATATATATTTATATCTTTCTTTATCGTTTCGCGATTATTGGAACGTTAACGAACTCTTCACGCTTCCAGTCAATACGATTAGCAAAAGCATTTTCTCATTTATCCGCTCACTGCGATGTTTGGCTTCGGAAATACATGGAAATCGGGATAGAAATCAAATCACCGAATTTTATTTACTAATCTAATGCACACACCCATGCACACACACACACACACATACATGCATACACGTACACGCCTACACGCACACACAAAAGTATGCTAATACATTTGGGCAGAGGCATAAATATTTCACGCGTGCAACAGTGCGTATACTCAATTTGTTAAATAGTCCGCACAAACATGCCGGCAACACGATGGCCCGGCGCCAATGTCATCAGTTTGTCACCGCTCAAGTCGGGAAATTGATGAGGTGCTGGGGATGGGCATTACCTCGTGGTTTGGGGTGGAAAATATACCCCGGGGACAACATGAAAACACATACCAAAATGGAAATAAGCCGTATATGAAATTACCAAATTTTCAGCTTCACTATGCGTTTTATCTGTGCATTTCTAGTTGCGCTTTTGTTAGCGCCATTTGGCTATCAAATCAAAAGAAGCTCTGTATGAGGAACTGAAAGTTTCAAGTTATTTTTAATATTACTGATTTACTTGATTACACTTTTCAAGCCATAAAGTTTTGAGAAAGTTTTCCAAAAGCCAGCCAAAGTTTTTCCTTTTCCCCTTGGTTTCTGTTGTTCTACGAACTGCAATTATTCCGTTTATGGGTTTTCTAAACTTGATGTTGTTGGCCAATCTAGTTAGATATGATATTCCATTATTATACCAAGAACTATAACTTCTTTAGAATTGGTATAGAATTATCCTCTTTTAACGTAGGTATTTCTGCTGCTATCAGCTAGCATAATAATTTCAGCAATAATAAATGGATCCTTTATCCTGCGTTTTTTTCCCTTTTCTCCTCCCTTTTTACTTCCTGTGACATCCTTTTATCGGCCTTAAATTTGTACTGGCTTTTTGTGTGTGCTTGGATTTAAGCTGCGATAAATTCGCAGATTCTACGGCTCAGATTCTTCAGCTGCCATTACGCACGCATCTCCATAATAATGATAGTAGTCATAATAATAATAATAATGATGATGATGGCGGTGATGATGCCACATAAAAGGCGGCGGAGCCCATTTCAATTTCAATTCCACAAAAGGCGCGTGTATCTCGAAGATACATTTCTATCTCGAGAGCGCAAATTTGCGCGGCAAACCGAAGCTCGCCAGCAAAAAATCGCATATATGAATGCTAAAATACATTTTCGGCGTCGTTGGCTTTACTATCATATTGTTGATGCCTTTGCTATTCGCACTATGAAAGGCTTTGCAAAAAGTATAGCACATCGCAGACCAACTTTTGTCCGTATGACAATTGAAAAAAAGAACTCGATAAATCAAAAGAAACATGAAAAAAGTGCTTGTGCGAATTTGAACTACGGTTTTTTGTTTTGAGTACACCGAAAAATTAAACAGATAGTAATTGGATTGTGTTTACATTTCTGATACCATTTAGATCACAACTCGAAATGTATTATAAATACAGCTGCCTTTAAAGAATTATACAATTTAAACGCCTAAAATAAATTTGAATGCAATGAATGAAAAAAATATAAAGTGAATACTATTTATTTGTTCTGTGTACTGTGGTGTTCATTTGTTTACAGCCCTGCGATATGAAACTTTGGCTCGTTTACAACTTTTTCGAAATATATTGTATAGTATTCAGTTTTGGTAAGATAAAACCCAAAACTGTGAGATGAGCAAAAACGCAAAAGCCGGCTGAGCAAAGGAAATCACATTGGGGTAGTTGTTGTTATATAAAATCAAATTGTATGCGAATTTTTGCACAAAAACACACAGATACGCGGCACACACACTCTCACACACACACACTCAGCCGCAAAATCCGGCGCTCAGGAAAACAGAGAGCGAAAGAGCAGATGAAGAGGACGAAGAGGTGGCGGAGGGGGATGGGGAGGCTGAGGAGAACAAACGAATTTCAGCAACGACGCAAATTTCGATTTCCTCGAAATTTCTACCTTCTATTATGCTCGTTCCTCTGCCGACTGCTGCTTCTTCTTGCGCTGCTTGTTTGGGCATCGTACACTTTTTTTTGTTTGCAAAAATAAAAAATAAGGAGAAGAAAACAGAGAAGAAGAAGCAACAGCAGCGGCTGTGGCAGCGGCAGCGCAGCTTACTAAGCTTTTTCGCTGCCGCCGTTTTGCTCCTTGTTTTTGCTACGCTCTTGCTTTGCCTTTGCTTTTTTGGGTATTTTGCCTTTGCCTTTGAGTTTTTTTTTTGCGTTTTTGCCTTTTGCGTGAACAAGAAGCAGCAGCAACTACTGTACTTGGCGTTTTTTCCTTGCTACATACATATGTATATCCTTTTTGCCGCTTTGTTTGTTTGGAATTTCTCAATTTTCAAATACTGAAGCCACCCACACACACACACACACACACAATACGCACTCCCACTCGCACACACACACACACACGCACACGCACTTTACGCTTTTTTGTGCCTTGCTGCGTCTCCAGTTTCTTGTTATTTCGCCCTTTGTTGTATTATGTCATAATTTATTTGTCGCCCAGGACTAAACAATGCCGGAATTTTGCACAATTGATAAAGCCAATGAATCACATTTCGTTTTCATTAGCCCCCACTCGTGCTGTCTCGCTCTTTCTGGCTGCACCGGCTTCTCTCATTTTACTTTTTACTTTTTCTGCTACCTTTGTTGTCTTTTTTGCATTTCCGCTTTACGTTTGTGTTTCGCTCGCACTCACGCACTCAAACACACACAAACACAGACGCACAAATAGCTGCAATTACTGTTGTGTTGTCCAGCTTGTTTAACTTTTGTTTGTTGTTTGTTGCCACACACAAAACACACACACACATAAGCGAACACAGCGTCGTCAAAAATATCGCAAATATCGCGAATTTACAAGCGCCGGCAAAAATTTACTCGACAAATCCGCCCGCAATTGCACAGAGCGACGCAGCAAACACGTCCAAACAATCTGTTCGCCATCGGAGAACTGAGCGCACCGAGCTTTGGCGCACTGCTTCACTTATGAATGGAACGGCTGCGACAAGCAGCTCGTTCGGCGCGAGAGCGAGAGAGCGATAAGCCGAAACCGAGACCGAGCGTGGTTTATTCAACTGAAGTATTCGCGTTACTTCTTTATCTAATAACAATGCACATGTAACTAAACTTGGTTCTGAGCTAAACTCGTATTCGTAGCTGAGATAATTTAAAGAATTTCGACGGAATTTTGGTAGAAATTTGTGGTAAGCTGCGCGCCAACTAACGGTTACGGTTCTGTGCTAGAGCTGGCCTAATGCTGTCTTACAGCGATGATAAGTATATCGATACCTTAACCGGTTCGCAAGGGGCGCCGATTTAAATTCAGTTACGATTGTGCGGAGATGGAAAATTTCTTCCTACTTTAAACAAGCAATAATTGAAAAACTTCAAACTACTACATCAATAGGTTTTCTTGCATTGCCAAGTTAGACATCCACAGCTTTAGTCATCTAGGCAAGACTTAAATAAATCACCAAAAAGACCACTTAAACATCTAGCAAGTACATTACCTCAATAAGGACTTAAAAATCAAATAAACATCTTACACATTCCAATGACAAACATTTGTATATCATAGCCAGCAATTACAGCTCATTTTAACATCAAGATACTTAGATACAAATACCTGTGGGGCTACATCGGTTAACATTGCGTGCGGTTAACATTTAGCGGTTATAAGAGAGCAAGCACTTAAGAGCATTTTTACACACTTCTTTTCTCTCTCAATTTGAACTTTGAAGAGAGCCGGCAACTTTTGTTTTTGTTTGCGACGCCAAAATTTCAATGTCGACGTCGGCGTCGGCAGAGAAAGCTTTCAAGCTGCGGAAAACAAACAAAAAAGGAATGCGAATAAAGCAAACAAGAGAAACGTAATAAGTGCATATAATTGTTGTTTGCTGAATTTGATACCAAGATATAATATTATAATATGTATATATTATTATAAGACGAGCTAATATATATAATGGCTTGAAATTTCATATTCCAAGACCACATAAATATTTGACAATATTCCAGTTATAGGGCTTTCTTTAATACAAATAAGCAAAATATTTTGTATCTTCTTATTCTTAGTTCCATAACATCATATTCTTAAATTTCATTTTAAAATCGAAGGCGCCAAACTTAAGGCGGAAATAGAGATGGCAAATAACTCGATTGGTTGTGGTCTTGGCTAATTGTGTGCGATGCCATCGCCACTAGTGTGACCAGACCGCGAATCTTCAAATATACTCCAGAGTATGACCGTATGGAAGAAACCTTTTTGTTGGGAGAGGACTTTCGACTTTTTCGCAGTTTTTCTAAAGCGTCACACTGCAAAGAGTTGTTGTTGCGCGCGGGCGGACGACGAGAAAAAGTTGGAAACGCGGATGAAAACAACGGTTGATTTTCACCCAACGCTCGTGATTTTCGACCGCTTTTGAGTGAAGAAGAGAAACAAACCGCCTGTTTTTTAACTGCATGCGTGCGTGCGGGTGTGTGTGTGTGCGCGCGTGTACGTGTTTGTAGTTTAGACGCGCTGCTCGCCGCGATTTCTGTTGTTTTGTGCGGCCCCTGTAACTACAGTAAATACTCGTGCGAATAACGCGTCAAAGCGTGCGAAAAACGCAAGGAGAACGCCAGATAGCGCCCTCTCTTTCACTTTTTCGCTGATTCCTCGCCGCCTTAGACTAGCATTTTGTTGTTGCGCAGCCTGCGCGCGTGTATGTGTGTGTGTGTGTGCGTGCATGTATGTGTGCTTGTCCTGCGAGCGCGTGTGTGTGTAAATTCCAAAACATACGCCGCTGCACAGTGGCACAAAAACGAGGGAAAGCACGTAACGTAATAGCTATTTGGATTCCCGGCTTTCGGGCTTTGCCTGTGTGCGTGTGTCCGTTTGGGTGTGTCGCTTTGATGTTAATTTTCCGCTCAAGCTTTTCACTATTCCGCCATTCCATGCAGCTTCGTTGTCGAGTTGTCGAGAGGAAGCAACAAATGCGTTGCGTTTCTTGTTCCTTTTTGTTTTTAACTACGTGATGCAATGCGTTTTATGGCATTCCAACCAAGTGCCAATTAGAATTGATTATTATTCATTATTTCGCTTATTACCCACACAGGCGCGTGTTTGTGCGTTTGTGTGTAAGCGGCTCTCTTTAGCGCGCTCTCTCTCTCTCTCTCTGTCTCTCTCTCACTCCCTCTCTCCTTCAAACAAACTCCAGTGAGCCGCAACAACAAAATGGCAAGGCCAGGCAACAAGAAAAAAAAGTCTATCTTACGTTCTCCCTTGCCGTTTCACGTAGCGCAGCGCCTAACGTAATGCGCGAAGCAATCAAATAAATATAAATGAAATGTAAAATTTAATTACAGTGAAAAATGTGGGCGAAACGTGTGCGATAAATAAAAGCCCGAGATAGCGAAAAAAAAAAGATAAAGTGTGTCCAACTTGGAGTCTGCTAAACAGGCGCTGTCGTTGTCGATGTCCGCCAGATAGCCAAGTGTGCAGAGACATCCCTACGATCAAAACGAGCTAACGTTACACTAAAACAAACACCCCCTCCTTTCCCTTCCCCACAACTTATCGAAAAGCCGGCAAGACGACGTCCAAGAAGAAGCAGTCACAGCCGACGCGGCCGAAGACGAGCAGCATGTTCAAGTGCATTCCCATCTTCAAGGGCTGCAACCGGCAGGTGGAGTTCGTGGACAAGCGCCACTGCTCGCTGCCGCAGGTGCCCGAGGAGATCCTGCGGTACTCGCGGACTCTGGAGGAGCTCTTCCTGGACGCCAACCACATCCGGGACTTGCCCAAGGTGAGTGCGAAGCTTGGGAATCCTTGGGAGCAACTGGATAAACGACCTTAAAAGACAGTGACCTTTCATTTTATGATGAAATTATCAAATAATCAAGAACTTCGAACAGGAATGTTTAATAAATAACAAAGAACTTCGAACAGAAAAGTTTAATAATTTGGGTTTCTTCGATTTCTAGCTTTTATCATCCATCGATTTTTGGTAAAAAGATCTGAAAACATGAGAACATTTGACCACAAATCGAATGTTTACTTCTGCAATGAATAAGAGAAAAGTTTATTGGGTCTCGAGAAATTAATGATTCATGGCGCAAAATAGTCATTAGAAAAACAAGACATTCCATTGTATGCAGTATAATTACCCATCATAAAAAACGAAAACAACAAATGATAAAGAAACATTATTTTGTATATATTAAATGTACAATAAAGACTTATTATTTTGTCAGTACGAGTTGGGAGATATTCGGCTATGGAAAAAGCGAAGTTGGGATCAGAAAAACTTGTACTGTATGTAAAGTTGTACTGTGGAAAATCAACCCGGGAAAAGCAAGCTGGGCTGACTGACTTCAGTGAATCTCAGCTTTTGCTGCTGGGCGGTGCAAAACCGTAAATGTCATAGTTCAAAGTGCGTGGGAAATTGAATAAATTCCATGGAGTCGGCTTTTGGTTGAGGGAAAAGCAACCTACATCAGATAGTGGGTGGTAAATGAAAATGAAATATTAATAGATGCAGCGTTTGTTTGTGCTCAAGTACGTATACCTTTTGTTTTATTTAAAATATTTAAATTTACATATAACGCAAACAAGCCCACAATCCAGATCAATTTCCAACAGCAACATGACGACCGCCCCCTAGAAATATGTTCATAAATGCCAATAGACCAATAGGTTGAGCATTCCGATAGGATTGTTTGATCTGCTCAAACCCCTCGCTCTTATCTGGTTAACAACTTTGAACAACGGCCTTGTCTGGCAGCGATGACGATGGTGATAGAGATGACGATGGTTTTACGTTCGCAAACTTGTCCCACCGAATGGCCTGGTCCTAAGCTCAAGGGGTTGATGGCTGGGCACGTAATTTGCATCCCCGGGTGCGTTGACCCCGCCCATGGCCATTCCTCCACCTCGACATCCATCTCCTCCATCTATCTCCTCTATCGTCTTGTACATACATAAATATATCTTTTATTTTTGTATTTTCTCCGTGAAAAGCCCGCAGTCAGGGCCATTCTCCTTTGGTCAGCTATCTGCTGGAGCATCTCGCCGTTTACCATTTACCATTTTACCATTTACCAAGACAACAATTACGACAAAAGAAGTTTCCCTCAGCCCAGAGCGGAAGTCTTTAATTAATGGGTGGAAATGGGGGGGAAATGGAGGGGAAATGGGGGGGAATGAATCGCCAAGTGGGCAGCACTCACTGACTTTTCTTTGACAGCGGTGCAGCCATCATAATTGAATCTGCAATTACGCAAGTGGCGATCAAAGCTCCGCCAAGTGCTGCATTCTAATTAGTGGGCCAAGTGCCCCCGATAATAATGGCCACATAAATTGGGTGTGGTCGCTTTTCCAAATAATTCTACTGTTTCTACTACTGTTGGCCTGTGAATAATTTCTGTCGCTGTTGTTTATTTGGCTTTTGCCAGCGGTCTTCCGCCACGATTGCAGCTGGTAAATAAACAAGTAAACAAGCCAGCAGTCGGACATAAACATTAGTGCTGGCTCGTTGACATAGCAACAAGTTGTGGGCGGGGGCACATAGATAGCTCGGTGCTTGCAGTTGCAACTGCAATTCATTTGCGGTCAGCTTGCTGAGGCCTTCTTGAAGCTTCCCTACTGATTTCATTTGCATCAGCCGCAAACTCACTAATGAACTTCTAATGCAAATGCAGACCGCTCTTCCAGCTTTTATTGGAGCAGCCACATGTTGCAACCGCAGCAACTACATGTTGCTCTGGGGCAGAAACAGCAGGAGAAGCAGAAGCAGAAGCAGCAACAAGAGCAGAAGCAGCCACTACAATGGACTAGTCTGCCATATAATGATGATGTTCTGATGTTCTGGTGGCGACTTCGTTCGAATGCTAAGCAAAATGACAGCAGCGGATGTGATTGTTGCTTCAGTTTAGCTTCTGCTGATGGAATCGCTATGCTCAACCCTTTCTGGATTGTTGAGAGCGGTACACAATTTCCGCGTTGTCATGGCATCGACGGTTTGGGGAGGGTACACGGCGAAAAAGGGATATTAAATCGAGATGAATGGCCCATAATTCAATTGAAAAAGGATTCTAGGCAGTTTAGATTACCCCATGATAAGTTTGATTAGCTGGTTACAACTAAACCTATACATCTTTTCAGGAAAAACATATTTCAGTATTATATTTCCTTCATTTTTAACAATTACATATAGTTGATTTAGTAGTGTACTTGCAACTGTCTGCCTCAATTGAATGGTTGCTAACTCGGCGACAATCTGCCTCAATCTGCGGCCATTCGTTTGCCTTTGCATCAGATGGAGTTGGCTGGCAGGCAATTGAATGGGAAAATGCTGTTTTGCATTTAGCATTTTCCACAATCATTTAATGATGCTCCTACTATGCTTCCATATAATTGCCACTTTGCATTATGCAACTGCTCGATTTAGGGCTCTTCATCGTCGAGATACCACTATGTGGTGCAGAACCTACCCCAAGGAAACGACTCGCCCGAGAAATTGGCTTCTTGAATGCATACTTACCACCCGAAATCCGTACCCATTCACAGGCACAGTTCAGAGTCACTGGCAACCGCTGCTGGCCCCATTCATTTGGGCCAATTAGTCACGCTCGAAGATAAGATACCGAGTAATCACCTTATCGCCTGGCATTGCCCCAATGGGCCTGAGGTTCAACCTGCTTAGCAGACCAACCTACCTACCTTACACCCACTACACCTCCCCCTTTTCGTGGCTTTCGAAACCTGAAGCGGAGCAGGTGCCTTTTATTGTGGGCGGCAGCGGGGATGAGGAGGTGAGGGGCTCTTGTGAAAACTTAACCGGCAGTCTGGCTATTGAACACACACAAAGCAACAAAAAAAAGCCAGAGCAGCGGCAATGACATCATTTGGTAGTAATCGCGCGTACCTGACACAGCGAACTCGACAACGGCTACGAAAACAGTCAGCAAGAATCTAAAATGGCGGTCGGCTTTTAGTGAGTTTGGCTAAGTGAATGCTACTCACTACTTGCCGCTCAACTTGGTTCAACACCTGCTGGCCATCCCCAGAAAATGGAAAAAAAGTACACACCAAAATACCGATTTGGCAACTTTTTCTGGTCATCAATGTATCGAAAGATACTGTTAAACTATACATTGCCTTTAGTTTATTGGGTTTATTATTTTAGATTGTGAAGGAACTGAGATGAGAAATAGATAGAAATATGAAGATAAAAAATAGATGCTGTATATTTTTGTGGCTTTTTAGCTTTGAGTAACTCTCTAAATCTTTCATGACTTTAAAAGAATTTAATAGAATAAAGTCATTCGGAAAAAGCCATTCTCAACACATCAATCGAATGCTTTTGCCACTGTTTTCGATGAAGTCTTGTTCCGATTTAACTGCATTTATCCTATAGCCCCGAGACGAACTGTACCCAACTTGTGGAATTTTTCATTCGATTTATTCCGAGTTTTTCATTTCGTTTTCGTTACACTAAGCCAACTCAACAACGCTCGTCTCTCGCATTCCCCAGCGTTCACAGCTTACCGCTTACCACTTTTATTCTAGCCACTACTGACTGAGCTTGGGCAAACCGGTTTGCCTATAAATAAATAAATGTTTTCCACTTAATTGTTTGTGAAGCCTTTTGTATCAAACATTGCTGCCTCTGACCGCGAGAGACTGTCGAGAATTTCGGCTTGCAGCTGTTTAAAAAGTTATTTAGGCAAAACGCATTTGGTCCATGATTCGGCAAAGATGCAGCTGAGATTTATGGCGCCTGATAGGGTTATTGCAGTATGCTGTATTTGCATCTAAAACTGATACTAAATTTCCCAAGCAGCTGTTTGGGAAACGAGCAGCGGTTAAGTGCTTTTCCGCTGACTAGCAGTTGGCACTGTTGTTTCTTTTTTTTGTTTATCCGGTGGCTGCATCGTCTGCCGTTGGCCATAAAGAAAGTCGTCCGTTTGCTGGTTTGCCAGTTGGCTGGCTTGTTGGCTTGTTGGCATTGGCATGACAAATGCACCGGGGCGCACACAAACACTCACTCTGCGGGGCTGCAAATTGTGGTTGGTTGGATAGAAAAATGAAGATGTACAGATTGGAACAGGCGCCCAGATACACCAAGCTAGACACTACAGCGATTGCGATTCCGATTCCAATTTCGATTCCGACTACCATTCCGAATCCCATTCCTTCTGCGGATGCCACTGGAGAAGCTCGCAAGCTCGTGTCTTGTTTGTTCGACGATTACACATATTTGTATATTTTTCGACTCCTCTGTGGCTGTTACTGTTGCAGTGGCATAGGCACCGCCAGCCATTTGTATCCGTGTATCTGCTGGCAGTGAAAAAAATCCCCTGACTTAAGGTTTCATTTGCTGCTAAATTCACAAAAATAAATGTACATTTGAATAGGAAAATGAGTGGAGGCCTTAACCACAAAGTAAAAGTGCCAATAAAGGATGGTAATTTTCTCGAATCTTTTGGCGACTTGCAAAGTGATTTTTCCCCGTGCATTTTGTATCTCCAGTGCGGCGTGAAATACTAAACGTAGTCGCAGTCTTCAGTTCCAGCTCTGCACATAATTGCCGCTGTCTGTCTGTCTGTCTGTCTCTACAGTCGGTTTTTCTGTGTTGTTGGCTGTTCTAGCTCAGCTGCTTTCGGCGGCTGTAGATGCGTTCAGTTCAGATATATATCCGTGCCGAAAAATGTATCTAGAACCCGTTTCGTACGCGATTGTACAGCGTTTTCTGGGCGCCTAGTCATTTGCAACATGCACACACCACTTGCCAACTGCGACTATACGGCCATGTAGATATATGAATATATGGATATATAGCCGTATGTGCGTTGTGTGAGTGGGCCAGATACTTTTGACTTTGGCAGATTACACTTGCAGATACTGGGGCACATTAAAAAATTGCTGGCGAGCAACGAAGCGCACATTTCCATACCCCCCACCCCACCCACGGGTCATGGTTCAGTGCAGTTGCACTGAATTCTGTATTCTGGATTCCGGACCCTGGATTCCATTTTCCGGATTTCGAATTTCGGAGCCATCAGGGTCTATTAGGCTGGCTTTTAGGCAGCGCAAATTGGTTTTCCGAAAGGGCTTTTAACAATGGCAAATTGAATTGTTTTTGTTATAGCCGTCCTCTCTGCGCGTTCGAGATATGTAGTGGCCGCCGGTCCAGAAATCGAATTATGCACATGATGATGATGATGATGATGCAGCTCAAACAGCCACCAACCAGCAACCCGCAACTAGCAAGCAGCAACTTGTCTGCTCTCTGTGATGCAACCTCGGAACCTCTGTTGCGAACTGCTGGCTGTGTGGTGGCTGTGTTTTTGGCCTGGCTAAAAGCGACCACCTAGCACTTGCTGTGCGCCTGCTCCGACTAGATACAATAGTAAAAGTGTGCTGCCGAGTGAGTGAGTGAGTGACTGAGTCTACCATATCTGTATCTATCTGTATGTGCGCTTGAGTGGCAGACAAACTGGTAGTACTCCTCCATGCTAGCTACTCTGTGCTCTGTACTCTGCACTCGTACTCATGGCTATATGTGAGTGTATGCCGGCCGGCAGACCGGCCGGTAATTTATGGCCAAGATACATACAACAAGCCCGAGTTGCAGCGTGGGCTTTTGTTGCTTGGTAGGTTGCTTGATAGGTTGGTTGGTTGGGTGGCAAAAACAAAAAGTATCTTTTGTGACCAGCACTTGGCGAAAAGTTTACAATTCGCATTCATTTTTATTGTCGTCATGCCTTGTCCTCGTTTTTGTCTCTCGGCCATTCACCACCACCACCCCCTTTTTTGTGCCCCTTTTGTGGGCCATTTTCATATGCAAGTTACGTTTTTTTTTTTTAACTTTTTTTTTGGCCTGCTCGGACGGACTGCCTGTCTTCCTGCATTTTTTTTGTTGCCCCTTTGTCGCTGACAGTTGCAACTTTTTGACGCATGATTTGTTGAAAGGCTTTTCGCTTTTTCTGCTTTTCTGTGCATAAATAGCAAACGGAATCTGGCCATTGTAGGTGGCCAAAAGCAATGCAGCTGACACTGATGGAGTCTAAGCCGCTTTGTCTTTAAAATAAAAGCCCCTTATTCATTGTTGCATTGCATGCTGGTTTCTCTGACATTGACTTTTCCATGTAATCATGCTGAGTGTTGTGCCTTATGTGTGTTATGGTATAATTACTATTATTTATTAAAATGAAGTATAATAATATTAGCAGGTTTTATTGACTCACCACGTTTATCAGTTAAAAGTAGTTAAGATATCTTTCAACCTATGACATATGTCAGACGTTCTTGTGCAAATTAAAATGTTATGGTCTCATAAATCATTTTGCTGTGTCTTAATCAAAATGGATTTATGGTTGGCCGTTCCCAAAATTCCTTTCGATTTGTGTGACCGTAAATGTCCAGAGCTAGTGTTTCTTGGCTGAGGTACGGAATTCGCTTGTTCGGTGCCCCAAAAAACTGGGTCAACAACTCCAGCACTTGGCCAGCACACGACCAGCACTTCTATTGTCATGTGGCCCAAACAAAGAACGCAACAAAAAATTAGAAAACAAAAAAAAACAGAGGGAAAATAGAAAGAATTTAATAAACTTTACGGCCAGAACTACGAATTATTTTCATTATTCTGGTGGCGACTGCTCTTTGGGGCTCGGCACAAAGTGAACTCAAGTAAAGAACCCAGCAACAATGGCCGATAAAAATCGCGCTGGCTGAACAAAAGCAGCGGCTGTTAACCTTGAGGTCTATGACTCAGTGAGTCAGTAGGGGGCGCAACTTTCTTTCCTTCAGAGATGAGTACTACTCCACATTGCAGGAAGGTCAGGTTATGGGTATTTTGGTTTGGATTTGGATTTGGGTTTGGGTTTTTATATTGGTTTTTGGTTACTGGGCTTCCCTTCACTTTGGAAAGTTGCCGAGTGGAGTGCCAACATAATTTATTTCGAAATTCGAATCGAAGTCGTGATTTTCATAAATGAATTGTTGGCGACATGTCTTCTGTCTGTCTGGATAGCTGGATAGCTGGATAGCTGGGATGGCTGGGATAGCTAGGTCGAAACGAGGAAAGCTGGCCAAAATGGAGGATTCTAATGGTAAACTGACTGTTTGGACGGGTCACGGCACTAACAAATGACAACCCCTTAAAGATTTATGACCACGAAAACGAACTAACTGAGTTGCAATCCATTGGCCTTTGTTTGCAAAAGGCTCCCGAGTCTACGAGTCGTGCTGAGGTCTAAATCTTGTTTTTTTCTCTTCTCCGTGCTTGCAGAATTTCTTCAGATTGCATCGCCTGAGAAAGCTGGGACTGAGTGACAATGAAATTGGCCGCCTGCCGCCGGATATACAAAACTTTGAAAATCTCGTCGAGCTCGACGTTTCACGCAATGGTAAGTTCAAGAATCCGCCTTCAACAAAAACGATGAAAAACCGCCCCTTAAACATGCAACAAGTGCTCATGATGCTCTAAATGACATTGATGGACTATAGATTTGGAAAATGTAGATTTTCTTTTTTTGGCTAGATGGACAGCACGTGTCCGTTGATTGCAGTGATTGAATGATTGAATGATGGAATGATTGAGTGACGGATATACATTGTATATATATGTACATCGAGTGCCACATGCGATACCACTGATGTGTGGCAACAATTGCATATGATAATAATTGCATCCGTGCCACTGATTGGAATGGGTTTTTATCTGCGGTCGGAATTGATGAGCCTGCAACTGAATCAGCATATTAAATGACGCATTCAGCTTTCCCCCATGTTGTGGGCTGATCAACCTAATTATGAAAAATGCGAAGCTGTCAAACGAAGGTTTTTTTTTATTGTAGTTCTTCTTGCGAACTAATTATAAACTGCGCTAGATTAAATCAAACGGAGAAGAAAAATATAAAATCATAGTATATTAAATAATGGGTCGAATTTAAGATCAATCAGGTAATGAGTTAAACATTCAATTATTAAACCAGCTCATAGTTATAAGACTGCCCATTTATTCGGAAAAACCACCGAACTTTTCAATTACCTAATACCTTCTACATTCATTTATTTCCTACACAGTGTTGTTCACTTTTTTCGATTTAAGTGCTCTTCCTGCGCTTTTATCTTGTTAAATTGCTCTGTGTATTACAGACTTTCAGCGACTTTAAACTCAATTTAAGTGCAAACAATTGCATTGTCTTATCGCTCTTGGCGCATGCAACATCCGTATTGCCGCTGCTCATTCCCTGTTTCCTTACAAGTTGTTCGTCAAACAAAGAAGATGCAGCTGGGGTTTTTAATAACTTTTCCCGAGCGAAACTTCTGCCACATAGATGCAGATATACGGATATAAACGAGCACACCATCCCGCAGAACCACCGACTCAATCAGCGGCATAACCCCACATACTCGTATGAGCACGAGTATATGCATTTTCCGCTCAAGCGAGCATAAATCCGTAAACAGAAACCCGTAATTGGAGTCAAGTGCAGCTCTTCAAGCGACGAGACGCGACGCGACGCATACGCATACGCATACGTAATATATTAAATGGAAACAAAATATATATATTCAGAATATAACTTGAATAAGTAAATCAACTGCAGGGCAGGCCAACCCGCTTTTCAAACTGAAATCCCCTCCACTTGACAATATCCATGGCAACGCAACTGCTTACGAATACCGAACGAATCATACTCATTCATTCACAGCCCCTGAAATAACATTATAGACAATGACGTCGACGGGGCGCTTCCCATTTCCGTCCAAAGGTTTCAGTTTCACTTGATCGCAAAACGAAAATCAGCAACTTTTCGAGGCTATCGTATTAATACACAACGAAAAAATATTCAAAAGTATTCATAGTCAATCAAAATTCCTTAAATAAATGGAATTTAATGAAACTTCCTTCTATTATATTAAATTAGAGATTTGTTAGTACTTTATTGCTCCTTCCTTTGATTGAATTAATAGAAAACCCCTTTCACTTGTAATATTAAATTGAATTTTCTGTGCACTTGGCCAGGTTGACTGCACTCGTTACCTGAATATTCGCTGATTTCAATATGACTTTGGCGGTTCGTGTTTGGTTTACTACTTCAGCTTGTTGTTTTGCTGATTATGCAGTTTAGTGCTGGCAGTTTGCCGTTTATACACATGACCCACAAATGACCACAAACTTATAGCTCCACCAAGTGAATGGTGGAAGCGAAGTGGTTCCAGTTTGGCATTGCTGTTGAAATCTGAGCTGGATTTTCCTCTGGGCTCTGGGTGAAAGGCCGCCCACGTTAGGATCGAATCGATTGAGATTATCCGCTAGGCAGGGATCGGTGATTAATGGTCGTTAAAGAGCGATAAGTCGATCAGCGAATTATGGTATTAAAAGGTCTTGTTCAGTGAGCATCATGCTTTCTATTTGCCAAGCGAGAATGTGGTTTTTATGTGTGGGTGTTGTGGAAAGGGGTGGCGTCTCCCTCGGGGAAAGCCTTTCACATTCAATTCCTGCGGCGCTTAAGTGCACATTTTATTGAACCCCTTGGGCACGAGCACACGGCGGCACAGGTGCTGTAAAAGTTTGCGTACACCTTTCTATGTAATTTTCCATGCACATTTTCTTATTGCCAACCGCATGAAAATTGTATTTCTCAGGTTCGCGTGGGAGTTGCACTTCGGCTTTGCTTTTTTTTTTCTTTTACAGCATTTTTCATTTTCTTGTCGCTTTATTTTCTATGTTGGCTCAAATTAGCCAGCTCGATTTGGTATGCGGCTGCTTTGCCAGCTGCAGTTTGCCACAACAATGGACGTTCTGGCCGCAAATTTTGCAGTGCAGTGCAACAGCAACACCAACACCAACACCAACAATAACAACACAACAAAGCATAGCAGGAACAACAAAAACAGCTGCAACAACAAACAGCCAAACACTCGAGACCAACTGCACTTGACAATAGAATTTTGTACGCGACATTGGCGCGGTGCATTTGCATTTTGTATGCAAGCGACGGCAATAATAACAATTCTAATAAAAACACAAATTCCCCTGGCTCTAGTGGATTTCTGTGGGTGTACTTGTGTTTGCTTTTGTGTTTGTGCTTGTGGGTGCGTTTCTATGGACACAGCTGAGCGCAGAACAATAGCAACCGCTCACTGGCAGAATAAACAAAACAGAACATAGTCAAGAACATACAACATGCGGGTATCTTAAAATATCTGAAAAACTTAATGTCTAAGACCATCTAATTTTACCGACTTAAATATGTAAACTGTTTGAGTAAACATATGGGCCATAAACGTGGGCAATCGCACACTGTAAATACAGATTGGTTGAATCATTTAAATAGAAGTGCTGTAGAGGTGTTGCTATAAGTTTGCCCGCCACTGTGCACTCAAGTACAGGTGTCATTTGTTGGTAGTCGCTAGTTTTGCACGTAAATCATTATGACAAGTTGACCCGCTTACGAAAGGTGAGCTAAAAGGGCTCACTCGACGCCGCCGCCTGCTGATATACTATTTTTCATTTTTCCACTTTTTTTTTTTGCAACAACCTGCTAATTGTTTGTTTATTTGCTTATTGCGTTTTCTATTTCGACGCCATATACCTCACATATATTTTTGCTGTTCGCTTGGCTTGCAGTTTTTCCGTTTATGGAGAGCTGCTTTCATGCCGTGTTTTGTTTATTAAGTAACCAAAAATTCATGTTTTCTCAGTGCCCCCAAATGCGGTGCAGTTGCCAAGCCGGGTTTATTTGTGCGATTTCGTTATTATTTTTGGTTGCCAGCGAAAGTAACAAACAATAGAATTGTGAGAATTTGTCGCTGGACTCTAATTTTTGCAATGGAATGTCGCCGCGATTGGATTCGCTTTGTTCAGTCGTACAAATTGCAGTGCATCACTGTGGTCTGCTAAAATATACAAGTTGATTTTTCCCGATTTATCCAGCTGGAATTTCACTCAATCATCTGCTTTCTAGTTAGTTATTAGAGTGGAAGTACAGACTTTTACTGCCTGCTTTTTAATCAGCTTGTGTGCTGTCAGCTTTTTTAGCTGATTTTGCCCTGTGGGAAACACTATTTGCCCAAAGCTGATTGGAAACCATTGTCGCAATGCCCAAACTCGAAAACAAACTCAATTAAATGCCATTTGAAAGTCATGCCCTTAGGCCCTGTATGACACTTGTTTCCCCCTTTCTTGCATTTCTCTGTCAAAATGTGTGTCATCTTTCCTGCTGTTTGCTGTTTTCTCTCACTACATGTTGCAATTGGGGCGTCAACTGGGTCAAAGTTAAAGTGCGCGCGACAAACAGAAAAAAAAAAACTAAATAAATAATAATGCGAAAAAAGTATAAAAAACAAATCGCGGCGCCTCTGTTCGAGTGGCGTGCTCATTTTGTTGTTCTTGGAGTCCCCAGGTTCCAAGTGCAGTCACTTTCACACACACAGTTTGGGCACAAGTACGAGAAAAATAAGCCGAAGACGACCCTGGACAAGGCATCAAAAGAGCGTGGTGCACTTGAAGAAAAACCTATTAAGAGATGGACAAAATATACTTCAAAAATATATTTGAAATATATCAATTTCTGACCTATTAGGAGATACTGACTTTAGACTTAGATAGTCGTATAGTAAAAGCGGGTGACCAAATACTTCTTCAACTTTTCAGCTATTTTTTTGTAAGTGTAAGTTGAAAGAATTAGCAAGAAGAAGGAAGGGGGAGGAAGGAGAATCGGGGCCAGCGAGAACAAAGGCAAAAATCAAAGCTTTGTCGTGGTCTTGGACGAGCAGCAGGCCATTAGAGTCCATGACTTTGTAGGAAGTTAGCCAAATGGCGATGGTTGGCCCAAAGAGCAACCGCCAAGTGATGGGAACATTTCAATGTACTCTAAACAAACAAACAAATTGAAGAGTGCCGGACTGACGAACAGTCAGTCGCAGGAGAAGGAGGTGGAATGGTATAATTAATAGCATTAAACAAAAACTAAATCAAAATGTCAGAGGGGAAAAATCAGCGCAAATTGAAAAATCATTTCTTCTCACGTCGGCCCATTTTATTCAATACTCTCGACTTGCTGCCCTCTGCTCCTCCATCCCACTCCCAGTCCCAACTCGATTTACTTGGCGATCGTGTCGGTCTCTGGAGCCCATTGACGTCACGAGGGGATGAGCAATTAAAAACTACTCGGCCAGCAGGCGGCCATCCAACGAGCTTGTACAAACAACCAATCAAATCAAAAGTGAATCCCTCGTCTGACTTGGCAACAGCGATCCGACAACAGAATTGAGTTGGCGAAAAGCATAAAACAACAAACATAAATGTGGCAAACAAATCTGTAGGATGGTGGGGGTGGAACATTCTTATTACATAGTATATGCTGCAAAAATGTTTCGACTTTCGAGTAAATGCATTCATGTACAAAGTATAAAAAAGCGATTAACATTACCCTGTTAATTGGTTGATAATTATGCAGGAATGTTTGCCAAACCAATAAAGCTTATCTAAAGTAGTTCTACAAATGAGATTTCAATCGATTAAGTGCACGGATTTATTGGCCATTAGTAAACAGATAATCCTCAATATAATTATGTTGAATAGTGCACTAACATTTTCCAAACAAAAAAATAAGGTTATTTCTACTAGTTGAACAGCTAATTGCACGGATTAAGCTGGCAATTAGGTAATTGAAATTATATTCACCGAGTGTCGCAGGTGGCCAAAGGTTATGGTTAAATTATTCTGACTCTGATTAAATTAGGAGCCGCGGAAAATTGATTACCAAACGACTTGGTACTCGGTAAACCAAACCCATCGCAGGCTCAAAATGTCAATTGCAGATGTGCTCAATCTGTGGAGTGAATGGTTTTCGGGGCGGACGCATCTGTGTTCATCTTGTCGGGGGCTTTTCCTAAACTTGTTGCCTGCCTAACGAGCGTAAAACAGTCATTAAATCTACCCAGCCAACCAGCCACCCACCCATCCACCCATCCACTCAGTAAAAATGCCTGAGGCTCTTTGTTTGCTTGCTAATTGAATCTGAATTAAAAGCTTTAGTCAAATACACTTCATATGCGCTCGTTAATTCCGTTTTTAATGCACTTTAAAAGCACCTGTTGCGCTTTAAAATCGTTGCTGCCTCCTCCCATCATCATCATTATAGTCGCATCTTTTGCCACAATTAAGAGTCATTTACTTATCACAATCTGAACAGCACCACCCCATCTCCCCATCCACCTCCTGCCGTTTCATCTCATCTCATCTCATCTGATCCCAGCTCAGTGCAGTTGGGCTTCTGCAGGCGATGTGGCAATCATCCCGGGGTGCCATCAGTGATGGAAACTGCAGATTGCTAAGGTTTAGCTAGATGGGGCTTTTTAGAAAATCTAATGGATGGTAGCTGAAAAATATCTAAACTTGTTTTTATAAGTATGTACTTATGCGTGTACAATAAGATATTATAAAGGAGGTAGCTCTTTTATGAAAGTATTCCTTTGGCAATACTTGGTCTAAATTACTGATTTCTTTGGTTACAAATGCCAGTTGAACCTGCAGGGAAATGTGAGTTGCATTACCTTAGATGCAATCATTTTAAGCAGACACCTTTAACTAGACAATTGGGACTATAAAATAGCTGAAATGGCTGCACAGAAGAGGCGATGGCTGTGCCCTTGGCTCTGCCACCAAAGACGACGCTCAGGTTGAACGAGAATTGTGGTGGCGGAAAGCCATTTTCCCTGTTGACGCTTAGGGATTTGCTCTCAACAATGGCAGCCATAAAATTGCAGGGAAGTCAGGATGTCGGGATGGCGATGGCGATGGCGGTGACAACAAGGACTGGGCTTTGCTTGGCATGGCGCCCCAACTAACAGGTCCTGGAGAGGGAACCTTTTCATCATTTTGGATGCATGCAATAAGCGAAATGGCAACGTGCCATGGCAACTCATAACGGATGCCGAGTGCTGGGGATTAAAACGTAACCGAGCCATTGAATCGGGATTCCACTTTTCTTTTTTTTTTTTTTGCTCTCTTTTTCCCAATGATGCAAGGCAAATTGAAAGGCCCTGGATGGAGGTTTTTACTTCTTATGCCACCCTTTGCTCGTTCCCTTCGAGAGCTTGTGAAATATGCATCCTCGACATCATCTTCATTAAGTGCTGCTCGCATTGAGGAAGATGTATGGCGGTGACCTCGATAGCAACACACCTCCCACTTTTCTGTCTGGGTCGCCTTGATATACTGACAAATCATTTCACATTTCAGATTCACATTTAACACACAGCGTGCTCTTAAAATTTTCGCTCGTTCAATGACATTGAAAAGAATTTTCATATGTGTATTTCTATTTTTTTTTTGTTTTGTTCTTTTTGCCCTTCCCGATTTGCGATGTCGTCGTTGTTTGCTGACGTTTCGCATGGCTTGTTTTATTTTTGATGCCTTTATTTCGGTAATTTTTCTTTTTTTTTTTTTTTTTTGTTATATATGAGTATATATGTTCATGGCACAGTTCTTCTTCATTGATCTTGTCTGGTGTGTTGAAATTTATAAGCGCTTTAAAATGCAAAATTCGCTACCGCATTGTTCCCGACTGCGGGGGGGCTATTTTTGGAGTGCTCTCACCTCATAACGATAAAATATGTGATAAACAAATTAAATACATTTTTGGGGGCATTTTCCGTTTCTTTGTAGGGCGCCGCCGCGCCTTTATTGCATAATTGCACAAATTGATTACAATTCCGGACGCCATTTTCCAACTGTGCCGGCACACCCAGCGTTTCCTCTAATTTCCCGTCTCCAAATGAGTTTCCAAATGTAGGGTCCCCAAGTGGCCCAATTCTAGTTCCATGTTTTTTTTTCTCTTCTTTTTCCAACTGTTGTGTGTGTGTGTGACTGTGTGTTAAAGGTCAACGAATTGTTTGTCACCGCCGTTGATCTAATGACCGCCAACTGTGCGGCACAGCTGAGCATCTTGTGCTGTTTTGTGTGGCAGCCATATGTTCCCAATTGCTGCCCCTCCGTGTGGATGTGGATTTTCCTGGGCGTGGAGGATGGAGATGGGCGAGGTAGGAAAAGCGCCTTGCTGCGTCCATTTGTCTGCAACTGGCGGGATCCAATTTTGAGTGTTTTGCTTGACGGATTGACGGATGTGTGGGGCTGCTGCTGTTTTTGCTGCGCCAAAAAGCTTTTAGGCCTTCGAAAGAGCACGAGCAGATTGCCAAGGATCGTGATGCAAAATTGCATAAACAGTTGAACTTCAATAACTGGTACACTACTGCAATTGCAAATTGGCCCTACAAGCAAAATTCCTTAATTCTCCATTTTGCATTTAAATCCAACTGATTTGATTTGGAAATGAAACTTTGACACAAATTGATACAGCCAAAACACAAGGCTTTCCCACACAGCAGATGGTGTTGCAAGTTGTTCAACTGTAGTATCTATAATTGGCCAGCACATTCAAGGCCATGAACAAGGCCTGCTGCCACTGCACACAATGCAGCACAACAATGCCGGGCTGCAGAAACATAACGATAAATGTCGGTTTATATTTTTATATAATTTTTAATTAAAGACTGCCGCAGTAGCTCTTGCTCGTGCTGCTGCAATGTGGCAATATGGCAATATGTGAATATGGCAATGGGGCAAGTAGCAATGCAGTTGCAAATAAATAGCTTATCGGCAACCTGCCACAACTGGTGACATTCCCAGTAAAATGGGGCTCTATGCCTGGCCACATCCGCCGATTGCCTCGAGGCCACAGCCTCGCTACTCCTGCTATTGTGTGGCCCATACAACTCGAGCATGTCCTGCCTGCAGGACACCAGCAGCACACACATTTCCCCCCTCATTTCCGTCATGTTGTTGTGCTGGCCTGTCGCGGCGAGTTCACGTTGCGGGTCGGTCCCACGTGTCGTATTAGTTGGATTGAATGTGGACACATGGGGCAAGTCAGTTCGCGTTGACCGATGACGATGGCGCTGTTCCGTTTCGTTTCGTTTGGTTTCGTTACTGTTTTCGCTTATGTTTCGTTCGGTTTCGTTCTTTTCTTCTGGCTTTTCCGGGGGTGTACAAGTGTTTTTCCCCCAATGTATCTGGGTCAATTTAAACAGTGGTGAAAAGGCTTGAGGCCATCCCACACCTACTGCCACCTGTCGTTTTGCTTTTGCCGTTGCTGTTGCTGCCAGTTTTGTGGCTTTTATACGAAAAGCTTTTGTGGGCGTGCTGGTAAACAGCGCACACATACATGTTTACCTCCTGTTTTCCCATTTCCCATTTCCCGGGTCCTTTGCGTGCGCATTTCCGCCTTGGCAGCTCGAAAAATTTATTCGATCAACAAGTTTCGTTTGTCATTTTACGCTTCGTCTCGCTCTATCAGCGCGGAGCCAAACAATAATAACGAAATCCTTGGCCAAAAGAGGTTGAAACTCCGCTCTATATATGCATGCATGTACATTGTAAATATATGTAAAACTTAATAGTTGTTCCACAACAAAAATGTCAGACTGCCAAATGAAAATCGTGCGCTTTAAGAGTGAAAAACTGAATTGATAGACAGTGACAAGGCCATATGCGGAAATCTCTCGCCCAGTGGGTCCCATGGAATATTTATAGCAAATTTATTAATATATTAACGCGGCCCTTTGGAGCAATTCATGCGTGAGCAAGTCAATCAGCCGAGCAGATAGAAATGTGTAACCCGATAACCAACGAGCTTGGCTTTGGCTCATTGAAAAGCCATAACAGCAATCAGTAAACAATATGTTTTCCCTTCTTACCGTTTTTTTTTCTTTTTGTTTTTTCTTTACCAGATATACCCGACATTCCCGACGATATCAAGCATCTGCAGAGCCTGCAGGTGGCCGATTTCAGTTCGAACCCGATACCCAAGTTGCCCTCGGGCTTCTCCCAGCTGAAGAACCTGACCGTCCTGGGCCTCAACGACATGTCGCTCACCACATTGCCAGCGGATTTTGGCAGCCTAACTCAATTGGAATCCCTGGAGCTACGCGAGAATCTGCTCAAGCACCTGCCCGAGACAATAAGCCAGCTGACGAAGCTGAAGCGTCTGGATTTGGGCGACAACGAAATCGAGGATCTACCACCCTATCTGGGCTATCTGCCCGGTCTGCACGAGCTTTGGCTGGATCACAATCAGCTGCAGCGTTTGCCGCCGGAGCTGGGACTTCTAACCAAACTGACCTACCTCGATGTCTCCGAGAATCGATTGGAGGAGCTGCCCAACGAGATCAGCGGCCTGGTCAGCCTCACGGACCTCGATCTCGCCCAGAATCTGCTCGAGGCACTGCCCGATGGCATTGCCAAGCTGAGCCGACTGACCATCCTGAAATTGGATCAGAATCGATTGCAGCGGCTGAACGATACGCTCGGAAAGTAAGTAATATAGGTGGATTTTAAATATAGTAGATTTAAAATAAAGTCGATTTAAAATATAAAATATTTAAAATATAGTAGATTTAAAATTTAGTAGACTTAAAATATAGTAGAAGCCAATATAAATCGTGTAATTGGAACCTCTTACAATGCAAAATCTACACAGTTCGCTTTTCTAGTTCATAACGTTTGGTTATCTTATCGTGGTTATACCACAACATTTGCCAGGCCCAAACAAAATACTTGTTTGTATCTAAAAATAGAAATACAACTTATAATACCGTGCTTTGCAAACAAATATTTTAAGTTCAATATTTAAAATTAATTATGTATCTTATTTGTACTATAGTTGCGAAAACATGCAGGAGCTGATACTGACCGAGAACTTCCTCTCCGAGCTGCCCGCCTCCATTGGCCAGATGACCAAGTTGAGCAACCTGAACGTGGACCGCAATGCCCTGGAGTACCTGCCCCTGGAGATTGGTCAGTGTGCCAATCTGGGCGTGCTGAGTCTGCGGGACAACAAGCTGAAGAAGCTGCCGCCAGAGTTGGGCAACTGCACCGTGCTGCATGTGCTCGATGTCAGTGGGAATCAGTTGCTCTATTTGCCCTACTCGCTGGTCAATCTGCAGCTGAAGGCCGTCTGGCTGTCGGAGAATCAGTCACAGCCGCTGCTCACCTTTCAGCCGGACACGGATGCGGAGACGGGCGAACAGGTGTTGTCATGCTATCTGCTGCCCCAGCAGGAATACCAGCCAATTACCCCAGGTGAGTTTGGATGAGTCAGCAACGAGCTGTACGTATAAATGGCCATGTGGTTTAACCCACCACCACAGTGGTTAAAGGTTGCTCCACATTTGGCGCTGTCTGCTCGCGGTGGGCCAAATTTGGCCAAGTTATGTGCCCTTATCAGCACCTGACATAGATTCCACAATACCCCGAACCCCAGCCCCCGTATCGTTGTGCAATATCTTCCATCTATGCTCGCATTTCCGCGATAAGATAAACCGCACAAAGTGAGCAAACATCGCCAACAAACGAGCGCTATCCCAAGCTCTCTACGTTTGTATACCTTGCCCAATCTTATTGGGTGAACTGAACCCAATAGAATAAATGTATACAAAACTTTCGGCAAATCTTTAAAATTTCAATTCAATGTTATACTCCCAGCAAGTTTTCACCTATATTTGTGACTAAATTTATCTTCTAATGGTGCTGCAGCAAGAGCACCTTTTTCCATAATTCTGTTCTATACTGATTTTGATTATTTTCTTTGCATTCCGCCACGTCACGCGCTCCCTCCAACATTTGCACTCCACTCACCCTCTATTTTATGTTCATCCAATCCAATACAATCCAATCCAATCAAAGACTATCCACCCATGACGCTTTATAGATCAAGCGAAAAATTTGATTCCACGGAATTCTTCAGTTATCAGCAAAAAGGTTTGCGTTGAGTATTACCTTCTTTGTTAGTATCAATAAAAATACACGCTATATCTGCCTTGTACAGTTAACAAGTCCATATAGTAGAGTTGCTCATTTTGGTTTAATGAACTAGTTGCGTTGGAAATTAAATTTAAAATTCAATTGTTATCAGTTTAAACTCTACTATATTGGCCCACTTCATACTTGAAGCATGACCGCTAAGCATTTGCATGCCAGCTTTGTTTTGAATGTGAAGCTTAGAACTTATACTTTAATGCTTTCTGGTTACGAATGTTTTGAATAGAAAGTTAACTAGTTTCGAATAAAAAACCGAATAAGACCTGGAATGAAGCCAATGATCTAATAGTATGGTATGCTACCTAAACAATTTATATAACACCCATTCCGGTTGACATTTTAACCATAACCCCGTTCACTTGGGTTCCTCGTAGACGTTAGCATCGCAGCTCGCCAACACTTTTGGTTTTGGAAACGCATCTTGGTCTGGCCAAAAGCCAGTCAGCATTGACAATGCCTGTGTTGAGTGTTTGAAACAAAAACACTAACCGGTTTTCTCCAACACCCGAAAATGACGTCATGACAACAAGTTGTTTTGTTTTTCTTATAAGTTGGGTGTCTCAGGACCGGGCGTTGGCTTGAAAACATGAATATATGGTTTCTTTATAGTGACTGAGAATACTCTCACACACGCAACGTTGCGCGATGGATGATAAAAGTGTGTTCGATTTGGCTTGTTTGATTTGATTATGTTATTATTTTGTGTTTATATTCCACCATTCATTTGACGGCCCATGCGTGTTTCCCATCGCCGATCAGTGCCGTTTTTTGCTGCTGGTTCCCACACCCTGGAAAAAAACCACTTGGACTGGGGATTGGCTGGCGATTGGCATCTATTTTGCCCCCGAATTGAGCAGTCTTAGCTGCCCACCAGTGGCAGCATGCCAGATCAAAGCGGGCAAATAGACGATTTGTTTGTTGTTGGCTGCTAGTACCAAAGATCCATTACCGTTTCATCTTCCGACCATATATCGTATCCATGTTTCTCCCATGGAACATCCAGAGTATAAGGCCCTAGCATTTTGTGGCACTTGAGTGATGTCAACGCGTGTGACGTCATATGGGCAAGGCGTGGCAATGGGTTGCTTAAAAAAAAAACTGGGGCAAGATCGCCGAGCAATGTAATTATGTGTATGACGCTGCGTTGGTTAATAATATTAATCGCCCGGCTTGTTTCGATGTGGTACGTGTGTGTATGCCACCAAAACTAACTGTTGATTAATGGCCTGTCACAGGGGTTACAGTAGGACCTCGCTAGGTAGAAATCTTAATTCAAAAACCCGTTTAAATTCCTTACCACAGCCAGTAAACTCCTTGTAACATTGTAAATGTGATTTAAATATCTGTGCTTAAGTGTTTCAAAATCCAATTAAATTGGTTAAATTATTACCTGTAGATATGTAAATTAGCTAGCCTAGAGCTGAATTCGTTTATCACCAATCTTCACTGTGACATTCACTGATTGAGTGCCGCATGATTCAACCTGTATTTGTTGTTACCAATGTTGCTATTGTGGTTTCGGTTCTGTGGCGTAGTTGCTTCCCAATCGAAATGAATGTATAAGTAGATATTGTAACTGTTATTTGGCTTCGAAACGAGTTTTGGCCTATGCGATTGCCTATAAATAGCCGTATATCATCAGCATATTTGGAGAACAACTTGTCTGGTAACTTCGCAACCGATCAAGCGATCAACCGATCTACCGATCAATGGTCAATGACGGATTAAGTGGACACACAAATAGCACACATAACTCAACCAATTTGGATGAATGTGTGAATAGTTTCAAGATCACGTCGCCATTATTGTTTTCCCCGCACATCTTAGTGCCATGTAAGCTATGCTCAAATTATCCAATTAAAGTCATGGGACTACTCGGCTCGAGAAAAACAAGAGGAAATAATTTTAAATGCGGAGCACCCGACACGAAATGGCCTCTTATTATTGTCATTGCCATTACAAGTCGTCTTCTATTTGCATAAATCTTCATCTTGGCGCTTACTTTACTTGGACTCCCCACTGGGGGGGCCACTGAATTTGTTTGCCTATGCTAAAATCGGTAACGATTGTAAGTTACGACTGCGACGGACCGGACATTCAGCAATCGTGGCTTTGTCGGCGGCTGCGACTGTGACTGTGGATGCAGCTACTTGGGTCTCAGCCAGTGGCACTTCCTGCCTCGAAAAAGCGGTGATTTGCATTTGTTTATTGCCGCAACAGCCATCCATCCCCTGCACTTGCTGCGTAGATAGATTGATTGGCCGTCAGTTGGGGGTTTTGGTATCCGAGAAGCACTGATTGCCGCCTGCGTGCCCCCACATGTTGCAACTTTTATGTTGTTTACCCGTGATTGTGGTGTGAAAAATTTACGGCGCGCACACTTCTCATAAGCGCTTGATGGATTAGCCAGTGGACTTGGTTGGTCCAGCAGACCTGGCCAGCAGAAACTGCCAGCCAAAATGTTTACGCTGCTGCGTCCAAAAATAGTGGTTTGCCAGCTCGTAGTTTTAATGGTTGGTTTATTTATTGATTTGTGCAAAACCAAAAGCGTAGACCATTAAGCGTTTTGAATATAAGTCCGTTTGTATATAATAAATATCGTTGTATACATATATTTCATATATACTATATCTGCATACATACATATGTGTATATCCCAACAACTACGTATTAAAAGTGTGTGCATGAGCATGCAGTTCACTAATCCAAAGCCATTTTGAACCCCACAAAACACCTCGTTGCACTGTTGATTTATATGCTAATGGAATTCGTTTGATTTGCCCCTGAAACAGCCCGTGACCTGGAATCCGATTCGGAGCCATTCGAGGAGCGCGAACCGTCGCGCACCGTGGTCAAGTTCTCGGAGGAGGCCACCCAGGAGAAGGACACGCCCTTCGTGCGCCAGAACACGCCGCATCCCAAGGATCTCAAGGCCAAGGCGCAGAAGCTGAAGGTGGAGCGCAGTCGGAACGAGGAGCACGCCAATCTGGTCACCCTTCCGGAGGAGGTGAGTTCTGGTCTCAAATTCGATCCGAATGCCAAGCTTCTGCATTGGTTCCATCGATAGAAGAGATTTCTAAGCATTTTCCAGCGCAAATATACGATTGTTTTCATACGTTGTCATGCTCTTTTGGCTGCTTACTAATCCTAGAATTAAGCCTAGTGGCTAAGTAGCTTGAGTAGAAAGAGACCAAAACTAACTGGGTATTGCTGACTGGTTTACTACTCAATTCTACAAATTTAAACTATTTAACTATTTACAGAGTAACTTACACACACTTTACTGAATGCTTTATGTAGAATTTAATTTTACACACTTTGCTCGAGGAGCTGTAAAGTGCCATGTAAAGTCAAGTAAATAAAATAAAGTTCCCTTTTCCTCCCCAGAACGGCACCAAGTTAGCCGAGACTCCAACCGAGACACGAACCATTGCAAACAATCACCAGCAGCAGGCACACCCAGTGCAGCAACCAATCGTTGGTGTAAATTCCAAGCAACCAGTGGCTGTGGGTGTAGTCACTCCAACCCCGACGATAGCCCCAGCCGGCGTACAGGGTGGCCCAGAGGGAGCCAGCTCCACCGCCAACAATGTGAAGGCGGCAACGGCAGCTGTGGTGGCTGAATTAGCAGCCACTGTTGGTGGCGGTGATGAGGTCCAGGATGATGACGAGCAGGAGGATGAGTTTGTAAGTATTAGGATGGACAAATATCACATATTCTATAAAAATATTCAATTTACTTCTTAGGAATCCGATCGCCGTGTGGGCTTTCAAGTGGAGGGCGAAGACGATGACTTTTACAAGAGGCCACCCAAATTACACAGAAGGTAAGCAATATAAATCTTTAACTAATCGGTAATGGAATCTATTTGGACTACTCAATTGTTTTGTTAGTAAAAGTAGTTTATTTTTTACCTTTTTAATAATGATTCTTTACTATATAATTTCTTACCTAGGGACACTCCGCATCACCTGAAAAACAAGCGTGTACAGCACTTAACCGACAAGCAGGCCAGTGAAATTTTGGCCAATGCCCTAGCTTCCCAGGAGCGTAACGATACGACACCACAGCACTCGCTGTCCGGCAAAGTGACATCACCAATTGAGGAGGAGGAGCAGCTGGAGGTGGAGCAGGAGCAGGAACAGGAGCAGCAACAGCAACAGCAGCATCCCTTCGACTCCTCGCTCTCGCCCATTCCGGCTGGCAAAACAGCAGAGGCCAGCACCGACCCAGGTAAATACCGAAATTGTTTCAATTAATTACATTTATATTGCTCTATCTCTGTGAACCGAGAACTGTGTCCAAAACAGCCAAAGTGCTTTGGGTGCTGCATGGGTGATAGCCAGGCATTGATGGGAAATCGATATGAAAGTGGGCGGGCACTGGTAATTTTCACTCATTTGCCAATTGGGTGACCTTACGGGTAGAGGGGCAGACGGGCAGACACTGAAGTGGAAACTTAATTGGCATCCTCTTGGACCACTTTTTAGATGCAAAGTGAAACCACAAAGAGACCACCCATGCCCCCTTTTAATTGTTTCAGCTCTCCACACGCCACCTAAATATAAATACACTCTACTCTTTTATTTTTTTTGTTTTTTGGGGTCTAGGCCTCATCAATGGGGCAGTACTTCCGACATAATTATATCGGCAGAAAAAAGAGAGGTTATTAGCAAGAGAGCCAAGTCGATTAAAAGCGCGTTATGCCAGCGGAATACTACAGGTGTAGAGACCGTGTTGGGCTTGTGAAATACACGCAACAGTTGAGCGCTAACCTGGCCTATAAATAGGCAAGGCACGTAGTGTTTGCCTGCTTATCAGATAGCGATATCGGCTTGCAAAAGCTGATAAAAATGAGCAGAGATAGTGGAAAAACTGTGCAAACCTCACTCAAACCAAGCAGAGGGTAAACAAGCAAAGAGAGCGCCGAATGGCGATAAAAAATGTGGTGCAAATGAAACTGAAAAGAGTTGCCTCATTATACACATATGTGGCTAGGGCTATATGGGTATGGCTACCTGGGAAAGCTGAGAGTGAGCAGAGAGCTACGGAGAGACTAGAGTATAGAGTCTAACAACCAGAGACCAGAGACCACATCGAGTGCAATTGCCAGACTTTGCGACCGGGTCTGGGCGTTTGGCCCACTCGCCGCCTGCTTTAGTCATTCTTCAGTTACGCTTGCGTTTTGTCAACGTCGCGAGAGACGCGCTACATTCGCCAGCAGCTCACCGTACATTTGCACTTGTTATTATACGGTTTTTTATTATTTTTGTTTGCTCCTCAATTGGCATTCAAAACAGAGAGCGCGTTATAGCCAAGACTCCCGAGATCTTGGCCAATAACAATAGCAGAAGCTTCACACGCAAATATCAACACCTTGACTTAGTTATAAAAGCAGAGGGGAAACATCATTTCATTTCATTGTTAAATAATTCTCCCGAGGAGAGTGTGAAATGTTTTTTTCTTCGACTCTACTTTTTCTGCCTACGTGTTTTTGTTGTCTCGAGCGAATATGGAATATTGTTATCGATTTTTGTCTGCTGTCTGCCATAATTCCTTTATGGAGGTGTTGAGGAGGAGGCAGCGGGTCATTCGTCTGGAAAGTTTCTCACGTTGCGCATACGCAGCGTATGATGGCCCGAGGTCGTAATTGAATTTCAGCTGCAGTTCTCCGTCAATTCGAGTGCTCAAGGTTGGGAAACGGAACAGAAGGAAGCAATAGCGAAGCCCCCAGGCCAAGTAGCCATCCCTATTTGCATATCGGCTTCAGTGCATATCCCCGAAAATGAGCTACTTGAAAGTAAATTTAGTCTTGTTTATCTAGCAAGCGTTGCCGGGTTTTCTGTTGGATATTTGCAGATGGCAAACATGAGAAGTGTGCTCAGTTCGCTTCGGTTTAGTTCGGATCCGTACGGTTGTGTGCATATCCGGTTTCCCGGAATTTCCTTCGCCTTTGCACAGATTTTTCTGGCTTGATATTGCAACCGCTTCGGCAATACAATCAACATTTGCACAATTCCTTTGACATTTCTACGCTACGCTGTGCTCTATTTTTATAAATTTTTTTGCTGGTTTCTGGCAAACAATGAGCTGCATTTGCTACACATTTGGTGCACATTTCCTGCAGGATTCTTAAAGCACGGTTACCTCCTTTACTTTCGAAATAGAATGGTACCGTCCGAGTCGACCAATGTTGCCCAATAAATAAACCGTTGATAAGCTCAAGGCAATGGCATTCATTATTTATGTATTGTGCCGTTGATTGCATGGGATTCTTATTGAATTTTCCGCAGTATGTTGCGTGTTCGTCAATGTGCTTGTATATTTATATATGATTCTTTGTCGGTTTGGTTTCCCGGTTTGTTTGTTCGGTGCGCCCTTTTCATCACTGATGTAACAAAGTATGCATTATTATTTGCTGTTCTCTTGCAGCTTTTGTGCAAACAGCAATTTAAACTATTTGCAGTTGGCATTCCTTCTATCATGGGCATCAAACAAACACGATTTTCGATTTGGACTTTGGCTTGCCGAATGTTTTAAGTTTTGCGAATGAAATCATAGCCCTGAACCTCAGGCCTTGTGCTTTTCACAGTTGCATGCTAAGTTTATCGTTTAAACCGCCACTCCCCAGTGGTAGAATTTTCCCAGACCCCTCCCACCCCTCCCTGCCAACAGTCGTGACAGTTTTCTCTCCCCCTTAAAATAAGAGGAAAAATAGAATTTTCGCGCTAGAAAACAAACAAAAATGCAATAAACGCCAGCTGCAGCGGAGAAGAGAGAAGGAGAAGTGAGGAGCAGCCTGTTCGGGTCAAAGAATTTCACTGCGTATTTTCCAATATTTTCGCCGCCATGTTGATAGCATGGAAATGTGGAAAATTCGAGTAATTGTCACCGAGGTGGCTGTCTGTCCCAGCAAACCAAACCAATCCAAGCGAACATCGGTTTGTCAACAAACATGGATGCGGGAATGTGACGACCTGAATTGTTGCCCTCAAAATGCAATCAAAATGAACACTTACACACACGAACACACACTCGGAGCTGTTTTCATTACCAAAAGCGCTTTTCGCGCCCATGATATCATCCGTTTCGTTTTAAGCACATTAATCAGTACGCAAACCTGTGCTGCCCCACTGATATCGGGAAATAACGCATACGACAGGTGGACCAAGGTCATTAACTACCACTTGACTTTGCTGTACTGGCTGGGTTGGTCTTTTGCTGTAATGTTCCTACGTATGTGTCCAAAAATTTCGTAATGATTCAGAGCCACCTTATCGCCAGTTTGTTTTACTACTACGGTTTCGTTTTGTTTCATTCTCCCCACTTTGTTTTTGTGCCTTCTTGTTTTGCTTTATCACATTGGCTTAGGCATTCCAAAGTTTGATTAGATAGCAGTGTTTTGAACGCACACCCCTTTCAAAAAACCAACGCTCGATTGCAGTGAAAATCGAAAGAGAAGAGACAGTTTTCTGATGGAGGGAGCTTAGTGTGGTTTTGTTGTCGGGATATTCCTGGGTGATTTTATGCGCCCATAAAAACTTTGTTCATTAATTTTTGTCGCCACATTTAAGCGGACGTCGCACGGTCGTTTTTGTTGATTTCCAAAGCTTAACACTCGCAATTTGTCAGAGGCTGCAGCATCGCAACCCGGCGTTTAACCTGGTGGGCAATTAATCATGGAACCTGCCAGCACTTCACAACTAAAGCATTTTCCATAAGCGCCCGAAACAAAAAAAAAGGGCAAATAAAATATTTCAGAACTCGTGGATTGCAAAAGGGCTTTAAGTCGTTTTAAGCGCACTCGAATCATTGATCTCTTGCCATTGATAATGTCGGGGTAATTAAAATCGATTGATTCCATGCGGTCATTGGCTTAAATTCCATCAGAGTTGAAAGCGAAATTTGCATGAACGGGGAAAAGTTGTGGTGCAAGTTCTTCTTTTTTGTTTCCACTTGTCACAACAAATGTGACAAGTTGAGGCTCCTGGAGAGTGCCGTCCACATCTTGGCCACAGAATGCCGTGAGGAAAAAATAGTCGAGAAATATGAAATATGATTTCTGCCTTCTGGCATGTTATGTCCATGCTGTGGGCTAATTTCCCAGGGACAGAGATGACATAGTCATTTACATATAAATGACAAAACAAAAAGAGAGCAGCGAACTGGAGAGAAGCTGCAGGATTTCCCCGCTCCTTGCCATTGATTTTGGAATTTGGCATTTGTCAGCTGGCAGGAGATTCCGATTTGCGATTGCGATGCGATTGCGATTCATGGCCAGCGTGCAAATGCTAATGCATTCGGGGAATCATCATTTCTTATTGCCACCTCTTCGTTTTACGAGTTGCTCTCGTTGCTTTTGGTGTATTTAAATTTTTTTATGTTTATGCTTATGCCATTTATTTTACGGATGTGATGAAGGACAAAAACGATGGCCTTTCTGCGGGGCTCACCTCATTGAGCTGCACGCGTGATGTCATCGTAAAATGCTTAAATGCCCGCTTAAGTGGGTGCCGCAAAAAGTTCGCAGGCACTGTGGCAATCAGTAAAATAAGTCTGATAAGAAATATGAGGAAAACAAATGGTCTTATGCGATCCTTCTTGTGCAGTTCCTGTTCCTGTTCCAGTTCGTATTAAAACTTCACTTGCCGTGCCCTCCCTGCAGAAAGATTGCCTACATTCCGGCGTCCTCAGGAACCGGAATAAAAACACACAGCACGTGTCATTTGCTCTCCTCCCCGGGAAAAAATCTTATTTTGTTTTATGGCTTTTTCTCTGGTTATTGTTGTCTCAGACCGTTTTTCTCCCACTCATCTGGGTGGAGAGCATGAAAAGATGGCTTTATTCGGAGCATATGCATGTGGGGCGAAATATACATATCCATAAAAATATCTTTTGGTTTACACATTTGTCCGGCAATTCAGAGAGTCAAATTGAGAATGAGGGCGATGAGTTGTTGGCATTTAAAAAATTTAAAACGTTTAAACAGCATACTTTGCTGCCACAACACCTTCGCTTAAACTTCTATGCCACTGAAATTGTTGAATTATGAATATAAGAAGCACAAACAAATTTGGGTCTGTAAGCAAGCAAAGAAATTCAAATTTTCTGAATACCCCACTCAACTTACCAAACTCAATAATGGTACATTGAGTGAATGGCAATGTCGGTTTGCAGGTGAAGTAGACTGAAATCCGGCAATATTAATGTTGACTTGACAGGCAGACAGGAATCCAAGGAGGTGAGGCTCAAGCTGAGTGGTGCCCCTGTCTTTTCATTTATGCATTGATTAACATGAAAACTCGCATACAATTACAAAGTGAAATTGTCTCAAGAGCCGACTCTCTGTTTTCGCCCGTCCCGCCATCCTGGCGAATTCTTGACAGTCGATGGATGTGGAGATGGGAAAAGAAAATGATTTTGTTGGCCAAAGTGCCGACGGATTTATTGAGTGCAAATCAGCAATAGCGAAAATGAAAGCAATAAATGTGCTTCTGAGATGGGAAAAGTTACTGGCACTCATCTTTCTTACACCACCATTTCGACCTGAGGGACGTCTGAGCGTTTTCTGGCAGACTGTCTGTTTATTTATTTAATAATTATACAAAGTCGTTTTCTCAGCTGGAGGAGGGGTCTTGAGGGGTCTCAGCCAAGGTCGTTGCTTTAATGCCTGTTTCTAGTGGAGGGGTAATATCGCTTTTGCAGCGGTTCATTGACTGCTGTTTATGGCCAAGTACCAGCTGCTGTTGGCCAACTTTTGGTCATTCAATTTAAATGTCATCATGGCAGAAATTTATGCTGAACACGAACCCTTTAGGTTGTTGTTGCTTCGTGGAAGGTGTTTCAAATTGGATTAAATCAACGCAATAAATGTGTAATTTCACTGATGCTCCATCGCATTGATGGGGTTTTCCGTTCCAATGCACTTGAATGGATGCATATGGGCTATCCACTTAGCCAGCAGTCCCTGTTTTTATCTATTCCTCTGGCAGACACAGATCGATTGCGCTCCTTTAGCTCATCGGTAGAACGAAAAGTTAGCTTCGCATATTAAAAAGTGCAGTCAAATATAAAATAGGTTGCCTCACAACATAACAAACACTGGGTGTCTGGACAGGATGCCTGGCAGCTAGCTGCTTATATTAAAAAGTGCACTCAGATAAAAAGCAAATCCAGTCATGTTCAATGTCAAAATCAAAGTCAAAGAGGGCAACAATACCCTGCCCCGTAATGGCCAGCGCAGCAACGGCAACTTTAGCTACTCCGGAGCTGGAAGTGGTCGCAATAGTCCGGCGATGAGCAGCCTGCGCAGCTCACTGGCCTCCTCCAACCGGAGTCCCAGTGGATCACTGCAGCGCAAGGGCAAGAGAGTACGGATAGTGACCAGCTATGATCCGGTGGATCGGGATTACGAAAGGCAGAGGCAGCTTTATGGTAAAAGTTCGGGGATTAAGAAATATAAATATATTACCTCTGATAACTTGATAACTCGGTTGATATTAAATAAATCAATCTCTTTGTTTACAGATAACTTGGATGGCGTTACGGAGCTGCGTTTGGAGCAGTACGAAATCCACATCGAGCGCACTGCAGCAGGATTGGGTCTGAGCATTGCCGGTGGCAAGGGCTCCACGCCCTTCAAGGGTGACGATGATGGCATCTTCATATCGAGGGTCACCGAAGCGGGACCCGCTGATTTGGCTGGCCTCAAAGTGGGCGACAAGGTGATCAAGGTCAACGGCATTGTTGTCGTGGATGCGGATCACTATCAGGCGGTGCAGGTGCTAAAAGCCTGCGGTGCCGTACTTGTTTTGGTGGTACAGCGCGAGGTGACTCGCTTGATTGGACACCCCGTGTTCAGCGAGGATGGCAGTGTGTCCCAAATCTCTGTGGAGACGCGACCACTGGTGGCGGATGCCCCTCCGGCTGCATCCATTAGCCACGAGCGTTACATCCCGGCACCCATCGAAATTGTGCCCCAACAGCAACAGCAGCCCATTCAGCACGTGGCTCCAACGCATAGCTATTCGGGCAACGTGTTTGCCACACCCACAGCTACTGCCGCACAAACGGCGCAGCCTGCGGCGTCTGCTGCACCCAATGGATTGCTACTGAATGGCAGGGTGTGTAATCCGTGTAATACATTCCCTAACCAAATCCATCCACCTCCCTGACATTTCACTCGTTGCCCCGCACTGTCCTTTACTATTTGTGATTGATTTCTGGTTTTCGATGTGCGGTCATTTTCAGGAGGCGCCACTGAGCTACATCCAGCTGCACACAACGCTCATCCGCGATCAGATTGGCCAAGGACTGGGCTTCAGCATTGCGGGCGGAAAGGGGTCGCCGCCGTTCAAGGACGACTGCGATGGCATTTTCATATCCCGCCTCACGGAGGGCGGCCTGGCGCACCGTGATGGAAAAATTATGGTGGGCGACCGGGTGATGGCGGTGAGTGGGCGGCGTTCCACACGCCGGACGTTTCAATCTCTGAGCCAGGCTAATGGCATTTCCCTGTACAGATTAACGGCAACGATATGACTGAAGCCCATCATGACGCAGCCGTCGCCTGTTTGACTGAACCGCAGCGATTTGTGCGTTTGGTGTTGCAGCGCGAGTACAGAGGTCCACTGGAGCCACCGACGAGTCCACGCAGTCCGGCAGTGCTCAACTCTTTGAGCCCATCCGGCTATCTGGCCAACCGACCAGGTGGGTATATCGGAATACTCAATAGATTTGAACATCTGCAACTTAATGCTCCGAAATGCTGAACCCTTGTTTTCTTGTACTCGTATTTTCCTCCATGCGCTTTAAATAACCAATGTGTTTTTCCCACCTCCATTGCCAACAGCTAATTTCAGCCGATCGGTGGGGGAAGTTGAGCAGCCGTACAAGTACAACACCCTGGCTGCGACCACGCCCACACCGAAGCCCACTGTGCCAGCTAGTATAAGCAACAATAATAACACTCTGCCCAGCAGCAAAACCAATGGATTTGCCACTGCTGCTGCCACGATAGACAGCTCCACGGGACAACCAGTGCCCGCTCCCCGTCGCACCAACTCCGTTCCAATGGGAGATGGAGACATTGGGGCCGGCTCCACCACCAGTGGTGATTCTGGCGAGGCTCAGGTAAGGAAGTTGGATTGTTAGCTCTAGTAGTTGCATAGACTATAGTCTAGTTTCCTGTTTAGCCAGTTGCACGTCATTTTAATGTTGCCCATAAGCTCGTTACCTTACTTTTTTGTTTTCTACAATCATGATCAGTCGGTAGGATTAAGATAAAACCAAAATGTATTAGCTTGCGCTGCAGTATCTTGCATATATTTTTAATCAGCTTAAAAGGTAAGTAACCGAAATTTATTTTGTTATCTTAACAATAAACTGCAGCGCAAGTCGTCCAAGCAAATTGTTGTTGATATTTGGCGCCCAAAAACCTAAATTCAAAACTTAAACATGAACACACTAAATAGTCGTAAGTTACCTAATATGTGCTAATCCATTTCTCCGCCAGATTATCAAATACTCATAACACTAGCTGCTAGATCTATATATTTGCTCATCTACTCGTATGTATAACGAAATTGTTTGTGTTTGTTTTGCATGTGCCCTGTGCGCCTTGTTCGTCCTCCCAATATATGCCATATGCTATATGCTCATTTTGCATACATTGTCGAATATATATACATTATATTATCGACCGATTAGCTGCTAAGTTTGCACCGATTTATGTCCCAGCTTGTTGAGCACCCATCGAGAAAAAGAGCCAAAATGCTAGGAGGCGTTTGCAGGATTGTATCTAAATTAATGATATTCATAGTTAGGCACGTTAGCTTAGTTCTAGATCTTACGATGGCTACATAAGGCCATCATCAAAAGTGAAACCAAAATTTACAAAAACCAACATATTTTTGTTTCTTTTTCTCTGATCAACCCAACACCCCCCTCGAAAATCCAAAAAAAACTTGCTTAAAACCGATATTTCCGAACACTTTGCTAAACCCAAAAACCACGTAACAACCAACCAACGTGAGCAGCCCTCCTCGTTGCGACCGCTGACCAGCGATGATTTTCAGGCGATGATCCCGGCACACTTCCTCAGCGGCGGCAGTCAGCATCAGGTGCATGTGGCCCGGCCCAACGAGGTGGGCGTGAGTGCCGTCACGGTGAATGTGAATAAGCCTCAGCCGGATCTGCCCATGTTCCCGGCGGCACCCACCGAACTTGGCCGCGTCACCGAGACGATCACCAAGTCCACGTTCACGGAGACGGTGATGACGCGCATCACCGACAATCAGTTGGCGGAGCCGCTTATCAGTGAGGTGACTATCTCCACATCCCGCATACACTAGAAGCGCGTACAGTCGCTGCCCAAGAGTCCAAGAGTTAAAGAATCGTTGTGTAAATGCCACAAGCAAAGTTATCCGGACACACGGACACACATTATCCTGTAGCTCAGATGACCTGATAAAAAATATGTAACAAATTAATTATACTATATAGTGTATCCAGCACGGAATTCGAGCTTTCCTCGTCACCGCACATAAGCACGCACACCCGTACATGATGCACAACACACACCAAAATTTACCTAGTTTAAATCGAAATTAATTTACGTTTTATATTCTCCACAATTGGCACACTTTGACCCATTGGCCGCGCGTCCTATCTTCAATTTGATTTTGCTAAATAAATATATGTGCGTTTTGCAAACGATTTGATTTAACTATTGGTCCCCAGTTTGATGTACGTTTGCCTTGGAGGCGCCGAGTTCATATATGTTTCATGCCAAGCATTATGCAAAACATGCACATTTACAAGAGTTGTGATTGCTCCGACTAATTGATTAGCAGTTGAGATGGAATTGGATTAAGTTGGTTGTGGCAAAATGCTGGAAAATACTATTAAGCGATTAATCAATTCGATTTAATTCACTTAAATGTGGAAGAAGTTTTGCATGCCAATGGTTTCTGTACTAAGTTAACTTTCCCTCTACTAACACTGGATAAATATAATTTTCCATCTGTTTCACAAAAATCCTGGTTTATGTTTCTTTTGCAAATAGCTTGAAACCGACAAAAATATCTATTTAAGTGGGTATTAGCCATAATGCTTTTGAGGGGTTTTCAAATCTTTTTATCGTTTATCTTTTTGGTTACTAAGTGCTGCTACAGTTTTTGATAGCCAGGCCAGCACTTGTATTTAGTGTTTTTTCACAGTAACGTAATCTATTGAATTGAGCGGCAAAGCGACTTTCGTTTGAACGACAGAATGGTTTACTCACTCACTTTTCGTAGAGCCACTCGAGTGACATTGTCGACGTGATGCAAATCCCGGCAAGAAATCCCAGAGAGTCTGTGCATGTGGCAGGCTTTGTCACTTGCCACTTGCAGCATAAATATCTAAAGCGGCCAACTATGCTACATGCAAATATCCTTAAATAATAAAGTAAATGCATGCCGAAAAAAGATTTCGAAACTATAAATGACTCACAAGAGTTCCCAACAGCGTTTATTTTGTGTGCGGCAGAGTGTGGCCATAAGTAAACTTTAAATATTTCTGTTTGCCTTCGCAATCTCCATCTCCATCTCCATCTGCGTGTGTCTGTCTCCGGGGCACGGTTAAATAAAACATTTAATTGTTTTTAATTTATTTTCCCCTTGTGCGTTTGCATTCCGCATCGGAGCGAGATATCCTATCCGTTAGCTTCGAACTCGAAAGAATTCAATTTCCCGAGGTAATTGGCAAGAGTTAGTAGCAGTGTTTATTTGGCATCTTGACACGAATGAGCCTTTGTGGATATGTCTGTGCCAGTGTCAGTTCTCTGGAGTTAGTTCCGAGTTTGTCGGCAATGAATATAAAACCGAAATATTATGCTTTGATGTTGCAATATGCCAGCACTTGAGCTAAACGATGCTCACCTCAACCACAGGAGCCGCAAAAGCTTTGTTTAAATCTGTGTGAAAATGCGTGAGCCAAGAAAATTCAGCATAAAGTGGGCGTTTCACCCACTCACCCACTCTTTGTGCATGTTGTTTAATCTAAAATTAAGTTATTCATAAGAACAGCACAAAACGTATTCATTATTTATTGAATGTGAATCACTTCTGGTACTCGGTTTTCATGTTTAATGAATGCTTCGACTTAAGTGCATGACTTTATTTTTGTTGGTGTTTGTTTGGCTTGCCTTGGTTTTTGTGTCTCACCCAAGAGTAGCCCCCTTAATTTGCATGTACATTTTAATATAAATATCACCAACAATTTTGCACCACCATTGAACGCCAGCACATGAGCACCCTTCAACCATTCAACAATTCATCCATGGATTCACCTAATATACACGGCAGACTCAGTAGGATTCTTAGCGTTAGGCCCATTGATCTGTGTTAATTTTGTGATGTGCTAACACACGATTTCCCATTATCTGTCCTGTAGGAGGTTGTGCTGCCCAAGAACCAGGGCTCCCTGGGATTCAGCATCATCGGCGGCACGGATCATTCCTGTGTGCCCTTCGGCACTCGAGAGCCCGGCATTTTCATATCGCACGTAAGTACAGACGGATGGCTGTATTAACTAACAATTACCTGCAGCAGCAGCAGCAGCAGCAGCTGGCAAAAAAGTTTTCGAATTAAAACACTCGAGTGGCCGCAACTTGCGAATGCAAATGAGCTGCTGCTGCTTCTGCTGCTGCAGAACAATTGTTCAGAATCCAGTGGCTCAGTGGCTCAGTGGATGGCTTCATTATAAGCAGCCAACTAAGCCAGCTGCCAGCTCGAAAGTTTCAAGTCTTTTGGCCATTTATGAGTATAACAATTACCCCTGGGGTTTCCCCCACCCCCTTCTTAAATCGGACAGATTGTGCCCGGCGGGATTGCCTCCAAGTGCGGCAAGCTGCGCATGGGCGATCGCATATTGAAAGTCAACGAGGCGGATGTTTCCAAGGCCACACATCAGGATGCTGTTCTGGAGCTGCTGAAGCCAGGTGATGAAATCAAGCTGACCATTCAACACGACCCACTGCCGCCAGGATTCCAGGTAAGTTACGTGGACTGGCAGAAGTCCTTAATAACTTTTTTTAGACTGCTTTCGTAATCGTACTGTAAATATGTATACACGCTTTGGATCTACTTCTTACTCCCTCCTCTATAATCAATTTTTGTATACTCTGCCACTGCTCACAAACAAATTCAATACGCACAGAGCATAGAAGTAGTTTATGTTAAAACAGAGGTAAGCTCCTCTTGGCTTTGAGAGGGGAAATATTTGCAATTAGTCAAATGCCTTTTCCTCGCCTTTTTTTTTTGTTTGCTTTGTTTCGGCCTGATGAGAGTCCCGATTGTTATTTGTCAGCGTTTAAGCCGAGTCCTTGCCCATTTCCATACCCTGCTAATTGTTAATTGTAAATCGCAGGAAGTGCTGCTCAGCAAGGCGGAGGGCGAACGTTTGGGCATGCACATCAAGGGCGGCCTGAATGGCCAGCGCGGTAATCCTGCCGATCCCTCCGACGAAGGCGTCTTCGTGTCCAAAATAAACTCGGTCGGTGCGGCCAGACGGGACGGAAGGCTTAAGGTAACGTACTGCTACTGTCTTGGGCGATTACGCCCATGGGCTGAACCGCCCACCTTTGTTGTCTGGGGAAAAACTCAATTGAAACTTTTCTGCTGCTACTCCTTTTGCTTTAGGTGGGCATGCGTCTGCTGGAGGTTAATGGACACTCGCTGCTGGGCGCCTCGCACCAGGATGCGGTCAATGTGCTGCGCAACGCTGGCAACGAGATTCAATTGGTTGTCTGCAAAGGTTACGACAAGTCCAATTTAATTCATTCCATTGGCCAGGCCGGCGGCATGAGCACTGGCTTCAACTCGTCTGCATCCTGCAGCGGTGGCAGTCGCCAAGGTACGTAATCGTGAGCTTATCGACCCAGTTGAGCCATTCTTAAATTACTTTTCCCTTGCTTGCCCAGGCTCGCGTGCATCGGAAACGGGCTCGGAACTGAGCCAGAGTCAGAGTGTATCCAGTTTGGACCACGAGGAGGAAGAACGTCTGCGACAGGTGCGTACAAAAGTTAAGGAGCAGCGGCTTGGGCATGACATTAATAGCTACTTGCCCATTTCCCAACAGGACTTCGATGTCTTCGCCTCGCAGAAGCCAGACGCACAGCAGCCAACTGGCCAATCGGTCCTGGCAGCTGCTGCTGCCATGGTGCATGGCGCTTCGTCGCCCACACCACCTGCTGCTGCCACCTCCAATACTACTCCCCAACCCGCAGCCGCTTCAGTGGCATCTGCTGATTTAACAGCACCGGACACGCCAGCCACGCAGACAGTGGCGCTCATTCACGCAGAACAGCAGGCCCATCAACAGCAGCAACAGCAGCAGCAGACGCAGCTGGCGCCTTTGGGTCAGGAGAAGAGCACCCAGGAGAAGGTAAGTGACTCGGCTGGCCTTGGGACATTCGATGAAAACTTATGCCTTGTTTCGTTTGCAAATTAGGTGCTGGAAATTGTACGCGCGGCTGACGCCTTCACCACCGTGCCACCAAAGTCGCCATCGGAGCACCACGAGCAGGATAAGATACAGAAGACGACGACGGTTGTCATATCGAAGCACACGCTCGACACGAACCCAACCACACCCACAACGCCGGCGGCAGCTCTACCCATCGCCGGAGCAGAGTCAGCGAACTCGACCGTTGCTCCTTCTCCAGCTGTTCCAGCATCCACGCCCGGCTCAGCGCCAGTTCTTCCTGCCGTGACCGTGCAGACACAAACGCAAACGCAAACGACCTCCACGGAGAAGGATGAAGAGGAGCAGTCGCAACTACAGGTATGTACCCACCTGACCGTGGATGCACGTCTCTTGTCTTGGCTTTAATGTCTGTGTGTGTGTGTGTACACGTCTTTCAATATTTGTGTGTGTACTTTTTGTTTGAGTAAAATACCTGTCTGTGTGCGAGTTTGGGTACCAAGACCCAGACCCAGATCCAGATCCAAGTACAGATACACCCATGTAACAGCTAACACGAACCGACAGTCGCCACCCAACACACAACACCCAACACCAAAAACTCGACTCTAAACCCGACCAATCTCTTAACTTGATTTTTGTTTCGTATTTCGCTTGTTATGTGTTTGTGTAACTTCACTAATGCCTTTGTCCTGTCACTGACATTTCGTGTCCTGTGCTTGGAGTGCGTGCGTGTGTGTGTGTCAAAAATTTTAAAATGAATTCAAAGAAATAAGATGATAAACCAAACAAAAAAAAAAAGAAAAAACACCATACTACCATCCATATTCACAAACCACAAAGGTCACAAAACTGTTGTTGTGATAAATTTGGCATGTGATGCCAGTTGAAAGTAAAAAACGAGAAAAAGAACGTAATAAAATGGGAATTATAGCTACAAAAATTTTCAACTGAATTCACAGGTAACAGCATGATAGCATCAGACCATTAAACCAACTGACTGTAACTAAAACCAAAATAATCACTGCATCCACTCGTTCGAAAGCACTTTCATTCTCTCATGTAAACACTAGCAGCCTCGTTTTCCACATACATTTCGTGATTTGCGTACTTTTGTTGCTGCTTTAAGGCGAGTTCTTTTTTTTCGTTCAGTTGCATTTGAATTAAAAATGAATAAAAAATCATAGCCTATCTATGTGGGCCGACTGTACCTGGGGGCGTATGAGTTATGTATTTGTTCTGCATGCGTGTCGGGCTTGCGCTTAGCTGCTCTCAGCTCCTCTGAGCTGCTCCTTTGCCTCTTTGGCAGAGGAGTAGATGGCCCCACATTTATTGATATGGCAGCAGACAATTTATTATTTATTAGCATATTGGCTGCTGTTGCTGCTGGCTTTCTGAGAACGTCCTTTCTTGGTCTGGCTGGCTGGCTCACTCTGATCATTGTTCTTGTTGAGTTTCATTCTCGTTCTTGTTGTTGTTGTTGTTCGTGTTGCTGTTGTTATTTATGCTACTTTCATATTATATTCATTTCAGTTTGCGTCTTTACTGTTACTGTTACCGTTCGTTGGTACCTTTGCCCCCACTGCGTAGGCGGCATTGTTATTATTGTTAACGTTGATGTGGTTCTGTTTGTTGTTGGCTTTAAAGCATGCCCCATTTGAATTCGCATTGAAAGCAGTAGGGAACAAACGAAGTAACGAAAAGGGAAAGAAATCGGGCATACATTACATATATATAATATATACAAACATATACTTACTATATAGATGGCACGTATAATAAATGTAAATGTAAATAATTCAAAAACTGCAGAAAGAAAATTTCCATTAAAACGTCTCTCTTATCTTCTTCTCGTCCTTGTTCTTCTTTCATTCTTCTAAATTCCTTCAATAATGTGCGCGCTTCTCAACAAATTGTTGATTTTTTTTCTTCATTATTTTGTTTCTGTTTTATTTATAATATTTTTTGTTTTTTTTTTTTATTGTTTTTCTCAAAACATTTTGCAATCTGTTCCGTTGGTTTTGCATCGTTTTCCGCCCGCCATCGATTTCATTGCAGCTTACTGCTGAGCAGCGCATTGCTTAACAAGCGGATGTTTATCACCATAAGACTGAATATTTAGTTTAAACAGACAGAATACAAATGCTAGCAGCCAAAATGAACGGACAGGAGGCAACAGCTTGGGTGTGCAGGCTCTACTATTGTATTTGTACCAATGGAGTTGCAATATATATATATGTATACAAAATAAAAACAAACTAGGATTTGAGGAAGCGTGTTCAAAGGGCCAAGAGTTACTACTAATAGCGCTTTCGTCCCGTAATCCCCCACTCGAAATTCAATCAAAATCTGAACGCTCTCGGAACTCAGCAAATGGTTTCAATGTCTTCTCGCTAGAACTCTGTCTCCACCTTCTCATCCCAATTGTTAAAAAGTGTGTCCTTATCAACACTAACAGCAACAAATTCACACGCCTCCACAACCACCACACATTCCAGACAATTGTTGAGATGAAAGGAACTCACTACCGCAAATGTGTAAATGTATTTATCAACGTGGACTGCTGTAATGTTGTCGCCATTTTGCGGCATAAAGTATTCCACTTATACATATAGTCTTTCGATGTTTATACTATGTGAAACGAGAAAACTGTTTACTACATAACACGCAGAAGACACCCACACTATATACATATATTACTAAATGTGTAACAACGTGTGGCAATCACACACAAAAGGTCCAATTATGCAACTGAATAATACTCAAGAGAAGAATAGAATCTTTCCGACAAAAAACTAAAGCCGATGATGACAAAGGGCATCTTGTTATAACCTTTTGAATGAGCCAAGCTATACCTATACTAGGGATATTTTGTTAAAGTATCTACTAAACTGTTACCACATAGTTAAAACCGAATTCACACCGTGTATTGATTGAATATCCTTTAATGGCAATGGTTAGGTTTGAGTTTTCCACTTTCGTTGTTACCTAATGATAGTTAAATTTAAAGCTAGCTAAATGGAATTTAAAGTGTGCATTTTTGATGTCAATAAATCTTAATGTATTTGTCGTATAAAAACCTCAAAAAATGGGTCAAACTTTTAATTGCATTTCGGTTTTGTGTGGAGACCAAAGATTGAATTCTCGGAAGTTCCTTAGTTTTTGGCCAAGAAGTTTAATTCACGAAAGTTTTCGTTTGATTTCGTTATTTTCCTTTTGCCATGTGAATCGTCTTTGTCTCCGTATCTGCTATCTGCTCTCTGTATTTTCGTATCGCTGCTGTTCGCTATCGTCATCGTGTGCCGAGTTCATCAAACCAATATCATCACCCAGCAAATTGGCCAGAAGAGTCCCAGTCGCAGTCGCCATCGCAGTCACTCACCTCATCATCAAGCAGAAAATCACTGGTAATTGGCTAATGGACGCAGGTTGCAGAGGAGCACCAAAAACAAAACCAAACAGAATAGTACAACTTTTGTGTGTGTCGTTCGTACCAAAGCATCATCAACTAAATAAAGCGCACCCACATTCATTCCACTGTTTTACCGAGAATACCTCACCACCAACCATCTCACCCACTCACCATTAATGCTGCACACTGCAATTTGTGTTTCAAGCTTGTGTGCGATGACGTTGCACCCGAAAAATACCAAACCAAAACCAAAACCCAAACTAAAACGAATCTATACCGAACTAAATGAGCAATCCACCAACAATTCAAACTCTAATAGCAACGAGGCACCCAGACCCCCGGAGCACGTTACTCCTATCAGCAGATGCTGGAGTCGCAGGAGGAGAGCCGAACTTCTGGCAAAGCCGCCCAGGCGAAGCCCAAGAAGGCGGAGCCCGTGTACATCATAGATGACGAGGACGATGATGATGATGAAGACGCAGATTCCCAGCGGCTGGACGACATCGATGCTATCCAAGAGGAGGATGAGGAGGACACGGAGAGCTCTCCGCCCTTGGAAGTGCAGTCTCCACCTTCCTATGCAGACACTGATTCCGATACCTTCGATCGACGACGTGGCCGTTACACCAGTGACTCGGAGAGCGACTGCCGGCCGTACAAACCATCGAGATCGGGACGCAGTACGCCGGAATACGGTGGTCATCGCAAGTCCGTAAGCTTCGATCTCAGTGGAGACGAGCGCTCCAAGTCCGACTACGAGCGATCGCGTTCCCGCACTCCAGATGGTTATACTAGGGCCTACGATTCGGAGCAGGATACTCGAGGTTCGGGACGTAATCGCCTGCCGCGCAAGGGGATCTTGAGGGCCACCAGTCCGTGCGCCACGCTGGAAAAATCGGAACCCATTGTGCCAGCAGTGGCACGCATCCGTGATGTGGAGTCGCCGCAACTTCAGCGCGTTTCCCGAGCCACTTCCCCCGATCGACCTGGCGGGGAACTGGACCGGGAAAATCCATTCCGTCACCCCACTTCCGAGGACGATGAGTACACGCGGATAGCGAAGGAGGTCAGTAAGTCGCCTCGTTCGCCGCGCTCCACCCGCGAGCAATTTTTCTTTGGCTCTTCGAGATCCAGCGAGGATCTGCTGGAGCAATGCCAGTCGCAATCCAGTGGTCGCAGCACTCCCAGCACAGTGATCTCCAAGTCCACGGAGAATCTCACCGGCACGCGACCAAAGATACCACCACCCACCGCACCGAAACCGCAATTAAAGAAAGCGAACCTGGTGCGAAATGTAGCACTGGAAACATTCCAGGCCAGCGATGTGGGACAAGGTGATTTTACGGTGTTCGAGCACGATGCCAGCACGAATACGATCCATCCCGTGGAGGCCAAAGTGCCCGTTAGGGTGTCAACCAAGACAAAACCGAGTCGCCCGAGGGAATCACCACCACCGCCGCCAGTGAATTTCGCTACCCTTCCAAAGTTGCCCAGCACGCCAACTTTGCGCGAGGCAGAGGAGTCCATCTACATGGAGGCCCTGCCACCGACGCCCTCGCAGCTTCGTCCCCACGAATTCCTGCACGAAAACTCACCGGACAATATTCTGGTATCGCCGCAGGAGCATCGCGAGTATTTGCTGCGCGAGAACGAGCTGAGGAATCAGTTGCGGGCACCCTATGAGCCCGCTCCACCTGTGCCCATTGTCGGCGGCGGCGGATATTCGGTAACGAATCCCTTCCTAGATAGTTTCGACACCGACATTGACAGCCTGCCATTGCCACCACCGCCCACACCGCCTGCCCAACACCAACATACACGTCATTTGCATGAGCCGCCGCAGTTTCCGCAGTTTGCGCCACCACTAACCGCTAACGCATCCACGTCTCCATCTTGTTCTTCCAATGCTGCTTCTGCCGGTGGCGCCACTAACCGCTTGATGGATTCGCCGCAACGACAGCTGCTGGTCGCCGGGTCGCCCACCCAGATCTTTCCCACAGCTCAGATACTGCCCGTGCAGTATGCCAGTTTGCCGCAACCGCAGCAGCCCAACACGCTCACCCTTAAGACCGTTACCCCCACTTCGTCCCACGACCCCAAACAGCCCCTGTTCAACCTGGTACTCCTGCCCGGCGACCAGGTGGCCAACAAATCCTCGCCAGCAATGCTCTACCTGCAATCGGTGAGTGAATCGAGTGCCAAACCACGGAGGGGGCCACCACCTCCTCCGCCCGTAACCGTGACCTCACCCACGCCCTCGTATGCCGCCATGAAGTTTCCGACCTTCTCGGAAATCGTTGTCAGTCCCGATGCGAATAGCAATTACCAAAATATGACCACTGCTCGCGTTGGCGTCTCGAATTCCTCGCTGGCCCACAGCACCAGTTCCTTTTCCGTAGGCTCCTCCAGTTCTTCACTACTTTTGACCAAAAATTCGTCCTTGGGAGAGGGTGGTGTGCCCACCAGTTATTACGAGACGGCCGAGGAGATCTACTCGACCATCGAGGAGGAGGCCATCTACAGCAACACCTCCTTCTTCGATTCGCGGCGCAGCAGTGACACTTCGGTATCCCGTCGCGCCTCCAAGTCGCCCACACCGCCACCACTGCCTCCCAAGCGACCCTTGAAGCCCACCAAGTTGCGTACCGCCCCCGCTCCGCCGCCGCCCGTGGCCCAAAAGCCACATGGCCTGAGGGGCATGGCCAGTTTCAAGCTGCGCTCCCAATCCCAGCCGCAGCTGGAGGGGGCGTGGCAACAGCCTGCTCTACCTCGAACGCCCACCACGCCCACGGGCAAGGAGACAACGGTGTAAATTAGGGTTAAATTGAAATCTAAGAATAAATCTAAACTGTTCGCCAACGTAATTCCAAAGATACATTACCCAGTGAATACTACCATCACCTCAAACTTCCTTCCAAAGACACATTCTTCAGTACAAAATCTTCTTAAGCGAGTTCACCAATAACAATAAAACATTAAACAAAATAGTGAAAAGCAATACCCATACTTCATAATAAATACAAAAACTTACTTTAGCAATAAATCAATGGAAAATCAAAGAACTCAAGGCTTTCAAACACAAAAGTTTTTTTTTGCAAACGGAAATGCGCTCCCCATTTGATTGAATAGCTTCAAAATATCGAGAATATAGCGAGATTAGATTTATTCCTCTCCAAAAATCGATCCACCTCCAGTGGTGGACCGCCATCCAACCACTTGCCTTCGGTGGTTTGCAACGATGACGATGCACTTAATTGCTCCTAAGCTGACCGCAGCACCTTCCCATTCCGAATGCCAAACCCATTCTCTCTTTTCGTTCATGTCTCTGCTCATACATTTTAATTAAATTCTAACACCTTTTTGCCATCAATTAAATGGCCCAGCCCAGCCCCTTGCGTTTTAACTTGCTCTCTTTATTTCTGGAATCGACTGCAATTTTCAATATTTTCATTCCACTCGCTCGCAATTTAAATTGATTGATTTGTGGGCGGGTGGTGTCTGAGCTCCGAACTCCTGCTGAACTTGCGGGCAGGTGGCAGAATGGGTGGCGCACCTTTCCTGCTAATTAGATGCAACTTTCTGTTGACTTTCGAGACACCGTCGACCCCCGTCGAGCATATACTACCTAGTTTGCCACAAAATTGCAGTTGAAATTGAGCAGCAAGCGGTTGAAGTTTAATGGGTGCCACCTCGTCCTCAGTTCCTCCTCCTGCTCCGTCTGCTCCTTCTGCTCCTGCTGCTGCTCACCTGGCAACTCGTCCTGAGTCTCGGGACAAGTTTAATTTGACGTTGATTGAAACGGTTGGCTGCTTATGGTCGCCCACCTGCAGTTACCACGCCCACCGGGCCATTAATTTTTGCTACTGCTGATGCCGCCGCTGCCCATTTTTATTATTGCCTTTTGTTTTGGAAAAACAAAAACGAAATAAACGAATAAAACGAGTGAAAGGAAAATAATATACGAAAAACCAACGAATAAATAAGTAGTATAACGAAGAAAAATACCTGAGTATAAAATAAGAGCGAAATAACAGCGACAACAGACAGAAAACACAATTTTACAATTTATAAAGTTAATTTCGCCCTAGCGCTGCTAAGTTGATTTTAATGCTAATTTATTTTATCAAGACAAAGAAGCAAGCTAAACATTTTTAATTGCATACCTTAAGGCAAATAAACATTGCGTATTATTCTTATTTGCGTTTCGTGGGCTCTTTTCATTTTGTCTCGTCCCCCTTGGCCATGTATTGTGTAAACAGGGTTTTGAGTACTCCAAAAACGATTGTTTAAACCCAGTGCGCCCAATGGGGCCAGTGACCTTGACTCACTTGGCTACCATTTGTTTCTAATTGCGTCGTGACCCCAGTTGGCCAAGAGGCACTGACTGGTTGGCGACCTGTCGCTTTCGCACCTGGCCCTGCACTGATTTGGTTGTCGACTGGTTGCCCCTTTTCGTGTAGCTCTGTATCTCTGCTGCTTCTCGTTGTTGCAATCTTATCGCAAAGCACTCGTAATTGCCTAGCGATAAAAAAGAGTTGGTTACCCCTTATCAACGCCTTATCTTTCACCCACTAACACTGCGCTCGCATGGTCTGAATAATTCAATGGCTTATTGGCTTCTAATGCGCTGGCTATTTTGACCCACACACACATAGCACACATAGCACACACTGGGACATTTCTGGGATCGGTTAACTCACACACACATGCACATTCTCAACACTTTCATGGCTCAATAAATTCCTATTAGCTGGACTGCTGAGCAGGGCAAAAAGCAGCTCCTCACTGGAGCACTGGAGACTGATGCTGATAAACCAGCTACATGGCTGCCTCCTATCCTCCATGTTGTTGGCTCTGCGCATTGACTTTAATTGAAAATCGAAAAATCCGATACGAAATTAATTTCTCTTCTAAAAATACAGCTCAGTTAAGCTGGCACTCCTGCTGCTTTCACTTTTCCCCATGCACTTGTGTCCAGCCCTCCACTCCATCGCCCTTGGTTCTCTGGCTTGGTTTATTTATGAGCTCTCGGACTAGTGTGGTCTGATGGTCTGGCTGCTCCTTGCTGCTCCCGGCTGGAGGGTCGAGCTCCACCACTCGTTTGGTATAAGGTTGCAATTTGTGCAGTTTAACGCTGGCCTTTGCCCTGTTTGCCTTTGTTTCGTCTCGGTCCTAGGGACTTCCTCCTCCTCCTCCTCCTCCTCCTTCCAGTTGTCCCTTTGCCACCCAACCACCCGACTGCTGGCATTTAATGACTTTGTCGTCGTAGTCGCAGTCATCGTTGCTCTGCAGGCACTAACTATCCAGCACGGGTTGGCTTTATCTGGCCACTGTGTCTCATGTTGCCCAGCACGAGGAATTGCATGAAAGCATAAAACCGACAGTACACACGACTTTGGGTGATAAATGGCCAGCTCCGGTTTGGTTCGTTCCGTTCTAGCCCACGCAGCTGTAATTTGCGCCCTCTCCAGTTCAATCCGAACTCAAATCCCAACCCAAAACTCAAACCCACACCCCCCACCGTAAATTATATGCCCCGAGTGCAGGACATAGCAGCACAGACCCAAAAATGTCGGCTTGGTCACTTTATGATTGAGCCAGCCTATGGCTGATCCTGCTAAACCCCAACCGAAACGCCCTCACTGGGCGTAACCAGTTCTGGGCAAACAGACAGACGACTGCCAGCCTGCCTTTTTAATAAACTTGTGTAGTGCCATCAATTTTCTTTATGGCCATTTCGGATTTTTCAGCGCTGCCTTTGAAAATTGCAGTTTTTCCCAGTCATTTAATTGAAAATATGGCTGAGGCCTGCCAGCGATTCTGCTTTATCTGTTTATTGATTTTTTCCTTCGTTAAATAAATCCTTCAGATTTCTTTTCTTTCATTTTTTTTTTGTATGCGTTGAGTTGCTAACAAAAACGTTTTGCCATTTTCCAGTCAACACCTGCCAGCAGCAGGGAGGGAGCAGAGGAGGAGCCCCACCAGGACGAGGTTAGAGCCAAACCGACACCGACTAAAGTGCCTAAATCGGTTTCCGATAAAAAACGCTTCTTTGAGTCAGCCATGGAGGATCAACACAAGCCCACACAAAAGACAGGTGAGTCAATGGTTAGCCCAAAAAGTTCCATGATTGAATGGAACATTGAGTGGCTCAATGATGTCGCCATGTCGCCGTGCACTTTCACCAAGCTGCTGGTGGTCCTGCCACTTAAATCTCGCTTCTTGGCCCAAGTTGTCAATCAAACCACTTATCTGCGGTTGCCAAGCCACCACAACCGGTGGTCGTCACCTTTCGCTTCTCGGCTGGCGTAATTAGAAAAAGGGCGGAGGAATGCGCGGCTGGCTGCGCCATTTGCATGACAAAGTCTGCAGCTGCAGGGGAGCTGTAGTGGTGGAATCCACTTAGGCAGCTAAATGGCTAAGCTGCATCGGATCGCTATTTATTTAATTTCCCAACTTAATAGCGGGGCGATGTCCTTAGCTTACACTGATTTTATGCACTCTCTATTCGCTTGCAGACAAAGTTTTCTCATTCCTGTCAAAGGATGAAGTGGAAAAGCTGCGACAGGAGGAGGAGAGGAAAATTGCAACATTGCGCCGTGATAAGAATTCCAGATTACTGGATGCCGCCAACGACAACATTGACAAGGATGCCGCACACCAGTCGAGCAAAAGCAACAGCAACAGCAGCAGCGGCGAGGATAATGACGACAGCGACCAAGAGGAGGCCAACGCTCGCGAGGATTCCGTTGACAACGCCGCTCTGGGGCACTTCGATGATGCGGAGGACATGAGGTGAGTGCGGATGTGCGAAGCTCTCATTTCGGATTATTGGTGCTTGCATTATGCGCTTTTTATGTTACATCTGAATGCACAGACACACTATACACACACCACACCCCATCACAACCCACCAATCCACCCAATCAATCAATCTATCAATCACCCTTCACCCCATGCGATTTTATGATAAGCATACACCCACTTTCCCACTCACACTCACACACACACACACAAAACTCACACAACTTTTACGGTGTTTGTGCATTTGCTTAGTATAATCTTTTATGCAAAGTTGAAATTTTTAGTTTTATTGGTGAAGTTTTTCCGCTGCCTTTTGGTTTGGTTCTGGTGCCGGTTCTCTTGCAGCTGCTTTTAAATATGGGTTGCTCTTCAGTTTAGATGCCTTCAATCGTTCACATTGAAAAATACACCCCACAAAACACCACCACTCTATTTACTATCCATGCAGTCAACTGACGGAGCTGCTAATCATCATTGAGACTTAGTGTGTTATTAAATAAGGATAGCGTTCTATGGCTGAGTGTTCTTTAATAGTAAGTACACTCCTCACCACACAATATCTCTACAAACACACACACACACTCACGCACACACTTGCATACGATTATAAGCGTCTAAGCCCTAAGCAGTTTAAGTTTTATGTAGCACTTAAGCGTTGTATGGACTCGTAAATCGCAGCCAGACTCCCAGCCCTTAGTCTACTTAAAATGTAAGGAAAAAAAAAAAAATACCAGTGAGGATCTCGAAAAGGAGGTGGAGTGAAAATGACGGAAAAACATGTTATGGTTCTGGCGTTGAAATCTTTTTAGTACATAGACCTCGCGCCCGGTGGGCTTCAAATCTCATCTCGTGTATATGATAATCTAGTCGAAGCGGCAGAAACTCAAAAGTGTAAGTATATCCGCTGCTGCTGCTGCTGCTTTACTTAATTTTTTGTTCTGCCATTGCGTATACGCAATGTGCGCCTTCGGGCCTTCACCCTTGCTCTTCCTTTTGCTCCTCATCCTTCCGTGTGGGCGTCCTACTCCAATCCAGTCCACACTCCACTCGAATTCCCTGCGGCACAATGCCAGCTGTTTTTACAATTGAATAACTTCATTTGGGCATTCCGCAAATTGCGTTTTGTGCGTTTGCTCACTCAACTGGGCGGTGCCAGCTCAGATTCGCTTTCGGATTTGGATTCGCTACGGTTCTGCGGCAATGGATCGGCAAACGAGCCACCAGGAGAGCATCACGCAACACGTACGCATAATTCAGTATCCGCTGGGAATCGATGATTTTATGCTAAGTGTGTTGCAGTGAATTAAGCGCCGCGAATGAGTCGGAGACTCGGAAAAGGGCACTCGGTTTTGGTTGGCTCAAATTATATTTTACACCCAGCTCGAAACGGGCAATTATAATTAGCGCCAGTTGGAGTGTTGGCTGGCAGTGTGGCAGGGTCCACTTGATGGGTGCTCAAACCACTGTCGATGGCATGCAACACGTAGCAACCACAACCATTGTGTCAAAGGGCAACTAGTTTTCACTCTGTGCGTGGAAGAGGTGCCAACAAGCGGCGAACAAACAACAACTGAACAATGAAAGAAACTAAAAGCTTATGCCAGGTGGTATACACCCATCCAACCAACCAACCAACCAATGCTATGGTTGTTCCATCCACCAAAAGCACCACCCATCCGCCCACCATGGCAGTTATTTCGTACGCGGAGCTGGCGCTTATCAGCAAACTTTCACACATATGTGCTCCGCTTGGTTGAAGGACTCGTAGTCGTCGTCCCCACGCGATGTTCCAGTGGCTGGCTCTAACAACATTATATAATGAGCAACAACAAAGTAATTTAATACAATTTCGCCCCAAAGCTGTTGCAGGAAAACATTAAAAAGAGCGCAACCACCAAGCGTCAGCAAAAGTCGCCACTGGAATACCCTTCTCAGGTCATTAGCTCAACGATCCGTTGACCACTTGTCTGACCTCTGCCATAAACAAGCACTCACAACCTGATGTTTATGTTCTGTTTTAATTTATAAAAAGTTATCTGACTGATTAGAAACTGCAACCAGTTTTCGGCCACAAGGGTATTCACTGTGGCCAGCAAGCAAAAAATAATCAGTGATAAAAAAAGCAGAGACGTATGACAACAGCAGATATCATATATCTTGACAACGGGTTCATGACATTAAAGGACTCCGTGCTCGTCCTTTGTGTTAGCGAGTGGAATTAACTCCAAGAATAGAGCTACGAAAATAACGCGAAATTTATAAAAAAGAGAGAGCTAATTCCACTTTAGCGTTTATGTACATAGCATTACAAAGCGTTGGAATTTCAAAGGAGACGTCCTTTAACTCTTTAGATATGCGATGCTTTTATTTATCTCCGCCGTTCACCAGCGGCATTTGTTTTTCTAACCTTGCGCATAAATCAAGCCGCAAGAACTAATCATTAAATGGTTACAAATTTGGGAATAAATATCTTATGACTTCACAGTCCCGCGGAGCGCGGAATTCGGCGCAATTTTCCTAGCAGTCGCCATCGTCTGTTTGTCAACTTGGCCGAAAAGACGAGAAGACGAGAAGGTGGCCTTCGTTGGGGCACAGCTGCCAAAAGTTCGGGAACGAAACGGATGGAGATCCGACCACCCTGTGCTGTCCCAAAAAAAAAAAAATAAAAAACCCGCCTGCCAGCTGGCTTTACAACTTTACATGCATAATATAATAAATTGAAATGTGTGTTATTATGTTGCTCGGGCCGTAGCCTTGGAATTCATAACGAGGAAAAGAAGATAAACATGTTAATAACCTTGTAATAAATTTCTAGCAAGAATTTCTACTAGTTTCGTTCCTCTTTCCTGTTCTTGTTCATATATTTTTCCCATGCATAAATTTTGTAAAAAACCAAAAAAAAAAAAGAAAGAAGCACGGAGAAGTAGAAGTGGTAGTATATGCTGAATATATGCTGAAAAACCCATATCAAATTAGCCGGCAAGGCAGTGTTCTCCAAACTATTTGTATTTATATTCAAATTAAACTCGTCTAAATCTATAAAAGTTGTGGAACACAAAAGGCTCGCCAGATCCGTGTTTATGAATTTTATTTGCGACATCGAATTGGCTTCCGTGACGACAAAAACCTAGTCTCGATGTCGGCAAAACGCAATCGAATTCTTAGTCGTGCATTAATCGTCTAATTTATTGTTTGATAATTTATGTACTATTATTAGTTCGTCTGTTCCGCCGGGCATTCTACTATACCATCTTCTGCTCCACTCCGTTTTCTGATGGCTGATCGCTGATCGCCGAAGATACCGCCGTATTCTACAGATACAGATACATATGCAGCCACAGATTGAGATACTCCCTCGCTCTCGCTTTCAATTGGTTTGCGGTTGCGCTGCTTTTGACCCTGAAAAATATTGGCAGCGACAAGACAATTGGTGGATTTTTGAATGTTTTTCTGGTCAGCTGAGATGGCGGCGCGGTGGCGGTTGTTATTCTTTTTTTTTGTTTCTTTTTTTTAGTTTTTGGTGTCTCTTCTGTCGGTTTTTATATTAAATTTTTTACATTTAAATGTATATGTTTGCGGCCGTTTGCTTCTTGGACGTTTTTGTGATTTTATGCAGATGAAAATATTTATGTTTTGTTGATTGCGCATAAATTAATTTATATTTTATGGCGTTGGCGCTTCGTTCGTTCCTCAAATGGATCGCGCCGCGGCGTATGCAAATCGGACTGCCGTTGTCTGTGTTTCTGATATAAAAGCATAATTTGACCTTAAGCTAAAATGAGGGCGTTAATGATGTTTTTTGTTTTCCTTTTCTTAGTCTATTTTATAAATTTTTTTGGTTCGCTGGTCCACTGGTCCGCTGGCTGGTCGGTAGTATGCGTTTTTTTGTCGGCTGATTGTTTTGTTTTGGGTTGTTGCTTTTTTGGTCACATTAATATTAATTACAACGTCGTGGAAATCCCAGCTACATTTCGCCACAGACAGAATAAAATCCCCGTGGAAAAAGAGAACCAAACCAAACCGAAAAAAGCGGCGGAGATTGCTTTGCCGAATGCCGAATGCCGAAGGAGCATTGTGTGTTTATTATTTTACAATTAGCTTGACTCTCTGCACCTTTTTTTAATTGTACACCACAAAAACTTTCTGTTTCTGCTTTCCAAACCACTTTTGCAGGAATCCACTCGAAGAAATTGAAGCAGTATTTAGAAGTTAAACTAAACTAAGCTCTGACACCCACACTACGACTTGTGCGAATGTGACACGTTTATTAACCATAGCTTTAAGTGTAACCTCCATATAATACTATGTATGTAAAGTGTTTATTTCGAACGAGACTTTTTTCGAGACTAAGCTACACCTACTGAAGCGAGCAGTAAAGCAACTAATCTGCAATATAAAGTCATTTTTATACTGCGACACGAAAACTTTTTATACCCGTATGCCCCGTAACATGTTAACACTGAAACGTGAATTTTATAGAGTGACAACTACCACGAACTCCGCCCCCACCCCCACAGCCACGCCCACTTTCACCTGATATGGATAAAGGCATGGTGTTAATGCCACATGCTGTCTCTCCCTTTTGCATTTTATTAGCCTAATTATTTCTCTCTTTTCAAATTGCCCAACTTTCCGAACAACAACTACCAGTCTGTCTGAGTTGGCTACACTTGAAATTTTTCAGTACACATCCTGCACACTCACACACCTGCAGCACTTCTAGGACCTTCACACACACACACACACAGAAACACTTCTATACTTTAGTGCACACATATACTAAACACCCGTACACAAACGAACTCCAGTGCCTTGTGTGTTGCTTGCATAATTTATATGCGTTTTGCATTTTTGAAATGTTTGTTATTAAAAATAATGATTTTTAGAGCAGGACAAGAAGTCCAATTAGTTGTCTGTGTTCTTTTCGTAATGTCACCTTTGCCCTCCCACGGCACTTTTTTAATTGCCATAGATTAATGTGTGTAGATAAAGTCACGATTTCGCAGTCAGACACGCAGGTATTGTCGGGTTAATGTCGACTTATCGCCTTAGCGATTTCAAATCCTCGGATAACGATGCATTTACCACGATTGTTATACGTTAAACATACCAGAATCTTGAATTTAATTTATGAAAACTCAACTAATTTATAGGGACTCAAGGTGTTCCATTTGTATGCCCATTGTAAGAAGTTAGCGTTTATAGTTCCTGAGTTTTATTTCGAAAAAACAAGCTGTCAGCCAAGCAAATGTATTCCTAAAGTCTACAGCTGGTTAAGTTTTACGATACTCAAACGGTGTTATAACTTTGGATATATTTTATAAATATTTATATGTTAATATCTGTGAACGAAGCAACCACATAAATAAGAACTGCTTAACGATGTATTAAAATAACTACTGACTACGGTTATGGAATCACACCATTATCACATCATTACCATTACTATTATTAATCATCCACATATGTACGTATTTGTCATCGATTTGTGCCATACATATTTTATGTAACTTTGTTATTTTGCATACAAAAGAAGTACAATTTATGATACTAGAAATAAAGGCGAATGATTTAAATTAGCTTTACTGTAATTTATTTACCCCACTACAATCACCACATTTCTATAATTGTTCAACTTTAACCAATACTCGAGCACTCTTTGGTTGTGGTTTTTGCATTATTTAGCTCACCTACTTTTCTACCACTGCCACTTGACTTTTATTGGGGTGTTTTGATTATTCTGGCTTTCATCATAATGAGCAATTAGCAATTGAAAGATGAAAAACAATCATTTAGAGCTGCGAATGGATGGGTTGATGGGGTAAAAGAAAGTTTCATTGGGCATTGCATAAATCTGTCAATTGCAAAAGTTGAACGCGAATGCGCCGGAATACGTTTGTGGGTCCAGGAGAACATAGACCAATGGATTATTGTTGGAGGCGCGCGGTCGAGTGGCGGGGCAAAGTTCATTTAAAAGTCGAGAGGACAAATGAATGAATAAAGGGAGCAAGGAGGCAGCGAAATGAGCAAGAAAAGAATCCACTAGAATATTATAAGTGCAATTCCCTGGGTCAGGAGCTTGGCGCACTTTGGCTACTCCACGTAGCCTTAGTTGGCTCCTTCATTCCGGATCCTGACTCCTCCAGATTCCTCGGGCATGACATTTGCGTAGGTAGCGAGAGTGTTTCAACGAAAAGTTTCTCTTTCTCTCCCCAACCGCCGCCGCTGGTGCTCCAAGGACCAAGGACTAAGGAGCCCGGCGGCGTTCAAATTGAAAAACATAAATCACTCAAGCAGAAGTTGCTGCCAGCGACTTAGTCTTAGTAGTAGTAGTGGTAGTAGAAGTCGTTGTAGTATGTAGTAGTAGCCCCGGCTTTGTGTGAATAATTTCGTATTAAAGTTAAATTGAAAGTGTGTAGCAATTTGTTTAAAGACAAAAGTCAGTTTAGCTGCAAGGAGGGCATAAAAAAGTCGAGCGAGCGGATAGGCCACAAAGTTCAGGCAGGAGGAAGGAAGGCTGGAATCCTGCCCAAAATCCCATTGCAAATAGTTCTAAGGCGCTTTATTTTAAAATTAATTTTGCATACTACTATGCGGCTGCCATGCTTGAAGCTCGGTGCAGCATATACGACGAACGACCATGGTTATATAGTGCGAGAGGGCCCTTGCCAAGTTTTACGACTCCACAGACAGTGGCTCTTTGAATCCTCGACTACTTGGCTCCACGCTAATCTCCAGCTGCCATGTTATTGCACTTGTTGGCAAAGTTTTTCAAAAAGTGATTTTGTCAGGGGTTTGGCGGCTGGGGTCGCTTTCTCCTTTCGGGCTGCAAAACTTTGCAGTATGTTTCTTGGTTTTTAATTACAACAAATTCGACTTGTTATGCCAAAAAGTTTTGCAGGGATTCCAGGGCACGTACGCAAGTGTGACTAAAAGAAATTAACGTCATTATGTTTTGTAACTGCTCATATCACGTGCTAACCGCATCTCACCGATCTTCCCCCCTTTTGGTTTTGACAAGCAAATAATTTGATTAAATTTACATATATGTGTGTGTTGTTTTACTTTTGCACAATTCGAACACGAAAACCAACTCTCAAAAAAAAATTATGACAGAACCGCACAAAGTCTGGCGCCGACAATGCCACATGCCCCCAGCAAAATACCCAAGCAGAAGTTGAAAGCGAAACAGATTGAGGCGACTCCACCCACACCCACACCCACACCCACGGCTCTTGATCCGCCCAAGCCTTCGCTGCTGCCCAAGCCAAAGGTCAAGGTTGTCATTCCACCGGCACTGCAACAACGTCTTAAGCAGCAGCAGGTGCAGCAGCAAGAACAGCAGCAGCAATCCCAGCCCGAAGAGCCCTCAATTCCGGAGGAGGAACATGACCAGCAGCCAGAGCCGGATTCGCCCACCGCCGCAGGAGGCAGTCGCATACCCGTAAGAACCCTGAAGGCCGAACGCCGCGCCCTGGCCTTGGCAGCCCGCCAATCCGGACTCAGTGTGGTGGAGTATCTGACGCAACTGGAGAAGCAGGATGATAAAGAGTCCCCGGTTTCGCCCAATACGCCCACAACGCCCACTGGCAAAAGCCGTTCCATGATTAAGTAAGTTGAAAGCGTGACGGTCAACATAGAGTTGACATGCGTGCAGGTCCAGGTCCATGTCCAGACCTCCTTGCCCCCCAAAAAGGTTACAGGTCAAAAGTCCAAATGGTCCAAATGTGGGCGTGCGAAATGCCAGAGACTAGCCCCTGGCTTAGATTGGAGTATATAGAACACCCACACCAAATGCACCCACTCACGCGAGGCAATACGAACGGCTCTCAATGTTTCCGTATATGTACTATATATCTTTGTATAAATCTATATGTCGATTGGAACACCTACTTCTACATCTTTGTTTTTAGTTAGCGGTGTCTGTTCTAGCCACAATCACTTTTCCTTTCTCTGTCTGTAAATACAATAGTCATATCTGGTAATTAGTTTTGCTTAAGCCGAAGTACAGATTGAGTATCAGTTATACCCGTACATCTTAAGTGCAAGTGATATATGCTAACCAAATGATTCTCGTCCATTTAGTGCGGAGAAGCGCGCCTCCTGGCGAGCAGCTCGTCTTCGATCACTGGAACAGGGAGCCGTCGAGGCACAGGATGTGATCAAGAATATGCGCAAGATGACCGACGATCTGATCACCCACGAGTCCAGGGCCAGCGAGGTAAGTACTCGACTCGGGGCTAAAGTCCTCGCCAACTAACCGAACCCATAGCCAAACCCAAAAAACCATATACATTAACTTGCGCCCGATGAGATGGAGGAATGGCCCGAAATTTGCCTGCGAACATAACCATAAACGAGCAAAAGAACCCACATAGCTACATGGTTTGCTTCACTAACTAACTGCAAGAAATACTAATATCCTTCAGCCTCTCGATTGTAACTAATGAAGGTGCAAAATCAATATCCTCAATCACAATCGAGATATCGGAATCGGCAAATGTGGTATACCTCAGAAATGAAAAGTGGAAACCCCTTAAAATTGATATCTATTTCCCGCTGCCTAATACGTTTCTCACCCATTACTCTATCTCTCTTATTTATTGTCTACCCACTAATCAGGCTCAGCCGAAAATAGTCTTTCCCAAAATTGCCATAAAATCGAGCGACGGTCCAGTCATTGTGCGCGAACGCGAGAAAATCCTCGATGAGAAGATTGTGCGACGCACTGAGGAGGTGGCATGCCCCATTACGGGGCGACCTCAACTGCGCACCGTCGAGTACATTGAGAAAATCATCGAGACGGAGGTTAGAGCCAGCAAATCAAATTCAAACCAGCAATTACTGTATTATATATCAATTGGCACCAATTTGAGTTTCGTTTGAGCATTATTATGGGTTGCATAGCATAGCATAGCGTTCCAGACACATTAAATATACCTAATTATCGGTTTCTGTTGCCGTTGTGTTGTGTTGTGTTGCGTGTGTTTTGTATCCCAGCAATTGTAGCCATTTAAGCTGTAGCGTGTCCCTATTTCTTGTAGTCCGTATTTCCGGTTGCACATTAAGTACATTTTACGCACCCACACACCCATAAAGCACTCGCCAATGTCTCTCATTGTACAAAGCAAACATCTTACGAAGAATTCGCGGCATCGTCTTAATTATTTTATAGAGCTCATCATTTTTATGGTCTGTTAAAAATGTCTGTCCGTTTGTCCGCTCGTCCGTGGGATCTTCTCCTATTTCCATTCCTGGAAAGTTTGTCCAACTGCGCGCCACGTTGAGTAAAACAAATTTTAATATCCTTGAAGCACTCAGTTGCAAAGGGGATTTTGTTGACATTTGCCAGGCTTATGCGACCAGGTGCTTCACGCTCACACCGCCGTCCAGTCTCCAGCGGAAGTGCAGCGCATAAAAAGGACAATAAGCCACTTTTGCGAGCCACCTACGCGAAAAGGTTTTCGCTTTTTGAACGCGAGGCAGCGGCCAAAAATGATTTCCAGTTATTGTTTGGCATTTGAGTGTCGCGGTTTTTTTCTTTTTAAGGTCGAACCCTCGAAAGAGTTTCATTGTCTGTTTTTGGGGTTTGTTGTTGTCACATGTCTATAAAGCTATAACGACTCAGTCGACCGTCATTTGGCTCTTGATTCTGGATACAATTTTTAGTATGCGAACGCATTATAATGACGCGCTGCTTTTTATGGCCGAGTCCATTAAAATTAAGGCAAAAGTTTTTTGCTTTTGCCTGTTTGCTGTTTGCTGTTTGCTCGCAGGGGCAGCCGACTTTTAATGAGTTTCAAAATAAATACTTATAAAAAGAATGCAAATAAAAACAAACAAACCAGGCAAACACGCTAAGGATTTTATGCGCTATTGTTATTCTGCGGGCACGTGTTTAGGCCAGGTTTTTTTTTTTTTTGTATTTTTTTTTTGGCCTTTTATTTTCAATTTGCCAACGAACGGAAAGAAGTGCCATCAGAAACAAGCCAAAAAGAATGTCAACGGCAAGAAAGAAGGCCTTCTGGCGAGCAAACTGCAAACTGCAGTTGCATCACATCTGGGGGAACTGCAAGCGAAGCTTAAGCCGTATCTGATTCTGAATCCGAATCGGGCTGTGGTTTCATTCTGGTAATTCGAGTGCAAAAAACTCGCCTGCATGGCAAAAGAGACGGAGACCCGAGCCTCTTGTCCGGAGGCTGACCCCGTTGCATTGAATTCGCCGCAGGATGTCGCCGGAGCAGGCTCTGTTCTCGGATTGCCTGTCAGCTGCAGTTTAGTTTCGGCTTATCGTCCTGGCCGGGATTCGGCGGGATTCTTGTGTGCTAGAGTCTCCTGCCCCAGGACCAGATGAAAATGCTGGCAATTTTCTTTTTTAGTCGTTTGTCAATTTGCCTCATATCACGTATACGACTAGGCTGCCCCCGAGCGTGCCAGCTTCTCAAAATTCAACCAGGTCGTGATCGGCTCAACTGGAACTTTAAAAATATTGCACGTTCACCCACCCACCCATAATTACTAACTTTAACTAACACCTGTCTGCACCTGTACATATAATATATACATGCGTAGCCTTCACCGTATGTTTTTAATGCATCACTCCTTTTGGCCTGGCTCACATCTCAGTACACCCGTCAAGCTGTTCGTTTTCCACCTGGCTGTATAAATTAGCTTTAAGCGCTTTGAGTGGGACACACATCTCTGGTTGCGGTGCCTGCTTTCTGCTTTCTGCTTTTTGCCATCTGCTTTCTTGGCCTTGCTTCCATTGCTTCCATTAGTAGTTAGTGTGCTGGCAAACCGAATGCACAACGTATCCGCCTCATCTACACTTAGGTGGAGACCTGCAAGGAACGCATCATATCCTTGGAGCTGCAGGTGCCCGAAACGGAGGACGAGGGCAGGCTAGATGACACGCAACCGCCTCTGGAACTCGAAGCGGATGACTTCCAAGACGACGAAGATGACGACGATGATGATGAAGATGAAGACGACTACGAGGATGAAGATGAGGAGGAGGACACCGCCTCCATTGTGACTGTACAAGCGAACAATGAGAAGCTATTCCTGCGCCACGATTCTGATACCTATGGTCCTTCGTCCATTGAAAGTGTCGCATCCGGCAAGGTGCGCATCAAGCCCACGCCGCTGTCCCTTCACCAAACGCTGGCCAAGGAGACCACAATTGTGGAGGTACTGAATCCCGTCATCGGCGGCGACGGCAGTGCCCGCACCATCCACGTAAGCGGTGGCCTGCCCTTCGAGGAGGACGCTTTCGAGCAGGGCGCCGTGGCCGTGTTGCGCAGCGAAACATTCGTCCTGCCAGGAGCCGCCGGCGGTGGCAGATCTGAGTTGTCATTAAACGCTAAAATGAAAACCGTGCTCGAGGAGCTGCTGGAGAACGAGCGCGTCAAATTGAATTTGCAAAAGAGTCTCGAGGGCGAGGAAGAGCAGGACGATGACGATGACGATGACGATGAGAATGGCAGTGCCTATGGCGACGCGCAGGACTATGTGGAGAGCGCCTATGGCGATGCCATTGACGATGTAGTTGACTTTGGCAGCGCCACGGTCACGAGCCGCACAGCCAATGATAAGGAGGATGTCAAGAATGGGAATCAGCAGATCCTCGAGGAGCTGATTAAGGACAGCAACCGCAACACAATCATTGCTAAATTGGCGGGCCAATTGTCAGACGATGATGAAGAGGATGACGACGAGGAGGAGAGCAGCGACTCCTCGGACGAGGATAGCGATGACTCCGACGAGGAGGACAACGCTCAGGAGCAGCTGAATGTCACCTATGTGCAGGGCGCCCAGGTGATCGAGAATCTCAATACCCTGGCCACGGGCGGAAAGCTGCAAAAGTCGCAGACCTACACAACCATCAAGCAAGCGGAAGAGCCAAAGGAGGAGGACACGAAACTGGAGGAGGAACCATCCTCGGAGAAGCCCTGCGGAGCTGATACCCTGGCCCAACTGCAGGCCGAGCAACGCGCCCTGGCCGAGATCTCAAAGCAGCTGCGCAAGTCGGTGGAGGATTTGCTAAACGCCGATGGCGAGACGGTGGTGGAAACTCAGAGAACTTACACTTTGCCCGCTCCCAGCGATAGTTCAGCGGTGGTCACGGTCACCGAGGTGGTCAAGAAGCAGAAGAAAAAGAAGAGCGAAACCGGGGAGGAGCTCTTCAATCGCCTGCTAAACGCCGGAGAGTCGGAACGTCAGATCTTCGACAGACAGCAGGGCGAGACCATCACAACCACCACCACGACCACAGAGGCTGTGAGCTCGGAGGACAACGAGCCGAGCACCAGTGTGGTGACCACCACGCGGACTGTGTCCAATATTGTGACCAGCGGCATTCCCAGGCCAGAAACCAGCAAGCAGAACAACCGCAGCAGCAGCAGCAACAGCAGCAGCAGCAATAATAACCGCAACAAGAACAAGCGAAAGGGCAAAAAGAAGTAGGGGATATCCGGCAGCAGCTGAAAGGAAATGGGCTGAAGTGTTGAAGTTGCGTATACGCCGTGTGGTGGGTATGGGTATGGGTATGAGTATGAGTATGTGATCCGAGTGAAACCCTACGCGCACAACCTTTCGCACAAACACTCACTACCCACACACATACACACACTCACAGAAACACACATATCAGCGTGTTAGAGGGCTCGTTGTCATCTCTCTACATTAGAACCACTAATTGTATACATATGTATATTATGTATGTACGATATTCGCATTTGTATTGATAATTTTAATTAATTGTGCAAATAATGTGTCCCATGCATTTACAAAATCCCATTTGTTACTAATCATCAAAGTGTGCGCATTAAAACAAAAATATTTTCATTGCAAATTAAAAACAAATCGAATTGCCGAATGATATATTGCAAGAATTTAACAGCAAAATTTAATGTTGTGCAGCAACCGCAAAGAAACGAGAACAACAACACAAATCGCCACACTGAGCCCATCAGAATTGAATTAATACAACAACAGCATTGGACGAACAAAAAACAAAAAAAAAAGGGAAACAAAAATCTTATTTAATTGAATTAAATAATTTCACTTTGTTTGCATTTAACTATCATTTGCATACTGCATCTGGTTTTTCTCCCTCATTGTGTTTTTCCAAATGGGCTTTGCTTATTTTCCACAAATTAAATTTACGTTTTATGTTCTAGCACAAAAAGTAGGAGCAATCCCAAATCCGTGCCCAGCAGCCGGCCGAAGTATGAATTATCCACGATGATCCTTCACGAGAACCATTTACCATAAACTTTAAGCATTCCCGACTGCCCGAGATTTTTGGGGCATACTCTTTTTTAGTTTTAGCCTTAAGCAAACTAAACCCGCAACTAAATGAAACTAGAGTCGAAACGAAACAGCGAGAGCCGAGAACATAAATCAAATAATCGTAAATAATATTACTATAATAATAGTTAGCAGTGTGTAAGAGCGTCCAGTTGTAATCCGTAGTATGTAACACATGGCATAAGCACAACTATGACAAATGTCCTATGGCGATTTCAGTTTCCACTTTTATACAAATGTAAAAATATTTACAAGCAATTTTATGTAATACCTTTATGATATTTAGTGTGTAAACTCGTCTTTTTATGAAAACGAAAGCAAATGCCGCAAAAAACGAATGAAAATAAACAAATTGTATGCATTTTTATTTAAAAACAAGAGAGAACGCTATAGTCGAGTTCCCCGACTATCTGATACCCGTTACTCAGCTAGTGTAAGTGCGAAGGACAGTTTTTGGCGGTTTGTGGGCGTTAGAGTGGGCGTGGCCAAAAGTTTTTTGGCAAATAGATAGAAATTTACAAGACTAATACAAAAATGAAAAAATATCAAAACATTTTTCAAAAGTGTGGGCGTGGCAGCTTTGGGCGGTTTGTGGGCGTTAGAGTGGGCGTGGCAAAAAGTTTTTTTGCAAATCGATAGAAATTTTCAAGACCAATACAAAAATGAAGAAATATTAAAACATTTTTCAAAAGTGTGGGCGTGACAGTTTTGGGCGGTTTGTGGGCGTTAGAGTGGGCGTGGCAGCATGATTCGACAAACTTGCGCTGCGTCTATGTCCCTGGAGTCTGTTTACTTAATCTCAACTTTCTAGCTTTTGTAGTTCCTGAGATCTCGACGTTCATACGGACAGACAGACGGACAGACGGACGGACAGACGGACAGACGGACAGACGGACAGACGGACGGACAGACGGACATGGCCAAATCGACTCGGCTATTGATCCTGATCAAGAATATATATACTTTATATGGTCGGAAACGCTTCCTTCTGCCTGTTACATACTTTTCAACGAATCTAGTATACCCTTTTACTCTACGAGTAACGGGTATAAAAACCAAAAAAAAAATTGTGTACATTTAATTTGCCGGGTGGATATTGCCGTATTTGGTGATGCTTTATGGCATCTGAATGTGGATTTGGCTGTCATCATTTTTGCGTGGGCGTGTGTAATTACGCCAACTGGCTTTTCTGCATATAATCCACATCTATAATAGACAGCGCTGCTATTTATGTGCCGCTTAAAATTGTGTAAAATTGCTGAGACTCAGTTTATTTATATGCACGTCAGGTAAGTTACTTAGGCGGTACACTCAGAGAAATGTTATGTCACTGTATTAAAATTTGTGCTTCCACATGATAGATAAATGATAATTTAAAGAATAGTTTAGTCCTCAAACCAACGAGTATGCAACATTTTGCTCTATCTCAACTTTCGCTGAGTGCATTTATGTAATAGCCATTCTGATTGCGTTGAGCATAAAGATGTGAAATATTGTTAAAGCCGAGACATTTAAGGCAAGGCTCCGCATTTATTTATGCGCCGCACAACACCAAGCATACATACATGTCCCGTGTTCCTGTGACGCAGCGGAAGCGGCTGCCACGCCGTGATGGAAGATACGGCGTTGGAGATACGGAACTAGAACCTGGTTCTGCAACTAGGACGCTCAACAAACGTCTTCCGACACGGCCTGTTGAGACAGTGAAATAGATAGACAGCTGCCAGGTCCGATGGAAAACGGGTGAGTGGTGGTGGTGGGTGGGGTGGGGTAGTTGCTAATGTGAAAATCGTTAGAATTCGCTCAGTACGCAGAACTTTCAACCGGAATCGCCAGGCTCACGTTCACGTTCCCTGTTTGCTGCAGTGTGCATAATACGATTTAGAGTGCGCAGCATATGGGGCAGATACTTACATCGGTATGCACTTGCGTCAGCATCTTAAATATTTCATGCCCACCAATCGAATTAAGCCCTGCTGCTGAATGCTCCCGCTGATGCTGATGTAGATGTTGCATGTTGCAAGTGTAATGTTGATGATGCTGTTGCTGTTGCCGTTGCTGCTGCTGTTGCTACTGCTGTGCCTGAAGAAGACAAATGAATGCGGCGTTGGCGGTCCCATGTCGGCGCCCTTGACCGCCCGCCGCCTTTTTCACGCTCTCCTGGCCACGATGCACATTTGCATTCTGCATTTCACCGGCCAGCTATCCAGCTTTCAAGTGCAGGATCCACTGCAGCGACGATGGCGTCGCTAATGCAGATGCAACAGCAGCAATAGCAACAGCAGCATCCCCAGCAGTAATATCGCAACCAGCAGCCGCAATGCGCATTAATCAAAATCTCATCTTCGTGGGTGGCATTCGCACAAATACAAAACACCCACACAAATACGGGCCACGTTGTTGTTTACGTGTCCGCAGAGCAATGGAAAACAAAAACAGTTTGTCATATTTTAATACACTCCAGTGGTCCGGCAATGCAGCATATACAGGCGCCGCTGTCGTGGCCAAAAATCCAGCCAATTGTCGTCCCCTGTCACATTTAATAGGATTATGCTTGGTTAAACACAAATATCCTTGGACACACATACACACACACACACACACATAGTCGCACCATGGGTGACACATAAATTTACAGCGGCGTTGGCTGTTTGAAATTTTTCCCATTACACACATAAATCCAGCAAAGATGGTCGTCGAAAACCTCTTGAAAAATGTCCACTGTTTGTTTATACAGCTCCGCACATATGCTACATACCTGCACCGACGACACCTATGTACATACACGTACACGTATGGAAGCTCCTGTGTGTGTGGCCAGGTGAGAAGAGGTCCTGGTCCTTGGTCCTTGCTACTTGCTGCTTGGTCCTTGGGCGCGTGTTCGGCGAGCTATTTGCCGCCGCCCGTAGCTGAGTTATCTGGCAAATAATGGAACGTGCTGTGCAGATGATGCGTTTTCATAAATTTTAAATAAGCACAGCAGCTGGCACAGGACTCCCAGATCCCAGAACCCCAGCCAATCCTTTGGAGCAGCTGAGCAACGGCGATAGAGATAGAGAGAGAGAGAGAGCGAGTGCCAAGAAGACAATGGAGGACACTCTGTGCTGGTGCATAATATCAAATTTTATTCGAAAGTTTAGTTGCGTTTGCTTAACGCCCGCCCATCTCTTAAGTTGGCTGATTCATTTATCAAGCACTTTATCAGCAGCAATCGGTGAGAATGAAGAATGCACGCTCCGACGGACAGTAAAATATTTACAGAGGGCGATATTAGATTTGCCCCGAGAATTGCATGGAGAAAATGCAAGAATTTTAAATCGAGTCATCAATTAAAAAGGTTTCCAATAATAAGAGTTTCATATGGCATAAGTCCACTAGAAGTTACAGAATATTCTTTTTATTAAAAGATCTTCAAGATACTATGTTGGAAAATCTGTTTATCTAATAATAATATCTTAGATATGTATCCTTTTCAATATTTATATAAGAGTTATAAGAATATATTCTCACTTAAGTAAAGTAAACCCCCAATATACATAGTTTCTAAACCGTGCGCTGATTATATAAACTTCACTTTGTTGTGCTTTTTTGCCCAAGTGTGTCAAGTTGATCTCAGAATGAGTTACTCTCCGGACGGGAAACTCGTGAAAGGGCCGTTGGAGCAGGGACAATGAGTGGATAGCTTGCAGATGGGCTGATGGCCTGATGGGCTTTGTCTAGCCCATAAAAATGCATGGCCCGCATTGCAATTTTGATTGCGCTGCCCCCCGGTTGGCGAAAGGGAACTTGTTGTTGTTGTTGTTGTTTTGCTGCTCCTTCAGCCTGTTGCTGTTCGGAAAATGTGAAAAGCGATGGAAATGCGCATGCGCTGGAAGTGTGGGACACAAACTGTTGCAGTTGCGAGTACAAAACATTGCCCCTGCGAGGGCCATTTTATCCGCTGCCTTATCCAGTCTAAGGCTTTAATAGTTGTTTGCGTGGGGCAGGTCCCCAAAAGGGACGTTTCGTTCGGCAGCTCGTCTTCGTCGACTTTCGACGACTGTTCGACTCTGTTGGACTGGAAGTCTATGCAAAGTTCGTATTTGGTTTCTTCGCTGCCTGGAATGTGGGTATTTGGGCTGGCTTTAGAGCAGCTAACTCCACCGCCCCCCTGAAAGCATAACAACAACAACAAAAAAAAAAAAAACAGTGGAATGGAAACCACCAAAGCCCTGAGGCCTTACCATCTTTTTTTTGTGTTTTCCTGTCCTGGCGCTGTTCCTCTTTTTCGCACCACTGCGGCAACGGCTGCTTTGCAATTGCAATTTTCAAGGATATGCTTGAAGCAGATTTATATGGAGGGCTCAGTACGTGCGGAATTTATTAATGCCGCCCTGGAGAAGCTACCCCGTTTTTTCGCCATTGCCATCATTAGTTGGAGCAACAATGATGCCACCCACTGCCCAATCGAGCCGCCAAATGTTACGTAAGGTGAGTGAGCGGCACATCGAAGTTCGCACATTAATAATGAGCTGTGTGTGTGTTTGTTTTTTAGGTGAGAGTGTTTTGGTGTGGTGGCAAAATTTGAATCGTGTGCTTGTGCTGCATTTTCTATTACCAGATTTCCGACTTTTGCCCCTTCAGAAACGCAAATAGAAACAGACACCACGGCGCACCACGTGTTTGTTTGCCATCGCTGCTCCGCGAACTTTAGCTCCCAATTCCGGACTTTAGATGTCAGTTGATGGGCCGCTTTTCCGGAGAGTCTACGGGAAAACAGCGCTCACGCTCACGTACGCGCATTAACGAACTTCGGTGCTTAAAGTGCAGTCGAAGGCAAGAGCAAACAAACAAACGCCAACGAAACCCACAGCTCCTCACGCCGTTAAAGTTTATCCGTGTTTGTGCAGTTGCCAAGCATGCTCCATCTCCCCGTGGTAATGAGCTCCGGGTGCAAAGAAGAGAGAAGGCCAGGTGCCGAGACGACTAGTGTCCATGGTTTAGCATAATTTATTCCGCAGAAGTTAAAACCAACGCCTTCAATTGCAGCCAAAAGGTTCCGTCCAGAAGGTATTATAGGGAAGTGAATTGAGTTCCCTCGATTAATTTTCCATCCAGCTTGACTGCCGTTAATTAATTTCCATACACGTCGCATATGGCGAAGATATTCGCTGGAAGAATCCTTGCAAGCTGGCCAGTGCTATAGCGGCACTTCATCAACGATGGTGCAGGCGGGAAAATCTGTTAAATTGGATGGTTTGCAGCTTTACGCAGTGGACACTCCCATTCTCAATTTGCATACATTTTGATTGTGATTATCCCGGGCCACTGATTTAAATGCGGACGGATAAGGATGTGGCTCGACACAGGCGGGCGACACAGGCGACGAAGCGTACACAAAGGATAATGCCTCCTCGACTGGCTGCATGTGGCAGATGGACCGCTGGCTGCCCCAGCTGCACCAGCTCATTAATAAACACGGTGTCCTGGCTACAGTAACAACTACAAGTGCACATTCACACATACGTACATACATACGCCGGCAAACGCAATTCCGCGGCTTGTTCGCCGCTTTTCCTCATCCGCCGACGATGATGAGCTTGTGGTCAGATGGTCCATTTCAGGCTCATTGTTTTCCATCGGTTAATGGCCAGCCTTTTTTTAAATCGCCCGAATGAAGTGTACGTATGTCGGCGGCCGTATACATACCTAAATATTTTTAAATTCCTTTTTAATTAAAATAGCATTAACCGAGTTTGAAGCGAACACATGTAGTGCACTTCACTGATGGGCCCATGTAATTATTGCGCGCTTTCAAACATTAAGTTATGCAAGCTATTTGGCTACTGAGCTTACTCGAATGGTTTATTACTGTTTCAAAAATTAATGTAATAAACTGCGTAAAATCTGAAATATTTTTTAAAATGCTCTATTGATAAGACCCTAATTGCGAATCCACTGAGTTCTTGAAGGGCAAGTCTTCTCTGTGTGCATTCTGATACAAAATGCAAATAGAAATGCTGATTGCTATTACATCGCCAAAGCCATCCTTGAGTGTCCTTGCTGGAGAAATGAACCCGCGATGGCGGACTGATAGCCCGCTGCTTTCATTTCTCATCATCGCAGCCAGCTCAGAAACTCAGCAGCTTTCAGCAGGACTCGCTGTCTGTTTCAGCCGCAGTAGAGCAACAACTTAACTGCACTCAACATTAGTTTGTTATCAACGCTCGATTGCTGCGGAAAATTGAAAAATATTGTCGCAGAGTGCAGAATGCAGGATGCAGCAAGCAGGATGCGGGATGCATGATGTAGGATGTAGGATGGTGGCTCTGGGGTGGAGCATCTGCTGCTTCATCAGCGCCTCCTGCTGCTCCGCCATCCTAATGATGGATTGCGCTGAAAGTGTCTTAAGCTCACACGCGCGCACTCTGCAAATAAAAGTTTTCAAATGTCGCCTATGCAGGCGCATCGTGGAAATTGTCTAACCCAAAGAACAAAAAGAAATCCCAACCACCCAACCCACCAACCTTGCTCCATTTCCAAAACTTAAAACTTTGCTTTTGATTTTGCATGAGCCCTCGTTGTCGCTGTCGTCTCTAAAACTATTTGGGTTGTGCTGTGCGGGCTGCTGGCTGATAAAGCGCACCCATTTCTGCCTTTAAGTGCACTTTAGTTGTGGAATTTTGCGCAACAATATAAATCATCTTGATCGAGCGACGGCAAGTGTCCGTTCGAATATTAAAGCGGGTGCTTTAAAATCGAATTTAAGCGATGCATTTCCGTTGCAGCAGCTGTTGCAGACAGATAAACGACTCAGAGTAATAAAAAATCGTTCAATATTTTTCCATGCCATCGTTTGGGGCAATACGACACATATACTACGAGTATATAGTTATACTTATATATTTTATAAAATTAACCACGCCTCGAGCGTTGGTTGTGGTAATTGAAACACGACGTTCAAAGTTGTTAATTAATAACATCGTTGTGGCAGTTGAATGGACAACTTGTTGCACTCAGCCTCTTAAAATGTCCCAGTCGTTTGTCAACTACGCTTTCGGCAGACACGCTAATGTGGTCAATGCCAACTGTTGCCACTGTGCCAGTTGGCCAGTTGGCCAAAACGGCAGAGTGGCCCAAATGGCGCAATGGCAAAATGGCAGGATGCAGCCGGAATGACTCTATAAATGCATCTCTGCATTCGCCCCTCTCTCTGCCCAATAAAAGTCAAGTGCATGCTTCGCTGGCAGCGTTCCAAAACGAAGGCGATGGCGATGGCGTCGATGGGGAAAGTGGTAAGTGGAACGGGAATGCGGCAATGGCGAACGGAAACGGAAGCGCGCAAAAAAATTACGACTGCAAAATGGCGATGGGGCTGGCGGCAGACGGCAGGCGGCAGAACTAAGATCCAAGCACCACTAAGTGGCAAAACATGAACAAAAACTTTGTCCGTTCTGCGGCCGCCGACAAGTTGAAACTAATGACAATTTTGTTGTAATTAGTTGCGGCCTTGCCGTAAACCAGCAAATGCGACGGCAACAAATAAGTTGTCAGCGGACTTAACTTGAGCAATTTTCATAGTTTCCATCTACGACGTCGTCGTTGTCGTTGTCGTTGTCGTCGTTCTGGCAAATCTTTTAGCTCAAATTTGTCGGAAATGAGATTCATTTGTTTCCCTTGTCGAGATTGTTTGAGTAGAAAAGATTGTTGCGTGGGCGTATCCATTTACCCGATAGCAGCTTACACACAAGGCCACCGGCTGCCAGAATATTTTCAGAGGTAGGTTTCGCACCCAGTCAGCTTGGCTTTTAATTATTTAAAATTGCAGGACTGCAGCTGCTGCTGACGTGTCCTGCGGGAGGATATACACGTGCACACACATATGCACAGGTCTGCAGCGACGCAGGACCGACCACAAAATATTCGCAACAGCAAACGAGCTGACTTAGCACTTTGGGTTGGGGGTGGGGGTGGTGGCTAAAAATGGCATTTCATAAATTCTGGCAATTAGGAGCTGTCCGAAAGGCAGAGCGTGGAATGTTGCCGTTACGCAAGGACACACCCAATAACGGCCAATTGAGGCGCATCCTGCAGGCACGAGGGCTGCTCTCAAATGACCTACTCTGAATTGTAAATTCAATCCATACAATATCTGAATGTGCCAGCATTTTCGCACCGTAAATACGCACATTGTAAATTTTATCGAGCGGATTGTGTGGGTTCGGTTCGGTTCTGCTCGGTTCGATTGTAAAACAATCCAGGGTGGTGGTGGGTGGTAAAATCTTTATGTGCCGCGCAGCGTCTTTATTTTATGCACCGCAAGTGAGAAGTGCGATTGTGCGGGCTGTGCCGCCCACATGCCAAAGGAGCTCGTTGGAGCAGCGACTCCTGATTTCATTTATTTGCACTGGGGCCCACAGAAGGATGTACCGAACGCACGTCCTGCTCCGTGGACAGGTCCTTTGGGCGGGGTAACTGTCATCGCAAATTGATGATGCGCAGCGGGCAAATGAAATATGGGAACGACTGCAATGTGACGTTCGAGGCGTGGCCAGTCGAATTCCATTGCGGTCTCACTCACTCGGCGTCTAATCAACATTTAATTGTTGTTCTTGTCCGGCAATTCATGACTTGTATGCACTCTTGCACACACAAATATTTTTTGGCTGGTAAATATTTCCTGTTTTTGGACGGGCATTCGAACATTTGCATTCGGTGGGTGTGGTCAAGTGGCACGTGGGAGGCGGAGGCGGAAGGCGGGCCAGCATTTGCATATCATAAAAATTCATGCCATTGCTTTTTTGTTTACTTTTTAAATTGAGCAACCGCAAAAGTTTTGCGTTGCATTAAGAGCAGCAAGTGGAATTCATACTCCCCATTCAGCTCCACTTCTCCAGTTCTCCAGTTCCACATCCACGTATTCCTGCTCGAAATCACACAGGGATTCACATTGCGACTTAGATTCGGCTTGGCAGTGCACAGGAAAAATAATCTTTAAATATGTAGAATTTCTATAACATGATATTTATAATAATATTCATTTACAATATTTTTATTCATTTCCTAGCAAAACAGGTTTATAATGGCAAATCTCTATTAACATCACAAAACATTTCTTATTTTCACGACCATTGTGCGCCGATCAAAAATCAATATGACATTTATGGACTGCCAAAGAAGAGGCAATTCGTGAATATTCAAATTGGCCTTGTTGTTTTAAGCTGTGTGTGGTGTTGTGTGTGTATGTCTTCTTTATTTTTTTGCTGTGTGGCATTTTCGCTACAATATTTTCGAGAGCACTTTGCTTCGATTTTTCGGCTGCTTCGGCGATGGTCGTACTGTAAGTCCTGCAGGCGAAGTCCTTTCGCCGGCGGTGTAGTCCTGCTGCTGTGTCTCACAATGTGCTGGCCATGTCTGCATATAAATTACGCCGACTTGTAGTTGTAATTTCTCTTCACGTCTCAGTTTGTCTTGTTCGGAACGGCACGCACATAAAATACATCAATGTGTCTGTGCTACTCGAGTGGTGGAGTTGGGACATTTCAAGTCCTTCCACTGTTCGTTCCTCCATCGTCCTTCAGCTGGGCCACACTGTGCAGTATCCAAGTCTCCACTTGCAGTTTTGATTTAGTGCTCTTACAGCAAGCCTGTAGCTCGTAGTTGGCTTTGTCGCTATTGCTGCGCAACTTTAAGCCACTGCGGAGTTGAATTTCACGTCAGGCTGAACTTAATGATACCTTCCGTGTTTTTGTTTCTCGTTTCCGCCCTTTTGCCTGGCCGTCCAGGCCAGGACAATGACATCCACTCAAGCGAGTGCCCTTTCCGTACGTGTGTGTCCAGGAGCCGGGCCGTTGAAATATTGTTTATTTACCCAATTAACGATAATTGCTTGGATCAATAAATTTATATTTGCCGAACGCGCCACCACGGCGAAAACCACACATAGACCGCTGAAGTAAAGTGAATTGTTGTCCCAATCCCAATCCCAATCGCAGCCAGCAATGTGTCATTATTTCGCCCCCAGGGAACACTGCCACTGCTGCGACGACATTAATCATGCCTCTAGAATGGTCGTCGTCGCCTGTCTGCGCATTAATAAAGTCATTACCATGTGCCAATCTCTGGCAATACCTTGCTTATCGGCCCGGCCAGAAGAGACCCATCACAGCCAAATGACATCCATTTCGGTACAATCACAGCTGCAATTCGGGGGGGTTTGTAATAAATTTTGCAACGTTTATCTGCCGGCTGACAAGCGGAAGCGCCTAAAGGCAGGCAACACTTTTTTTGTTGGTTAACTGCTTATTAAACTCTCGCGGTCGCATTAGAGTCACGTAGTGAATGTGAAGAGCTCGCGCTTTAAGCTTAAGTGGCAATTTTACAAAATAGCAGAGCGTAAAACAAATTTCTTTTATGTACTCGCAAATTGCTAGCCAAACTTTTCATATAAATAAATATAAAGGCGAACAAAGCGAACTCAGTGCGCGAACGACGAATACAAAATACAGTATACAGAACACAGAACACAGGACACAGAATGCCCCATCCCCATGCCACACTCTCATAACAAGTGTCAATGGTGGGGCGGACACTATAAACATAAAAACGTCTTGCCGCACAAAAAAAATGTCTTTAAAAACTTTGCGAGGCGTGGCGAAATTGTGGAGCGTGTTTAGAAGCCTGTTATTATTGTTGCCACCGCCGTTGTTACTGTGGTTGCACCGAAAAAAGCCGCCTAAACTGGCTAGAAACCTTCAAGAAGCTACCAATTGCAAGGGTGTTCAAAACGAGGCTGCTTAGCTTACTTCTCGACACCTTTAGAAAAAGTATGAATCTTTCTTCAGAGAAATACACTTATTATTGCCTCAGCTCGAATGATTACTTTTCGGTCAGTGTATTGCTGCTGGGTCGCTTAACGCCAATTGAATGCCGGGCTAAGTGGCAATGTGTGCGAAGGCGTTTTGCTTTTGCAATTTGCAATAACCAAAGCATGGCCATAAAAATATAGTTGCCATCCCAAAAAATCGGAGGGAAGTGCCAGTAAAAGAAAGAGGGAGAGAGAGACAGCTGGAGTGGACCTAGAGCGAGATGGCAGCACAATGAGTTTTTGATTACTTTGAAATTTCTTATTTGCCTTTCAGTAAGCCGGGCGCAAAAAAAAAAAAAAAATTGGCGCCTCGTTATTGTGCAAATATTGATAAGCGTCAGTCACGGCCTGCTGTTGGCCAAATCCCAAATCCAGAATCCGGAACCCAGAATCCGACACCTTCCCATCATCCTTGCCATCGCCACCGCCATCGCCATTCTGGCACTTTTATTTGTTTCGCAATCAGACTGCCAAGTGACATTTTTGGCGGTTGTTTGTTCAGCGCGGCTTATTGCCGGCCAGATTAGGCCTAGGTTTCCCAGTGCAGGCTGGACCAGTTTGTATTCGCTGAATGGAACGAAAACAAAGTTGATATCCACCAAAATCCTCGGGCAGTCGATATACCATACCGGTGGGATAATTAAATAGTTTCGCATTCGAACTGCTGGAAAGCATTCCGCAAAATAAGCCAATGCCACTGAAATTGGCTGAAGTTGACAGGCGTTCGCCAAATTGAAGAATTTCCGTGTGTAATAAATTTGAAACGTGACGCGCGGCGGCGGCAGCGGCGGCGAAGGCAAAACAAATGCGAAGCTTATTGATAGGGAGAAATGGTATCTGACTTGGACGGGATATGAATGTATACCCATTTCTTTGCCATCACCAACTTGCCGCCCAAAAGTTTGCATGTCAGCGGGTCTGATAGATCTGTCACCTGCTCACGTACGCGCCGAACGCGGGCCATCCGATGTTTGTCAAACATGATAACCTGGGCTAATAATTTATGAAATTTCCAATAATAAGCCTGACCAAGTTCATAAATTACACGGCGGCTAAGCTGAAAGTGCCCATTCAATGTGGCAGCTGCTTTAAGGACATTCAAGTCCTGCGAGCACGTGCAACTAGTTTGCTGATTGATTAAACCACGCAACATCATCTTGAAAGGCCAGCAACTGTATACTCGTACATACGTACATATATACAAGAGCCAGGACGTTCAAGGAATTGTTATTAGATCGTTTGCTAGTTCCACCACTTGCGTACTTTTCGCCAACTTGGTTCGCTGCCGATGCGGATACGGATGCTGATTCCGATGCTGATGCTGATGCCGATGCGAATGCTGATGCTGATGCTGATCTGACGTGGACGGCACACGTGCTAAAGTCACTTTTAACGGAACAACACGGCATCACTTAACGCGCTCCCCGCTCTCGTAACAGCGCCAACCTCCAATCCCCAATCCCCGACCGCTGACCCCGTGACCCCGTAACCCCGCCCAGTTTTTTTTCCCAAACCCAAAGCCCATGCCCATTGAATCGGACGTGACAAGTGCGGGCAATGGGCGATATCCCAGCATGGGCCACGATTCCTGCTCATTGTCATGTGCAGCGCATAAAGGGGCGGCATCGGTGAATGGGCCGAGTGGGCGGGGCCAGTAGGATGTTGAGTGGCGCCCAGGAATACCCAATATGACAGCCCCTGGCGAAGTAAGAGCGAAAGTCTCAGGCTAAAGTCATTCTTAAAGCATATCAAGTATACGCACTCAGCCCTTCGTTTAAGTCGAGCATGCCATAAAATCAAATTCCCAACGAGCTGATGAAATTACTTGCAAAAATATTTAACAACTCGAGTGCGAGCATGCTAAAAATGCCAATTGTTGTCAACAGGCAAACACTCGTTGTCCTGTGGAAACATTAGACTCTTGCCAAAATGTACTTGGCCTCCAGCAAGTAACAAGAAAGCATTAGGACTTGACCCACTCCCATCGCAAATGGGAAATTGTTTGCTTCAATTAAGCAAGAGTTTCCCACTCGTCTGAGCATATTTCACACAACGACCACTCCACTCAACGGGGTGCACCTACCTACCTAGTTGGTATTATGTAAATATGTTAATTCGTTCTCTCGGCCCGAAGACAAAGCCCTATGCTCTCGACCAACGCAGAGGGTCGAGTTCTGGTGACGCTTTCATTAGAAATGCAAATGGGCATGGCGACATCTTCAAGTTCAAGTTGCCGATAAATTTCGAGACGGGACTGGGAAAGCCCCACAGGTCAGCCAGGTGATAGTTGGGTCAACCAGTTTGGTCAGCTTTAACGTATAAAAGTCGCTTGCTGGCCTCGCTCCATACTTGATTTTACCCAGGCATTCTACTAAAGATTCATTACGTTGCCTTGATTGTGAGACTGCTTTCATTACGTATACGCAGCGTTGCCCCAAATTTATGTCAACCAGCGAATCGCGAACCGGCGCTAAATTTACGCCTATGTGTTCTTATTTTCTAATTACTATATATGCATGTTAGCCGGGCACGGTTGACTGTGGGCGTGGTGTATCTGTAATTAGTGTTTTGCACACACATATTCATATCAAATGCCGGCATAGTCGCTGTTTAATAAATTAAACGACAATTTGCACTGGGACCCGGTGCTGTTGCTGTTGCTGTGGCTCGTAAAGAGCTGGAATCCTGAAAACTGGGACATTAAGGCATTAAAACTGGCATTAGGCAAAGGCAGGCCTGCAATTAAAATAAAATGGAGAGCTCAAGCGTCGACAACAATATGCACTATAAGGCAGGCAAAAATGTATGTCCCTTGCACAGGATGCGTACTAAGAGGACCTCGAAAATAATTTATTGCCTCCTTGTGGGTGCCAAGAATCGCGCACTAAGCCGCCAATTTATTTGCCGCTCTTTTTGCTCTATTCATGTAGATAAAGCAAAGATTTTTGCTATGCTTTATATATATATATTTTTTTTTTTTTCTATTGTTGATTTCTTGTGGCATTTTCGGCTGATAGACGTGGCCCTCTGTTTAATAAATAATCTCGACCATTTAGCTAGATGGTTGCAAGCTAAAAAAATACATAAACACGCAAAATAATAATCAGCATCTGTCGTCGTTGCCGTTTGATTGTCAATACAACATATTTTTATCGCTAACACAATTTGCCAAACAAATTGGCCAGCTCGGCGAAATTTGATTTGATTTATTCCTTTCAGCACTCTCGGATAGGTTTTTTTAAATATTGCTTTTTTTTAGCATAAGCTTTAGTTTAGTTTCAGCTCGGTTCGGTTTGGTTCGGGTTTTTGCGCTTGCAATAATTGATATCGGCTATTTGCATATCAAATTTAATATATTTGCATATATTTCTTTTGCACAGAGAAACGATTTTGCGGCTAGCCAGTCAGCTTTTTGGTGAATTTTTTGTTTTTTATTTGTCGCCAGGTATGCGGAAATAATTTTGGTATATGAAACTCGTATCTAGAAAAGCATAGAAACGGTCTGCTCGTAAAAGAGTTCTAAAAAGCGGGCAGCTCCAAACATTTTTGCAAAAGAAAGGCTAGAAGCAAACAAACTCGTTTAACTGGTGCTTAAATGGCAAATTGGTCGTCCGTAAATAATGCTTATGATTTAAGGAAATTACTAATGCTCCAATTTATGGTGAGGCGACAGATTTGATTGGAATTTTGCACCTGAAAGGCACCGCCCGGTTTTGACACCAGCCAGGTGCCAGGTGATAGCCTGATAGCCGCATAAATTAAATGCACAATCTTATTCGTTTCGTCGTCGTGTTTTGGTGGTGGCAATGTACAATGGCAATAAAATAATATAGGGGCAGTCTTGTGGTCTAGAAAAGGGAAAGACTAAAAATAATGGATAAAATAATAAACAGTGACAGATTTTGTAAATAGATCGATTGACCCAAAAGGCCATTTACATAAAGTGGTGCCAGAAATTCCCTCCCGCAGTTTCTTATTTATATTTTTTTGGTCCACCGGGGCCGTTTTTTATTTATTTATTGATACGCCAACGTCGTCCGACCGCTATTATCTTCGATTCCAAGCTGGAAACTCTTTCCCCGCGTTTCGACCACTTTTTATGTCGCTGCTGCGTGCATCTTTTATGTGCGTGTGGCGCCCGAGACCTTGAAATTGTGGCTGGTTTGTTTTATTATGCTTACATTTGATTAGTTTGCATATGACATTGCCACCAGCGACCAGCGACTAACTTCGATGATGCTGAGATGCTGGCCAATCGGCGATCCGCAACAGTTGGCAGTTGAGCAAAAGGTGGGGCCGCACACAAAGCCAAGACAAATTGTTTTTGACTTTGGTTTATTGCTCGAAGTGTGAATCTTGATTAGATTCTGGGCACCATGGAATGGGGTGGTATCATATACCATCATTAGATGTAGAACGACACAAGAAGTTATATCATGGATGTGATGTCTTGGCGGATTTCCTCACTAACCCCATCTGCGGGTTACTCATCGCTATAGTTATCCGTGATATCAATCAATATATTAGTCATAACTGCGATTGGCATTTGCCACTATTGATTTGCAAATCGGTTTGGCTATCTTAAATATGGATCTTGGGTATTTCTCCTTAATTATGCAAATCAAATCAGTTTTCAGCGGATTTGTTGTGGCTGGTTAACCCCCCCTCAACCCGCTTCTGCTCCCAAACTTTGCCGAAATAAAATAAAAAACCATAATTTTTATGATATCAATAAACCATGATGAAAAACGTGATAATCGCTGATCAGATTAAATGGTCGCCTGGCGCCAGCTGATTACCGCCGAATTCCGAGCAGCTTCGGGTGCTGGTCAACAGTAAAAAAGCCTCAAGGTCGCAACGGTTGTTAACTTTATGGCTTCTATTTTGCAAAGCCGTGTTTTTGCCACAGGTTAAATGGCCAAGCGACGAGCTCCGGACAAATGGACAGATGGACCATCGGATAGATGGATGGATGAATGAATGGATGCGCAAAAAAGTCTGGCGAAAATTGATTTCTATCCATTTCGGACCCATTGTTTTTCAACCCCAACACCACAGTCCAGGGCTTGGGTTTTAAATAGCCAAACCCTAGAGCAGCCAGTCCCCGATACCATACCATACCATATACCAACCATATATTCCAAATACCAAAGGGGGGACGCAATAATCGCTGGGAATTCCCAGCTAGAAATATGCGGCTGGACCAACTAAAAAGTGTAGAAAAACCGAGTCGTTTTCGAACTCGTTTGGATGCTCCGCTAAATGTTTTAGCATACAAAATATGAAGAAAATCATTTCATTTTACTGAAAGCATGACCATTTATAGTGGCTCTGGCTAAACGAGTTTTCAGCCCTTTTCTGGCCGTTTCCTCTGCCGAGAGCCTGCTCTATTGGATTACAACTTGACGGGTAGGGTCTTCTGCCTGAACATTTTCGATGATACTCGTCGTACTGCGACTTGGACTGAGATCGTTGAATTAGCATAATGTCGACGGCAGCATTTGCAAGAATAGGGCGGCAAGATATCGATGCGCTTTGTTTATGTCGGCTTGGCCATTGTTTTATCGCACAAGCTTCGTTTTTCGAAGGTGGATAGCATTTCAAGAGACAAAAGCTGCCGAAGAAGTTACCAAAAAATGCTTCGAGCCAACAAAAACAACGGTGGTAAAGTCTGCATGAACTTGAGCGCAGTCCAGTGACACCGATCGGTTGGTTTTCGTATAAATATTGGACCTTTCGGTGATGCAAACGTCAGACACAACCAAGTGGTCAAAGTCAAAGAACTAAATTCAAAATGCGTGCCTTCATTGTAAGTATACGATCGATACACCAAAAGGATACCAGGGATTACAATTCAATTTTCTCTAACTCCAGGTTATGTGCTTGGTGGCAGTCGCCTGCGCCGATAAGCTCGGCTACAACTACCAGCCCGTGGGACACTCCAGCTCCGGACTGTCCTTCGCTCCTGGCAGTGGCAGCATTGGAGGTGGCTCCATTGGCGGAAGCATCGGAGGAGGCAGCATCGGAGGAGGCAGCATTGGCGGAGGCAGCATTGGCGGAGGCAGCATTGGAGGATCCATTGGCGGTGGTTCGATTGGCGCCAGCATCGGAAGCGGTGCCGGTCTGGGTGGTCTGAGCAGCTTTGGCGGTGGCAGCATTGGAAGCATTGGTGGTGGTGAAGCCCTCAGCGCCCCCGTCTCCTACAGCGCCCCTGCTCCCGCTGCTGAGCTCCAGAAGGAGTTCTTCACCTACACCGCCAACGAGCAGGACTTCGATGAGCCCCAGCAGCTGGAGCGCGTTTCCTCTGCCCTCAACAAGGCCCTGCGCGTTGTCTTCATCAAGGGACCCGAGAACCGTGGCCTGGAGAACGCTGCCCTCGCCCTCGCCAAGCAGGCTGCCCAGCAGGAGACCGCCATCTATGTCCTGAACAAGCAGGCCGACATTGGAGATCTGGCCAACAAGTTGAACGCCATCCGCAACAACAACAACAACAAGCCCGAGGTGCACTTCGTCAAGTACCGCACTCCCGAGGATGCTGCCAACGCCCAGCGCGCCATCCAGGGTCAGTACGACCAGCTGGGAGGATCCTCTCAGGCCCACAACGGTGGTGTTGCCCCCGTCCTGAACTTCGCCTCCGCCGCTCCAGTGCGTCAGGCTGCCGCCCAGAGCCCAGACAACTCGTACCTGCCTTCTTCGGTCTTCCGTCGCGTCTAAGTTGCTCGTTTCGCTCCTTTTGGAATCGAAAACGAAAGCGATTTTTGACTGATATTAAATCGTAGTTTTTGTTGACTAATGCTTAAATAAATTCAATTTTTAAATTTTAAAACCAATTTAATGTTTTGTAATGATTCCGGCAAACCAAAAAACTTTGCAGACATACTTCATTGGAAACGAAACTTCGCAAGCTCAGAATTATTTCCGGCGAAATATATTTTCCTTGCAAACTTTGCAAGTGCACATATGTTGGGGTCACATACTTGTATATGTTTCTTAGGAAATAGTTTATACCTTAATATTTTTCACAATTTTATAGCAATTTATGACTGCGGGAACAAGAGTGGCAAGAGAAGATATCAGCTGAGTTTGGGTTTTTTAGTTTACAAATAGTTTTCTTTCTGTTTATAGCTAATGCTATGAATACGTATGAAATATTTTTAAGTTTAAAAAAAATGTTGCATACTTAGGTTGACTTGGAAAATTTGTAAGGAAATTAACCCCATGAAAACAGCATCATTTACGTAAACATATTAGATAACTTTTATTCAAAAACAATTTTTAACAAGACGATTTTCTAGTGGCGCAGGCGGCTTAGAATGTTGGCGGGTAGGTAGTTGCTCTGTGGCACCTGCTGAGGAGTAGCACGTGCGGGAGCAGCTCCCTGAGATGCAAAGTTGATGGCGTTGGCCACGCCCCCGTTGATGGACTGGCTGGAGCCGCCCAGTTGATCGTACTGCGATTGGATGGCCCGCTGGGCATTGGCAGCGTCCTCGGGAGTCCTGTACTTGACGAAGTGCACCTCGGGCTTCTTGTTGGCATTCTGGCGCACGGCATTGAACTTCTGGGCCAGCTCGTTGATGTCAGTCTGTTTGTGCAGCACATAGATGGCCGTTTGCTGCTGGGCAGCCTGTTTGGCCAGGGCCAAGACGGCGTTCTCGTAGCCACGGTTCTCCGGTGACTTGATGAAGATCACACGGATGTTCTTCTTTACCGAAGCAAGTGCCCTCTGCAGAGCACCCTTATCCTCGAAGTCGTCATCGTTGGCATAGAAGCTGTAGAACTCCTTGTGAACGGAGGACTGGGGAGCGGCACTGTAGCTAACTGGTCCCGCCAGTGCAGCAACTGGGGATACACCACCACCCCCGATACTGGAGGTCGCACCTTGTCCGTAATTATATCCGGACAAACTGCCGGCACTTGCCGCAGCCAGAATGCTTAGAATAATGAGGGCACGCATATTGACCCGATGGCTACGAGGTGTTCTAGACGAATGAATAATATCGCATTCATTATCTACCTTTTATACCGCCAACGCGACGACGTTTAAAATTAGACTAGAAAATCTAGTCAATTGAGCCGTCTATTCGCATTGAGGTCCCTCTGGCGGAACACGGCGATCATTGATCTCCGCTCACGAATCGTGACTTGCGAATGGCCAGTGGCTATTGGCCATCGGCCATCGGGTTTTCGGAATGCTGTTAATCTGCTAACATAATTTCGCTCTTAACACATTTAACACATTGTTTTGAGCAAAAGGCAGCTTCAATCATGCCGCCGACTGAGTTGAGATTGAGATTCCGACTCGGAGTCCAAGTCCGAGCTAAGATCCGATGGCGAGTCCAGTCGTTTTCCGAACTATCGTGATTCACCCATAATTGGCTTATAATTTATGCACAAAAAAAAAAACGAAGAAAAATAACCGATCTCTTGGCTGTTTCAATCCGATTGTTTTGTTATATTTGCTTGAATATGTATACAGAACCGCTTATTTGTTAATGATTTCAACAAAAAAGTGATCGTCAGCTTAATAAAATTAATGATTAGACTTTGTTTTTATGGCTAATCAGGTTTCGATTGGGCATAAATCTTCATTGCCTTCATATGTGGGTTGCACTTGAGATTCCTTTCTAATTGTACGTGACACACGACGGGCCTCGGAAACCAGGTCATCTAACAGTTGTTGGCATCTCCGCGACCTTGAGCTGTCGGCGGTAAAGAACCAGTTCCTCGTTGGCCGGGAGTCCGATATTAATGCTTCCCGTCGGCCAAGTGGGTGGATCTAATCTTGTAGACGATTAATTTGGCGGCATGCGAGTTGGCTATGTCAGACAATTAGTCCATCGATTTGTATGGAAAGTCTCGGTGAGCATGATGCGGGGAGGTAAACTCATGAGGGAAACCTGCTCCGAAATGCCTTCCTTATCTTGATGTCGTCGCTTCGAGATATTTATAGTTTGAAGGGCACTTTTTATACTTAACCCATCCGCAAACAATCAAGCCAAACAAGGCGGACTTAATGCACCATTAGCTACTATGGCAAAGCCGCAATAAAAATGTCACTCTATAAAACACATAAGGCAGACCTTTGTTCGAATTTTCGTATTTAAATTTCAAATTTATTGGTGTAATTATGCATTAGTCAACAACGTGTAACAGGAAGAATGAGTTCTTCAGTCGAGATTTGCTTAAGTTAATGGACTCCATGGCGTAGCCTTCTTAAAAACGCAGACGACGGAACACCGAAGTTGGCAGGTAGGCGTTCTCAGGGATCTGAGCATTGGCCTTCTGGACGGGACCAGCGGAGGCGAAGTTCAGGGCGGGGGCCACACCACCATCATGGGTCTGAGAGGATCCTCCCAGCTGGTCGTACTGACCCTGGATGGCGCGCTGGGCGTTGGCAGCATCCTCGGGAGTCCTGTACTTGACGAAGTGCACCTCGGGCTTGTTGTTGTTGTTGTTGCGGATGGCGTTCAACTTGCTGGCCAGATCTCCAATGTCGGCCTGCTTGTTCAGGACATAGATGGCGGTCTCCTGCTGGGCAGCCTGCTTGGCCAGAGCCAGAGCAGCGTTCTCCAAACCACGGTTCTCGGGTCCCTTGATGAAGACAACGCGCAGTCCCTTGTTCACGGATCCAGCAACGCGCTCCAGCTCTTGGGGCTCATCGAAGTCCTGCTCGTTGGCGGTGAAGGTGAAGAACTCCTTCTCGAGTTCAGCAGAGGGAGCGGGGGCGTTGTAGGAGACTGGAGCAGCCAGAGCGTCGCCACCTCCCAGACCACCGAGTCCTCCAAGACCGCCCAGACCGGAGTCAATGGAGCCACCACCGATGGCACCACCAAGGGAACCACCTCCGATGCTTCCACCTCCGATAGAGCCACCTCCAATTGAGCCTCCTCCAATTGAGCCTCCTCCAATGGATCCACCACTGATGGAGCCACTGCCTGGAGCAAAGGACAGGCCGGAGCTGGAGTGGCCCACGGGCTGGTAGTTGTAGCCGAGCTTATCGGCGCAGGTGACTGCCACCAAACACAGGACCTGGAGGCATAAAGAGAGAAGTGTTATCCTGGCGTATAATCCTTTGAATCCTTGACCGCGCTACTTACGATGAATGCGCGCATCTTGAGCTGATTGTTGGTTCTTTTGCTTTGAGGTATGAGTTGCTTGTGTCTCTGGCTAGGAGCGATGTTTATTATTTATACAAATCCATCTTGGAGGCTGATAAAGACAAAGATACCGCCGCGGCGTCTGCTGCATGGAGATCTCTTTGAAGCCACTGTGTTTTGCCGCCTACAAAGGTTTTTGCTTCCTCGGTTTTTTTTAATGTTCGGTGTGGAATTTTTTGGTTGCGTTTCAATGGGCAGAGTTTGGTCGTTGTGGGTTATTCAAATGATGATTCAAATATTTCGAGTTTCGTCCAATAGTTTACAAGAATTCATATTAAATTATAAAATTAATATGTCGCGAGCACGTCGAAATGAGTTTATCATGCAGATGGGTCATAATTAGGTATTATATAAAATACATTTTTTTACAAATTCTTCGGCAAGGCTAAAAGCTTGTTTTATGTAGGACATCTGCACTTGGGTTTACCGACTAAATGACAATCGTTTAGGCATCATAATCGTTTTCGACACATCTGTTTAGTTCTGATTTATGGACATGATGCAAGCGCTAAATTTAGCAATTCGTCTAATGAGATGTTTGAAAAGCCGCCCCCAGTTCATTGATTCTTTTTTTCGCATATATTACGTACTAATAAAATAGAGAACTTTGCTTTGGAGTGATGAAAACGATATGTTTATATTTAATAATTTGCTTTTTTGTCGTAAAAACATTTAGCCTACATTTAAAATATGCGGAAATACATTAACTTGTTCCTTATCCAGTACTGTGAGCTTGAAGTTAATTTAAAGTCCTTGGTATTATAATATTTTGGTTATAACAAATGTCAAGGTCATCAGGAAGATGTCTTGGGTAATACTGCTCACAAATTTCTTAATGGATGTTAAAGCTTATATTTAACTGAAAAAGTAGGGATAGACATAGTTAGGTATGCTTATTAGCTGCACAAAACAGTCTTTATTTTAGCTGTGCGTCCCTTTTTGGCCGTTATGGAAAAAACTCCGATTGAAAATATCCGATTTCTTACAAAAAATTTTTTTTTCAATTTTTTGATAAAAATAATCAGTTTTTTTTCGATAGCAGTAAAAATAGTTGTCCAAATGTGGAATGCCATACCTCGTTGAATTCGTAACAAAATTCCCTATCGATCCATGTACATACATTGAAATGCTAATTTTTGGACATTTTTCGCAAATTTTGATGATGGTACCCCTTATCAAAAATGCGAAAATTTGTCAAAATTTTTTTTTTCGAAAACCAAATAAGTAAGAATAGACATAGTTAGCTATGTTTATAAGCAGCACAAACCAGTCTTTATTTTAACTGTGCGGCCAATTTTGGCCAAGTTATGGCAAAAACGCCGATTGCAAATATCCAACTTAAAAAATAAAATTTTTTTTCGATTTTTTGGTAAAAATAATCCGTTTTTTTCGATAGCAGTAAAAATAGTTGTACCACCACAAGAGCTCAAAAAAGGAAAGTGTAATTTTGTGTCATTTTTCGCAAATTTTTGATGATATCGAAAATGCAAAAATTGTTAAAATTTTTTTTTTTCCAAAACCGAAAAAGTAGGGATAGATATACATAGTTAGCTATTTTTATTAAAAATAGTTTTTCAATAAAAATAGTTTACAGTTTCCTATAAATGACTGAAATGCTTGTCTGACAGCTAACTTTTTAATCCACTGATGTTGTTATCAGGAAGTATTCACGATTGCTTACTTTACCACCATATAGAATAAAATATCACAAAATATTTGGATTCAGAATTTTTTTTATATTAATTATCAATAAGTTTCAACAATAAGATTTAACAAGAACAGTCAACGGCTTCATCTCGAAGTCGTTACAATCCTTACAAACGACGACGGAAGATGGAAGTGGGCAAGTACGAGTTCTCAGGGATCTGAGCATTGGCCTTCTGGACGGGACCAGCAGAGGCGAAGTTCAGGGCGGAGGCAACACCACCGTTGTGGGCCTGGCTGGATCCTCCCAGCTGATCGTACTGCGACTGGATGGCGCGCTGGGCGTTGGCAGCATCCTCGGGAGTGCGGTACTTGACGAAGTGCACCTCGGGCTTGTTGTTGTTGTTGTTGCGGATGGCGTTCAACTTGCTGGCCAGATCTCCAATGTCGGCCTGCTTGTTCAGGACATAGATGGCGGTCTCCTGCTGGGCAGCCTGCTTGGCGAGGGCGAGGGCAGCGTTCTCCAGACCACGGTTCTCGGGTCCCTTGATGAATACAACGCGCAGTCCCTTGTTCACGGATCCAGCAACGCGCTCCAGCTCTTGGGGCTCATCGAAGTCCTGCTCGTTGGCGGTGAAGGTGAAGAACTCCTTCTCGAGTTCAGCAGAGGGAGCGGGGGCGTTGTAGGAGACTGGAGCAGCCAGAGCGTCGCCACCTCCCAGACCACCGAGTCCTCCAAGACCGCCAAGACCGGAGTCAATGGAGCCACCACCGATGGAACCACCAAGGGAACCACCTCCGATGCTGCCTCCTCCGATAGAGCCACCTCCAATGAAGCCTCCTCCAATGGAGCCTCCTCCAATGGAGCCTCCTCCAATGGATCCACCACTGATAGATCCACTGCCAGGAGCAAAGGACAGTCCGGAGCTGGAGTGGCCCACGGGCTGGTAGTTGTAGCCGAGCTTATCGGCGCAGGCGACTGCCACCAGGCACATTACCTAAAGTAATCGAGGGTTATCCATTAGTTGTGATTTTGGCGGAATTCCTGACTAAACCACTTACGATGAAGGCACGCATCTTAAGTTTGAGTTTTGAGGTTCTCTTGGTTCGGAGCACAAATTGCTTCTGCCTATGACCACGGCGACGGTAACTATATATACCAAGCCAACTTCGAAGCTGGCGGCGCAGTTTCTCGAAGACAAAGCGCTGATGCTGCTAAATGTTTTGTCCGCCTACAAAGTAGGCAGCGAACGGCTTTTGTTCGGGCTCGCAGAGCAATTCAGCTTTGCATAAATGCTATTATAAGGAAAAGCTATTAAAAAACAAACAAATTGCAATAGCCGCTGACAAAGCCAGAAACTTGAAAGATCTAGATTTAAAGCGAAGTGTATTGGTTTTTATCGATTTTCGTTTTTCTTTTATTCAATTACATTTCTACAACACATTTAACAACTGTCAGTTTCCGTTCCCTTAACGGATGCGCAGGCGACGCAGGATGTTGGCAGGCAGGTAGGAGCTGCTCGTGGCGGCGGCTGGTGCGGAGTAGTTGGGGCCACGACGAGCAGGAGCCACGGGGGCAGCGGAAGCGAAGTTGATGGCGTTGGCAACTCCTCCGTTGATGGACTGGCTGGATCCACCCAGGTTATCGTACTGCGACTGGATGGCACGCTGGGCATTGGCCGCATCCTCGGGAGTGCGGTACTTGACGAAGTGCACCTCAGGACGCTGGTTGGCGTTCTGGCGGGCGGCATTGAACTTCTGGGCAAGATCTCCAATGTCGGTCTGCTTGTTCAACACATAGATGGCGGTCCTCTGCTCGGCAGCCTGCTTGGCCAGAGCCAGAGCAGCGTTTTCCAGGCCACGGTTCTCGGGTCCCTTGATGAAGACCACGCGCAGACCCTTGTTCACGGAGCCGGCGATCTTCTGGGCGGCCAGAGGATCCTCGAACTGGCTCTCGTCAGCCTCGAAGGTGTAGTATTCCTTGTTCAGTTCGCTGGAGACCGAGTAGTCCGGGCTGCTGGCGGCGCCATCGTAGGAGTCGCTAACACCGCTGCCGGAGTAGCTGGGAACATTATCGGAGGCGGCTCCAGTAAATCCCGCTCCGTAGTTGTACTGGGCGCAGGCGGCACCAATCAGGCAGAAAGCGATGAGGAAACGCATGGTGAAGATTTAAATTTTGTAGGCTGGGTGTGCTGAAGAGGCAAAGGCCAAGACTGAATCCTGAGACTGAGGCGAGCAGCTTATATACCCATCTGGCGTAGTTAGAATCCACTTAGAACCATAACCGACACCATTCCCGTCGGGTTGCTCTATAACTCAACTAGTTTTTTATGCAAAGCGGTGCGCTTATGAAATGATTATGCAAAACTATCCTAAAATTCTCGCCAATCCATCCAGTCGGCGACCCCCGACTTACTTACCAATTGCAAAAGTCAAATTCTCGACCGGTTCATGGCGCCGCGATCTATTCTTGACCGGGCCAAAACTGCCCGGAATTCGATTGGGGAAAATGCTGCAAAACTATCAAACCCGTTTCCCAAAAAAAAAGTCCGAGTCCGGCTACAAATGTTCTGATGGTCGTTAAAGTCAAACACAATGTGATGCATTCTGGGAGTTCCGCCTACGAAACGATAAAAGCTTAATCTATGCAAACTCTATTCATAGTTTATGACTTCTTGTTGCTTTCTGTTTGTCGCTTTTTTGCTATCGAAAGTGGGTCTAGAATTTTAAGCGACTTTTTAGTTTGGGGTTCAAAGTCAAAAAGAATGTCGGAAGCTTGCTTTGAACTCTGGGCAAACCTGTTCTAAATAGTCTGGGAATTCCACACAAGTCCCCTATATAAGAGCCAGAAATCTCGGGTCGCGTCAGTTTAAAATTAACAGGAACTGACAAACAATCGTTGTCCAAAATGATACTCATGAAAAATGCTTTATCTGGCGCAGAAAAGGGATATTTTCCACAAAAGTTTCACTCATACATTTTTGAGTTCCACAAAAACAAACTTTCTGTGTCATCCTAGCTAACCGAATGCAACCTAATGTTTCTTAATGCAAATACTCAAATTTTTTAACGCCTAAATATACCTTCCTTACCCTTCAAAGAGTATACGTTCATTATTTCTCAGAGTTGCATACATAACATAATTATTTTCTTATTAAAAGTTTTTTTTTCTCATATATTAATTTTTCAACAGTATTGATCAGACTAGATTTATAAGCTAATTTCCGTCTTGAACGGAATCAATCATAAAAATCAAATCAGATTACAATTATTTTTTCATTTTATTTATGGAATAAAGCAACAGGATAACTAGGCAACAACTCAACATTCGGTAAAAATCACTTAGAGACGCAGGCGGCGGAAGATGTTGGCGGGCAGGTAGCTTGGTCCTGGAGCACTGGCAGCGGTGCTCTCGCGGGGAGCGGACTGGGAGGCGAAGTTCAGGGTGGAGGCAACACCTCCATTCTGCGACTGGCTGGATCCTCCCAGCTGGTCGTACTGACCCTGGATGGCGCGCTGGGCGTTGGCAGCATCCTCGGGAGTCCTGTACTTAACGAAGTGCACCTCGGGCTTGTTGTTGTTGTTGTTGCGGATGGCGTTCAGCTTGTTGGCCAGATCTCCAATGTCGGCCTGCTTGTTCAGGACATAGATGGCGGTCTCCTGCTGGGCAGCCTGCTTGGCGAGGGCGAGGGCAGCGTCCTCCAGACCGCGGTTCTCGGGTCCCTTGATGAAGACCACGCGCAGGCCCTTGTTCACGGCGTTGGCGGCCTGGTCGGAGGCAGCTGGGTCGTAGAAGTCACCCTCGTCGGCGGTGTAGGTGAAGAACTCCTTCTCGAGTTGGGCCTGAGGAGCGGCGTAGTTGGGGGCAGCAGCGGATTGGGATCCTTCCAGGGCATCAGCAATGGATGATGGACCGGCGGCGAAGGATGCACTGGGTGCTGGAGCGAAAGCGGGTGCATCGCTGCTGGCCAATCCAGATGGCTGGAAGCTCAATCCGGAGGAGGAGTGGGCCACCGGTTGATAGTTGTAGCCCAGTTTGTCGGCCGTGGCCAAGGCAATGAGGCAGAGGACGATGAAGGAACGCATGTTGACTGTTTGGATTGCAAAGATGATTGGTTACTGACTTATCGATTTGATATTTTGGCTTTTATAGGTGCAATATTCAGTTCTTCGGCTGCATTATGAGGCGATATGAATTATGAACAGTTCGAATTTGCCTTAAAAATGCATAAATAAGAGATTAAAATGTTAAATTTATAATATAATTTTATGATTCGTCACACTGCTGCTGCGGTTGCAAATATTTGCATGGCTTTATTTTTACTGGCTCTGCGGAAAGCGGCATGCAAATTAGGAGCTAGCCAGAATTGGCCAGTGAGGAGGTTCATAGTCCGACTCGGATTGCCAAATCAGATGGCGCCAAGTAATTTATTAAGAGACCAATTATCGAATTAACTGATTTGGCGCTGACAAGGCGCAGCGGTGCAGTTTTTAATTGGCGACCAGCCTAGGCGATCAGAAATCATGTGTATACATATATATTGAGTAAAGATTGAGTAAAGATGGCGGCTATATTTAGCGATGAGTTCGATTCCTCACTTCCGGCGGATGGAAGGTCGCCTCCACCCGCCTCAACATTTGCATAAAGCAGCTAACACAGCGACCAAGACGACAAGACAAAGCCGCTGAATAAGGCAATAATAATTTGGCGAATCGTTAAAATATTTATTTTTGGCAGCGGTAACGCGACTAGGCGCGCCTCATTTGCATGTGAAACGGCCTGTCAAACGTTTTGTTTGCTCTCCAAGCCGATTTGGGTGACACTTCTTCTCATCCCGTACTGGGGCGTACTGGGAATGGGTTTAAATTTTCGTGATACACATGTACATGCATGAGTAACAAAGCATCCATCTAAATAGCCCCAAATGGGGTTTACGATGCTCTTGATGCTCTGTCCGCGGCTTTTTATAGCCAGATTTTATTGATTTCAACGATAAAGCTACATGAAAAATACCAAAACGGCAAGGTTGGCCCACAGCACTGGCCAAAAGCGGCGGAGAAGAATACGCGAATTATTGATTAAGGCAGCATATTGAATTTAATATGAATTTTATGGCGCCAGCTACGGCTCATACATGGCCCATACCTCTTCCTTCTGAGTTTCTGAATTTCTGATTTTCTGATTTTCTGATTTTCTAAGTTTCTAAGTTGACCTCATGGTGCAGCCACCCGCTTCGCTTGCATATTTTAGATATTTTAACGGGGTGGTACTGGTACTGGAACTGCCTGATCTAGGTGGCTTAGGCCATAATTAGACCACTTTATGCAGAGCGTTTTGCATAGCTGTGGCTTTCATCTGCATAAAAGCAAAAGAACCATTAGACGCCATCATCAAATCCCACAGCCACCTCACCCGCTCAACATGCATCAGTTCTCCGCAGTTCTTTGCCTGTGCCTCGCCGTTCTGGCCAGAGCCGACAAACTTGGCTACAACTACCAGCCCGTGGCCCACTCTTCCTCCGGATTGAGCTTCACGCCATCTGGATCGGCCAGCAGCGATGCACCCGCTTTTGCTCCAGCACCCAGTGCATCCTTCGCCGCCGGTCCATCATCCATTGCTGATGCCCTGGAGGGATCCCAGTCCGCTGCTGCCCCCAACTACGCCGCTCCTCAGGCCCAACTCGAGAAGGAGTTCTTCACCTACACCGCCGACGAGGGTGACTTCTACGACCCAGCTGCCTCCGACCAGGCCGCCAACGCCGTGAACAAGGGCCTGCGCGTGGTCTTCATCAAGGGACCCGAGAACCGCGGTCTGGAGGATGCCGCTTTGGCTCTGGCCAAGCAGGCTGCCCAGCAGGAGACCGCCATCTATGTCCTGAACAAGCAGGCCGACATTGGAGATCTGGCCAACAAGCTGAACGCCATCCGCAACAACAACAACAACAAGCCCGAGGTGCACTTCGTCAAGTACAGGACTCCCGAGGATGCTGCCAATGCCCAGCGCGCTATCCAGGGTCAGTACGATCAGTTGGGAGGATCTTCTCAGGCTCAAGATGGTGGAGTGGCCTCCACCCTGAACTTTGCCTCCCAGCCCGCTCCTGTCCAGGCTGCCAGCAGCCAGGCGCCCGCCCAGTTCCTGCCCGCCTCCCAGCCTGAGGCTACTGCCCCCATCTCCTCGTATGTGCCACCTGCCACTCCAGGAAGCTCCTACTTGCCCGCCAACATCCTGCGCCGCCTGCGTTTCTAAGTTCCTGTCATTGGACACTCTTTGTTATTGTTGAGATTTTAACTCGAAATAAATTTGTTTTAATATACATTTTAAAATTTCTTGCAATTCATTTAGAGGGCTTTTGAGGACTTGGTTCTAGTGAACAATATTAATTTTTTATGTCTTTTAAGTTCCCCTAGGATTGAATATATGTAATAATATATCCTAAAATATACAACACAACCTTTATTTAAATTTAAATGATAAACCTTTGGATAGACAAAAGAACCACCCTACCAAGTAGGCTAGAGGCGAATACACGACATTCCTGTGTTATTGTTTAGATTTGAGGACCGAATAAAATTGTTTAAAAATGTAAATTGTTAAGCAAACTTGCGGATCTTCGCGGCCAACATTCTTAGGCATATAATCGGCTTGAATTAAATTTCTGAGCTCAACAAAATTTTCGCATTCGGCGGTTGGCAAACGAGTTCGACATGCGTTGAATTATGAGTCCGTCCGGCTAAGCTGTTTGTGAAAATTGCAAATGAGCGGAAACCTAAGATGTTTTCTCTGCCATCGCTTTGTATAATCGGGTGCGTGATAATCTGTATAATCTGGTGTATAACATATGGCTTATCGGCTACTTGGCTGCCCATGCCCACGCACTTCGCGGTTCGAAATTGAGATGGCACTCGGTTTGACAAATTGCACGAGACATCGGACGACAGGCGACAGACGACAATGGTCAAATGCCTAAACTCCATTGGGGCGGGCAATTTAAAATTATTAAGCTGGGAAATTAGCCCAAAATTGGAGGGCCAGAGTCTTACTTTCAATCATGCCCAGCTCGATTTGCATAACAAAATGGGCGAACAAAAGAATGCGGCTACTGCATAGACAGACAATTTGGAGCTTGAAGCTTCGAGCTTGGAGCCGCTACTGCCCAGCCCTTTGTCGCCTGATTTACATAAAAAATTTTGTTTTTCCCTAAGCTGCAAGTTCATCAAATTTTAATCAACGCCGCCGCCAACGCCGCCACGGCTTCTGCTTTTGCCTCAGCTTCTGCCAATAGCTCTAGACCCAATCGAGCTCTCGGGCCCAAAGCCGCCGAGTCCGCCAAGTGGAAAAAGAAAAACCGAAAAACAGGTTAGGCGCGCAGACAATGCGAACCTTATCGCGATCTCCAGCACGCTGTCATACGCCTGTTCTGATTGACGCCCCTGCCGTGTCGACCAGGCCATATAAATGGCACGGCGGCTCAGTTCGACATCATTCTGACTTCCGACTCCGGAGCTCCAACTAGAACAGCAATCTAACAGCAAGATGCGCGCCTTTGTCGTCCTGTGCCTCGTGGCCATCGCCTCCGCCGACAAGCTCGGCTACAACTACAAGCCCGTGGGCCACTCCAGCTCCGGACTCTCCTTCGCTCCTGGAAGCGGTGGATCCCTGAGCCTGGGAGGCGGCGGTGGATCCTTGAGCCTAGGAGGCAGCGGTGGATCCTTGAGCCTGGGAGGCGGCGGTGGATCCGTGAGCCTGGGAGGCGGCAGCAACTTCGGCAGCTTGGACGGCGGCTTTGGCGGTGGCTCCATCGATCTGGGATCCTCTGGACTGGGATCTGGTCTTGGATCCTCCGGTCTTGGATCTGGACTCGGATCCTCCGGCTTCGGAGCCGATCTGGGTTCCGCCGGACTGAGCGCCCCCGTCTCCTACAACGCCCCCGCTCCCGCTGCTGAGCTCCAGAAGGAGTTCTTCACCTACACCGCCGACGAAGCCGATTTCGATGAGCCTCAGGCTTTGGAACGCGTTGCCAGCTCCGTGAACAAGGGTCTGCGTGTTGTCTTCATCAAGGGACCCGAGAACCGTGGTCTGGAGAACGCTGCTCTGGCTCTGGCCAAGCAGGCTGCCCAGCAGGAGACCGCCATCTATGTCCTGAACAAGCAGGCCGATATTGGAGATCTGGCCAGCAAGTTGAACGCCATCCGCAGCAACTCCAACAACAAGCCCGAGGTGCACTTCGTCAAGTACCGCACTCCCGAGGATGCTGCCAACGCCCAGCGCGCCATCCAGTCGCAGTACGATCAGTTGGGAGGATCCAGCCAGGCCCACAACGGTGGTGTTGCCTCCGCCCTGAACTTCGCCTCTGCTGGACCAGTGCGTCAGGCCACCGCCCAGATCCCCGAGAACTCGTACCTGCCATCGTCGGTGCTGCGTCGTCTGCGTTACCGCCACTAGGAAGTGCCATGCCATTGCTTTTGAAGCTGCCCTATTTGTTGACTTTATTGTGTTATCTGTTGATTTGTCGAACGAACCGCTCAAATACAATTCTTTTTAAAATTAATTATCTGGCTATTTCTGTGCTGTGTGTGGGAACTGAGTTAACCATAAAAATGTCGGGAATTTTTGACGATTGAGCCACTCACTTCGGGGCGAGTGAGAAATTGCAAAGCTCGGCGTTTATTACACGCCCGAAGTGGCAATAAAAATTCCAAAGCGATGGCGCCAAATGGAATACAAGTGGAAATCAATAAAAAATTTACATTTTTTGAGATGCAGAGGAAAAAAACAATCGATGAAAATTTTTTATCATAATTAAAATGTTAATCTGCGTGAAGTAAAAGGTTAGACAAACTATTAGCGGTCAAATTTATGGCAACTGCAAGACGGAACCAAGACGGCAAGACGGCAAGACGGCATACATAATGTATGAGTGATAACAGAGTGGCCGGATGAATGGCCAATAACAAAGAGCCAAAGTGGTCAGCGACAGATCTTTTCAAGAGCACCCACTATACGCTCGATTAGCATAAGCAGAAAAGTGGCCGAAGTTTGTTTAGAAAAATCATACAAATTATGCTCACCGCCGCAATGATTAAGCAGAAAATCAGAATCGAAAGAAGCCAGCCAGCCAGCAGCAAAGTTCAAAGATACAATAGCAGAGAAACAAACGGTGACAAAATGCGAATTGGGAATTGGGCAAAACTGCAGATTGGCTGATACAGGAGCAAATGGGCAAACTGCTCGGTATGAGGTGCAAAATCAAAGACAGCCAATTAAAAAACCAAATGATGGCCATAAACAAAGAGTTGCAATCTGCAGTGATTTTGCATAAAAGTCGTGGGCGTCGTGGAGTTGGACATACTTGCCTTCGATCCAGCAAACCGAGCGGAGTTATCCACCTACACACCAAAACTCAAGATGCGCGTCCTTATTGTAAGTACTTCGTACTCAAGGATCTCTAAGGAGTATCTCATACTGATACTGATTATTTTCAGGCTCTGTGCCTCGTGGCTGCCGTCAGTGCCAGGAGTGGCTACAACTACCAGCCTGCAGCTTCTGCTCCTGCCATCGCCTCCTTTGCTCCTTCGGTGGCCGCTAGCCAGGATGCCCCCGTCGAGTCCTATGCGCCTGCTCCCGCCCTCGAAACTGCTCCCTCTGCTGTGGCCACCAACTATGCGGCGCCCCAGGCTGAGCTCCAAAAGGAGTTCTTCACCTACACCGCTGATGAGCAGGACTTCCTTGAACCAGCTGGCTCCGAGCAGGTTTCCGGCTCCCTGAACAAGGCCCTGCGTGTGATCTTCATCAAGGGACCCGAGAACACTGGCCTGGAGAACGCTGCCGTGGCTCTGGCCAAGCAGGCTGGACAGCAGGAGACCGCCATCTATGTCCTGAACAAGCAGGCTGATATCGGTGACCTGAGCAACAAGCTGAACGCCATCCGCAACAACAACAATAACAAGCCCGAGGTGCACTTCGTCAAGTACCGCACCAACCAGGATGCCCTCAATGCCCAGCAGGCCATCCAGTCGCAGTACGATCAGCTGGGAGGATCCTCCACCATCCAGAACGGAGGCGTGGCTCCCGTCCTGAACTTCGCATCTCAGCCAGCTGTCCAGCAGGTGGCCGCTCCCTCGGCTCCTGGTAGCTCCTACCTGCCCGCTTCGGTCCTCCGTCTCCGCCAATAGGCAGTGCACTGACCTCAGACTGACCCATGACCCCCATCAACGATTCCTACGCACTCGCTGCGACCCACTTTGCCTAGTTTGTAAATCCCTCGAATTTCGATACGTGTCCCCAATAAAATATTGTTAATATAATAGAGTGTTGTAATAGATGGTGGGAATCGCGAATTTTGTAATATATTGGCGAGCGACATTGGACTAATTGCCCTATAAGGTTGGCAGTATTCCCGATTTGGTTACATTCATCCAACCACTTTTGAGGGCAAAATGTTATAAAATGCTTTGCCCTCTTGCGATTGTGAGTTAAATGTTTTTTGCTCTTCGCATTGGTTATATCATGCTGGGAATAGTGGTAAGTTTAGCTGAAAATTTGCAAGGTTTCGCATAAGATCATAAAATCTGTCCTAGTTTCTCACGTTGTTGGCGGGCAGCTCGGCGGAACTGGGCTACCAGTATCAGCAGAATAGTTATGGAGGAGGAGCTGTGAATAGCTATGGAAACGAAGCAGTTTTGGGCGATGAACGATACCCCAGGCAACCGGGTAATCACTACCAGGAGAACGCAGACTTTCACAAGCACTTTTACGCGTTCGAAGCTCCTTACGATTCTGCGGAGGAGGCGGATTTAGCGGAAACCAAGTTATCATCCCTTGCCGAGAAGAACCTCCAAGTCGTGTTTATCAAGGCGCCGGAAAACAAGGCGGTGGTGGGTGCTCTTAACGCCTTGGCCAAGCAAACCAGCGAGGATAAGACGGCCATCTACGTGCTCAACAAACAGACGGATGTCAATGAGCTGGCAAGCCAACTTAGTGCCCTTAAGGCCCAACACAAACATAAGCCACAGGTTCATTTTGTTAAGTACAGAACGGAGGAGGAAGCTGATCAGGCCCAACAATATATTCAGGCCCAATACGGCGGCGGATCTTCGATTCCCCAGCCGGCAAAGGCATCCTCCTTGGGATATTATCCCGAGCAGCGTCCACAGTATGAGCAGGTTGCGCAATCTGAGGAGTATCCAGCTGGCCAAGCGGGCTATCTGCCGTCCCCTCAACAGTCCGCCTATCAGCCAGAGTCAGGATATCTGCCACCCTTGCCCAGTTACTCCTCAATTTCGCAGGGCTACAATGCTGCTGGATCCTCAAGTGGAGCCTCCACCATTGGACAGCTTGATCTGCCCCCTGTGCCCGAGGCTCAGCAGGATCTATCGGCCAGCTTTAACGATGCCGGCGTGGACTACCGCTCCGCCAGATCGAGGCGATTCGATTTTCGGGCCAATGAGCGGCATAGGCGTGGTAGTAGGATGGTCTTTCCATCAGCCAACCCTGGAAAACGCCTGCGGCTCTGAATGGGCCACCCTCTGCCAAATTAAGACATTAAATTAGTGACATAAGACTGCCCCAAGGGGTAACTAGTTATAGCTGCGAATAAAGCCCAATAATATCTATCAATGAATTTGTGTTTCTTCTACACAGCCCAAGATCTCAGCTGGAGTTGTTAATTTCGGTAAGCGGCTTATCAGCGATGCGAGACTTTAGACTTTAGGCTTAAAATGAAAAAAATTAACAGGCAATATGACGTGTAAATTAACAAATCAGTAGCCATAAAACGTCGGTCGTAAAAATACCTGGCAAGTGAAAGTGGAGCTGTGGAGGTGTAAGTCGTTGGTTGTCTAAACAAATGGCTTCGACTATGACAGACGACAACAATGGGGACCCAACAAGAGTATATGAAAATATTTTATAACTAATTCAAATTGGGAGCTCATTTGTAAATTTTATGCGAATTAAATTCAAGTTCAAGCCGGGCATCAGGTCAAAACGCACAACCACACTCTTAGCTGGGTATATGTATAGTATATAATATTGGCTTTTGTTTCGGGTCTTGCAAAGCCAGAAAATTTGCATTTCAAAATTGAACGACATTAACATGGATAATCGGAGCAGGCAAACAAACACACACACACACAAAAACCAGAGCAAACGTTCGCAGAAATCTTTTATTGGAAAACAGATGCAAAAATGCGAAATAAAATAAAATCATAACGAGGGGCGACGCGGCCGAGAAGTCAGCTTACTTTCGACCTCCTATTTGTTTGTGTCGTATATAAGGATGGTTTTGTTGCTGGGACTGGATTATAACCGAACAGCGCTTCAAGCGGTAAAAATGGCCAAAAACCCATTGCCAGTGCCGAGTATCGCAGCCATGCTCTCCTTGCTGGTAAGTTTGGAAGTGGAAAGGTGCTCCTAAGTGGACAATAATTAACTAAATTTCTTATAGTTACTATGTACTTTCCTTGGTATCTGCCATGGCTTGGGAGATGTCTATCTGCCGGCTGAAAACGAAGTGTTAGCTGCTGGAAAACTGGCCACGGAGTACTTTACGTATGAGGCTCCAGCGGAGGAGGACCAGGTGGCGCCATGGCAATCGGCCAGGGAATTGGCCAAGGTGCTGTCGCCTCCGCAACAGGTGGTGTTCATTCGAACGCCGGAGACGAATGTCTTTTCACTGACTGCCAAGCAACTGGCGGTGAATAATCCACTGGACATCTTTGTGCTCCACCGGCAGGCGGATGCAGATGCTCTGGCCAAGCAGCAGACTGCGATACAACAGCAGGCATCTGAAAAGCCATCAGTACATTTCGTAAAATACAGAACTCCGGCGGATGTTACTAAAGCTCTAAGCGCCCTTAGAAGCGATTATGATCGGTTGCCAGGAAATAGTATTAGCCATGCTATAGAAAAAGCCGATGTTCTGCAGCTAAAACCACAAACAACTGAGACACCAGTGATTTTCAAGATCAGGCCAAAAGATAGCGACTACTACGAGACCCATGAGCCGGCGAGCGAATTGGAAACGGCCAAGTTGCAGGCGCTATTTCGGGAATATTTGCCACCGGGAAAACGACGTTAGTTAAGCTATGACCTATAGGCTAGTCCCAAAGATTGTTTAAAGGTTATTTAAATTAATTTTTAATTAGTTAAAATCAATTGAACTGTTCCTGAACTGTTAAATAGATAAATACACCCACAAACTTGTGGAAACTTTATGGTATAAATCATTCAAATTCAACTTCATGAAAAGTAATACCCATAATTTACCACGGCAATGGAAAGTTTTTATTTAATAATTTAGTGGACGTGGGAGCCAGAAACTGTTATAACGAAAATATAAATAGCATTGGTTATTTAAGTCGGTTTGAAAGTAGTGGACTTCAAACCATTCCGGTGACTTTTATTATGATTTGGATAAATTTGTTGGTTTTAAATTAGATAAATCTTTCTTCTGCAGTTCTACTGAGTTAGAATTAATTCTGCGCAATTTTAAACACTTAATAATAGCCATTCCTGATAATGCATAGGGTGAGCTGCTCATAAATAACTCAACAACTTGGAACTCGGAATTCTTGTAAACAAATTTAATTTAAATTTCAATCAAAAAACATTTAGTTGTTATGGCGAAGGTGGCTGCTGTTTATCTATAGCCTGCTATTATGAATAATTAATTACTCAGCCTATGAGCGCAACATTTTCCATCTGAGTTTCTGCCCCACACACTTTGTGGATTATCATCAAAGTATCTCTTAGATAATCATTAAGGTGTTGGTAACCGACTGCCGACTCCCGACTCCCAATTCCCGACGCCAAATGTTTTCTTAAGCAAATGTCGCCGACGCCGTTGTCGCTGGCAAACTTTTTAATGAGCTGCGCGCGGAGTTTTCCCACCGCTCCGCCCACATGGAACCGCTATTCCTGCATTGCCCCTCCAGGACGCAGGATTCTACGACAGGCGGTACTTTTGGAATGTTTCAACTAAATTACGCCACTACTCGGCAAACAACAGTGAAGGGAGAGGCGGGGAAAGGAAGGGGGCGGGCGAGGAAGACAGGACACTGGGGCTGACATCATTTCGCTTTGCAAATTGTTTTAGTGTCAAAGGTCAAACACACACTTACACCCGAGTGCCACACTGTGCCAGCGCCATATGACACGGCGAAGTGCAGCCGTAAAAAGGCTCCCTCTTCTGTTCTGCAGCTCCCTTTCCCAGTTTGCAGCGCAAATCTGTTGAGCAAGTTTTAGTTTAAGCATTTTTGAGAGAAGCAACATGAGATCCTGGGCCGCGGAGGACGAGCTTCGCTCGTTAGCGGTGCCTGCCAAAAACTTTGCCAGTCACGTCAAAGCTGCCGCTCCAACAATTCTCCCCAATCCGCCTCCAAGCCCACAAGCACTGCCCTTCAGGTGGCTTTTTTTTATTTCGCGGTATCTCCAAACACTGGGGAACATGAAGCTAAGCGCTTTAATCCTGAATCCTGGCCGGAGGCAGCTCATGACTTGCTGCAATTTCGGGACAGGTGTGTCCAAGGTCCAAGTCTCGGATTCCATCCAGCGGCAAAACCAGCAGAAGCAGCAGCAGCTGCCAAGTTTGCGTGTTTTCCAATCTTTTCATCGTTTTTGGGGCTCTTGCCTTGTTTGGCTTGCCATCTCCAAATTAGGCGCATTTTTGGCGCTGCTTTTGCTTTTGCTTTTTTTTTTTGGCCTACCAACTTTGGTAAGAGTTTCGCTGTGCAGCGGGCACGGCTAATAGCCAGCATGAGTGGCCAAATGCTGGGTGGAGTCATCTTGGCTAATCCTCCTAGAGAATAGGAATCCCAAACTGTAAGCATTGGAAACTGAAATCACAACTACATATATGGTATATTACTGCCTAAACTATTAATAATATTATTTAAATTTAATTAAAGCCAGATAAAAAAAATCCCTTTATAGTTAGATTATTATCTGTAAACCAGCTGAACTGTCAAACGAAGATTGTAATTATGAATTTCTTTCTTGTATCTTTGGTGACCCCTCGACCCACACAGCTGCTATTCCGCAATTTAGATTCTTATTTTGCCTTGGCCATCAAACGATGCCAAAAAAGTTTAAATTAGTTAAAGAACTTCATTAACTGAACCGTCGAAAAAGATTGACGTTTTCGAGCCATGCGGCGCTCAGTGGAAAACGAGAGCTCGTGGAAAATTATGAAAATTATGAGAATTATAATTACCGGCTTAAGCTGGCCAACCCGGAGCACCAACAGCCAACTGGTAACTGGCATCCAGTGACCAGTGAGCAGTGACCGCCAGTCGCCAGATATTATCACTAAAGCCAGTAGCTGTTTATTTTCCGAGCATTTCAACACAGTGGCTGCCGTTTGGCTGTTTGGTACGTCTCTGCAGCATCCAGATTGTGTTTTTTATGGCCTGTCGCAGCCAACACAAATCAATTAGATAATGTGGCAGTGTCGTTGGCATCGGCCGCATTTGCAATCGCAGTCCCTGATGGGCCATGCATATTTATAACCTTTGCAGAGTGCATTTAAATCAAAGCCAAGACAAACGATCGGGGACTGGTGATAGGCCTATGTCGGGGAATACGCTTGCATATTTAAACGGTGGGGCATTTTAATGACGATCGAATAGCATCGAAATCAAATCAACAATGCTGCGACGGCAAGGTCGTTCGTTAACAGGGGATTTCTCTATCACCGTTGGCCAAAAACTGGGTCTAATTCGTGGGAGGGGTGAATGCAGTGCCGCGTCTTCAACTATAAAAGCCAGATTGGGCTGAACTCCAAGCATTAGTTCCTCCTGTCAGCTCCAATTGTACACAGCTTCCAGTCACCATGCGCGCTTTTATCGTAAGTGTCGAAAGGATTTGGGAATCGAAAATAGAAAAGTATAAAACTAATATTGAAAATCATGCAGGTCCTCTGTCTGTTTGCCGTGAGCTGCAGTGCCGATAAACTGGGCTACAACTACCAACCCGTGGCCCATGCCGATGAGGGTCTGTCCTTCCTGCCCGGAGGTGGTCAGGTGATTGGAGAGCTTCCATCGCAGGCGCTGCCCGTGCTGAGTGGCGAGGCGGTGCTCTCCCAGCCCATTGATGCTTCCCTCCAGGCACCTGTTGCACCCCAGATCGCGCCCTTGGTGGAGGAGTTCCAGAAGGAGTTCTACAGCTACGCTGCCCCCGAGGAGCAGTACGATGAGGGTGCCAGCAACCAGCAGATCGCCAACTCCCTGAAGAAGAACCTCCGCGTCGTCTTCATTCGCGCTCCCGAAAACCAGGGCTTCGAACGTGCTGCCCTCCAGTTGGCCAAGCAGTCCGCCCAGCAGGAGACCGCCATCTACGTACTGACCAAGCAGTCCGATGTGTCCAACCTGGCCAAGCAACTGAACGCCCTCAAGAGCAGCTCCACCAACAAGCCAGAGGTGCACTTCGTCAAGTACCGCACTCCCGAGGATGCGGCCAATGCCCAGCTGGCCATCCAGAACCAATACAACCAGCTGCCCGGCGTGTCTCGCATTTCGAACGAGGGTCGTGCTCCCGTCCTGAACTTTGCCTCGTCCGCAGTCCAGCCTGCTGCCATTCCTGCTGCCATTCCTGCTGCTGCTGCTCCAGTTGCTGCAGCTGCTCCCAGCTCGGAGTACCTGCCCGCCACTGTGGTGGCTGGACAGGATTACCTGCCACCCAATCTGCGTCGTTTCCGCGTCAAGTAAATGGTCTCAAGTGCAGTTCCAACGGTAACGCTTCCTAATCCAGAAAATCGCATCGAAAAGAAAACACCTAGCTACTCCCATCACGTGCAAGTTAACTAGTTTTTAAGTATCCATGTAGAGGAATAAAATTTGTTTTGCTGACAAATTCCCGATGTGAACTGGAAAACTCATTTGCAGCCTAATTGCAGGATTCGGCCGTTTCCATGCTGCGGAACCGAACCTTTCCGTTGTGCGAGTTTCTCTTTTTGCCCGGCAAATCCTGCCTGCGCATTCGTGCGTTGTCCTTTCACATAAAATCCCTGAAATAATAGCCTGGATAAAGCGGCTGGCATGTCATAAAGTCCAGCAACAAGTTGAGCCACCCACATGCCACCCACTCATATTGCCTCCCGGCAAGTGGAACGAAACCGCACCCACACATCCATGGAATCTCCGGCATATGCACAATGGTTTTATCCCATCCGCCATTTGTAATTGGAGTTATTAGATTCGAAATGAAGTGGTTGCAAAATGGCCCGGTCTAGACCCGGCTCCAGCATCCGTCCACTCTTTGTGAGCCTGCTCGGAATCGGTGTCCCTCAGTGATGGGAAAACTAGCTGAGTACCAGGTAAAAGGAAATTTAACAAACTTATATGGCTATATGCTATGGTAAGCATTTACCATATGAACAGAAATGTATTATAAACAATATATATTAGCTGGTAAGACACATATTTCCAAGCTTAATTTCATGCTAATTGTATCTAAGTAGGCTTCGGGTTTTCAAAGCCAATATTCAGGTACCACTTTCGCAGCACTTCCCGTCACTGGTGCTTATTGTTTGCCAGAACAGCCGCTCTGCCCGTTGCGGTTTGAATAAGTGGCAACGTCCTGTTGCAGGTGAAAGCTGCCTGTATTCCTGATCTGTGTCCTGCCAGCTGGCAGCACTCATTGAGTGTGATTGTGTGCCCTTGTTGCGGGGTGTGAGCAGATACTGCCGTGCTAGTATGTGTTAGTATGTGTTAGTATGGTGCGCCTTGATGGCTTCCTGCTTCCGTGGAAGGCAAACTCATCATGCGAGATGCCAGCACACATGGCCCGAAACTGAACTATGCTGTGGATTTGGTACGTTGTTGAGTGGAGTCCTTAAATTTCACTTAGACGTAACATAAGCCCGATATAAACGCAACTCAACGGTGCATGTATTCATGGCCATCAGGATATGTGTGTGTGTGTGTCTGTCTTTTGGTGCTGCAGGAATCGCACGCTTATCAGCAGTCGAGTGCAAACTGAATCCGTTTCTCTTGTGCGGTACAGTGGCAAATCGCTAAAGCGTAACGACAGCGACAATATGCCAGCTATGCGGCATGGTTGGAGGGGGCAGAAGGGATCCGGGATCCTGGTAATTTAGGGCACCATAAACGCTGTTGGCTTGTCTGCTATTTGCCGTCTGACTGCGCCCAGACTGCTGCCTGTAATTAAGGTGATATGCAGCAGTCAGCCGACCGAATCGACGACGTGAATGCCAAGTGCGTGTCCTGTGCGTGTGGGCCAACATATCTGCAAGTGTGTGTTTGCTGTGCTGGTGTTTCTGTGTTAATGAGGAGCCCGCTGTGCGCACAAAATAAATTATTAAAACGACATTCACGGCACTCTCAAGTGTCGCCCGTGTGCAAAGCTCCTTTCTGACGCCCAGAGATATCAGCCACATTTCCACGAAGCTGAAAGGATTCAGCTGAACGAAGGAAAGACACCCTTCAAAGGATGCATAAAAAGGAAATTTAAAAAAATGCAAGTATATATATTTAATACATTTGCGTCGACTTAACGATGGACAATTATACCGTCTGAACTTGAATTTTTTCATTTTTGGTTTTCAGTGCATTAACAAAATTCTTTAATGACAATTTTACAAGTTAGAAGTTAAACGCTTTGAAATTAGAGAAAAAACGCGTATACGCCCCGATGTCAGCTGGTTGAGCAGCTAAAAACATAGCACACTTTTAGGCTTAATTTTTATAAGTGCAAAGTTTGCAAAGCGAACAATTTTAATTTCAATTAACAAGAATAAGGCCAATTTAATTTTCTGAATTCTGAAATGGATATCTGACGTAAGTCGCAAAGTTCAAGGTTGCACAAAAGTTAGAATGTTACGTATACGCCTCGTAGATTTATAGTTCAACCAATTCGAGATTAAACCCATATTGTGATAGGTCACGGGGGAAAGCATTTGCAAATACCTCGACCATTTCAATCTCACCAGCTGACAGCTGCGGTTGGCCAGCCAAACACAGAAATACTTGCCGAATTCACAGGCAAATAATGCAACTGCTAAATATATATATGCACTCCGTTATTTCGATATAATTCGCAGCGCGAAACTTTTTGGTAAATTCTGGCAGAATCGGGCATTTGCTTTCGGTCCCACGGGCTAACCAATATTTCTTTTCAATTTTTGGAGGGAAAGTTTGGTTGTACAACTAAATATTTTGACATTTGTCCGCATGCAGGCAAGGCAGCGCAACTTTGTACGGCGAGCGCAAATTGAAATGTGCTCGAGACAGTTCAGTTCAGTTCAGCCGACTCCATTGTTTTTGCCCAAAGCGAGTGCAACAAAGTTGTTTGCCTTTGTTAATTTGGCAACCGCCCATGCAGGTGGCAATGAGCTAGGGAGCTAGGGACCGGAGCCAAAATCCCGGCTAAAAGCCGAGTCGGTGGAGGAGGTACATCCAAGTGCACTTGCAGTTGGCAGTTGTACGCCATGTTGTCGCTGTCAAAAAGTTGTACTGCGCCTGTCGCTACTGCACTTGCTGCTGCTGCTGCTGCTGCTGCGGTTTGCTGCGCAATAGTTCGGGATTTGTTGCAAAAAGTGTTTATTGGTGTTTCCCGCGAGCTCCAGAGCCCGGCTACTCCATGAAAATTGAGTTATTTGGTCGACATCGGCATCGCCAACGCCATCGCCATCATTTCACCGTGCTGTTTGTGCACACAGCGCTTCGCTGGATGTAGAAAGTTGGCACACATGCTGCGAGTTTTAGCTCATTAACCGAGCCACTCTCCGCTGCTCGACTGCTGCATATTAATTAGTCGACTTTTGGGCGCTGCCATGTATAATTAAGCAGCGAACGAGCCTCTTAACAAACCACATCCTGTCTGACTCCTTCGCTTGCCATGGACATGCCTCATTAGCGGCAAAAGCAAAAGCAAAAGTAAAAGCAGCAGCAAAGTAAAGATAGGTTAGGGGATATGCATAAGGATAAGGACAAGGAGCTGCCAGCGTGGCCCACTTGCTAATTTAATATTTATACCTTAATCAAGGCAGAGTCGGAGAACCCTTTTGATGGTCGAAGAGAAAATCTGTTGATTCGTCGATAGCCAGATTGGTCCGGCCTAACGATGGCCCAGGCGTTAATTGCTCATTTCCATGCAATGTTGTCGTTTCGTCCTCTCGCCCCGAGACATCCTACATCCAGCTGTCCTGATGTCAGTCACACAAATTCGGAATCGATAGCTCGCATCTGTCACCAGGCACACACACCCACGTAACCCCCACCGATGTGTACAGGGCTTTGATTCCGTAATGAGCCAACCGGACTCGTTGCACCTTTGCGGTGTCCTGGGACGAAGGAAGATGGCAGTGGGAAAAGAAGAAGGAAAATACTCGGCCATTGTGTCTTGGGCTTTGTTGTTCGTTTGGATGAGTTTTAGGGCCGTGATATCCTTGCCTCACCATTTACTCCTTAGTTTATCCTTGCGTTGATTATTGCGGCCCGTCCCCTTTTGCAATTTCGTTGAGACTTCTGACCTTATGTGTCCTTTGTTTGTGCTCCCTCAATTTCCCTGCACATTTAAAAGGATTAAAAGGATATTCGTCAAACGAAAAGTTTCGCAAGTTTGTTTAACGCACTTGTGGGCTCCTCGGCCGCAAAATCCTGTCTCTCGACCCCCTAAACCAAGAAAAAAAAAACACCATTTTATGGCACAAAACCCCCTTTTTTGTATGGCTGCCACTTCGTTGTGTTTTTCTACATTTGCCATTTTTTTTTTTCTCGAGCTTTGGGTTCTTTGTTTGCTCGGCCTGCTTTTAGAGGCGTGTGCTTCTTAACTGGTCCTTGAATGAAACGCTTTTGGCCTTTTGTTTTCAACATTTATTTTTTAGTTCGTTCTCTTTACCACAAATATTCGTATTTCTGTATGTATATTTAATATGCTGTATATCCCTTTCAGTGTAGTAGATTGGCCAAGCAGTAGGCGCCATAATTTGGGTTGAGTTGTAATCGTAATTGTTGTTCTTCGTTTGTTAATTTACACTTTAAACTTTACACCTAATTCTCTCTGCCGCTCAGTGTACATATAAATATTCGTGGCTTAGTATAATAATAATACACATATTCCACACACTTTTTTTTCTGCGTTTGTCTTGCATAGGTTTTTTTGCAATTTTTTGCAATTGTATCGCTCGCTTGGTATGTCTGTATCTATAAATAAATATTTACTTTACGTTTATCGAGTTCAATTTGTCTGGGTTTCTTCAATATTCAGTTATTATTAGTAGCCTCAATAATGCTATTTATCTAGACAATTTCTTAGACCTTAAAACATTTTATACAATACAAATGAGGGAAATTCAAATTAGGCTGAATTCAATATCAAATATTTTCCACGTGATTTGTGCATGCGATTATATTAATGTTCGATAAACAATGGGAACAAAAAGTTAAAGCTTTTTGTGGTGTAAGTGTTTTAAATTAATAAACATACCTTTTCTCTATAAATATATCTTTTATACACGCTTTTTATGTGATTTCCTTATGTCGTCTTGTATACATAATTTCAATATATATTTTGTATAATTTCATGTTTTTTGTTCAATACGCAATGATATGTGTGACTGGAAGATTTTGATGTGAGAGAAATGATAAAGGTAGACGTGCATCTGATTTCCGGACAAAAGGCATTTTATCCGGCCATCTGACATCATCGTAATACTTTCGACTTATCAAAATACAACATTTAAATACATACTTGTATAACATGCGTTCCCATTACATTATAATGTCATTTGCTCGTCTACACGAGACCCCATGGCAGCCAAGTCAGCATCCACTTACGAGTATATGACTTGGAGAAGCCTCAGCAAACAATAATAATAATTAATCGGCGCAAATACCATATGCTAGGCATGAAAAATGTTAATTGGCTTCCGACTCGAGAGGCTGGGTTCTCTGTGTATTGGGAACCGAAAATGTTACAACATTTATGATATGTTTTGCGAATTGCTGCGACACTTAATGTACTCTTATTTGATCTATATAAATAACATCCTCTTGCGTTTCGCTTGCACTGGACACCTATATAGAGTTTTTACATTGATACACATACATAGATATGCTCGATAGAGGTTGCATAATTAGCTACGTGACTGGGATGATAAAGTAACTCCAAGTCCTTGGCCAATTATGCATATTATGCATATTCATGCGGATATTTGCTGAGACAACAGACGACTGAATTGAAGACAACACGCAGTTTGCATATTTATACAGACAAATAGAGAGGAGAGTGTATGACAATTGGAAAAGCTTTTTCGGGAAAACTGCGGATGTGTTGGCGAGTGTAGATAGTGTAGAGAGTTTAGAAAGTGATGCGTTGATAGGGTGTTTGCACTTGTTTATAGATTGGTGGGAAACATTTACTAGTACGAGTGATTTACAAACCCATAACTAACTGGGAAATAGCTCCCGTATAAGTTTACATAAATTAAATCATCTGGAATTGAATAATGGTTGAAATTAGCATACCATAATCATATCATTACTAAAACGATATAGTCTATGGATTTGAATGAAAACAGGAATAAATTATCGATTCGTTTTAAAGCATTTACATTTGTTTGTGTATAAGTGTATCATTTTTTACTTATTCGGTTTTACTCCTTTAATTTAGTTCTAAGTGTATGCAATCAGTAAATTTGCATGCACACCTATTCGTAATGTATAATTTATAAATGTAATCAATTTTCTGTTTTTTTTCTGTTAATAATAGACAGCGTAGCATAGGAAGACGTCAATACCTGCATAAGACATTTTAGCCATATTTTCATACATAATATGAACTTTGTTTTCAATTATTTATACGTGATGTCACCGTTATCATAATTAAGTATATGTCATTTATAAAAAATTCTCGTAGTTCGTTCAAGCATTATCCAGTTGGTGTACTCATCCGCTTTCACTGGCCACGAAACTACATGTACGTGTACTCACAATGAGGACAACCCTTGGAAAATGTTTCAACTGTGGCAAGATTTTTGTTTTGTTAATTTGCAGTTGTAATTGTTCATTGTTCTTTGTTAATTGTTAATTGTTATTGATTTGCTTTAACGGATTTCGCTTGCTCAAACTGTTGAAGAACATAGCAGGTTTAGTTGTTATACTTAATTTATGTTTGGTTTTGCATTTCGCCGTCGAGTAGAAGTCAAAAATAGAAGCCTAATTACACACACAGTACAGACAATCATTTAAATATACTTCGGTTTTTTTTTTCTGTTTATGTTTTTGTTTTTGTTTTTGTTTTTAGAGAGTATAGACTAGTCCACTAATTGCTTTACATATATTTACTTTGCCGGGTTGTCCGTGGTTGCTACCATCTTGCTTTACATAGTTACATTGTTATGCTACGTGTTAAAATGGTTCTTTAGCCATAGACACTTAAAGCGCGCTCGAAAATAATCCTCCTAAATACACAAGAAAATGCATCCGTACTTGTTGTTAAGCACTGCGACTAAGCCGCTCCTCAACCGGAAAAAAATAATGGAAAATGAAAATCTTAATGAAAACAATTAATCGCAACGGCAAATATTTTCCTAACTACACACTAAACGAACCATTGCAACGATAACCATTTACACACAACGAACCCAAAATGAAGGCTCCAAAATGAAAATAAATAAATAAGCCTCGTAATGTAAAGCGGAGTCGTTCCGGAGTGGGGTCACCCATTACGACCCCTACCAATTTTCGGGGTCACCACGCGCCGCAGATTGCGCCTCTTTTGGCTCCTTTTCCTTTGGGTTCTGCGTGCTATTTTTCGCTCCGCCTTTTTCTTATTTGGTTTTGGTTGTTTTCTCGAAAAATGTTTTCAACACTGATTGTTTCTGTAAGCTTCTTGGTTTAACTGTCTAATTATTTTACATTTAAACGTTTTATTTCCGGGGGTACGTTGGTACGAGGGATTCGGGTTACGGTACTGCTGGCTCCTAAACTCAATTGCCCTAATCTTAGCCTACCCTCAGTTTGCCACATCCCTAAATCCCTATCCGTTTGACTAGCCCAAGCGCTACAATACCGTAAAAAATATGTTTCCTTTGAGTGTTTTTTTTTTTGTAATTCGATTTGGTTTGCACTACAGCACTAAGATCATGCATTTTAGGTACAAGCTTCGTAGCGACTGCTTTGAAACGCCTAAAAACGATAGCCCTAATCAATTCTGGCTACTTTGGATTTGAATTTCTCTGGATTTTTTAGTTTCTTGGTTGTTCTTTGGGGGCGGGGTGGGACTGTGCCATCTCCCAAACATCTGACAAGGCCGAAATCAGTGGGCGGAGCACAACGCCCTTGACGCACTGACCTTGACAGAGCGCAAAAACTTTTGGTTTCTTTGTTCTGAGTTGCAGTCGCCTCCTATCCCGAAACTTATGTTCAATTAGCTATACAAAATTCTCCTCGGACTACAAAAAAGTGGCCGCTGGCCGGACTGAAAAGCATTCTAACCAATTTCCCGTCCGACTGCAACTTAATTACAAACATTTCTCTTTGGCATTGCGGCCACACAAAAAAATAGGGGGAAATCCACGCCCGCTTTTCTCGGTCATCTGCAGTTATTTACAAGTAAACTATTTAAATTGGCCGACCAAGGCGAGCACAAATGCTAAAAATGTTCTCTTAGTCCATTGTTGGTTTTTTCCTTTTGCCCTCTTTGAGCTGCACTAATTTAGCTGCTCGATCGAGCTCATGCTGGGGAAATAGATTAAAAATGCGGTGTACAATTTACAAAAATTCCAACTTGTCTTTTTTCCGATGCTGCTGCTGCTGCTGTTGCTGCTGCTTGTTCTGCTACATTTGTCCTTGATGGGATGGGGGATGGTGATGATGTGGTTGCCCTTGGTTTTGCATTAACAATACCTTCTGTGCGAGTATGTCGGTGGTCTTCTCCTCTCCTCCAGCGTGTCCCGTTCGCCTGCATCCCGCATTTGGTGCCATCTAGTAGCTGAGGGGCAGCAGGACGAGCAGCAGGATCTGCGCCAGTGACCACAAGTGCGTCACAACCGTGCCATGTGCCCTCCGTCCGGCGGAGGTCTCGTTGCCATGTCCGTTTCCATTGCCCAGCGCCGCCATTCCGATGCTCGGCGGTGCCGTCGACGTGGAGGAGGCCAATTGTCGCTCCACCTCAACTGCAAGAGGTAGAGAAAAGGATAATTACAGAAAGTGATAAACAATGCACGGAATAATTAAAAAAGGACGCAACCTTCCAAGTCTAGAAAGCTGGAAAAACAAAACGGAGTCCAATTATCTTTCAATTACCAAGTATTTTTAGGTACCAAAGTACAATTATTTTAATCAAGGTTAAGGTAAGGTAAGGTTCAAAAATTATAAAAAAAGATTATTTTTGCAACACAATTAGCTCTTATTTATATATTTTCCTTATCATATTTACAAAACAATTAAGCAAACAAAGTGTCACGCAAATAAATAACCCTGACAATATGAGAGGTCACAGATGAAGCGAAAAATCAATTTGGAAACCAAAGTTTGTGCCCACAAAAATGAATAATTCAGAGCAGTGATAAGTCCCGCAACTTATCTGGCCGAAATGGTTTACCGCCGAAATAGAGGCACGAAACCGCAGAAAAGGTCGCCATGTTGATCGGGCCAAACAACAAAAAAAACAGAAACTGAAGAAGTCTTGAGCGCTAAAAACTTTTCGCATAAGCGAACTGATGGCAGCCCCTTAGGGCGGCATAAGAAACAATTACAGAGTGAAGCATTCTTGGCTACGAAGTGGCAGTGGCCCAAACAAATGACGCACTTCACGCAACATAAATAACACGCATACGCCCCTTGGTACAAGTGACAGTTGGCAGCCACTCGGCCGGCAAAGAGGTCGAAAGACGAGACTACGAAGCTGCCGCCGGCCAAGAGCGATGGTTTCTGGGGGGGCTCACAAGGTTCACAGAAGGGAGAACGAGCAACGACCAACGACCATCGTGAGTCATGGCCCTGGTAATGTGTAAATTATTTGGTACAATTCGGGACAATTTACAACTTAAGGCACAATGACTTGGCTGGGACGTTAGTGTTAACAACCGGCTCGTAGGCAAACAAAGCCGGCAAAAATATATAAATTAACCTTTGTTTGGGCTGCTGTTCAGTTACCAAAGAGGCGGAGTAAATGGAAATTAAACGTAGACAAAGCGGCAAAACATACTCGTATGTAGCCCCCCTTTTTATGTGCGACACCAGTTAGGCAAACGAGGAAATTCAAGAACGAAATACCTAATCTGCCAGTTTGAGACAAAGGCAAAGCATTGGCTTTTGTTTAAAATTCCTCATTGGATTTTGCTCTCAGACAGTTGGGCAAATAACAATGCCCCAGCATATTATCATACAAATTTATTTTGTGAAAATTCATCAGTGATTCCATCATTTCATAATTTCGTGGCGCCGAGGACACTTTTGATGAGCTCACTGGTCGTAATTTCAGGCGAGTGTGTTTCGAAACAAATATTTGCCTGGTGTAGCATTACAGAATATAAAATAAATAAAGTAAACATATATGCGCTGGAAAACAGGGAACACAATGTAGTCTGGCTGCCGCTTTATTCAAATCACGCATACGCACCGTGATCACGGGGAAAAATGAAGTTTAATAAAGGCAAGAGCTATCTCTTGGTTGTAAACATGTAATGAAAGAATTTATTTTATTTTTAACTCTCTCTCTCTGTTTGAAAAAAGGTATAGGTCATAAAATATAGACATCAGTGTTGAGTGAAATGAATGTTATTTTCAGGAACTCATATTACGAATAATATTCTATTTTATTAAACTTAAAAATGTAACTAGTTTGGCTTCTAACATCAGTCTCACTCACCTTTCACCGAGTAAGTCTTGTAGTCCGCGTACTGCTCACCCTGGCCCACAGTCGCCGGGATCGTGGACAGGCAGGTGATCTCCATGCGACTGTTGCTGCCCACATGCTCCTCGGTGAGCTCGATGTTCAGCTGGCTGATGCTGAACATGCCCTTCTCCTGCTGGGCGGCGGTAACGGCGGCCGCTGCCGCCGCCACTCCGCTTCCACCGCCGGGATGCGATAGCGGTCGCTGGTAGCCGGCGGCCAGCTGGTTCATGGGTCCAGCGTTGGAGGGGATGCCCAGCTCCTTGTTCATGTTGGGAGCCTGGGGACCGAAGCCACCGCTGTTCAGGGTGCTGCGGATGATGCCCAGGGCGTTCTCGTTTATGTGGCGCCGATACTTGCGGTTGCTGTTCCTGCAACATAAAGTGAAAGTGTGGGTTTAATGTGCCTGTGCCTGGCAATTTGCACACAAATAAAATCGTAAATATTTGCATTTTATGATTGATGTGTGCAAACGTGAAAAGCAAAATAAGAGCCCGGGCAAGTGAGTGGAGCTTTCACATGCCGGGCACGCACATCTGATTCCCATACAATGCCTCTTGGATACAACCCATATAACCCATATAGCTGTCTTCATTTTCGCCAAGACCCCTGAGTAATTGATAGCCGTACAACAAACTTCACAAGTCTGAATGGCCCCCCGGATTGCAAAAGAGGCTCATTCGGTTTCCGAGAAAGAAAATACCATGTCAGAGATTATTGGGCATCTGAGTACGAGTATTTTTGCCTTTCTGCTGATTGGTTGGTAAGGCTTTCTAATGGTTCGCCTGCATTTCGGCCAGATTAGTTTGCATTATTCAGCCGTATCGCACATTGTGAGTCTAATTAGCTTTTACGACTTTGCTTCATATTTGATAAGAAGCCTGAACGGCATACAAATGAAGCCGGATCTGCGGATAAGCGGTTGTGTGGCTTTTGGGCTCCCAGATCCCTTCCCCTTCAATTACACTGGGTTTGTTCGTTTGTTCGTGCACGGTGACATGTTGCTTTATTACAAATTCAAAATGACAGCGAAATTACCTTTGGTATTGCCAAGATACAGACTTATACTCAAACACACACATGGAGATTCTTGAGAAAATAATGTCGAGGACATAAAGCTTAATGCTGTCTAACCAATTGTCAGCTGTGCTAGTTTATGGCCACCATTTACATATGTAGGAAATATCGAATTTCGTATGACAAAATCGCCTTTAAATTGGAGTGAAAAGCGTTCACTTTCGTCACATTTAAACAATTATACCATTTGCATATCTCTTGTCCTTGCTGCCGACTTTCCTGCTTATGCAAATTGCAAAGTAAATGCCATAGAATTTTAGCACAATTATATTTAAATAATATTCGGCTTAAAGTGCACTGGCTGCAAAACTCACAGTCTAAGTCTGAGAGCAAGGATGCGAATGCCACAGGCACTCGCCCTGATAAAGCAAGGTGTCAGCAAAAAGTTGCCTTTCCATGGAGTGTTTGCTCCTCTTTCAATCTTTTCCTATGTGTATGTATATATACTCGTAAGTATATATGTTCCAGAACATCCAGACTTCCTCTGTGCAACTGAAGCACTTGGCAGCTGGTAAGGAAAATGGGCAAAAGTGTCATGCAAATTGTGACGGCACAAGACGACATCTGTATACGCTTGAAATTCTCCACAATTGGAACTCAAATCCGAGAAGTAATTTTCATTATGGCTGTACAGTGAAATTTGATTTCATTTGCATCTATTAAAGTTGCCAGCACTTTGGGTCTAATGAAATGGTCAGAACAAAACATTCTGCACGTGTATACTAAATATTGGTTTCTTTGCCAAAATGTATAAATATTTTTTCCATTTTGGGTATGCTTGGCAAGCTGTAGCACGCACAAAGGTCAAACAATTGGTCTGGAGAAGTGTTCATGGAGAACTCAACCAATATCGAGTAGCAGTGTGGCAGAAACCGACAGCCAACAGCTTCGGTAGTAAGCCAGTTAAGCCAGCAGAGCAAACAAAAATGCGGGCCAAAACCCAGAACAAATGCACAACATCCTTCCATAAGCCTTCGACAGCTACAGCTCCAGGAACAGGACCAGCTCCAGCACCAGCTTCAATACTAGCTCCAGAGATGATGACAGCTGGTAGCTGCATCCAGGGCATCATCAACGAAGCTGTTGTTACTGCGAAGCTACTTGCACATCTACTTCCTCTGCTGCAGTTGTCTTAATAAAATTCCTTATGCAGCGCACTTTTCGCAGGAAACGCTGCCACCGGTAGTGCAAACAGGGCGAGGAGCTGGCATTTTCAGGGCAAAACAGCTAGGACAACAGCTTCAGCAGCCGTGGCAGGAAGCTCAAGTTCAAAACATAACAAACTTGCCGAGCAATTCAAATCAGACGGAAATGCGGGACCCGGTGTTCCGTTCTCGTCCCTCTGCTCCTTTTCGTCCTTAAATAAAGTGTGTGTGTGCGTTTGTGTGTGTGTATGTATAAAAGTTATGAAACTGCTGTCTGGCATGACACTTTAAATTCCGCTTTACCCTTGGCAAGAAACTGCGGAATATCTTAACTCGCAGCTGACATGCCAAAGGACCTTCTGGGTTTTTTGGCCCGGCCCAAGGCGATAATTTGAGAAATGCGCCTAATTAATTGATAAGTCATGTAGTTTCGTTCTGCTCCCTGCTGTGGAATATTTATGTGTCTCTGGGCCACAAAAACCGCAGTCTAATGCCATTTACAAACGCAGCCAAACGAACCGAAGGCTTCGATGCCGGCGCAACAGAACCTATTAGCAATTTATGATAGACACGGCAGTCCAGAAAAGTATCGGAAGTAGTGCTGCCGAGTTCGAAACTTGTCGATAAAATAATCTAAATGGTTCAAACTTTGTTGGTTGTGGTACCATACCATCTGTACTAACATTGAATAGTTCATGGAGCAAGCGGACAGCCTATAAGCGTTACAGTTATGAAAAGCAATCATTTTTCAAAATGTTCTTATTTATTAGAAAGTTTTTGATGGCAGACGATGATAGCAGTTGTAAAACATATAATCCCACAAATCACCACTTCAGCCAAATTTTGACGTGCTAAAGGACAGGGACTAGATACTCCGATCGATGTTACAATTCCTTTTCATTAACTTTATTTTGTTATTGTATGAAACTTTTAGCTTCCTTCTCGCCAAAACCCACCCACTGCATAACCGACAGCACTGAAGGGTCCGAAGCAACAAGATTTCCAATCGACACAAGAGCATTCGACCCACCATCAACCCACTTAGCAGGAACAAGCAAAGTAACTTAAGTGGGCGTAAGGGCTACGAGCAAAACCATGAATTTCTTATGCCGCCATGCACAAAAAGAGGTCTTGAGATCGGAAACCGGAACTTCGGTGAGCCGCAACTTGGCAACACAACAGGCAAACAACTACAACTACAACTACAACTACAACGGCAACTGGCAACTGGCAACTGGCAAAGAAACCAAACAGATTACCAGCCAAACTTTTGGCCAAAATCAAATCCTTGCACGGGAGTTAGAACCTCCTCCTCTTCGAACGCCAAAAATTACACAGCGCAGCGCATGCAAATTTTGTTGCCAAGTAATTGCCCAGGGGCAGCTAATTTGTATTAACTATTCATGGGTGTAAAGTGTTTCGTCATCGGCAGCGATGCCAAGTCGATGTCGACCTAAACAGTGTCTAACTTACGGCTCAAATGCGCGCGCGCACAAAAGAGCGCTGAAAAAAAGAAGTTTAAAACTGGGTTAGCCAGCGAAAGCACACTGACAGAAAAACTAGCATACGATAAATTAAATATTTTAAAATCCACAACTTTGATGCACATCATTAGTTGAAATAAATAGCTTTTATGCTTAATAATTTACGGCTTGCTTGCACTTTTGGCCAAATTGGTATGATTTTTAGCAGTGTAGGCCGACAGGAAACACCACTAGCACCGTTAGCTACCTTCGTACCACCACCAGCACAACTGACAACGGCAACTGTTACGCGTGTGAAATTATAACTGACAGCAGAGCTTCTTTTGTCGCCGCCGACTCGTCCTGGCATGCGGTTCATTGAATAATTTATGCACTATAAAGTGGCAGCAGGCCCATTCCATTCGGCCGGATCCGGGGATTCCTTTCTTTCAGCGCAAAAACAGGGCCAAATGCCAGAGAGAACGACGCGGAACGAGTTGTTTGGCATTGGAATGCAAATGCGAAAACTTCATTAAATGCCTCTGGTAGTATTTATATTAATTGCATGCGTGTCCTGATGCAAAACAAATATTACCACCTCCGCTGGCCAACTAATTAGAGGTTAAATCAAACGGAAAATTGTTCATTAGGAGAGCGACAGATAGATCGCTCATCATTTAAACCACTTAATTGGGAAAAACAATTTGATAAATTTAGTTTAAATCAAATTATTACGAAAGCAGTTGGTAGCCTGTGGCTGCCACACATGTTGCACGCGACTGCCGGCTACCAACCGCTGGTAATTGGCTTAATTGGGCATTTATCGTCAATCACGAAGTTGCATGTTCATGTTTGGCTTGAAAAATGCATATTTCCGTAATTAGCTTGATTGCATTTCGATGGAAAGCGCCACAGGGCCAACAGATATTGGGGCTAAGTTCATTAACGACGTAACAGTTTGACAGCCACTGATGGCAGTCCTAAAAGTATGCAACGAATGGCATTGAACTTAAGCTCAATTGGGCAATCAATGAATGAATCAAGCATATCGAATTCCACAATGAATGCTATCGTAAATGCCCAATAATATGTAAATGAAAAGCACAGCAAAACACAATAAAATAAAACCCTAAACCACAGAAAGATGCCACAAGCGATATGAGGTTAATTTGCATAAATAGGTTTTTTTTGTGTATGCCTCCCTTTTGTTTTTTTGTTGCTGGCCAGAGTATTTACGAAATCGAAATTATAAACCATAAACTAGATACGGTGGACAGTCGGCAGAGAGTCGCTGCTCGATTAGCGATTGATTTGTGATCCATGTAGCCAGTGTCCACTGCCACGGTCGACCAATTTGCAATTGCCGGAAAGATGTGTATATTGACTGAATTAATTAATATTGAATTTGACCAATCATTCGCAGAATTTTGCGGACACAGTAATTGATTTATTTTGCTTTCTTCCTTTTTTTTCGCCAGCTATTTGGCTTTACTGCAATTAATTAAATACGACCAGCTATGCAAATCGCCTGGCATTGCTCCACTTAAGTGGCCATAATTTCTGATTTGGCCTACCAACATCCAGCATTCAACATCCAGTTTCGTCGTGGTTTGTTTTTGCATTTCATTGCCAACGAAATTGGCAAACCGTTTCGGTTTCGAATTTATGCAAACAAATGCTGGCGGATACAGTTTTGAGCGCTTTGCGTCACCTGCAACGGGTATTGGTATTTGTGGTGGATTAGCATCAATGGCATGGGCTACACCCGCTGTCTCATCGCGGAAATCTGCATCTACTCGTAATATGGGACCTGATTGGGGCCGGGCTATAAAAACGCCCCTCGGCCAGATGGGCTGCAGCATTAACAGTTTACACCTCCCGGCGTGCCCAACACGTTAACAGATTCGATCGAATATTGGTTTGGAGTGGAGCTATCAATATGCGTGGATTTATTGTAAGTTTAAATGGCATAATTAGTTTGAAATAGTTTGACTAACTTGAGCTTAACTTTGTTAGATTTTGGCTGTCTTAGCTGTGGCTCACGCTGATGTGGGTGGCTACAACTATGGAGCAGGTATTGGATCAGGATCCATCTCTGGAGGCTCTCTGTCTGGAGGTTCCATCTCTGGAGGCTCTCTGTCTGGAGGTTCCATCTCTGGAGGCTCTCTGTCTGGAGGTTCCATCTCCGGAGGCTCGATCTCGGGTGGCTCCATTTCAGGTGGTTCCCTCTCTAGCGGTTCCCTGTCTGGGGGATCTTATTCCACCAGCTACGCTCCCGTGAACACCGAGTTCAACAAGGAGTTCTACACCTACTCCGCACCCGAGGCCGATTTCGAGGACAACAGGAGTGTCAGTGATCTGGCCACTTCGCTGAAGAAGAACCTCCGTGTGGTTTTCATCCGAGCCCCCGAGAACAAGGGCCTGGAGAACGCCGCCGTGGCCCTGGCCAAGCAGGCTGCCGAGCAGCAGACCGCCATCTATGTGCTGACCAAGCAGGGTGATCTCTCCAGCCTGGCCAACCAGCTGCAGAACCTGAACCATGTGACCGCCAGCAAGCCGGAGGTGCATTTCGTCAAGTATCGCACCCAGGAGGACGCCATCAATGCCCAGCGCACCATTCAGCAGGAGTACGAGCGTCTGGGTGGTTCCTCCACCTCCCACAACGGGGGCGTGGCACCCGTCCTGGACTTTGCCACCAAAGTGCAGCAGCAGCAACAGCAGCAGCTGCAGCAGGTGCAGCTGATTGATGAGCGTCGGGCTTCCAGCGGAAGTGTAAGCGCTGAACTGGAGGTTCCTTCGGCAGGATATATTCCACCACCAGCCGCAGCGCCCAGTTCCACGTACCTGCCTGTGAACAAGGTCAAGTAGGAAGTCCGCCAGTCCACCTTCTTAGTTACGAATTAGCGAACACATTCTCCATTAAGTGCTACCGTATAATATATAAACTTAACTTAATGTATGCCCGATATACGAGTATGGTTGCTGTCGAGATTAATGTAGGAAGTCATTTCAGCGTCTTGTAGCCACTATCGGTCAGAGCCTGGGCTGCAATTAAAACTAAAAGCGCATTGGCATTGGACGGTTTGGGTTTAAAAGGGGGCCGTAAATTTAAGTGCATGCCCTCTGACCCCGGATTCGTTGCCGGCGGTTTATGGCACGTCACCGACGACCACCGTTGACCCGCCCAAAAGGACTACCAACATACACGCGATCAGGGCCAACTGGTTTGAGCTAATTACCGCCGCACAGAGCCAATTTCTGGCGCTTCATGACCACAACCAGTCGCGACATTTAATGGGCGCCCTTTTGAGGGTCAAGTCGGTGGCAATTTGGTCCTGCCACTGTTGCTGCCGCCAAAGAAACCCACACTGAGAATTAAATGAAAATTACTAGCTGCATTTAGGAGCGCGCGCTCCTTTGTTGACCGTCATGAAATTTCAGCAAGCAAGCGAAAGGAAACCACAAAACTTCTAAACCAGAAAGTGCTTTGTTTTCCGTTTCCACCCAGTCCTTCGCGGCCACCGAAGTCCCGTCAACGACATACCTCGAAATAATTTAAAAATGCAGTTTTAATGGCAATTCCATTTGCAGTCAAGTGACCCCAAGTGATTTCCCCAATGGAAAACCCCGACAAAAAAAACGGTCATGAAGCTTCTATTAAAGAGGTGTTTCCCGTGGCCGATTTAAGCTGCCGCTTATTGGCATTTTGGATTGCCATTCGGATGTATCGTGTGTGCTGTGTTTTCGGTCGCTTCTGGTTTGTGGCACAAAGGAAGTTGGCAAAGGGCAAGCAAGCTGCCGGAATAAAAGCCAGGTTGAAGCTAGACGCAGACAAGGACCTTCAGACCTGCCCAACATTTAGTTCTCGGCTGGCGTGGGCCTGCCACAAAAGGCCTTACGTGTTGCACAAACATAAATTGTGCAACAACGTGTAAACTACTTTTTGACTGCATAAAGCCCACGATTCCCATTCCTGTTGCCATGTCCTTGCTGGCCCATTCTGAACCATCTTTTCCATGAACACTGCACTACTTACCCTTGAGTGGGGTAATATCTGTTTAAAAGGTAGGCAAAGTAATATCCTGTAGAATTTTAAGATTAATTGAGTGAAAGTTATTTTCACACTAGATTTATTAATAAGCAGAAATTTTATAAATAAGATTTTTTTAAGATAGTATATTCTACAGGGAAATATGTATTGTTTTAGAATTTTTCTGTTTGCGAATAAGAGTGCATTGTGTTCGTTGTGCTGGAGGATTCCCGGCTTTGTTGCCCATTTCCCCCGACAAGTGTTCATTCAGAGCTACGTGTTATGGCCCTTTCAGCCGTGCAACGTCTGCTCGTTGCCTGCCATTCAGTTTTGTTCTTTTCATGTTGCAATCTTAAAGGTCTTCAAGCCGTGCTCCACAGAAAATAGAAGGCAACAAAGCCGTGAAAGGCAAACAATGCATGATATACTCCTACACTTCTACGGCAATATGAAAGCCTTTTGATGTTCCGGCTTTCGAGTGCCACTTTTCTATCCGTCTGTCTGTCCGTCTGTCTGTCTGTCTGATTGTCGGCAAAATGGTCGGTAATCACGTTAAGCGGTTAATTACTTTGCATGGCTGATGTCACAGTCTACGGGCACGCATTCAAGTGACCCCAACCCAATGTTTTATGAGACGCATATATCGTGCAAGGTCACTGGGCTCAGAGGGCAGTGGGCGGTGGGCAATAGGCAGTGGGCGGTGACATTAGCATTGCATTTGCATAAAATAACATGAATATTTTCGCCACACCCACACATGCCGCCCATGATGCACAAACTTAATAAACAGCGCAGTTTATATTCCACGCCTGGCCAGCCAAGCAACCCACACAAACTCAAACTCAAAAACAAACACAAACATGAACGTGAACGTGAACGTAGCGAACGCAAGGAATTTATGCACATTGGCATGCACATAAACGCTGCCTGTTACTGGTTATTGTTGCACCGCTCGGCCTTGTCCTGCCTTTGTTTTCGCTGCTGTTGCATGTGCACTTTTCCGCCTTCCCCCCCAAACCCCCCCTCACCACTCACCAAACCGTATCCAACCCGTGTTGCAAATTTCCACTTTCCACTAGTTTACGCCAGGCGGCTGCATAAATATGCAACGCTTATCACATGGTTTTATGGCAAAAGGGCTTCACAGTTTTCGTTACGGCCGGAGGAGAGGGTGCTGAAATCACGCCACCGTAAGCCCATAACTGAAGCCATCTACAGGTGTCTGCAGGTGGTCTTTTAGGGATAGTTAAACCCGGTTGTGCAGGTGAAAAAATATCGTTTACAATTTGATGTAAATTACGAGTTTATCGTCCTGTTATAGAGCAAAATCAGTATTCAAAAATGCCTACTAAACATCATGCAACTTCATACTATAAAATGCATTCTGATATGAATAACTGCAAAATTATCTGCTACCTAGCATTTAGAATTGGCTGGTGATTATATAAATCCTTGCTACGTTGTTTGTAGCAGTACTTCTATATATTCCCGCCGTTAAAGGAATCCAATCTCTTCTTTGCCTGCCACTAGCTCAGCGTATGTTAAGCGTTGGAGCCTCGTGAGCTTTGAATACAAATTATTTCATATTGCCATTGGGCTCTCAGCGAAATTAGTTCCGCGCCAGACCCTTCATCACAGCCTTGCACCCTCTTTCCAGGACTACCTGCCACATCTACTTACAGCAGCAGTAGCAGTAGCAGCAGCACTCTGAGTTGTGGGAAATTATTTATAAAATAGTTTTCCGCACTGCTCGTGCATTCGGTTTGGTTTCTTTCCCGCGGCAAATGCAATTAGCATTCGCTGATTACCCGGCGAGGAAATGGCACGAGTGTAAATTATGGTTTTTACTTTATGGCAAATTAACCAAGTGGGTTTATTTCGCACACACATGCGCGTCGCTAACTTTTAACGGCCATAAACTCTGGATTCTACGGAGGCTGAGTTCGAAACTTTTTGGCTTATGCTAATGCGCATAGCCAAGCGGCAAGTAACCGTCTTTAAATGGCAAATTCATTTGCCAATTACCAAGGGCCGTGACATTTTAGCTGGTCTACTCGGCTTTTTTCGTTTTTATCCCGTCCATAATCTGTCAACCCACTCGGTCAATGGAATCGGTAGGGTTGGGTTGAGCGCTCAGGTGCAAAGGTTGCTGATACAATAGCTGCCAGGCTGCCTTGCCATGAATATGGCTCTTGAGTGCTCTGCATTCAACTTGTTCGCAGGACCATTTCTATTTCAAGTGGCTTTAACCCCAGCCCCAGACCTTCGACCCCTAACCTCCGACCAACCGCCAATCTATGACCCCCCAAGACGTGGCACGTGGCGTATGTGCAATGCCAACATCAAAGAACAGCTACTTCGTGGAAGCACCAAGCGAGTCGTGGCTTTCATTAAGCTGACACCTCGCCAACGCCCACCCCAATCCGCTTTTGGCCAGTTCTACTGCTCCTACTGCTCCTGCCACAACCCAACCAGGAACCCAGGATCATATACAGTATACTGCCACGTCCTTACACTCCAGCACTCCTCCAAAAGTTAGGGGGCCAAAAGTTGTTATATTGGAAAAGTTTCTTCGCTTGATTTTTAATATCACAGGTGAACGTAAATAATTTATTGCATTCATTTACGTTTCACATCCAATCGCGCCACGTAAAGATTTCGAAAAGCCAGCCAAGTGTTCCAAGGCGTTCCAACCACAAGGAGCACCACACAAAATTTATTTATGCGTTATACTCGTACATACAACAAAAGGCACAAGAAGCCGGGTCGCCGGGCAGAGGCAACAAACTGTAACAATGTGCCAACAGCCGTTGGCTTTAGCAGGGGCAAAATCCTTTTAGACCATAGATAAGGAAACTTTAATAAACACGCCACACACGCAACCTGGGAAATTGATAAGAATATGAAAAGTTTACCGTGCGAAAACTTTCCATGCCCCGTTATATACCCTTTGGTTAGCAGGCATCTAAGCTGGTTTCTGAAAGTTGCAGCTTTTTAATTTCTATAGCCCATAAATACAGTTCAGGGTCCATTCAGGCAACGAAACGGTCGAGATCGACGTGATTAATGTCCTTGCACTCACCTGTGCTTCTTCATCTCCATCTGCTGCTTCTTCAGCTCCATGTTCTTCTTGTTGGTGTCGTAGTTGCGCTGATGCACCTCGTGGAACTCGCCCACGTCATGGTAGTTGGCCAGTGACCCAAACGGATTGTTATAGAGGCTGCCATGGTGACCATGCCCCTCATGGTGGTGCGACAAAAAGTGCGGGAACTCATCTGCAATGCCGGGGAATAGATTGGCAAAAGGAGCACTGGTCAGCAATCAAACTAATTAACGTAAACGCTGCAGAGCCCCGTTTGGCGCACAAACGACACAGAAATGCCGCATTAGCCAGTGGTGATTCACAGCTTATTGTCTTGCCACTTGCAGATACACGGAGAGAATAGACTCAAGAAATGGGCCTGATTACGTTATCTAACTGTTTGTAATATTTACTTTTAATACGAGTGTTTGACACTCTTTGCAATTGATGCCAAGCTAATGCTTGATCTAATGCTATTTGTTTATTACTCTGTTGTCTGGAATCTAGACCCTTTTCTCGCAGTCTCCATTCTACGTGGACAATGGCTACTCACCCGCTCGTGCCCCGGCTGGCCATCGTAGGCTTTTGTCGTAGCGGTCCATGAATTGGCCAACGGGGATGTGATACTGCTGTTGGTACTGGTTGAAGTACTGCTGCTGGAAATACTGCTGCTGCAGCTGCTGCTGACTCAGCTGCGTCTGTTGCTGCTGCTGCGTGCGACGCTGATGCTGATGCTTCCCATTGAATGAGAACACGTGGTGGGTGCGCACGTACCTGTCCTCCACCTGTCGATACACAAAGGAGCCCGACAAGGGCGATGAGTCAGTGGGTGAATTGCTTGGATGGACAGCACATGACGCGACCAGCACAACAATGGCAATTACAATGGGCTGCGCACACAGAAGTCACTTGAATGTCAAATCCCATTGCCCATTCCAGTGCCACATCTGGACACGAGCGTCCGGCTTAAATTAAATATGGATCAGACCCCAAAGGGCCAGTCCCACATCTGCTCAGCTGCCCAGCTACCCAGCTGCTCATCTGCTTGCCACACAGTGCTGCAGTTGTTGCCATTTCCATAGCCAGCGGCGCGCGTTTATGAATAAATTTCATTTTAGAGTTGCCCGCCCGGGCAGTTATAATGAATTTATATAAATTTCATTTCCTCTCGCTGACCACCGACCGCCGACAGCAGCTGGCCAACGGGCATGTGCAATTAAAACGAAAGCTGACCAGGAAAGCTGGCTCATGTAGGCCATAATTATAAAATGGCTTAAACTGATGTTAATCTTAATGCACTGCATGGCACATTCATGCCACATTCATGCCACATCCCCTGGCAGTCGTTTTCCACTGATTAACCCACCGCCCGGCGGCAATTTTCGCACATAGATGCCCCGCCGTAAATAATCCATTGCAATTGGACTCCGATTACGCCAAGCAGACAAACAAACAATTGAATTGCGCAATCGACAATCGCACCGTCTGTTTCAAATATCACGCATACGCACCTTTTTCCCATTGATTAGCCACGTGATGTGCGGCGCAGGGCGACCGCGGGTGGTGTTGCACAGTGCGAAAAGTTTCTCGCCCACCGCGAAGGGCGTACGCTTGCGAAACTTAATGGTGGGCGGACCCGTCTGGGGCACTGCAAGTACAAGAATGGGGAATATGGTATACCATAATTATTGGAGCTGTTCACGCTTCGTGGTGGGGGGATAAATTGTTACGCACAGAACACGCTCATCAGCTCATCGGCGCTGGCCTTGGTGAAAATGGGGGTGTCCGTGGAGACCTCGCAGTAGAACTGGCCGGATAGATCGAACTGGACATTCTTCAGTGTCACCTGCTGCTCGTTGGAATTGTCCCACTGTTAATTGAAGGGCGGAGTGAGAAAGGACAAATGGACAAATTAGAAAAATGCAGGGACACCAAAATCTCATTAGCAAATCAATTGATTAGAAAGACAACTTGCATGTACGACAAGTGCCTACCAATTAGCTGCAATTTACTGACTTATTTTCCCATGTCAAATCCACAAATGATTACCAAGTCACAGCGGAGTGACAGCGGTAATGATGATTGAATAAAATGAATAAATAGTTGGCCATGGTACTCGCATCATTGGGTACTTACGTCGATTTCGGCTCCCTCGATGGTTGAGTTACGAAACGGCGGATTTCGCCCGTTTATAAATTCAAAGAACTTGCCCTTGTCAACCTTCAGCCATGTCACCTGCAAAACAAAGAACATTTACCAATATTTAAAGAAAACATGCCATGATTGCCCAGCCGCCCCACCGCCGCCCCAACCTCCCAATCAGATTCGGTTTCCGATTCACTCGATTCATTCGGCGATTGCTGCTTCTGACAGTGATTGAATGCGTCGGCTCTGATGGCTGTCCTCGGCCCAAGGATCACTTAATGCTGCAGCGGGACATTAATATATGGCTTAAATGGTGTTGCGCAATTTCGAACGTTGCGTAATCTGACCAAAAAATAATTCCCTTAATTCCCTGCCAGCTGCAGAGCATTTTAACTTGGTTAACTTGGCAACAAGTTGCGCTAACTGAATAATTTCGACGGCGAGCTGTTGTTAGCGCGTTAAACTGTAAACTGTAAATAATAAAACGTTTTTATCGGAATGGCAATGGCACTGGCACTGGCATTCCACAGAATAAGTGGGGCGGGGTGTTGGCGCTTTTCTCCCCATGCAATTAAAAACAAAATCTACAAGCGAAACTTGCACTGGGACACAAAAAGTTGTTTCCTGTTTGTAATTTTTTTTTTTTTTTTTTGTGGGGCGTGGGACGTGGAGCTTACGACAACGACAAATATGAATAATGAAAATGGAAATTAATTTTCATGCGCAAGTTTTCCACATCCAACTTAAAACTAGCCGAGCTGACAACGCTTTTCTGGCCGGATATGCGGCTCTTGTCGACCATTTTTAATTACGCCCAGCATTTATTTATTATGCATATTTTTTAACGCCCGCATTTATGTGCTTACTTTAATCACATTTCAGCGGGGTATTTCGGCGGCGGATTAAAGTTGAAAAGTAATTTATTTTTCTTGTGGTCCCTGAAAACTGGTGATGTCCAATGGCTCCTGAAATACGCTGCATTTGCATACAAAGTAAATATAAATTTGCTGTTTGTCTACAACATCTGAAAATCATTTTGAAATCGTGGTGCTTTCTACGAGTAAAGTGTACTTTAGTTAATTATTGTTTAGTCAGCAGACTATTGGGAATATTGTGTAAATATAAAATTGCTATATTTAAAATACGTTTTCCTCAAACTAGTGGTCACTGCACCCTGGTAATCCGGACCAGATCAGGTGACTCCACGTGTGTCCTGCTCCAGACGTCTGCTGATGGCCCGATTGACACGCGTGGCAGGAATTGCATTGATTGCACGCAACTTAATAATATTAATGTGCTTATTGAATGTGTCCGCGGCAGGCGAGGCGTATGCGTAATTTGTGCCGCAAATGTTGCCATTACTCAAGCCAGCGTCGTCGTGTGTGTATGTCTGTGTGTGTTTAGCGCTGTGCGGGTCAATCAATAGTAGTAGCCAGTAGCCAGCCGCACAACCACTCAGCCACACGGGGTCATAATGAGAGGGCAAACAAACAGCAACGGGGCAGCAAACATACTGGAAACTCGGTATACCGAATGAGCGGCCATTAGCGCACTCTAGGACCGCCAGACACGCATCGAGTTTTATCAACCACTTGTGGTCGTTTCAAACATTTTCCCTCGACCTGACATGCAACTTCGTATCGCCGCAATATCGCCAATGGATCTCGGGCTAATGAAAAACAAAGGGCAGCCCGAGATATTTACCTTTTCCGCTGATGTTTGTTCGCTTAGTCAGAGCGCCATGTGTTTACTTTGGCGTGCCTGCCTGCGCGCTCGACTTCATTTCTTTTGACTTTCGGCCTTTTGTTTATGTTTGGGCTTATTAGGACACGCGTATGGAATGAATTTCCCCATCCATTCAGTTGACACATATAATACACAAAAGTCTGAAAAGTGGTAAATCAAAAGCTCATTAATGAGCGCTGGGACGCCCGATTTTCGGGCCCAATTTGCCAGGCATCGGACTCACTTCGTAATTAGTTTATTTAATTTGAATGTATACAAAAACCGGTAGGTATAATTTCTTTTTGGGCAAAAAATATTATGTTCTACATGTGTAAAGGATCCCCTTACAGTTAGCATTTGCGTTTTAATTGCCTTTTTAGTGCCACTTCCACACAATTTGCCACGCTTCGTGCAACAATTCGAATGGCGGCTAGCCGAGCGCACTCGCTTATATAGTTAATTATACTAATTAGCTATTGCCCTGGTCCGCCCACAACTCGACCGACTGGCCAAATAAATAAATGTCTACATTTGAGTGGTATGTTTGGCTGTTTGGCGGGTATTTGGCTATTTGGTCGGTCAGCTAATTGTGCATGTTTCCCGCCCCGGAGCACACTTCAAATTTGCGCGGCCCAGCGGCGCATTAAATTTGTTAGTTGACACTTTTGGCGAACGCCGAACTAAACCGAGCCGAACCGGCAATGGAATATATCCTCGAATTTCCATGCAAATGAGACAACACAATGGCGGCTTAAAGTTGCCCGGGTCACGATCCGGAAACACGACATGGAATTCCGTGTACTCCATGTTATTCAAGTGGGGTTTCGTCGTGGCCCAACAATGGCTTCCACTCGCCTATAAGTACGTGCCCCCTTACTGTCGACATCAACATGGTTGTGTTCTAAATCCATCTTGGTTCCAGGACAAAAGTAATCAATATGCAGCTAATGTTGGCCAGTGTTGGCTCTTCCCATCGTGAGCCATAAAATTTGTACGCTTTTTTATGGTACTTAGAGCGAGCAAAACGTCAGGTTGAGCGACCTTCAGTCGGCATCGGTATGAAAAGTGCCACCAAAGTGGCCACAGCAAAAGTTCACAACTAAATTGAAAGTGTACAGCAGAAAATTGCTTCACTCGGTCAAGTTTACGCCGCGCCAAGGCAGTTGGCCATAAACCCAATGGGCCAAAGGCTTGGCAATGATTTTGGCGTACGCAAGTGCGTGTCTGTTGATATTTCGTGATGGAATTAAGTAAACTGAAGTGAAATTAATTGCCGCCAGTCTCAGTCTGCGTCGATATTGAGAAGCGGAAGCGGTAAAAGGTTTACGGCCGCGGCACTACGGATTCGATGGAGCGGAATGGCACTTTGAGTGCAACTTTTTTTCGTGTGGGCCGAATGGATGGGGTGCGCGATGCGGGATTCCTTTGACTGCCACAAAGTTGCGGCACGAAACTTCTGCTCCTGCCCGAAGGATATGGCTCGTCGTCGTCGTGGTGGCTGTGTTTGTCACAGTGCCGGAAACTTTTCGCCCACAAAATAGCACAAGGCGAACAAAGTTTCTTTGGCGCCCGGCCGCCATGGACGGCAATTTTTATTTTTCAATTTAAACTTTTTAATGCACTTTCCATAATTTATATGCGTATGCATGACATGGAACTTAATCCAATCCGCAGTCACTTACCTTGAACAGTATTTCCGGCCGGACATTGTGCGTGCACTTGAAGGTGGCACTCGATCCGCGTTCCACATACCGCGGCACCACCAGATTCACCAGCACATCCGATTGTCCATCTGAAACGGCAGAGATGGTACAAACATGTGAGTATACGAGTATACATACATACGTGTAAGTGCTTGCAACAAAGGACCCATTACAATGGAAAGTTCGGCCAATTGTGGCTTAATTGAAAAACTATTATAGGGCTTGGTCAAATGAAAAGTAATCGGTAAAAACTCAGCACTGGCGCCAGATATGCTGGCCCATTTAAAACGGTCTTTTCTACGGAATTTCGAAATTGCGGTCGGTCCTCGAACGAAAGATACTCCAGTGAACTGGCAGATTACGGGTCCTCGTCCTTCGACCTGGCTCAATAAATCTTAATTTGTTTGCCAAAGTGCACATGAGAAATTTTTGCGCCTGCATGCCGGCGTCCGGAGTGAGTGCGTCCGTCCTGCAGCTGGGGTGTCAAATATTTGCAGCCCCTTCTGGTGTCACCCAACCTCCATTTTTCACACGAAGGAAATGGATGGTGGGGTGAATGAGGGGATTTTGGTGTATTTGGGTGGCGTTTAAACGACATTTTCCCAGCCAGCACGTACGACCAAGGTGCCAAGGCACTGAATTGAGCTTTACAAAAAATTTAAAATTTTATATATACGAGTATATATATATGTATTTTCCAGAGTTTACACACATGACTGACCACCACTGCGTATACGTAATGTCAGCGTCTGTTCTGCCCGGCAGTTGATGACATTTAGTATGTGTTCTGGGCAAATAACAAGCACGTTAAATGAAGTCACTTTTTCGGTGATTTCTTGGGTACATAATTGATGATGGGAAAAAAACCTAGCATGTGTCATAAATGAGGCAGACAATCTCGAAAATGCTATTGAAAATTAGCCAATTTTTTTGTTGGCACCAATTTTTTCCAATTGGCTTTTGGTTATAACTTGTTCAAAAATCAATATTTTTGAATGTGCCAGCGCTGCCGCCATTCGCAATCATAATTAAGATACAAAGTGGCCCAGGGCAAACACATTGCCCCCATTTGGAGGCCGTATCCTGTGGCGCCAATTCTGTTTCCATTTTCATTTATTCACACCACGCGTCCATCGTCAGTCACGCAAAATGTCAACGACTGAGTAAGTAAAAAACGTGTCTGACAGCGCGAAAAATATGGAAATAATCGGATAACGCAAAACGAGAGGAGAACAAAACCCAATGAAATGAAGCGTGTCAAGTGAATATGTATGTATGTATATATGTAGCGAATGAATGGATCGGCGAAACAGGAGGCCCGAAACAGTTTGCAACTTGTTGCAGGACATGGCATAAACATGGCCAACCTTCAGCAGCCTGGTATCGTAGCCCCCAGCATGACGTACGTGTTCGTGCCGCACGCTAACGAGCCGAAATTTGCGAAAATTCAATCATGACCCAGTCGGTTGGCCAAAACCAAGACCAGGAGCAGGACCATCGCTCGAAATTCTGGCCCAAAAACCGAAAGCCAAACCGCAGCCGCAACAGGAGAAGATGCTGCCAATGTCTACGGCCAGAGGTCCAATGAGAGCCACTGTCAGTCATCAGACACCGATGGCTTTCCCGAAGCTGCTGGCTTCACAATCAAGTTGGCTCTTTTTTTGACAGTTATGTGGCAATACTTCTCGTCATTTTTCAGTCCTGGCAGTTGGCCCATATCTGCAAGAATAACGAATAACGAATTTGAACTGCACGACCGCTGACAAGATGCTCAGCAACCGCAATTATGCTTCGTTGGCTGTCTGGCAGAAAAAAATTCATTACTAACTTTGGCGCAAAAAAAAATGGGGAAAACACGAAAGGGGCGCTACAGATCCTTTGGGTTGTGCAACAAGCTGCGAGACGAGTTGGCAGCAGGCTTAACATTTCCACCACTCACTGGATGGATGGTTGGTTGGCAAAAAAAAGAAAAACGAGGGAACAGCGTTTCTTTGTTCGCGTTGTGCTTTTTTACAAGCGGAAATTGATGATTTTCCACGAGCTGAGCGACAATAAAGCGTGCATCATGTCAGAAAAACGCAAATAATCAATCAATCAGCATTAATCAACGCCCTATGCGGCAAGACAAGCCAAAGTGGGCAGCTGTTGCAGGCGGGGGCGTGGCTTTTGCAGATGCCTTCAATTTGACTTTAACAACTGGATTAGGCTGCGCAGGAAATTGATATTTATCGCCCACAAACTCAATTCGGCAGTAGATAATATTCAAGTGCTGTAAACAGAGATTCATGGTTTGCCACTTTATTGATTTCCATTTCCATATTCACTTCGATATTTCATAGTGTTCGCACGCCTTCGCTTCATTGGAAAAACTTGTACACAGGTGTTCAAAAATACACACACGACTAGCCACAAACCGATGGCATAATAAATGTTTACCTCCATCCCCAAAACATTTAGCTTGAGTTGCCGACCACAAGACCACTGACCATTGAGTTTGAGAAGTATGCACTCCATTCGATTCAGATAGTGTGGCCAAGGCCATGATTAATGGGCCAACTATTAAAGTCAATAATTGTTTGCCATTGGATAATTTAAGAGCTTCAACCGGACAGATGATTGATTGACCATGCTTCGTACGGACATGCCGCAATAATTAAAGAATTCCCTTTGTCGACGGTCAACTTTTTCCGCTAATTAAAATAAAGTTCAACAATAAAACGGGAAAACAATGACCATTAATATCGGGCACGTTTTTCCTTTGCTTGCCATATCAATATTTGATCTGAGGCCATTAAGCAGAGTATGTGCCCAGAAATGTAAAAAAAAAGTATTTATAAACTGCTGGGTTGTAAATTCATTTTACAGAGTGCTTCATCTTGCTGCTTTTGATGAGATAAAATAGCCAAATAAAAGATTAAATTCATAGAAATTATGAAATAAATGAAAAATCCGAATAATTTACAAACATTTTCTTCCTACAAAGAATATGCGTTCATTCCGAGTGTAGTGTAGTGTCTTACTCCGAAAACATCCAGTAATATCGACTAGGGGTCAGCTGTCTTGGCCCGTCTAACTGTCTGTTGGCCACCAGAAGGCTCCCCGGTGTCCTTATGGCTGGGAGTCATTATGGCTGAGTGGCAGACAATACTCGGGGCATTCACATTCCATGGAGTTCATTAGACACGGGCAGCTGCCAAAGCGGCATCGGCATCGGCATCCTGCCCTACCAACTCACACTTTTCCAAACTGATTTCCTGTCCTCATTACGGCCGTTTGTCTGCTCCGGTCTGATGAGGATTTGAAGATTGAAGGCATGACTGTCAATAATTTTCAATGCTCCACGACCTATCCGACCTATCGCAGTGGACTTGACATTCTCTAATTGATTGGTGGCCACGTGGCTAACCAATTTAAATGCATGCTTGATTGGTAACACAAACGTAGCCAGCCAGCGAACGGAACGAGTCGTGACTGGCAGTAAACGTCCACAATGTTTTTAAAGTTGACCGCACAAAGCAAACATTTTCCTAGCCAAAACTCAAACACACACATTCGCACATACACCATGGCAACGAAACCATGGAACACTATCAGCAACATAAGCCAAACAATAAAACGGCAAACACCCGGCATTTACCCACTCTAGGACTTGGACTAGGACTGTGACTAGGACGAGGACTACGAAAAGGATAAGGCCATAAGTCGTTATGCTACCGAGGCGTTCGTTCAGAAACTGTAAGCACTGGCTTTATTCGGCCTGTGCCTTTGTGTGGGCATGGGTGTCCTGGTGTCCTTCGTTTCTACGTCCTTTCATTCGGGAGCGAGAAACAAAAGGCCGAAATAAAAGGCAGACAAGGTCCGCCGGCATGTTCGAGGCATAAAGTAATTTTATAGAACAAATCACAGGCATTAGCGGATATAAATCCAGTTTATCCCTGCCAGTGTATGCGCGCGTGAAATTCAAATAACTCGGGGGGCACGCAACATTGGTGGGAGCAAGAAAAATGCTCGATTGTGGCCTTTTCTGGGGTCCTTGAGCTGTTTCTGGGCTTGTAATTCCATATCCCATCCGACCAGCAGCCAGCTAGCTACATGCATGTGGGAACTTATCCACCGTGGAAAGAAGAGACTTTTGAAATGGCCCAACTCTCCTGGGAGACAAATTGCTTGGCCTTGGTCACAAGGAAACAGGCATCAAAGACGATCCCAGCTGAGCACACTCCATTTTTTTTGCTAGTTGAGTCGAACTTTAATGGCTTTAAGCGGGTGATATCAAATTGAATTGCCCTCCACACAGGACATCTTTTATTTTATTCCTTAATTTTCACTCCCACATTTTAGTCACATTTCTGAAATTAAATCACAGCCGAATGCCGCCATGAATGGAATCAAAATCAAAGGAAAAATAAAATGAAAAACGAAAATGAAAATGAAAATAAAAATAGCCAACGCGATGTTGTCGCCTACAGCCCACCAGCCCACACACACAAACACACTGGGCTGGAATGGAGTGGCTTATACAAGCCCCCTTTATACAACATGACCGACGAAAGTAGCCAATGTAATGGCCAAAACAAAATATGAACGAAATTGCGGACCGTCCAGGGCCAAAAGCAGAACCAGAACCAAAAGCAGAACCAGAAGCAGAATCACAACCAGAGCGCCACAGGAAGCCAACTTCCTGGTTGAAAATTTTATCTCGTTGGCCATGGCAGCGACTACGAAAATGAAAGAGCCCAGCTAGCAAGAAAGGACGAATAAAAAAATCAAAAAAAAATAAAAAAAAGCGCCAGAATCCGTTTATATGTATATGTATAAGAAAACGGCTTCAAGGACACCTCATGCTGCTGGTGCTGTTGCTGTCGCTGGCGGCTGCACAACTACAGGCGCAACTACAACCAACACCACTACATCGCATCGGCGTCTAAGGTCCTGCCCAGGCACGCCCACAGGGTTGCCCAGCACGTAAAGTACATACCAGGCCATGCCACACCACGCCACACTGTACAGCACGCCCCGCGCCCATTTACAAGGCCGTGGAGCGAACACATGTAGGCCATGAATCTCATAACGAGTGTTAGACATGCGCCACGAGCCTCGCACTGTGGACGAAAAGTACCAGCCCATGCAACAAAGTCTATATACATCTTAAAAATTAACTCTTATCTTTTGTATCCCTTTTGGAAACCTTTAGGAATTGCAACTTCATATAAACTAATGATAGGTTGCAACAGATCTAAAACCTAAAGTTGTAGTGCAGTGCTGCTGATCTGTTAGGCAAATAACAACTAAATAAAAAACTGCGCCTACTTGGTTCTGCCCAAAAAATGATGATATAAGCCCACAGTTCGCCGTCTTGGTGTGGGTGGGCTTTGAGCCCAATAAGTGTGTGAGGATGGCCAACAGTTGCCGCTCCAGTAAGCGCGACCTGGACCTGCCTCGTAAAGCTGCAGACCATTAAAGAAATGAAAAGCAAACGCCGACGACCGAGACAGCGACTGCGACGGCGACGACGACGGCGGCGTTGGTAAACACATAAAAATGCTTAAATTACTTTTAAGGGGAATTATTTATTATTAATGTGTGGGCCATGAGAAACAAAAACCAACAAACAGGGAATATACCACAACCATGCCAAACAGCAAAAAACGCGACTAAGCCAAATTAGAAGGGCCGACAATTTGAGTTTCAATCATTTTGCATTTGGCTAATGCGTATTTCTCATTTTCAAATGTTTTGCGAAAACGCAGATGCAATTTTAATCGAGGGTATGGCATAAAAAGGCGGTTGTTTTGCTCATTTCCGGTTGCTACATTTATTCATATTCCACAAAAACATTCCACAATCGGTTTGGCAAACACATTTCAATCATTCATGACAGTTGCAGCCATGGCAAGTGGAATTCCAGACTGCATTTGACATTTTGCCGTTCGCACATTTTGGTGGAATATACCGATTTGTTTATAAGCAAGTCCGATTCAATTTCAAACGGTGCACTATTTCTAGTCACCAAAAACAATTAAATGAGGAGAATTATTTATTTATTTCCTGGTGTCACGACGTGGGGAGAAGTGACATGCGCAGCTGTTGTACGATTTTCAGAAAATTGAAAACATTTCCGCCACCCCTTGAGTGTTTTATTTTTTTGTTGTTGTTTTGTAGCCGCAACAAATGTTTGGAAACCGCAGGTGAACGTGGAAAAGTGGAAAGGAGGTGTCCACGTCCACGTCCACATCCACATCCACGCCCACCTGGACAATTAATGGGCGCCGAGGCCACGTGCTGTCCAAACCAAGCGGTCCTGACCGCCATCACTTTGAGCCTGCGTCACAATTATGTTTGGTATTCGTAATTTGACCAACGAATATCCTTCGACCACCGGACGAGCTTTTTGAAGTTGGCTAATCTCTAATCTACACCGGCATTAGTCCAGTGACAAGAGCATGGGATCTGGAAACTGGAATGGGTAGCAGATGGGATGACGAGATGACGCCATTGGCCCTGCAGCGTTTTTCGGCCCTGCTGATGATATTGACATTTATGCTTGACCCACAGTTTGACTCATTCTCATTCCTTTTTTTTCCGCATTTTTTTGTCAGCTTCAATTTGGCCAAAACAGAAGAGAACAGAAGAGAACGTTGGGCCCAATTTTTTGTTGACACTTGGCCGCACCTGCTGTCCGCCTGTCTATTTGTTTGGCTAATGTCTGTGGCCAGGACACGGCGAAGGATAGGTTCGTCGAACATGTGATATCGTTGGCATAGCCCGAACTATCCTGGCCGGACTGTAAATGCGCATTTGTCGAGGGTCAGATGGAAGCTATATGGCGTAGAATATTTGCGGGCTGCTAATAAGCAGCTTGGCCGGCGGCGACAGCAAAACCCTCGTCAACAACCTTGGCCAGAACTTCAGGACTTGTTGAAACAATGCGCGTCGCACACAAGTCCTTGCACAATCAATGCCAGCCGGGCTTTGTTTGCTTACCACTTTCACTACCACTACCACTACCACTTTCATTCCCTATTCCAATCGCAATGCGACTGCGAATTCCAATTCCTTCTGCTGGCCCGGGGCACCATTAAAAAATCAACGCCCAAGTCGGGCTCACAAAGTGCCTTCATTATGCGAATCCGAGGCGAATTCGAGGGGAGTTCTGCCTTTCCTTTTCCGTTTCTTGGCCTGAAAATCGGTCGTCTGTGCATTTCGGCCAAACGCTTAGCCAGGCTGAAAGCAAATTTCTGTACGCACAAAAGGCGTAACAATCAGGCTCTGGGCATCATAAAATCTATATGTAGAAGGGCCTTTTGTTTGGACTGCATGATTTCTGGCGATTGTAATCAATAATTTACGCATTTTCATTTTCGGCCAGCCCCAAGGAGGCATTAGTGTTTGGGTCGCAATTACAAAGACACAAGTGGCAGCCATTCAGGCGTGCACTTATGTGTGTGTTCTCTCCCTTTTTCCTGTCCCTTATTTTCGTCCTTTTTTTTTGTGTTTTTTTGTTTCGGCCAAGTTATCCCCCAAACGCCAATCCTTAATTTAACGCTGCATATATTTCAGTGCTCGCAGACAAAATAATTCGGCTGGCCCTAACATCATTTGCACTGCTTGAAAAGAGTCCTGCTGTTAATTTGCTCGCCTTTCAAAGTTATTTATTCATATTTAATTTTTAGAGCTTCCTGCCTGCACTTTCCATTATCCTGCGCCATTATTACCAAGCATCCCACTGTTGGGAGGTTGCCTGAGCCATTATTCAGCTGGTAATTCCCTAAGGATTGTGTTTACTTGAGTGCGCATGTGGCTGCCAATTGACGCGTATTTGGCTTTGTGCTTTGCTCTCTTATATAATACACAATTATTGAGCAGCGCCGTGATTGCCATTTTTAGCAAGCGGCGAACCATGCAGCTTGTTGAATAATAAGCAGCTTATCCTTAGTCAGGAGCGTTTGTTTGGGATTTTGCTAACAGCTTTGCGAGAAATTTTAAAGCGACTATAGAGCGAAAAATGCGTGGGCTTCAACTCGCTACACATGCTTAAAACTCGCAAATGCGGGTATTAATAAGGTGGCTAAGTCGCCCACTCATTACGCATACGACACGTGAGCCTGGCCACAACTCAAGAAGGCACAAGAGCGCACACTCGTAAGCACCTACCATTAACATTATTAATTCAATTTAACGCTTGGAATGCTTTATTCATCCGTGGCTTCCTACACATAGGCGCTCATTAGGGGCTAGAACGCTGAGTCACCTGCCGAATATTAACTGCAGGCATTAAATACTGTCGCGCTAAGCACTTTCATTACAGTCAAACATCACTAAGCCGTCTAATTGAATTTATATTAATAAATAGCTGTTAAACAGGGTAATTTAATGGCTTGTAATATATTGCTTATGATATTTGCACTAGATTTTGTCAGAGTTAATCAGCATGAAATTTTAATTTTAAATATCAGAAATCAAGAAGGTTAGCACTGTTGCACAATGTCCTTGCTCACTTACACACGAACTCAGAAGCCACAGCATGGAAATGAAAACATTGCCAGTAATTGAGGACTCGGTGAAATTAATTAGGTAGCTGGTGTGGGAGATGAGAAAACAATCTACAACTGGCTTCAGGCTGCATTCGCTTTGTTTGGCAGCCTTAGATATTAAAAGCAGATAGAGATACATGAGCCAGTTTAGTTTTAAGCGGAGATAATTTGAAAATCTCTTAAGAGGCTTGCCCGCTTTAGTTTACGTTTTACTTCCGGCTGTGAGAATCTACAAATTACTAACCGACTCTTTGCACTTCATCACTTTGTGTGTTGGCCGCTCTCACTCAATTTGCAGTAATCACACTTTATTTGTCTCATTTCTGGTGTTCATAAAAAACGAAAAGTTCGACCTACTCCTACTACTATTTTTTTTTTTCACATTTTTCTCGCTTTTCCGTATTGTTTGTCATGCGTTTGAGCGCGTGCCTAGATTTTAGCTAGTGTTTTATTGCCTACTTTGGGTCGTCCCACTCGTGCAAGGATCCAAGGATCTAAGGACCCCTTCGCCCTTCGCCACACACACACACTTTCAAGTGAGCACACACAGAACTGCACTAAAACAAAATTACACCCACTGTAGGTGGGGGAGTGGCTGGGTAGTGGGTGGGGATGAAAAACAAAACATTTGCCTTTCATTTGCGCCCCCTTTGCATAATAAAAATGTGTAGTTTACTTCCATTTTTCCCGCCCCACGCCACTCCCACCACCCCCTGAAAGTCGACCAACTTTGCTAGCCCTTTTTCCAGGCATTTGCCGACGTTATTGTTTGTTTGTTCATGTTTCCCCGCCCATCCGCACTCCCCATTTCTCGCAGTGTCTCCGTGGGTGCGGCTTGTACGCGTATGTGTGACATTTCCGGCTCTGTTTAATTTTCCATTCAGTCTGCTCCACTCTTTCCGCCGAGTTATACCCATTCTTTTTTTTTTTTTTTTGGCATTTAATGCGAGTTCTTTTTCACTCGGGCTTGCAATAATAAACTTTTTTAGTGCCTAGACATGTTTTTATTTAGTTGAAGAGGGGCTGTCAGACAATGGAGAGACACTGGGGTTTTTTAATTAATTTTTGCCTACTGGCGTCGAATCGTTTTCATGTACACCATGCGGCTTGCTAACGCCTGCCTGTCGCAGCAATACAATAAAATACAAGGCTAACTTCAAATTGTGCTGGCGCTTTTTTGGCAGTGATTAAATTGTTATGGCTGAGCAGTAAGCAAGGAGCCCATCTCGAATCTGCCATTCCGTGTGGCCTCGAATCACTGATTTGCCAGAAGCCAAAAAAGTGTGTGGTGCTGGGAACTGAAGCTATATACGACCTCCAATGCCTAATGACTACGGATTGAATGCGGGCTGAACTTCTGTGATTTCAATGGCCTGGGACAGGTTCAATTTATGCGTTTTGCTGTCATTTGTTTTGCTTGACCACACGGCTCTGTGCTTATGGGCTAAGCTAAGCTCTTTCGGAACCCGGGGTCCAGAAATTTATGCGCCATCACTTTGGTCTTTGGTATCCGGCTGCCTTCCGCTCAAATCCCTTAAAACCTCAGGAAAAAGGCAACAGCCAGGATCATTCATTTCATTTATTTTGCAGGAACTGCCGGCAGCGTTTCACTTTGGCCCTGCTTTAAACAGCTCTCGACCTTTGTCAAAAGTTTTGTGGCCTGAAAACTTTGTGGCGCAAATCAAACTGTGGATAATGATGAATGCGGCCAGCAGTTTGTGGCACTTGGCATGTGGGCCTGAATAATTACCGCATCGCTGGGCTCGCTGGTATGCGAGCTTGAGTCTTGACTCTTGTCTCTGAATGGCCAAACTTGGTCAATTTACATGTCGATGTTAATAGCGAATTTTTGTCAGCTCTTTTGGCATTGCGTGTGACCATCCAATTTATGGATTTTCCTCAAGTTTATTTTGGGTCGAGGCTCTGATTAGGGTTTGCCTGGTCGAGATTTATGCTGCAATTGTTTCCTGCTGTGAGCGCTCCTATTAAGGCTCATTAAGGATCAGGTTTGTGGAGCGGAGTGGTGGTGGTTGGTAAGGCAATAAAATATATTTGTCATCGGTTCTGCTTTAATGGAAAAAAGTGTTGGCTGACAGTACGGCGGACACAGCGATGCTGGTCGCTCATAAACTCATAAATTTGGTGAAAATGGCAAATCGATTCCGCTCTTTTTTGCGGTCATTGTTATTACAAAACTGTCAGAGCCCCGGACCAAGTGGAAGGCAAATGCAGGCGGCTATATCTCCAGAGTTCACCTCCCCCTCCCAGCTTCAAGTCCCCGGGCAGTTGGCAAATCCCTTTTGATAAAGTGCCTTTCGTCCTTCCAGGCAGACAGGCTCCTTCGAGCTTTTGGCTTGGAGTGTCGCATTATGGCCATTCTCGAAAGGCAACGCCTCGATGGCTTCGCAATTTCCAGCTCAGTACGCTTTAGTGGCGGATTTGGCAATAAGAGGCGGCCAGATTTATACAACTGCTTTCATGCATAATTATTTGCTGACATCTTAATAGTTTTTCCAAGTCTCTTTCTACCCGCTTTGACGTTTGTTTGCGCAAAGTCAATTTTACAGCCAAAAATAGCTGACAATCGACTGTGCATTGCTTCCGCTGGCAAGTGGCAAAGCAGGCTTCATAAATATTTTAGATCCTACACTTAGGCATAATTGTTTTGCGGAAGCTTTCCATTTTTATTTGCTTGCCACGATCCGCAGGGCTCAATTTTTTTTTTTTTTTGTATTTTGTCTAGGCCCCCTTTGGAGCAGCTGGCATCTGTCACCCACACACACGCGTGTATTTATTGGGGGCCTCTTAATGGGGCTGCCGTTTAACGACATTGCCAGGAGCTCCATAAATAATACAAATAATAGAAAACGCTGAAATATAAAATTCCGTTTCCTTGTTCCTCGGCTGCTGTTGCTGTTGCTGCTACCGAGTCTCTGTATTTGCGTCAATTTGTCGTGTGAGCAAGTTTATTTTTTGATAGGCCAGCAAGAAGGAATATAGCATGCCGATAAACCTGGCTCGAATCCCCGACTTTCTGCCTACACATCTCTGCCTCTCTACTTGTATGTCTTCCCCCGAAGGCGGCCCGAAAACAAGCTTAAGTCCTTGTCGTCCTTGGCGTGGCGACGCCACCTTGGGGCTTTTAAGTTTGACGCTCGTTTATAGACTTTGCACACTCTGCATTTACTTTACGGCGCCGCTGATGCGGCTGATAATAAGACCACGCGGCGTATGCGCAATGTTAGGCTGCCAGGATGCGGGGAGTGTGGCAGGCGGGCACAGCGGCAGAAAAACAATGGAATCAGCGAAAGTTGCCCAAAGTTTTTACAGCTCGATACACACACGCCTCAGAGACACCAATACAGGATACGGCAGCCAGCATCCAACCAACATTCCGCCAGCGGCCATTCGACTCTTGAGGAACTCTCGAGCCGTGCTTTTGTTTCGCCGAAGCTTGTTTTATAACTTTTTGATTGTCTTTGCGCCAAATTTGTGCAAAATTGCTCAAGTCTGTGGTTCTGTGGGCCCAGTTGCTGTCTTGTTGCTCGCACCTGCAAATTGTGCGCGGCATACATTACGGCTGCCATGTATAATATTTGGCTTAATCTGATTTTTGCCACTCAAGTTAACTTCGACAGCGGGCGGGTCGAAACTTTGCCCGCTGGCAGAGCCACAACAATTTATAGACCGTTTACAATATTTATTTCGATTCGTCGTAGGCCAACTTTTTTGGCCTGTCGTTGCCTGGCCCCCCAATTTGTATGACTTTATTTCGTTGCGAGTGCGGTGAGAGAGTCCATTAAAGTGCAATGGCATAGAGAGGCGGGTAAAGTTTCATTAGATATGCCAAAAGCGTCTTTGCACAAGTCAGTACTTGCTTGCTAGTCCCGGGGGCGGAAGGAGCAGCTAGCTTTGTCAAAGTCCTCACATGTCATACGGCAGACAGGCTGGCTGGCAGCAGGCATCCTGGCAGCAGGCAGCAGGCAGTAGGCATCCTGGCATCCTAGCATCCCTGGCAACAGCCACGCAGTCAGTTAGTCTGCTGCAGGCTACGGGCGTCCATCTCCCCGTCTGTCGTCGCCTGTCCTCGCCATGATGTGTGTACACTGAACACATCCTCGTCGTCGTCCTTTTGCACCCCCCCGTCCCAAACAGTTACGTCTTCAGTTGTCCTGGGGGCAGGACGAACCCTGCCATTGAAGCTGCAGCGAGTGCATATGTAGAGGCAACCACAGTTGCTGGCGGCTATAGCAATTATTACATCTGTATGGACATGTGGCCACATTAAGTATACGACGCGAAGGCCAGGCAGGACCTGCGGCTGTTGCTCCTCTTGTCGTCGTGGCGGCCCTGTCGCCCAAGTGGCCTGGCGCAATATTTATTCAAATGTTAGTGTCGTTAGCGGGCAGCCAGCCCCACTGTTTAGCTAGGCAAATTGATTTATGTTTTGCTTTAATTTCAAAATTAAATCCATCTCCAAGAGCTGGGCAAACACAGTGCGCTGGGCATCAGCATCAGCAGGATTAATCCTTTGTGCGCCAGTATGCCCGTCACGTGCGCCTTTTGTTGCTTCAGTAAATAAGTGCTCGACAGCCAGTTGGCAACTCAATTAGGCCATCAAGCGAAGGGGCTTCCTAATGAACTCCACTTCGCTCCGCCATTAAATCCAACCACCAACCACGAAGCAACCGCTAACGCCCACATAAATAATTCAATCTCAACAATTTCTGAGCACAGAAAATCAATAATAATCGCATCAAGTGTCGGAGGGCAGTTTCGATTACGCCTTTAGAAGCCCCGACCAGGCAACGTGTTTAAATTGTTAAGAGCCCGCATCCCGCATCTCGCATCCCGCATCCCACATCAACACACTCGATCCCATCCAGCTGCTAATCTGTGCGGGCGGAGGAGCAAGTCGCCGCTCCATAAAGATTCATTTCGTTTAATGACTTCAAATTGATTTCACTGTGCCATCGGCGCATTTTATATGACGCTGCCTTCAAGGATGCCCCACTCCGACGTGGGGTAAATGGCAAAAACGTGCTTTACGACGGGAGCGATGATCACCGTTTGGTTTGGAGCTTCTTCGTCCTCTTGGTTTTTATCCCATCTCTGGCTCCTTGGCGTATTAATTTTTCAGCAATTACGTTGCCAGCGACAACGTGAAATGGATACAGGCGAGGAGCCCTCAACTGCTCCGCGAGTTTTACAAGCTACTCATTGGTTTTTTTGATTAACTTTCGCTCGAAATGAAGCTGTAATGAAATTCAATTTTGTGGCATACTTTGGCGCACTCATTGGTTGGTTAATCAAATCAAACTGCCAGAGGCAATACCCATTAGCAGTGACATTTGCAATTCATCGAACGCCCCAACAAGGATCGCATGTTGCAAGTGAGCAGCGGACTGCTGTCGATAAGCCAGCAATTTACAATTTATTAAAATTAAAAGCATGCGCAACCTGTAAACCTGACAAGCCAGACATCACCCACTCCCATATATCCTGCGCCATCGAAAGCCCCTTAAAGGCAGCGAGACCGGACCGTGGTGGTATATTTATGAAGTAAATAATCGAAGCGTGCCCAATGAATTATTCATGAGCCTTATGGAAAAGCCAGCAGCCAAGGTGCCAGGTGCTGAGAACGCGTCCAGTGCGTGACTTTCGTCCTTTTCCGAGGGCCAAGAAGGACCATTCGACGTCCAGCCGCCCACATACCTGCGCACTATTTGCAATTAGCCATTCAAGAATTTCCATTCATCAGTTTTGCATATGCATATAGAAGTTAAACGCCAACATGCATAAAAAATTCTGTTCTGTAAATTCGAGCAGCTCAAACAAGCCCTTAACTCCAAGTCTCTACTAAAAGCTAAAAATAAAGTTTATATGGAAACATTTTCTCTGACCGACGCCCACGGCAGTACATTTTCCTTTAATAGTATACATTTAAACAGTAAAACCAATTTCTAAATTATATTTGCAAAAGCAACGCTGCTTCTGAATAACTAAAAGGTTTCAAATTACTTTACATATTCCTTTATAAATAACTTCATATATGTAGTGGCATGTGTTGATAAAACATAAATTAACAACTGAAATAGCTCATATTTGAGCTTGGTCAATTTGTCCTATTTTTAGCGCACCCACAACTAATAATCAGAAAGCAATCAGAAATGCCACTAGAAATGGGAGAAGCAAACATGAAATTCACAGGAAAAGTACTTACTTATTGGCTTTGTTTGCTGTAATCCTAAAAGTAAAGCGATTATCCAAAACCTATTCATATTTCCGTATTGATTGCTTCCAGCTGCAGCGGCAGATGGGGTAATAGCCTTGTTTAGCCTTAGATTGAAATCAAAAATGGGCACTCGATGCGTTTGCAATATCTTAACTGTAGCACTTGTACGATCTGATTATCTTCACAAAAATAAATAGCAACAATTTATCGGTGGCTCGTTCTGGGAATCGAGGGGTGTTTCTACTTTTGGCACCACCACCACACCCGAAAACCTAAGCAATTATCGATCGCAGTTTCGATTTTGGGGAAAAGGGAGTTACATGTTTTATTGAACGCGCGCAGCTATTGAGCATTTAATCCTGCAGATCGGATCGCGCGCACTCGCAGGACTCGAAGGACCTCGCCGGCAGGTGTCCAGCCCAGCCTTTCACTCGCACAGTCACTCTATCACTCTGCAACAGGATGCACTTTCACTTTCACTTTCGCTTACACTACACTACACAGCAGGGTGGAACTTTCGGGCTGAGGCAGTGGCTCACTGGCTCTGGCTTAAAACCACTGGCTCCGGGGCTCTTTGCATGCGCGCACTTGTTGTGCTCGTCGCAAGCGTTTATCCTAGACTGAAGTGGCAGGCGACACGCACTGCCAGCCTGGAAAGTGGACGGCTCAGGATACACCCACACCTGCCGCCGCCCCCTTTCATTTTTTGTTGTGGGAGTCGAGCCTTTCCAGCCACTTTTCCGAGCCAGAGATTGTGAGAGCGAAAGCTCGTCGGAGCTTTTTGCCGCTCACTTATCCGGCCAGTTGTTGCGCCACGGCAACAGTTCCCTGCCGAATCCTGCCCCGAGTCCAGCGAGAGTCAGAGTCCTGCCTGAATCAACAGGCTGCCATTCGTGGCCATTCCATTCCATTCCTTCCACTTTGTTTGCGGGCGGCCAAAAGCAGTCGCTTTAAATGCATTAAGTGTGGCCCAGCCGCGGGCCATCTAGCCATTCTGCCATCCAGCCATTCTGTAATTCCGCCGACAGCACGTCCGTCCGCTGGCCTTGTTTTTTTTAATTACCCCAGCAATTGTCTGTAATTGGTTTCTGTAAAAACAATTTGTGTTATAGTTCCCATTATTGAATTATAACATAAACAGTCAATTTGAGAGCTAATGATTGTCTGTCGCTCAGGAAATTTTACACTTGCTAGCGTGCAAATCAAATGCCTTTAATTGAATCTGATAAAATTATAGTGCTAACAGTTTATATTTACCAACAGCTTTTACTTATTCACAACGTTAGTTTAATACACAATTTACATATTCACAAGTACTCACAACATATTCTTCTGTGCTCATAATAATTCCTATTCATTTATTCAAACTATAATTACATTAGGGTAACATACTATATATTTGACTTCAATTACTGAAAAGTAATTTACATTTCCCACCCTTCTCCGCGTCGAATATTTAAACGTGAATCTACAATATTGTAATGAGTCGCCCATGAATACCGAATGTGGCCTGGCCTTCCTGGCCAAGTCGCTCTAATTCATGCGACTCCTTCCGCTCCTTTGACCATGACAGCGCATTACTCATTCCCACTAATATCCATGTTGACAGGTATCCAGTGCCGTTTCAGTGCCGATTCCGATTTCGATTCCGATTCTAACTTCGAGAACCGGCAAAGTCCTTGGCTGTACACCTGTCATCGCCCACAGACGACGTACCGAGTGGCATTTAAGCTTTGATGGAATAAATGAACACGGAATTATTTTAGCTAATTAACCAGGATCTACATCTGCGACACGTGCAAAACTTCTTGCCGTTGTCTTGTCTTTTTTATGGCGATTCTACTTTTTAAATTAACGACACTGTGAGAGGAGCACTGTCATGGCACATGGCCATAAAGTTTTATGCTCAGCCACGAGGATCAGGACCTGCAGGCGTATCCTGTCCGCGTATCCTGCGCATGGCCGCATCATTTTCCCCACGTCCGTACACTTTTAATTACAAACAATCAAATCAGTTTGTGTTTATGTTCCTCTTTTTCCGCCCCGCCATCCAGCTGGAAATTGGACAGGGGCCACATCATTGTCACAACAAGGACCGCGGACAGAACGACGGACAACGGACCTGCACTGAACGGAGTCGAGCCACCATTTTGTTTTTCTATGTGTGTTTGGACTTGGGCTTTGACTGCCAGCCTGTCATCATTAGTGACCACAACACAAAAGTTGACATTGCGCTAAATGGGAACATGGCCATGGCTCGCCGACTTGTTTGCTTGCGGCGATGTGCTGACATATCCAGTCGAAGGTATTAAGTCATAAAAAAGTGAGGGAGCCGCTAATTTGCGAAATTATTTTTGCTGACCTTCACTTACGCCAGCTTCTACTAACCCACCTTAAACCTTGGCAAAACACCCTTTGTTAGCAACTTGGGAGATATATATCCCTCTGCTCCACTTGAAAACTAAACAAATAGGGGCATGCATGCAGTTCGCATGAAAAATGGAATAAATGCTTGTTGGCAAATATTGGCTCATATTACCAGTCCGTATTTGTTTATGTAAATGCAGAGCAGGTTTTGACAAAAGCCCAACGTTTGCAGTTCGTGCAATTAAAACACGATAAAAAATACATTTTCAAAACAAAATTTTATGGCGCATGCAGCCAAGTGATGTATAAAACACACAAAGCTGGTTTCGCTCTCGTTTAGGAAATCTGTGATTGTTGGAATAACAAAATGGAAATATACAAATTTTAAACGCGAAACCAAAAATGTTTGGTCTCGCTAAGGTCGTTGGAAATTTGCTGCCTGTAAAAAACAACATGACCCCGGGCAATTTTCAGCGCTCAGCCACAGGAACTTTGGACCGCCCCGAAATGCCTTTCCATTTGGCCATGTTAAGTTGGCAAGACACGCGTGCTGGCCAAAATGCAAGTCAAACCGGCGCCAAAACAAAAGCTCGGCCTTTACTCTGTTTTTTTTTTTTGCGTTGCCTTTTCTGGCTGCTGAACAACAGCCAACAAAGCTCATTTACACGGGAAATAGCCTAAGTGCAAAAACCATTTAAATGCAAATTAAGCACAAAGTGAAAACATGTGAACAAAGAGGCTAACACACATACAAACACACGTACCAAATGCTTGTGGAAGCCAAGTATTTGGGCCATGCTCCTGGTTTTGGCTCCCAACGTGGCTTACACATCGGCTTCGGTTTCGCAGGAATGCCCAACAACTTTGGGCTGCTCTAAATGTAAAATAGTTTAGCGCCGCCAGCGCCACAACAAATAGCTCGACCAGCAGGATTGAGGAGCAGTGAGCCCCATGTCCTTTGGCCCCTCAGCCTGCTCGGTCTCTGATTTGAATAAATTCATATGCATAAATGGGCCAGGGAAGTCAACTGCAGCTGACAAAATCAACAACCTGCTCCAACTGCCCGGTAATTGAGTTAAAGATCCAGGTCCCAAGATATCGCCGGCTGCTCCGATGGCTCCAATGGCTCTACGGTGTACGGTGGCCATTGCTCCGTTGTCCGGCAACTTCACGAGCAATTTACCCACTGCGTATCAGCCACGGGCTAATGAAGTTACACACAGCCAGCTGCAGGGGTTGCTTTTATGGCCAAGGTGCATTACAACGAGCCATGGCTGCCGGCGATTGCACACCAGTTGAATGAGCTCGCCTCGATGGACATGGAAAGCCAGGGGCTTCAACTCCTGGCCCCCAAGGGCTTCTGTTCGGGGTGGCACCCAAGGTGGAATTATTTCATGGGCGGGGGTTTTACATTGCAGTTGAAATGGCAACCACGAGCTTTGCCTGAAACATATTACATACCTCTACAGTATTCGACTCATCCGATAGCTTTCTCTATAATCCCAGCAATAGTTTATCACAAACAGAACTTTCTAAATTCAAGCAAAATGATTTACAATTGGTTTAAAAATAATAGGAGCAACTTTTGGCCTTAACAATAATGATTGATGCCTGTACCATGACACCCAAAGGCATGATACGTACTGTTTCAGACAGCTGATGACCTCAGCAAACCAGCAGAACCATTTTTGGGCTGATACAGAAAAATACATTTTTTCTCATTTTTCACAAGGGGTTACATCAAATTTTTTTGCAAAAATTGGTCAAAAATTAACATATTACAACATATACACCATTCGATAGGAAATTTCATTGCGAGTTCAGCAAGATATAACATTCTATACTTGGATTATTATTTCTCATTCTTTGATAAAAATAAGAACTTTTTTATGGTGGAAATCGAAACTGTCATACCTCAAAACTCAAAGATTAAAGGGGCACAAACAAACCCAAAAATCCCCCTTGTCTACGCCCCTGGTTGATGTGCGACTGCCATGGCTGTTACTGCAAGTGTCGAGTGCGCAATGCGATAGTCTTTGATTATATCACAGCAGAAGGACGAAATTCCGACTGCGAGTGTGCGTGAACTCGATGCGAATAGTCCGAGTGTTTGCTTTATTTATGTGCACTAAACAAACAGGGTACGGACATCACTCCCCCGAGTAAAAAGTGCTGCAGGTGAAAGGGGGGCGATGGCGTTGGATACCAACCAGCCTGCAGCAAATTGAGCAACCGGCCGCAATTATTTTTACACGGCCAAGAGGAACGAGAGGCAGTCATTTAACACATTCTGCAATTGAACCCGATTGGGGCTTGATTCAGACATTTCGAATGGCACTCTTTGTTTGCCAGCGAGTTTTTGTATTCAGCCTGTTATTATTTGCCTGTGCGTGACAATGGGTCACTGGGGAATAGACAAGCAAAAAATACTTGTCCACATTTGTATAGTTAGTTTTTCATATAAATTTATCGATTCGCTGGTGCACAAGTGTGCACAAGAATGTAGCACTTCGAAATGAGAAATCAATCTGGCTCAAATCATACAGACTTATACATAAGCCATGTGCCAAAAAAGTTTCACTAAGCACGCCACATGAATTAAGTCGTTCTGGCGTAATAAAGCCCTGCTGCTCGTGATACTTGGTTCGACATTAGCTTGTTGATTTTGTGACCGTTCCGATGATGATGGGTTCATTCTTGTAAAATCTTATTAACTTTCATTGTTGTGCTGTGTGTGTATCAACTGTCACAATGAAGTTGTGTCTTGCACGTTTTGCTGCCATGAGCGACCCACATTTGTTGTTGCACTCTCACAGTTCATTTGATATTAATATAGACTCTGGCCACTGGCCATTGGTCACTGCTCACTGGTGACTGCTGCCCATGATGATAATGATAATGATGATGATGCTGCTGCTGCTGCTACTGCTGCTCCAGCTCTGCCGTTGCCGCTACATATGTTTTCATTTGTTTGACGCTGATGATGACAACCCTCATCAAAACTTTGTACCGATGGCCGCTCGATTGCTCGAGCGAGTGGTCAACGGCTGTTGACAGGCCACTTTGACATTGTGTGGGTCCTGCAAAAGGACACTGGCCATGTGTACGCTGTGTGGTGTACAGTGATACATAATTAAAAGGCCGAGGTCAGCGGGCCGGGGGAAGTTTTGATGCCACGCTCGGATATACCGAAAAACAGAAACACAAACGCACACACACTCACACTCAGGCCACACACAATTTAACTTAATGGCCAAAGGGACAAAGTTTCTGATTTTCAACATAAAAGTAAACAAGTTGCTTCCAGGTAATTTATTAAGCCTCGACCGGCCATGTGCAACCCAAATTGGTAGCAGTTCGAGCTGGATGAATCGAAAAAAGGCAACGGAAAAGCGCAGAGGTGCAAAGTCAATGAAAATCAAGTGCTGAGGGGGCGGCGGGGCGGATATGGCCAGCCCGAAGGCTTTCGGTGAACTATGAGGGATTCGAGGCCCCGAGGAGCGGACCATAGAAACCGAAAGAGTCAGCGAACACATGGAGAAATCATTTGTAGTAATTGAAATCGAACAAAGCACAAGTTGCACAGCAAAGGGAGCTAAAAAAAAATCAAACTGCCACTGGGGCTCGGAACACAAAATAAATGTACAACAGCAGAAAGCCAGAAGGAGCGAACGAAAGCGAGTGGATTGAAAGGCAATGGTTGGCTTCTGGTTTTCCAGCTCGAGCTTTACAAACTGACTTCAGACTTCCTGCAGCGGCAGGATGCAGCCCCCAGTCATATTGGCATTCGAATGTGAATGTGCAAGGCTCCACCAACCACCACCAGCACCACCACCACCACCTTCATGTGCGGAACATGTGTTGAATACGTGTTCAACACGGCCAAATGACGGCGACATCGCTCGAGTATTGTGTGTATGTATGCCATTTGCGCAGATGGAAAAGGATCTAAAGCAGGAGCTGCAGAAGGAGCAGGAGCAGAAGCAGGAGCCAAAATCAGCAACAATTCGCTGTTCATGTGTGAGCAACGCATGCAGTCGTGCATGGCGATGGCGGCTTAGACGCGCATCTTGAATGACGTTAATGCGGCTAAGCGGGAATCTTAACGCGACACACGACCGACATTTACCCACATATATGGTATATGGCAGACAGCATACGTATTATATATGCAAATTGTCGGCCCCATCGCTCTTAACACTATCTATAATAGGCAAGCGCTTGTCTAGTCATTGGATGCATGAATCGATTCAATCACACTCCTGTCACACGAGGCGTATACGTAATGCTTGTTAATTGCGGGGAGGGGGGGCAACTTGTGTGAAAGGACTTGCTAACTAGATTACACAAGCTAGCGAGTTTCACCTGTAGCGATGTGAATTATGTTGAATCACGTGGGTATTTAAAATGCAGAAGTAATAGCAAAATCCTGACCTTTTTTTACATCAATTAATATGCGAGAGTAACGATATCAATTAAATAAAAGTAAGCCAGATTTTTTCAATGATAAATTTCGCAAAAATTGATGCGGCTGAGTCTCGATTTCCTTTTTTGGCCACCATCTATGGTTTCTGTCGATGCCAGCAAGAAATGATTGGGTAAACGGAAAAGCACAGCTGCGGCTTGTTGCCCATTTATCCTTAATTATATACACGAAATCGGATTCGATTCGGGGCAAAATGATGAGCACACTGACTGACATATAAAACGAGCACAAGGCAAACGGCAACAAGTCAATAAAAACCGTTAAAAATTAATGCCACATTGAAGAGAGCACGATACGTTTCCAGCCTGATTGGCACTTAATTTACCATTCAATGGCCGGCTCTTGATTTCCAACAGGCCTTTAGCCTTTAGCCGTCGTTTTGTTAAATGCAAATGCGTTGACTTTTTGCGGCACTGTGTGTGTGTGTTAATTAACTGCCCGGATAGGTATGCTAATGCAAATAAAAATGCAATTGCTCCTAACTGCCACGGTTATGGCTGCCTAACGGTTGAGTTACGCTCGCACGTGCTCTGCGCCTGTGTGGGTGTGAGTATGGGTGTGAATGCGAATGTGAATGCGAATACGAGTGCAAGTGCTCGCTTGAGTGCACCCAAACGCTTTTGCTGCTTGGGCGATTTCAATAACGCAGCGTTACATCGATGCTGTGCTCCTTGCGAGAGTCTGGCCCGCAATGCCCCAACCAGTTGGCCCCAAGTTCGCCATGGTCAGATAGACAATTGATGCTCTTCGCTTGGCCGGGCGTGGCTGTTTAACCTGCCAGTTGGCCAAACTTCCAGCACCTGAGGGTGGCTTGGATGCACCGTAACAAAATGAATCATATAACATATAAACTTACTTATTTATTACTTTAAAAAAGGTTGAAAACCAAAAGCTCACTTAAAACAAATGAAGTAAAGCCAATAAATATCGCATCACTCGTTTCCCATTTCATTGCTAAAGTATTGTAACATTTTGTTGGTATCCAAAAATATTACTTTGCAGCATATGCCACGCATATGAATAAGTAATATATATTCCTCGCTGTGTGCGCAAATGTCGATGTTAAAACGAATGTGAGTGTGTGTGTCGATAAGTGCACACAATCCATTCGGTATTCAAATTACTTTAAATCGCATTTGTCTCGCGTGCACCGAGGTGCTCGCTCAGCTCTGCTCCCGGCACGTCCTTTCCGCAAAGTTGCAGTTAAATTTGCAGCAGGACTGGCAAATCAAATTTAGTAAAAGTCACTAGCACACGAGTGGCTGAGCAAACACAGATACAAATGTGCACATGTGCAGTTGCCAATATATGTGTGCATATGTGTATGTAGACTCTGTCACAGACAGACAGTCCGAGCAGTTTGGTTTTCAATTAAATTTATGGCTGGTCAACACAAAGGGGGAGATGGGGAGTAGTTTTGAGGAGAGCTGTGGCAGGGGCTCACTTTAATGCCAGAAAGCTAGGAACTAGAAAAGCTAAAAGCGAAAAGCGAGCCGAACAACGGCAAAGTTCATTTCGGCGTGAAAGGACGAAAATCGATTAGATCCAAATCTTTTAATAAGTTTCATTTCCGTTTTGTGCTGCCTTTCGGTTGGGCGCTGTCTGCGGCTGAGTACGGCCTTGATGGGTGGTGGATGGTGGGTGGTGGGCGAAGGCACTCCCCTTTTCAGAGACGCCCCTAAAGGGCACACCCATTTGCATTGCGACTTGCGGGCTGGAAACTGTCTAAGATCCGCTCCCCCATCCTGCGCCCTTTTATTACGTATATTAGGGTGCGATTTGGAAATTGCGGTTCAATTGAGTTTCGGGACTTGTCGACTGCCGGCAGTCAAGTGGTTGGTTGGCAAGCAAATTAGGCCAAACCAAACCAAAACCAGTAAAACCCACACCCAAAACCCACAGCCGCAGCGGGGCGCGATTTATGATTGACTGGCCAGTCAAATCGGAATCCGGATTGTAGTCGATAATTCGTTGGCGATTGTGATCTCCGTTTGCCAACTCACTTGTGAATGTTTCATGAGTGGCTCCTGTGCTTTCGAATTAAGGCATTAACGAAGCTATTTCGAGGGAAAAGCTAATTGTCTCGAGGTTGACTGTCATGTCGGCAATCAGGTTGGAAATGGTCGGGCATAGAAATGGAAATCTCACCCTTCTGCACCAGCAAATTGCTCGCCCGAAAACAAAAGGGATAATGATAGGCACAGCGGCCTCCTGTTTCTGCCAGGACACCTGGTCAACAGAAGGATAGCCCTACTAAGCCAGCCACACATCACAGAGAACTTACACTTGGAAAAACTAGTGAGAGGGCTAAGCGAATGCTTACAACAACCTTTATATACTTTTACCAATAATAACTAATATTAGGTGTTCAAGTACTTGGTACTTTTAAACGGTACGCTTTAGTCTACGTTTGCTTTTTTCTTTCCTAAGTGAATTTTTTCTTTCAGTGTTCTTTGTTTACGGTGCCTGGGCGTTCCAAACACAAGCATCGCAGCTCAGCTGCGGCTTTTGACCACGCTTCTTTTGGACGCCTTCGTCGCGTCTTTCCTTTCAGCCGGATTAATTGGCTGCGATGTGACACACACACTGGCAATCACTCACACACACCTTGTAAGCGGCTGGTCCTCACGTATGCACGCGTATGCCACGTCAACAAATCATTCACGCGGCCTGAAAGTAGGCAGCACTATTTTAACTTATTGCCTCTTTACGAGCACTTCAAGTTTTATGGGAGTTTTTCATTACTTTTCCGCTGGCCAAAATGAATGATGTGGCGACCTGGCGATTTCTGGTTTTACTATATTTCGTTTCGTTTCGTTTACTTTTTGTTTCCTTTCGTTTTCGGCATTGCCTTTCATTTCGATTCGGTTTCCATTTCGCACTTTTTGCGCTTTCACTGGCAAGGCTTTCGGCACATTAACGACATAAGCAGCGACTGACAGGACACGCCAACTGCTTGGCACGCATGGCCGGATGCCTGTTGTCCTTTGTTGGCTTTAATGCGGCTTAAATGCTGCCTTTCGAATGGATTTTTCATCCTTGGGGGTGCTTTAAAACCCCAACCCACATGCCAAACTAATTACACGTTTAGATGTCCCCAAGGACGGCATGGGTAATGGGGAATGGGGATATGTCAAAGAGCAATTAAAAATAATCGATATGCAACACGGGCAGGCGCGCTAAGTGAGCCTCAACCCCCGCAGGACAATTAAATTTAGAGCTCCGCCCCAAAACGATAACAATTTTTCACAAAGGATTAGAGAGCTGTCGGCAACACGTCGGCACTTGGCAATTTTTGCAGCATTCGATTGTAGTTGCTGTTGTCCCAGCAAATTACTTTTCCCCATGGCCAATATTGCTGCTGCCCCTAAACCGCAGCGCCAACTGTTTGTTTAATTAAATTGCAAAAGCAAGCTGAAACGAAAATTCCCTTTCTCCCTTTTGGCTGCAAGTTATAACCGTCGAGCTGAGCTGACCGACCAACCGGCAGCAGTCATTTGTATTAATTGAATAAGAATTACGCTTTAATCCGATATAGACAATATAGTCGTTGACCCAAAGTACCGGGCCAAATGGCAGACATTTTGTTGGCACTTCATTTTATATCTCGAACATTTTATTTCTACGAGCACTCCGCTCCTATTTTCCTACTTTTGTGTGCTGCTATATCGCGTTCCCTGGAAATTACGCCACCGCATACATAGCTAATGCCAGGACCCACGGCAATTGTTATTGAATCCGTCTAAATACACGGAGAAGGAAACCCGAGGATGTGTAAGGAGATCTCTTTCTCCATGGGTGTGTGCGGCTCTAAAAGGAAACCTGGAGAACAGGAAATTTCTTGGCTATAAATAGAGAGGCGGGCATTTAGAATTCAAGTCTAGCCCCCTCTGTATTTTTACCTATTCCACCTGCCAGTCGCCGCTGCTGAATGGCCCTCTAATTAGCCGTAACGATGGCACATATTTTATATTTTATCAATCCTTGACCCTGCGGCCCTTGGGCTTGGGAAACTGTAAATTGTTTTCAATACTCGAAATTATTATTATATTATTAAATTATTCATGAGTATGGGGGTCTGGTTGCCATCTGCCCGAGGGCACTTAAAATATGAAATATGACAGAAACATGCGAGATAGGAATCAGAGTCTCGTTGTCGTCCTCGCAAAGGAAAGCGGTGTAAGGAGCAGTAAGGCACATGACAGGATCCCTCTGGCCTCCAGCCATAATGCTCGGCGGTTGGTTGGTGGATGGTGGATGATGAGGGGAGGATGCTCTTGAGTGGCCAGGAAGTGGCTGGGAGGGAAACAGCTGGTTCCTGCCCCTTGCTGCATCTTGGTTTTTGCATGATAATCGCCTTTAAGGTTTCATGTTAAAGCTGTCACTGTTCGTGGTTGGAAGTCTGTCAATGGCATTTAAGTTTATTTTCCTTTTCTCTCAATTTAGCAGCGCAAAAAGGGCAAACTTCAGTGAATCATAAGTTTTCCGTTCGTTAAGCTGTTAATATGTGTCCACACACTGAAATCTCTGGTGACTTCAAAGTTCTGATTAGGGGTCCTTGGACATATTTAAAAGTATGTGGGCGCTATGTTTCTTTTCTTTGTATTTCTAAGGGTATACAACTAGCTCTTAAATAACTACAATCAATAATATACATATTCAACTACTTTCTGCGCAGCAACGCCGCTGGCAAATACTTTGTGAGGGGAGTGACGGCCTGCACCTGATTTTGGGCCTCATTCTGCTCCTGAACGTTGATGGCAGCCGGTGCAGAGCTGAAGTCCAAAACAGGTGCGACGCCCTCGTCCGAGCTGCGAGAGCTGCCGCCCAAGGAGTCGAACTGCTGCTGGATGAGCTGCTGGGCACGCACCGCGTCCTCCGGGGTGCGATACTTGACGAAGTGCACCTCCGGCTTGTGACTCTGGGCCTGATTCTCATTGGCCAGCCGCTGGGCCAACTGGGCCACATCCGCCTGCTTGCTGAGCACATAGATGGCCGTTCGCTGCTCGCTGGCCTGTTTGGCCAACTGGAGGGCTGCGTTGGTGAGACCTTGGTGTTCCGGCGACTTGATGAACAGCACGCGGAGATTGCGTTTCAGCATGCTGGCAATGTGCTCGGTGGCCTCGCGATCCGCAAACTCCTCCTCGGGCGCAGCGTAGGTGTAAAACTCCTTGCTAAACTCATCCGCAGCAGCTGGAATCTGTTGTTGCGTATTCTGCTGCACAAGCTCCGGTTGCTGATGCTGCTGCTGCTGCTGCTGCGTGGATGTGGAGCTAAATCCGGTGGCCTCCGCATCGATGAGTCCTGCAAAACGACGGTCGCCAGCCGCAGCTTGATAATTATAGCCCAATTTGGCTGCCGAAGCAGAAGCAATGAGGAAAAGTAACTGGAATTTAGAAAATTATCTCAGTTACAAAGTAGTTACATGATATATTTCTTAATTAATAAACTGGATAAACGAATTTCAAAACTTCTTTAATTTAGTTCACTTTGGCTTATGTTGCACTTATATTCCTGTTGACTTGTTTAATGTATTTCACTATTCTTAGCTTTAAATTTCTCACCAGAAATCCACGCATCTTGAGCAGATATTTTTGATGTCTAGTGCGGAGGATCTGTTTACCACTCGTTTAGTTTGCTAACTGACGTTCGATGTTTGCATTCCGATGGTATTTATACAAGCTTGCGGAATGGGAAATTGGAAATATGACAAATGATGGGCCTGCAATGTGGCAGCGTTTTTTGATTTGACTTGGCTATCGGGATCGGAATCGCATCGGTTTCCGTTTCATCTTCGGATGCTGCAACCCATCGAACTTCGCACATTGCCAACAGTTAATCAGAGATAAATGAGCTTTTAAGCGTTGACACAAAACCCCGTCTCAAGTTACGGGTTACGGGAAATGGGGATACCGCACGGAACCAGTTTCTTTTTTTTTTCAACCAGACCATGCAACCTTAGGGCGTTGCTTGTCTTACATAAATCTGCGGAACTACTCGTGTTTGGGCGGACGAACATCAAAGCCGCTTACTTACCACAAAAAACGATGCAAAATATGCATAATTAATTAATTAGCCGGGCGATTGCGATTTGCATCTTTTGCGGCAGGTTATGAACTCGGTTTGAAGCTCTCTTTCAACCCCATCGTAGTGTCGAGTCCATCAATATCGTCAGTCATCGCTTGGGCATCGACAGCAATTGTGGTTTTTGGCCGCACAGTGCAGTGTTTCTGTGGACTCAACCAATACTGGAATATTCCCCAAGTCGGCCAAGAAATGTCCGTCCGTAATCCTCACACATTGCTGCTGTTTATCCGAGCATTGGGTTTCCTGGTTTCTAGCCAACAACAAACGCCTTCAATTAGGCATACAAGGTATAGCAAGACACAGGTACAGAAACAGAAACAGACACAAACATTGCATAAACAATATTTAACAATAAATAGACACAGGCACACACTCAGATTCACAGGCAAAACGGCTTCCTTCGACTGGGCCAGTTAATTGCTCTGATTGTTTCACATAAATCTCCAGAGTGTTTATCTGTGGGTGGTTAGGTGTGTGTTTGTGGATGGGTGGATGAGTGGATATGTGTGTGCAGATGCTGACGATGTGCTCTAGTTGATAAGGCGGTCTGAAGAGCGACAGAGCTACCAATTGAATCCAACATAAACCAGTTAAGATGCACACGGCAACAAATTTGATGAATGTCAACAATGCTTGCATATCTAACTGTGCAAAGTTTCTTCAGTTATCATTATAACATGGTGGTATATAATCAATAGCAAAGTTTATCATGGGAATATTTAATTAAACTAATATTGTGCGTTTTCCTCTCAGTGCACGATATTGTGTGGCTGAGATTTATAGGCCTAAATCACCAGAACATTCCATCAGGCTGGAAGACAGGCAGGCAGTGGAGCAATGGCCAGAAGCAACAGGCTTCTCGGCCAGGCCCCAACAATATCCATTTATGCGCATAATGAGTAGTCATACATCAGGGATGGCTACAGCTGCCGACGGCTGCTCATCATCCCCAGTCTCATCCAAACGTGGGCAACTCCGCATCCAAATGGCCAGTGGCCGGCATTTACATTTATAAATATGCATAATTTGTTAAAGGCCAAATGAAATCCTGCAAACGGCCTCAAGGGGGACTCGAGCAAAACGCTCTTCTAATTTAATCATTTTGCCCATTGGCACCGACGAATTCATTTAATTTGTTGCCAGGCAGGAGTCATGGTCGTGGGTCGCGGGGGTATAAGGTGCGTTTACGGGCAAAGTTTTCCAAGGAGCAGTAAAACCTATCAGCCTATTGACAATGACACCCGCAAAAGGCAGCGTGTTCGTAAGTAAATAAACTGTCCCGAGGCCAGAGACCTGTCCCATAGAAGGTATCAGTTCGTCTAGGTTGCCGGGATTCCTGTTGTTTCCGCAGTTCGTTGTTCTGGTGATGGGCCCCTTGTTTACTATTTATCTTTGCACAGAAGACAAACAGAACTAAGACCAAACAATGAAAGTAACAATTTGGCAACGTCAAAAGTCGTAGGATGATAAGATTTATTTATAGTACCAATCGCCGTGATTGGCCAGTTTGAGGGCGTAAGTGGGAGTGGTAGTGGCAAAGGCAGTAAGAGCAGAGCTGATGCTTTTGTTAATTAAAATTTTGTAGGGCACGTGTGCCACGGAACCTGAGCCATAAATCATGACATCAACAGCAATGGCAGTGGGGTGGTAAACGAACTCAATCACCCACTGCCAAGGCAGCAAACTCCCCAGAGGCGGCAACAACAATTACCGTCAGATAATCATGGCCATTATGTGGGGCGCCAAAAACACAAATCATGACAGCATTAAGAGGAACAAATCGTTCCCTATCTCTGAGCGGACAAAGGTCAGCGGTTAGCGGTCAGCAGACCGTTATTACGCACAATTAGTGTCTGTATGCATTACAGAACTATCGAAGACAGGGTGCTCAATTAAAGAGCAATTACCAAATATTAGCTAATGGCCGGCCGGCTGGCAATTGACATTTGTGTCTGGCCCAGAGCGAATTGCTCTACGACTTTCGCAAGGCGCAAGAAAGAAACCAAAACAGAGCGCCCGGGGGCATTAATATTAATGAACTGCTCACACACGCGACCCCGGGCAGTTCATTAAAGTGTCAAACACTTTGTCCCGCAGACATGTCCAACTTGGGTCTCACTCTCACTCTCGCAGTCGCTCTCACCAGGGCAAAGACCACAGACCCCCGTAAAGACCCACCAATTCGAAAGAAAGTGGCCAAGAGCTACAGAAACTGAAAAAGAAACCGAAACAGAGATGCCAAAACCTGTTGCTCTCTTGGAAGCTGTTTGCTGGGGAGACGACACGACTGCGACGATAACGCCCAATTGACCCCAAAAGCGGGCAAGCTGTCACTATTAACGTGTCATAAATCAAAAACTTGTTACCATGTAAAAACGTAACATTTTGCATATTGACCGGGCATGTAACCAAATAGCTTCCCAGTTACATTTTTTGCCACAATCGCTCTTGGCCGCCGTGACACCATCGATGGCCACATGATATCGCCAGCTAATTATGATTGATGCTTGCCACTGGGTTCAAGTTCAAATGAAGGGGATTTCTAGAGGCCCCCCATTTGGAAAAGTGCAATATTGAAATGCCAAATGATAGGCGATATTTGACAGGGCAAGTAAAAGCCCTAAAATATTAAAAAAAGGAAATAAAGTAAAAGTTGGACCTGCCTTGCCTTGTGGCCACGTTTCTACGCGGCCTGTCTTGGACGCTGAAAACAATTAGTATGACAATTTATCATATGGCCACAGCCAGATGATTTATGAAGGCCTAAAAACAACACGTAGCCGACACGTTGCGTTGCGTATACGCCATGGAGTCACTCGCTGTGCTGTTTCTGTGTGTGTTAGTTTGTGTATGTGTATGCGTATTTGCTTCTGGGGGTGCGTCACATGTTTGCCCATTTCCTTCCTTCCTGCGGCCTGCTTGCTGCCGTTGTGCTATGCAATTTCTAGTTAATAAATATTTCCGGCTACAAGCAAACGGAGCAACAAAAAAAAAGCTGACAGACACGCCCGGCAAGGAGGCGACTTCTGGGCGGATATCGCGCAATTAGTTGAGTCAACAATTAAAACTGTTGCCCTTTTTCACACAAGAGTGCAAATTTGGCCTGGCTATTATTAGGATAGTGAGAAAACTATAAATCACCCGCAATTAAATATATATGAAAGGAAATGGCACCGAAATATTTCCCAAATATGGCGTCATATTCAATATCTTTTCCGTGGAGTGAACCGCAGCAGGACAGTAATCCCTTTACCCCAAATCCTGCAGCTATCACATGCTCATTCTGGCATATTAATTGGCTTTCATTAATTATATTTTGAAAGCGTGTCGGGGACATGGCGAAAATAGTGTTCCATAATTAATTGATGTTCATAATATTAAGGAAAAGTACATACATATATATAAAGTGTGGTCATTTAATTCCCCAGCAGGGTCCAAGTGGACAAAGCTCAAAAGCATATCCTTCATATGAAAGTCTTCGCCTTAAAAGCTTTCGGTAGTGAAAGTCTTAAAAAGCTTGCTGGAAACTTTTTGTAGAGTTTCCTGAACACAAACAAATTGTGTAGAAAGCCATTGGATGAGCTTTGAAAGTTTCCTCCAGTACACTGAAAGAAAAACTACATACTAAATATAAGAAATTCGATCCTTAGTGGAATCTAATATTTCAAGGATTATCTCGGAGTTTAATTTCTCCTTCAGGTTATGTTATTATAAAAGTTAGAATTCACCATGAAGACCACACGTTGTACCCATTTCCCAATCTAAACAACTTGAATCCGTTTTTTCTTAACTTTTATTTACAAAATTAAATTCTCTTTCTGTTCAATTACATGGAAATGACAAAACCGCACCAAAAGACAAAAGCAAATTGAGTGCTATAGGAAATGATTAAATTTGCAATCAAATATCGGTTTTGCATTAGCATTCACACATCTTTCTATAATTTTGGGTGGTAGGGTGCAACTATTGGTGCTACTTCTTTGTATCTTTGTATCTACAACATCAAAAATCAACTTAACGGCCACATTAGATACTCCTTGCTTTTATTTTGTGGTTTATATATATACGTATCATACATTTATGCATATATATATAGTTAAATATTCGGTGTATGTATATAATGGTTATTCCACAGTTGCTGCCGCCATCTCTTTATGTGGTTTTTGATTAATAATTACACATGTATGTACTTCATATATGGTTCTGTGTATATATATATAATTTTTTATTCCTCTCGCACATTATCGGTAAACTTTAACAATGCGCTGTATCTCAGTTATTAGACTAGGTAAAACAATCCGTATCTGTATCTCTCTGCTCACCGTTTAGGTTTATGCACTTGTACTTTAACATTTGTTTATGTATTTTTACTTCATAACACACGCTCCGTTTTACGTTACAATCGTGAGTTTGGTTTCACGCAATTAATGTTACTATGTTGTGGTTTTTTTTGGCCCCCGAAAGAAACTGAAAGGAAAACTATGTATGTAAATGCATTTTACACGTACGAGTTGTATCCAAATTAAAGCAGATTTCGGCTCGCAACTAAAGTTAAGCGACAAACTTTTTCCGCAGTAATGGGATTAACATTTTATGTTTTTGCTAAGTATCCTTTAAGTACATATGTATATGCATGTATGTAGGTATATTCGTGTATATATATATATATATATAGAGGATGGAAAACAAAGGACATAGCTTTAAAATACGTGTAAATACTTTGTTTAGTTTGTATTTTATACTAGAAAGAGTTATAAGTCTACAGCATAGGACGCAGTTAAAGATAGGGTATGCATACATATAGATATTACACATTTACATATGGTTTATCCTGTTTTCTTTGTTCTAGTTTTATTTTATATCTCTATTCCCCGCCTGCTCCTAGTCCTGCTACGCATTCAAATATACCTGCTATACCTGTTTTCTATGCTCTTATCTTGTGGTTTTTTGCCTTTGATATCGACTACAGAGTTTGCTAGGACACTCAACGGATTATGGTGTCGAGTGCAGAATTTCGATAAATCTGTTCTACTGTGGTAAATGTGCGCTTTTGCAATTTCCAGAAATAGTTTAAACAGCGAATTAAGTGATTTTGTGGCACCCTGGGCGCTTAGCTCACCAAATAAGAAAACTAATTACACAAACAGAAATTATAAGAGTACATCCCCTGCTTAAATGAACTTTCAGTTCTACAGATCCAACACAAATCACGAATGGCAAATATTAGAAGTTACACAAAGGAATAAACACAATCAAAATCAAATGTTTAATCTCAATCAATCCTATTCCAAAATAAAACACAGCCAGCACTTTTATTGAACCTCACACTAAACTCGTTGATAAAACGCCAAGCTGCCTAATGGACGTCGCTACGCGGATGTTTATCTGGACCTGACCTCTGACCCTCTGCGCGACCCTCTCCGCCCTACTTCATCTTCTTGTCCTCGTGCGCCTTCTTCACAATGGCCAGCTTGGAGTGCGGCGACGAGGGATGCAGGGTGCGGTAGGGCGCCTCCTTGGTGCCATGTAGTACCAAGGACCACTCCAGCAGATTGCCATGTCGCGTTTGTGGCGAATTGAAGCGAGCCTGTGGGCGGATTCATTTAGATATGCCAACTATATATAGGCAATTTATATACTACCTCCAGTTTCCAGGTTCCCTGCGGATACTCGCCCCACGAGTGAGTGGTCATGAAGGGCCATTTGGTGAAGCCATCGCGGTGGTCATCGTCGTTGGCGCGCCTCGACAGGATCATGGATCTGTGGAGTAATGATTATAAAATATTATAATCATGCATTTTATAAATGTTTTTATTAATTCACTTACTTAGTGCCCATTGGCGATGTAAGGAAGAGCTCCAGATCGCCGCGTCGTGAGGCATTTGCCGAGATCACTGCCTGTACATGTTCCAAATAGTTGACCTCCGTGTCGCTGCCCTTGCAGGCATCCGTTTTGATCTCCCAGAAGAGCGAACGACCCATAACAATGGCTCTGCGTTATTTTTAGAGGACAAAAAGGATAAGCCGACTTAAGCCTAGAAGTAGTCCAGGATATACTCACTGCGGCTGGGTGAGCTCGCCCGCCTCGCAATGATAGCGTGGTGGCACTGCATGCCACTGCTTGGATAGTGTGACCATGGCGCCGGCGTCCAGCACTCCGAACCCGAATAGGTGATTGAACTCCAGGCCCACGCCGTTCATTGTCCAGTGGAATCGGTTCTTGGCATCGAACAGCGAGTTGCGCTTCGATGTCAGCACCGTCAGATGCTGTATGTCCCGCCAAGTCAGCTGCGGACTGCCAAAGGAGTGTGGGTTTAAGAGGGATTAGCATAAATTCATAAAGTGACACAAAATAAATACACTCAAAAAAATGGTACTCCCTTGTTTGTTATCAAAGAGTTGATTTTAAATTCGACCTTATCATCAGGCTGTGTTCTGATAATTACCATTAAAATGGCATAAAATAAACTTAAATATGGACACCAATACTTTCGAGTGTATCAATCAGAGGGGCGAAGGCGAGGATTACTCACTTGGCCTCCAAGGCCAGGGCAAAGACGCCCGCTGCTTCGGGCGCCGCCGCACTGGTGCCCGAGTGGGTGGTCGTGCACTTGCCATAGAGGTCCGTGGTGGCAACGCCCGTGTTGGGGTCCTTGGCTCCGTTGCTGAATGTGGACGCCAGCGTGGAGCTGCAGCTCTCGTCGTAGTGGGCGTTCTGGCCATCGTTAATGGCACTGTTAATGGATATGGTCCACATGGAGGCGGCGTAGCCGTCGCAGTTGCAGTCATCCTCCTCGCCGCCGTCGCCGGATGCCCAAACATAGATGTTGCCCAGGCCATTTCGTCCCTGCGGGTGGCGTGAAAGATTAGCCATAAATTCCAAAAAAAACTGTACCTCCTCTTCCTCAGCTCAAGCGTACCTCATTGACGCCCTGGACTATCGCGCGCATGGTGGCATTCCGGGGACCATCCACGGTCTTGCCATCATCGGTGGGACCCCAGGAGGCGCTGTAGATGTGGATTTTGTGCGGCTCGTGGCCCATGGAGTTGGCCTCGATTAGGTCCGTCATGTACGGCTGATCCAGCATGCGAATGCCTGCGGAGCGGGCGATAAGTATGCATTAAATCTAATGGCGGAAATTATAAATCAATATTTATACGATCCCCGCCACACCGTCCACTTTCACTTGTCGCTTTATGGCAATCGTAAACATTGCAGTGCATTTCCCAGCGCCGTCTGTGGCTGTTCGAAATTTTTCCCGATTTTTCACATGATTTCTCCCTGGCGAGCGATAAAAAATATTGACAGATAACGCGGCTGGATTTGTGACCGCACTTGTTGCCTCCCCATTCCAAGAGGAAAAATATCTTCCATTTCATGTAAAAATCACATTTTATCGAAGCTCAATTTACAATGATGGAACGCGCCCCATGAACTTTACACTTTGGATATCACATATGTACATGACTGAAGCTGACAATTGATTCACCCCGTCTTTTCGCGGATTACGCTGCGTATGCGTAATGCGATTTATACGCCCGAAAACTTTGGAGGTCAGGACCTCGAAGGTGTCGCTGTTATATACACGCATATGTATATTTATTCAGCGGATATTCTGGCAAAGCCACTTACCTGCGATTTTGCTGTCATAAGCAACGCCAACGCCGCAAATTCCATTATCTCTGGCAGCAGCCACTTCGCCGGCACAACGAGTTCCATGGCTGAAAAATGTAGTAGCGGTCGAGGATGAGATGGGGTTAATCATTTACTCAGCATCCTGCAGGTAAGCAGCTTAATAAAAAGTACTCTCTCTATCTTTCTCTGCATTAAGCAGTGCCCATAAGCTGACAAACTATCAAGTGACTGGAGCTCCAGTCTCAAGTGAAAAGAGCCATTAATTTCGCAACTGCCTTTTAATTAGTCAAAGTTTTCTTTGCGAGCACAAAGACAAAGGCAGCTTAACCCATCAACTTGGACATTCCATTCAAATCGTATGGCACAAACAAATTATCCTCTTCAACATTCCAGTTGGCTGTCGAAGACATTTTTGGGCCCAAAATCGATAGCTTTGCCCATTCGCAACCACTTACCTGTTGAACCAGTCGTCGGTGTATCGGGGATATGGAAAGGGATCGTTACTGCTGAAGTCATAACTGGCCTCGGCATTCTGGAAATGAGCAGATGTAACCAGATTAAATGCGAGCTCACACGTGTGTGTGCGGTAAGTGGGTTTTGTTGTAGCTTTTGGGAAAATTATTCAATTTATTTTCGGAAGCAGACCACCTCAACTCAACTCACTCGACCCGCTTGCATATGCATGGCAGATAAGCACTTTGACAATAATAATGATGGTGGAAAGTTTTAGTGTCAGGAAAAGTTTAAGCTTTTAGCTTCAATTTCCTGCCAACTTTTACTATTATGCACATTAGGGATTTCAACAGTCCGTTGTGGAGCAGCTCCACAGATAAATTAAATTGCAGACATAGAGCCACAACAACTGTTGGCTATTTGGCCATGAATAATTCCTCATTGGCAACCGATATGTGCAGTCAGCCAAAATTTAATTAAATGCTCGCTAGTGCCATTTAAAAGGGCTTTGCAGCCATTGCGCGTGTGGATTATACTCACATAATTGAATTTCAGATCCGGATGCATGTAGTCCACGCCTGGGCAGAGAAAACGCCGCAATAAAGTGTAAAAGTGTAGGATAATAAACTGGTAGATTGAATTTTTATTTTCATTTCCGAAAATACTCACCATCATCCATGATGGCAGTCGTAACATTCTTTCCGGTGATGCCCTGCGCCCATGCAGCCTGTACATTCAGATCCAGCCTGACTTTGCCGCCATTCTGGCCCGTGTTCTTGAGGTACCACTGCATGGGAAAGTAGGGGTCAGTGGGCTCCTCGTCAATCCGATTGGCCTCGCCCACTTTCAGGTCGAACTTCATGCCGTGAATGGCGGGCACCGCCGGTCGCAGGCCTCGTTTAACCCGCTTGAAACCCGGCTGTTGCACGGCCGTATGCACCTGCGAAAGAGAGGGGGGGTGGAGAGGCCATTAGTGTTAACGTTTGGCGTGGTAACCACAAAAATGGGGTTACGCTGATGGGCCATCTGTCACACAAGCCGAACTCCACAGCATGCGGGTCATTGTTATGCGTACGCGTTCCAATCCAAAGCTGTGCAAACAGCTGTGAACAGAAGCGAAACGACCTTGTTTGCATGCCAATTTCCATATTGTCCTTCCAACACCCACACACCCACTCCATGCACCTTGTGTGTGCATTCATTCTGCACCCTGATTATCGACTATGGCCTATTGGCACGTTCCACTCCGTTGGCCAAATGGACGCACAGCCGCACGCAATGCAATCGATGTCCGTTATGCAGAACGGCAAACAATGTCCGGTGCAAACTATTTTGGGAGCTTGCAATGAACTCTGGCATTTGACATTGGTGCGAGAAAGCAGGCACATTGTTACAAGCTGATTGTGATTCCTGTTTGCCGTTTACTGGGAGTTTATGGGAAAAGTATTTTGTATTAAATGAAAAAAACGAGTAGAATACTGGGATAATCAATGGGCAGTTTTACAAAATGATTTACATTCCCAAGTGAAGTATCATGAAAACGAAAATATTATTTTTCCAGAAGAGTCCGGAATAGTAATATGAAATCAATGTGGAAAAATTGCCAACTACCCCATTAATAGTTATTTCTGTGTCTGTCTGTATTCCAAGCCATTGCATTGAGCACGTTCCTACCTTATTTGCGCCCCAACTAACAGCAAGTGTGCCAGTTTCCCTTTCGACCTTGATGCGAATTTTCTGCATTTCCCCTCCCCCCACCCCTCGCAAAGTTTCCACTTGTACTCACCGCCGGATGGCTCTTAAGGGCCCGTGTGTGCGTCAGACTTCGCCTGGTGCGGGCATGTGGAAGGGTCCGGTGCTTGAAATGATACTCGTGTCCATCGGCGCCGACCAGCTGTAAGGAGTCCAAGCAGTGCAAGAGAACATTTTATTAGAGACGTGGCATTTTAATTGAGAAAAACACATTAATTCTCTGCTTGTGTTGTGCCTAGAAGCGTGACCCGTAATTGCGCTCTAATTGAGTTTGGCCCCAGCCATTCCTCACACATTCTGATGGCTGTTGGTTGATGTTCGGTGGTGGGTGGTGTGGCCATAATTGTGCTCTAAATTGCCAGTCATAATCATCATCTGCTGCAGGAGCAGCAACTCCAACATCATCATCATTAATTGGCTTTGGTAAATTGAGTGCCAGCAGAGCCAGTAGAGCCAAGACTGAGCCAGTAATTTTCCGTTTTTCCCCACTGCAATTTTTGTGAACGGGATCTCGAGTTTCCACACGATACGTGCCGAGCCTTCGGGCCAAACCCACTTTCACTTGGCCAATGGCAGGCCGCCCTTGGGAAATGGGCCACTATTTTAGGCCTACACGCTGGCAAAATGGTCTCTTATCAAGATTACAGATTTATATAAGTTGCAACTTCGAAAGCCAACGATTTTCTTTCTAAGTACTTGTAAATACCATTTAAAGTAGGAGGAGGAATTTATTATACTTTGTTTCTATCACTATTTCCCTAAGTGTACGATTTTGATCCGCCGCCTGCAACATGTTGCTCATCTCTAAGCCATCGGAGACCCGAATGGCATTTGGCCAGCTGCTGGGCGTTATATAACTTTGCCCTTTTGGACGGATGGCCGGAGATGGCCGGGCGACTGGCGTCCTGCATAATTCAGGCTTACATCGTGATTAATTAGCAGCTGTGCGGCGTTGAGTGCCATTGCTATCAATTCATAATTCGCGCAAATGCGCATCAATAAAACGGCATCAGTGGGGAGCGGCGATGACAATACCCATCAATTTGCCAGCCAAATAAGCCCGACTGTGAATCTATTTTTAAAACACGCCTCATTAACCAAGCCAGCCGCAAATTATAAGGATGTCGACTTGATGGGCTTCCCGCCGGCAGCAGCGGTAAGCACACGTGGGTAATTGCCTTAACCCAGCCAGTAGTAACTGACTAAACAAAGGTTTTTTCCAACCATCGGAGTTCCATCAACGTGAGCTTATGCAAAACCCGCCCACGCGGCCTTTTTAAGGATTCTCGTCCGCTTCGCAGCAGCATTAAATATGAATAAGGACATTTGGGTGAGCAAATTGAGCCAGAAGAATGCTTTCACTCCTTTCACTCCTTTCGCGTTTCGGCATTTATGGCTTTTCTGACCGCTGTCTGCACACTTTCAATTCAGCTTCAACACTTTGGTCGGCAAGGAATAAAGGTGCGCGGAAAGGGTTGCAGGAATAGCAGAAATTTCTTTGATCAGTGAAAAATGCGTAATTCTAAGTAAACGTTGGAAGCGTTTAATGAATTTCAAGTTAAATTAACAAACGAAATGGGAGCCCTTTCAAAGGCGGAAAATCAATGGATGTAATTAATTTCTACTAACAATGAGGTACTAAAATTTACTTTATGAGAAAATAGTTGAGTGTTCATGCTAAAGATAATAGATCTTTATATGTGGAATACCAACAATAAGGTACTAAAATATATTTAATGAGAAAATAGTGTTATATTGGTGCTCAAAATAATAGAAATTTATATTTGCAAAATATTTGTTGGGTCGCGCCTTAATGTTCCTGATTTATGAAGCCCAAACACAAACTTAAAACCCTGACATCTATCACAAGCATTTCCCAAATTATGCGACAGAAATTCGGCATTCATTTACAGACTTTCAGTCATAAATTGATAAATTCGTAGCCAGCCACGTCAGCCAGTCAATAAATGGCTCCACCCAAGTGGAGCAATATTGGCGGGGTGGATTCAAACACCAGTGGTTCAGTGGTTTACTTAGGCGCCAAGTGCCGCGCATAAGTAAGCGGGAAAACAACGGCAAGGCGCGTAACTTGAGGGCCATCAATCCGTTGACTGCTGTCAATCACGGTCCTCCACAGACGGTTTGAGTTTGTCTATTTTTATGCCCTGTTAATTTGTGTGTAAATTACTCAATGGGTACTGCAACAGCTGGCCAGTTGGATTCTTTGGCCTATACTAGCCAGTTTAATGGACTTCCTAAGTATGTTGCCAGCTTACAAAAAAAATAGAGATAGATAACGATTGCGTATACGCACAGTGGGCGCTCTTGAACGCACACCGCACACAAATAAACAATGTGAGTTAACTAATCTGGCGGACATTTGACCACATGCCGCTAAATTGCTGGCATATTTTTAGATGTCCCGCATAATTTGCAGATTTTTCTTCATAAGCATAGCATATGGTATGCCGCTTCCCAACACTCCCAACTGCCAAGTGAAAGTCAAAGTAAAAACAAAACCTTCAGTCAGTAGGATTTATGTGGGTGGAGCTGAACACAGATATTAAGAGCAACAAAGCAGGACGTCTAATGTAGCAATATAGCTGCCATTGTGTCTGTGTGCAGGGCTCGCCATTATAAATATAATGTGTCACACGGGGTGATAACGGGGCTAAAATAAAGTAAGGACAGCTTCGTGGCAAATGGCAGCTGTTCGCCACCCCCCTTTTCGCTCAGTGTGCGCCCGTATGTGTCCGTTGTGTGTGAGTTATTCAAGCTCAACACCACCCACACGCAAAAGTTGGCCAAAAGCTCACATGAGTGCTGTGTCTGTCTGTGTTTGAGACACATTGCTCATTCCTCAGCCTGCCAAAATGGTGTCTATAATTAGTTGGCTGCCGCATTTAAATGGCAAATTTATTAACGAGAAGCCGTTGGCATCTTCGGCACTACCACTACAACACTTGTTGCTCGACAGGACAACAGCTGTGTAGTTACATCACGACCAAGGGATTTCGGTGTGGGCGTCTTTGTAGCCGGGTCGTGGCCACAACTCGTCCGCGCCATGACACGTCATCTCTCTTGGCCCGTCAACATCAGAAATTTATGGATTTTCACTCGCCCCGTGCGAATCCATGCAAGGTAAATGAAAAACCCGCTGAAAAAGCTGAAATATCATCAGTTGTGCTGTACATGACAGCTTCCCTCGTACATACGCATATACAGCCATGTATTTATGTGCAGCAGATATTTCACAGTGCCTGCAAAAATAGCATACAACAATGGGCCAATGGGGCATTTGGAATGGGCGTTTGTGTTGACTTTAAGTTGTTAATATAGCTTCCTTTGTTTACCTTAATCGAATTCTTGCTCGGTCAGCTGCCAACAGTACACAATGGTGGACATTCAACAAGTTGAGCAAACAGAATTGCTTTTAAATTCCTACGCAAGAGCTGATAAAATATTTAGTTTTCAATGTCCTGAAAATGTTTGCCTTACAAGGAGAGTGTACAGCTTCCTTGTAAACAAAATACGCATTATTGTAACATCCTGCGCTATAAATTTGTTATTTGCATGCATTAGCATACTTAATCTAAAAATACTGGCGGCTATATTCAATACTTTCCTCCAAAAAAAAGAATTGAAAACATAGAGGAATCCAATGCCGCATTCTCAGCCTTCCAGATCCGCAGAAAAGTAGGCAACAGATTATGCGAATAGCGTAAGCGATTCATCTCCGATAAAAGCCATTACGCAATCGTCGCATTTTATTTGTTTCCCAATATTGAAAGCCCCGAGGAATAACCATTCATCAATTTGTACACTCAGTTGGCCGAAATGGCTCGGTTTAGTTAACCAACCAACGTCAGAAGCAGGCGTTTATCAAGGACAGCCGCAGTCACTTTATCAGAAGGTGACCAACTTTTCTAGTGGCATTAGCCGTCAATAACTACTGGCACACACATAATATAGATAACAGTCGGGTTACCACGTGATAAATGTGTTTCCAGTGCAACTGCGCTAATTAGGAAAAATAGTCGCCCTTCCTGTCATTCTCGCAACTAATCAATCAGTCAATCAATAATAGGAATATGTATTACTGCACTATTGTGTTTGCATAAATTATCGCTACAAGCGAAAATCACTTGTGCAGACTGCTGAAACGGAGTCCTAAATGATAGCATTTTATCGTGCTGGTATAGAGAAAAGTCCTCATCAAGTGTTTTCCCCCCAAACTGTCAAGAGTGGCACTTTTATTCAATTGAAAAATACGCAAAAAACTTGCCTGTCTTTGTGCTGCGCCAAAACAATGCAAATAAGCGTGTTTGGATTGACAGCTTGGCGATCCACACAAATCCAGTCGTCAATAAATGGCATGCAAATTTGCACAGCCTTAAAATTAGAAGACCTCGATGGCAGGTGGCGAATTGGAGAAATGCAAATGAGTGTCCTGGCACAGGACTCGTGAATAATTCAGCAGGATGCGGCGACAAAGGAAACGGCAAAGACAAACAGCTGCGCACAACTCGACTAATAAGCTTTGATTGAGGCTCCTGCCATGTGCCCGTGATTATGGCATTTGATTTGCTGGCTGGATCAATGGTTAAACACAAGTACAAATTGCATTAAACTTCGACCATTGCCATATATATTAAATGAATTTAAACGGCGACTGCTCAGGAAATTGCGTTCTGACTTAAACTGGGCAGCTTAAACTGGGTCAAATTGTAAGGCCAGCGTAATTGAAAGCGGCGCAATGGTAGTAAGCCCTTAAGACGCTTTTCTATTCGGAGCAGGGCAAAGGCAGCTTGGCCGCCAGCACACAACATAATTATCTGGAGCGCTCTGTTGACATTGACATGCCATCGCTGGGCAGACACTGCGTATGAGCGATTTCTCAAAGCGCACACAGTGCCAGCTCGGCACTTTACGGAGTGGGCAGTCTTGGCAGCCACGCCAGCTGGCAGTTGGCTAATTAAATTTCAAGATATTCATCTAATTTTATCGGAATGAAATTTGCCGCGTGGCAAACAAAACTTTTACCCACTGACCTTTGACATTTTGGGGGAGTGCACACGCAAAAGCCAGAACGTTTAAAATAAAAATGTAATTATGTATTGTGTGTTATTCACACACTCGTTTATCAACTGCAGACATTTCGGGAGTGAGGCATTGAAAACTTTTTTAATTATTTACAAAGAGCAAGCGGCACGTTTGGTCTTTGTGCTTGCGCCTCGGTTTTCACTTTTTGTGGCTCTCGAAGCACTTTCCTTTTGGTTGAGGGCAAAATATTTGACAAAACTTTGGCTCAAGTGTTGATTTATTAAATTGTTTAGCCACAGTGGCAGACCCGACAGCCAAGGATGCTCGCAAAGGATGCTCGCAGGATCAGAGAAAGAGCAGGCGTAGGAGAAGCAGTGATGTGTGCATTAGCGACACCTGTCCAACTAAGACAACTGTGCGGGCCCAGGAGCACGGTCCATTGGTTCCATTATGGGAGCTGATCCACGCTGAGCCCGGCATCTTGTTTACAGCATGTCTATATTTAGTGCCACCCTACTTTCGCCTCCATCAAATGAATTCATAGCCCTGCGAATAACATCGAGAAAAGTTAAGCAGACACCGGGCTAAACTAGTTAAAGTTCGGTTCTACTTTTTGTGTGACCTCGTTTAAGCGAGACCCGAAAACTTTCTAATTAGCATTAGAGCCCTGTGAAATCGCAGCCATTCTCTTGCTATTATATTTATAGTTTAAAACTCATTTGTCAAATGATATGTTCAGGGGCAGACAGTGGGTTCCGTAACACAATATTCCCAAATGCAAACGAAAAGCTGGCAAATATTTACCAGATGTTGGGCTTCCGTCGTCACATTTTCGCAGGGGAAAAGTAAAAAGTTAAGGTAACTTTGGTAATTTTGTTGAGCCAATGTCAACCTGTTAGTGTGATCAAAATTGAAAGTAAACCTGACAAAGGACCACGAGTTGCCTCCGGTACCTCACTGCGACTCTATAGTGACTTTCCATATACATTACTTATTCTGTTTGGCCTTTGAAGCCAGTTTCGCTCAGATTTCGCTTATATAAATCCTTTCAAAAAGATATAAATTACCCTTCTCTTCAACCACTTGCAATATTTACACAAGGCATCACTCTCAGTTGCTGCACGTTAAACCTCTTGCATGCAGTCCTGCCCATAAACCGCTGCAAGTGTGTGTCATAAACAGCAGCATAAATTTGCCATGGCTTCAAATGCATATATCCTGTTACAATTTAAGGCAGTGTACTTGCTTTCGAAATTATTTTTAGTTCTTCAACCAGAAATGCCGTTGGCAACATGAAAAAAGCAAACGGCAAAACTATTCAGAGCCAATTACTGCATTAATAGTCATAAATCTTCCATCTGTGAGAAATTGTTGTCATCTGGTCCCTACAATAGCCAGCCTTTGTCCGGCCAACCATCGAGCTGCTTTCCAGGGCTAAAAATAAAAATAAATAAATAATGCGCCTGGACTCGGGCCGCAACACTGCGTATACGTGATAAGGCATTGTGTGCGCCGTGGTGGCTCGTGATTGTGTGCCAGTGTGTGTGTGTGTGTGTGTGTGTGTGTGTGTGTATGTGCAAGTGGGTGGCGTGTGTGCCTGTGGTTTTTGGGGCGATGGAGCCAACCTTTTTCCAAAGGCTCGGCATCTTGAACTCCAACTGCGTCTCTGTTTGTCCAGCGACATTCATTGGAATCGGAGTGCGCCTCCATTGTTTGTCTTGTATTTGCCAACATATGCTGCTAGCCTTGGGTTACAAATGTCCGTGCCTTTAATTTGCAACCATCTAACCATCTGGGCCAGCGACCACCGAATTTGTAAACTCGTTTTTCATTTGGCATAATAAATGAAAGGAAAACAGCCAGCGATAAGCAAACGGAGACGAATGTGCCGATGTCAGACCGCAAAGTCATTTCCACATTTGTCTTTGCAGCTCAACTCTAACCCGCCAAAAAGCAACAAAATACGGTTTGGTTTTTTGTGGCAAAGAGAAACTTATTAGGTTGAAAATATGCACTTCATCTACGTGTACGCTCTGGCATCTTAATAAGGTCACAACACTCTTGCATAATTTATGAGAAAACTATGGCTTAGCAGTATGAAACTATGCATAGTAGATGAGCGTTGACATTTCAGGAACTCCTGATTATCTGGGACAAGCTTAAGGAAAGCAAATACTTGCAATGTGTGTGGAGAGTGAATTACACGAAATAAGGACATCTGAAAGGAAGCTACATACTCCGCATATTAAGGACTCAGACAGGATTTTAAAACGCCTTTGAGTTATACCACATTAAAGGATGAATTTTTTTATTTATTATTGCACAAACATTTAATATCCCTCATAAATGGCTTTCCGCCTTATAAAGTACTATCTTTTAATTCGAAAAAATCGTAAGAACTTTGCTGATATCTTTTTCTATGCCCATAAACGTTGCTGTAATAATCTGCTTTTGCTGTTGCAATCACCATTGTTGGTGATGTTCTTGGGACTTAGAAGGGCTTTTCAAACAGCAAACCAGCAACACCAGCAACACCAGCAAACAACTAACGCCTGTTGCCGTTGGCCACGTCAACTGGAGTCCTGACTTAACGCTTTATGCAAGGATTTGGCTCACAGCCCCACAACGAAGACAAGCGGCTCAAATGGATGGGAGAGGGGTGTTGGGGTTGGCTCAATGACAGGTGAGTTTGTTGGCTTTTAAAGTTGGTACACACACACAAACCAGGCAGACACACCACTATGCATGCACAAAGGCTTTCGGTCCGGTCGTAGGTAAAACTTAAACCCAACGCACAGACTAGTCGCTTTGTGGCATTAGCCAAGTTTGGAAATTATTCTTGGCCAAACACGGGGCACGAAACTGCAGAGAGCTGCTGGTATTAAACTCCGCCAACGGCGTGGGCACAAATCCTGCGTGGGCAGTGAGGAAGCATATGTATTTACTTGAGCAAGAAATTGACTTTCGCTTTCTTTTCGCCACACAGCGTGCCCCATTTGAGTTTCAGGGCAGCAATTACATTCAACGCGGGATCGGGATTTATTTAGATTTGTACGGCAATAGCTGACTGAATCTAACGTTTTACTGCCGATAAGGTCGTAACATCAAAGGCAATAAAATCTAAACACACTCATTGTCAAAGTCCCGCAGATAAGATGCGGCGTATACGCAATATCGATTGGAATGGGAGCAACAGTGAGTTTGCCCTGGGTAAGCACTCACTTTTGGTTTGGGATACATTTTGATTTGTGCTCGGCGATAGCGTTTGACGTAGGAGCAACAGATTTCATTCGAGTTAGGTTTTTTCGTTGTTTCCTTCTTTTTTTTTCGGTTTTTTTTTTTTGGTTTTTTGATACATGTGCCGCAATTTTATTACGAGGACCACACCCACACAGAGCATGGGATTTCTGGGCAATTATCTAAAAACGAGTTCGAAGTCCGGAGGCGAAATGCCAACAGGCTGCAATTTGTAATTAAATCGGGGGCTATTTTTAAAAACATCGAACAGGAAAATCTCTTAGCTCTGATGGGATTATTATAGGCAATTGAGTGGGTAAAAAATCAATAATTACGAAGCTACATAATTAGACTGGAAATTCTCCGGAAAAAGATTGTCTCTACGGGTATGAAGCAAATCGAAAGGAATTAGTCGCTGAAATTGCACAGACTTCTGCTCGTGTTTCGCTTGCAAAGGAAAACATTCCGACGCAATTAGTCCTTTTTCCCAGAACCTGTATGTACGTTCGCCTGTGCAATGCGAGAGCAGTGTCCATGGCAACTGCGGCATGCAATCAGCTTTTGGCTGCGATGGGGGCAGATGAGATTGCGCCATTGCAAACAGCATCGATGTCGCAATGAAGCCATCGGATAACAAGGACCTCTCTCCATTCGCCAGGAAAGAAAACAACGAGCCGGGGCCTCAGGTGCCGACTGGATATCGGATTACCAAGGAATAGGAGAGTTAATTGGATTTAGCGCCAGCATTATGTAGTCCCCTCTTCCGATGCCCTCAATCTCAATCTCATCGCCGGCACTCTACTGGTTATTGATGCCCCTAATTAATTGCGTCCGTTCCAGCTCTTGAATTCGCATTAATCCTGAATTCCCCGAGTGAATTATTGACCTAATCCCAGTGCGTGCAACAAGTGCGCGTCATAGCTGTCAAGTGCTGACAGAATTGGGCAACGGTTATGCATTATTTTGACGGATGACAAACCCATAAGAGGGTTTATCGCTGCGAATCGCCAGGCTGTCAGGATTGCAGATTCCTGCAGTGACAGGAAAGCGAAAGTTCTCACAAGGAAAGTCGTTGCACAAGGAATTACAAGAGGAATGATTTCGTAATAAGCAGATATAATCATTATCCATAAATAAATGATAATGGCTTTTAGTTGTCAATCTTTATTCCTGCGCTTCGAAATTATTTAAAAATTCCACATAATCTGAGGAGTAATGGCCAAGAATGACAGGTCAGACTGTAAATTACTGACCTACTATGGTGTTATTTACCCCGTGTGTGGGCAGGTTTATTTTCGCCACTCTGACCTTGGCTCGAATGCAATGGCTTTTCAGCATGCAATGCGCAAATTTGCGCCTGGCGGTATGCAACGGAAACTCCGCTCTGCCGACGGAAGTTGGCCAATGCCACAAGCCCCAAAAACTTTGCCGCTTGCCAGCTGGCCAAAAGCTGCCTTTGGCATTCCGAGCACGCTCCTGGCACACAAACACACAACCAAACACATTAGGACACTCAAGCACTAGGACACCCAGACACCCCGCGAGCAATCGCAATTAACGCCTGACACGCGCCCGACAGTGCAGCATGTGAACCCAAAACGCTGGCAACTTGGTAGAAGCAACCAAAAGTGGTAGCGACCCACCAAGCCGGCCGTCGGCAATATAATAATTGATTTTTCGCACAATCCACTTACCGGGCCTAGGTTGTCGAAGCCGTACTTGTCGGCCACATCATGGGCAAACGCGTTGTCCACTCCGCGCCGGAAGCGCACCAGGAAGGAGCTGGTGAATACGGAGGGGCCGCTCAGTCCCGCTCCCAATCCGCCTGCTCCGCCGCCCGCTCCTGCAGTGGCCCAGTGGAGGAGCAGGAATGGGGCCAACAGCCAGCTACATGTGGCTGCTGCCATGGAATTCAGATTGGACGCCTTGGTCCTGCGGGTTCCTCCTGGCTCCTGGCGGCGATGGGGCAACTCTGGCAGCCCTTACAAACGATGAGTGCGTGGGGCGTCCTTTGGGGTTTTTTTCTTTCTTTCGTTGGCAGGATACCGATGTGCTGACGAAAATAAAGGACGCGCTCCACTGCACACCCTGCGTTTTTATTTCAGAATTGGCCACGCGAATTGGGTGCCCAGGATCAAGTTGCTCGGCTGGCAAAGTATCCTTTTGTTGTGGTTTGCAATTTGTTTTCTTTATTGTGTATTTGTAGCTCCTTCTCTGGAGCTTGTTGTGCTTTCCTTCCGCCTGGAGTTCTGTTTTATTTTATGTACTTTAGCTGGGTTCTTTGTGCGCTGCCACGAACTTCACTGGGGCGCTGCGCGCTGAGTACTGTTCGCCAGCGGTACCGACGGACGCCATTATGAATGTCCGCCAGGCGCCAAAGCGGGTGCGAAAGCTCCGCCGGAGAAGCTCGCTCGAAAGCTCCATTTCAAGCAGCCGATAAGCCATCCACCACCCGCCACCCACTAGACGCACCCCTAGCGGAGATACTGCTGTCTTGCTAGGTTCGCCAGTGGCGTGCACAGGACTTTTTCCAGGGGTTACGCAAGAAAACGTGGAATGATGCTCTTAAAGTATAGGGATATCCTGCTGATCCTGCAGATATAGTAAGTAAGATACACTAAGATATAGTAAGATAATCCCAACCCCCCAATAATCAATCTGACTACGCCCCCGCTCGCCTGCTACCGCTCAGCTGCGCTGGCTAAGCTTTTGCTCTGGCTTTTCCCCCCAACTCTGGCTTTCCATCTCGCCTGGCTTGGCTTTTGCAGCGGCTTTAGCTGCCCGCAGACGTCACCAGTTTGGCCGCCCGCTGCCATTAGCCACCCACCATGGGCCGTGCTAAGTTGTAGCCAGTGTTTTGTCATTGGTTTATGCTGCGCTCCGCAAACATATGGCAGCATACTTGACTTTCGCTGACTTTCGGCACGATTCGACTGATTCAGAGTCACATGCTCCTCCGGGTTCGGTAAGCGAATGGACTACTGACGACTGGTGGAGGACTATTCATAAACATGGGCGCAATTGCCTCTTACGCGTAATGGCTGCGAAAGGGCTTCAACTTTGACCTTAGCCCAAATAGGTTCATAAAGCCTCCAGCACCCAAGCCTTTAAACTGCAGGCCAAGCGAAAAGTGAAGACAGCTGGGGCAACTTTCGCCGGCTTTTCATGCCGACTTGATTGTTGCCTCCTCCACTTTTAAGTGCGAGATGGGATTCACACACTTTGATTTCATTTGCCATAAATTCTGCTTCCCAGGGAAATCGCCTTTCAGACGGCTCATTACGTTTTAAACATCGTTTTATGAACTCCTCATAAATTAAATGTGGGAAATGTACGTTTGATTGGTAAAGAATGAAAGGAAATTAAATTTAAGTTTATGAAAAACTAACTTAAGAGATAAATAAGTTCAAGACTTAGTTAAACTTAAATAATTGTTAATTAAAACTATACATCATAAGGTGTCACCAATAAGTTTCAGTTTTATTCGTTTTCCGGTAAAACCTATGTTATATAAACGGAAAATACGAAATACTTCTGTATACACTAGATTATTAAGGCTTGTGTCTTAAATTGTTCATACATATAAAAAAAAGAACCATAATGTAAGCTAATGTAATGTAGCTTAATAATACATCTTTATAGTATTTTCAATTTAAGAATATTTCAATAGGTTTATCAATAGTGGAAAAAAGAAAAACGAAATATTCATTGCAAAACGATCAACCATAACTAATGGTGAGGAATTTTCGTATTTAAGTAACAAGTGTAATTAAATGCTAATTTTGTTAAGTTCATTATCTGCTTCTCAAGCAGCTCGAAGTCGTAAAAAACCCCAACTGACCTATATAGATAACCATAGTCAGAATATTTAAACAGAAATCCTTCGCCTACATTTCAATTAATTTAAAACGCTGTCGCAGTCAACGAGCTTCCTATCCGTGAATGAAAGCTCAACCGGGGGACGACAATTCACTGCTTGTCGGCGACCAGTCGTATCCACCTGTCCGTCCTGCCACCTGCGCTGGTGGGCGGCGCGTTCGCGGCCCGATAATGCCGAACATATGGCGAGTCGCATGCGCCGAACGAACGCACAAGCATTCGATGCGAATATTAAGGGACCTGCTTTAAATTACAATTAATTTTTAATTAGCCTTAAATTAACATTTTCAAAGACGCTTTAGAGCTGCATTAATCAATTAGCGTACTCGTATACAGAATGCTCAATAAAGGGGGCACGCCAGTCAAGCGAAACAAAACGAAATATCTTAAAACTAACTTTGCTCATCACAATTGGTACTCGCTGAGGGGAAGCTGATTGTGTTCAGGGGCTGGTTACCTTATCGGGTTTCATTTCCGGCTGCCAAAGAGTTTGCCGCGCGCTGCAGGGAACAAAATGATGAGTTTGCTTTGGTCTACAAATGCTTAACTTCGTTGGCACTTACCATGCGATGTGGCTGGGGACAGGGCGTGCGAACTGGCATGCCGTTTGATGCGCGGCGTGTCCCTAAGCTCTGATCCAGATGCGGAGGACGAGCTCGTGCAGGCATTTGAATTGGCCGTCACATTGGTCAGGGTGGACACTCCGCTGGACGAATCCCCTGTGGTTGGCATTGATTTGTACCGCTGCAGCGAGGTACGCGGCTTTTTTGGCATTGTGGCCTGCTGCACTGCCTCTTCTAGAGCGTTTAGCCAGTCCTCGCCCTCGCTTTCGTCTTCCAGAAATTTCATGTAGAAGGAGGGTCGCTTTGCCGTGTGGTGCCTAGTGGGTGTGGTGCTTGTACTTGGTTTCGGAGGCTCTTTGTGCTCTATATTGGACTCCAGTTGCTGGGAGGCCTCGAGCAGAAAGAGATCCGTCTCCGAATCGTTGAGAAAATCTGCCATTGGATCGGAGGCAGCTGTGGGTGGAAGCACTGGCTCTGGGATAGCCTTCTTGCACGCTGATCTTGTGCGAGCAGCAACAGGTGGCGGAACTGTGGGAGTTTTGTGTGGCACTACTGGTTCGGACACAGCTATCTGTTCCAACTGGCTGTTGAGTCTAGCACAGCGCTCCTTAAGGAGAACATTGGCCCGCATCTGCTGTGCCCTCCACTGCTCATTGTCCAGTTGGCTGCGTCTATCCTCGACGCCCTTAAAGGCTATCTGCCGGCGTCGTTCCCGCTGGCTCAAACTGCCTATTTCCGCGGAGTCGAAGCCACTGTCCGTGGTGGCATTGCTGCTCCGGTTCCAGCGCCATCCCACCTCCGGACTCTCGGTGGCCAGCGTCTGGGAGAAGAGGCAGCTGGGCGAGAGGCTGATGTCCAGGCGGGGCGAGAAGTCCACACTGTCATCCAAGCTGGGCTTGTGTTTGTGTGGTGGAGTGCTCTCCAAATCAGACGTGATTCCCACTACAGTTGAGGAGTTGGGCGAACCGGGTGTGTCCAAGGATACACTTACATTGTGTCCTGGGCGCACGCTCTGCGGTGAAGCTATGGAAAATAAAGATTGTTTTATCGGTATTCCAGGTTCTTTGGGCGGGGAAATCTTTACCACTGTGGCGCTTCTGCAGAAGACGCGTGCTAAGCGTCAGAGATCGCCGTTTTAGCGCGTTCTCCATAACTCTGACTTAATAGAATAATTAATTGCGATCAAATTATTTAACTAATCAAATTTGTTTTGTTTTGCGCCGCTGAATGCGCTAAAAATTAAAGTATGCTGGCAGTGTTGCCAGATGGCAGGCTACAAAGACATCTGGTCACCCTGCTATTCAATTCGTTTTGGTAATAGGCCTTTTCCACTTATGCGAGTAGAAAATCACCCTTTAAAAATTTATAAAAACACTTTGTTTTTTAACTGTAATCAATTTATAATTGCATCGTTAAATGTTTTTTTATCTACTGGCTTAAAGTAGGTTATTTCTGCTACTCATAGTTCAACAAATGCAAAAATGCAGTTTCGCAGTTTTAGATAAAAAAATATGTTCGTCTACTTAGAAATCCACAAGCATACAAATGCAAATAATGATGTGCAAAAAAAAATTTATCCGGAATGAAGATAAATATATTTAAAATGAAAATATAGAAAATTTACAAGTCGTTATATATTTATTTATTGTTTATTAAAACTTTTAGGCTTTTAATTATTGTTGTGCGGATATTCTGATAGGCGGGAGGGCTTTGGTATTTTAAAACAATAAACTCCGGTCACACTGCAAAATGCTTATGGTGATGTGTTAAAAACCGAAATTTTGAATACAATTTACTGATCCAGGAAGATGAACTACAATCCAAATCCGGGTATGCGGAACCGTAAGTGGGAGAACTGTAAGGATCAGGCTACGCAAGCAAGTATACCCGAAGGATGTCCGGTGCAGCCACTCCGGAAATTCCCCAGCCGCCGACCGACCGGAATCGGAATCCGGAGTGCTGTCACTGTTTACGTTACACGTTACCCCACTGCATCCTATCTCCTAGTCTCTATGCCTGCCCTGCGTTTCCGTTCCGTGCTGCGTGTGTAGCTTGAGTGCCTGTGTTCCCCGCTTCCCAGCTGTCTCGTATTGATCCTCCGGCACTAACTAATGGTTGCTCTGTCCCAAAATAGCCTCAGCTGCCGGTCGCCCAAGGCCACCGAAGCGTGTCAGTGATGTTAATGCCATGGGACCCTCGGCTCCGATGATGGGCGGTGGCGCCACCTTCATGGCCCCGCCCTCGGGTCCCGGTATACTGGATCCCAATATGTATGGAGCACCTGCTCCGGCGCCGGTCAACAGCTATGGCTTTGACCCCAATCTCGGCCAGCCATCGCAGCACATGCAGCAGCCACCACAACAGCAGCCCGGATTCGGATATGGAGCACCACCCGCTCAACAGGCGGCTGCTCCACCCGCCTACGGAATAGGAGGACCTCAGCCTGGAGCACCACCAACTGGACAGTACCCACAGTTCGCTATGTTCCAGCAGCCCATCGTGCAAGACATGGCCATGCAGTATGGTCAAAAGCTAGCGGATCAGGGCAAGCAGATCATGGAGAATCAGTTCGAGAAGTGGGTGCCCGTAGCCAAGCTCAAGTACTACTTCGCTGTGGACAACGCCTACGTGGGCAGGAAGTTGCGCCTACTCTTTTTCCCCTATATCCATAAGGTGAGTGGTGAAACACAAAGGGAGAAACCATATAACTTACATTCCTCTTTTAGGACTGGTCTCTGCGTTACGACCAAGAACACCCAGTGCAACCACGATATGACGTTAATGCCCCGGATCTCTATCTGCCCACGATGGGCTACATCACATACGTGATCGTAGCGGGTTTGCTTCTGGGCATGCAGAAGCGATTTTCGCCGGAACAGCTTGGCATTCAGGCCTCTAGCGCGATGGCATATAGCATTTTCGAATTGGTCATTTACTCCATAGCTCTGTACGTAATGAATGTGAAGACGAGTCTGAAGACTCTGGATCTGTTGGCTTTTACTGGCTATAAGTACGTTAATATAGTGGTCTGCCTAATGGTTAGCACGCTGTTCTTTAGATCTGGATATTATATTGCGCTGGCGTACACCAGTTTTTCCTTCGGCTTCTTCTTGGTAAGTTTGCTATTGCTATTCATTTGTACAGCAATCAAGTATGCCACCCCTTTTTTTAGCTCCGTACTTTGCGGACGAAACTGCTGCAGGACAACTCCCCGGCTGCGCCCAGTGGAGCCATCAACTACGATCCGTATGGAAATCCACAGCAATTTGACTACAGCGGCGGGAAAAAGCGGAAACTCTACTTCCTGTTCATGGTTGTCGCGGGACAGGCGCTATTTGCCTTCCTGCTCTCCAAGCACTTGTATCTGCCAGAGGCGGAGGTGCTGGCGGTGCCGAAGACCTTCTAACCCACAGGCTTGATAGGTTAATTTGCATACTCCTTGAGTTTATCGGGGCCAGGATGCCCACTCACATGCCGAACGGTTCCGGAGCCAAGGCATTGTCATTTGCAGCATGAAGTTTGTGGTTGTCTCATCTGAGATTCGAGCGAGAGAAGCATATTTTTGTTAGAAACAAACACATTTTATAAATAAATACCAGCTATGAAAACTAATTTTTTATATAATTTTATTGAAATTTTAGTCTCTTTTTACTGTAACGTGTTGTTGGTTGGTTTTGCTTGCTCGGCTCATTGTTAACTTATTGGCTAACATCGCAAATTGCCGATTGTTTCTCCTGGTTCGTTATAAAATATATGTGTGAAATGTTTGTTGTGGTTCGGGTTTCAGATTTCAGATTTCAAATTTCCGATCACCGATTTCCGGTTCCTGTCTGCATTTAGTCTAATTTGTTCGGTTGTCGTCTTCTGCGTCTGCATGCTAAAACGTTGCACTCCGGCTTGCATCAAAAAATAAAAGGCATACGAATCCATAGTAATAGTAATGATAACAGTTCCTACTTTAGGTTAGTTCGTGAGTTTACATAGTTAGATAGTTCGTCGTTGGTTAGTTTGGGGCCTCGACTGCAACTCAGTACATAGCACAATGTGAAAAAACGTCCACTTCTCATTCCTCTATTTGATTCTGTTTATTTTAGTTCGCTAATGCAGTTCGCTTCCTTCTTCGTTCTTTTGCTTTATTTATCGTGTGTAGTGTAGGCTAGCACTTAGTAAATAGTTATAAACATGCTTTGCTTTGTTTTCAACAAATTCCACGTACTAAAAAAATAATACATTTACAACTAATAATTTAGATTAAACATATACGTTTGTTCTGTTGCCTGATGCTGCGTATAGATCGTAGTTATGTTGTACATAGCTATATATCGTATATATATATATATATATAAATATATATATGTTACGTGTGTACGGTGTGTCTGTGTGTGGTTCATAAACTCATTTAGGCTACATTTGGAATACAAAATACGCAACATAAAAACCTTTAAAACTCTTGCTCCTATCAATAAATTACCGAAATCAATCGCCTAGCTTTAACCTAGATCACCGACTGCTTCTGCTGCTTCTCCTGCTCCTGCTGCTTGACAAGATTACGCTGATAGTTGACCAAGTCCACTTTATTGAACTAAATTACCGTCCCGCCGGGCGCCGCCGTCTGTCCAGGTGACAAGTGCTGAGAGGCGTGCTATTAAATAAGGATATATCATTATTTATTATTACCCACTGCAAGTCGAACGATTTCATTTCTGTTGGGTGAAATGTCGTACTTACCGTGGCATGACCTGGCCGCGCCCAGGTGTAGATGAATCCATCCTGGCACGCCGTCAGGAAGCAGTCCTCGCGAAAGATCAGCGCCGTCAGCCGCTCGTGGGCGATCTTCTTGCAGACAAGCGGCTCCAGCAGTGGGCACTCATCGAAACGGGGGCAGGCGGGCGTTCCGATGAGCTGCATGGGATCGAAGCTGCTTACACCTGAGCCAGAGCCCGCTCCAGATCCCGACGCATGGGCGGCCGTTGCCAGTGAGGAGTGGTGCGAGGACCTGCTCAGCTTCAGGGACCCGAAACTATGCGCCGTCGAGCTGCTGCCAATGGCACCAGCCGCACCCGAATCCAGGGTGCTCGAGTGGCCAAAGTTGGAGGAGCTGCTGTTGTTACTCTGGCTGTGGTTGTTGTGTCCGCCAGTGTGGTTGTGTTGGTTGTAGCTTTTCAGCATGCTCATTGCCTTGCGGTGCTGACGATGCGCCGTGGAATGGCTTCCCTCATAGCCAGCGGCCTTCTTTTCCGAGCTGCTCAGGAAGCTGAAGTTCGAGAGACGCTGCGTGAGGCTGTTGAAGGCGCTGAAGCCGCTGCCCGAGTTGGAGGACTTGTTCGAGCTGTTGGAAGTCTTGCTGTTATATCCCGATGTAGTCTGCGACGACCTCTGTGCACTCCCGCTTCCGCCGCCTCCGTCAATGCTGTCCGACTTGGTGGCGCTGATGCAGTTGGGGAATTTGATTGAGTTGCCAGTGCCGTGGTTGCGGTTGTTCTGCTTCGTTGAGGACGCCGCTCCCGCTGCCGCTCCAGCCACCGAACCTGCGCCCGCATTCGATGAAGTCGAGGCGGGAGTGGCTGCCTCGGTGTCGCAGTCGTCGGGCGAGGATTGTGAGGATATCGTGCAGTTGGCGGTTGAGAACTTGCTGGAACTGCTATTGCTGTGCTCGCCGGCACCGTTTGTTGCGCCTCCGCCCGCTGCTTCCCGTGTTGGACTACAGCTGCCCGATTCCGCTTGCTGTCCAGCCGCTTGACCAGACATGGCCACTGGTCGGATTACCTTGATGCCGTCCTCTGCTTCCGGCTCTTCATCCACACCGCCGTTGAGATAGCCCCTTTCGCTGTTTGCTCGTTGACGTATCACCAATGGATGTCGAAGCACGTCCTCCGTGATGTCCCACAGGCAGATCTGCGTATCCTGACTGACGGAGCCAAGTCTATAACTCATAAGCTTTTCCGCCGAAGAAGCGTCCGAGCGAAAGGAGGCCGAGTGTGGGCCGTTGCGGGCAGCGTGTACGGGTGTAGAGTTCCTGTCGAAACCCTCGAAGCCACCATTGGCTGTGGAATCTCCAGAGAAGCGCGCCTCTCGCGAATGGGAGTACTCGTTCATTTGATTCTCATCGTCGCTGAAGTCACCGCCATCCCAGTTTGTGTACGACGTGGTATACGGATCAAACGCTACCACAGAGACCCAGGACCGATGGCCCTGGCCGCGAGCCACAACTCGTCGCTCGTGCAGCGACCACACGGTCACCAGGTCATCCTCGCCACCCACAACAATGTACTTGCCGTCGGGGGACCAGCACACGCAGAGGAAGCCGCCAAAGTAGGAGCGTGCGATGCCAAGCAGCTCCATGGTGTCGTAGTGAAAGACGCGCAGGAAACCGTCCTGGGAAACCACCGCCAAGTGAGAGCCGCAAGGCGAGAAGCAGAACTCATTGACGCAGCAGTTGTCGGTGCTGAAGACCCACTTGAAGAGCGGGTTCCTTGTGGTCTTGGACTTGCTGGTGAGTATCGTATAGCCGTCGCCAAGCTTGAAGGGCTGATAGCTGGGCGCTGTGGCGGCGCAGGGCAGTTCCTCGTTGTACAGGTACAGGTGACCTGAGGCGTGGGCGGCGAGGAACAGGTGCGGTGAGTTGGGTAGCCACTTTAGGCAGGTCACTTTGGTCTTGTCGATCAGTCGCTAAGAGAGAGACACAGTAATCAGTTAGCTTTTGCAGGGGTAACTATCAGTTAGAACACTCACCTCCTCGTTGAAGAGCTTCCTCACTTCCCGAGGACCAACGTGCGGGGAGACCAGCTGGATCTGACCTGTGGTGAAGCCCACCAGCAGAGGCGCTCCCGTGGGCGTGGCCGTGCTCGCGTTGAAGTCGTGGCAGCTGGGATTGGTGCCCTTGTAGAACTTCTTATCGATCGGCTTGCTCATCTCCGTGCCCTGAAAGTAAGTCAACAAGAGTCACTATCATCTGTTTATGTTTATCTTGCTCGTTCTGGATTGCATTACGTTTTCCTATTATAAACCTAAAGTGAATGGTTAGCAGCTAGAAAAGCTTCAAAGAGTTTCAATAAAACAAAAGTATAAAACCATTATATAATATCTGGGGAGTACAAGATGTAGGTGGGGCTGGAAATATTTATAATTTGTAATTTAAGATGGGGGCATCATAAACTCGATGCTCTGTGTAACTAGATGCCACTGGATATGAGTGTGTATAAACAAATCACAGAAATATAAGTCATCGCAAGCATCAGAGAAACTTGAAATTGTGCTAACTCGGAATAATGATAATTTTAACGATTAAAGTTTATTGCTTATGAAATATTGATATTAATAAAAGTCAAAATTCCCGTTTGAGCCAAGATTGGCATGGAAGATGACGTCCAGTGGGATGAAATAATATTGGAAATTAACACATTCGGAAAGCGGAGTGGAAATTAGCAGCTTGTTGGCGCAATCAGGTGGGAATAGCTCCATGCAAGCCCTGCCAAGTTCTCGCCAGCATATAACTATGGCAACAAAGAAGCCCAGCTAAAGCAAATACAGAAGGAGAATCGCAAGCTGTTGCTGAACAGAATGCCAAAGAATTAGAAACAGCTGCTGGGCCGCGGAAACAAGGCAAACACAAGCGAGGCGATGAGCAATTCGGATGGGCGAAAGTCGAACCAGGATTACTCTATCGGAATGTTTATTGACTAGAATGGAGTGGAATGCTATCGACTTTGGCAATTGAACAGGTGCTTGCGTTGATAATTGGACAAAAGGCCACCACCTTGCTGCATTCGAGGGTTCCAAACAAAAGGTAGAGTAATCCGCACGCAGGGATGAGCTGAATACGCTCACAACCAACCGGCTGGCTGCCTTCGAGCGCAATAAACATTCATAAAAACGCCAAACAAGCGAATTGATCATCAAGCGCTCGAAATGGAACAAATTAAGCTCACTGGGGGGACACTGCATGCAAATGGCAAGGTATTTTAGCCCCCGCCAATTGGCTGGTGCAATCCGCTTTGAATGCAATTGCCGGCAGCCTCTATCTCTGGTGTGATAAGCCCGCAGCACCACCCCAATCTGCGCCATGTCACGTGCTTGCGGATGGAGACGTATCTCTGGCCAACAATGTTTACCTTCTTGGCTCCACGAAAGGAGTAAACGTAGAGATCTCGTCCGAAGTTGAAGCATATGCGATCGCCACCCAGGACCTGGTTGGTTGCCACACCATTCTGGTCGACGACACCGCCGTTCATCATGGAGTGCATGGAGATGCCGCCACCCAGACGCGCCTCCACAGTGTTGTTCCCGGCACTGTTGCTGTTGCTGTTGTGGTTGCTGTGGCTATAGTTGCTGTCACCGCCGGCGCCTCCATTGGATATTGCTGTGGTGCCTCCAGCCGCTCCTGTGGGCGACGCTCCTGGCGAGCTGCCATTCGTTGTGCTGGTGGTTCCTCCTGCTGCTCCGCCTCCTCCGGCCAGTGGTGAGCCCACGCCCCCATCCGTGCCCAGCTTGCCCTGCGCCGGACTGGGCAGGGTCACCATGGAGACGCGCACCTGCGGCGAGCTCTGGTTGCTGCTGTAGCCCACCCGGTTGGGCCGCGAGTACTCCGAGAGGGTCAGCAGGCGGTAGGTGCCCTCGCGCGTGACGAACTGCGTCTTCAGGTCGTCCTTCACACTGGCGTCCAGTTGGTTGGCCATCGCTGGTGCGGCCACTGCTCCTCTGACGCTGCTGCTGCGCCTTCGCCTTCGCCGATCCACCAATTCCACTCGGCACTCAGCCCATGTGAATGCCAGGTGCCAGTGGTGCTAGTGGTGGCTCTGCGGGCGCTGCAGGTGCTCCTATCCAGCCCCAAATAACGCTGGCTGTCGCCACTAATTGAGCGCCGTGGGGTTGGGCTTGCCCTTCGTTTGTTTTCTTGTTATAATTAGATTTAATTCCTTCACTACACCGACTTTTGTGGGGCTGTGCTTGCACTGTTGTTGTTTCTGCCGTTGGAGCTGCGTTCGCCAAGTTTTCCGAGTTTTCCGGCCACTGCGCTGGTTGCCTGCATCACGGCGTGGTGGCGGCGGGTTGAGGGTGACGGGGATCGCGGTTATCGCATCGGCCGCACGCTCGCTTTTATTCCGCACAAATTACTTAATTTATTTCTAATTTCTGATTGGGCTTAGCGATGTGAAAAAACGTCGATATTTGCCGTCGATACTTTTCGATGTTCGCGTTGATATCGATGTTAGTACCAAGAGCTTGGTAAGTGTGGATTAACAACGCTTCACAAACTGGTCACTCTAAGCGATTTAATGCAAAGTTAAATAAATTTGTTTTGTTATAACGTTTTTAAACAAATACAATTTAGTACCGTATGTAATACATATTTGCGATTGTTATCATGGAAACAATATATTACTAATGATAGCTGCCAGACTGACAAAAATAGATTACGATCAATGGTGCCAAGCGGCGGTAATGATGGGCAGCACTGAATAGTTTGGCGCGTAATTTGAATTTGTAGAATATCCAAATAAGATTTGTTTTTGGAGTGTATAAGAAAAAAATAATGTTTTCTTAACTTTTAAATAACAGTATTTAGTTATTTGTGCTAAAGCTTTATTTTTTGCATTCGTAAATGGCTTTCCTGCTACCTATTCTACTTCTTGACCTTTTCCATTATTTGGTTTTTCTGCACCATCAATGGGCAACCAACGAAATAAACAACGTTCGACAGAAACCAGTGACTTGCGTTATTCCAGAAACTGCCAGAGTGTGTGTGTGTGTGGTGTTAGCCGGAAATGCATTTGGCATGTCCTGCGAAATTGGCCAGTGAAGAAGAAGAATGAAGCTGCTGTTTTGCCGCCCTTTCGCCTTTTACTTGCTCCCATTTTCTTGTTACTTTGCACTGCCAATTGCATTGAAGTTCCCAGCTAAATCTCGTTTGGGACACATGTCTTTTGTCTTGGCATTGTCACCCAAAGAATTCCCCCCCCCATCAGCTTACGAGTAGTCCGACCAAGTGGGATGGGCAAACAAGCGACGACCTCGAGCAGCGCATCGAACTCGAATCAATCAAGAGCGATTGATAAGAATGGCCACTTGAAGGGCTGGAGTGTTCCTATAAAAAGCATCTCCACCAGCCGGCTAAACACCCACTTTCACTTACACCATGCATCCGCAAGGTAAGTTTATGCCCTCGCTGTCAATTCGCAGGACTAGAGCTGATTATATCCGATTAGCCTCGTTCTGGCCACTCGCCTGCTGCCTTGTGCTGCTGCTGCTTCCATCCGGAATCCGATCGCTGTGCAACGACAGCTTTGAGCCGGGATGCCTCAACCCGGTGGAGCTGCACATCCCCCAGCGTTATTGTATAGACCCCACCAAGTACTGGCTCTGCAACGACATCGGTTCGCAGGCCCAACTCCGTAAGTGCCAGCCCAACACCGGATTCGACCAGGACCTTAACGCCTGTGTGCCGTGGACCGCATGGGAGTGGAAGCCGTGTCAGGAACCACCCAGTCGTCCTCCTGGATATGTGCCGTGCTAGGAAAGTAAGGAAGTCCAGATTCCTTGGCCTATAAAATGGGTTTCTAAAGATTTCTCACACTTCTGCTTAAAACATTAATGATAACTGGTTCACAGATTAAATTGGTCATTTTCTGATGTCGTTACTCTTCATTGTTTTTTTTTGGTTTTGGCTCTTAAAAAATGTTTATGTAAAATATCCAAAATAATGTAAACTCACACGTATATGGGATAATAAGCATTTGCATTTTAAATGCACGAAAACTAATTGCTTCGATGGGAATATTAAATACGTGCAAATTTATTAGTTTTCTAGGCTCAGCTATTTGTATAACGAAATGCGGGGGTCATTTTGGCTGTTAAGCTTAAATAATTTGTCACGCTCTTTAACATAATTTAAGCAAATAATTTACGAAAAATAAAATATGTCGAAGCTTATTTAAGTAGACAAGAACTTAATTAGCTATTTATTTATTTTTACATATGTCACTAGAAATGCCAGAGAAATCATGAAGCTGCTCGAACTTAAAATGCCAAAAATACAAATTATTTCTAGTAATGCTCTTTGCAGAGCAACCAAAGCTAATAAGGCAAGCGAAGTGATGGATGCCAAATATTTTTAGGGGCAGTATATCTCCATGTCCCCAAGATCCCCCTTGTGGTTTTATCTGGCCAATGTCAAGAGCACGAATCGCGAGAGCGATAAGTCGCATATCTCAGCGTCGCGAGTCGCATATCTGGATGAATCATTTTTATGAACAGCACTCGAGGCACACTCATTTCTCTCAGTGCCCGGATGTCGGAGATTTGGCGTGTATTTTTATGGCAGCGGTGTGATGATGCGCCGATGGCCAGTTGCAATTACAGTTGCAATTGTTAACGCGCGGCTTCTGACGGCATTTAAGCGGTTTTGACTGACGTGCCACGCCCCCTTTACGGTGCTGCCGCCAAAGCATTTGTCATAAATCAATATGTGAGGAGGGCACTCGTCCTGTGCTCCCCAGTCAACTGGTGGCGACCCAATCCCTTTGCTGTCCGCTCTGTCTGGCAATAAGTTGCCATTTTGCTATTTTTGATGCACTCGCCCGTGCATTTGGTGCGAGAATTTTATTTCATTTCACAGTTGTCAGTCAAACGCTTTGTCAGGCCGCCGAGCACATCAATAAGCGGCGAAAAAATACGATTCAATTGAATTTTTATTTCTCGCTTTCGCAGCTTTCGGGCGACGTGCGTGCGAGAACCAACAAAATATTTGCATGTAAAAGAATTTTCCGCCAGCCAAACAGGGAAGCGAGCTGAAACATAGTGAGTGCGAATCAAAGGGAGCGGGCAAAAAAATTGTGAAATGAAATTTTAGCATACGTGACGTATACGCAATATATTTAATTGCATTGAAACCCTCCTCTTTGTTTTCCATACCGTTTAATCACGCTGCAAGTATATTTTAAAGTGAACTGACAGTGGACGAAAAAAAAGTGGTCCGAATAATTGGGTTTCAGCTTTTGAGTGGTGGGATGAATTTGAAATCACTGCTCTACCTGCGTGCGCTGGCAAAATAATGGCCTTGTCTTTGAAAATCTCAAAATACTCGGGGAAATGCTACAAATGCCACACGAATTAGCATAAATCACTGGGGGCAAGGACAACGGCGGCAGGAAGTGGGCATTTTGCAGGCAGCCAAGTGCCGTTCCTCCCGGTGGCTTCACTTAATGGCAGACATTAATAACCCGATTTAATTTATGGCCCAAAACTAACAAAAGCCCAATCCGCAAAACTGAGCAACAAAGGCCAAGAAGGGCGGCAACGAGGCCTTTTCCCAACACCAACTCCGACTCCAACTCCCAACTCCAACTGCACTGTGCAGTGCACTGTGGCAATTACTCAAGTGCGCCAGGACGAAGGACGTAATGTGGCTTAAGGCGCACTCCTCCCTCCGCGCAGCCAGGTGAAATTTGTTGGCCCCAGTCCCAAAAATGCCTTTGAGGCAGTGTTTTGAATTAATTAGCCAGCGTATCCAGGCGAGGCAACATCGTCGTTGCTCCTCCGCTTGTTTGCGGCCTGCCTCGGCTATCTCTGAAAATAATTTACAGCTGCCGTTGATGTCATGAATATGCAAGCAGTTCGCCCGGGATGGGTCGCCATCCACCTGACCCCACCTGGCCAGTTCCTATCCAGCTCGGCTCGAGCGGAAGAAACAACAATTGGGCAAACAAACAGCGCCATAAAATGCGAGAGCAGAGTGGGTTGCTGGGGGGGATTAATACCAGATGAGCTTATCGCGACCACAGCATCACATCTCAGTTCCGCTCGATAAGATTTCGGTTAGCCGTGGCGCGTATAAAAAGCGTTCCACCGATTAGCATAGGTCAGTCCAACGAAAGTTATTCCAAGTTCAAGATGAAGTTCCTGCCTCTGTTCGCTGTAATCCTGATCCTTGGCTGCTCCACCTTCTGCAGCGGAGCTGCTGTGGCCAAGCCCACGGGTCAGCCGGGCTGCCAAACGGCCGAGGAAGTGGAGGTGGCGCTCTATGCCCACTTCTACCTGAAGAGCGCCTTCTGGGTGTGCTCCACCCAGGGCGTTCCCGCCACCCTCGCCCAGTGTCCCATTGCCTCTGCATGGTTGGATTCCGCCAAGGCCTGTGTGCCTTGGTCCCAATGGGTGTGGTCTCCCACTGTCCAGCCGCCCAGTCAACCCGAAGTTGCTGCCTAGAATTGGAGATTTAACATTCCACGCTCTTTCAAAATAAATCAAATTTAATATCTCTATCATGTGTCAAAAAGTGAAAAATGTCAGTCAAAGTCTAGTAAAAGTAAATATTTAGTTAATTTATTTGACAAATAACTTAGTTACTAACTAGCGCGCGTAAGATAAGCACAAAGACTTTGCACAGATAAACATGTTTGCTGTAATGTCAGACAGTCAAATAATGGAAATTTTACTTAATTCGTAAATAAAATGGCACACTTTCCAGCAAATGAGAAAAAGAGTGGAAAATATGCACTTTTTTAGCTTAATGGTTAACTGCGTTTGTGCGGGCATTAAACTAAAGCACTTAAAACAAAGTAAACACATTTGTCTCCGGTCTTTTCTCTTTGTTTATTGATAATAAATTATTTATTTTAAAAAATATTTGCCTGGTGCTACGAGTGCGGAAAAACATTCCGACTTCACTCACTTTTTTAATGCGTGCTTACAAAGTTGTAAAATATTGTTAAAAATACATTTATTTATATACAATTATGCGATTTAAGCTTTATTTAGTTGCACAGCTGATAAGCTTAACATATTTGGGTCAATGGAAAAAACTTGAATATATCACGGTGTGATTCCCAAATGTGCTTAAATGTGTGTCCTCTCACTTTCAGCCATGTCTGGTCGGGACTACAACGGAGAACCAGGCTGTCGCAGTCCCGAGGAACTGGGGCAAATCTACCGCCACTTCTGGGACCCCACCGCCTACTGGCACTGCGAAAGTGGCAAATCAAAGGAGGAGCAGGAGCGGGATCGGAATCGACCCGCCCAGTTGCACCGCTGCCCGGCCAACGAGCTGTTCTACGACCGGGAGCGGCGGTGCGTGAAGTGGAAGGACTGGCAGTGGACCGAACCGCAGGATCCGCCCACAAAGCCGCGCAAATAAAACACGCCGTGCGCGCGTTTCGCATGTATTGAAACAAATTGTCGAAAATATAATTAAAAAGCGCTTTTCGATTTTTCCCGGTTGAGTGCTGCTTAATTTATGCGTGGCCCGCTGCTCGAAGGACATGGGCATGGTGGTGATGGTGATGGTGGTGGTGCCAGGACATAAGCCGCTTTCGGGTGGCCGCCTCGCATGTTGATGCTGGCGGGGATTTGCTCTTGTTTTTCTGTGCCGCCATACGCCATACACCATACGTGCAACAATTACGAAATGTGCGTGCGGGTGCTGGAGTGGTGGAGTGGCCTTGGTGTCCTTTCCAATGCGGGATGGGGGGCTGGAAAACGGGGCTGCCCCCTGTTTGTTTGCGCAATTTGGTAAATTGACATGATGGCAATTTCCCATGGTCGGGTCCTCGTTGAGCTGCGTGGACTTAACTTCGCTCGCTAGTTTTAATAATTTTTAATTAGCTGCAGCGCAAAGCTCTCAAATGGACAAACAAAATGTGTAGCCAGCTTTGTGGCAGTTTCGGGTATTATTTCCGCCCCCCAAAACTGCCCAGAAATTTTTCACAGCCGGCGCCTAATGTAATTGCGAAATTTGTTGTATGCCCCAATTAAATTTGGAATCAAGCGGCGCTTAAGCGGCCAACAGCATTTAATTAATTGTATTTGAATTTAAAGCGAAAGTGTGTATATGTGTGGGTGTGTGTGAGTGTGTGCGGTCATTGGTGTTCGATCAATATTAAGCGATTCGTGTGATCCAGATTTCACTTACGTTCTTCCTGTTGCAGCTGCGGCAAAGCGGTGAGCTTTGTTTTTCCGCTTTTGTTTGGCTTTCAGCTTTGAATGTGTGTTTGTGTGTGTCTTTTATACGTTCATTTTGTTTTTTGTTTGAAGCCCCACAATTTGATATACACAAATCGATTTACTTGCGCATGCAAATAACTTTATTTGCTTAGTGGGTAAGAGCGGTAAGAGGGGCAGCAGCAGCAGCACAAAGGACTCGCACAGGACACACCAGCACCGAAGGAAAGAAAGCAAGAAGGAAAGAAAGAGGCAACCGAAACTGTTAACAAAAAGTCGACAGCCGGGCTTGGCTCAGCAGCCAAACAAATTTGCATAAATCGCAGTTGGTAGCACACAACACAGCCAACACACACGCCCGCATCCTGCCACCCAGCCACACACATGTGCTTATTCACACCCATACCAATATACCAATATACATCTATGTCCTGATCCAAAGCGACACAGCCATCGACATCGCCAACGCCATCGCCATCGACACGAAGTGAAAGGCGCAAAGACTAAGTGCATGCTTAAGTGTTTTCTTTTCTATTTACGTGCCACAGCGAAGGAGTGAGCAGCAGTGTCGTTTGTTTGCTCTGTTGCGGCTTGTGTGCCAAACCCAACCCACCCACCTAACCACCCACCCAACCATCCAACAATCCAACCATCCAACCATCCAGTCATCCAACCATACAACCACCCACAACCCGCTTCATATGTAAATCAAGGTAAACAGAAATCTGTTACAGCATGATACCATTACAATGACATGCAACGGACCCCGAAAACCCCCCTCCCCCAACTCGACTGGGGCCCAAGACCACCACAGAGTAAACTAGATACTTATACACGTGTCTCATATTGACTGCGATATGTTATACAAATGAGATATTGATGCCTCACCATTACAACACGGGCCGCAACAACAGCACGCCGCCCATTTGGCCATTCAGCCAGCCAGACAGCGTCGTCCTCGAGTGACAGCAAACAACAGGAAGAGGATCGGGAGAAGGAGCAGGGAGTAGGAGCAGGAGCAGGAGCAGGAGCAGAAGACGGAGCAGGAGGAGGAGGAGGAGCAGGAACAGGACTACGCCCAGAACCAGCAAAAGCAGCAGAAGCAGCAATAAATGCACGAAAAGCCGCCGTAATGGAGAGCCAGGTCCTAAAGTTGGCTGTTTAACCCATTAGATTACCGCTGAAACTTATAATAACTAGCAAGACTTTGATTGTAAATATAAAGATTGAAAGATTTACAATCAAATATCTTTATACCAACAAAAACTCTTTCAGAAATTTAAAATATTCAAACCCCTTAGGCTTTAAAGGGTTAACTAGCGGCTTGCATCGATATGCTGCAACTGGTTGGCCGCCCATCAAAAGGTACTGCCTTACGTAACCAGATGCGGCCAACTCCAGGGAGATAGCCACATAAGGAAAGTTGGAAAAGAGAAAAGAGAAAGGCTTTCTATGTGCGTGTCCAATCGCAAAGCAATCGAATCACACGGAGATACGAAAAATGGAAAGCGGCATCAAAGCTGGGGGATAGAAAATAGAGAAAATGCACAGAAAACAAGCAAAAAAACGTAGTAATTAGAAATTGAAGACCAAAAGTAGAAAAACGTAGCTCTGATGATGACTTGCTGCTCCTTGAAAGCAAACCATATCCTTGGGCACTCTATCTTGGGCATTCAAAAACGGCCATAAGCAAGAATCACAACTTGGTTCTATTGTAGTCATCCATAAATGTAATCGATGTCATGGAAAACTTGAATATGATTTTTGTGCAGTCAGCGAAGAAAATGCAATTACCATCTCTGCGCGAAACCAATTTTGCAGATCAATATCGCCAAAAAAAACAACTTTAGTCCTGTGTAAAGGACTAGTTTCCAACCCCAAATCAGCGATTACGAATCGAGGAGAATCGGGCAGAATGCAATAACTGAATACAAATTTGAAATGTGGCGGAAATTGAAATCGAAGGCGTTGAAGTGATTTCGTCTCGCAAAAATTCAATTGGAACGGCAACAGCAACAATCGAGCAAAAGGACCGCAGTAAATGTCTTGCACAACAACAATAACATTAACAACAACAGTTCGGCGGCACTTGAGCACCACCCTGCTGAGCCACCATTTCCATTCACGCAGGTCCTGGCAGCTCCTAGCAGCTCCTGCCAGGTCCTTATGGTGGCAAGGCTTCTGGTTACGCGGTTATTTGCCCTCCTCTCTGTGTACTGTGTGCTGGGTGCACAATTTTTCCGCTGCATGCAATTTTAATGCGATTTTGGATTTGATTTGTAACCGAAAAATAAGCCACACACAAACTTTTCCCTCTCGAAAGTGGTGCTGCGGTGGTTGCTATTGCCATTGCTGTTGTTGCTGGCTGGCAACTTCGAGTTGTGGTTGCATTGTAGTCGTTGTCGTTGTCGCTGCTCCTGTTCCTGTTCCTGTTCCCTCCTGTTGTTGCTCCGGTTGTTAAGTGCAAATATAAATTCAACGGGAGCGGCAAAAAGAGAGAGAGAGGGGTCGAAGGGGGGAGGGTTTGCACCCTGCTGGGAGCTGTGAGCTGGGGTCAAATATTTATTTGTTGCCGCGCACAAATTTTATGCTGCATACTTTCATGCGCCGCTGCAGCGGCGTCAGCACAATGTGGCACAAGTCACCAGCAAACCAGCACCACCCAACACTCTCCTTGCCACTGGCAGTGGCACAGTGGAAGCGAGGCGCATAAAACCTTCCGCTGCCATTCAAGTGGAAAAGTTTAAGCCAACTTTTCCAGCCCAAAAGCACCCATACCATTTGCTGTTCGCCAGCAATTCAAGCGCGAAAATGCGCGCACTGAAAAATCATTCAACGGAAGCCGCAGAAGGGGGTGCAAATTGAAGGAAGTCGGGGGCTGCCCATTGAATGTGACTGTCACCACAGAGGCCTGCGACTCCAAAAATGCCAATTATGCCCATTCGACGGAAAATGACTTGTACAATGGCCAACTGAACGGAAGTAAGCGGTGCAAAAGGTCAAAAAGAAGAAAACTACGAGCGCATTGCGTATGCGCCCTGTTGTCGACTTAATTTATGCGAACCAGCGCAGCAAACTTAATTAATGTAACAACACGTCAGCCAGGGGTCAGAGTTCACAGGCAGCTGGCGGCTGAAAAGCGGCGAATAGTGGCCACAAAACAATTGTAAACTCAATTAAATCCAAGCACCACTGCGGCACTGGCGCTGTGCAACAAGACGGACTCTAAACTACAGGCCAGAGTTCTCAGCTCGAAAACTACAAAAGGCATTCTATTTTTCAGCAGGCAAAATAATAAAGTGTTCTTAATAACAAATTTAAAAATATACCGCATTTGTAAAATGTTCAAAATAAATATCAAATAACTAGAAAGATGACTGAACTATTGTTAATCACTTATTTAAAGATAGATAGATAGTTAGTAAGCGATAAAATTAATTTTTCTCCGAGTGTGTACCCTCTCGTGTCGGAGCTATTCTGCCTGGGTGTGCTGATAACATACGACAGTTGTGACTTTAAAAATCCCTTCTCGCAATTTTTGCGCAAAACTTGTGCAGGATTAATGGTCCGAACGGCCCAGGCATCCATGCAATTAAAATGCAACAACAGCGGCAGGAGGCAGTTGGAGGAGCTGGAGGAGCTGGCGGAGATGAAGCAGTTGGAAGGCAGCAGCAGCAGGAGGAATCTAGGATGTGGTGGCAGCAACAGCTGCAGGAGTGGGCGGAAATGGAGCAGAAAGATTGCTCTGACTTTGGAGCGTTTGAAAACTCGCATGTGTGACGGCCGGAGTCCGGAGATAGCCACGCCATTTTAAAGTGGCTGGCGAGGCAACAAAACGAGCAGCAAAGAGAGAGAGGTGCAGAGGGGGCAGTTTCCACACTAGTTAGTGCCCCCCATGGGAGGATGGCGATGCTGCGGCACAGTATTGTCCGCATCCACACACACACACACACACAGAGGCTCCTCTTTCTGCATTCGCCATCATTGTACGGTTTTTGCCCGCAACGGCCAAAGACAAATAATGCAATTTCCTGACTAACTCATTTTGGGTGGTTGAGCAGCAGGAGGTTCCCCATTCCGGACTACATGCAACCGACTGTAGTTCCGTGTCAGTGACACTTGGCCCTCGCTGCCTGCCCACTCAGACATTTATTACCTAGTCGGGGATGTGCAATCGCTGCGAGTGATCAAAGGGTTGGGAGTTGGCGTTCTCATGGCGGAAAAACAACAACGAGGGCAAGGAAACAAAAGCTGGTGGATGGATCACTTGGAAACATACTAGATCTGCTTTCTGCTTTCAGCGTTCACGTGACTCCCTTTGGGGCATCTGACGCAATCATTGGCAACTTTTGGTTTCATGTTGCACCACTTCGCACGCAGCACACAGAAAACACAGCACACAGCACAAGATTAATGCGGTTCGGCATCGAACTTTAAACTCATTTTTAGCCCCGACGAGTAGAACTGCCCCCAAGGACCTCTCGCCAGACGAACATGTGTTCGGGAAACCAGGAGCATGTCCTGCAGTTGGTCCTTGCTCCTTGCTCCTTTTCACTGGCCCCTGTAATTTGTCGCCCCACTCGACGCTGTTTGTTTTGCGCTAAAGTTTGCGGCGACAATTGTTTTGCGCTGCGACAGCAGCCAACACACAAACTCACAATCCCAATCTCGCACACATGCGATTGGAATTTTCTTGAAAATGTTTGTCGTTTTTCCCAACGCCCTGTAATTTTTGCTCCTCGCAAGGGGAAAGTCAAGATTTATGCCATGGCATACCAAACTGTATGGAAGCCCGGAAATGTCGCAGCAGTTCAATTTGTGGGTTTCAATATGTGTCACCGCTTATCATATCAGCGCCACTCGACCACCGCTCATTTATCAATTATTTTCCAATCAATTTAAAGTTAATAACATTTCAATTCGGACACTTTTAATCGCGGCAAGTGAATAGCGCTGGAAGAACTATAATTAAAACGCCACACATATCACCATCAGTCGTCGACGCAGTTGCGCAACGTGCGCCACTGGGACCACGCGAAGCATCCCAGGTAGCCATCCTGGTCGACGAACGCCTTGCCATCCGGGCAAGGCAGCTCCTTGGCACCATCGCTGGTGCACAGATAGAAGCTGGACACATCGTCGGCGGCCTGGGGCCGCAACTTGCTGTCTCCGGTGCAGTCGGGCACCTTGATGTCCAGGTTCACGCAGGAGGGCTTCATCAGGTCGGAGGGCAGGCAGCCGCAGATGGTGGCGTTGTTCACGAAATAGTATCCCGCGTCGCACTCGTCGGTGATCACCTGGCCGTCCAGGCAGAAGTAGAACTTCCTAATGTCCTCGCCGCCCCACAGCTCGTCCTCCGACTGGCAAACTTCGGTGGCATTGCTGGCGCTGCCCACGGAGGCGGCGTAGCACAGAGCCAGCAGGCCAAAGAATATGATGAGTCCTGCGAATATCCAAGTGATTAATAGTAATAGTGATAAAGATTATCATGTAATATGCTTAAAATGTATTTGTAAATATTCGATGAGTTTCACTTTACGCCAGTCACAACAGTTGAGTAGATTATTTCGAAGGATGTGCTTACCTTTCAGCATGGTGAATCCTTTATCAGCTTCTTTTCGATTCAAAAATGTAACGCAGACTAAACGATTGAATGGCCACCGAGTGGCTTTTTATAACATTCTATCCAATCGGCCAACTTATCGGGACGGGACTTTCGAGAGCGCAACCATATCATTGGCATTGCCATTGACTTGTTGACACTTCCGATGATGAACGTTCTGCGAGGCCTGTTTTCTGTGTTGTGTTTTGGCTTCTGGTCTTGGCCACATCGCTTATCTCGGGTGTTTTTCTTATGCAGATAATGGCGAACTCTTGGCTTAATTTGCTGTACTGCCTTTGGCAGATACCACGCCTCAAGTGGTTGGCGATGAGCAGTTCCTGGAATCCGAAGTAACTTTGATTTTGGTGTGACATGGTGTCTGGGTGCCAAATGTTGGGTTCTCAGTGTCACCTGGTGTGCTGCTCACGTCTGGGAAACTTTTAATTGAATTCCCTGCCAGTGGAAGCCAACATCGATAGCAAGCCTATTGGAATTTAAGTCGATTATATTGTCAACTTTGGCAGAACTCCACGAAGTTTGCCTATTTAAACTTGGGGCTCGCGTAAATAGAGTGCAAAAAGTGGAGAAGCGAGTAAGGAAGTTGAATTGACAACGTGACTCAACAACAAAAACGGCTAAGAAGTTTTTCCTTTTTTTTGTTTTTTGTTTTTGGTTTTTTTTTTGTTTTAGCAGGTTATGGGCTTCGTGTCCTGGCCGCAAAGTGAGTTCTTAGCCGGCGGCAGCTGTGCCAGCTCCTTCATTTGGGCGCTCTAAGCCAAATCAATTAGAACTTTTGACAGCAGCTGGGCCTGCGACTGAATACTGAATACTACCGAAGCCATTCGAAAATGCTCCATTATCTCTTCGCCCAGTGGAGCGTAATTAAATTTTCAACTGATTTCTGCAGCAATAATTTCCAATTTGGCTTCATTTGAAAGGCAATTAATGTCTCTGCTATCGCTTAGATAAGCGATGTGCATGTGTGTGTTTCGGTGCTCTGCTCGTTTTCGGTAGTCCAAAACTGTAATGGCACTCTGATTCATTCGGCCAAGTTAGCAAAGAGAATTTCTAACAATCGAACGATGAGAGTAGGAAATTTTTTTGGCCAGCTCCTGATTGAAATCTTCTTCTCTCGTGCCATTAATTTCCAGAACTTATCGACCGAGAGCATACAACTTTAAACCAGTCCGTCTTATCTAATCAGCAAAACGATGCCAAAAGAGAGCGACGACGTCACTTTCAACCAAAATATATAAAAAAATGCCCGAAAAACCCGATGCCCGGTGCCCGATGAAAAATGACTGTAAAAATAGCTGGCGATAAGGTCTGCAGGGAACATGGAAAGTCATTGCAATGAGCATGGCTATAAAAGCGAAAGACAATGGCGACGACATCAATCAGTCGAGTCGAGTTTTTCACCAGCAAGCAACACACATAAATTTATTAACGAACCCAGCTTATGGCCAAATGATGAGAAGTGTGTGAAAAAAAAGAATATCTGAATTTACCCGCCAACTGCAGTTTGCAGTCCAAAATAATAAAAAAACAAAAAAAAAACAAGGAAAAGAAACAAAACGAAAAATCAGACATTCGGACAGTGAGCGAACGGGGGAACGTTGTGTGTCATAATAATAAATGCTCCGTTGGCGGTTCGTGATGAAATTATTTATGAAAAATAAATGGAGCTACTCCCCCTGGATGCTGCTCCCGATCCTCATCCTGACCCTGCTGCAGCTGCAGCTGCAGGAATGTATGGCTGCCAGCGCCGCCAACACGGACACAACCACGAATGCAACATGCAGACATGCCACGGACATGTGGGGAGATCCGGATCCCAACAAATTCTACGTGTGCTCCGATGGCGGACAACCGCTGCAGCTGGAGTGTCCGCCGGGTCGGGGATTTTTCAGCGGTCTCGGTTATCTGGGCTGTTTGCCCTACGGCCACTGGCCAGCCTGCCGGCCCACGGAGGAGCAGGTGGCCGCCCAGTTGTCAGCTGGCTGTGACAGCACTACCACCGGTCATGTGCCATCGCCCTGGGCATCGCCGGATCCCAATCGATTCTACCTGTGCCCCAGCACAGATGCCACACCTCTGCTGCTCAACTGCGCCGCCGGCCGAGGATTCGTGGCCAGTTCGGAGATGGTGGGCTGTGCGGATTGGTCGCAGTGGCGCCGCCAGATGGAGTGCGAGGCGTACTACTGATGCTGTGGGAAAACCATGTACTCGCTATATCAATAATCACATCAATACCCCAAACTCGAATATTCATTAACTTATTGGTTAGTCATGCTGCGCCATTTCACTCACTAGTTCTATCTGTAAATAAAGTAAAAAGTTTCTTACTGATGTGGGTGTTTATTGCTGACTGATAGACTTGTTCAAAACTCTGATACTGATAGGCGAAACAATTGATTGATAATGAAATCGATGCCGAAAAAAATGTGTGCAAAATAATTTTATTTTGCTATGTTATGTTATGCTTCTGATTTATAAATAATTCCGATATTTTGCAATAATTGCAACAATATCCAATTGTTCTCGTATACAGTATATTTTTGGATTGACCTAATGCTTTTCGATTGGCATTGCATTGTTTTGTGTCATTATATATTTAGAACACTCCGCCTGTCGGCTCATTGTTTGGATCTACTTATGGGATTAGTGAATTCCAAATAATACCTCTCACATGCTGTGCATTGCAAGCATTGCTCATTTGAGCATATTAAATGATGATGTGCTCTATGATGAGTGAGTGCGGCGCATGGGGCAAATCCTTTTAGTTCCCACACTCCCGCAAAGCCACGCATTATCCTTTGCCATTACTCTCCTTTATGCCCTTTTTTGTCTGCTGCAAACTGAAGGTCTGAACGGCCGGAGTTCCAGTGGTCTGGAGGTCTGGAGGTCAGCTTCTCCGCCTTTGATGTGCCATTTTACCATGTCCTTCCCTTCGGTGGGGCTATTTTTTACGGTACGGCATGGCAGCAGCTGCTGTGATCCGTGCGGGCCTGGCTCTAACCAGGCTCTCAGTACCCGTTTACAGGTTTAAGCCTTTGTCCTTGGCTGGCATAAAGCATGGCCCAGGTAAAACGGCATAAGAATAATGACACATGCAGCTGGGCGGCGCATAAAAAAAAAAAGGGAGCTGACTACACCGTGCAGCCCAACGGAAATTGCATTTTGCTTTGAGCGCGTCCAGATGCAGGAAATTACTGTCAACTGTTAACGCCCGGCGTTGGATCACGACCCCGACTTCTTTTGTCTGGCTTTAATAAATCTTCAATTTGCATACATTTCTCTTCGTTTTTTCGTTTTCAGTTACCCATTTCTGCCACGCTTTGCATTCCTCGACTGGTCGTTAATCAATGCCCGCGGATGCGATGGCAGACAACATCACGTATACGCAATTTTAATTGCCACTGATATAAAAGTGTTTAGCGGTTGGGGGGCCGTGCAAATTAATTAAATGTTTACCTGCTGCTCTCAGCAGAAATCAATGAAAGCGACTTCTAATTTATTGCGTACCAGAGACGTACAAAAGACGACTCCGCCAGGACTCTAGCATCCTGCTGACTCAGACTGGGCAAAAAGTAATTAACCGATTGGCAACTGAAACACGGCTGATAATATCCTTGGGAAATACTACGAAAATGGCTTTAACTGCCTTGCGCTTAGGGAGGCGCTGCTCCAGCGTTAAGTATGCCATAAATATAGTTTAAGGCGGAGGCAATCAGTTGGGAAATCAATATAGACCGCCAGCATCATCGATGTGGCTAATAGAGAGCACACTCCATACACTCGGGGGACCCATGACGCCCCGAATTTTCGTATCCTCCATGTGGCGTCTTTGTTAAGGGACTCTCCATTTCGTTGATTGCCCCACCGCAGGCGCAATAATATTGATCGTCTGCCAATGTTGTTCAGCTGCCCTTCAATTTATGTTCTCTCCTACTGCAAATCCAACTGGGCGCCAGCACACGAGCACCGGGGGTTAATGTGGCAATGCAAATCCCAAATATGGGCAAAAATGCAGTTGAAAGTGCCGCCACACACACACACACACTCACACTCACACACACACGCATACAGTGTACCCTGCAAATCCGAATGCGAATGCAAATGTGGCACCAAGGCCAGCAACGGTTAAAGCCTACACAGGATGCAAACAGAGAGACCGGCTGTGGGTCCTCTGCAATTGCAGTTGCCACTGATATACGGGGCTTAAAGGCAGGAGCGGATTTCAGGCTCACAAAACTGTTTAGTAATTAATAACTTGTGGTGGTTTTATATCAGTTCTTATATTACTTTTTGTTTGCATACCTATAACTCGGATTCTATATCTAATCCTTAGATCACAGGTCGTTGTCCACAGGTAGGTAGCTATCCACAACTACGAGTGTCCTTTTAGTGCCGATGCTAATCAGCGATGAGTGACAGATTTATGATCACCCAATTGGGAGTGAAACGTTGCAGTGAGATGAATCAATTGGTGGGTAAGGATGCCTCCGCTCCTGGCCGCCTGCTGTGGCTTCAATCCATTTACAGGTGTTTGCCCAGAGTCAATGCATACGCAGCCAGCCGTAAAACATTTGTCACATTTGCATTAAAAGCGGCTGCAAGCCGGGTACCTGCTTTATGTGTGTTTGCATTTGCCCACCAGGAACAGGAGCAACAGCAGCAGTGCTGCACCGGGATTGGGAAGCGCCCAATCCAAAGCAAGCCAGAACAGATCCAGTACACCCATACCCACATCCACACCAACAGCGTAACCCACACCCGGATGGCTATGCAATTTATTTGCACAGTGCACTTGCCAATTAATTCTTATCTCAGCAGCAGCCATGCAGGTTGCTTTCCCGGCGACTGCATAAATCAATGTGCCTGAAATGATAACTCATGCGAGAGTGCAGGACGAAGGGTGCTCCTGCCTATATACGATATGTATGCTCCTGTATTCTGGCGCACAAATCGTGCTCTAGATCGTCCTTCCGCCCTCCGCCACTTTGTCCTTCGATTGGATTGGAAGGCCCGAAATGAGACGTTACGTGCGGGGCATTGTGTGTCTAGGAACTGCAGCTCACTCAATTTCATGCTGTCAAATGTGCTGGCAAGATTCGCCTCCTCCGGCGGCACAGTCATATGCCTTCCCACCCACACCATCACCCTCATCCACATTCAACCTTCCACCCGCTGAACGGCTTCTAATTGAATTGCACTGCGATAATGGGCGTTGCAGCTTTGGTGGCACCTCCTAATTGAAAAGTGTTGTTCCCGACAGCAGCAGAAAATTTACGATAAAAGTGCCATTCGTCTTGTGAGTCGATTGAGATTTAAGTTGGCCACTAAGCCCGGTAGATAAATGCTTCGTAAATTGAGAGCAAAGGGGTGAAAGAATCCAAGGGATTATTCACTCTTTGGAATCTGTCATGCGGCATAATGAATTCATTTAGTATTCCATTTGTGGTCACCTGTGCATGCAACACCATTATTCATGCATTCTAATTTGATACAAAAGCCAAAAGAGGACTTTCTCGTCGGCGGCTGTCAGTTCAAATATGAGTCCAAACTTTATGTCCGTTGTCTGCTGTGTGTGGATTATCCTGCGGGCACAATAATAAGTGACTGCCCCGCACATAAATTCACATAATTAAAGCGATCCAATTATAAATGGCTGTGCGTTGCTGGCAGGCAGCCTCCACGTCCTCGTTCTCGTCCTCGTCCTTTGTCTCCGCCAGCTGTCAGCAAATCTGGGTACAAGGACGACAGGCCGCTTCCTGTTTTCCAATGCCACTGCCAACGCCTCAGGTGAGGCACACTGGGAGAAGGCCGCTGGGAAATGCTTGGCGCGCCCTGGTAATTAATTATGTCGGCTGCAATGACGGTGCTGAAAATATCCGGTAAGGTAAACCCAGCCAAAGGAGGGAAAATACAAAAATTACAACAAAAAAAAATTACAAAAAAGAGAAAAATGAAGCCAGGGTCGTGGGTCGTGGGGCCAGCGGAAACGGAAATAAGCACAAACAGTTGGCGACGGCATGAGAGCGGAGAAGCGAAACAAACAAGTCGCTGTGTGCGCCTTGCCGAAATGATTTATTAGAAACGACATTTCAATTTTTCATCGCCAAGTCTCGGTTCCGTTCCGCCTTACCGAATAAGAAACGCGTAGAAATAAATATATATAAATTTGCCTGTTGACAAAAAAATGTAGCAATTTCACATGCAACTAAATGCGTATTTCCGGCCGGAAGAGCCCCAACAACGTTTGTGCGTGTGGCATGGGCGAATGTTGGGACGGCACTTCCGCTTTACCGCCATTTTGCTGTTTGATTGGTCGGAGGAGTCCTTGTTGTCTCAAGCTGAGATCCCCTTTGACGAAGGTGCTGGTGCTGGTGCCAAGGAGCGCCATCAGGCTCAAGCAGCGCACAAAGTGTCCTCGCAAGAGTGCTTCAAAAAGCGAGAGACACGCAAAAAGGACAAATCGAGGTATCCAAGCACACACAGAACCAGACACACACACACACACACACAGGCACACACGCAAACCGCAAGGAAACAATAAATTTGCAGCAATGCGAAACGGAAATGTTTGCAACGGAAATAGAGGAAACGCAGCACTGCACTGCCACTGCACCACTGCCACAGTGGCAAAAGTCTCAGTTGTCCTTTTGCAATTGTCGCACGGCGGACGGCGAACGGCAAACAAACAAAGTAATTGGTCCACACAAATTGCCAAGCGAAAGAATGAAAAGCGGCAGGACGAAGAAGATGAAGGCGATGGCCAGACCGGAGAATTGCCACTCCAAAAAGGATGAAAGTGAGAGAGAGAGAGAAGGAGCGAGTAATGGCTAGTAAATTTTATTATGACCATGACGTGGCTACACAACCCTGCAATTGCTCTACCCACATTTTACCAAACCCACTTCACCGGCACATAAATTATGCATATTTAGCTGAGTGAAATTGAAAACTAATTAATTACACTTGCAGCCTGGAGCAGCAGCTAAGTGAGGTGGACCCCGTTTTGCTGGAGAAAAATGTTGTTCAACTTTTTAATTGCCAGCATCAAGTGTTTTTCAAATTGCTCTTGGCTGTAATTATGGTCGAAAAGTGGCTGAAACGTGAGACATTCTGCGCTGGCCAAGGGTCGTCAGCATTGCTAAGCTAGTAAACAGGACGAAGGAGTCGTGGGTTTGGGGGTTAAGGATACAGGAGCGGTGGCATTGAAAGCACTCAGCGAAAGTTCAGACACTTGTTGGTGGCTGCGACTCTGCAGCACTTTTCGTGTTGCCTACTTTGGGGCGACGGCAAAGGGGTACAGTGAATAATGCTTGGAATAATTCATTATAATTGGATTTTACCACATTCGTCTCTTTGAGAAGCTTTACAAGTAGGCTTGCCAATCTTGGTAATATCTACTAAATCGATAGTTTTGGTAGAATATAAATAACACAATAATTAGTTTGATTACAACGAGATTTTTTCCACATTATTAGAATTAGCTGTCTGTGTAGCCAATACTCACTGTATCTCTTGGCTCTTACATGGCTGCTTGGTGCTGCTTAATGAATTAATATAAGATGGTTACGGGGCTGCTGCTGCTGCTCCAGTCAAAGGAAAGGAATCGGCTTAGTGTCGCCCGGGCAACTTGAATCAGATTCAGGTTGCATTCCCCATTCCCCATTCCCACTTCCACTCCCACTTCAGTTTCCAAGCCCCTTACACAGCTGAAGGCTGCCACAAAAACCGCTTTTTCGAGGATCCCTTTGCTAATTCAATGCTTTAAATTCAAAGTGTCAATCAAAGCAGGTATTGATTCTCGTTGGCCCAGCCACGCACGGCTAAGACAGCTGGAGTTGGAGCTGGAACTGAACTGGGTTTGGGATTGGGATGGGGATGGTGAATGTGAAATGCGGATATGGGATGGAGGTGGAAAATTCAAAGGCAAATGGCAGGCGGCAGGAGTCACGTACTCTGACTGCCAAAGGGCAACCTTGCAATCGACTCGATCCATTTTCCATCACCTGTCTGATGCGATGCCATCCAATTGGAAGCCGTAGGCATAACACAATTCGCCTGGCCAGCGCTAAGCCCTTTTGGCTCCGGAATGTTTATCCAAAAAAAAAAAAAAAGAAAAGGGTTGCCTCTTCGACTCCGGCCGTATATTTCACAGCAAGTGCCAGGGGGAGTTTTATTAGTTGGACAGGTCGCAGTAGGTTCGTAACCCTTCTCAAAAACATGATACTAATAAAAATCCATGTTAATGTTGCATGAATACCAAATAAATTGAGGCAGCCAACACGTACAGTGCGCCTGCTTCTTCTTCTGCTCCTTTGCTCCTTCTACATTTATTGATTGAACATAAAATTGGGCAATTTCATTGACGTAACAATTTTTTATGCCCTAACCGGCGGCCGGGGAGCAGTTGTTAAAATTGGCCAAGATGCTCGAGGCAGAGACTTTGTCTTCTGTAAATTATTTATGTATACCCCAGTTCGAGTGACAAATGAATGCTTTGTGTGCCGCTTAAGCAGCTGTCACCGTTGCGTGTGTGCAACTTAGTGTGTGTGTGTGTGTGTGTGTGTGGAAAAGGCGCTTATCGATTTATCTTTCCATTTCCGTTTCCGTTTTTGCCACCAGATGCAGCTAGTTAGCCGAGTTGCTGCGGTTGCAACAGTGTCAGCCCGTTTTGTCACTGACTGGCAATCCTCCTCATTTCAAGCCGCATTATTAATGCCGTTCTGCGAGTGCTGGATCTGGCGTTTGTTTGACTACGGATTTTTAGCGCGAATCAATCAAATCACATGACTGCTTGACTAACAGCCAGTGATTTGATTGATGAACTGCGTCAACAGCGGGAGGGACGAGCTGCTGCTCCATGTCCTTGCTCCTCGATTGCCGCACGCACAGCGCCAGCGGGGGAGGACTCAAAGTCGTCCTGGCCCTGCGGTTAACTGGCTGAATCGCAGAATTAGCTTTGCGGCGTTAGGAGCGCATTATTGATTAGTGACTCGTATCGTCATCCTGATGGAGCATTAAAGATGCTTAATCAAAATCCGTGACATCGAACGGGGCGTGATGTCTGCTGCTCTCAGCTAATGAATATTTAATTTATCGCAAAGGAGCTCTGGTTTATTTAAAAGCAGCTGAGTTGATGTCTTTCAAGTTCACTTCGCTGTAATGTGTTTGCCCATTTCCGTAGCCATTTCATGCATTGCCATGTGTGCGGCAGTAGTTTCTTTGTATGTGTGCCGTAATAAAATATTTTATTACTTTTTAAGTGTATTTGGTGCTCGTAAAGTTTTGTTGCGTTCGCTTTCTCCTACGAGCTTCTTGTAATATTTTTTTCATCTTTTTCTTTTTTTTTCTTTTCTTTTCATTTCTTTCCATTTTTTTTGGAATGCGGCATGCAATGTCACATGTGAGCGAATGACTTGGCATCGTTCTTTGGGTATTTGGCATGCAAATGCCAAGTTGACTGCGAGTCAAGTTGGTGAAAGTCGAAAAATGTCATCGCCTGGCAATGTCCCGAAAATGTCGTAGTAATCCGAGTTCTGATGAACTTAACACGATTGCACCGAAAATGAAGCCTCATTTGGGACTCCTTCTTGGCTGGGCTTCATTAGTGACACAGTTGTGTATCCTATCGTCAGGTTAGGGCATTCACATACCTTGGTCATATGAGAGGTGCTGTGTATTCCCTTTCCACTTTTCGGGCGCATCTCTTTTATGTAAATGTGCGAAAATTTCATCGCACACATGCACATCAAATGAAATTGTATTCCTGCGGCGGGCAAAAGTACGAAAAGTGTGGGGTATAGGGCGATGGGTGGTGGGCTGTGGGCGGAAAAGCGGAAAATGTCTTATTCTCCCACCGGTGGCAGCTGGCATCCGTGTCCATGACAGGACTCCGGCGACGTCGCTCTGCTCCTTCTGCTTCAGTTGCCGCTGCGGCTCATCATCATCATGAACGGGCGGCGGCGATGGCGAGGTCGACGTCGTTCCCATTTCATCATTGTCATAACTTTGTGTCACAATTTCGTCCTCCTCCAAGCAGGTCCCATGTGTCCACGGGGCGAGCACAATTTTTCGACTAGAATGTGGCCACTTTTTTCTCGCTGCTCCAGCGTGACTTGGAACCTTCAATTTTGGCACTTGAAGAAACAGGCGAGACTAAAAGATGCCTACAGGCGTTTTGGCATTTGATTTGGCAACTTCTTCATTAGATCTGAACTCTCTTATCCCGGTCTATAAATAAAGCTTCTTAGTACTTACACTAACAGCTGATATAATATATTAATATTTTATATATATTTTTGTATATATATTTTTTATAGAACATGCTTTGTTTCGATTCTTTCTAGGCACTTCATTTTTCTGTGTGATTGGCGAAAACCTTCAGCGCATGGAATTCCATTTGTTTTCAGTTTCAGTTGCAGCACAGCTATTTCGAAGACATATTTACTTTATTTGAAAATACTTTCCTTATTGTTTGCACACTTGCCGATCGGCCTGTGGGCGTCATTTTGCACCGACTGTGACGACTGACAGCCAAAAAAAAAAAAGAAAAAAAACAGTGCCAACAGCGAAAACAAGGAAATATGCGATGCCAGCTCTTTGGGGCATATTTACACTTCACTTTTGCCGGGCAGTAAAGAATATTTCACATAGCAAATAAACAATTTTGGGGGGGTGAGTGGGGCACAGATGAAAGTGCCCCCTTTATTCGAATTCAGCATATGTGCAGCAGCTAGAACAATTTATTATGTCATCAACTGGCGTATATACCAGTTTACTCGTAAACTACTGTACTTGCAAATATGCTTAGAAAGCTGAATTTGCACAGAATGCAAAATGTGTGGCTAGCATCCTTGGGAACTTCGTTGTCACACTGTATAATATGATGATTGAAAAATTTGAAAGTAAACTCTGCTTTGCGGAAGGACTTTGCCAGCAGAAATGCAAGCTTCGCAAGATGGCCAAGTTAACGCTCCAAACGGACTGACAAACTGCTTTAAGTGGCCAAAAAACTTTGGCCGGTGCTAAAAAATGCCGGTCGGAGTTGAACACAAGTTGGAGTAACTTTTACATTGTAAGTCCACAAGGCAGGTGGCCCCCAGAGGAAAAGCGGAAAAGCGAGGCGAGAATAAATGTTAACAAGATGACGAGGGGAAAGGCAAAGAAAAAAAAAAAAAAATCAGAAGGAAGATCCACGAACCATTGGGCTGGACATCTCATTGTTTCGCCAGTGAATGGAAAAAATTAACTGAGCCGAGACTGGAGTTGCTTCAACTAAATTTTGAGGGATGCATTAGAACTTTTATTTGCAATAAAGCAAAGTTGGCCTGCGCATATTACGCGCAAATGAAATGCCCGGCCAGTCAATGTGTACCATTGAGATGCTGTTTCTGGTTTTGCCGTCGATTTTCTTTGGCCCCTTTTCACTGTCATTTGGCCAAGTTCTTGGCGCATAAACTTTTGCTGCAACATTTGCCTTCCCATTGTTTCCTCTGGCCAAAAGCGCCCCATTTCGTGGGAGGTTCTCCGTAACTGCTGCTGGGGGCAGCCAAATTAAAGTGCATTGTATGCTAAAAGTTTTCTGCCAGCAAACCGGAACAATGAAAAGTTCATGAAAATTTTTGCTTCAACGCATAAACAATAAACATAAAACTTTTGACCATTAAAAAGGCGCCCCCCCCCTTCAACCCCCCTGCCCAAGTGACAGTTGGTTAGTCTGCTTTTGGCCTAAAGAGCGAGCAGTGGGCGGTTTTTAGTGGGTGGTGGTTAGTGGGTGGTTGCAATCTGGCCAAGAGGGAAACGGTAGCCTCGAGTGCTTGCTCCCAAAGTTTTCTGTTGCTCTAATGACAAAAATCGGCGTGAATTTGATGTTTGGCCAAAAAGTTTTGTTCCCCCTTCTCAGTTCTTGTTGCTTCTTAGCCAAGTGAAATTTAGATCTTGAAAACTACAGCAGATTGTCCTTCGAAATCTTTGGAAAATCACTTCAGACGCCTCATTAGAATCAAAGAGGCAAGTTTTTAATGGAAGTTTCTGGGTAATTTGGGAACTTTAGTAAATGTAAATTTTCCTTTTTTGAGCACAGGTGGATAGAGGTATGGCATTCCACTTTTGGACAACTATTTTGACTGCTATCGAAAAAAAACGGATTACTTTTATCAAAAAATATAAAAAAAAAATTTTGTAAAAAAATTTTATTTGGCGATTTTGCCATAACTTGGCCAAAAATAGCAAATACTGCTATCGAAAAAAAACTGAATATTTTTTATCAAAAAAATCGAATATTTTTTGTCAAAAATCTGATATTTTTAATCGGCACTTTCGACATAACTTGGCCAAAAATGGCAGCACAGCTGATATAAAGACTGTTTTGTACTGCTAATAAACATAGCTAACTATGTTTTTCCCTACTTTTTTGGTTTTCGAAAAAAAAAATTTGGCTAATTTTTGCATTTTTGATAAGGGGTACCATCATCAAAATTTGCGAAAAATGGCAAAAAATTATCATGTCAATGTATGTACATGGATCGATAGGGAATTTTGTTACAAATTCAACGAGGTATGGCATTCCACATTTGGACAACTATTACTATAATTTGCGATAGGGAATTTTGTTACAAATTCAACGAGGTATGGCATTCCACATTTGGACAACTATTTTTACTGCTATCGAAAAAAAACTGATTATTTTTTATCAAAAAATCAAAAAAAAAAAAAATGTTGTAAAAAATCGGATATTTTTAATCGGCGCTTTTGCCATAACTTGGCCAAAAATGGCAGCACAGCTGAAATAAAGACTGTTTTGTGCTGCTAATTAACATAGCCAACTATTTCTATCCCTACTTTTTCGGTTTTCGATTTTAAAAATTCCTAGAACGGAGATTTTACCACAACTCGCTTACAAATAAACAAAACATCCGCTTTAAAGATGCTGAAAATCTCTGGGAATTGCGCATGCGCCGCGGATGTGAACTTCTCTTATACCAACAGAGAGATTCGGAGATGCCGAGAGATTAGCAGGAAACAGAGAATCAGAGAGAAATGGATTTCTCGATTCGGTGTAACCAGTATTATTCAGTTTGTGTTTACATTGTATATATACAACAAGCGACGACAAAGCCGATTTACACTTGCCAGACACTTGGCACTCGGCTCAAACCCGTACCCTGTACCCCGCACCCTGCATTTTGCCATTTCTCCACCATCTTTCTCCGGAGAAACGAAACGGACGGACAGGCCAGACGGACACGGAATTGCCGGCAACAGCTGATGAAGTCTGGCGAGGAGCAGGGTGGAGTGGAGCAGCAACTTGCATCGTCATACGGATTTTATGCATGGAGTCATAAAATTGTCGAGTAATTCAGCAGGCATGGCACACCCGTGGCCGGGCTATTTAAATTTGAAATAACAATTCCAAACTGCTCGGCGAGATGGAAAGTTTTCACGAACACACGGCAATGCGAGGAGCTCTTAAATTTGCTCACAATGAAGCAAACTTTTCATCTGACTCAAAACATTTGTAACGTGCCAGGGGAAAAAAAATATTTATTTCAGCTCGTATGTCATGCGACTGGTGGAGGGGAGCGGAGCGGAGGGAGGTGGGGGCGTGGCATTAAAACTTTGAGCCATTTTTCAAATTTGTCGCGGTTGCCCTGTACCTCCACCCCGCAAAACCCCCTCCAAAAAAAGCACACGAACCCACCCGCCTGTGGAATCAACTTGATAATATCACACGGCAAAAGCGCGGAAGTGCCCGGCAAGTTAATGCCTTATGACTACGACTACGACTGCGACTGCGACTGCGAATATGACCCGACCTGGCGCGGAAACTTTTCTGCCATGTTATAAAATGATTAATGATTATTCCGACCAACTGTGTGCGTCTGCGGTTCTGACCCGCCCCATTTCGCTGGCCAAATATGCGCCTGAAAATATGTTAACGCTTTTTAAATCATCTTGTCCCGTGTCTGCAGGAGTTTCGAGTTTGAGTGCGTGGCAGTTGTTTCAAAACATTAATTCTGAGAAATTATGCTAAGTTTGGCATGTGCGCAAGCCATTAAAAAGTAACAAAGGTTGGATTTTGTTAAGCAAAAGTGAATTTAATAGAAACTTGATTTTCAGTACATTTCCCTGTCTTTGATTGGCAGTAATCAAGTGCCTAAGTGCCGCCTACTACGGAGTCAAATGGAAATCAGAAATTGGAGACTGCAGAAGACTGCAATCAGAAGGTACTGCAAAGTGCGGGCAAAAATTTGGAAAATATAAGGGGATTTTCCCTCTGGGCAGGGCAAGTTTATAAGTTGCGTTATCCGAAAGAACCTGAAACGATATCGAAAATGAATATAGTTCACAGTTCTTTGACTCAGTTGCAGCTTAAACGTCTTCAAATAACAAGCAACCAGCAGGCAACCAGCAACCAGCATGCAGCATGCAACCAGCAGCCCACAATGATCTCTGCAGCCAAATCCCCCCCAGAGTTCTTTAGTCTGGCCGGGCAAAGCGCATTAAAGCAAAGTATTTTTGCCAGGATTTTGTTGCTCTTGCTTCTGGGTACACTTAAGCCTTGGCTGGGTATCAACAAACAGTACTTACCAAATCGTTTTCAGCTGCGATGCCAAAAAAGCCAGACAACGTTGGAGACTACTAGACCAGCGGGAGCAGAGGGACCGGTGGAGCTGGAGCCCAGGCGCCCAGTTTGCGGGCGTTTTGGAATTGGATGGGCAGGGCAGGGCAGGGCGAGGGGGGAGCCCTGCTCCGACTTTATAAATTGCATATCGAATTTAGTAATTTTCTGCATTGTGAGAATATCGTGCGTTGCCGGAGGCCACAGCACATGCCTGGCTATCTGCTCTGCTCTGGTCTGGTCTGGTCTGGTCTGGTCTGGTCTGGTCTACCTTGGCTGGGTGCTGCTGGGTTCTGCTGGGGATACTGGTCTGCACTTGGTGGTGAGTCATGGACTGGCTTTGGCTTGGAGCCCTGAACGTGGACTGCCGCTAATCATGCGATCGCCGGTGCATTGTTGGATCCTGCATTAAATTCCACGGCCAGTGTAAGGCACTTGCTGACAGGTTCTGTGCGCTTCCTGCAACTCCTGCTGCTGCTCCTACTGCTCCTGCTGGCTATTTTTCATTTTCATTTAATATTTATGATTTATTTATGTGCGGATGCTTGCTGGCTGTTTTCATATCGTACGAGAATTTATGCTTTCCGTTTTGGCCGTGCTTCGGACTCAGCAGGTCCTGGGTCAATATACCCATGGCACATCCACTACCAACTCTACCCCATTCTCGCAGGCTCTTCTAATTTTTTGAGCCACAACCTGAGGCAGACAACAATTTCATGCGCCGCTGGCCAGTGACTCGGTAACAATAACCATGGCAGGAGCAGTCACAGTTCCATACACAAGGCTTATTATGCAAATGCCTCACAAAACTTGACCACAATTGCGTTCTCATTTCCAGGACCCAAACGTAATAACAATATCTTGCCTTTATTTTTTTTTTCTTTTTTTTTGTATATGAGTTTGTCTGTGGCAGCAGCAATTTCTCGTTTTCCACTGGCTGCGCACGAAACAACAACAGAAATGGCAGTGCAACTTTTTCAATTAGCCACGCGGCCAGCATTAGTCTTATCATGGCCCAAAAAAAAACCCACCGACCTTTTGCAGCTTCGATTTAGCTCCAGATCAGCCCGGGGATTGGCTCCAGTTGCTTCAGTTGCTCCAGTCCAAACGGCAGGGCAAAGTTTTTAAACACGCTAGCTGACAGCTCAGCGCCATGGGGGCCATTTGCTGTTGAAAGCGGCCAAAACGTTGCTTACACTTGCTCACCTGCACAGCACAGGTATAATCGATATTTATTTATTTTGCCCATTAAAACAATAACGCAAACAAAAAGTTTTTAGGGGGCGCTACGATAGCTGATAGCTGCGAATGGGGAAATGCCAAGGGCTGTCGTCTGGCTGATAACATTATTTATACATTTCATTAGGTGTATTAAAATCAGTAAGGAGCAGTGTCGATTTGAGAGTTTTCTGTTTAAATAAGAATTTAGTTAAGTAGATATCAGCAGAACTTTATTATAAAATATCAGAACTGAATGGTGTTTTTTGTTACCTTTGCAACTAGTTAAGCATCTAATTTGTTGCCTCCACTGGACAGTATCTTTTACTTGATACCCATTCGATTTGCCAACATTTTGTCGTTGCCTTCGCTGCCAATCAAGCATTTGAGCTGCACACAATCCCAGAATAAATAAAATATGAAGCTTATGGTCTGAAAATTACTCAACAGCCGCACTGACCTGCCGCTTACCCTTGCCCCCCGGATGTAATAGAAAAGTGAAGCTCATCTAATATTTAGGTTGGCTGAACTTGGGGCTTCCCCCTACCGACAAAGTCGACCGCTCGCTGACCGCTGTCAGCCGCAAGCCAGCGAAACATTAACGGAATTGTTCCTCCGTCGGCGACGGAAGACAACGGATACATTCTGCTGCCTCATCGCATCCACACTCGTACACACACACACACACAGACAGAAGAGGCGGAGATACGGCCAAAACGAGAGGCCAGGACAGGCCAACGAGGACGTCCTCCTAGACGACGGGCTCAAAGCAAAACGAAAATTCCAATAAATTCAATGCGACACAGCAGACACTTGGGAGGACTTTAGGGCATGTCACAGCACCAGCAGCAGCATCAGCAGCAGCACATGGAGTGAAAGGAGTGGGGTGGTGGGTGCGCAGCAAGGACCAAAAGGAGTAGTAGCCAGACTGACAAGGGGCGGGTTGTGGGGCGTGGCTGTTTGTCTCTGTCCGGCGATGTTGGTCTTTTCGGTCTCTCGGTCTGGGGCTGTGAATGTGTGGCAAAGTTCAGACCTTTGACATTTTTGTTTCGGCATGCATTACTCATACGCAACGTAGTCCGCATTAGTCCCATATATGAACTCAACTCCCCAGCCAGCTGGCCGAGCAAAACTTTTCTAATATGTTAAGAGTGAGAGAGAGGAAATCTCTCGCTTGGTATTTAGATATTTTAATGAAAATCTCAGCTAATGCTTAACGCCCGTACATAAATAACGTCGCGCTTTCGAGTTGCTTTTAAAATATGTCCTGTCATAGACTAGTATCCTGGCATCCTAGTATCCTGGCGTATTGGTGTCTTGGCGTTCGAGGCTCCACAGCATGTGTCACAATTTATATGCAAACTTATCAACGTCTCAGTGTCCCTGGAGCATCGTTTGCATGCATACGACTAGCTGCACATGTCTGGGGCAGGAGCAGTAAGCAAAATGGGGAGCTGCTCGATGTGCTGTTAATTCCCATGGCCATGCCAGACTCTCCGAGTCTTTCCAGGATCAGGAGCAATGTCAGCGTCTGCTGCCTGGCAACATAAGTTTGGGGATTTTTATTTGGCGTCTGGCAGGAAATATGGCTCACAGGCTAACGCATGGCAAACGCAGCTGTTTGTCAAACTGCCTGAATAGGTCTCGAAACGCGTTGCCCCATTTTTTTTTTCTTTATGTTTTGTAGCTTTTTGTGCCAAACTTGATGGGGGCAAAATAAGTATTTTTTGTTTTTAAAGTTTCTTCTCGCTCTTGTAATGGGATCCATTTTAAAGGAAAATAAAATAAAATTGCAATTATTGCTTACGCGTTGCTGGCAGCCTTTTGTCTGTATTTTTCGTTCTGTTCGCTCCTTTTAGTGCAAAGCCCAAACAAAGTTTTGCACATTAAGAAACTTTTAAAGCCCTTTTTGCCTTCGCTCTTGTTGCTCCTGTTTGTTATTTGTTGTATATTCCGTTTTCCCTGGCATTGTTGTTGTTAATGCTGTTAACTTGAAGTTAACCCCAAAATGCTACTTTGTACAATTTGCTCCACGGCGGCGGGCGTAAGCAAAGCAGCTGGAAGTGGCCAACTTGGGGGAGCCCAGAGTGTTTAAATTTAAGTGCGGTAATTATTAAAACATTTGTAAAAACGTTGCGAGCTCGGGGCTGATGAAAAATACGGGATACTTGAGCAAAAGTGTGCGCTTGTCTGTACAAATTAACCACGGCTTTCCGTTTCTTTCTCCTTGTTTTTTTTTTTTTGGTTGAAAACGCGGTGGTCTTGGCCCCTTTAAATTTTAATGCCTATTTCAACGCAAAATTTCACCTGGCCATTAATTATTTAAATTCGCCCAAAATGCTTTTATCATCAGCGACGTTCGTGGAATGACAGCGTCCTTCGGGGCGGTGCCACGCCCCCTGGATGTCCACTGAATGCCCACGTGATGCCCACGGATGCCCTGCAGGCCTCATCAAGGCGCGAACATCATGCATGCAAATGAGGCAACATAGCCGCCGAATGGCAGCCATTTTTGCGGCTCACAAAACTATTTTGCATTTCAAATGCATACACATCCAGCAGACATTCAGCTCGACGACGACCCATCACGCATACGCACCGTGGCCGTTGTTTTTGGCCTCCGGCAATTGTGTCTCTGGTGAAATTGAAAATAAATAATGTAAAATGAAGGAGCAGCCGATCTAAGCTGGCATTTTCCATATGCTTACGTTGCTTAGTTGTCTAATGAAGCACACTTTCGGGCGCTGCAGCTCAGGGATACAATCTCTCAAAGGACTTCGAGCTGGAGCATCAAATTAGGGCTCAAGCCAGGCGTAACGGGACCTGTTCTAACAGTGCCACACACACAAACACACACACACACACACACAAAAAGGTTGAAATCTGTAATTTGAATACTCGAAAAAAGGATGAGATTTTATTACAAACAAAGCATTCGCACTCAAATTCGTATGCCCATTAAAATTAACATACAAATGCGTGGAAGCAGAAATTCAAACCGTATCCTCTTTCATCTTTACACGTACAGGAACACAGGAGAACCCTCACACACACACACACACACACACGCTGGCAAACACCCACACCAATGCATTTAAACAAGGATTTGCACAACGGAAAATTGCTTTTAATGTTACGCTTACGCATCGCTGAGTTTGTCTTAGGCTGGCAAAAGGATGTGAGATCTTCGCCTGCAGGCCCACTTAAGAAGTCCTTCCTGCAGTGGGATAGTGAAAATACTGAGAACTGAGAGCTAGATGCTGAGACTGGGGCTGATTTTAATGGGCTTTGCTCGGCAGTGCATTGCGATACAAACTTAATTTAAAATCAAGCTGCAAATCTGCTTAATTGAGGCAGCCGCACAAACATTGAACGCTTGTGAAGTGAAGTGGCGCCATCAGTGGCTTAAATGCTGCAGTAACTGCCACAAAGGACTCGTACTTGTGTAGATTATGGAGTTGGACAATCGATAAGCACTTGACGAGCGTTCAACGCACACAAGCACACTCCTAATTAGAGCTCTCATTCCTGGCTCAAATGCGTTGTCCTGGCAGCTGATAGGCGTACTCATGCCAATGGCACGTGGAAGGGGCAGAGGGGCAGATTAAAAGGACACTAAACTGCGACAAGTGTTTTAGGACTTAATAGCTACGTTCGCTCGATTGCTGCCAATGAAAATTATAGAAGCGATTACGATATTTACCGACCACCATTGGCATTAAGCACAACATGTTTGTAGGCTTTCATTGTTATTTAACCAGCTCTAGGCAATGCTCAAATGAAATCCCCGAATCGTATGTTAATATTGTAAATTCATTTAAATTTTCATCAATTAAACGGCTTGTTTCCATTGCATTAAGTCCAGTCAGGCTGAGCCTGGACAGAACACGGCTGGTTTTAAGCGCATTTAAATGCACAGACCCATTACAAAAGTGGAGGAAAAAAGTGGCCTATTGTGATGTCCGCCGGTGGGCAGCGGCTTAATGTCCTTGTGTCAGGACAATGTGATGTGATTGCGGCGTAATGAGCTTATCCATAAATTTAAATTTATCGCACTTGAAGTATCTTTGCCCCGCAAAACTATTTCCTTCACCGTCTGCCTTCCACTGGATGGACTCATTACAAATAGCATTTCAATTTGCCATATGGGCCAGAATCTCCTTTAACAATTATTTAATTACGCATACGCCGTGATGGCCGCAAAATCAATTAAGTTTCGTGTGTGCGAACGGCGGAAGCCGCTTGTGTAAAAGATGTCCGCCGGGCATTGTTGTCTGCGGCCAAAAAAAGGCATCACAGTTTTTGGCGCATTTAGTTTTTTATGAGCGCACATAAATCTCGAAAGTTCCGAGCGTTTACACGATGTAAATTAGTTTTTAATAACGCATATATATCACTAGCCGAATTTATTGCGGCCAGTCCGAAAGCATTTCTACAATTGCGTTTGCCTTGCCATTAAATTTGTGGCTACTTTCCCACGGTCACGCTTTGCTTTGTTATGAATAAAAATTTCACCCGAAAAAAGCAAACTTTAGTTCCAAATTGAAAAAGTTCCATAAATATAGAAATACATACACATATATACAGCTATATCGTACCAAAAAATAAAAAGCGGGAGATGCGAACAAAAAGTTGAAGTTAGTTGCCGCCGCTACAGCCATTTTTTCTTATATTTTTTTTTTGTTTTTTTTTTTTTTGTATTTTTGGCCAGGCTAAAACTCGATTCTGAGTTTGCGGGTATGTGTGACTGGCAAAAATGTGCGGCGGCGGCATCGGCGTCGGCATAAAGTTTGCTACTTTGTGAAAATTTCATGTCTGCGGCACTCGATAGTGGCCACAGAAATATATAGCCGAGAAAAGTGCTGTCTGGATCGTGCTTTAACTGTTGCCAACTTATTTAGAGTTGCTGCCGTTGCCAAAGTTGATTTTTTTTTTTTGGTTTATATTTTGTACCGTCCATTTCGGGCTTTTCATATATTTTTCGCTAGGTTTGATGAGGCTGTGATTGCTGCAGTTAGTTGGATAAAAAGGGGCTTTCGTTCGTTGCATTGTGCACTTTAATGCAGGCGAAATAAGCCGTGCTTAGATAAATAACTGACTGCATCAATCATCGCACTTAAACTCGAACTTTTCCCGCTAATTAGAGCCGACATTAGGCCAATAGCTAACGATGCTTGCTGATTAATATTGACAAGCTCAATTTGATTGAACCCAAGCAAACATTGAAAATGCATTACGACAGCTGATTAAGCGCAAAGTTCGCCGCAGTAATTAATTACTCAGTTCGGCGGAAAACCTAGAGTCAAATGTGATTAAATTAGCCTTGTTGTGAATTAAGTCATTTTGGGGTGTTCACTTTCATAATTAATTCAAATCAACTTGTTTTTTTTTGCATATCTATAGCATATAGTATGATTACCACATTTAATGGATCGTTTCAAATAACAGGCCATAAGAAATGAGTAATTTAGCAGTTAGCTGTTAGTAGGAAACCTGAAATTAGTTGGCGGGTTTCTTTCAACACTCTGCCATCTGAAGCGTTTTTTTTTTTATAAATTAATTTTTTCGTCCAAATCGCATAAATGTTCTAATAACATTTGTGGCGCGGACTCACGCACACAAATACACTCGACATGGCCATGGCATACATACATATGTCCGGGTCGGCCACAGCGTAATCGAATTACCCCGGCGTATCCTGGCGTATCCTGGCATATCCTGGCGTATACTGGCTTATCCTGTTGCACTGGCCGCGATGAAAGGAAGTGGCAATGGCCCGCTGCCCGGACATTCGGTGTTTGCCGTGGGTTGAGGATGCCGCGGTGGGCGTGGCCCTGCAGAAACAAATATCGCGGCCAGGGAATTTAATTACAAGCGCAACCCAACACCACCCCCCTTACCCCTCCGCCTCCCCCACTAAAAACTCACACACACACATGTGCATTCGCACTTAGCCTTTATGTGCGGGTTTGCGGTTACGCTTTCCATCCAAATGGGATTTTTCTCTCTGCACTGTTTTTTTTTTTTTTCTTTTTCATTTTTTTTTTGATGGCGGGCATCGTTTTTTGGTTCATTTTAGTTAAACAAAGAATTTAATTAAAAGTGAAACTGAAATTTTATATTTTCAGCTTGTGTGCTGATATAAAAAGCTCTCTTAATTAAAACTTTTGTCACTCTTGCCCGCCGAATGCCGAACAGATTAAATATTATTTTTTCGCCATAAAGCGACGCGGCAGGCAGTTGAAAAGTTGGGAGTTGGAATTAAGCCGCAGCTTTTGGCACAGCTTGACTGGGCAGAAATCAAAAATGTCAACACAATTCCATTGCTGGGCGACGACTTTGCCGGGTTAATGCAGTGAGTTAATACAGCCTAACTCTGTAATGCAATTTACTCAAATATCTTTTATTCATATTTAATCCACTTTGTGGCAATGCCATTCGCCTCGCTGTGCCCAGGCCATCTGCTGTGTCACTCGTTTCTTATCGTCCTGCCAGCCATCCCAGCCAGATATCCCAAGGAGTCCTGCCAGCCTGCGATCCAGCCATCCAGTCATCCTGCCACTCTGAACTCCTCCCATCCGCTGACATCTGCAGACCCATGTAATTGGCATTCGAGTCAAGTGCAATTTTGCCGGCAACTTGCCGGCGTGCTCGAAAGCGGAGGCCCAAGATGCTGGCTGGCGGTTGGGTTGCAGTTTATTGCGGTAATGGTAATGCAACAGGACCGCCAGCTAGTCACCTCGTTAAAGGTAATTCCGCACAAATAATGCTCATAACTCCATTCTTTCCATTTCCGTTTCCGTTGCCGACCATTTTGCCGCTGAAGCGCAGACTGCCCGCTGGCGAACCCTGAGCTTGCACTTTTGAATCCTGGTGTCGTGGTGTCGTGGTGTCATTCTCGTTAGCCAGGGGCGCTTGACTTTTGGCCAACTTCCAGCCATTCAGGCCCCGCAGCTCCAGCACTTCACTGCACATTGATTTTGCAATCAATGTTGTTTTTTCCATCGCGTCGTGTTATCAGCAGCGCTAATTTGCATAAGTGCTCGTGCTTACTCAGCAGAATTATCATCCTTTTGTTGGCAGCGGTTCGTAATTCAATTACTTAGCCATTTGTCTTGGGCACCAAAGTCGCATAAATCATAATGAAAGCCCACCCACACGAAATTTATGACTTTAGTTTTGCTTTGCAGCGCACCTTCATTGCTCGCTGATTGTGTGACGTGTTTTTCATTACACAGCTGATTGCATGTAAACAATAAATTTAGCAATTGAACATGCATAAGACTTCGTTACGTTCCTTTTGGTACATAAATCCAGCAGGACGAAGGCGATAAAAAGTCGAGTCGAGTTGGCACTTTGCACCTTCGAGTGACGCTAGACGGCGCTATTTTATCTGTTTGGGTTCAGAACTTAAGCCGCTTACGATTGCCATGGCGTTACTAATCCCCCAAATTGACATGGTCATCATCGCAGTTACTTAGCATCTTGATTGGCATAGCTAATGAGCCCGATTGCCACGAATACTTGTTAATGAAATGAAATACACTCGGTAGATATATATATGTATGTATGTATATATGGCAAAGAACGGTCTATGCTTTTTACTACCCGGCTGCCACCGTATTCCCATTTCATCGATAGATAGATAGTTGGGCTGGCAAAATTGCTTTAATTGGGCTAACGAAATTCGCTGTTGCCACGCCCCCTTTTCACTACACACCCCACCGCTCCCCTTCCCCTCGCATTCGACGTTTCCAAGGGAGCTTTGTTTGTTTGCTTTTGTCTGTCTGCCTCACTGCCTCACTGCTTAGCTGGTTGGCTGGCGTTTTTGGCTTTCCGCACATCTCCGCTCCAGCTCCAGCTTTTGCTTCTGCTTTTGCTGCTGTTGCCGTTTTTGTGCAAAGTTTCCGGGGGGGAAAAGCTGGATCTGACAGTCCCGTTGGCTAGGTAGGTGCTAATAATCGATATTATTTTGTTGTCTTTGGCAACAAAAGTTTACAGCGCTTTTTGCTGGTGTTTTGGCTTCGAATTTAAACGTGAAATCGACGTGGAAATGCACGTGTAATGGAAATTAAATTAAAATCACTTTAAAGCTAGCTGCAAAGGGATTTAAAGCGGATATCCAAGCATTAGGCATTCGAATAAGACCATTTAAATAAATAGACACATTTTAGGCTGAGATTAGTTTTGTCTTTTGTAGTAAACTGCTAAGAATTTGATTTATTTAATATTGAATATGCCACTGCTTTAAAGCAGTAAATAAATATACATTTTTGCCATAGTTTCGGTAGAGTAAAGAAGTAAAGTGCACTTTATGTGTGGCTTTTGTTCAACGGTTTGCTTTGTTTCCGGCTTTTCCAACTGTCAGGGGATCATTTCCCAGGCGGTGCATCACACTCTTGCCTCACTGTACAGTGTGCAGCACTCCATTCTCGAAATATGCCTACGTAGGCTTTTTTTCTTCTGTTTTTGCTGGCCAGCCCCGTTTGCCCCTTATGTCTTCTTTAATTGCTTTTGCGCACCAATAAAGCCTAACAAGCAGAGGTCATAAAAATACTTTTGCCCAAAACTCGACTTTATGTCCATTTTTTCTGCCCGCACTTTTCCTATTCCTGTGCCACCGACATCCTGCTCTGTTTGCTGCATTGCTCTTTTTGTCAAGCGCTTATCATATCCTGGCTTTTGCTTCCTGCGAACGTTATCCTGGCAGTGCCGTTGCGCTTCCTGTGTTTGTTGCCTGGTCCAGGAGTAGCAGCCTAAGGGGCATCCTCGGTACCCTGCTGTCTGCATATGTTGGCATTTATATCATTCTGTATGGCGCTGGTATTTTAAATTTTTGACTTGCGCACTCTTTTTCCAAGTCCCTTTTGGGGGCCGAGCAGAAAAACGCTTACTTAATGCCTGAAATTGCCTCGCTTGGCCAAATGAAATAGGAAGAGAGCTAAACTCATAACTTGTAGGAGTAACTGAGGAGATGCAGAGGCTCAGCTTTGGCCATGTTTATGATTCCACATCTACGTTGCATTTTTGGCTCAACTCTGGAGTGTCCGGCAAGTGGTGGCTACATAAAATCCAAATTGAATTTTTGTCATCCCACTCGGTGGCTCCTCTATTTTTTTCCCCTTTTTTTTTTTGTTCGCGTCTGAACCATTTATGCAAACGCAGCTGCGGCGGCTCAGGCACGTCCTGCATTCCAGAGCTTTCATAAAAAGGACATACCATACCATACCATACCATACCATACCAAGGCTGGCAGGACCCGGAGCACGTGTCATCGTGGGCCGATCCTGATGGAGAATGTGCAGCCATAAATCATGGCCAGCTAAGAAAAAAAAAAATCCATGGGCGTACAGTCATGTTCATGAATGAATCCCTAATTACAATATCAACATTGTAATTGCAAATTCGTCAGGCTGCTGGATGGTGGAATTCTGAAGGAAAGGAAAGTGGATCTGTCAGCTGCTGTAGCCTAGATGATGCATCCACTAGCATAATCTCCTGTGCGGAGGGGAATAGCGGTAGCATCGCCTTGGGTCATTGATGTTGCCACTCCAGCGGGTTCTCGCGTTTCTGCCATTTCAGCATTTGCTACCTTTGGTGGCATTTTTAGAAAAGCGCATTGTTGTCAGCGCGGAATGTCAACGCTGTTGGCAGGCGCCATTGTCACAAGATCTGCTCGCCAAAAACAACACAAACAAGTGGCAAATGCGCTAGAGGAGCTTGCAGTTGGGGAAAATCCTAGAAAAGGATGCTGGTTGGCCGGCAAAAAGTAGTTTTTCATTTGCGCCATTTGCCGCTGCCGGCGCTTCGCTCTCCTCCTTCTGCTCCTCTGCTGCCTCTTCTCCTCCCCCCTTTTAGCATCAGCAGCGGAAACGGAAACGCAACGCCATTGTCACAGGGTGCATCCCCCTTCCCCTCTCTATTTCCCACCCCCCTGCTGGCCGCCATCTCCGGCCGCTTTTGGCCGTTGTTATTGTCATTGGAGCAAAACATTTCCGCTGACATGAATTTCGCTTTAGCGCTTTGTGTGTTTTTATTATTTTTTTGCGCTGCTTCCAGGCGTTAGTTTATTTTTCGCTAATTCTTATTCCCTTTGTGGGTCAGGGCAATTACCAAGCTGAGCTCATAATTGAAATCCAGGCACACAGCAGCATGGTCAGTTTTGAGATTCGTTTTTGCCCACATATTTAAAAATTAATTTGACTAAATTGAAACAACATTGGCCAGATTCCAAGCCAGAAACACACACACAGTTGGCACAATCCTTTTTGCCTGATTGAAATGCAAAAACCCAATTTGTTGAAATTCGAATTGGCAAGCGAATGCAACAAATCAATCAGTTTCCATCAGGATATGGACGATCCTCATGTGTGTGTGTGTGTGTGTGAGTGTGTTTGTGTGAGAGTGTGTGTGTGTATGTGCTTGTGAAAGAACACACACTGCACACCTGGTCTAACCCGATGTCCATTCAACCAGGACACGTAATGTATCAATCTATTTTGCGGTTTATTCCATGGCCCAGACATCCACCGCATTCCCCCCAAACTCCAAACCGCCGGCGTGGTCGCCAATTCGTATTGGCCAAATGCGAGTGGGGGAATTGAATTAGCAATCTCCTCAGACATCGTGTACTACAAATGTATAAAAGATTGAAATCAATTTGGCAGCCACTTGCCATTCAAATGCTTGTTTTTTGCCAGTGATTAAATGCAGTTTTAAAGTCACTGTGTGGCAGCATTTTGTTTATGCAACCATTTTTTTTAATGAGTTCAATACATTGTGCTTTTTCAGCAATTATTTCCGAAAGCTTTCAATGAATCTATTTTGCAAATAAACAAGTTAGTGGTTTTTTTATATTTGGCAAAACATGAACAAATATTCAGTTAACCAGACTTTTTGCGTTGGATTATTGCCAGTGCATTCGATTTGCTTTTCATTGTTATTTTTCTTTATTCAACTTTTTAAAGTCATAAAAAAGCAATTGTGATTATGCAAAATACTTAAACCCACATTTTTTATACAACTTTGTTTATTATCTATAGCTATACTGTGTTCACTAATGACGCTGTTCATTCAACATGTTTATGTTTATTCGACTTGTATCCCTAACTCTAGGTTAGTTACAAATGTTGAATAGATAAAAACATCGAGTAAACCAAGTAAACCAGTTAACAGACCAGTTAACTGAGCAATGACACTTGCCAACACCATTTTGGTCCGTGAGTTGACGGACATTGTTAAGTACTCTTCTCATTGTCCCTTCACTTCCAATCTTTGGCAAACGCCTTAAATATGCATATTTTTGTAATTAGAAACTGGCTGCGGGCGGGGGGGACGGGGGGCGTGGCCTTGGGCCAAGTTAGCGCAAAACATTTTTTGCCGCCTCAATTAGTGACAGGGCGTGGCTGCTGGCCGGGCAACTCCAACAACAGCTCAGTCACGTAGTCAGCCAGTGAGATCTCATTAAAATTAAAAAGCTCTGCAAAGCCATCGCACAGGGACGGCGTGGGTGATTTCTTACAAAAAGGGGGGCTGAGGATGCTGAGGTCGCCGGGTGCTGTGTTAAATTTGTATAGACAACATGGGGGCGTGTAAGCTGGAGCAACACTTGAGGTCCAAGGGCTGGCAGGCAGAGTTTAATGACTGAAAATTGCACAAAGCAAATGCTCGGATGGGCGGAAAAGGACAACGACGCCCATATATCTCACAGTGTTGCAGGACCTGCTCCCTCCGTTGGTGCATCTTTAATTAAGTTTCGATTTAAGGGGCCAGGGAGCAACCCACATCGATGATTGTGTGAAAATCAAAATATCCAGCAACAGGGCGGGAAATTGGGAAAGCAAGCAATTTGCTACACACTTGGCTTGTCTTGCAGGTGGAACTGCAAGCATTTGCATAATGCAAAAAGGACTCTGCAGGTAGGTGTCCCTGGCTAAATTGGTAATGACTGCAGACTGCAGACTGATGGAACGAAAGTTACTCTTTAAGCTGTGGCAAATTTCTATTTAAAGGAAAAATGCTCTCTTGCTCAAAGCCGAAATGAAGATTTATGGCCTCAGCGTGGTCAGATAATTTCCAAATTAATATGCAAGTCGTCATCATTTGCATTTAGGACGACGCTCTAAGTAATGGCAAAAGTTTTTTCATTAAACTGTCACTGGCTAACTGAATCTTTTGCTTGGGTTGGGGTTTTTGGGCTTCAGTTGTTGCTGAAAATGTTGAAAAGGGTGGCTGGAAAATATTGGGCGCATTGCTCAACGAGAATTGTGGCCTGCAATTCGTGTAATTTCGCCTTCAATAGAAGTGCTCCTGCTCCTTGCAGGATTATTCTAATGGCCAAAGCGACACACCCTTGCTGCTGCACTGGTGGCGCCTTGTAAATATGACACAAATGGGTACAATAAATTGAAATAAATGCAACACGGGGCAGCGGCAACAACAACAAATGGTAATGTACCGACCACAGGGGAACTTCAACAGCATTCGTCGGTTATTAATACTCTGGCCATTTGGGTTGGGAGAGTTGGGGGTAGTAATATAAATTGGTGTCATGTACGGCCAGCAAACACTCAGTCAGCAGCAACGTGGCAACAACATTTGTGGTTGTATAACCAGCAATTATAAAGCCTGCTCCTGCCGTTGCAGCCATTGTTATTTCGGTTATTATTGCCACTGGCAAGTGCGCTTCGTACATGTGTGTGTTTCTGTGTGTGTGTTGCAATTTTGGAATAGAATGAAATATAAATATTAAAAATGGCGCATATGCATAAAAGACAAAGGCAAAGGCAACGCAGGGCCCAAAAATAAAAACCCATACAAACTCCAACCCAAGCGCACTAAAAACCCACTAGAAAATCCTCTTTCGTAGAACTGCGCCAGTGTTTCTATTTCTATTTCTGTTTCTATTTCTGTTTATGTTTCTGTTTGTGTTTTTATGTTTATTTAGATGCATTACGGTTCGTTGCTATTTGCAGGCACTGTGCGTCCTGTCCGGTCCCTTTTGCCAGTTGTTTGCATATCCATTAGCTTAGCTTTTTTTATGTTTTATTTGTGTTATTTGTGCTATTTGTGCGGTGCTCTTCGGTTTCGTTGTAAGCTCCCGCATGTCCTGGGACCTTTTGAATTCGGTTGCCGTTCGTTAGAGCTATGGGATATGGTCAGGGGTTTGGGTGGTGGAATGCCATAAGTGTTATAAGGAAATATTGCCTTGGTTGGCCAAAGTCAGCACATCATCAATCTGCATGTTAATATTCTGCCACTGCAAGCAGCAGAGTTCAGAAGGATGAAATCAATAGGTAATTCATTGTGCATTTCACTGGAGCGAGCAACAATGGTTATGGCATCATTACAGTTCAGTAAAATGAACTCATGAATTAATGAACGAAATTTGATTCCATCTAATTACGATATGAACGTGTACGTAATGAGGATGTTGCGCATACGCCATGTTTAATGTTGCATTTACGTATAGAGCTCTGTCATAAATTACGCATACGCAACGTTGGATTTTGCAGTATCTGTTTCGGCAGAGCATAATGCCCGGAATTTAATTTACTCCCCAAGAGAAACATTCTTAATTATCTGCTCCCGATTCTGATTGCTAGCCAAACATGGCGATGGCAACAGTTTCAAATTGTATTAAAATATATATCTGCGAATGCGCCGAACTCCGGCTTTCGCTCTACTGGTCGACTGGTCGACTGGCCGTGGCCAGTGCATCCTGTCCACTTCCGGCGCCAGGACCAATTCAAGCTGCTGGCCTGCAGCCTGTCATCCTGCCATGTCATGATTGTGATAAATGACGTAAAATGATGCCAGCGACAACGGGAACGACAGCCCTGTCGGTCTTCGTTCTGCTGCCAGGATCCACTGCCTTATCCCGTTTGCTCCCCCCATTTTCCCCCAGCTCTCCACGTCTCTGATATATTTTTTATGTTTGCAAACACACACACACAGGCACACACACAGGCACACACTCATCGGAGGCTGTGTAATTTCGGGACATATAAAATGCAGCCTGCAATTTTCCGCCGACATTCAGCCCCAGTCTCTTCTTTCTGGAGATGCAGCAGCCAAAAATTGTACTTCTTTGGCTTGTTTGCCTTAACGAAATTGAATTTCTTGTTGGATCGCCCCCGCTTACCGGCTGTCTGGTAGGCAGCCAGATATCCCAGTTCATCCCATACCATGGTTAATAATTTAAACTTGTCGTGTAAAGGCAAACACTTGGGCACACACAAAAAAAATCATCGTTAAAGTTTTTCCGATTGTGCAATTAAATAAGCAAACACTCATGGCTGGCGCCTTAATTAAAATGCAAAGGGCTTGCAAGCCAACATATTTACACACCGGCTGTGGGTTGGCTGCTCAATACAGCCAGGGATACCAGGGATATTTGGCTCACGCTCAGCTTTTCCGATAAGAGTGGAAGAACAATAAGGAGCCAGGCAAGGCGAAAAAAGTTAGCAGGGGAGTTTCCAACCAGCTGCATGGAAACGAGCACATTACGCGAACGTAGCTAGGATAAGCGCCAAGTACTTAGGGGCCATGCCTGTGCTGGGGAAATTGGCTGATAATACACCTTAACTGGCAACTGGTAACTGGTAACTGGCAACTGGAGCAAACTGAGAACAGGAGGTCGAAGGATACACATTAATCTGCTGGCTAATGGATATTGGCTTCGAACGCACTCGGCGAAAAGTCGCTTGAGCTCAGACTGTGTCTATTAGTTTGGCTTTAAAAGGGTTGCTGGATAAACTAAATAAAAGTAAGTTGTTCAGCTCAATGGTAAATAGTTACAGAAATAGTTACAGTACCATTCTATATTTTTAGAGCAAATATATTGAATTAAAATTCCAAGTGTGCCTGTTCAAATGGCTTCACAAGCTATCAATCTGGCCCAACCAACATCAAAGTGCGCTAGAAATATTGAAATCACGTACTATAATTGAAATATTTATGCCCTACACAGGACATTTGTCTTTGGCAGCACCATAACTCTCGGAATCGAAACAATCCTACCCTGTGGTTGCTGTTTTTCATATTTATTGCCGCCACACTAACAAATCGTTTGCTTGCTGAGCACTAAATAGTCACTGCCTGGTGGTAAGCAAAGTGGCAACCTTTCCATAAATCATTAATTACAATTTATTGTTGGCAATTTGCACCTTGCAGAGGCCAATTTATGTCGCCCACTTCGATGGGGCGTGAATAAAGTGCAGGTATTGCCATGGAAAGTAACCGGCAGGTTGGCGATTGTTTACGGCAGCCCACTAAAATATCTGTTGTCAACAACTATCCGTTGTCTTGGTAGTTTTCCATTAAGGCCATTGTGCGACCTTATCCATAGATCAAAAGTGTGGCAAATGCCTTACAATATGCCTTATTAATCATGGTGAGTCTTATGCTCTGCGAAGCACAAGTGAAAATTTCAAGCAGCAAACTAATAACGTGCGATTTTGATCCGCTCAACTAGAAATTATTTAAAATATGAAGTAGCCGACCTGTGGGCCTGAATATTTAATTAACGCATAATTGAATGTAAAGGGAAACTGTGAAAATTCGAAAGCAGTTGAAATTAAATATCGTATGCACACACACATATGCATTTTTGCTGCACTCGTAGGTTTCAATTCACAAAATATAATTTGTATGCACACAAAGGAAATGCAAACTTTCACATTGTATATGTATGTGTATTTGTATTTGTATTTGCATTTAAATGTGTGTGAATGTGTTTACAATTGTCATGAATATTGCAATTTATTTGGCTTCTGCCGTCGTTTTTGCACCCAAAAACATTTGTTTAACAACAATTTGTGGCCAGGTTAGCCTGCTGCAGTCATTTCCATTGCCATTGCAGCACCTGTCACATCCCCTCTCGCCTGTGTCTCGGTGTTAATTTGATATTTTATTTATTGTTGTTCAATATTTATACATAATTGTGTTTGCGCTTTCACTTTTATGACCAGTGGACGTGTGTCTGCCTCAGATCAGAGTTTTAAATCAATTAAATCCAGGTATGGCCACAGAAGTTTCCCTCGTTTATTGACCGGCAAAGGCCCCCCGTTAAGTGAGTTCAATTAACAATGAACGGCGGCATTTTTTAATTAAATATGATTTGTTCTACCTGTGAACGTATACAGCTACTCAACTGTGAGTTATTTCATATTCATGCATATTGATCTCAATATGGGTGAAAAGCGTGACTAAAGTAATATGAAGCAATAAAATACGGTTTGATTTATCAATTTAATACCTCTCTTAGTTGGAAATCCTATATACCTTGAATAGATAGATTATTTTAAAGCCCCACTGCTCACGATGTCTATAATAATAGAAGATAATAGACCCAGTTAATTCCCGTAAACACGATAAAACCGTCACCATAAATACTAACAATGGCCTCTGCTCCCTATAAATTTTGCAATCGATTTTCGTAGTAAAATCAAAAGGGTTTACTTAGCGTGGCGCTGTCAGCAGTTGAGTAGGGTAAATACGGCCCCAATCAACTCGTCTACAACACTATCAACAGCCCGATTTGGGGGCATAATTTTTATAGAACCCCCCGCCGTTGCTTTAGTGGCGATATTTGGTATTTGGAGCGGATTTTTTTCTTTAGGTTGGTGGGGAAAGTGGCGGCAAAATGGCGCATGTCAGAGTCAGCCAAGCAGAATGTGAATGCATTTTTATAGCCAGTTGAAAGCGTAACGTGATAAAATGCTTTGCGAAATTTTGTTGTGAGCCAAAGTTTAGACGCCGCCAGTCCGCAGTTTGCCCTTGGCTTTTCCAAAACGATGATGATGAGGTGGGTTTCCGCGAAGCTCAGCACTCTGTGTGTATGTGTGTGTGTTTGTGTGTGCATATTAAAAGTCCTCACCTACGCAGCCATATGCCAGACTGCGTCGACCTACGCCGGCATGTCTGAAACTTTTGCTGATAAGGTGGAAAAGTTGAAACGTTCATAAATCACGACACCAGCAACTTGTTTTCCACTATAAATATGCAATGGCCCACAGCTCAACCGTTTGACCCAGCAACAACAAGAACAGCATTGTTGTTGTGCCCAGTCTCTTGATTTGCTCATTTTCAGCGAGGTATTGGAAGATTGCTTGGCCGGGGCAAAAGTCAAACTGTTTATAATCCCCGACACTGTGTCAGGCAAACTACTACTACCACTACTACTACTTTGCCAATCGTACGCCTAAGCCAAGGACTTACACTTGGCCAACTCCAACTCCAACTCCAACTCCATCGGCTTTTGGGGCCAGCCGCAGGGCTGGCCAAAGAGATTTGCAACACTTGTAACACTTTGCCAACATGTTTACCTCGAAATGCTTTTGCATCCCGACCGGCTTTTGTTTGACTGAGTGCGGCTGCAGGTGCAGCTGCAGTTGCAGTTCCAGCTGCATATCCTTCTTGCCGTGGATGATGGAGTCTTGCCCCCCCTACCTTTTTTGTTGACCTCTTGGGCGGCTGTGGGTTGCATGCTGCTAATGGCACATGCCACCATGCCACCCCCCACAATGTGTCACCTCAACTCAACCCACTACTCGAAGGCTCTTGCAGCAGATCCATTGTCCTGCTTTTGTGTTTTTGTGCTGACATAAGTAATCGCTCTGATTCTGTGGCCCGACTTGTGCCGAGGCATGTACTACACTCACTGAACAAAGATGGTCCTAAAGTGCCCGGAATGTGATTGCCACTTGAGCAAAAATGAGTTGCATCAAACAACTTTCTTGAATAGTCTGTTTATGGCAATAATAGTTGCTTCTCATGAGCTTAATTTAAGCATGATTTTCAATTTGAGGCTAGAATTCTAATACACCTATTTATATTTAACATGCAAAGTTGCATTTAGAATTTAAGCATTTAGAAGCGTATTTCGCTGAGTGCAAGCTCCCAATTGATTTATGTTCGACAATAGTGTTGTCGTTCACTTTTTGCTTTTTGTGAGATCCCTTTTGTGTGCCCAGAGCAATGCCAATCTCAATCCCAATCGCAATCCGAATCCCCTTTTGGCCCCATGGATTGCTGTAAAGTTTCTTTACTTGCGGCTTGCCATTAAGTTGTTAAGTTATCTATGTAGTATCGGCATTTCGAGCGGTTGGAAGCAAACATTACATTATATTGTTGTAAATGTTCGAAATTAGAAATTGGCCGGCACAGGGCGATGGTTTAGGATGCCCATAAGAGAGATGCAGGCCCATATCTTGGCCATCTTGACCGCAGTTTGTCTGTCTGTCTGTTGTTCGGCTCTTGTTGTTTGTGGAAGCCACTTTTTTCTGTCGGCCAGGCCATAAAGGCGAACAATCGGGGTGTTTTTGGGGAGGGGTTGGGTGTAGAATGGACGGTAATAAAGTAGAAACGTGCAAAAACTAGAAAAATGTGGTCGGAGCAAATAATAGAGAGAACTTAGCACAAAAATGCACAAAGTGGGTGGAGTGCCATAAAGAAGAAAAAACCCCAAGTGGAACAGAAAAAAAAAAAAAAAAAAACAAAAAGAAAACTGAAATTCGACTATGAGCAAGTACGAGCAAGTTTTGGCTACGTGCAATTCCTGCTCTCAGGTCACTTTTGCGGCATGTCAAAGGTTGTGGGTAGGTGTGGGTTCCTGTTTTGCGGGGGGTGGTGGGTGGTGGGGCGGTATATATGTGGGTTGTAGCTATTGGCCATAAACTTTCGCCTGTTGAAGCGCAAAGCAACAGAGCACCACCAGGGTTAGTCGTGTGCGGAAAGTGGAGATTGCTGGCTGAGAGCTTCGTGTGGATTAGTGCAAAAATATCTTTCCCTTTTGGTTCTATAATTCTTGAGCAACATTTAGCATACTTCCGGTTCTGTGGCGAGGAGTATTTAAGTATTTCACCATCCTTTACCGCACGCAGTCACCCTGTTTGGAGTGAGATCCTTATGGGTCCATCGCTTCAGTTACAGTCAAGTATGTCAGTTAAACAGTGCCAAGTGTTGTAAGTCAATTACCTGCCACTGAGCGGAAATCTCCGACCGCTTACATAAAGCTTACGTGTCTTTCCACACAGCTCACACTTACCACACTCTTGCCACTCGATGTTGCCTACTTTTGTGCGCAGCGCTGTCTCACTTCGCCGCTTCGATAGTCGACTGTCAGGATACAAAGCAAATTCCCAATGCAACGACTGCATTATGATTGTCACTTCAAATCCTTGAAATGCTGATTGAATGGACGGCAATTCGCTCGGAAAAGCCAGTTGGGAAGTGGGAGGGATACCAAGCATTCGAATGCTGACGCATAGCATCAAACATGGAGTGCAGCTGAACGTCACGCACTTGGCTGTCGCCGTTTTTATGCTGCCAATAATTCAAACTGCTGTGCGAATGCAAAAATGACAAGCCAAGTTCTCGACTTTCAAGTGGAATCGCAGAATCCCAGAATCGCAGAATCGATGCGCAGAAGCACTCAGAAGATAACGACTGGCGACACAAACGGCCGGAGCACATCTACATAGCAGAACCCACTGCTCCCTCAACTGGAGTGGTGTGGCATAATAAATGAACTCCTATTCCCCAGTCACGTCATTTAATAATGCAATCCCAGCCGAATACTGAGTTAGCTCGCAAGACTGTACAATTAATTTATCTTCATAAAATTACGCAATAAATTTTGAAATGGAAATGCTTTGACCGCTGTCAAAAGTTCCCGGCTTAAACTAGCTAAATTATTCATTTCGCTACACAAAGGAAGTGCACAGCAACTAAAACTTTATTCTGCATAAAAATGGAAATATTATTTCACTACCAAAGTAATATCGCCAATAAATCTTTCACTGACTTACATTTTCTTTAAGTGTGCTCTAAGCTGGAAAGGCCACCAATTTCGACCATGAAAACCTTTAAGAAAGTTTACGTTATGAATGGAAGGCCGAAAATAGGTTGTTCGCCAATAGCAACAAAATGTCGAAGAAGCTGGAAGATGAAGTTGAGTTTGCCCATCTGCGTCGGACACGAAAAGTTTCTAATTGAATTCCATGGAAAGTAGTGAGAATCTCGTTATGAATGGCCAACTCGAATTACTTGTATCAGTTGAGGCAACTGGATTAAAATGCTTAATAATTTCAACTTTTGTCTCGGCCAAATTGTGCTGTAAAAAGTGTTTATAAAATTACGACAACCAAGTCAGACCTTGGCGAAATCAATTGAAGGAAACTTTCGTCAACTTCATTTGCACTGTCGTTTGCCTAATTAAAGTCAACTTAGTTTCGTTTTTGGAAAATAAAAGCAGACAAAGGAGGTGGCAGACTGGAGCTACAACGTAATGCAAACAAAGTCAGTTGCAGAAAATGTAGTTTTCTTATTTCTCCCGGCAATTCGCATGTCAATCATGATTTGCACAGAGAGAAGTTGGCTCAAAAAAAAAAGCCAAGGGCAGCAGTAGCTGTATAAAGGTAAAGTGAAACTGTTAACTCCATAGCACCCGTAACACGTTTTTCATTTATGCGCATGGTGGCCAAAAAAAAGGGCAACTGACACTCCCAGTTGACATGCATTGAAATAGAAGTAAGTTGCCCAAGTCCTTGTCGCCACCTGCTAGCAATTGGCACTCTGGAAGCAAAAGTTTGACAAGGTGTTGACACGACACCTGCTCGAGTACAGTTTATACACTTTATACACTTCATGCAGTCGAATGGAAAGCGATCTCAATACGAGTATATATATATATGTGTATATATGTTGGGCTACAATTTATGGCCACTTAATTTGACTGAATTTTGCGTTTCATTAGTTGATGCGCCGCAGCCAATAGAAACGGCTAATTCTCATTTCGAAATTGATTTGCTGTAATTAAATTTCAATTTGCAAGGCATTCGGCTGGAAAACACACATACATAACTAACTAATTTGACGCTCACCTGGTGTCCAATCTATATCTATAATATTTCATGAAACGAATTATTGACACCTTAATCGATGCTAATTATAAACATTTGTCCTCACTAATATGCACGATTTGAAATGGCAGTGCCATGAAAGTTTTAGCCGTACATTATGCATGAGCGGGAAATTAAACTCAAATGTTATATACATTATTTTACGCTTATTTGCATTTCGATTATGCTCGGTTTTAACAACAATAACGATGAGGTGTGGCAAGAGAAGCACTTCAAAGGCTTAATTCGGTTAGAACGCTTGCCACCTCCACTACTGTTACTGCTACTGATTGACTCTCCTGCCTGTCGGCTGTCAGGGCATACTCAGCTTGAAACCATTATTTTGATAAATAATTGAATATTGTTTCATTATACGGCACAACTTGCCATGTAAATGCATTGTGGCTTCTGCTGCTGTTTCTGATATTGCTGCTGTTGCTGCTGCTCCTGGCATTCTGGTTCCTGCTGCCGACATCAAAATGCAATTGACTTTTCACTATATTGCAACTTTGAGGTTTTATCGGGGTGTATGTGTGGGTGGGTGTATGTGTGTGCGGCACCATGGGTGTTGATTACAGCAGCCACCACTACTACTACTACTACTACTACTACTACTGCACATTGCAGCCTCGAGTCCTCGAGTGCGTGTCTGCATTTCCGCTGACGAAGCCTTGTTGCCAATTTGGCAACACGACCACAGCTGCCAGCGACAATTTGAGGCAAGCAGCACTAGCTGCTGGAGTGGAGTCAGTTGTTCCGACTGTTTTGTCTTCAAATTTGGTAGCAATTCAACCCAAACTTTGCCAGTGACTTGGTGATGCGATGTGTGCTGGCTGTGGACCACAACACTTTGGCTTAATTTACCGGAAACTTTTCCGCAGAGCATCACACATATGTATGTATGAAACTTTTCCATTTTCATTCCGCTTTCCACTCGCGCTCGCGCGCTCTTCCTGCAAGAGGCACATAAATTAGACTCCTCTATTTTCAGCAGCTGTCAATTGACATTTTTTCCCCGCAAAATGAAGCCATTTAGGCAAGTCGAGGGCAAGCCAATCTCCTTGGGCGAAAAGTCATAAACCTTCGGCTCCGGCTGGCTGTGCAGCATAATCGTTATTTATGTGAGCGCGTGAAATGTATAAAAATGTTGCCTTTAACAGGCCATAAAATTCCACAGTGCCACGCGATATGGCGACCCGTATATTCGTTCTACTTCTTCTTCGTGTGCTCAACTGCCATTTTGTGCAGCGGGCCAACGTGGCGTATGCGTAACGTTGTATAATGCAAAGGTCGCTTTGGATATGATTGGATTTCTTTTTCGGTATTTAAAAAGCATTGAACTTATGGAGCGCGCCAGCAGCGGCAAATGGCAGCAGCTAAATGCAACACTCGGAGAAAAATCTTTTTACATGTTTTAATCTTACCTTTACTGATTAATATGACCTTTAAAACATTTTGAAATCACTAAACAAAACATTTAAAGAAATAACCTATTTGGCTAGCTTGCAAAAGGATTAAGTAATTGTGGCATTTTTCTTTAGAATTTTTTTCCAGTGCAGCAGCAGCATCCATAGCTTTGGCATGGATTCCCTTGCACACAAACACCGCTGCTGTTTTTGATATTCTTGCTCCTGTTTAGCAACATTTATCGCCGTTTTGACATAAACACACATACGCACTCACACCCACACACACTGGTAATGGGCGGGGTAGTGTGGCTGGAGGAGGGGGAAAGTGGGGGAACGACAGGCAACACATGCTTGGCAGCCATTTTCACATTATTTTGTAAACAATTTTAAGTTGAATGGAAAATGTTTATGTTTTGCCAGCACCATCGCATGCTGCACCCTATTTAACTTGTACTTTAACCATTTTCCGTCGCCGAGCTGAAATTCAGCTTTTATTTTTCTTTTCGGCGTGTGCGCATTTCTGCTTACGGTTTTTAGCATGCGTTATTAAATTTATTGGACTTGACAGGAGCGGCCTTATAAAGCATACAAAATGGGTACGTGCGACCGCAGGGCGTCATAAAAATTATATACATTTTTTCACATTGTTTATTGTGATTGTAGAATAACTCAACTCTTTGCCGTCTTTTTTGCCATCAGCGGCTCACTTTTGTTGGTGTGCAAACATTTACACTGCTTTTCATTATGCCAAAGCACACCCACACACACACAGCCATGTTTATGCAAATGTTTGCTAAATAGTTTACATCTTCGTGTCGTGTGTACTGGTGTGCATGTGTGCGTGCGTGGGTTAGTTCACTGTACCTCACTGTGCTGGTCTCGCCTCACAAGCTTGGCATGAAGCCCTGGGCATATTTGCATAAATTACCACAGAATGACAGAAAACAATGGAGCAGCACCGCCGAGAACTGGACAAGGGCTCATACACACTTATTGGTTTTCTAATACAGTGAACACTTGTCGCGAGGAAAACAACATTAGATCTGTAACTCATAATGGTGTCTATAAGTATGCAAAGGAAATTCCACATTCGCTTTGAAAAATGGACATTTAAAACTTACTTTTAGACACCATGTAGTTGCATTTTGTTCGCTGTTAAATAATTGGGCTCTCCTCTAACCTTCTGTGCGTTTGTGATCCTTTAGACGCCATCCTTGTGGCACGGCCAGTTACCGACAGCCCACGAATGCGTAATATTGAAGTGGATTGATTGATCTGGCACATGCGCCAACAGCACTTGTACGCTTTTGCTTGAAAATAAATTTGATTTTTTCCACACTCTGGCTGCCTGTTTTTGACATGGGCTCCAATTAAAGTAACGTGCCACGCCTCGTAGCACGATTATTGATTGGTTGGTTGGTTGGTTGGGTTGCTTGGACTAACTGCACTCACTGGCGGAGAGCTCACGTTTTCAGCTGGGATGTCATGCCCTATATTATAACATTATGTGCTCCTTCGGATGACGCCTCTGTTGAGAGGGACATTATTGTTGCATACTTTTTAGCATGCGCTTAATTACATGGCATTAACAATGTGTGCTTGTGTTAGTTTGTTTGTGTGAAAATTATGCGCGTTAGTAGCGTTTTACATGCTGCACTGTTTTTTTCCCTGTTTTTCCCGCTTTTCCCTCGAAGGCAGCTCATATTAATTGAACAATTTTTTAGCATATTTTTTTTGCTCGTTTTATGCGATTACTATCGCCGGACATTTTTACTTTTTTTCTGGTTTTTTTTTTGTGTTTTTTCTCCCACCGACCGCTGAATGCGGGCTGCTTATTAGGAGCAGCTCTGTGGCGTGGTCTGCGTGTTTATAATTCACACTTCTGTTGAATGCCATTCGGGGAGTGCATTGCGCAATGCAATTTCTCGCTGCCAATCGGAACAGGGATGTGGTTGTGGATGTGGCCGTCGTTCCAGATGGCTACGTCCTCCTATTTCCTAACTCAGGGGGCGAAATGAAGTCATTACCTGTAGTTATGGCATGACAGACTTTAGTTGTCGTAAATAGCAACCTTAGTCAACGCCTCTGCCATCAGGCAACTTCTCCGTTTCGGGGCAAATTAAAAACATTCGGGCCACAGTAGCTGGTGGAATGTGTGGCGGCGAAACGCTCATATAATTCAGCGGCCTTTGCGTGTCTTTAGCCAGCGAGTACATAAAATATTAAATACCAAAGTAAGTTTCAAAGTTGTTGAAAGCTTAGCTGGTTTTTGTCCACACGCACTTGCTGAAACTTAATATATATGCGAGATATCCTGCCGCGTTTCAGATTTGCGTATTTATTGCTCAGGGGGCTCGGCTTTATTTCCGTTTTAATTCAGTGTAAACAAATGTTTATGTGGCACTTCCTTTTGTTTTCCATAATTTTGCGTTTGTTCTCCGTTTCACAGTATCGCAGATTTGTTGCTTCATTTCGCCATTCTATTTTCGCCCCACGTGTTGACACTCTGCCAAGTGGCAGAGCCCGCGGCCATTTCACAGGGCCATTGTGCAGCCGCATTTGGAGCCATTGTTGTGGATTCCACCCACATCTCAGCTCGTTAGGCCCAGCGCTCTCAGCACAATCACAAGGACACTGAAAAAAAATGGAGCAAATCTATTAAAGTTTCTCATATTACGCATGTGTGAATTTAATCAATAAAGTTTATTTATAATCAAACTATACTTTGTGTACGCATAATCACATTAATATTGAATCAACATATTTATGCTATTTTCCTGACAATATTTTTTAGAATATGCAATATTCGATGCTTTCCTTTTAAATGGTAGAGGAAAAAACATGTAATTAATACATTTTAATTAAATGTAGAATCGAACATGCCTGTACGTGCATTTTTTGAACTAGGCAAAGAAAATTTATTTTCATCATAAATTTTCAATTGCTCGGTTTTTTTTCTATGCATACTAGCACACTCTGCAAAAACGAGGACAAGGATGAGTGTGGAGATGGAGGGCACTTGAAAGCGACACGACTAATTGGAGCCAGCTTTCTTACATACGATTAGACGTTACGTATGCGCCCCGTTGTTCGGCATGTGCCAAATTTATGAGGGCCTTTTTAGCCATTAGGCGCGAGCTGTGAGCTGTGAACAGTGAATTGTGAACAGTGAATAGTGAGCAGTGAACGGGGAACGGGTAACCACCCAAATGGGTCACAAAACTGTCGTCGATGGGCGGCGGGTCATCGGGTCATCGGCAGACAGCCTTCAAATGCAGAAGCGACGGATAATTAACGACGTGAGTGAGGAAACTGCTGAAATGGCGCTAATTGCAAAGCAATCGTCGCACGTGAAGGACTCGCTAAATCACGGTCTCTATCTCTATCACACGTTCCCGGGCAAATAGCCACCATTACGAACGCTCAACATCGCATCGGCATTATTTGCTCTCTACTTCTGGCTGTGTGGCCCATGGGGAAATGGCTTGGATCTGGGATGATGAAGGTCAATATGCCTACACTTAGCCCGGTTTGGTTTCCCATTTTTGGGTCACCATTTTGGGACTTTCTATGAGTGTGTGTGTGTGTGTGTGTGTATATACTCCAGTTTTTATTGACAAACGCATAAAATTCGCTTGAACCTTTTGTTAACCCAGAGGACACCTTTGGGCACCTAGGGTTCTCGTACTCCTTCTCGTTCTCGGTGCCATTTCCTGCCGTGTCCTTTTTCCGGGACGCCTGGTCGTCTTGGGTTTTGCCTTTCATTTCGCTTACTTAAGTATTTATGAGCTAGCAATCCCCGGAATGCTGTGTGTCTTTATTTGTGCTGCTACTTTGCTGCCTTCTGGGCGTTAAATTGAGTTGGCCCACACATGGCCACACCTGAGCGATCATGGAGTTTCACTTAAGTGGAAATCTTTGGTTTTCGGTTTGGTTTGGTTTTCTTTGTGTTTGCCACTTAAAGAGCTGCGCCTGAAAAACTTAAAGGACTCTCGCCCAAATAAGAATAAAATATAGCCAGCGATTACACAAAACTTTAGCTTGTAATTTCCAGGGGAAAAACTTAGTGCATTTGCTAATTTCGAAGTGGAAAAAAACGGAGCTCTAAGCCGAAACGGTTAGCGTTTTTTATCGCCACTCCTGTGCCATAAATATGCCTAGATGGTTGTAAGGACAAGAGGGGTGGAGTTGAAAGGAGCAGCCAGGACCAAGCGGCTTGGACCACACAATGTCTCTAAGTAGCTACGGCACTCCGGGGACCAATTACCCCATAGAGCCGGATCGAGTCAGGTAACAAGCTGGGTTTGACCCGCAGCCACAGCCCTTCGAGTTTTGTCGCTGGAAAAGCCAAAAAATTAAGTTACGTTTAGGCAAGCGAAAAAGTTTGGGCCCAAAGATGGTCCGTCCCGTTTCGAGCGGCCATATGTTTCACTAATGGTCGCGCACATTGCGGCCATTAGGATATGGCGCCCAGCAGGTGGGTCCTTCCACCCCGCGGGTATCTGCCGACCAAGGACTTTGGCATGCCAGCCAAGTCCTGCTCTCTCACATCGAGTCCTTTTTCTTCGGGAGAGAGAGAAAGCGAGTTTGGAAAAGAAATATAAAGATTAAAGTTAGGAAAATCGCTTAAAAGTACATGTATAAATCAGTGAGTCAGTGTGGCATCAAATCTTAATACTTGATGTTATTGTTGGGATAAAATTGGATTGGCCTTTGAAATTGAATAAATCCTAAAAGGATTTCAAACCCAACATTTTGGGGGCTTTATACAAAAGCTTAAAAAGATATGCTTTGCCGCTTATTATTAAATTATTATTACCTGAAAAGCTTAATCTATTAGCCTGATTGGCTAAGAGGTTTGTCAACCCATATTTAATAAGAGTTAAATGCGAAGATTAAAGCTGCAGATAACATTTCGCAAATGTACAAATACAAACAATTCTACCCAAATTGGCCATATAATCCAAAATGTTTGATTAAATTGCAGTGCTGTTTGTTTTTCTCTTCGAGCAAAATTAATGATATTTGAGACATTATCTGCACTAAGCGCAGTAGACATTTGTTGCAATACATATCCCTTGCATAGGCAGTGCACCTGCTGTTAAACGTCGCTTAGCATTTTCTCATTAGTTATAAAATCACTTATTTGCGATGCAAATTGATTGAAGTCAAATGTGGTCGTGTGCCGCATGAACTAATGGCGCACATTTCGTCTCGGGCTTCAATGAAATTGCATTTGTGCATGACCGAATTCCCAAAACTTGAGCAATCATAATAATAATTATGCAAAGCAGGGACGGAGACGCGCAGGAAACACCTGGAATTACGCACACGCACATACACACACACATATAAGGACCAAAAGGACGATTTGGGGGACGATGCGATGCAATGAGATGCGGTGAGGACAAGTGCAAATTACTTTGGCTTTGTTTGGTCGTCGTTTCTGTGTTTATATACTCAGGCTTGCCTGATGCAAGTATTATGCAATCCGGGCGACAATAACCTTATCAATGTCTCTGTGTGCAAATGCCAGTTGCCCAAATAGAAAATGCGACAACCTTCTTGTGGCCCCCACTTCTTGTAGTCGAGAAGTCAGCTCAAGTTTTCATGCAAAGTCGCATCATCAAATATCAAAGTTTGTCAAACTAATTTCAGTGACTCTGTCGCTTCGTCTGTGTACTTTCAATTAAATAATTGTCATTACAAGTATGTGTCAATAAGCCCGACAACACGAACTGCACTCGAATTCAGCACTTTCCGCTTTGTTGGGCACTCAGACAATCCCGTCCAGACATTAATCAAGCCAGGAAACTCTTGGGCAGCACAACCCAAATCACAAAATGAGGAATTTATGCAAAAAAAAAGTTCAATAAGGAAAATGAGATTGCTTTAGAGGAAGTCCAACCAAAAGGTAGCACAAAATTGAATGCAAATTTGTTTCCTTTACCGACTTTTGTTCGAAAGTCCGCCATGTGCTGAGCCATCGGAATCGCTGACCCTCTGCTAATTATGATATATGAAGGTGAGCCAGTCAAGGGAAACACATAAAAAGCCATTTAAATATATATTAATTGCGGCTCTACACCAAATCCCCGGAAGTGCAGGGAACATTTCCTAATTGTTTTTTGTTCATTACATCGCGCCCGTGGGTTTTGTGGCAGACAGCAAACATATTTCCACAACGTCATTAAATCACGGGTAAGAAGTAAAAGCACAAATAATCATTTAATTGCCTTTTCAGTTCCCGGCTTGAGTCACAGTCGTTACCCCAAGTCGGCAAAGTGTTGCCCATAAATAGTAACTACTGTTCAAAAGTGAAGGGCTGCGCAGTATCCTGGCGTATACTGCAGGATGTGAGGCGCCCGGGATGTCCGGATAAAACAAAGAGCATTTGCACACTCTACAAAAAGAAGTGCTCTCTCGCTCTCAAAGAAAAGGTTTAGTTTATTAAAATAAATGCTGTTAAAAATGCCTGCATAAAGATAAACTTGAAACTATTTAAAAGCAAACTACATTACAATGATTCTTTGCATTTTTGGTATGCCAAGCACTGAATTCATGTAAATGAATATTAAATGAAATTCATATGGAATATTATAGTTTTAGTGTGAGCTTGCTTTGTTCATTTAGTCATTGAATAGAATTTGCTACTAAATTTGCGAACAAAAAATGAACAAAAATGTTTACCTCAATGGAACTAATCTGGTGAACAATTCTCGTTTGTTATTAACAACTGTCATACATTTTTTTATCAATATTTTGATTTTTTTGTGTGCATCTAGCGCTTGCTGATGAGTGAGCAGAATGTGGCTGCTTAATCATGGGATGGGGGGCTGGAGTTTTGTTGCTGGCAGGGGAAGTGGAAATGATGCTCGCTGGCAATTTATTTGAAACCGCATAAAACAAGCGACGAGTAAAAATGTATCCGCCGCTCCTTTAGAATGTTGCTGTTGCTGGTTGCTGTTGCTGCTGGTTGGTGTTGCCGCTGATTTTGCCATGGACCGAGCGGCTAATGAACAAACAGTGGAGCGCAGATAGGGAACGGATGATGGAAACCTCAGTAAACAACTGCAGTGCTGGTAAATAGACGCCGGCAAGGACTTGGCCCGTAAACAGGCTGGCTTCGGCTTCAGCTCTGGCAACGGCTGCATAAGCAAAAACAGAAGAAAATGGCAACGGCAAACGGCAAACCAACCAAAGCTGCCAACTAGAGCAACGTTATTAACTTGAATAAAAATATTTACTGCCCGTCGAGCACTCCAGTTATCAATGGTGATGCAGCAGCAGTAGCAGCAGAAGTAGCAGAAGTAGCAGCAGCAAAAGCGATGACAAGTCGAGGCGAAGGCTGCTGCACTGCATCCCATCCATCCAGGAATTTGATGATGATGAGTGTGATGATGATGAAACGCAAGCACTTAGTGCGTTGCCGGCATTTACTTTGGCACTCACTTTTTTCGTCCTTGTTTGCCCACCCTGATTAAAGTTTATTTTAATTTGTTGCTGTTGTTCTTTGCCGTGCTGCTGCGGCTTGGCTTGATGCTTCCTGTTCATTTTCCTTCTTTTTTTTCTGTTTTTTTTTTGGTACACTTTTTTCACTTTTGGCTTCTGCTGCTCCCCGTTAAGTGGCACAATTTGGAGGCGCCCCCCTTTTCCCAGCCGCTCTTCATAACGCATCGCCGCTCAGGCGTGGCCCCAAGTGCAGTCGAGTGCGAAAAGAAACCGCGACGTCGTTGTAGGTGCCAAAAAGGTGGGGGGATCGGCATCCCCAATTTCACCTGGCATTCCTACCGGCATCACGGCATCCTGGCATCTCGGCATCTCCATCTCAGCAGCTCCATCTCAGCATCTCCATCTCAGCAGCTCCATCTCAGCAGCTCCATCTCATCCTCAAGGTGCCGCAGTTCGGCCGGCTATACATGCGCGAGTTAATCTTAATTGAAATTCCTTGCCGGAAAGTCCCACGGCTCGCCGTATGTGCCATATGCTGTTTGCTCATGCAGATGTCGGGCCGTAATGAAATATTAAAGGATATTAAAATGCTCGCGCGAAACACGGGTCTTAAGAAGTATTTGCGCCGCATTAAATTTCATTTTCCCATTTTGGGCACCCAGTGATGGATAATATTCGGTATAAGTGTTTTTCACACAATTTATTCTGCAATTGTTATGAGTAATTATTGTTTTATCTGTGAAAATTTAATTTTAACAATTGCATTTATATTCAATAATATGAAAGCATAGGTTTTCATCAAATGAAATTCTTTGTAAACAATCGAATTCTATTCAATCGCCGTAAAGATGAAATATCGTTTGCAAAAACATGCAAAACAAACCACTTCGTTTCCCATCACTGAACATTAAAGGGTGGCAAAAGCAAAATAGCAAAAGCAAGAAAGCATAAGCGAAAGCGAAAGCAAATACCCATGAGGTTGGATTCCGCCTCCTTAAGCTCAGTTTATGTTCCATTAAAATGTTTTAAAATTCTATCCCACATGGATCCCCATATACCCATACTCGCATATTCCGCTCTTGCGCTCTGCTAACAATTAAGCAAGATGCTAATTGTTTCACAAAGCATTCGCACTTCGTCGCTTTCCAAGCACCATGGCAAACCCCCATACCCTGCGAAAGGATGCCAGGATGCGGAGTTCGCCTTCGAAGCGTCCAGCTTAAATTGAAATTTAATGCCAGAGCATAAGAAGCTTAAGCCCTCTCCCTCAGCTGGATATGGTTGTACACATGTTAAACACTTTTTTTCCCACCTCCAGCCAACCAGTCCAGCCCGCCTTGCAGAGTTTTTAGTTTGAAATCCTTTGGCAGATTGCTAACCAACTGCCGGAAGAGTCCTTGACTTGTCCACGCCCACTCCTTGCTCTTACTCGAGCTCTACTCCTGGATTCCCCAATGTGGCTGTGCACATTCTAATTTGTATGCAAATCAAAATCAATAGGATTAACCAAGTTACATAGTTGGCAAGCATTGTCGAGTTTTTCCACTGCCAGAGAGCTGTTTTCCAGCAAAATTGTTTTCTCAAAAATATTTCATGACTACCACCACACCTACCTTTCTCCCATTCAAAGAAGGTGAGTGTGTGTGTGTGTGTGTTGTTCGTCGATTGCTGATAGTGTGTGGGCTTAGCAAACTTTCCAGCTTTGCCTCATAAGTGCGAATTTATGTTCCAATGAAGTTACCTGACTTGATTATGAAAACGAGCACAGGTCCTGGGAATCGAAAGTGGCCCACTGAAGTGGGAGGGGCTATGTGGAAAGGCTGTGCTTTAAAAACAATTGAAAGCGCTTTCTGGGGATTTTGGTAAATCTGCAACAAAAGAGTACTACTTGGAAAAGTAAGAATTAGGTTTAAAACTTGGTCCATGAGCAGCATGTTCTTAAAACTAATGCTTTAGCTAATAATTGAGTACTTAACTAATGGGTCATAATACCTTTAAGGACGAGTTTTTGCTACTTGCTATTGTAACACCAAATTGAAAACTCAACATACTACGAAATTTGGAGCAAACCAGAGCAAACCGAATTCGACCAACTGGTGGGCCATTTTTCATTGCTTACTGCCATGCAAATACCACACACATACACACAAGCACACACACACAGAAAGGACACTCCCGCATATGTGTAAATATTTAAAAACTTACGACTGTCGGCAAAGAATAAAGGGAATTACTTGTGTGTGCCAGTATCTGGCTTACGTTTAGCCAGCGGTTCTGCAGTACATGTGGCATCCTGACACTTGGCGATGCCCTCCATTGCGGACATAATCCTCCGGCCATATATCGCTATCTGTGGCGCATGTGGCTCCTGTTTCCGTTTCCGTTTCAGAGCCACAATGGCCAGTGGGCTTGGTTGGGTACTTTGGTGCACTCGCGGGTGTTCGCGGCACTTTTCGCCATGCGTGTCATGCCAAATCAGCAGCTGCAGCTGGCCAGGATTATGGCTCCAGTTGCGTAGCATTCGATCGAACGTAGGACGGTGCAATTAATTAATCTGATTAGTGCGTTTTGGGGCGGCAAAGAAATCTCTCACAGTTTTGCTAATTTCATTAATGGCTTGCTCGCCGCCCACAGCCGCGTGCCATTTTGCGTACAAGTGGCGCATTTAATTAGGCTAATAAAGTAATTCTCAGGCAGCGAGTGTAAATGAAACAAGCGGCGCGAAAGGAGAACGCAGATCCTGTCGGCGTTTCCCGCCTTTTCCGCGTTTCCCGCGCCAACTGCTAATAAAACAGTCATAATGAGTTAGCAGTAGTTGGTCGGCGCTGAAGTGGGCGGCCACCCACATATGTATGTGCATATATATATATATATATTACACACATCCTGGCTGCTCCTTCGTGCCTGGCTCAATACAATTAAATTACGTGTGCGCGCTGGCCGAGTTTGTTGCAAGTGATAAACCGATTAGCACTTCGCGCTACCCCTTATCGTGAAACAAACCACGGACAAAGGATCAAGGACCCCTAGAATCAAGACTACGAATCCCAGAATTCTGACTCCTGACCATGGACACCGGATCCAACAGACCAGTCACTATATCTTGGTCCTTGGATCACTATGGTTACCCCAACACGGGCAAAACGCGGCCGGTAAAATCAGGATATAATTAATTTCATAAATCATGCTCACTGCATGCGTATATTTATGGGTATAAATCATGTAATTAACTGGCGCATAGTCCCGACCCGGGTCAACATATGGCCAATGGCCAATGGTCGATGGTCGTTGGCCATGGAGGACTGGTGCTGGCCATGGAGGCCATGATAAACAAGATATTAACGACTTAATTTACTGCAGCCCGTGTGCCGGGGCAAGTGTCTGCCTGGCCATAAAGTGCAGGCACGCAACACAAATATTAATGGTTGAACAAATATATATACTCGTATGTACGTAAGTGATGAGAGCTAACGTCGAGTGGTGCACCCTTTGGATTGCCACATGCAGGATAATGTTAATAATTTTCCAAGTGGCTTAATTATAATTATAGCTGTTTGCGTAACGCAGAGCTAGCACTTACAAATGTCCAGGGGGAGAAATTAATTTTAGCGGCTTTTGTCACACATCAATCACAGTCAGATATGCATGTTTTTTATTATTATAAAGTGATTTTTTTGAGTATTATATATTTAAATAGTATACATTTGAAAAAACAATATACCTCAAACGATGGGATGTAGCGCATTTAACGCTGCGTCTCTTGTGTGAAATTAAAACGCTTAACGGTCGTGCAAATTTTCCCATTCTGGTAACCCTTTTGCTCGGCTACTGTGTACGATAACCGCCAATTTTTCAATAAACTGCAATAAATGTTTATCCATTTATATGCTTGATGCAATACTTCTTTATGTTGCTACTGTTGCCGTTTGTTTTTTAAAAGCAAAGGTTGCAATAAGAAAAAAAATGGGTAAAAACGCAGTCATATTAATGACCGTTCTGCAACACTGTTGGCCAACCACGAACTCACAGCCTCCCGCACCCACAAAGTACTGCCAGTTCTTTTGAAGTTTAATTGGCTGATTTAAGTAAAATATTTTATTCACTGGCAGCCCATTATGGCAGTTAAAAAGGAGGTTAAGGATATGTTTTTATAATTATTTGACACATTTTTGAGCTTTATATATTATATTATCAATAAATGTAACTGCCTAAGCGAACATTTCCACGGACTTGTCTTTTTTGTTTAGCTGCTCTAGCAAAACAAAGGCTTTGCACTTTTGCACCGTGGATCTGAAGCAGTGTCCATAAAAGGGCGTTTCCTTAAACTCTGCAAGCATATATACATTGGGTTACCCATACCGATCGTTCACTGTACCCTGCAACTTACTGTACGCCTCCGGTAGCTTGCAATTGATCATTTCCAGTTCGCAGGAGCTCTTGAAACTGGTGTAGCATCTGTTATTAAAGCCACACACCGCACGATCCACCCACGCAGCGCAGGTGGTGCAGTTGCCATCGCCCCGTGTTGCACTTAGATAGGATACTTAAAGCTGAGTTTAAAGCTGGCTGTTAGATACGCAGTATGCCACAAACTTACCCAAGAGAAGCAACCAAAGAACCTGCATGGTCGACTGGTCGAAGGAAATTATCTTTCCCCACAACACACCAAGCCGTGAGTTGTGGAAATGATTGGGTGTGGCGAATGGATTTCAGCGAATTTGCATAATCACCACCTGACTCAAGCCGTGGCGAGGCCTTTTACTTTATTACAAATGAAATTAGAAGGAAATTATAATTGCTGTAGTATATGCAGCAAGGCACTGGCACTGGACTGGCCGAGGAACCTGGAACCCGGAACGCGGAACCCAGAAAGCAAACTCCCTGGATGTTGCATGTTGCTTGCCGCCAGCAAAGGAAATGAAAACGCCCCCATGTGAGCCAAAAAGCCAACGACCTGGGCAGGGCAGGCACAAACTGCAGAGCGTCGGAGGGCGGGGAGAATAGAAAAAAATAAACACACCAGCGTCGGAGGAGTCCTGCCGCAGAGCAACTATAAAAAGGACACCCTGCAGCCGTGTGTACCGGAGTCTCTATTGGTGTCAGCCAGCAGCTTACAAAGTCAGACGCATGTGATGGTGTGTCTGTGTGTGTGTGTGTGTGTGTTTGTTCCGTACGAAGGACGCTCCCAGCTTTTAAGTATAATTTTCCAGATACACAGGCCGAGTAGTGGAGTCCAGGTGGCAACTGCTAGACAAAAACGATGTGCACGCCCCCACAAAAAACACACACAGACGTGGAACACACAGGAGCAGAAGGACCAAAAGGAGTAGAAGGACGAGAAGGACGAGAAGGAGCAGCCAGCTAAACGAGTAGGTGGAGAAAATTTAATATGATTATGTTGAAGTAAATTGCTTGAAACAAATGTTGCATGGGCATCCGCCCAGCGATCTCCACCTGTGCATGTGCATATATACTCGTGCATATACATATGTATATACACACCCATCTATCTGGCAGCCAGACTTTGATTCACTCAGTTGGCAGACCTTTAAAAAGCAATTAAGGACAATACGATTTTCGCCCTCAAAGGCTGCAAGCTGTCAACGAGTTGAGAACGGAGGAAAGTAAGTGCTCCGCTTACTGTGTGGCCAATGAATTACGTTTTGGGCCTCTGTGATTTGCAAACAATGTTAATAATAAATTTGTTACAGCTATCAAGTGAGCTTAGATGGATATTGATTCTATTTTTTATATTACCATTTATAGGTTCAAGAAGCTTAACGAGCGCAAATCATTAGACTATTTATAGCCGCCTCATTAGCGAGCTGTCAAATAATTATATGCCATTATTGCGGAATGTGGCACACTAATACCAATTATTAAAATCAAATGATGTGCAGACAGATCCACAGAAAAAAAGCGAAAAATTGAGAACATTGTTGCCAGTGTCTGCGATGTGGCATGCCACCGTTGGCAAATCAATTGACATGCCTGGATGCCAAGCGTCAACAGCCCTCAGCCCATGATAATTAAATTGCGCATTGAATTTTAATGCAATTCAATTAAAATATAAAATATTTTTCAATTGGTTCACTGAAGCGGTTAGCCGTCGTCCGACTCCGGGCCACGTAATTAAATTAATCAACGATGCTTTCACTCATTGCCACGTTTATTTGCTACCAACATGTGATACAATTTTGATGCATCATTTATGAAAATCCTAAATTTGGCTTCAAATTCCAAGGCATTGGTCAAATTATATACTTCATAATTTATAAACCTAATAATTTAAATACTTAATAATTTATAAACTTTATAATTTAAATACTTATTAATTTATTAATATAATAATTTAAATACATAATAATTTATAAACGTAATTGAGTAAATATAAAATAAAATGGTAAAAAGGATTAAAATTATCTTATGTGTTCAAACTTAAATGGGATTTCTAACTTGTGGCCTACCGAAACTGCGCCGATTATTACAAACTCATTGACTTTGGCTTAGTTGATTGACTCCTTCCCTTGCGCAATCAATTGGTTTTCCAAAAGTCAGTTGATTTTTTACCGGTCTACCGCAATTGCAATTGAACGCACAAACCCGAAACCAAACAGAAATTTCTGATGCTGTCTGCGGCTTTGCCTAATCGAAATTAGCTTTGCCCTCAAATAGGCGGTGGCAATTAGCCATCGCCGCGTTCTGGTGGCCACTGGGTGGCTATTGGGTGGCTATTGGGTGGCAACTGGGTGGCGTTGGGGATGCGGAGGTGAGCGCCTGATGATGTCACATTCAATTGAGAGCAGGGACCGACATCCATTAAGCCACTGTCACGTTGGAGCCCTTGTTTTTTTCGGCGTCCAAATGCTGCACAAAAGCGAAACAAAATAATTTAAAGCCTCGGTGGAAGCAGTCGACGCACACAGCACAGCAAAAAACAATTATCTTCGCACTAAAGCCAGTTACAGGCTGCCGCAGTGGCAAATGATTGACACAAGGCTGACAGGCATTGCAGCTCCTGACATGAACAGGATCAACGGGGAAACTCGGCAGCTCGGCAACTCGGAACTCGGAGCCAGGATAGAGCCTGCCAGCGTTGCGCTGATGTTTTGTAATCTGCTTAAATGTAAAGTTAACAATTTCGCCCATTTGGTCAATTTGGTCAAGGCAAAACAAAATGCAAAACATTCACAGCCACCAGCCAACAGCAGCAGTTGGAAACTTTTTGAGCAATGAATGCATGCATGTGATCCTGTTTTTGTAAAAGCTCTGGGGCTAAAATGCATTCGCAACGAGTGTCGTGGGTTGAGGGTGCTCGTCATTTTAGGCTGACGGTGTAGTGCCACTTTGGCCAGACCCGAGACCCTGGGGTTTTAGGTCAATGGTTTTTGGCCAAAAGGAACACACACACACACACACACACACACACACAAAACGCACCAATGGCCACTTGAGAGGCATCTGCCACGTGGCGTATGAGTAATATCTGCTCAGCGGGTGAATGCGGCACGGCCCATTTGGGGCACCAAGACGTTGCGGGCTGTTAATTTGATTTCTTGTCAAAGCAAACGGCAGGTGCCAAACCAGCCAAACCAGCCAACAGCAGACTTGGTTACCAAGGACGCACTTTTGACTTTCTCTGGTTTGCCGTTGACGTGACAATTTCACACGCAACGCACACGCTCGCGTTTGCTCAGCATAAATAAACAATGGCTGACAGGATACACGAGCAGGAGGTCCTTCTGCTGCCTGCTTCTGCTGCCTGCTTCTTCTTGCCGCATCGAAGCGTTAAATGGTTAACTCAAGTCATTTAGAACTCATTTCAAACAGGCAAACGAGTAATATAAAGTCTTTAGCAAGACGCTTTTTTGTTGCAGAGAAAATCCCCCCGAAAAGTGCACTTCAAGTGCAGTGCTTAATTATGCAAACTGCAGCATTAAATACATAATTAAATAGCATGGCCATGGCCATTTGCATACTGAGTCGACCAGCAAACACACCAAAACCCGCCCCACTAACAACCACTGGCCAATGGCAGCTTAAGTCTTCCGCTTACAAAACCGCGCTGCGCTTCATGAATTTCATACAAAATGACAGGCGGTTGAGCTGGGCGGCTGGCTACATAGTATGGGAGAAGCTTCATAAAAATGGCCAAAGCGCATTAAAAATTGTGAGCGCATAAAAAGAATATTTTAAGCTAACAAAAATGGCCGCAAAAATGGCGTGGGGCGGAGGGCGGGGCGAGAGCGCAAGAGACTTTGTCGAAAAGAATGGGCGCTTAAGCCAAAACGCTCCACCAAAATGGCCGGCAGAGAAGCGAATGATAAGCGCCGTTTTTTATGGAGCCCAGAGGAGCGAGCGATGCATGCATAACGCTGCAAAACGGTGACACATTTCAATTGGCTGTATAGCCCGCTAAAAAGTCACAGTCGAGTCATAAATGCTCTACTAATATGCCTTTAGTGGCTATTTCCCAAAAATCTCTGGCCAAAATGTTGCTACTTTTATTCTTATTCCAGTCAGGTTTTCTTTTTTAGTGTAAGTATTTTGTAATACACGACTAGATGCTACCTCGCCAGACCTAGATACCCTGAAATAAAGCAGATGTAAATGCACTAAATCTTGAACAACTTTGGCTACCACGTAGCACCTGGCTCGTTTCCTTTCAGGGCATAAATCGCTTGGTCTAGTGCGGGGATAAAAATCAACACCAAAGAGCTGCACTTTTTAGCCTTGCCACCATGAAAAGCGTACCACACACACACGCGATTGGATGGCTGTGAAATTGACAATATTTCACTGGTAAAAGCCGAATTTAGTTGCAGTTTGGCATCCGTTTTGGCCCATTGAACTTTGCCGTTGATTGCGGCAGCCCCTATAAAAAAAAAAGGAAGAGGACTCAGAAAAGTGAGAAAAAAAGAAAAATACAAACGAAATACATAGCCAGCCACAAGGGGTTGCCAATTCAGCTGGAGTCTTTAAAAGCCGGGCTAAAAGCATTCTCAACTGGGCCTTTAAGATGGGCTACAAAAAAAATAAAGCGCAGCCAGGCGTGTAAAATGTTATCGCAACATCAAATTTCATACATCATAAAACATATTGGCTTAGAAAGTAACAATTTTGATTGCGGTAAGAACGGTACACAGTAATGGGATCCTTTCGGGGCAAGCAGGCGTGGTAAGCAATGAGGCGAGATGCTGAGACAGGGTTCCCCAGGACTCTAAGCGGCTTTTTGCCTGCTCCTTTCTCGTCCTTTGCCTGTCTCCTTATCGCCATCAAAGGATCTGTAGCAGGCTTCACGGCGCCTTCTAAGTGGGCCATTCCGGGTACAATTTTTGGGTCATGGCGACAACGCCATGAGCTTCACGCTTATGTGGTAGTTTTCAGGGTCCTGTATTCAGACGCTCAGACAACGAAATGACTTTATAACTAGCTGCCAGCCATAAAGCTCCGCCCACAGTGTTTTTCGATTTTAAAACTGCTGCTGCTAATCAATGATTCGGTCTCCGGCTCGCTGGCAAACTTTTCACTTTCCAAAACTTTGGCTGAAAGTCAGGAGGAGCGAAAAGGGCTCAAACAACTTTCGCTTGCGGAAACAGGAAGCGATCGTCTTCGTTGAGTTGGGCACTTTATTTCTGCACTGACGTTGGCCAAAAGTTAAAGGGGGCAACAGATGCCGCTCCGCCATTCGAGGCTCAGGTATAAATCAGCAGGGAAAATCAAGTGTGTGCGGGCCATGTATGCAATTAATTTTGGCCCAGTGCGTGGTAGCTGCTGGTAACCTGGTAACTGCAGCCGGCGGAAATGGTTCGAAAGTTCAGTTCGCAGTGACAACAATCGGGTCGACAACCTGCCGGGCAAAAGGCGGCATGGGGGCACGGGGCATGGGGCATGTGGCATGGGGCATGTGGCATGGAGGCGTATATCCTTGCCCAACCACAGCAATGTCTGCCCGCATTGTTGTCAACCTTTTTTTTCCATTCGTCGTTATCCTTTTGTCTGGCTGCAAACGTGGCCAAGTGTGGCACAGCTACAAACATACATGCGTTGGCACAGAAACACGCGATCCAACTTCTGCTTAGACACATTCACTTTTACGTCAGTCAAATGCTTGTGTGCCGCTGGCTATCCACATACAATTGTGGTCAAAACTGTGTTGCACGAGCTGACAGTATGAAAATAATTTAATTTAATTTATCACATTCATTTTGTGCACATTTAGTATTTAGCAATCGCATTCAGCAGCCATAACTGCTCAGTTTGGTCCAATGAGGAGGTATGACAGTCATAAACGTATTATTAATGCATGCATTGCCATTAAACTTACTCAATGAATGATTAATAATCTGTCATTTAATTGCGTATCCTAGCTGTAATCACTGGTTCATGCCATAAATATTTGATATAATTATTGCGCATTAGGTTGAGTTTTAATACACACATCATTCATTACAATTTTTTTTCAGTTTGATTAAAAAGGTATACATACCTTTGCTAAGAATAGCTTTGAATAAGGGGTTAATCCGGATTTTTAAATTAATTTTTTATGTTTTTCTATCTACAATAATCAGTAGATATAGCTCTTAGGTAGAAACGATCCTCTGTGCTAAAATGTTGACCTCAACTATGCGCTGCTTATGAGCTCTCTGCTCGGCTCAGCTGGTTGTTCATTTGAATATTTCATCTGGCTGTGACGCTGCACTTACTTTCGTTGCTCGTTCCGGGTGCACTTTAAGCAAGTTCCCTGCTCCTTGCTCCCTGCTCCTTGCTCCTTGCTCCTAGCTGCTTGCCAGTGTTTATGTCGCCGGAAGTTAAGTTTTCACATGCGGTTAACGTCGCCTGGAGAGGCGGCATCCCGCACCGAGTCGTCCTCCTTTTTTGACCCATTTGCCAGGTCCGGAAAGACGGAAGACAGACGACAGAAGACAGTATCCATAAGACAGAGCAAACTCCGGGACTGTCTGGCGTTCCTGTGTCATGGCTGCTTCTGCATCTGAAACTGCCATCCAGTTCAGTTTCAGTTTCAGGCAGTTTTAGCCATGCATCTGAGGCCTGTCGGCTGCATAAATGTGAATGCAAATGCGGGACACACACACACACACACACGCTCGTTCACCTAGCTTATATATTGTGTAAATATGAAAAGTACTTAGTGCAACAATGCCGGATTATAGTTAAATTTATTAGCTAGTGTGTGCAGCTGGCAAATGGGTTGATGCACCACTTTTGCTCATCCTTTTGGCCCATAACTCACTCCCGTTTAGAGCATTTGTGGCATTTTGGTGGATGCAACAGCAACAGCAGCAACAGTAGCAACATCAGCGGTAGCTGACTACATTTTCTTGACTGACTTTGCTGCTAATTAGTTTTGCAACTTGTGCGCTCGAGCGGATGCAGCTCGTCCTGCGTTCTTTGCCTTTGGCTCAGCCATGTGATAAGTGATAAGAGCTTCAGCCAAATTTAATTTGCAATGCAGCCACAAAATGTTGTTTATCCAAGCAATGCATATCAGCTTTTGTGGCAGTTGCAGTCGCTTGTTTATTTGATGGCCAAACAAAATCTCTGCAGCCCCCCAAACCCCAAAACGAATCCAGCCATCGAGCTGTAATTAATGATAGGGAAACAGAGATGTTTCCTGCTAATTGACATGTGAGGGGGATATCCAAAAGATATTTCAAGACACGTGATGTGTGCGCGCAGGAAATGCAGAGATAACATTGATCCTAATTGAATACCTTCACAGACTGCATTTGGTATAAAATATAATTGAAAAAGCCACTTCACATGCTGCACTCAGTGATTATGCTTCAAGTGCCCGGACTTCTGGCAATGATCAAATCAAATGCATGACTCTAGCTTAATCCGACTTAAAGACTCACCCCCTTTAAGCAGCCAAAGAGATACATTTGCAAACGTTTTCAGTTTTTACGCTCGCTGCGCTCCATTTGTATCTTTTATCCTGCCAACTGTCAGCAGCAGAATCAGAATTTCTGTGTCACTAAGCACTGAATCCTCCCTCAGTGTAATTGTCGAGCAATTGTATTGGATGCTGATAAACAGGGTATATATACATTATTCTCTACTCTGAGCACTCAATGCACTGGCTACAGTAGCAAAATCTTATGCGACTTTTGAATCTAATCTTACTGGATTTATTTTTGCAATTTACTCTTATCTAAATATAGAAGTTTTATCATTATATATACGCTTTTATTTCTTTTACAAAAAGCGTACCGAAAATTCGATGAGTTCACAACTTTTTCCTGGCAGTTTCGTTTCACTTTGATTTCTGTTACGATTTATTGTGTGACAAAACCAAGTTTTATCCCTGACATTTTTTTCCTTACATAGACCATTTTTTTTTATTTTTGTTATTGTTGCGATTATTATGATTTCTCAGTTGCCTGCCGGTCCGTTTTTTAATAAATCATTTCCGCTGCTTGAGCTGGGGAATATTATTTCCGCTTCCGCTCGGCATCGTCCGTTGTGCCCCGTTCCGTTCCGGCCAGCATTTTGCATGGCTGGCTATATCCAACCGTTTTCAGTTTTCATTTTTTCAGCTTTCAGTTTTCAGTTTTCACGACTCGGACGGCCACAGCCGGGAAACGAAGAAAGCAGTTGTGTGAAAGCCAAGCGGAGAGAGAGAAAGCAAACGGTTTGGAATCATTGAAATAATTGGCAAATCGATTGAAGCTCCACCGACAAAAGGATAGCCATGGGGCCATTAGGAGATTAAAAACTACCCAAAGCTAGCAATTAACCAAATGGAGAAAAGGAAATAGCCAAAGTCATCCAGATGCCATACCAATACCCCACGATCTATCGGTATCTGGTACTGGTACTAGTACTTATATCTGCAATATCTGCATCATCGCCCATCCTTGGGATATAAACAACTCGGGCGGAGCTCAGCATGCGGTGGTAAATGGCAGTAAAGCAATAACTGTAACCATTTCTTTTTTTGGCAACTACACTCACACACACACACACACACGCGCACAGTGGGTGTCCTGCACTAATGTCACCACAAAAAAGAAAAAAACACCCCCGAAAAACGCAATGCGATCTGACCTCAATGAGCGCTGGGATTTGTTCTCAAAAAAAAAAAAAGAGATACGGAAACAGAAAGGATATAAATAGTTCAAGTGGGTTGCCGTCTGCTCGAAATTTAATTCGTTTGTTTGGCAACAATTTCTGAGAAATTCCACCGAAGAATTGGAGCGCCAGCACTCCACACAAAAGGAAAAAAGGGCACGAAAACTCCGACAAGACAATCGACAGATGGGCGGGCCAACTTTGCTCCGTTTCTGCCAATTTCGAGGGCTGAAATGTAAGCGTTAAATGCATTAAACTTGCACAGGACGACTCGAAGGAGCCCAGGATGTGCCAGCTGGTACAGGTAAGCGGAAACGGAAACTGCTAAATAAGCTTACACTGTGCGAATGGAGGAGATGGAGGAGCAACATCTCCTGGCTGTCAGTTGGCAGGTGCAAAAGTGGAGACTCGCTAACTTTAACCATCCATAACCACACCATCCGTGCTCCACTCGCAGTTTGATTGTTTAAATATTTCATGAGATTTTATGGCAAGTACATGCTCAACCCTTCTTCTGCAGCCCATGCCCCTGCCCCTGCCACGCCCCCTGAATTTATTTCATATTGATTCGAGACTCGCGTGCTCTCTGCACTCTCTGGAAATAAAATCAACAGCCTCCACTTGAGTGCCCCTTTCAAACCAAGGCACAGATCGCACATAAATACCATGCCATACCATACCATACCATGCCTCCAAAAGCTGACGAGATGGAGGGCAAAAATGCATTTAAAAATTAACAACCCATCATAAAACAGGGCCAACAACTCGGAACAAGTCCTGGCCATAAAACAGTCTCGGCCCTTACTGGCCAACCAGATCGAGTACTTGCCTCCACCGCGCCACTTGAATAAAATATTAATTTATTTATTTCACTTTCTGCTCTTTATGAATCTCGTAAAATGCGTGAGGCCACACATAAATTTGAATTTTAGACGTTTTTTATGAAAATTTCTGGGGCAGAAAATTAAAATGTGTACTAGATACAAGAAATTTGCATAAGAAGGAATATAATCTATAGAAAAAGGAATAAAATATTTATACAATATATTTTCATAAAATAAATTTATTAAAAATACAAGAGTTAAGGATTTTATTCGAACACATATAACTGAACTTTTCTATCATCCCTAACAAGAAACGTTAAATAAATAAACTTCTCAAATGGGCTAGGATTTACGGGGATTTTATACAGCGAGTGGCTTGATCTTTGCTTGTCTGATCTCCCGATGAAAGTTGGGCCATCAATTCCAGTTGCCACCTTGCCCCAAAGGCCACCCGCCACTCGCCACCCGCCACCGAACATGAACCAATTAAACGATTAACTCAAGTGCAGTTTCAATGGCAGCAACTTAATTTACCGCAAACAACCGCAGCAGTTGCACTTGCAGCTGGAGGAGTAGCAGGAGTAGCAGCAGTGGCAGCAGCACAAACAAACAACTCAGCAGGATTCGCGCCAGTATCCCTGGCAACTGTCCGAAAGTTGTCGAAAAGTTTTCAAGTGAAATAGCAGCAGTTGCAGCAGGGGCAGCAGTATCAGCAGCGAGTGCGCCATTTCCTGTGTCCTGTGCACTTTCGAACTCGACTTGGACGGCTAAAAGCCAACTAAGAAACCCGGTCACGTTATGCACATTTCGCTGCACTTCTCGGCCAGGATAACTGGGTGTGGGTGTTGCAGCTGGAGGAGAAGGAGTAGCAGGAGTAGCAGGAGTAGCAGGAGCAGCAGGAGCAGCAGGAGTGAGGAAAACAATAAGCGAACGGGGGCCAAAGGGACAACGCTCACGTACAAAGGCCAAAAAACGCATTTCATGCACACGGGAGAGCGGGAATGAGTAAAAACAACATCGCACCGATGAAGATGCGGCTAAAATCAACGGCCAGCATGGCCAGAAATATTGGTGGCAACAGTTTCGCCAACGTAAATTACCTGGAAAATACGTGACTTTACCGCGGAACGTGCGAGGTCGACGTCGACGTGCGGGAAACGAAGGCGGCGATGGAGGGCATGGCAATGGAAAGGCTGAAAAGTGCAAACAACAAGCAGCAGCTAGCCAGCTCGAAAAAGGACAACGGAAAAGCAACTGCATACATCCTGCCGCCGGTACGCCGTCGCAAGGATCAGTTTTTCCACCTTTTCCGAGGCCTCGATGCACGTGATGGCAACGCGTCCAGTGCACTTAATTCAATTTGAGCCGCCGCACCGCTGATAAGCCGCCAGCAACCCACCACCAACAGCAACATCACCACCACCAGCACCACCGAAATAAGAAGCGAAAATAAGAAATTCAGAATGAATATGCCATAATGCGTTGCGCTCCCTTAAATCAATTAGAGCCTTCATAAACGTCAAAAATAATCCACTCGATCCACTCGCATCTGTGGGCCCCCAAGTTTCGTATGCTCTGTATTGTTCTACTCCATCTAGCCAGCTGTAATGACTCTTGAACTTGACATTTTCCTTGCGGGAAATCCCCCATCAACGTTGCGCTGTCACTTATATTTTTAATCTCCTCCAGCAGCAGCGGCAGCAGAAGGCAACACACTGGGAAAAGCCCGAGAAAGTATATGAGTATAATTGAGGGGAGTGTAGAATCAAGTAAGTTTCCCTATTTTCTTTTTTTTTTTTGTAAGAGCGATTAACGCGAATGCGCAATTGAAATTAATTGTCAGTCAAAGTGGAAGTTGTCTGGCGCTGCAGTCTGAGCTGCAAGACTGCTCCCCATTTCGAAGAAGACTCCGCCACGCACGTGTTTAAAACGGATTTTTATTTTTAACTTTGGCCCCAAAAAAAGGGAAGCCTTTGAACCGCTGAAACGTATGCCACGGCCTGCTTGCTGCTGCGTGTTGCGCACACATGTGGCGCAAATTATGTCAACGTGGATTTGTGGAGTCAAATCCGCTTCCACTCACAATGGCCCATCAAGTGTCCCCATCCCATGCAGAATGTGTTTATTTTCAGTTCGGAGGCGGCAACTCTTGCCAACTGAGCTGCCGCTTTGTTGCATACAAACACAATTTGAATTAATAAATTTACGTATAAATTACAACTCCTTTCGCTGGCTGTCTAGAATGTTTATGCTATGCACCATGATCTTTGCCACCGGCGGATGCATCAATTAGGCATTGGAAAATGCTTTAATCACTTTGGAGTGTTAAAGCCACGCGACAGGATGTTTATGCATTGCAACCTAAACCAGTTTGATATATTTGATTTTTGATACAGAAACCAGAAATGCGATAAGCCCAATACCAACTTTGTTGCAATGATATCACCTCCACTGGCAACCCGTTTTTGCAGATCTCCAGGAACTGGAAACCTTCCTCGGCAGTGCGCTTCATTTATCCCATAATTTGCATCTGCTGGTGCAAAACTATTTTTACATTTGCGAAAGTATCTGGGGAGTGTGTGCAGGGCATCTGGCATCTGGAATCTGCTCAAGCGGCTCAGAGATGCGCCAACTTCCGGGCAGGCAGCATTTGCAAATTAAAAAGTGCAACTGCAAGTGGAAGTGCAACTGCTAATGCAACATTCACATATGTTGCGCATGTGCCGCTTGCAGCAAATGCATCGCTGCCACTTGAGACTCGGAAATGCGGCTCATATGCATATTTCAACGCCTTCTTGAGGCAAACAAAAACCATGCGATGCGGCCAACGGTAGCCGACGAACCAAACGAAACTCACACAAAATCATATCAAATATCGAAGGAAGCTGACAGCCATGGGATAAACAAAAAGACAAAATATGAAACAAAACAATAGCGCCGAAATGGGAAAACCGAAAGGGAAAGGGAAAAGGAAAGGGAAGGCCCAAAGTGGGCGGGGCTGAGAAGGAAACAAAGGGAGTTCAAAGTAAAGTAGACGGTGCGGATACAAGTGGAAACTGAATACTCACTGGGCAAATTTAATTCATACATTTTTAGGATGCTAACAGATAGATAGTACACAGTGTTATACTAAAAAACAGTAAACTGTCTCTAAAAATATTCAAATATGATTTTCTTAAGATAAACCATTCACTATCACATTATTAATGAATAGCTTTACGTAGGCACTTTCACTAGAACTGCTGGTGGACTTCCCCGCTTTCTTGCAGTGCTTTTTCCCTTATGGGTTTACTCCAAGCCTTTGTTTGTTCCTCTCGGCATGTGCATGAGTGTTTGTCCAAAACTTGGTAACTTCTCCGTCTTGCCATTTGCATTTCCCACGTTGTCAGCGGGGAAAACTCGGGCGCAGAACTGAGGAAAAGCCAAAGTCAACGTCAAAGTTGAACGTGTCAGATACAATTCCATTTGCCGGAGCTAAAGCTAAAGCTGAATCTCAATCTGAAGCTGGAGCTGTTGTTTCTGCCGGGCTATAGCTTTGTGTATTATTATTTTGGTTTTGGGCCAAAGAAGCTGGCAGCTGTTAATTGGAATTCGGACTGCTCTTGTTTTTGGGTGCCGCTGTCATTCCCGCTTACGATGAAATTTATACAATCTTTCTATTTGCCAGCGCTCAGCTCAGATCGAGGAAAACTCGGGAAACAGAAAGATAAATATACAAAATTAACACGTACTCAGGTGAAAATGAGCAGGTAGTTACCCATGCGATAGCAAGTGTGTGTGTGCTTGTGTGTGAAAGGACGTCTCACACACACACACACACACATGTGGTTACAGACCACCACTCGTTGAGCAAATAACCCTAATAAATAAGCCAAGTTAAACCGATTCGAGGGGCGAGAGGAAGGGAGAAGGGAGAAGGGAGAAGGGGAACTGGGTTCCAAGCCAAGATGTTCATGAAAAAAGTTAATTAAGGTGTTTGCCCCACAACAACAAGGCCGGGCATTATATGCTAGATATTTATCTCCCGGCTGGGGAAAATGGATCTGGTTGCATGCCTCAGAGTGTTTGCTTTTGAAATGTTTGTCATTATCGTCGTTAACTTTTTGATGAGTCGAACGTGTGTGATAAAAGTGTCACATGGATTGAAAAGAGCGCCGAGCGAAAGGAAAAGAAAAACTAATAACGCAGACGCGTCTGAATAAGTTTGTACGTGTGTGAAGAGATATATGTATGTACATATATGGGATGTATCTTTCGGATACCAATTGCCATTAGTTTATTGAGAATCTGAAATTTATGGCTCTGCGTGTCGTGGCCAACCACGCACAAATGGTCACAAATCTGGACCTGGGAACACATGTGGGCCTACTTTCGGCATTCGGCTTTCCTCCGGCATCTGTGGCACGTACAAATTTCATTTGTTGCACTATTTATGTGCTTCCCTGATGAAAATGAAATCAAATTAAATTTTCGGCACAATTCAAAGTGAAATTTTGCAGCTACCATAAAACAAGGCAAATGAGGAATAAATCCCCCAAAGTGCTCTGCTGTGTGTCCTGTGCGCTGTGTTTTCCCATGTGGGTACATTGAATGGGAAATGGTTGGAATTTCCTCTCGGTCAGAATTACATGCGCATATTTAGGTAATATCTTAGATACTTACAGCAAATCCTAGCTATTTCATATGAAAAACACGGGCATTGTGGCAAATGTGTACTATATTAATGTATCTGTTTTGGAGATGTTGCTTTGTTTGATTTAACGTTAAAGTTATTTGCTTGCAACAAGGGAATGAAAATATTTGAAATATTTATTTTAGTTATAATAAACGCAGTAATAAACAATACATTTGTTGCATTTGCAACTTTTCAAAAAATGTTACCTTAATTCCAAAGAGCTCAGGTAATTGGTAACCTATTGGGAAATTTTTAAAAATATGGAAATGGAAACCGAACAAGACAGCAATGAAAATTTTACACGAATTCAAGGATTATTCATAAGCATGTCCTTATTTTCCATACGCCGTGCATAATTACAGAAAACACAGTTGCAGAGTGATACGATTTCCATTTGCATTTCCCCCATTTCCCATTTGCCATTGCCCATCCCTGTCGCACTTCACACGCTGCTCCCCCGGGAGCTATGTCCCATCCCTGTCTCGCATTAGCAGAACGCACTTCCACTTCATTTGAGTCGCAAGCGGCAGAGCGAGAGGGGCGATGTTGTGGAAGTGTGCTTTTAATTGGCAACAGTCAGCAACAACAACCAGTCTGCTACGTGCTGGCAATTACATTTTACATTTTACTTAGAGAGGGACTAATCAACTAATAAATCCATAATCACTGTTATTACGTATGCTGCCTGAGATGCTTAAACTTCGAAGCTAACCGGTTAAACTTGGCTAACAAGAACTGAGAACTACTGGCCAACAACAACTGCCGGCTTTTCCCCCAAAAATGAAAACAAAACAGTAAAAGGCTCTCTCTCTCTCTCAGCCACTTTCTCTTATACGCGTATACGAAGTACCTGTATTACAACTGTATTCCTCTCTCGCATGACTTTTATCGCATGCGATTTGCTTATAGCGCAACGACCACAGACACGAAGATTATTCGTGTGTCTCTCTCTTTTTCTCCCTCGCATCTGTACTTACGAACGGAATTTGTAGGGTAGAAGGACTTACTCGACTTAATACGTCACTTGTCACACAGATGTTAAAGCGAGATAAAAGTTTTCCTGTCCAAAAATGAAAGCCAACTTATGTACATAAAATCGTCTGATTTCTCATATTTTATTTTTAAATAAAAATTCTTATCAGTACGTCAACATTATCAAAATAACATTCCAAGACTAGCTTATTTTTTATACGCGTGCTTATTATAATAAACTGATAATGTATCAGTACGCAACAGCTTAAATATTTCGAAATGCCATAACAAAATGGGGTTTGAGGCAGTTGAAACCAAACTGTGCCAAAAAGAAGATAATACATATATACTAATATATATATACTGTGCCAAAAATAATATAATATTTTTAAAATTAAATAGTGTGAAAAAAAAGTATCTAATTTTTTTGATTTATTAGTCCATTATTATTTCATATTGCGAAGTGAGTAAAGGGTATCTCTGCGGCGACTCCAGCAATTCTCGTCTTTCCCTCCGCCGTAAGCGCTCTGTCAGCTCTTCAGCTCCCAGTTCTCCTTTCTTTCCGAGTCGAGTTTAGTTTGTTCCGATTCGCCGACGTGAACACACGCTTGTCGCGCTTGAAGCAGTTGGATTTTGGATTTTCCCAGCCAGAGTCGCGCGTTCGTGTGTTGTGGGCCGCTTTTGTTTGTCTCTTTTTGTGGCCAGCGATTTGGCAACCGATGCGAATAAGCCAAGTTGAGAGCAACGCAACGCCGCACAAAATCCATAAAAACAAGAAACACAAGTCGCAATTAAATGCAAATGTGTGAAAGTGTAGCAAGCATTTAACCAAAAAAAAATTAAACAAACGAAAAATCGCGGCTTCAAAGTGCGAACAAGCGCGAACAGAGAAGCTAAACAACAGTGCCAGTGCGTGATTGTTCGTGCCAGCATAAGAAAAGCCAAATAAATATTAATATTTGCCCAAGAGATCGGTGCGGAGCAGCTAACCTCACATTTAATAAAACACGTATTAAAACGGTAAGTATTTACGTCTTTACTTGTTCAGTTATTACACTTTGAACCGTGCCATCTCGCTCTGTCTCGTTATCTCCCATTCGATTTTGCTTTGTGCTAAGCTTCGCTTGGCGCGCGCTAAGCTCGGCTATCTCTTTCCCACTCGCTGATCAGTCCAATTCGCCTATAATTGCACAGGAAAAAAATATATATCAAATTGATTGCTTATTGGTGGCAATTGGTTGGCATTTTGTGGCAATTTTGACCACAGAAACCAAAGTCAATTTGAAGTACATAAAAAAGAAGCTAAAAAATCTGTTTGAATTCAGAAATGCACCAATATTATCAATAACATTAAACTGTTTTTTTCCTGTGCATATTAGCGATGAATAGCAGTTACAGCAATTGTTACCGTTGCACAATTTTCCCCAGTGTTTGTGTGTGTCACACTCCTGTGGTCCACAATTTCCGAGGTTTTTACTCGACACTTTCCTGGGAAATGTGCAAAATGCTGCAGTGCAGCAGCAAGTGCTCTTCGGCCTTGGGGAGTGCTTTCCGTTTTGGCCAACCCATGAACCAAGACAAAAAAAAAAAAAGAAAACAAAGGCACACGCACTTGGCTCAAAGCTCACGAGCCAGCATATTAACACTCCAAATTTTGGCCAAAAACCAGTTTGGAATCGACACAAACAGACACAGCAAAAGTTCATTTACTACCGAAGAGAGCTTCGCTCAACAGGTTTTCATTGCGGGGACTTTTATTTGTAAATACTTAAGGTGGGAATTTCTGGGCAATGCAGTTTGGCTTTGTGCAATTAAACGAACATGATTTAGCCAATTATTTATAGAACCTTTTGGTTGAGAGAAAACAAAGTTTCCTGTTAGCTGGAAATTCCATGTAGCAGAAGGGCTCGTGGTTTTAAGTCGGTTTTGATAGGGGAAAATATTCTGATTGCCTTTGTTGTTTTAAATAACGCAAATTTATACAGAACTCATCGAACAATGGGAAATGAAATTCATGATTCGTGATAACTGCCATGAAATATGTTTAAAGTATCAATGATTTGACGTGGACTTCCCAGACCGACAATTCACTAATCATTACGTTTCTTTTCTTAAATAATCCCAAAATTCCCCTATCACTTATAGAGTGGCTTTTTCACCCGGCTCCTCATAAACAAATATGTTGTTGATAAGAAATCGCGAAACAAAATAGTTTATTAATTTCAAGTAAAACCCAAAATTCTGTCTGACCCTATGACCCGCCTGCTTTTAATTCATTTCGTCTTTTCTGGGTTTTCCTTTGTGCGTCCATCTCATCTTAGCTGATAGCCTTTAAGCACTACCTCTGTATATAAGCAAAACCCCGAGATTATCAAAAGTTCAAGGATTATCGCCCAGCACATTCTTGCTGCTTGAGTTCAAGAACAATGTTTTAACAATAATTTTACAATTTTGCAATACATATAAATATTGGTGGTACTTTTCCCAATAGTAAACCTCCTGCTATTGAGCTCCTTTCGCCTGCGGGTTTTCCAAATAATTGTAACCTGGATTTGGGTTAAGATTTTTCCTCTGTGGCCCAGATCAAAGGCACAGAAGCTTTCAAAGCGGCTATAACAATGGCGGCAAACTGAAAAAAAAATGTGAGTCTTCGTCTGTGAAGGTAAAACTGCGGAAGTCATTTAACAGTCTACTTAACTTCTGCCAAAAAAAAAAAAAACAAAGAGCCGAAAGAAAAAATGAAGTGGAAAACGGCAAACTGCACACGTTCGAGATGCTCCGCTTGGGTCTTTGGTCTTGGCCACGTTAGAAAGTAGCTGTAATTGTGGCTCCGTTATTGTTATGGCCAAACCGCCACTAGTTCAACTGCGGGCGGTAAAAGTTGCCCAAAATGAATTGTCATACATAAATATTTCTGCACTGCCTGACAATGGGAAACTCATTTAAGATTCATTGTACTCGCTTTTTTAGTCGTTTGATTTTTTTTTGCTTTCCTCTCATTTTTTGAGGGCGTTTGTGTCCACTCGGTTGATAACAATATTCAAAGCTGACTCCGCCGCTTTGGTTTTTACATCTGCCAAGTGTTTTTTAGCTTTCTGCTATTTCACTCTTCGTTATTGGCGACTTGTGTTGATAATTAGCACGTCGGCTTTCAGCGTTTCTATGACTGGCAGTTGGTCCGCTCAGCGGGATGAGTCAGCTTCCTAAGCTGAAAAGAGCGTTACGATCGATCCACCATATGTCTTACTCTCCCGATCTCAGATCGGCGGGCGGTTAAGCCCAAAGTCAAACCAGATCGGTGACGTAAATGGGAGACGGCTACACGGAAATATCTGTTATTAAAATGATAACAGTATTGCAATTTAATTATATAATATTTTCTTATAAGTGCACGTTTGCTTTACACGATAACAATATGTCTTATAAATAGATTAATCAAATAAATGTAATATCATCATAGCCAGACTATAGTTATCAGCTATTCCTACATCCGATTTCTTTCGGTGTCCCTTCAACGTGTGAGGTTTTTTACTCTCCAATCAGATTGAAATGAGATAGACCTGCTTGGCCAGTCAGCGGGCTTATTGCGTTGCATTCAATTAACTAATTCCAATTTTATTGCTTCAGCTGACCATAAAACTCGTGAGTGAAGGAAGAACCATAAGTTCCCCACTGCGACATTCTTTTGGTGGAGGGAAATGAAGTCGTTGCACTTGCTTTCACCCTAATGCCTTCATCAGCTGCACAAACGAAAAATCTCATTAATTCTCCACTGTCTGTCTATCTTTGGGTTATCTCTCTATTGTTTGTCCCCGCTCTTGTGGCCTTTATGGTTTTTTTTTTTCCTACCTGCGTGCAGGAGTTTTCCTTCGTGCAGTTTTTGATGGCGACATGTTCTCTGATCCGTGTCCTGTGCTCTGGTCTAGTTCATTAGATAGAGTTGGCTAATCGATTTCCATAATCAAACAGATGGCGCCAGAATGTGAATGAGACATACCAAATGAAGCCGAGTAAATGTTGATATAATAAACCCCGTGGCAGGGCCAATTAGGCTTTACTCCTCACCTGTGACACAGCCACATATTTTCTCATTTGAATAAAGAAACACGACCACAGCGTGGGGAAACATTAGACGCGCCTAAACGTGGAAATTAGCGGCCACAGAAAACGGAACGAGAAAAAATTCCAAAAAATAAACATACCGAAAAGGAGAAATTTAATTAAAGCCGCATAGAAAAAATGCATAAATTTAGTCACCCAAAAAACACCCACCTGGCATGTAATATTCGTAACCTCATTGCGGCGGCAGGGGAAAGGCGGTGTAATTTTCACGGTCCCCGATCTGCAGCTTTTCACCAACTTGGCGGGTCAGTCCGGCACAATGATTAGGGTCAGCGTGGGGTGGAAAAACTCCTGCCACCCAGCTGGCAAAAGGAAAAGCAACAGCAACGGCAACAGCAACAGCAGAGACAGCGGCATCAGCAGCAGGTTGCCAACAAATTTTGCTTATAATTTTCCGTTTTTCATCCGCCTTTTCTTTTTGCCCCGCTTTGTTCTGGCCGAGATAAAAGCATTTGTCATTAGCATAAAATGTTCTGGCTCAGGTTTTGATCTGGAGTTTGGCCCAAAAAAAAAAATAAATATAAAAAATGGTAAGAATATTTGAACTTCATTAGTGGGCCAGGGAGCCCAAATGGGCACTTGGCTATAATTAAAATTTAAGCTAATTTTAATGCTCAGAAAAGCGGGCAAAGGCAAGTAGGACAGTAAGTCAGCAACAATTTGGGTCAGATATTAAAAATACCTCAAATGGTGAATGTCCAACGCTTGATTTAGCTTTAAGAATGGAACACGAAACCCAAAGTGAAAGATAATGGGATTGGGTAAATGGAAAAACCTACGCTTTTCCATTGATGGGCATTCAATGATAAGAAATGCCCACGCAACAACAAGAACAGGAAGACACGTTTGTTGTAGGTGCCAGTAAAAGGCGATCGAGTCATCATGCCTCGCCGAGCACCCTACGTAGTACCCTTGTAAACGTCTCAAGATTTAAGTAGCTGATAAGCCCAAAATATACTTAGATGGCCAAGATGCCACGATAACACCACTCCCAAGGGTCAACACTCAACACTTTGCGTGGATGGTCTGCAATTAAAGGTACTTCTGCACCGACGACTGACTGCTACCAACGTTAATGATTGATATCCGGGCGGCCATTCAGCCTGGGAAAATGTTTGAGCACACACACAAATACACCCCATTGCCTTGACATGATCCCCAATAACCGAAAATGTCAGGAGCCAGCCCCTCGAATTTACATCAATGGCATATCTCTTGAAAATTTAATAGCACATTAAGGGCGGACAAGGACTAACATTTGCATTCCTAATGAGACTCCCGCCACGCACAACACCCACACACACCCACACACACCCAATCCGTATCCGTATCCACGTCCATGTCGAAACTGCAATTGGTGGGGACAGTCGGAATTATATAGCAATCAGTCGCGGACTGAAATGTGTCAATATGTTGCAGACAGAGGGGCAAATGGCGTGGCATGGTATCGGTATGTCTGCAATTTTTATGCAGGCTCTATAAACAATTCACTTCATCCAGCAAAATCGGAGCAAGACTGATGGCCCGGGTACATGTAAATCAATACACAAACAAATTATAAATGCAAACAGAGACGGTGCCCAGATGGGGCAAATGGGCAAATGGGCCAGACAGGAGCGAAATGTCCGACTGTTTGCACAGATTGACGCCATTAAAATCAACATATGACAGTTTTTTTTTTTTTTTTTTGTGGACCCTGGCCCTGGACACAAACGAATGGGAATACGACATATACATCCGTAACATATATGTATGTATAAATCGAGGCCAACTTTTAGATGAAAGTCAATGATAATCGGCCAGTGACGAACCGAACCCACCGCAATCAGAACTAAAAAAGAAAAAAAAACCCACAAAACTCAGACACGAAGCCAAATCTGAGCTCTTGCATGTTTTAAGCTGCCCGCTGTGTGGATCCACATAAGAGGTCGTAAAAAACAGAGTGTCATAAACATAAAATTGATTTTGATTCTTTCCTTGTCCACCGCTATCTTTAGGGTCTTTCCCACTCACTCTCTCTCCCCCCTTTTGTATGGTAAAAATCTGTTTTGTGGGACAGCTTGGGGAGTGCTTAATTTTTAATCGAGTCGCGTGGGCAGACCTTCACAAGGGGCCCCTATTTAATATTGATTTCAGATGCCGAATCTAACATTCCAGTAGTACACATTAATTACTGTTATTATTAGGACACTGCGCATTAATTATGAACGAGCCAGCCAGTAGATTATATCACAAGTGTCTGAACGCCCGCTGTCCAGAGGCATAACCATAGTCATACTTTTTAATGGCCCATAAACCTAAAGAAGGACCACAGAACATTATTGATATTCCCAGTGTATAACACACATGCATGCCTAATTTATGGCCCAGTCAGCACAGAAAGTTTAACGAACCTGCAGCTTAAAATCGTAACTTCTATGGCTCCCGCCCATGATGATGATGGTACGCCTATCTGCCTCGCAACAGGCGAGTTATTAAAACTGACAAGTAAGTCTGAGAGACGCCGCCGTCACACAAATATGCGAAGCTAAAGTCAAGACCCCAAATTGAAACTCGAAAATGTATTACAAGACACCATACAGTGCGTCACGCGCTGTTAAGGCAAGTGGAGCCTCACAGCAAGTTACTTTACACAAAAATAGCGTAGCGTAAACGCAAATAATGCGGTCTCATGGTGAGGTAATCAAGACGGAGAAAGTACAAATATTATTTGCAATAAATAAATAAATAAAAGTCAGTGGAGAATGCTGATTTATTGTTGTTTCATAAACGTGTAAAAACAAAAATATATTCATCATGAACTTTAAGACATGAAATCATAATGGTTTCCGTCTTATAAATTGCATTCAAATATATACACTAAACATTCTCCAGAATACATACTTCTCCAGAACACCTATAACCCCGAAACGCACTGTACTTTGAGCCAGGCTTAAGCAAATGCCATTAGGAAATGACTGTGGCTTACTCACACATAACGGGGTCTTCTTCGGTTGTTTACGTCGTGATTGCCGCGTTGTGGCAACACCTTTGATGCGGCTGCGCATGCGCCGTGAAAAACTCGCGAGGAATGCATTTTCCAATAATTTAGTTAGCGCGATAAAGTGGGAGATGGAAATTGAGGGGGCCCACTTGAACCTAATGCGATTCTGTGGCCGACCAATTTACTGATGGATCGGATCTACCTCGATTATGTTAATCGAGGAGGGAACCTAGCGTGGGAATCTGGCCCATCAGTGCCTTACAGCTGAGATTTCCACGTAAGCCGCTTAAGCCGAAGGAGGAGTGGGATGGATGTGATTTCTTCTTTCGCCGCCATCGCCATCGCCACTGGCAAACAGACGAGTCCAATTTTGGGCCCTGAGCCATTTGACAAATAAGACTTTTCATGTCGACATCAGCAGCAGCAGCGCTGTGGCAGCGTTTCGTTTCGTTTTGTAATTATTTTGCCAAGCAGCCAAAATGAAAAGGAAAATTCTGTTTTCATGAAAACTGTCAGAGGCCAAAACTAAATGCAGACACAAGATAAATAAAGCAATGCTTATTGCTGTCCTATGGCTGTGTGTTTGTCATGAAAACAGGACCAAACAAAAAACAAAACAAAAAGCAAAAAACCAAAACGAAAACGAAAAAAACAGAAGGCTGGCAAAAGAAAATGAAGCTCTAGAGAAAACTTTCATCGTTTGGTCGAGAAAATTAATTAAAAGATAATGACGAATTCGCTGTTTGAGTTCTAAACACATACATACACACAGATATATAGAGAGAGAGAGATATTTTGTCAGAAAGCAATTAGAAGCGGCAACCAATTATGCGAAATAGTTTACCCAGGCAAATGCCCCTTAAACTCGGGGTTCTTTGGGGTCCTGGAGTCCTGGGGTCCTGGGGTCCTGGGGTTCTGGGGTTCTGGGGCTTTGGCCTATCCCCCAATCGGTCTTATCCGTGTCAGCCCGCCCAAGTCACCCTGATGACCTGTTTGCATGTCTGCCACTTTGCCTGTCGACACTGACGCGCTGCCATGCTAAATATTGATCAATTATGTGGGTCCTGTGGGTAAACTTGGCAATTTGAGCTGTCCCTGGCAAATGCATTCGCACAATCCATCAACCGAGTTTGCTCTAATCCAGTACATTATATTCTTTCTTTTTTTTCTGTTTTATTTGCAGGTAAGCAGAGGCAGTGAGAAGCTTTAAATATCCAAAATTGGGTCCATTCTTTATTTGCCCCTCCTTTGAGTGTGAGTATCCAAGGATTTATTTTGAAGTTGCTTCGTTTCCTGCCTGTTCAAACGAATGGAATTTTCTTTGTTTATCGCATTTCAATTGTCTGCAAATCGCTCTATTTATGAGAACCCAAGCATAAGCTGGTCATGAATCTGTGTGAACACAAAACTTTCCCACACAAATTCGACCTGTCATCCAGGGGGCATGGCTGGCATGCTGGCAGGCTTTGGCCGCAGGATAAGTGCATAAATATATAAATGAATATTTAAAAAGCTTTTCAAGTATTATTTAAATACGCCATCTAAGTCCCCCTGGGCACTCAGTCGATTGTACATATGGGTGGCAGGCTCTGGATGTTGCGAATTAACATCTGAATGTTTGCCTCAAGCGCACTACATTCAAATGTTTGCCGGGCATTTAAGTAACGTCGAGCTAAAAACTTCCTCTGACATTCATTTCTTTCATGGAGCTGGAAGCGCTTTTTGTGTTGTTGCGGCTGCCAGATAAGCAGATAAGCCAAGTTAAGGGGATTTTCATGAAGATACAGAGGCAATACGGAAATTTCACGCCTCAACAGAATATCGATTAGAATTGTTCAATTTCAATTATCATCTAGGCGCAGGGGCGCGCACGGAAAATGAAAAGATTTTCCCAGATGATGACAACGATAATGAGCAATGGGCGCGCATTTTCGGACGGCCCATTCGAGCGGGAAACATGGAAAACGTGAAACGTGAATTGCATAAAATTTAACACTAAATAGCGCCGAATAACCGAAAAAAAAAGTGCTGACTTTCAGTGGAGTCTCAAATTGGGATTCTCGAGCGCGCGCCCCTTCTGTCGATTGATGCGCCAATAAAATGAAATAAAACAAAATTAATGAGCAGCCGTTCGTGCTGAGCCAGCACAGCACAGCATTGGAAAATTGCGCAAAATAAATTAAATTAAGCGTTTGTTTCCCAGGATTTTTCGTTCAAAATCGAATTGCGACGAGTCGAGTCGAGCCGAAGATGTATGGCATTTTAAAAAGTTTTAGCCCAATTTAGCGCAGTTGATTGTAAATAAGTACATACAAATATATATAATATATATATATGTACGTACCTACTCACAGCATCTCAAAGACGACATCTTCAAAAGCAAAGCAAATCGAAAATCGTGACAGGAATGCATGAGAGCCGACTTTCCCAGGGGCAACTGATTTGGAGACTGCTCCAGACTGGCCCTTTTTCACTCCGGCTTATTTATCCTTAGATCGCCTTAATTGCAGCACACAACGGCACACATTTGATTCAATCAAACACAGTCATTGATTTTGTGTCTTATTATTGCGCCTTTCGCTTACTTTTTTTTTTGCAATGACTTCTTCGTATAATTGAAATTGCTTTTACTTTTCTCCTCGATTCCTTTTTTTTCGTGATAGGGGGTAGGGGGAGGTCGATCTGGCTTGAAAATTTATTTAAAGCGAAAGCATTTTCAATTAATTTCCCAGCAGCGGTTTTGGTGCCAGCCGACAACACCGCAAAACAGCCGCAAAGAATTTTATTTATTTATATTGAGCTCGCTGGAGCAAAAGTGTCAAAGGACACAGGACGTAGGATGCGGGACGCAGGGATTGAGGACCCCTCGGAGTCCTTTCCTTTTTGCTTTTCATGTAGATTTTATTTGCGACAAGCAGCCGCGAGTCAACAAACATAAGCACACACCCATACCCATACCCAGGCCAAGAAATTGAATTTTACATGTATTTTTAATATTTACCAAGCGGCAGCAGCCCAGCAACAACAATAAAAACCGAAAGCGACTTGTTTGTCTTGTTTTTGCGCCCCAAAGGCAGCTTCAGTTTTTGATGTATGAATACCCTTGTTCCAGGACCCCGGGTCCTGAAACTTGCTGTTGGAGTTTACGTTTAAGGGGTAACACAGCTGCAGGTTTTATTTTTTAAGTATAACTTTTTATTATTCTTTCCGATTTCCTACGGGCACTCTCTGTGTGTGTGTGTGTGTGTGTACAATGTACATTTGTTGGTTACTTTGTTCAAACTTTGTTCAATCGATAGTATTAAATATTCTAAAATAAATATAGGTTTGCTTCAGTGAGCAATTTACTAACGCGAAGGCAAAACCTTATACAATTTTATTTTCAGTTATATTAATTTAATGAATTCAGTTCATAGGATATTTAATTTAGAATTTGATTATTTTCCAAAGGATACTCCTCATTCGAGACTTTGCTGTCAGTCAGCAGGCTCATCTGCATCCTTTTTACCGCCGAGAAGCAAAAAATGAAGACAAAACATATTGAATTTCACCGCTGTCTGTCGGTTCTTTGCCGCTTGGCCCGCGCTTTGTTATCATTTTTTTTTTTGGGGTCCCACTTGCCATAATAAAATGGAAAATATTTGTTAACGTTTTTATGCAAATCAATGACGCTGGCTGCGAACTAAGCAAGCGGCATTGCCACAGAGGAGATGCGGGCATCTCAGAGAAGGCCCACAAAAGACGGGGGGTGTGCGAATTTATAATAAAATTTTGACATGGCGACAGAACAACTTGACAGCCATAAAACATCAAAAAGTTATCGCTCCATCGCCATCGCCATCCGCATCCGCATCCCGAGTCCCAAGTCCTGAATCCCTCTGCATCAGCCTCGGGCGGATGGGATGGACATGTGTCCTGGCTCCTTGGAGCAAACCGTTTTCTTACAAGTATTTTCTGCTGGTGCCGTTCGTAAATTTAAAATCAAGAAAATGCGGGAATTACGTTTGTTTCTCCCTTCTTGGCTCTTCACGGTTTTTTTTTTGTTTTTTTTTGTTTTTGCGCTGTGTGGCCCTTGTTTTCATCATCAGCAGTGAAATGCATAAAGTTTTTCGCAAAAGTTGTTGGTCTGGATTTGTTTGTCGCAAAGGGTCGAGAATGGATGGCAGTGAATGGAAGTGAATGGCAGTGGTGTGGAGTAGAGTGGAGTGGAGTGGGATCGAACAAGGAATGGGTAGAGCCGAAGGATCTGGAGATTGTGAAAGTTTAGCCCGCTGTTCGCTGGGATTTTCCAGGGGTATTAGCGTTGTTAGCCCCACGTTTTGCCTGTGTTATACTTGATTTCGCCTTCCTTTGCCTTGGTCCCTTTCCCAATTTCGAGTACCCTCTCTCTCTCGTTCTCTCTCAACTTTCTTGGTACTTTTCTTTTTCCCACAGTTGACTTGACTTGACTTTGCCTTTGGCCCTGGCGTGAAATTTGCCATGGTGCGTATGTGCGTTCTTGGGGCAAGAGATTTGTCAGCGCAAGTCAGAAAGGCTCGGCAATCTTTTTCTTGCGGTTAGAGGCGAAACCAATTTGTAGATTTGAAAAGTTTCTCTTGAAAACCGTTAACAGGACACTTTGAATATTACAAGAATGAGGGGATGAGAGTCCTTCACGACGTCTTGGCACTTTTTTTTATGCTTTTTTTTTTTTGTGACACTCTGCGGCTGGAAGGACAAGCGAATAAGTTGGCAGACAGCTGACACAGAACGAGAAGTTCGCTTTTATTAGCTGCAAGAGACCCTACAAGTATCTGGTAATAAGTTTTCAAGATTTTCCCTGATAACCAAGAAAACGGAGATGGACTTTTACTCTCGGATTCCTGCATTCTTTTGTGCCCCAGTCACTGGGTAAACTCCATGCTCACATTTTTACCATGCCCCTTCAAACGAGGCAAAAATAAATTCCGAGATTAAAATCTATATGGTGTGCATATTTCGCGCACCTTGACTTGTTTGTTTGTTTTTTTTTTCACCGAGCGTCCTCTATGCTTCTTTCACATTCAATAAAAAAGCATAATTCTGGTTTTACAACGCGAGGCCGCCAAGGATAATGCCTTGAATCGCCATACCAACGCACAGCGACTGTGATGGCAAACACATTTCCTCGTCCAACTGTTTGCATGTGCGAGTGTGTGATAAAGGGGATTTAAGATTCAGCGAACGATAAATTGCGGTAAAAGGTGTCTCTCATTCCGGGCATCAAGGATCCGGATCTGTATCCTGCGGCCGTGTTTTTGCTGATAGCCAAAATCTTGCGCATTGAAAACATGATTTTTAACTGGCAGAGCTGAAAGGCGAATACGACAGCCTTGTGCCTGTACCTTCGTGTGTGAGAAGGCTGTTTGCATGGTGCACAAATGAAATGAGATTTCCCAGCAGAGATAGAAATACTTACTCACTTACAGATGGAAAAACGTTGTTGTACTTACTCATATTTCATGTTTACTTCTGATTAAAAGTTCTCAATTACTCAAGTTAATAAATACAAGTTTAAAAATGATCTCGAATGAAAGCACCTTAAGTATTTGCTGGCTGCCTTAACATTAGGTAATTTATTATAATTCTCATTCTTTTTCTCTCTGTGCACAAGCACGCACACAAGCGCGCAGGCAGAGTAACGCACACACATTCAAAGCAATATACGTGTTCCCATTCAGGTGGAGCATATGAGAAATTCTCAATTTGAATGCAAACATGTTGGATTATTATGATTTTCTTCCTACCGTTGGCAGTTTTTCTTGTTAGTTTGCTTGCTGGCTGGGTGGCTGGCTGGCTTTTTTTGTGCTCCCAATGTGTGGTGGATCCTAAGCCCCAGCTCCTGTATATTTTCTGTGTGCGGAATGCCTTTGCTAGCAGCAATCTCTTTTTTGCACCGTGCTGTGTGACAAGTATTAAGTGCAATCAAAAGAAGATTTACAAGCGTCATGAATGAAATATTTGCACCACATATGGCCGCACACACGAACGATTCACAGATTGTATCTCTGTTTCTATCTGCAGCCGCATCTGCAAAAGTATCTGCACTTGCGCATAAAAAAAAACACATTGCACATGGCTTCATATTTATGGTTGCCCAGCCCATTATCCAAAAAACCAAACACTTTGTCTATCTTGATCAGTCGCAGGCGGCTTTAATTATTGATTATGACACAGAAAACCAGACAGCCGGGGGATGTAGAAGTCAGGAGGGGTCAACTGGCAAAGTGAAAGGATGCGACATCGAGTTGTGGCAACAAAAACTCGCTAATAAATTTGTAGCTCTTTGGTACGTGAAAGCGTGGCTTTTGGCCGCTTGCTTGTTTTCGTTTGTGTTTCGGCTCTTTGGGGTTTCGTTACATTTTCCCAGACGGCGGTAGTCGCATGACTTTTGAATAACCTTTCCCACAATTGTTTGCGCTTGTTGTGCACCAAATTGCACATACAATTGCCGTAGACTCACTGGATTCACAGCTTCAGATACGGGATTTATTTAGCTTGTATTCGAGCCACAGTTGATTGGCGCAACTCGCTATCACATATTCGCATATTCATGATGACACACACATACTCGTATGTATGTATGTACATATGTGCATGCATAACTAAGCAATCCAGTTGGCAAACTGAAGTTCGCCTCCATGATTTAGCAATTGAGACGACTACGATGATGACGACGAGCCACGATTAAGATGCGCCATCTGGCTGGATTACATTGAATTGAGTTTTGGGGGCCATAATTGATGGCTTTCCAATTCACAGGGACTCGCAGCAGCCGTATGGCTTAAAAGTCGATATCCACCCGAGCCTTTGATGTAATACAATGCGCGCTTCTCGCTTTTGACACTCCCCAAAAATTAATGATCTGGCAAGCCGCAAAAACCAAGCGAATTCGAGTGTGGCTCTGGATGGCAGTTAATAAACGAGCACCAAACCAGCGCTCATGAGTGTTGGCTCTTCTGGTTTCACTTGGGTTTTAGCTTTTGCAGCAGATTGTTCATTTTGAGTGGCACTTCTTTAATTAATAATCCATTGCTTGCTGATAATGGCAAAAACGAAGAGTGCCTCATTAGCATGAAACAAAAATCCAAGACCGAGATGCTAGATTTTTAAGCTGAGTTATATAATAGTGCTTTATGAATGCTTACACATATTTGAAAAATAAAAGTTGAAAGCATTAAATATTCTTTTACATTTGCTTACATTTTTTGTACACGTTATCTTTACTTGCCTTCAGTGAATCATATCCGAAAACGATTCTTGATATCAAGCTGTCAATGTTTCTTTGCCGTTAAAAGTTCGACTTGAGCAGGCATTTAGAAAGCGATTTGTTCAAACATTTTTTCGGGCACTTATCGGAAGTTAATGGCTGCGCTGATAATTCCCCAAATTGCCTCTCTTGTCTTTAGAGCATAATTTACGCATCGTCGCTGGCGAAATGATGTGTAATATGTATATGTATATACTATGTGTGCGTCAGCTGGCATGTGAGTGGCTCGTAAAATGGCCGTCCACAAAAATACAAAAAATTGGGCTCGAAACGGCAGTAAAAATCGATGCAAGCCAGATATACACCGCTGCCATATACGGCACATTTTGTATGTGTGTATTTTGCGGAAATTTAAAGCGTGTTCGTTCGGACGAAGACCGGCGCAAAATAATATGCTAAGGTTTAAGGTAAAATGCGGAGCGCACGGCTGTGGCAAACAAACATTGCGCATACGCCGTGTTAATTTGCATTGTTATCAGACGCCGCCACTGCGGTTCGCTGATGCGCATCCTTAGCGGCATGGCCACGTCCTCACAGCCGTAACGTCTCTCCCCTCAACTCCACTTCACTCTACTCCACTCCACACCACACCACGTGGCGTATGCGTAACTCCATACACGTCGGTTTGTTTTTATGCCATATGCGTATGTGTATGTGTATGCGTTATTAAATTTATTTGACTTGACGTGCTCATACACAGACACAACTTACACACAGAGAAGAAGGCAACAGCAGCAGTGTAGAAAATGAAATGAGGATGAGAATGAGAATGAGGATGCGGAAATGGCTACACAAACATCGGCAACGGACGAAACAGACGGAAGTTGCGTTACGGATTTCAAGGTTTCGGATTCCAAGTTTTGCGGCTGCTGGTGGCTATGCAACTGCCCCAACTGTTCTGCCTTAACGTACATTTCTCATTCTCATTTAATATTTAAATTGCTTGTGGTTAAAATATCTCATGTGCTCTTGTGGCAATTTATATTTTAAATTATTAATTCTGCCTTATTACGTTACATACAAGTACAACCTTTTTTTGGCTCTTGCTCGCCCCCAATATTCTCTTTACCATTTTGCCAGCTCAATTTCAAGCTCGACTTCATATTTATTCAAAAACATACGCCATTCCCATGCCCATGCTCAAGCATCAGGTCACATGACTTAGATATTTTTTGGATGGGGGGCGGATTTGCTTTTGGGTTGGCAATTGAATTTGGTCTCTCGTTGGATTTTCTATTTGCATTTCAAAAGGAATTTTCAATTAAAATGTCAACATAATTTAGAATTATTTCTCGTATCTATTCCACTCGCTCATGTAAATGGGGATCTAGGCTGAATAATTTAATTTTAACTTGTTTTCTATTCTTTCAAGGAGATTCGTAATAGCCTTGGAGCAAAACTAAAATTGCATGTTGTGTAAACAAGAAAAATAACAGAATTACCTCTCAGTATTTGCATGTATCTTAAACGTTTCTTTCGAATTTTATTGCCTTCGATTTTTGCCGTAGCTTATTTCTGATCCATTATTTTTATGTTTGCCCTCAAAATTGAAAAGCCGACGCACAGAAAATCTTATACTCTTTGAACTTCAAAAATATATATGTATTTTTGTCCAGTTGTATTCAACACGAGCCTTTGATTTATATTCCCTTACGGATAACCGATGCTTGATTATATAAATATCGGTTAAATGCTTTTTTTATCATTCTTGTGTACTCGCTTTCTGTATATGGATGTAAAAGCACTCTTTGATATTCATTTAAACTGAATAAAGGCAGATAAGAAGTGGCTGCTGCCATGTACAACTCGGTTGCTCTGACTATCAGTCTGAAATCCCCGCAACCCCCTCACGACTACATGCATATCGTTCTTTGTGCCTGATGGGTATTAAAAACAAATACATTTTATTCATGGCGGCATGTCAAAAGTTTTTCGGGGAATATTTATTTCACAGTGGCTTGTATTAATGCTTTACATACCGTCGTTTTCAATTCTTTTGCATCCCACATTTTTTCTCTGTGGATGGAAAAGTTTTTTGCTTTCATTCGCATGAGTCGCATGTGAATTTTATATCCTTTATTTACGCATAACTTTTCCTCACGCGTTGCGCAACAAAAGTTTGTAAAACCGCAGAAATGCAATTCGCAGAAGTTGCGCGTTACTAGAATGGCTGATGCAAATGAAACTTTAATTTGTATTCATATATAAAGCATATTTTATGTTTTATAGTTTTTCATAAGCGGAACTCCACAAAATGGTCAACACGTCAAGTTTATGGGTATTGTTATTTAAGCAGATAAACGCGCTAATTGGTTGGCATTATTTTAAGCTGCTTTCGTATGTTGCCTTATACCAATTTGGCATTAAAGCTCATCAAATGCTTATCTGCTATCAGCACCCAGCCAACTGCTAAAAGCTACAGATCCTGGCCACGCATTAGGATACCCAGGCTCACGTACACAAAAAATAAATGGAAGCCTTAATAAAAAAGGAAATGTCGCATAATCGCGTGTGTATGGCTGTGTGTGTATGTGTGTGTGTGTGACAAATGATACGAAGCCCTCGGGAAAGAAGGTTTAACAGTTCATAGAACCCCAAAAGCAGACGCCCAGTATTTTTCATTAGGCGCGAAAAATATTAAACAGACGGCAGGCTGAAATTATTATCCTGAATCTGGCAGCCAGCGGTGGCGTTGATAACAAATTACGTATACGCATCACACATACGCCGCGTTGTCGCTGGAAAGCTCATCAGCGGGCGCTGGCATTCCGCATATTTCTTTTTTTTCCCCGCCCATTTATATTTAAGCATCGTTTTAGCCGCCACTCGAGGCAACGTCTGGCTGTGGCAGTTGGCCCTCTAAGCTGTTGTGATTGTCAGTTGCGTTGCTAAGCTGTTTCAGCCGCAGCTAGGGAAAAATAAGTAGGAGGACTAGGAGGACTAGGAGGAGGAGGAGCAGGAGGACGATGGTGCCATCATCAGCAAACAATTGTTTACTCTGCCAGCGATGCGTGTGCTCGGTTCCTCGGGCACTTTATTATATTTGTAATATGTATTATGACATTTCTTTTATGGGCTTTTTTCCCTCTTACCCGATGATTTGTCGATCGAGCAATCGGCACGGCGCAGTGCGTTAAGCATTTATTAAGCCCAAATGTGAGGGTGGCATAAAAACCAAGTTATGGCTACCACCCAAGCACACGCAGGAAGTGGGCGTAATTGCGTTTCTATGTTTGCTATTTGTATGCCTTCATGTGTTCATTTCCGCACGCAAATAAACAGGATAAAATCAGGCAATGGCCAGAGATTCAAGCCGAAGCCCAAGTGCCGCCATAGTACACCCCTGCTAGAAATTATTGATCGAAATACAGGAAATGAAGGGGGGGTGGGGAGTTGGCTAAGGGGACTTTCTGCAAATGATCCCGAGGCCACATAAATTCATTCTTTATGAAACCCAAGCATGCCAGATTGAAAGGGGTGTTGACAAATCCTGTGGCTCCCCAAAGCCTGACCTGCGGCACTTCATAAAACGTAATCCGACTGCCAGGGCCCGCTTATGACAAACATAATCATTAAGCCATTATTATTATTACACTTATGGCGGGCGAGTTCCGCCACCCCGCACGCACATAAATTACTCGAGGATATTGTGGGTTGGTCCACCGTGCCAGCGCCCAAGCAATTCTCAATGATTTACGGTCCATATTCCGATTGCCGGCGAAAAAAGGATGGCAAAGGATGGAGCCGAAGGCGTCGCCGCCGCTGCATTTCCATCGATAAACAACTCAAAATGAAATGCAATTCCAAGGGAAAATGCAAAAGGAAGCTCCTTTCTTTCTGGCTACCAGGAGCCACGAGTCCGGCGACTGTCTGCGGCAGACCATCCTGCGTATCAAGTGTGTGCACAGCCTGACTTGTCCATCTATCTGTTTGTCGATATTGGAAATCCGATTTTATGGCTTTTTATTTCGTTTGACTATGCGCTGATTTTCAATTGCCATCTCGCACTCGCTCTGCGTTCACCCCGTTTTTACTCCGCTCATCATTTTAATAATAACTTTTGCCAGGGATGCAGGACCTTCTCGTTGAGGTCCTTGTTCCCTTTTCTTTTTTTTGTTTTTTTTTTATATCCCAGTACGGCAAATTGTTTGTCTTTCATTCTCCACGACCACTTGATCTCGTTCCCTGCGCTCCGAGACTTATTTTTGATTTTATGAAATATTTATGTCTGGCTTTGGTCAGCAGGGAAATTGATTTTTCCTACCACCTCTGGGGTCTCCACTTTCCCCCATTTCCACTTCGCCTGTCACGTACATGTCCTGCGACAGCCTGTTGAGAAACAATTACAGTTACGCCCTGCGTCCAAAAAGGACCACGCCCCTGCGTCCGCCGTGCGAAACAGGTGTTGACATGTGTCGCGGCAAACGAATTAATAAATATTTTATCATTTGTATAAACACAACATTTCATTAATTTTTATATATTTGTATTTGTGACCGCCGGCATGCGCGCGTATCCTTTTGTCCGTGACTATGCATATTCTTCTTAATTAATCGGCCGTGTCGCGTAGTCCTTTGTGTAAAATTATTGGTAAATGCAGCCGGCAATTAAATACTTAATGCCAAAGTGCAGAGTTAAACAGCCGCAGCGCAGCGTGGCGCAGCAGAGAAACCAGAAACCAGAATCCAGAGGCATTGTCAACATCATCATCATCAACAACAAAGGCAGCAACGCCAGAGTCGCCATTATCGTTATATTAATGGAGTGCCGCTTCAAAAAGATGGCCATAATAATAATAGTAATGAAAATAATAATAATGATAATGATAAAAACGATAATGTGGACAATCCCTTTTTGCATATTTTCAGTATTTATTATCAAATGCTTTCAATTGGGTTTCAACCAATTAATTTTCATAATGACCACACAGCCGCCGTGCTTCAAGAGCGACATGCAATTTCAATAATTTTAATTAACCTATAGACAGTGCTTAATGTGCCTGTAAATAAATTAATGTGCCAGTCGGCACAATGCCGTAATGCCGCTTAACTTGTTAATCCTGTTAATCCTTGCAATCCCGAATCCTAAATGCCTGAAACGACATTAGCCACTTTGACACTTTTACTCACTGTTCTTGTCACTCAGTTACTTCTACTTTTATTCAGACCTGCATATTAAAAACATCATTTTTCATTTCCCCCCCGAAAAAAAATGGGTGGTGGGGTGTCGAGTAGTTGGCAGTGGGTGAAGGTCGCACGCACATGACGACAGTCATCAGTCAGTTGGTTAACGCGCTGTGGCCCGCTTTTGGCCCGCTTTTGGCCCACTCTATGCGTTTAAGTGCTTGTTTGAGGTTTACTCGCAGTGTGACCATAATCTGCCACAGACACTTACACACAGAGCGAGACGTCAGCAGATAAATAAACAAGGACGACATGAACAGACAAGGACAGACAATCGGCACAAGACAGAGACGGGGCGAGTGGATATAAACGATGTCCTGGCATAGTCTGATTAATGATGTTGCGACAATAATTAATTATATGCCTGCATCGGGGGAGTGAATGGCTTGGGTGTGCTGTAAAATGTGTAGTGATGATGTGGAGAGTGGGTTCAGTACAGGGTTTTAGTGTGGCCGATACCGCAAGTATTTCATTTCATTCGCGCAGCGTTTTACATGGCTGGTGAGCCACAAAAGCCACTAAATGTTGCCTAAGCAATTGCCTCGGTGGACAGTGGCGTGGGTGGGGGTTTTTGCCAGTGGTTCAACCACAATATTTACCAAATTACTCCTGCTGCATATAATGGACCTCACAATGCTACCTTTTCTAATGGGAACAAGCATCTAAATTTAATCAACTAAAGAACTCTAAACCCCCTTCAGAATTTTTTGTTTCCCTATCCTCCTACGTTCTAATGTGAGCTGCTAGCACGTCAAAATATATTAGAGTCGATTGTTATCGGACACTCCTTTAGCCACTCAAGTGCTGGCAAAGCTTTGGGGTAGCAATTAAAATGCAATTCAAGATATTTCTGCATATCCCTCGCCTCGAAAATTCTTCGTTCGTGTTTTTCGCGTTCATCGCCAGCGCGTTTTTCACCGTTCACCGTTTGCCAGTGTGTGAGTGCATGATTTAGACATTTCAATTTGCATGTGTTAACATGCAATGCAAAAAGGATTCGATTCTTATCGCTGCCACATGCCAGGAGCCAAAAAAAAAAAAAAAGAAAGAAGCACTGGCTGGCGGGTGCAGTGCCCGAGTCCTGTCTGTAGATCCCAGGAACTGTTGGCCAATACAGAAAGCACTTTTCTCCACTTTCCTTACTTCACTTGGAGTCGAGGTTTATAATGGCGCAACTTCCATCGCATGCGATGTGCAGCACACTCCCACATACTCAAACAATCATAGATATATATGTATGTATGTACATATATGTACTTTTCGCTTTCCATACCTCTCCGCAAATGTGGAAATTTGAATATCCTGCGGTAATTTCCACTATTTTTAGTACTTTGTTGCCCTTTTGAACTGTCATTACTGCGGCTTGCGGAGTTGAGTGAGGAAAAAGCTAGAAGGAGTTGTCGCAAGGGGTTAAGTGACTGCCTGCTGGGTTTTTCGGGGTGGCGCATCTTGTGTGCCATTCACGAGTTCTTTCGTCCTTTCGTTTTTCGCTTTTCCTTGTGTCCTGGCCCCCACAATCCTTTATTTGCATGCGAGTTGAGTTACTTTTTATGGATTCCTGCATAAGCGGTTGGGTTACTAACAAAAAATACAGCGACCATTTATATATACATATATATATAGATATATGTATATATGCAGCAAAACTTGGCAAACTCACACAACTTTGATGGGGATTTTTGATTACTTCTCAAATGGCTTCCAGCTCCATCAAGTGCCCCAGCACTCACTCCTCTTACACCCTAATGCGCAATTAGAGCGCCATTCGTTGATTGAGAAATTAGCCAAGTTTGAGCTGCGTCCGTCAAAAGACCGTTTTCGGCGTGGCCGAAAGGACTTATGTGGCATTAAAACGTTCAGAAGCCATTCTTCATTATGCTGCCCAAAAGCGGACGACTGCCAACAACTGCGGACGTGGTCATTGCGTGTGCCTCCATTTTGGCCACTTTCCCAAGCATATTTCTGTGTGCGTGACAATTGTCCGTAGTTGGGCAAAAACTTGGAACTCACATCTAGCGCTGGGTGCTGTTCAGCATGGCAAATATGATGTCTTAAAGTAGAAAAGTACTAATTTTTAAAGAATTAGTCTGAGTTTATCACGAAGCAAAGATATTTGTTACAAGTATTGTATAGTAAGAACTAATTTAAATTCAATTGCAACTTTCAAAATGAAGCATTACATTTTTGCTCTGTGTATCTACCCATCCACTTTCTCGCCATTTCCTAATCAAGTTGCGCCTTGGAGTTTCGGGAAAATTGACCCGCTCCACTCGGGCGATTTCCACTAGCACATTAACCCCGAATCGGTTAAAACGCTGCAAGAGCCCCACAAAATTGGCACGTTAAAAGCGTCTATAAAATGCATGTGTAAACAAGCCCCGAACTCGTGTCCAATTATGGCCGGCACACACGGATTGGGGGGCAGTGGCTGGAATGGGCAGCTCTAGGAAAACGGCGCTTGGGCGAGAGATGATGGCGATGAGGGGCGAAAGCCGAATGCCGAAAGCAAACTTTTATCTAAACAAACAGCTCGTTTGGGCCAGGCCAAAATGGACGGCAGTTCCACTGGCGGAGAAGCGAGGCGCGGCATGCTAAAAATAAATGAAGACATTAGCGACGCTCAAATGACATGTTATCGACTTTGAGGGCCAGCGGGCCAAGCGATGGCGGACACCGCAATTACCGTTAGCAACTCACACACACATGGCCCTGTGTGTGTTAACCTGGATCATAAATAAAGAGCTATAATGGAGGTAACCTTTTGGGGGCAAAAAATAAAAGACAGAGACAGAGGGAGTGAGAGAGAGAGGGACAGTGAGTGAGAACAACGCGGCTGTGACTGCGTTTGCCTTTCAGCTTTTTTAAGCGCGCTTCAGATTCTTGCGAATGATATAGGAACATGCAAACTTCCGGCGGAAGTGCAGGCGCGCGACAGAGACGGAAGACCATTTCCCCCGTACTCCCAAATACATGGACACGAAAAACCCATTAACACACACATACGAGTGCATACACACACACACACACTCACACATACTTCGTATTTGGGTAGCCGTTTTTTATGTGTTTGCGATAAATTCTCATTTCGCCGAGCTGCGCTTTTTCGCCGCAATCAGTTGGGTGGAAGCAACATAAATATTTTACCATCCAGCCAGACTGACAGACAACCAGGCAAACGGCAAACAGCCCAACTGGCGTGCAGGCGAAGGGTCCAAGGATCAAGGGAAAGGACATTGGACAGGACATGCTCGAAGGCGATGGCGATGGCGATGCCGATGGCGAAAAGGCCACCACATAAAGTTACAAAAGTTGCGGCATTTTCAAAATGCAAATTACCATGTGCGAGTTCTTTGGACGCCTTACCCCATAACCCCTTATCCCCTTATCAGAGGGACACCCTTAACCCCCCCGCTCGACACCACGCTAGCACTCAATCAAGCCACTCGAGCCCATCAATTAAAGGTCATTTACATGTCAATGCAGCGACTGGCGGCCAGCAGCAAATAACGAGAACAACAGCAACAAACCGCAAAGTTTTACGCCCAGCACAAGTTCTCTGTAATTGAAGCATTTTAGCCCACGTCATTCCACAGATTTGTGTGGCCAACTGAAAACAGGGGCGTTGATTACTCAAAAGAATGGGGTTCAAAAGTAGAGAGACCAAAGTGTCTAGACATCATTAGTAGCTCCAAGATATTGGAGAACTTTTTGAATGATAGTTTTGATATTTAACTCAAAACGAAGCATTTGATGTGTGATTTAAAGAAGACCCCTTTTTGCCAACGCCTCTGTTCGCTGACCCTTGCATGTTTATGGCCCCCCATTAAAAGCCATGCTCCTTTGGCTGGGCGCAAAAGACTTTTGTTACGAAATTGCATTTGCTGTTGCCAAATACTTGGCAGTTTGTAATTTTAACTGCGTTGCAATTTGTTAAGTGCAATGGCCATTGCGTTTATTTTTCGAGAATTTAAGTACAGACCCATGGTGTAGCTACAAAAATAAAGTTATTAAACTCACAAAAAGGATTGCACAACAAAATTTTGCTAATGGGATTATATGTATGTATGTTTTTGTGATCCAGTGAAATTAATTTTAAGCCGCTTTAATATCAACAAAACTAACACGCAAACGCATATCGACCGCTAACGCACAAACTGAGGCCAACAAACGGGCCTTTGTTTCGTCAACATCATAATGTCGCCCGCTGTGCTGCTTCCGCGACAGCGTCTAAAAGTTCCTTTACCCCTTCCCCCTACCCACCCTCCTTTTGGCCAAGACCACCCGGCCAGCAAACAGCAGCAAACAAAACGCCCAACACCACCCACTCACTCGCTCACTGAGACACCACAGAGTGTACAATCCTGATTTGCATTTTCGACATTGTTTGGCCCGATGATGAGTGCCACGCCTCCGCCTCGTCTCTGATGGAACCCATTACCAACCCATTCCGCACTTGGCATCGACGGCAATTTATGTGTTGCATTGTTTATGACAGATTTATCGCAAGTTAATGACATGCGACCGCTGATTTATGTAGCCAACACAAATATGCCAACGAAATGACGCGAAGCTGACAGACGAACGCACACTGAACGCCATTTTCGAATGGCATCTGATGGGCAAGGATCTGCCAGATACTTAAAGGCACTAATGAGCACACCTCCGCGGATCGAATGGGAGTATATGGAATATATATGTATATATGGAATATATTCCATTCGATCCGCTCTATTGGATGAGTGCTGCAAAAGCTGCAAGTGAAATCAGAACGCGGCGTGGAGTGATTATTTTCACATTAACACAACTGAATTTCTTTTTCTCTTTCGGCTTTTTAACTTCCTTGAAAGAGGTATTTATCGTACATGATATGTATTGGCTACCTCAGAATAAAATGAAATTCTGAATTAACGTTCTCGAAATGATAAAGTATTTTGGGCATATGATGTTGCTATCCTATACTGCATTTAAATACTTGACTCCCTATTATATGAAATTATATGATCAGTTGACATAACATAATCACTTTTCAATCAGCAGTTAATATAATATAAAAGAGCATTGTTTTTCTGTATAAATAAAATTTAAAGTTTTTCTTTTGGGTGCAATTTTTGTAAGAGTATTTGAAGGGCGCCCCATCGAGTTTGCAAGTTTCCATCGTGCAATTTCTTTTCCTTCTGTTGGCTGGGCGCTGTAATTTTAATAATGAGAAATTGTCAGCGCATAAAATGAAGTCCAGACAACGGCAGCTGACACAACAACCCACAGTAGCGGACCTTACTGAAAAGCATCCGATTCGCAGGCTGCCGCCACTTTTAATTTAAAGCTGTTGTTGAGATGCTCGTATATAATAATAAGTGCCCGTCGCTCTTCCTCTTGTGTAAACTTCCTTTCTGGTCCCTGACATGCAAATATTTATATGCCAGCGTTGAACTTTGTTGATTACAAAAAAAAACGGTACGGAAAGGAACACGAAGAACGGAACAACAAAAGTGAAAAGATTTTTTTTTATCCTTCAGATAGGTTTTTCTTTTTTTTCCCAGTTGGCTGAGTGATTTTTTTCGTTTTCGGGAAGTAGGTTAAGAGAAAACACGAATTTTTTTCAAGGCTCTCTCGTTTGCTTTCCTTTGTACGAATAAGTTTATTTGGCCAAAGGTCAAGTGTAATACAGTCGAGAGTGATGTACTCGTATACATTCTACACTTTTTACTATACATACATACATACGGTTATATATCTGCACGATCCTTTGTGTGCTGTGAGAAATGGCCTATCCAATTCGGGGCTCCGGTTTTTTGAGGTCAGTCATATATTTCAATTAGAGTTGAACATGCAAAGCATAAAGAATAAAATTCCAGCGGCATGAAGTCAAACATTCTCCGCTTTTACTCAGTTTTTACCACGTTTTTTGTTTTTTTTTTTTGGCTTTTGTGAAATCCGAATCCCAGAGAACAGAAACCCATCGTGTGGTAATGCTAATAAAAGATGATTTATGCGTGTGGAAAATGAAGCACATATTCTCGTGCAACTTCCCAGAGAACTTTGTTGTGGTTAATGCGTGCGACTCGCTTCCTCTTGGCCAACAAGCGGCAAGCGGCAAAAAACATGGCCATATCGACTTTCCAGTCGTCGAAGAAGTAGAAGTAGAAGACGGTAATTAACACGCTGCACAACAGCAACCACAACTCAAAACACCTAGAACGTCAGCAGCTAGAACAAAGCATAAATCTACTTTCCTGGTTCAATGCGCCGGCTGCGGTGGGCAAACGTGATTAGAAAAAGTAAGACCCAATGCGAGGGAGCCACTGCACGAGAACTAGTTTTCTTTTTTACCATACCTTTAGCATAATGGGAAATCGAAGCCGCAACAAACGGTACAAAAAAAAAGAATAAGGAAAAACAGCCGCAACGGCATAAAGAACTTCGGCTAACCATGTTGCCTAGAATTGGTAAAAGGCAAGCTTAGAAAGTGCTGTGGAAACCAAAGCAGGGCAAGAATCGTTTCGGCCACATTTAAAAGGCTTTTTCAAACTCAGCACAGCAGACTGACTGGTTGGTTAAGTGCAGTCGAGCGCGAATTATGCCCATGAAACATGTGTTGTAAAAGATACAGATACAGAGGGAGTTGCAAATTGCAATTGAAGTAATTACAAATGCACAACCATTCGGCGGCATTCTACATTCTACATACTAAAATGTGCCAAACAAAGGCTGCAAATTGCTGAAAAACTCATACAAAAGAAGAGTTGCATGAATGAAAGACCCAAATGCATACACAAATAAATTAGCAACTAAACAAAAAACAAAAGGCGAGCTCCAGCAGCTGCTGCGATGTAATTATGTAAAAATGGAGGGCGCATGCATCCACATGAGATATGTATGTACATATACATATATGCTGCACATGTTTGTTGTTCGCAGTTCGCCTGGCAATGTGGCAGCTTGGCAACACATTTGCACATTTCATTATTTAACAAAAAGATGGCAGGGCAGGGCAATAAAAATGCTGCCTGCAGCATCACTTCTATTAACATCCATTGAGAGCTGGCCGCCCTAAGCAGGCCTCATTATGCAAACATGCACTGAAAAGCTAGAGCTTTAGAGCTCCCCAGCCCATGTCTATTAAAATTAAAATGCGCTCGCCTCCTTTTTTTTATAATCTTTCATTCGTAAAGAGTAAGAGAACCGAAATTGCCACACAAACGTGGAAAGGAGGAGAGAAGGCAGGGGAAACTGGTCTGCCACTTCAGTGATTTTCAATATGAAAATGCAGCCAGACACAGCTGACTGACAGACAGACAGACAGATAGACGGTCGAAATGGGGGAGTTTGGGGTGGCATGAATGCATGTTACCGCATGCTTGGATGAATACGAATGCAGCAGCATTATGTGGCAACAGTCAGGGATTGCGGTTTTCAGCCTATGCAAATTAGCAGATATACGTATAGCTGCCATAAACGCGGTGCAAGCGGATAGTAGATAACAAACTGCTTGCATTTATCGCAGCCATTTAAGAAACTTATCGGACGGATAATGGGGTTTTAAAGACTTGACTACACAGAAACAAATAGTTTATAGCAGCATTAAAACTTGTAAATTTCCTTTAAAGAAAATAATAGCATGAGTATTAGCCATTTGTGACAGTAATCTCTTTTAGTTAAATACAAAACTAGGATAAGTTCACGAAACGATGAAATATATTGACTGTTTTTGCTGTGCATCTGCTCAATTCGTGGAAACAGCTGTCGATCCATAAGAAATTTAAATTGGCTAAGGTGCTGAGGTGGCGAAGAAAATGTTTCGATAATCTGTGCTAAACATGCCATGTAAAATGATGAAGAAAATCGAAAGATTAGTCCGAAGCAAAGAGCATGGAAAGTCAAATAAATATTTGAGAAAATACAGCACACATATTTGGTATTCATTCAATTTTGGGCTCGAATCCCTTAACCCCGGAACCGAAAAAGGCAATTGAATTAGAAATTCCTGAGAAGTTGTCAGTTTAGATAACTGGCAATTTGTATGCGGCGAGCAATTAGAGAATTTTGGGCCTCAAAATAAAATAACAAAATAACAGACACACGCACACACACACACACGAATGCGACAGACAGGCGGAGATGAGCTGATGAATTTAGTCAGCAGGAGCTGGCCATGCATATAAAATAAACAAAGAAATACAAAGGATGCTTCCTTATTTATGGTTGAGTCCCAGAAATATATTCAAATATGCAGATTTGCCAAGTTTATACCCCCATACCCCCCGTGGCCCTGCTGCCTTTTTTCACATGGCAGACGGCAGGCAGGAAATAACCGAATTACAGAACACGACCTTTCCCATTTCGACCCGGGTGAACTTTGTCATTTATTTGCAATCTGGGCTTAGTTCTTAATTATTTTCTTGAAACTGTTTCGTATTGCCCAACCAGAATGCTTTTTCCATTTTATTCGATTGGCTCGAAATGCACAGAGCAAACTGAATAAAATGGAATAAAATTGAATAAAATTATTGTAAAAGTTTGAATATTCTTTTCAAAGGGTATTTTTTTCGTATGCCAGTTGCATTGCCCGTTGCGAGTGATTCATGTCAAGTTGCAGCAGCACTCAGTCAACGTAATCCTTTGGCCGTCTCTTGTCTGCATTATACGCTCTTGACTTGCAAATTGTTTGCGGTTATGGCTGCATTGCAAATTCTAAGTAACAGCCAGCTTAATTAAATTAAGCATACACATCCAGCCACGCCCTTAAGCGGCTGCAACGTGGGCGACATCGCTCATGAATAGGCATTACGTATGCGTTGAAATTTAAGTGGCTCACACACACACATACACAGACACACACACACACACGTGTCGTGTGCACACCGAACACACACTTGAAGGCACACATGGACACGGCTTGTTTGCCACTTGTGCGTATGTATGACATAATTAGTGTCATAATGACACACACCCCCACACCCACATGTATGTGTGCCACTTGTCTAGCAGGCTAAAAGTTGAAAAGTCTCTGAAGAAATGGCCCCACCACACCAGTCATTTGGAATGCTAATAAGATGCCCTACTCTTTCACCTACACACATCCTCTTGTCTGCGACCTCTCAGCTAATTTGCATATTTTTCACGCTTTTTCTTGCAGTAAATTACTTAAAAATACATTAAAAATGTTCAACCGGCTGCAGCTGCATCTGTAGTGGTCGCCAGGATACAAGGATAACACTTCAACCTTTCTCCAACCCACAAGGACAATTCTGAGCAAGGTAGGTAAAAATAAATATTAATTCTGCCTTCAGTGCGCTACTTGTAAATATTCATTACATATTGTAAAATTAATATCCGGCCAGCATAGGGAGTAAATAGCAAAAAAAAATCATTTAGCCCCTCGTTATTTATATATCATTAAATATTATATTATTCAATATGAGCACAGTTTTCATTTAACCCTTTTGTTTTGTTGTGGTTTTGTGTGTAATTGAGCATAAAGCGAACTACAAATATAAATAAATTGCATTAAATAAATATAGGGTTGCCGTAGAAAATAGACAAAGGCAACAAAAATAAAAAGCGGAAATGAAAACCGCAATTATTTTCATAAATGTGCAGCACATTGCCAAAAAGAGCGTACAACAATTCTAAATTTTCAACACTTTTTCCCAAAGAGTTCATAACTCTTTACACTCACTGTCAGGCGCACAACCAAACATACACACCCACTAACACACCCACACTTGGCACTTGTTGTTACTTTTTTATTGCCACCTCTTGCCACCACACCATCTCCTTCGCTCTTTTGCGAAATGCAAAATGCGAAAATGCATTGTGACAGCCATTTTTTTTTTAAATGTCAACAGGAGGAGCACGAAAAAATATACGTATACGCCACAAACACTTTGTCGCCGCTGTGTTGCATAAGGAAAAACACTTTTAAAACATTTTCAGTGCCGCTTTTATGGGCGTCTAAAAACAAACGGGGCGAATAGAACAAAAAAATGGCTGAAAGGCTTTACGCCGCGGCGGCCACTATTAATGTACTTCTGTTCTTTTCTTTTGCCACTAGATGTGGAAGCGTGAAAAGGTCCTTAAAGTATAGAGAAATCCTGTCACGCACGACACTTGTTATTTTTTAAAACAACATGAGCTTACAATTACAAATATCATATTATTTGTATCACAACTCGGCTCACGAGTTCATCTTTTAAAGGCCATCCGCAGCTGCATTGCCACCAAAAAAAAATGGTCGCAGAGAAACACCTTGCCCCAAGCAGTATGCAACACTCTGGCAATGCATATAAGCTATCTCAGATATATTTTGCAGCTTAGCTGCAAAAGCACTGTTTTTTTTTATCAGCCACTTGTAGTGCAGTAGCTCCACGAGTTGGTGGACAAATTATGCGTTAAGAGTGCATCCCTGCGGCTTAAAAAGAGCTGAAGGTTTTAATTAAATTTTGACAGAGTTAGCAGAGGCCATGAAAAACCCAGCTGACCAGGCGAGCTGAGTTTAAGCCGAGCACTGACAAGCCAGAGAAGGAAAAAAAAATTGGTAAAAAATGTTTAAATTTCGCGCATGGTTTTCAATTTGACGCGCTGCTAGAAAATACGAGCTTTAGAGCCCACTTAATTGGTTTTCGCTAGGCAACGGCAACGGCTGCTGACCGCAAATTAAAATAAAAGCGTGGGCCAAAACAAACGAAGGCCAATGGCGTATTTGGCCCAGCTGAAGAATAAGCAAAGCGGCTATACAAAATTTAAATTGCATTGCCAGTTTGCCAGTTGGCAGTCCGTCCATCGTTTTGACCCAACGAATGCGGCGGCAGCGACCACGTGGCGAAAGGACAAACACAATGTGCACGGCTTATTTGACTTTATGCAAATTGATTGCATAAATAAATTATGATTAAGGATCGAGCAATAATTTGCCAATTTAAATGCACAATTAGTTTAATTGATGCGCTGTCACACGCCCACCAATATCAAAAATACGCAACAAACAGAAAAAAAAAGAAATGGAAAAAAATCTACAGAAAACACACAAGCGTCAAATATGCAGCTGCAATCCGAGCGAAACAAACTCGACGGCTATGTATTTGACAAATAAATAATAAAATGTTTATTTCCATTTCGAAAATGTTGCCATTTTGCCATGTTGACAGTCCGGCCAGTACATAATTATGCAAAATTCAACGCCAGCCCAAATAAATAAATAAAATAAAGTTTCAAACAAGCGACTGCAATTAAAATTAAAAATTAACAAAATATTTTTGCCAGCATAATCGCACACATACACACACACACGCTCAGACACAAAATTAACACCCGCACATGGATGGCATCGAGTTAAAGCTCATTAAATTTGCATTTGCATATGAAATGCATAGTTTCAACACCTCGCATGCCCGCCCCGCCCCAAAAATTCCATCTTCATCCGCCCTTCTTAGCCAGAAAATATATATTTTAACGAAAAACCAATTAATGCAGCCAAGCGGATGGGGCTGCTCCTGGTGATGTTGGTCCTGCAACTGAAATATTTTGTATGTGTGGCGCAGCCCATTGCGAAAATATGTAAATGTACAAATTTCATGTGAATTACCATCAAATTATTTTTTGGTTCGGTATTCACGGGAATGACGCCAACAATTATGCACAATATTTGTGTGCTTATGGCAGCTGCTGTTTTGAAATATTAAAATATAATTAAGGGGTTATTACCAGACGGAACTGCTCGTAATTAATTGCTTTCAAATCATAGCACATAATTTCAGCTTATTCTTAAAAGTTTTAGTACAGCAAAGTGTGAGGTAATACACCACATAGCACCTGTTTTTGCAAACACTCACTGTTCCACTATCTGTGCAGCCATCAGCACTTTTTACTCACTCAGTATTTTCATGCACTTTCCACTGAGTCCTCATGGAACGTTCATTAAGTACGAGTGTTGGTCACAAACGTTGCGCATAAAGTGCACTTTACGAATTCGCGCATTTTTATGACAAGATTTCAGCTTTTCATTTTCATTTGAAACCAAAAGGCCAGGAAACCCGGCACCCCCCTCGCCATCTATTAAGGCTGTAACGAAATTTTTATTTACTTTCTTTTATTTGTACTTTGATTTAATGGCCATAAAAATGCGGGGCGAAGGAGCCAAGTGAACGCGCGTGCATAAAAATCACAAGGCACGCTGTGAATTTTAATACAACGCTGCGTATACGTAATGATTTCACTTCGGTCGTCGCCATTTTGATTTCCATTTCGCCAACAACTGTTGTTGTTCCTGTTGTTGTTGTGGTTCTTCTTCTTCTGATTGTTGTTTTTGTTGTAGTTGCTATAACTGGTGACTTAAATCTCCCTTTTTTTTAACTCTGCAATTGAAACATGAAATTGCATTTATTGTGCGGCAACAATGCAAACAGGGAGCACTGAATACTGACAGAGTCCTGGAAAATAGCCTTGTGACACCCAAAAAGTAGGCAGAGATTTTTGATTTATACCCACAACGCCACACACACACACACACCGAATATGTGAGTGTGTGTGAATGAGTGGTGCATCAGCATATATATGAATACTTATGTACATAAATTGAAATGAAGTGCCAGGCACTTTTGTGACCATTTCAGAGATTTTAATCTTTATTTATAGCCTTTGCGGCCGGCATTGTCCTGCGGGCACATCCTGCATTTTCGCGGCTATTGGTAAATTTATGTTAAGCAGCATCCGCACTCTCAGTAATTTTTGTTGATAAATGTTAATGTCTCTATAAACGCGTGTGAAGCATACGATACATAAATATATCAACATAAATGTCCATTTTAAATGTTAATCAAAGCGAGGCCAAAATCTATCATTGTTTATACATATTTAATGCCTAGCGCCAGAGGCCAAAAGTCCAACGAAAAAACTCCAATCTAACCATATATATATATATATATAGTAACAATAAATAACCCAAATCAGAATGGGGACAAAAAGTGCCAAAATCGTATGGTTTTTGGCCGACAATGAAGGGCAATCAATACTTTTTTTCTGGCCACTGCAAAACCAAGTCGGACATTCATCGGATGTGGTGACGGTTTGCCTGTCCGTCTGTCCGCCTGTCTATGTGCAGTCGTTGCATAAAGCAATCAGTGCAAATATACACACAAAACAGTGCTCTTACAAATAAATATTGCATTGGGATTAAGTCCGTCACAGATAACTCTATTCGCATGGCATGATTTTACTCTCTTTTTTTCATTTGTGTCCCAAATTCGGATGCGTCACGCGGAAATATGTTTTGGATTCGACTGCAGCTTTTTTCTTTTAGGGCAAGTGCAGAACAATAAACGGGTTCTCTTAAAAAATATTGAGTTATGTAATAAATTAAATCCTGCTTCACGTGTTTACATGCGTATTTATTTAAAAATCTCAATGATTCTTTCCTAGAAAGAAGCTAAGAGCAATTGGCACCAACGAAACTTGCCAAAGTGTCTTAATTATCGCAGCTACAAGTTTAGGTCCACAAACTGCGCTGTCTAAAAAAGAAAATGACGGCCCCTATTGAACTAAAAGCGAACAAACAACGCGACCAAACGAAGCAATAACCGGAGCTTAAATGGCCAACAAACAGCAGGGTCTTGTGCGATTATTTATAACAAGCGCAAAATGTGCACAATTAGCGCTATATACGGCATCGGCCTATAAGTGGGTACATTCGGCGGCCATAATCATGGCAAGCATGCCATTTAGGGCCACAGAACTTTAAACGTGACTCACATTTCCAAAGGAGAGTTGGCAGTGGGGAGTTTTGGTTTTGTTCGGGGACCGGCGAATTAAGCTGCATACAATAAAACAAAGCGAAAATTATGAGGACCAGCAGCCGTGGACAGGAACAGGAACAACAGCAAATAAATGGAGACGACAGGGCGAATAAATAGAAATCAAGAAAGCATAAAAATGCTCAGGGACCGAAAGACCGACCGGCAAAGTTTGAATGCAGCGAAAAATTAAGTAGTTGGTCGGATATGAAACCTGTCCTGGCCTGGCTCCCCAAAGAAACGAGATGCGCCTCCAACCTCATTGGTAATTGAAGTGTACACGTGCGTCCCCTGGCAATCGGACTTGGCCACATTGGGCGGATTGTCGGTGGGTTGGATGGGTTGGTTAGCTGGGCTGGATAGCTGGGTTTAAATAGGTTCAGGCTGGCCAGCATTATGCTGTATTATTTACAATATGAGGGCCTGCCACTTAGATCCCCATACGTAACCATCGCATGTGCCCATAAAACGCTGTTTAAATGAACGCTGGCCAAGCGTGGAATGGACGACATTTTCATTTACGATGCCAGCGGCTCAAGGAGGTGAAGCCAAATTGAATGCGGACTGGGTGTCTATTATTTTATTTCTATTTCTGTTCCGCCGGCAGCCAGCAGCTAGCAGCTAACAGCCAGCAGACGGTACAGTAAAGCAATGAGGAACAGAACCCATTCCACCCGACGTCGAGTTGTTTATTTATGTGATGGACTGTGCGTGTGTGGAAGTTGCAGATAAATTTACTTAGCCGCCCGAGGAGAGCGCTCTAGTTGAGCAACTCCGTAGCTTAAGGAAATGACAAGTTGCAAGTGGAAGAGTAGACTTGGCCCGGGAGATTGATGGTGCCGGCATAATGAAGCGGGGCAGAGACGCTGAGTTGTTCCAGCTATTGTCTTCCCACACAGCAAGAAACGCTGTGATCCTGGGATTTGAAATTTTATATAATAATTTATTTCACCCAGTTGTCAGCTCTTCAAAAACCTAAAGCTTAAGATTAATATTTGGTAGTAGAAAAACTAAGGTATATATGGTTTTTGCGTGCTCGCTCTTGAGCTTGTTTGCAGTGCGTCATCGCCTGGCGAGTGGAAATCAATTTACGTTAAATGTTTGCCCATCCACCGAATCTAAACATGGCCGGCCACATCAACCTGGGCTGACAGGATGTGCGCTAAGTGAGCCAAGGAGCCAGTGGAGTGATGTGCGGGCGGAGGAGCAGTGGAGGAGTGGAGGAGTGCAGGAGCGGAGCAGCCAGCCGCAAAGTATCCATTTGAGTGACTTTGGGCTAGATGCGAAGCACAGAGCCACAGAGCAAACAATCGACCACTGGCGCTTCTGCGTTTTCTGCCACGGCAAACAACTGGCTGTGCAGCAAGAACATCATTATCATCATCAAGGTCATCAACATCATCGACATCATCACCATCATCACGGTCTTATCGTCATCGACCTGGCCAACAAGAATGGGGCCTATTAAACTTGAATGCGTCACGCATGCTTGCTGGTCCTTCTGTTGCCCCAAGTGGTGCTCCTCCTGCACCGCCTTGCCCCACGTCCACTGCTCCACTGCCATTACCATGGGCTCAACAAGTTTTTGCATTTGTCTCGGGCACGAGCGCATTATGCTTAAAACTTTGCGCAAAACTTGGGACGACAACATGATTAACAGACAAATGACATTACAAAGCCTTTCACTTGGCGACTTCTCCTCACTTTGCCAAGAAAATGACAAAAAAAAAAAAAAACAGAGAAAAAAACTGCAGCAGCAGCAGCAGCGCCTTACTGCCTTTCTATTTCCCAGACAATGAGCTGGCTTTCAACGAGATCTGAAGAGGCAGTGGCCCTTTGCTGGGTTGGGATATATGGGGGAGTGTCGGGTCTCGGGTTGGAATGCGCAAATCAGGTCTTAACCCCTTTTCTTTCATCTGCTTAGCTGTCTGCCGTAACTTGAACTTTCAGTGAGCTGTGCAGCTGGCAAGAGTAATGAGTGAGCGAGTATCTTATGGATTTGGCATTGTCGCTGACTTTGAAGTTGGGTTTTTTGTTCACTTCACTTGCGCCTCGCCTTCTCGCAAAAGTTGAGCTCTGCTGCTGATGCATTTACTAATAGAAATTTTAAATTTAAATGCCAGCATTTCTTACACTCATCCCGCCCTTTGGCGGTTTGCACTTAACGCAAAGGCGTTACAGCATAAGCAGCTTCAAGATATTTTCAATTCACTGCTTCACTGCGGCACCAGCAGCACTTTCGTTTCACTCGTGGCCCCACTTCTTTTGCCTCTGGAATTTTGATGCGCTTCGGCTGAAATTCTGCAGAAGAGAGTAGGTAAGTGTAAGCCATAAATAATGAAAGCGGACTTAATGTATTCATTCGAAGGATGTCTTAACCTTGCGAACCTTGCCAACCTTTGCTATGTTTGTGCATAATTAGCTCAGGAGCAGCAGCAGCAGCAGCTTGGGAGCAATTCCAAGAAGATGTTCAACATTTATCACTGGCTTTCACTAGAAGGCACACAGCAATATGTATTAATTGCAACTAGATATTTATGAAAGGTTTCGCACAATGCCAGACTTGACATTTAACACTGTAAATTATATTGCAACATTTGTTGAGACACTTGAATGTGTTCGAATACATTTGTGCACTCCATGCTTTAAATAAATTCGAATAGCAGATATGTATGCATTTAGTTTGGAGATACTTCTTTTGTGGCTATAAAGCTTTTGCACACTTATACTCGTTTTTGTTTTCTGAATAATATTCTTCTGTTATGCACTTACTGAACTGCAATCGTTCATTCGATTGTATTGGAAAGAAAAGCAGTGCAACATTGCCAATCACACAATCACATATTGAACAGTTTCCAATTTTGCGATATTAAGACCCGCTTAGAGACTCTTCACATGCCGCCCCCCCTCCCCCCAATCCTTCCCAGAAAAACATCTTAAGATGTGGAGTACACAGATGTTTACTTAAAGCTCCCGTTTGGCAATACATTGGCCCATCTGGTTGGCTATATAAACATGTCTCGGCTGCCGCCTGTTCACCAAAGTGTTGGAGGCGATGCCTGTAAAACCAGAAACATGGGGCCAAAAGACTTGCAAAAGTTTTTGGGGGAATTGAAATCCTTTGGCAAACAACCGAGCAGCCGCACACACACACACACACATATGTGTATGTGTATCTACACACACATTCGTATTGAAAATGGGGGAAAATGAAACATTGCCAGTGCAGTGGGATACAAAAACCGCACTTGGCCAGACTTTCGGTTTCCTAGCAGCTAGGGGCTAGGCGTTAGGAAATGGAAAATGGAAAATGGTCGAAGGACCTCCTCCCTTTCTCCCTTTCTCCCCCTCTCCACCTCCTCGAGTGTACTTCACATGCGTGTACGAACTTTTCTGAAGCATTTGTAAGTTTTTAATAAGAAATTGTTAAACAACTTGTTCTGCTTTTCTTTTTTTTTATATGTTTTGTTTTTCCTTCCCTCACTGCTCCTTAGGAGCTTTGGAGTGGCTGCTGCTACTGCCGCTTGGCAGAAATTGTAGTAATTAGTCATGTTGATTGATGAACGGGCTCAATGTGTGTGTGTGTGTCAGTGTGTGTGTGTTTCACTCGTATTTCCTCTTGATATTACAAAAATTAATTTAAAGGGCGAACAATATGTCAACGCCATTTAAACACTTTGGCATTTGCCGTAATCCCGACAGTCGAGCATTAAGAAAACTTAACCATTAAATGTCTGGCTGGGTGGTTCATGTGCAGGGAGGCATCCGAAAGCCAATTTTCCAAGAGCAACCTGCGGGCGGTACGACTATTAAACATCGGTCTTGGATACCCACACACACACCAACACACATACCGAAGTGGGGTTTCCTCTCGGGAAGGCTTACATTGTGTACTCCTTGGGTGAGCAATAAAAATCCAAGGTGGAAGCGATGAGCTTCCTTCTCCAAAGGAGCACCTAAACTCAAATTCTACCCACACAACCTCATTGTGCCATGCCTGCGGTTGTAATTTAGTGTGCCTAATGAATTTAGTACCGTTACATACCGGAAGTGAGCATGTGAGTGCAAAAATGCGCACTCAACTGGAATGTCTGTGAATCTTCATGGGGTCTCTGTCTGCATGTGTGTGTGGGTTACTACGTGCTGGTATTGAGCTTTTCCCTCAGTATCCTTCATCCTGTGAGATGTGTGCGCTGTGTGTGTGAAAATGTGTGAAAAATCTGCGCTCTGGCAAAACTTCGTTAACCTTTATTAACGACACCGAGCGTCTAATTAAACAAGACAAAATTTTAAATCGAGCGTAACGCTTGCGCAGGTATGTGTGTTCATAATTTCCCAGCATGTGTGTGTATATGTGTGAGTTTGTGTGAAATGAGCAATTATTTTTAATTGCCTGGCGGGATTAAATTGGGTGCCAGAGCAGGATTCAATTAATTGGCACGGCCCCAAAAAGTTCAGCAAGCAAAGGCCACACTTCTAGCCTGATGGCCCAATGTAAATGTTGTTGCTCCACATGGAGTAGAAGGAGCAGGAGAAGGTGGTTCCGCTCCGGGCAAGATGTCAACAAACCGGGGCACAATCCGCCCCAGATTAGATTGCATAAACAAAACGCGCTCGGGATATCAATTCGGATTGTAGGTGGTGCCCGGTTCCAGGTTCCAGGTTTCAGGTCGTTTCTGGATATTTACACGGCCAGCGTGGCATAAAAGCGAAAAGTAATTTTCCTAAGTGAATATAAATGTTTAAAATTTTCCCAAGAAAAGCAACACAATAGCCAGTTCGTACGGCAAACAGACTGGCTGACTTGGCCAAGGAAGAAATTTAAAAGGCAAAACACTGTGGGCCAAGGTAGTTTAGATCCACTCAATGGGTGAAAAGTGCTTAAAGTTTAATGCCAATTTGAAGTTGGCCAGGACGAGGAATTCTTTGCCGTTGCAAAAACAAGGTGTCGAGTTCCAAAACTCCTGTGGCCCAAACAAAGCGTGTCCATATTGCCATCTAATAGCTTAAGGGCAATATGCTCGATATCTGCCATCTGATGGCCAACAAACACTTGGCCGACACAATGCCTTCAATTTGCAATAACTATTAGCATCAGCATTTAGCCATATTTCGATTTTCAAAGCAAATAACCTGTCTATCCATCTACCAATCTGTTCTCTCATCAGAAAACAGCAGCTGTTTGAAATGACCAACAGTTGCAGATTTTTCAGTTGCTCAGAAATTGATCAAATTTTGCGAGCTAACGAAGCACAACTCAGATTGTGGAGTGGGAAGTCAAAAATCAATATAATCTGCACAGCCAGCGGCCAACCCTTGGAAAATGTTCTAATTAATGAGGAAAAGTCACCAATTTGAAAATCAAATTACAGCGCGCATAATTAAATTGCCTTATCAAAATTTCATTCAAAAGCTTCTGGGGGGGTGGTGATGGAAAAATACGAGACTTTTTTTTCTCCGCTTTCTTTGGCTAATGGGACAGTTGACAGTGAATGGAATATGGCCTAAAGTTGCCGATTTTAGGAGCGACAGCTAGAAAGCCAAAAAACTTTTAATTGAATTCCTTTCAAATTGTACGTAATGGGCACAATTAAATTGTCACCATCAGATTGAGAGGACGTCAAGGAAGCAGCTGTTGGCTGAGCTGCTGGCTCAAGTTCTCGCCGAGCTTTGGCAAAAATCTCGTATTATGCAGCACTCGAGCGCATGACAAATTCATTAAATGCACAAAGACCGTAAAGTGCTCCACTATCCACATGGAGCAACAGGACGAAAGGATGTTGGTCGCCAGTCGACGGACGAAGAAATGAAGAGAGCGTTTTACAAAATTTTATACACTCCCTGACCGTAATTACACCACACACAGAGGTAGAGGGCAGCAGCCGGGATTACAGGGTATGGCGATTGCAGTCGGGGGACGGAGAACGGAGGACGGAGGACGGAAGATGGGGGAACAGTAGTTGGGCGTGGTTTCGAGGTGAGCCAACCATGAAATGCAACATGGCAGAGGAAGCGAACTCCGAGAGGCGAAAAGGATGTGTTCTCGTGCCATATTTATACACGAGTTGTGTTGCCACTAGGTGTCGTCGTCGTCCGGTGCTTTGTGTGTGCCCAGGAGTCATCCTGTGATTTTCAGCCCCACAAAACGTTGGCATTTAAATGAATTTCATTTTTCGGCCTCTGCTCCACTGCACACACACGGCGTATGCGTGATGCTAATGAAATATTTTGAACGGGCTGTCAAAAATTCTGACTCGCGCTTAATTAACCGTCCCGTGATTAAGCCGCATTCAAAGGACTTTACGCACCGACGTGCAATGAGCACATTTGCCAAATTTACTCCACTTTGGCAATGGCACAATGTTTGTATCCAGTTTTATTTCTCTTTCATACTCGTATAATTACGTAAATGTTAATACCGCCTTCCAGTCGCTGCCTTTTCATTACATTTCGAGCATTTGCTGTTCTGACTGTCATTATGGGAATGACAAATGCGCTAAAGTTTTCTTCCTATTAATTACGGAGTGTGCACCAAAGGGAAAAGCACCTTGAGTACGTTATAAAAGCTATAAACAGTTTCGTAGAATAATTAGCCTATAATTAATCATACTAAATATCAATGGAATGATAATTTCTATGAATTGACTGCCACACATTTCTAATCATTCATTTTAATTTCTCTATTTGCAGTGCATCCATAATTGTCCATCATGAGTCGACTTAAGACGGCTACCGAGCTGGCACTGCTGCTGGTGATCCTACAACTCATCCAGTGGCCAGCAACTGAGGCATCCTTCGGTCGGGATGCCTGCACTGAGATTAGCATCGATGGCATCTGTCAGTGTGCACCCAGTATGTCGGAATACGAAATCATTTGCCCGGCAAACGCGGAGAATCCCACGTTTAGACTAACCATCCAGCCCAATGACTACGTACAGATCATGTGCAATCTGACGGATACCACGGACTACCAGCAGTTGCCGAAGAAAATGCGGATCGGTGAGGTCGACAGGGTTCAGATGCGACGGTGTATGCTGCCCGGTCACACGCCGATTGCCAGCATCCTGGACTATCTGGGCATAGTCTCGCCCACGACGCTGATCTTTGAGAGCGACAACCTGGGCATGAACATAACACGGCAGCATTTGGACCGTTTGCATGGCCTGAAGCGATTCCGGTTCACCACCCGTCGTGTGACACACATTCCCGCCAACTTACTGTCAGATATGCGGAATCTGAGTCATCTGGAACTGAGGGCAAATATCGAGGAAATGCCAACGCATTTGTTTGACGATCTGGAGAATCTCGAGTCCATTGAGTTTGGTAGCAACAAGTTGCGACAAATGCCGCGTGGCATTTTCGGCAAGATGCCCAAGCTGAAGCAGCTGAATTTGTGGAGCAATCAACTGCACAATCTCACAAAACACGACTTTGAAGGTGCCACCTCGGTGCTGGGCATAGATATTCACGATAATGGCATCGAGCAGTTGCCGCACGATGTGTTCGCCCATCTCACGAATGTCACGGATATCAATCTGAGCGCCAATCTCTTCCGTTCCCTGCCGCAGGGCCTATTCGAGCACAATAGACACCTGAACGAGGTGCGCCTGATGAACAATCGCGTTCCCCTTGCCACACTGCCATCGCGACTGTTTGCCAATCAGCCGGAACTGAAGATCCTACGGCTGAGAGCTGATCTGCAAACGTTGCCGGGTGATCTCTTCGAGCATTCCACACAGATCACAAACATCTCGCTGGGGGACAACCTGCTGAGCACTCTGCCCGCCACTTTGCTAAAATATCAGGTGAACCTGCTGAGCCTGGACTTGAGCAACAACAGGCTGACACATCTGCCGGACTCACTCTTTCGTCATACCACCAATCTGACGGATCTTCGTCTGGAGGATAACCTGCTCACCGATATTAGCGGGTAAATACATTCTATAGTTTACTCTTGAGTTTCAGGCAAACGCCTATAAACGTACTGTACTATCATTGTAAAATATGTAACCTTCCTTGTTTTCTAATTACAGCGACATATTCAGCAGCTTGAGCAACCTAGTGAGCCTCGTTATGAGCAGGAATCGACTTCGCACCATCAATACCATGGCTTTTAGCAACACCAGGGGACTGCGACATCTGCATTTAGATCACAACGACATCGATCTGCAGCAGCCATTGCTGGACCTAACAATCCAGGCCCAGCTCAACTCCCCGTTTTGGTACATGTTCGACCTTTTGACCCTTAATCTGCGCAACAACTCAATCATTTTCGTCTACAACGACTGGAAGAACACGATGCTCAAATTGCAGGAGCTGGACTTGAGTTACAACAACATTAGTTCGCTGAGCTACGAGGATCTGGTATTTCTATCGCAGAACAGTTTGCATGTCAACATGACGCACAATAAGATACGAAGGATCGCATTGCCCAAACATGCTCACTTTGACAACAGCACCATTGGTAATCTGGTGCATGTGGATCTTAACGATAATCCCCTGGTCTGCGACTGTACAATCCTTTGGTTTATCGAGCTGGTTAGGGGCGTCCATAAGCCGCCGTATGCCGAGCAGTTCAAGTTAGGCACAGACCGATTGGTTTGCAATCAGCCAAATGCCTTGGAGGGTACTCCAGTGCAAAAGGTGAAACCCCAGACGCTCCTCTGTCCGCTGGACTTCTCCGATGATCCCAGGGATAGAAAATGTCCGCGCGGCTGCGACTGCCATGTGCGAACCTATGACACTGCACTCGTCATCAACTGCCATAGTGGCAATCTGACTCATGTTCCCCGCTTGCCCAATCTGCCTCAAAACATGCTATTAATGGAGCTGCATTTGGAGAACAACACACTGCTCCGACTTCCTTCGGCCAATACACCTGGCTATAAAAGTGTCACTAGTCTCCATCTGGCTGGCAACAATCTAACCAACATCGACGTGGATCAACTGCCTACCAATCTGAACCATTTGGATGTAAGTTGGAACCACCTGCAGAAGCTGAACGACACCGTGCTGGGTTTCCTTAATCGTACCATGAAATGGCGCTCTGTACAGCTGTCCGGAAATCCATGGATGTGTGATTGTAACGCCAAGCCGTTACTCCTTTTCACCCAAGACAACTTCGAAAGGATTGGGGATCGCAATGAAATGATGTGCGTGGACGCCGAAGTGCCCACTCGAATGGTGGAATTGTCGACCAACGATATTTGTCCGGCGGAAAAGGGCGTGCTCATAGCCCTGGCTTTGGTAATTGCATTGAGTGGTCTTATAGCCGGCCTCATTGCGGCCCTGTGCTACAAATACGAGTTGGAAATTAAGGTTTGGTGGTTCAATAAAATAGGTTGTTGTTGGCCTTGGCCTATCTTGGAGGAGGACCTGGACAAGGACAAGAAGTTCGATGCCTTCATCTCGTACTCGCACAAGGACCAGAGTTTCATTGAGGACTACTTGGTGCCGCAACTGGAGCAAGGACCTCAGAAGTTCAAGCTCTGTGTACACGATCGCGACTGGAAGGTGGGCGGCTACATTCCCGAGAACATTATGCTCTCCGTGGCGGACTCAAGACGGACTATTATTGTGCTCAGCCCGAACTTCATCAAATCGGAGTGGTCGCGCCTTGAATTCAAGGCGGCACATAGATCGGCACTGGACGAAGGACGCGCGCGCGTTATTGTGATCATCTACGCGGACATCGGAGATGTGGAGAAGCTGGATGATGAGTTGAAGGCTTACATAAAGATGAACACCTACCTGAAGTGGGGCGATCCGTGGTTCTGGGATAGGCTGCGATATGCTATGCCACATCGCAGGGGCATCAGCAATATCAGTAATGGAGCGCTAATCAAGTCGGCGCTAAAAGGTTCCACGGACGACAAGCTGGAGTTGATCAAACCGTCGCCGGTGACGCCGCCGTTGACCACGCCGCCGGCAGAGTCTACCAAGAATCCGCTGGTAGCGCAGCTAAATGGCGTCACCCCGCATCCGGCCATAATGATTGCCAACGGCAAGAACGGCATGACGAATCTGTACACACCCAATGGCAAGTCGCACGGTAATGGCCACATCAACGGCGCCTTCATCATCAATACGAATGCTAGACAGAGCGACGTATAGGACTGGGAGAAGGCGGAGCTGTTCCAGTTCGATCCCGATGATGAGCTATTGTTCCGTTAAAGATAAGCCTCCAAGACGACCACTGCCACTGACGAGGCGGTGTAAGCACCCAGCTGAATGTAAAAAGTCTAAAGAATATTATCGATTTCCTCGTGTTTGGTCATGTAACAGTCGCCCCCCTTATAGGTTTAAATATCGTGTGTAGCGCTTGTAGAAGCTCCAAGAAAACTTAGTGAAAATTTCAAATTTCAATATTTCATGTGGCCTTTGTTGACGAAAAATGAAACAAAAATGATTAGTTTGAGGAAAGCTGGAAACACAAGCTAGTTTTACCACATCACTCTGTTTTAAGTGTTATATGTAAGCTTAGCATAGACCCTGTGCAGACTCTTGTAGACATAAAAATCTCATTTATTAAGTAATTATTTGTACACTAGGATTATTGCAAGCTGCCGCATACAAAACTGAGAATAGCTCAATGCTAAAATACCTTTTGAAATGACCACTTTTTTTTATATTTTACTTTTGAACAGAATCTCAAACGTAATGGGAATCTGAAATTTGAACAAATCGAGCTTTATTTCGAACTAGCTACTTATTATTTGTTAGAACGCAACCTACAACTAGGTGAACCACTTGCAATACACATACGACGTATCCAAATAGTAGTATAGACTCTGTAATTGTGTGAAACAAACGCAACAAAAGCAACCGAAATGAAATACAAATTGCCTTCTTTGTATGTATGTACGTATGCTAGATATATAGACCCCAAGGATTCATAATCGATTGCATACACAACCCGTCTCTGTACATAATGAATGGATAATGATTTCTGTACTTTTCCAAAACGTATCGCACAGCAGATTCAAGGTCCTACTCACAACTATCACTAGTATCAACTGTAATCTCACGCCCATTTAAACGACGCTATATAAATAAGTACATACCGCGCGAAGACATAATTCAGTGGACACACACATTATCATGTCATCTACCAAACAATTAGGTTAGTTCTTCATCCATACGAAAACAGAATATCGTCTATGATACGTAAATGTAATTAAGCTAAAGTATGTGTATATCGTCTAAGCTATAGATTGTCTCTGATATGTAATACCTAAGGTACCTACAGATTTATGCAGACACACACTCATTTACTCTGTATGCGTATGAGTACATTAAATCTAATTGTATATGAAACACACATACAACGCAAATAAAATATATTTTAAAAATTTAAAACGCCGACATTTTTAATTTGTTCCGCCCAAGGTAACAGAAAGGTAAAATATAACAGTGAATAGATTCAAATATATTGTTTTAGTTTTTATTATGTATACATTTAAAAGTGTACACTCAGCCGTTTAAATTGTGGCTCGCCTTATTGAACTAAAAACAACACAAGACGCAAACAAAAATGTAAGTACAGATTGCCTTAGAGTAAAATACAAATCGTTTCAAAGGAATACCACTTACAAGCTGCACTTGAAAATGTTAAAAATGAAATCACATATTTAATGGAAGGAAAAAGCTGCTGCGCTACACGGATTATACGGATTAGCCCTCAGCGAAAATACGATTTAAGCAATTGTCCTTTGCAATTCTCTGGCGAATGCAGGCCGCATTTAACTATAGCTATAGGTACGGGATTAGGTTCGGGATTTTCCTTTACATACGAAGGGTATATAAAATATATAATGTGTATATATATATGGTTCCAGTAATTGGTTTTCGTAAGTCGTCGTTGTTGCCTACGCGTATTGTACAGTTTTATATCAGCAGTTCACCTCCTTATCCTATCCCTACTTGCCTACTACGGTTCTCTTTAGTTTTCAATTGTTTTTTGTTTAGCTCACAATCAGTTCCAGTTTTCAGTAATGTCTTCTTTGGTGTCCTATGTTACTCACTTTGGGATATCTCGCGACTTTAACTAACTACCATGTGCCCCAGCCCCACCATCCTAATGGCGAATAAGGCGTTCGACGACGACTTGGCTTAGTTTGGGCCCACCTAAAGCAGCATGTCGTCATCGCTTTCGGTGAACTCTCCATTGGGCTCCAACAGCAGGTTGGCCTCCTCATTGGATTGCACCTGCAATGGGAAAAAGAAAAGAAGAATGCAAAAACATGTTTTCAAATCTTCAACAATGTATATTTGCAAAAGTATCTGCAAAATGTAACTCCAACAATGAAACCCTTTGCTTAAACACACGCACACAAAATGCTAAGGAATTTATCAATTTTCTGGTGACTTACCCGGGAGTATCGCACCGCGGAGTTGCTGCGCCGGAAGAGTCGGCGGACGCGCTGCCTCCGCGCCGGCGAAAAGGCCAACAGGCCCAGGCACGTCACGCAGAAGGTCACCGAGAGAATGGCCCCCAGGATGGCTGAAAAGAGCGGGGACAAAGGGGCGGATAAGTGACGGATTATTAAGGGGTTGGGGTGAGACCGTTTCGGGCCAGCTGCACTTACTGCCCACGGACGCCGTTGGCCCAATGGGAGTAGCCGCCGGATCGGGACCAGCTGTTGTTGTCGTTGTCGACGTGGCCGCCTTGGTTGGCTTACCCGCTGGCGATGCCCGGGTAGTGGGGCTGCTGGTGGTGGTGGAGGTGGTACTGCTGGTGCTACTGCTCGTGGAGCCATTGGATACGAGATCCTGCTGGGTTGCGCCAAGGGAAAGGAACTCACAGATGCTCGGCGTTCGCTGCACATAAAGCAAATTGCATTGCTGGTCCTGCAAGAAAGCGGATTCGTGTAATTAGAAACTTTCTTCATTAAGGGCTGGGCAAAAATAAATAAATAAATTGATATGGGTGTGGGGGCATAAATTCCAAGTAAAATACGACTGGACTACGGCGCAAATTCGTGGCGCAACAACTCCTTGCTGCTTGTTTCCGCCGGCATCCTGCTGCCTTGGTGAAAAAAAAAAAACATAGAAAGGAAAGGAAAACCCTTGCTGCTGTGTAACACTTTCACCCAAAGACCATTTCCGGCGCGACCAGCGACTGCAAAATGAAACAGCAAATGTGCGCATAATTTAAAAACTTTTGCGGCGCAACTGCAACTGGCAACTGCGAGTGGCAAGGCAAAAACGCTCGCTGGCTGGCGAGCTGGCTAAAACTTTCCCGTCACGGCGAGGCGCCGCACCAGACACGAACATGTCCGCGAGGAGAATCGGGTGACTAGGTGGTGCGGTTGGAACCGGGAACGGGGAACTGGGGACAAACGAGGCGGAAAGGGGGCAACGCATTAAAAAGTTTGCAGCCATTTAAAATCCCATTTCATTGAATCGCTAATTTTCCAACAGCGCCGCTGCCAGTTGCAGTGCCAGGAACCATGTACACAGCTCCTTTTTGCTGCTGCCCAAAAGTTGTCCTTCGCTGTGCATATATACAGTTTGCTATAAATGCACACATACACTGCAAATGAAATCTTATTTCTAAAGTCGGATATTTAAACAAGTTTTATGCAAAACCCCAAACCAATTTATCAATTAAAGTTTAAATGAATCAAATATAGTAATCATTTTCCAGCATTTCAAAATATTGCTTATAAGCTTTTCTATTTTAACATTTCACGGCACACTTATATTTAAAGTGTAGCAGCAAACACTATTTTCCGCTTTGCAGTTTAAGGATTAAAGCGTGTTGTGTACTTCCAGCGATTAGCTTTTCTTTTTCCCCCCATTTCAACTTCCCTGCCAAGCTGACCAGAACATCTTGTTCGGCTTAACCTGTTGAGTGAGCTAAATTAGTCGGATGTATTAGCTGTCTGGAACTACTCGGAAATGGAAATGGAAATATTAAAGATCCCAGAGAGCGTGTCAAGCAATTAACATCATCGGATAATACATGCACACGAGTGGCAGCCCAAACCAAACTACATTCGATTGTTGGTAGACGACAGTCGGTTAAAGGGGTTTTGGCCAGTGGGATTTTGGGAGCGGTTATGTGGAGAATGCGATGTCGGGATGTGAGAGGTGTACTATGGGGTGTCAGAGGCGATGGCCCGCATCTGTGACATCACCCCCAATGGCGACGGCATTTGGAAACGTTTGTCGGTGGTGGCAAACAGCTTGCAGCCGGTTTAAATTTGGGTCAATTGCCTGGTGCCACAAATGCAAAAGCGAAGCCAAAAACAGGACGCCCAAAATTTGGGTCCAGCTGTCCGTCGCGACGGAGTGAAACATAAAATCGACAACTATCGACCTAGAAAATGGACCGGCAAATATTTTCAATCAGCAACGCATCTCCGGGCGTAATTTTTGCGTAATGGACTAAAATGCGGCGTGATGATGACCGTCGAGTGTTTTTGGCGTTTTTGGGGTACCCCATCCAATACCTCATTGGATGTGAAAGTGGGCGCGGGGGCAGCGACCTCAAGCACTAATTGCAAAACGTTTTTCGGACGTCGGCTAATGCAATTGCAGTTGGTACACTAATTACGATGTATTGTGCTTGGCAAAATGGGGAAATATTTCTGCAACCTGCGGTTAATTGTCGCCCAAGCAAAACAAACAATTATTAATTAGCTTAAAGAGAGTCGGGCCTGCATACTAATGATGCTGCCTTCCAGAGAAGCCACAACAAAGTCGGATCCTTGGTCATTAGTCAAAGTGCTACAGGCAAATGCAACTTAATTATATTATTACACACACGTGCACACTCTCGTAGGTGCAGCATAAAAGGCGTGTGTGGCATGTAATTTAATTTACCCCGGACCGAGCGACTCGTCTGCCTGCTGGCATGGCAATCCTTGGCTAATACCACTACCACCAAAGTCCAAGGGTCATCTGGTCAATAAACGAAGGGGTCACAGTGCGAACAATGCGTGCATATCTGTACATCTGATCCCCCATTTTGGAGCACCTGCACATCCCATTGATGACAACAAAGACTGGGGCGACGACACGAATGAACTCGGGAAACAAAAGCTCCAACCAGCAGCTAAGAGCTGAGCTGGTGGAAGGTATTAGACAAGAAGCAAGAAATGCAAAGCGAACCGCAAAAACAGAAAATATGAAAAGACAAAAGACAAAGGACACAGCAACGCCGAGAAGGGCTGAAATGAGAAAGATGCACAGGCAAAGCCGATTGCCAAGTGGTAAGCATAACAAAGGATACCTGCCGCACTCCGAGCCCTGAGCTCCGCCGCTCCGCAGCTCCTGACCTCCAATGCCCAACCACCCACAGCCTTATTCGCCAACCAACCACCCACCTTTTAAGGTGGCATAGCTGCTGCGTCAGTTAGTCCCTTGTTGCCCTTTTGCGCACACATATTTCCTACATTTTCGCTTTGAAGCCCAAGCTCTGTGCCTTGTGGCGAGACTTTGAGAACGGACCCACCGACCCGCCGACTGCGAAGATTTCTTGTTCGCATTCACAAAGCAGCCGAAAAGTAAAGGGTAAGAAAAATAACTTCAGGTAGTCCGACTTCGTGTACCCTTGCCGTGCAGCTGGCCAGCAAAAATTATATTAATAATTCTACAAATTTGTAACACATTTCTCTTTATGATTCTCATTATGTGCACCGTGGCTTTCAAAACTTTGAACTGATACATAAATGCTGTATAGTATTATATATATTGTACCCTCTGATAGAGCATTAAAAGAAAAAGCATGCGATATATCCCCAAAGTTGCCATGCCCGCTGTGTTTCTTTGATGCGCATTTGGCACAGCGCTGAAAAGCGTGCTACACTTTTTGAAATCCTTGAAGAAGCCAAGAATAAGCAGCAGATGCCATGCTAACCGATTCAGGTGGGAGAATACATAGAGTACACTGTACTTACGCTCGAGATGGTGCTGCTGCTCTCCGTCTGGTTGCTGCATATCAGCCGAATCTGGACGTTCATCGTGCCTGCAAGGAGTGTAAACATAATAGGGCATTAGTTTCGAGAGCACTTTAATTAGTTCAAATGTACCCCTCAATTCAAAACAATCTTAACCCTAATAAAGGCGAACAAAAGCAGCGACACAGCAGGGATCCAGAAAGTCAGCCTTTCTAGTTTTATGGCCCAGACAAAGGCAGACATCCTTACACACACACAGTACGAGTATCCTTATCAAAATTTGAAATGATACAGCATAGAGCACAAGGGGGTTAGGCAAAGTGGATTGGGCCTGGACACCGCAAAGTTATCGCATAAAAGCCAAAAATAATTATCACCACAGACGACAACACAGCTTCAGCTTCAGCTGCTGCTGCTGCTGGTCCTGCTCCTGCTCCTGCTGCTGCTTCTTCTCCGGCCAGTTGTCCTGGATTCCAGCAGGGTCAGGCTGCTACTGTTGTCGGTCAAATGGGTATATTTGAGTGTGGATGGAGCGGGGTAATCAAAGCCTTCAGCTTCGGTCGCAAAGCCACACAAAATACACAACTCGTTGGGATTTGGGCTATCCAGGGACCATCTCCTCCCCCGGCAGCCACCCACAATTCTGGTATCTGCCAACGCCTGTCACTGGGCATATTAAAATTGTCTGATCGTTTGCAGATTGCGCATTGTCCTCCCACAATGGCGAAACAGTTTGTGTTCCGCACACAGAGTTTTAAAATAATACCATTTTACGGCCGGGGCTGAAGACAATGGAAATGTGTCATAATTAAATCGTCGTCAGTTTTATTTGTCAAAATAACAACTTTTTTGTTTTAATAGCAAAGTTTTAAGTGCCATGCAATGGCTCGAATAAAAATCATTGTGCGAATACAAGCCAGCTAACCCCGATGGCTCGGGGGAAATCTCGGCTGCGGATGCCGGATGCCTTTTAAGCCCCCACAGAAAGAAAAAAAAACTCAAACCCAAATCCAAACACCCACCTCCTGTGCGATCCAACTGTCTGCGCTCTGCATGCATTAAATATTCATGCAGTAGTATCACATCAACCAAACAAAAAACGAACGAAATGTATAGAAAAAACAGGAAAAGCGCCAGAGAAAAAGAGAGACAGTTTTTTCGTTTGCTTGATATTTTTTGTATAATTCGTTGTTCTTGTATAATTTCAAGCACTTTGCTCGCAGATGAACAAAAAGAATCTTGGTATGAAAGCAAACGGCTACCCGAAAATGTAGAAGTTGCAAGAACGGCGCCGCTGTAATAAAAAAAAAAAAGCGACAAAAATTACGCGATAAAATGCCGCGAGGATCCAAATGGTGGGGTGTTGCAAGAAGTGCCCGGCACGGAAAGTGCATTGGGCTGTATGCCAAATCTAATACGATTGCTACGTTTTCACACAAAACAGCCAAAAGCATACCAAAAACAAGGGGCAAAAAAAAAAAAAAGAAAAGCGCGAGCGAAAGGCAAACAAAATGGCGGCAATGCGCGCGTGTTGCGCCAGCGGAAAGGGAAGCGGAACGGAAACGGAAACGGAAGTGACAAGCGACTAGCGACAACGCGGATTCTCCCGCTCCTTAAGCCGAAGCACCGGAATATGTAAATCGAATTAGCCGGACTGCTTCAAAAGTACCCACTCACCTTCCCGACCGCAATTAGGCGACGCGTGTGTGAAGAATATGTTGACCAGCGCCTGCGAATAGTCCGTCATCGCCTTGCGATGCTCTCCGCAAATGTTTACCGACATCTTTGTGGCGTTGTAGTCAATCTGCAGGCGGAAAAGTGCAATTTACAGTCCTCACTCCAACAGCCAAGCCATTCAGCTCGACTCACCTCAATCTTGCCATCCTTGGTGAACGGCGCACTCTTGAAGTTGAAACGCCGACCCAGCTCGTCGTGCACCAGATCGCAGGTGTCCGCACTGAAGGTGCACTCGTGCGGCGGACAGAAGACATTGGTGGCCCACTCGAAGCGGTAGGCGCAGTCCTCAATCGAACGCAGCACGGGCTGTCCCTAAAAATGGAGGAGTAAAGAGTAAGTGGAAAGGTGGTGGTGGAACCATTAGGTGCATGCTGCAATTTGCTACAGAAATGGGACCAGTGGCCATGAAATAATCGCATATATGCTGCTGCCACACAGTCATTTAATGTCCACAGAAAGCCCTGCCAAATGGCGATTCCTTCTGCAAAAAGCCCTGAATGTGCAATTTTCCGTAACGGACTACACAAATAAAATTTGCACGTACTTAAGTATATATTTCATGAGCTCAGTAATGGCAAATCAAATTGGAAGGTAAAATTAATTAGTATTAAATGTTTCCTTCTAAACAATGAATAACTTAAGCATAGTTGCAGCATATCATGCGTTGTTTCGAGCAGTGTAGTGTACTTACCCGACCGGTACGCATATCACAATTGAAAAGGATGTGCGTGGAGAGCTCCGTGTTGTTGTCGCTGGGACAGGGGTCTCCCTTTAAGTAAACCAGCTCGGCGAAGGTGCGATTCCGTTGCGTCAGTGACACCAGCGGAAAACCCATGCTCTGCGAACGAGAGGGAGTAAGAGGAGCTTGAATCAACCTCGGAAAAAGCGAAATGTTTAACTTTATGTCTGAGATTGCGGCAAATAACTCGAAATCCCTGTCTGAGCCACGCACACGTTCCTGTGTTCCTGTGTCGCCTTCAGCCCCTCCTGGCGGTTTCTGCTTGTTGCTATCGTTGTCGTCGGTCTGCAGTCTCCAGTCTCGAGTCTCCAGGCCAACCAACAACGAATCAGTCGGATTCAGTGTGGAGTGGCCGGCACATCGATGCGATGATAACTGGCATGGCCAAGAGCCAGCAGGACATGCTGGTGCCAGTCAGCACAAACGACAATTTAATGGATAGTTCAATGGCACTGAGCACCCGACCAAAACGAACTAGAGTTACTTCCTATGAAGATAGTATATACCTTCTATGTTAGCTTCTATATTATGCTAGTACATACATAAGAATTAAGAATATCCCAAGTAAAAATAATAATACAGACTAACCCTTTTGCCTTTGGGGTATCCATTAAATATACTTATTTCTAAAATGCCTCATGAACTGTGAGATAATAGTGTTTCCCAAGACTCTAGAACCAGTAGAGCTTTTGACCAGTTCGTCGCCTGGGCAGCTGTTGCTGCTGCCCCCATCGATGGAGCACGCTAACTGCTGCTATTGGCAATCAGGCTGCTTAAACGCTGCCAGCTATCCAACTAGCCGGCCAACGACGTGAGCTTAATGCGCAAAAAGCAGGGATAGCAGGTCCTGTAAGAGAGACTATCTAGTGGGGCGGGGTAAGGATGGAAGGGGTAGAGTGCATTGGCGTTCGAGTGGCACAAGATTTATGCTCGGGTCAACAAGGTCGATGGCGGCAAGCGTTGCACATGTTGTCGTCTCATCTTAAACGTATTAGAAGCTGGAGCTCCAGTGCCAAGCTCTTTTGCTCCGAACTCATTTCGTATGCAGCACAGGCGATGTTTTAGCAGTTTGCTCTATTATTTATTGCTGGCCGTTTCACTGGCCAGTTCGTCCCAGTTCGTCCCTGTGTGAGTCCATCCCTTTTGAGAATCCATTTGAAAATCAAAATCGCAGCTAATGCGCCATCAGCAAATACACAACGAGATTGCGACAGGGATGAGCAACGTGGCCTGACCTTCAGTCGAGAAATCTCATTAGCATTGGAGCAGGCTATAGAAAGGCGTAAGGATCTGAGGAGCTGCGAAACTGAGCAGGCAGAGGGAAATGGGGCACATTGAGGGGGACTTTGTCGGCGCCAGCTTAGTGACTTAAAACACAGGGGCAAACGGTGCTGCTCGGCAGTAAGTTTTCCCAGTAGCTTGCTGTGCAAAATTTATTGAAAAACTTTCTTATCGCATTTGAACAAGCGAGTAACTTCTCTGTATGTTTCCGTTTGCCAGTGTGCGTGCGCCTGGATATTTGTGATTATTTTTTTTAAGTTTCGCAAAACTTTCCTCTCAGGGATAAGAGGACAAAAAAAAACAAGGAAAACGAAATGCCAGCGACGACTGGCCGGCCAGACTGAAAGTAACTTAATTGTTTGCAGATACAAATAAATGAGTTGAGCACAAAAAAAAAAAACAACACACTCACACAAAAGGACACGAGGCCAGGCAAGGCCAAGCTCACAACAAGGGACAGGAAAACAAGAAGAAAGTCTTGACTTGATTGTTGGAAAATCTTTGGCCCAGCCAGGCAAACAAATCGAAAACTTTAATGCGCTGCCGAGCAACGGGAAGGTGGCGGCGAAAGATTAAAAGAACTGTTTCGGATTCTCAAAAAGGATTTCAGGACACGACATTTATTTAGGAAGCTGCTTCTAATTAGTGGCAAAACAATGGAGGCGGAGGCAGCTTATCCTTTACGTTTTGTTCCGTTTTGTAAGGGAATGCTTTGCCTTTCTTATTTGGTTTGATTGTACAAGGAGCGGTGAAATGATATGATGCAGTGAAATGAACAGTGAGTTGAATCGCCTGAGGCGTTTAAGTACGCAAGGGAATCCTACAATCAAGGACATTTGTTAACTTGCGAACCTCCATATAGTTCTCCAACTCAAATCGAAGCCTGCCGATGGAAAAAATAACAAGGCCATGTCCGAGTTGAAAAGCAATAAAGATTTCCGCCAGTTCAGCGATTCGCTAGAAACATGCCAGCGCAAAAGGACTCCCACTCAGGATTCAGAATTCAGGATCGTGGAATGGGCCGAATGGGCGGGTCATCTGGCCTGCGGTCGCATTGACATTATAGCCTGGCCGAGACAGAAATTCACAGGAATCCATGGAACTACAACAATAACAACAATAGTGGCAGGAGAGGCATGACATTGAGGGCCAGGACAATAACTGGGATAACAATAAGCACAATGGCGACGAGAAGGACGAAGGCAGGACGAGCCAAAGCCCGCATTGTGGAGATGCTGCTGGCAAGGCATTCAGCTGTTTGCACAACAATTTGATCAATTTCGTTATTAATCCGATTTGATGGGGCGAAGAACCCCATCGGCAGCCATTTTGACGATTTTGTGGTTATTGTCGGAAGTGCAAATGCAAATGCAAATGGAGATGCATCCACCGCAAGCTGGAGAGGAGTGCAGATGAGATGAGGGGAGAGAAGAGAAGAGAAGATGGGCCGGGGTAATGGCTCCTGGGAGTGGGGGCCAATTGCCATGCCAGTCACATGCCCGTTGCCAAATTTGCACTGGCACAAGTCAAACGCCCCCATCGAGTTGACAATGGAGTCCCTGCATGCCAATGAATTGACTCGCACTCGCACTCGCACTCGCAGCAATCCAAGCCGAAATTCCCAGTAAAAATCAAACGTGTCGCTGATCCGGGGCTTCCTTTAAGTCAAGCGCACCAGGCGACAAATGTCTGGAGTGCCAGCTGCTTAACCCGCTAAAGATATCTAGAAGTTTTCAATAAAGAAAGCCCTCAGAACAACCAAAACTTAATATTAATTATGAACTAGAAAAAGGACATAAATAAAGTTAAACCTTTTCGAAATCCTTAAACTTTTAAAAATTATATTGAATAACTTCTGAGAAAGATTTCATAGTTATTTCAGTTTTTTGGTCATATTAAAAACATCAAATTTATACCAATTTGTCTCAAGTTACTATCTCATGTACTACATGCTACTCAGCCCCAAAAACTATCCAATAAAGTATTTTATGTCGTTACTTATCGGTAACCGGAGCTCTTTTGTGCACAGTGGGTTAATGGAATCCCCTTCAGGATGCAGCAATGCTTCTTTCCATTGTAGCTGTTAGCCTGGGGATATGCAATGGCAGCACATTAAAATATGTGCATGCGATAACGGCTGAAGAGAGGGGGAGCTTTGGGTTGAGTTCGGTTGGGGAGATGCCAAGATGCCAATGCAGGCGACAACGTTCGACAACTGCCAATGAGTGGGCCTGGCCAGGAGGCGGAGCAGGAGGAGGAGCAAGGACACCAATCGGGATGAGGAGCACTGGCGGTTGGGGTCCGTTCAAGTGCGCGTCAGCAGCTACGAGCAGCACATTTCCGTTTCCGCACACGAAATGCTCTGGAAACGAAGCATTTTCAAAATGCAAAACGTGGCGCAAAATGTAAACAGGGTTGGGGGCACCACCAAAAGGTACACGGAGAAATATGATTTCCATTTTTTTTTTTTTGTTGAAGAGTAAGCTAGATTCTTTGCAATCTATGAACACCATTGTATTTTTTACTTTTACGGTTGCCACATTTCAAGATACTACGAAATGCAGAGTAGTGCATATTTTAGGTAGTTAATTTGAATTGACAGTGAAACTAGTTATTGCTTTTATAATATAAATATAATTTTAAAAGTGAATACCGTATGTGTTGAATATTTAAATTAGTTTTCTGTGATTTACTGACGGAGCTAGCTACGAAAATAGAGCAATAGAATTTTTATAAAAATATATTTGCCATGACTGCGTTATAGTCAGGCTGGCGGCATGAAAACAAAGCCGATGGCACTTTAAGCCGCCACCCATTTGGAGCCACATAGAAAAGCCCATCCGCCCATCAGACCATCAGCCCATCAGCCCACTGGAACATCCCCGCTAGCGGAAATGCTTTGCAGGGCACGTCGCCGGTAGGCACACCCCCCTTCTCCTGCTCCCCATCCTCCTTTCTTGCCCCCTCACACACACACACACATGCACACATGGATGCTGCTGGCCGCTAAAAGCTGTTTTTACAGATATTTTACCCCCCAAGCCGCATTCTGCCATTTCCTTCCGTTCCGTTCCGTTTCGTTACGTAGCGCGACGTTACGTTGACTGACCTTACGTTATGCTCACATATTTCACTCGCGTGCTGCCAGCCACAAAACTGCGACCCCCTGCAGCCATTAGAAGCAGTGGCGTGTACCCTACACCTGCTTAGGGGGGTTTGAAAACAAATTAACAAACTAATAAAGGAGGCATGCATCAATCTGTTTACCATATTTAGCTATTTATAGTTGAATTATGTGCTTTTTAAAACTAAAGAGCATAAAATATGTTTTTATCTTTAAAAACCCCCTATGGGGCTGCCACTGCTTCGGATCCCACAGTTGCTGGCAACTTAACTGCCTCCTATCCGTACTTTCCGCTTCCAACTCCAGCGCATAGCCATTTCCAACGCGTACGTGCTTATTTTTTAGCAGCTTGAACAATGTTTTTGCACCCGGGAAATTTGTGCAGCTTGTGATAAAAGTTAGAGCCGGAAGGTGCCACAACGCGGGGTCGGAGGGCACGAGGTCGACATTTTGGGCCTGGCATACGGAAAATACGGAAAATGCAGTGGCAAGAGCGATTGCCTCCATCCTTGGCATGCATCCATTGTCGCATGCAATTATTGTGCTGATTGAAGTGGGGCGAGTGCGGTTGGCGGGGCAACTTGGCGGGGAGCCCCATAATTCATCCAACTTTCACAACAAAGACGACCTGGCACTAAGCCGAAACTCAAGCTGCTGAAAGCCGCGAAGGACACGCATTCAAGGCAGCACGCAAACAATAAGTAAATTGAATTCGCAGCTGAATTATTATCATTTCACAATTGCACATTTTTCCAGAAAAATACCGAGTTTTCAAGTTCACATTACCAGTGGGAATTTAAAGCAAACGCCGGCCTAAATCAGACCCATTTTTTCTATGCGTGTGTGTGCTATGGCCTAATGGAAAAATGTATGAATTATTGAGTCCAAGCAAATCCCCTCCAATTATCTCATTCATTTGCAAAGATTTTGCCCAGCGTTAGGTATTACGAATAGAAGCAGAAGTGATTTTTTTTTCGACCATTTTGTGGTTCTGGGTGAAATCTGGATTCGGGCAAATTTCATTGCATACTTTTGTGGGCTTAAGTATTTAGGCACCGAAAACCCCACAGAGTTGGACAGTTGCTGGGACCACATGCTCAGCGAGGAGATTTTTGGCATTAAACAACTTTTGGCCGCTGTCAACGGCAGACAGTGTGAGTCCGAATACGAATTCCCAGTCCGCCAGTACGAGGTTCGAGGTTTGAGGCACGAGCTTGTAGTTTGGAGCTGGGCGGTTCCTCTTAATGAAGCTAGCAAATCCACTGGTCAGTCCCCTGGGCACCCAAGTATGTTGGGTTGGGCGGGAGCTTTATGGTTTTTTCACTTGGCTAGTGGGTTGTTGGGGAAGCTTAGCAATTAGATTGCTGCATATTTAATGCATGAATGGCACCGCAATTTTGGGCATTTGACCAAAGGAGCCACGAGCATATTGAGGCGTTTATGAGGTGGAAATACGTAGTGGGAGTGACTCAAATTACGAGCGATCCCCGCGCATTCCTCCCAAAACGTTACATGCATACAAAGAGTTTTAAGCACATAAGCGGCTTTCCTTCACGTGGCCAAAACACCCGCGTCCCCCTTGTGCCCCTTTGAAGTGTGCACACACACAGCTGTGCTCAATGGAATATGTCTTTGAAGCCTATCCCTATGTTAACCAAAGAATGAAGTATACTTTTTACAAGCCAAATAAAACTAAATTATTGCTAGCATTTTAGATAAAAATATCTTATGCTAAGCTTTATAAATGTTTGATTCAGAACCTTTTGTGGTGTTACTAATTACTTGCCCCCAGCTGTGCGGATATGTATGTGGAGATGTGGATTTTCGTGTGGTACTTACACGCTCCTCCTCGGGGGCGCCGGCGGCCGTCACTTTGGCCATGCAGGCAGCAGATCCGCCGGCACAGCCTAATTGGTATTTGGGCACTAATGGACGGCACACATTCAAAAAGAACTGCAAAGAAATAAGAGGGTGAAACGAAATTGGAACGGTGTCCTCCTCGCCTGGGTTGTGTTGAGTTGAGTGGCAAAGACAAAAGCCAGCAAATTACGTTCAGAATTGGCATGGTATTTTTGGGAGGGGGAGGCTCTTTTGCCTGCGGGGAAATCAGGGACTACAACGACTCACCTTGGTCGTCTTGGGCACCAGGTGCTCCATGCTGGCCGGCAGCTCCACTCGTGCCTCGTAGTTGTCGCTGGCGCTAATCAATGGCGTTAGGTCGATCAGCTCGTCGCCGCTGCTGCCCAGTCCATCGGTTGTGTGGTCCACGTAGGTGGTTGCCTTGCATCTAATCGGCTCCCGGCAGGCAAGCGGCGTCTGATATTGGATCAACAGCTGACAATTGGAGTCCTCAATTATTTTCAAAGAATCGCTACCGCCAGCAGTGCTGACTCCATTGTCCTTGGTGGCATTGTTCGCACAGACAAACTCGATTTTCGTCGACCAGCGCCGCATGCCCGTTGCTGTGGAGCACTCGGCCCCATCCTCATACAGCAAATACAGCGAACCGGTCTGATTGAAACGCAGCTGCGAGTTGGAGTTGCCCAGGCTGATGGTCGTGGAATTCTGCTCGTAACAAGCGCCTGCAAGTGAACGGGAAGCGTACGGATCAATTGAGTGCTCCACGGCTGGGCGCCAAGTGCCAAAAAGTCAGAAAGAAAAAACAAAGACCATCTGAAAGGCAAACAAAACACGAGCATAGCCGGCAAATCCTGGCCGAAAAAACCTAAGCCATTCACTGAACACACTCAAACAAATTTTAGGCTATTGTCTAAAAGTCACTTTTTGTTTTTGCTTAAAGAAGGCTTATTTCTCTACTCAGATTACTTCCTTAGGCATTCGCGTATGGCTGAAACTCCTACTTCTTTACTCCTGAAGAATTCGCGCTTTGCCAAAACTTTTACTAATTTACTTGACTGTATAGTGCACTTATTTTTGACAGTGCACTGCTGAGCACAGGACTTCTACGTCCTGCAAATGAAGCGTTACCCGCTTAGGGCTGGAATAGGGATAACAAGGAGCGGCAGTAGAAGCGACTGGACATCAAAGCCAAAATTAATTGTTCTCGTTGTTTGTCAACTTGCAAGGAGGAATTTTTTCAGTACCCGAACTGCAAGAATGGCCAAGCAATCGGAAGGCTTTTAGTGCCGCCTCCTAACCAGAGTGGCATCCAGATACAATGGACACGGGAACGCATCAATACCACACAATGCATAAATGCCAGTACATTTGCTTCGGTTCATGTACTTCTTTTTACGGAATTTCCGATTTAATTGGCTAGAAATAACATTAAGTTGTTTGGATAGCTAAAAGCGTCCTGCTGACAACCCAATTTTATGGAAATAAACAGAATCTCCTACTCGCCCTGCAGCTGTAGTTTCTGGCTCTTCCCATTTCGATCCACCATCTAGCATTTCACTTGCAACCCAACAATTTTGAGCAATGTCACTCACATTTGCCGGATTTTGATTGAGCGCCCTAGAGCAGACAGCATTGTGATTGTGATTTGACTAGAGTATGGTAATTTCAGACCCCATCACTCTGCACTCAGTGCACCCATCCACAGCTCCATTCAACCGCCTTCCACAATTTTATACTTTATTGCAGACATCGGACAAGTATCCACACACACATGCAGAACAGAACAGAAGGATCAAGAGCCATGACCAACAACGAGAAAATAACAAAAAACGATGAGAAAAAGACCAATTGAGGTGGCTTTTGGCAAATCGAAAAAGAAATCGACTGTCAACTAAATTGATAAATGACATTGTGGGGCTGCGTGACAATATATGTATGTACTGCTGTATAACCCAGTGTAAGCATATACGTGTACATACATATGTATGTATATTCCAAACAGGACCTGCTAGTGTCCTGCGAAAGAATGCAATTGAATTTAGCAGACCACAGACCCAGAAGAACAGAAGACGTCCTCTCAGGATTTATTTGAACAGACAAGCGCAGAGCGGAAAGTCCCATCAGCTTTAAAATGGTTTAAACTTGTAGTTTGTTAAGATGTAAGCTTCATAAAGTGTGTGTACCAATGGAAGTTCAACTCAAGACAAGATTGAAACAGCTTTGAATAACAATATCATTGGGCATATTTATAGAATCCTTTGAGCTATTATTTCGACCGCAGCTGTGTAACACATACGGTCCAGGATGTGTACTTGCGCACACACACTCACACACACACACACCTTGGGTGAAAATCATTTCCTTGTCAAGATTATCCAACGAGATTGACCTGGTCACAAACACACCGACACACAATACAGCCCCCGCAAATTGAATTCCAATGCAATCTCGACCCAAAGCCGCCTTGGGGTTCGCATTGCGGTCATGAAACAAAACATTGTTTAAATTCCGCCTATTGCTGAGAAGGGTTAAATATAAGGAGCTGACTTTGTGGCATTGATAAGGCGAGTGGCAGCGCGGTATGACCGAAAATATTTCGGTGGCCCAAAAAGCGAGGCAGCCTGCGAAAGGGCAAAAGGTGGAACCCGGGGGCCAAATTGAATTTCAATAAGAAAACATCGAGGCAAAGGGCGAAAGTAACCCTAAAAACATTGACCATCAGCCGGCAGCAGCGGCGGGCGGCAAAAACCCGGCAGTAGCGAGAAAAACAAATATAAAACGATTTAGTAGCTGCCTGATGCCATTTTAGATGGCGCATCCAGGCCAAACAGCTGCCGGCAAGTGTTAGTTACGGCTGGCAGGAGTAGGAGGAGCTGGAGGAGCAGGAGCAGTTGGAGGAGCATCAGCATGGACCGGTTCGGTTTTTGTCCAGTTCGGGGCCAAATTGAATTTGCCCGCCAGCAGCAGCAGCGCGCAAACAAATAACCAGAGAACCCTGGGCATCCGGAGCCCCCCCATAAAAAGGAGTAAAATGCGAAAACAATAAAAACAGCAAATTGAAATTATAAACAAAGCGGCAGCAGGAGCTCAAGAAAAACAGCTAGCACAAAAGTGCTGTGCCACTTGGAATTTGATACTCTCCAGATTTCCACAAAATATGGCATGTTATTCTATGTAAACTAGTACCACAAAAACCAAACAGCAATCTTAAATTTATACATCTAAGACTAAGAAATAGGCAACTATATTATTAAAATCATAATCTTCTTAATGCCATGTATGTGAATCATTATTATATTGTCATAATCAATCATTAAATTATGTGCATATACTGTTACTAAAATGTTCCAGAGGAAATATCATATTTTATTCATTTTCACGTGTTAAAATATGTTTACACTGTTTTTAATACCTTTATAGACTGCAAACCACACTAAATTTGTTTAGACAATTATTTTGAAGAGGCGCAATTAAATGAAGCCTGCCTGATTATATCACATGGTGTACATAGTGCATATGGCCAAAACGCAACCAACAGCCTTCAAAAATGGAAATTTGTCCGCGCCCCCACCATAAATAAATATGAAATGCAGAACGAAATCGCAAATGAAAATTACACAAAATGACAGGGAAACGCATGCTGCATAAGCAATTAACAGCAGCAGCAGTTTGGTGGGCGTGGGGATTTGCCCTCGTATGGGGGCGTGGCCATAACTCAGTGGCAGGCTGCTGAGTGGGCCAGGGCCATGCCCCCTGCCAAATGCCTTCAAATATTGAATTCAGCTATGCAAACCAGGAGATTTTAATGCCCCATTCGTGGGATGAGTTGGGCTGCCTGCAATATGCCGTCTGCCAGTGTCAGCTGGGCGCCAAACAGCGAACGTGCACCGCAGTGTGCACCGTGAAAAAAAACGATGTTAGTTTTCACACTAAGATAAATATAATTTACATTGGCATCCAAAGAACTGTAGTTCAGACCACAAACATACCATCTCTACTAAATCTTTCTCTAGTTACTGATATATGTGCACTATCGTGATAGATTGTCATATATTTTTTGCAGTGCAAATAAGCGCCAGCTTGTTTACAAAAGCTCTGGCACGTCCTGCGCCCCACTTTCGCGCATGTGTGTGCGTCTGCTATTTGCCTAACAAATGAAATTTTCATGTAGGTCTCTGCCTCATGGCCTGGACATCAGTTTGGCAAAAGGGAGCACAACGCAGCGCAGCACACACTTATTTATTTGTTTAGGCCCAGCAGTGGGCCATGGTATCGCCTCCACAACGCCGTCTGTGTGTCTGTGTGAGCCGCGAGAGAGCCAGCCAACCGAAAAGGACGCGCCAACGGATATGCGTCTGCAGTCAACTACGAATGCAGGACACCCAGTGCGAACACCCAGATACACATCCTTGCTCTGCGTGAGCAGCAGTGCCATGGCTACCAGATACCAGCTACCAGCTACGAGCTACCAAAAAACGAGACACGTTTCACTTGCCAACGGCCCGCATCAGGAAAAGTTGTTATTTGCCAGGGCGAAACGTCCCCTATGTTGATGCAGCGCATACAACGCAAATAAATAGAAAAATATCAAAGCTGCGGATATGCTGGCATTATGTGCTGTAGGATTATGCACTGGACTGGCAGGGTAAACCATGTGTTGATATTTATATTTCGCTTCACCCAACTATATAAAATATGAAGTTATAAAGTGTTAGACGCTTCACATATCCACCTAAGTCAACACATTATATTAAAGATTCGATGGAGCTGAATTCGCTAAATTTCAATATAAAGTTTAAGCTACGCATTCTTATAATATATATACTAATAGCAGACTGATCAAAAAACGCAGAGCATCAGAAGGCCGTCGAAAGCGTTTAGCTTATTACTGACGTCAAAAAAAATGTAAATTGAATTTGCACGTGGAATGGAAGGATGGCCAACGAATAGGAGGATTGGCGAGCTTAATGGTCTGACCAACCCACATGCATATACACATGCAGACTCGTAAATTATGTAAATATATGACGGACCACATCACAGATCTAAATCATTATCATCATACCACGGCATTTACAACTGCCAACACACAAGTGCGAGTGGGCGAGTATATGGAGTATATGAACAGATGTAGAGGGACCCAGAAAGAGCCACTCGTGTGCGCTTTAATGGAAACCGGATGAAATGGTCAACACTTGACCGGACCCTTCCCATTTTTTCCGGCATTCCTCTCCGGTTGCGAAGACGATTATGGCCATGAGAGCCACTCGAGCAGAAGAGCAATAAAAAATCATTAATTCCGCACAACAAGAGCCATCGAGGCGAAAGGGTTTAAAGCTTTAGCAGGTTACGGTCTCCCTAAACCCTTTTAATTATGACTCGCATTTGTGACGAATAGGTTTGGCCACAAATCTATTTTAATATTTCTGTCCGCAAAGGGACCACTTACCGCCATTTTCCTGGCAGGGCGCCCCAGCATGTGCGCACACTGCAATTGTATAGTTCTTGCCATCCTTAAGCAAAGTGTGAGCTGGCTTAGAGCTAAGCGAACTCAGATCCAACCTGTTAAGAGGGCACAGCAGGGACTTAAAGTGGATTCGATACACTTCAGTATATGGACAACTCACAGTTCATTTGTGGAGGTGAAGGCCGTGCACGGTTTGAGATCATTACAGGCCAAAGGCGTTACAAAGTTGAACTGGTAGGTGCAGGAATCAGCTCCTAGACCCGCGAACTCCGGATGGGCATTCTAAACGGAAGATATAAGATTAACATGAGCATAAACCTAAAACCCTAAACTACGCACCCTGATGAACTTGTCGCAGCTGAAGTAAATCACGCTGGTGTAGTTTACACTGGAGTTCTTGGCACAAGGCGTTGGGGACTCATGCCTGAGCAAAAGCTGCCCATTCTCCACCACAGGATGCGTTTGTACATTGCCGAAATTGATAAATCTATGGGGAAAAACCTTTGACTAATATCTTGCAAGCAATATTAATCAAAGTTCTACCCACCGTTCTTTTGGATTGGTGGCTTTGTTATTAAATAGACAAACGCTGCTGCCGGCAGGACACATGCTGTTCTCTCCATATAGCACTGGTTTACAGACATTGATCACAAAGAAGGCACCCTGACGATTGCTAGTGTGGTAGTTACTATCACTAAGCGGCATCAGGTCGAAGGTTCCATTCGACTTGGTGTCCCCCACTCTGCAACTATTGGATTGCAGGCCATCGGGAATGGAAAGGCAGGCCAATGGCGTCCTGTAAGAGATGTAAAAAGAACAGGCATCGTCGGCCTAGAACAAGCACAGCAGCATATTAGTATGTTAATTAGAATGATCGTATTTAGGTAAGAAATTCCAATCCTTACGTAAGGCGTTATGTGGATGGGCTGCGCATCCAAAGTATAGTCGCAAGTGAGCCGTACATGCAGCTGGTAGTTGGGAATTTCGGCAGTGCCATTGTCGCACTTTGCGCCGCTCTTATACTTCAGATACATATTTCCATGGTTGTAGAACAACTCATGCTGGCCACCTGAACAGTAAAGGCATCTTAGCGTAAGAGATACAGATAAAGTGCTGTTCAACTCACCCAAAACATGCTCCTTTCCCTGTTTTTTGAGGCATGCTGCCACATTACTTTCGCCATTGCAGGTTTTTGAAAGATTTCCGCATATATTGAACTCGAATTGGTCGTTTCCATTGCTCACGCTCTTCACCACATGGCCCAAGTCCGAGTGGAGGCCACTGAAGTCGAAGGTGCTGCCGTAAATGGGCTCCTTGATTTTACATTCCGTGGTGGAGAATCGCTAATGGAAAAGTAAGCATATAACAATTTCTTATTTTTTTTTTAAACAAACAAAAGATATTTTTTATGACTGCTCCGCTAGCTTTAATAGCTCTATTATTCAGCTGATTGATATCTTAGTCATTCGAATGTTCAGCCAACAAAGACTGGAAGTGATAAGCGGTCGAAAAACATGCAATTGCGGGAGGCGTTAAACGGGGAATCGGCCAAAAGGCAACAAGTGCGCAGTGAAAACAAACAAACAGCCCCAAAATAAACGCCCGCCGCCCACTTCCCGCCCACGGACCACGAACCACCCACCACCCACCAACCGCCCACTTACCAGCTGATCGGCTGCGTCAGCGGCGACACTCTCGCCGCAGCAGAAAAGCAGCAAAAGCAGGGAAATCACAATTTGGAAACGCATCTGCTGAAATGTGAATAAATGCAATGTATAGTTTTGTGCTACAATTTAAATGATTTTTCAATGTATCATCATCATCCCACCTGACGAAAATTTTCCTGCGTGGGAGCTGCGCAGTCCTTGTGCAAACTGCAACGCATTTTTTTGGTCACCTGCAGGCGCTGAAATATTGTCACAAAATGAGTCAAGGCGCTGGAAAGCGTTTGCAGTTTGTTTCTTTTACTGTTTTATTGGTGATTCCACCTTTAAGATTAGCGTTCCTTGTTTTCTTTTTGCAACAAAAAAGCAATTCGATTTCCCTTATCACCAGCTAACTGTTTATGTTAAGAGAGAGAGCCAAGTTGTTATTGCTTTTCCGATTGGCTCTCTGCTTCGATTTTTCCACGGCTGTTCGTTTGTATGTATTTTTCTTCCTTGCGCAGCACAACAAAACAAAACAACAATAGGCGACGGCGCAGTTGCACGCAAGTTATAACAACGAACACCAATATTGGCAAAATTACTAATTTCACATTAAATACACCTTGTTTGTAAGCGGCTAAATTACCTGGGCAAAAAAACAACACTGGCTCTTTAAGCTGTTACTTTACGTTTACAGGCGAATAGCAGCGGTCCGGAAGAAGCGGTGCTCTGCGACGGTGTGGTAGCACTGGTCAAACAGCTGTTGCGCTTTTGAAAATGCATAATGCATACGTACTATTAAACTAATAACTATTAACTTAATAACTATAACTATTAAACATGTCGTAATAATATGGAATAAAGTAATGCTCGGTATACCTAATCAATTGTCAGAAGTGCGTACCCATACCTAAGTATAAAAACGTAACAAAAAAATTTTTTTAATTACTTATGTAGTAACATTGTAGTTTATAGGCTTCAGATTATGCGAAATAACCCATAACTTTAATTTTATTTTTTTATAGAACATAATTTAAAATTCAATTTTCCCGCCTTTTTATAATCCACGTTGCCAAGTGAATGGCTTCAGCCGGCAGTGTGGCTACACTGGCCAAAAAAACAGCTGTTGCGCGTGCAGAAACTGCATTTATATTGTTATTTACTATATTTACACGAAACTAAGATGGCCGCAAATATAGCCGCCGCTGCTGCAGCTGCCCAGGAAGTGGATCCTGTGCTGAAAAAGGCCATAAAGTTGCTGCACTCCAGTAATCCCACCTCGGCAGCCGAACTGCGTCTGCTTTTGGACGAGGCTTTGAAGACTCGTTTTGGTCCGGAAAAGAGTTTAACCAACAACATGACTCCACGGATGCTGGAGGATGAGGCCAACTTTGTCGGTCGGGCTGCCACGCCACCGCAGCAGCCCATCAATGCGGACGAGATCATCAATTTGACCAACTCACCGGACAAGGAGCCCTCCGATTCGGTGGACACCATTGCGGACTCGGATGACGGTCTGAGTGCCGTGGGAATAGTAAATACCGGAGACACCGGCGACTTTGGCGATCTCAATTGCTGCGTGTGCGGCGAGATGGTTTTCACGGCCACCAACCGGCTAATTGAGTGCTCGAAATGCGGCGCCATGTACCATCAGGAGTGCCACAAGCCACCCATAACCAAGGAGGAGGCGGCCGATGACCAGGAGCAGAACTGGCAGTGCGACACGTGCTGCAACAAGCCAACGAGCAGTGGGAGGACAGCATCCTCTGCAGCGGCCGTAACGCCAACTGTCTTCATAGCCGACGAACCCATGCCGTTGACCAGCAAAGCCAAATCCTCGGCAGCCTCGTCGCGCTCATCAAACTCTTCCAACTCCTCGTCGCCCTTCTACCGGCCCGAGCCCAGCAGCTCCACCAACGCCAGCAGCAGTAGCAGTAGCAAGCATGGCCACAAATCCTCCTCTTCGTCGTCGTCCAAATCGCACAAAGAAGATCGATCGTCTAAATCCACAACGGCGCCATCACTTAGCGCCATCGGCAGCCTGGAGAAGCACAGCAGCAGTGGCAGCGGCACCACCTCATCGCGACGCAGCAGCTCCAGCAACAAGTCCAGCTCCAAGAGCAGTTCCTCCAAACATCACGAAAGCGGCAGCAGCAGCAAGCGAAGAACAAAGCAGTAATATAGCATTCCTTATAATTAAGTATAAAGTTGAAATCTACATACGATTCTGAACGTTTAATAGGGATTTTAAAGTTAAACCAGAAATCATTTCAAATAAATGATATTTTTACTTGGTACATATGTACTTCCGAATTCAGAATACTAATATGAATGTAAGAAAATAATTCAAGTTTTTATTATAGAGGTTACAAATGTAAAAATAGAGAAAACAAAAACTCCTATCGCTGGTATTTCCGCACAGTGACCGCTGGTGTCCGCGGACTGCGACCGGATGTGGAGAAGTCGCCTTCGTCGCCATGACCGTTTACCTTGCGCAGATTTACTCGGGTCGCGGGAGAGCCCTCCTCCTTCACACTGGACGCCAGACTGCGGGATGAGGGTGTCCGTGAATCAACGGCAGCGGACTTATCTTTATCCGCCCTCTTTTTGCGTTTGACATTCACAATTACGTTGGCATCCATGCTAACGTCAAGCTCGAAGTTAAACTCGTAGGTCTTGTTGGAACGCGGCTGTGGGGTGAGGTCATCATTGATCACTGTCTTGCCACCGGGACGTCCGCGCAGCGAAATAGACGGGCTGAAATTGATCTTGGCAGCACTGGGAGTCTTGAGCCGCGCTGCAGTGGGTGTCTGCTTGGGACTGGCCTTCGGTGTGCTCCTTGGCTTGGGACTGGCCTTGGGTGTAGCTCTCTCCCTGGGAGTTGACTTGGGCTCAGTCTTGACGCGCTTCTGGATGGGTGGTGAGCTCTCTGCGGCAGGCGCAGCAGCTGCTCGCTTCAAGGGCGAAACTTTGGCGTTTCGGGCTGATGGGGAGACCTTTTTAGCAGTCTTCTTGCGAGGTGGGGTATCTTCCTCTTCATCCTCTTCGCTGGCGGAGATTTCTTCGTCTAGTGATGAGTTCAAGACTGGCGAATCAATTTTCTTTGCTCTCCTGGCTCCTGTTGCTTTGCTCGTGCCGGGTGGACTGAGGTTATTGTTGCTGCTGGTCTGTGCCTTCAGCTTAAAGTCGAGATCTCCGCTGTTTGGAATTTTTAACTGTTTGAGCGCTCCTGAGAACCAGCTGCGGCACTTGTCGTAGTCCGGCTCCTGGTTGTGTGTTAGTTTTGAGACATATTTCATGAAATCCCCAATTGGAGCGGGCACTCCTTTTGGAAACAACGTCTTGAGACTGTCTGCTATGTTATCCATAAATGCTTCCTTGGCCTTTTGAACTTTGAGAGGTACAGTCAGTAGTTTCTGCGTGACCCATGGCAACTCCGCGCCCATCCACTCGATGAGATTGTAACCGAGAATCTCCAGATCCGCTCGTCTGGTAGGCACACCCAGATGGGCATCCCTGGATGTGTATTCTATGGTGCCATTATGCATCTTCTTAGGGTCCGGCTTGAAATCGCCTGTGATGAAGTGTGAGGCCAGACCGAAATCCACCAGGTACGCCTGCGCAGCACCACCTTTTCCCAGGCCCAGCAGTATGTTGGCCGCCTTAAGATCGGCGTGAACGTAGCCAGTGCTGTGCATGTACTGATAGACGTCCAGCATCTGAATGGCCAGTCGGTAGACAGTGCCCTCAGGCAGTCGCTTGCCGTTCTGCTCCAGAAACTTGGAGATATCGCTGCCATAGCGCGGCATGACTATAAATCGATGCTTTTCACCATTGACCTCCACGGAACCATTGGCCAGTATGTAGGGCATGCCCAGGGATTTGAGGCCGTGCTTCTGCTTAAACTGTTTGATGTCCTCCTGCTTGGCGTTGCGCAGATAGAAGTGCATCTCGACGAAGAGAGGACCATTGCCATGTGGCTCCTGAAAATACGGGTTTTAAAAGGAAAACTCCAAAAAGGCAAACGAGCACTACTCACGCATTTCACCACCGCATCGTAGTTCTTTTCCCCCACTTTGCAAGCGGCGTAGATCTCGCCGAATCCTCCAACTCCGATGGAGGGTCCAATGCGCCACTGCCCCTTGGCCAAATCGGTAAAAACTGTGCCCTCCTTCACCTTCTCCGGCATCGCGTACAGCTTGCTCTTGGCCTTCTTGGCCGGCACCGCCTTTTTGGCCGGCGCAGCGGCTTTCGGCTTGGCTACACGCGGCATATTCTGGCAAGATCGTGGTTAAATAGTGGATAAGTACAAGATTCACAAATTCCGCTCGAAATGCCGGGCCATCAGGGTTGCCAATCGACGCGGGGAGAAGCGTCGTGCAGGGTTGTCAGGTGAGTGGCAGCTTAGAAAAAATATCGCAACTGCTTGTCAAAAAAATATATTTCCAGAGTTGGTACCTTCTTGACAAGGCATTTAAGTGTTAAAATATAAAAATGTTTATGTATTAATTTATTTATTTAAAGCTTAGTATAAGACTAAAGCTTATTAACTAATCTAAAGCTTAGTATAAAACTATAAGGTAACTGAGAACTAGGAACCTTAGCAGCCTTCCGCTCGTCTAGGGTGACAATGGTTTATACAGAGGAAACTATAGTTTTATATTTTATGAATTGGGTTGGAGATATTTTTTTGGTTACAATTTTGTTGATATTATTGGTTGTTGGGTTAGCAAATGCGGTTGTTGGGTTGATTGATTGAAAGGCAACGTTGAAATAAAAAATGTTTATGTATTTATTTATTTGTTTAAAGCTCACTTAAAATAAAGTATACAACTATAAAGTAACTGATAAATAGATGTATTAGCATCTAAGGGCTTTCGCTCGTCTAAGGTACCAATAGTCTAGAAAAAAAGAAAGAAAGAGGAAACTATAGTTTTATACTTTATAAATTAGGTTGGAGTTTAGCAAAAATGTTACAATATTGTTGATGTTATCGTTTGTTGGGTTAGCAAGTGCGGTTATTGGGTTGATTGGTTGAAAAGGCAATTTTTCTATGAAGAGAAAGGGAAAGGATGACAGTTAACTAGGATGTGTTTAACGCGTAAATAATGATGATTGCAAAGAGGGGCATTTGCATGTAGTGGGCATTTCTAGGATTGGAGTGTCCTAGCCTGAGCCTGCTCATAAGGATTTGTGTTCTCGTGTTGGGTGATGTGGTTCTTTAGGATAATAATGATTCAGTTTCTACGATATCTTAGCACCGCGAATGGCGCCACTCTACCGTATGCGGTCAAAAGTGGAAGCTTCCATCTAGGGGTGAGCACATATCGATAAGCCAAACATCGATTAGTTTCGCTCCACCCCTGGCGTCCGCTGACGGCGTCTTTTTCCCGAAAAAATTTTAAGTAGTCGAGACCGAATTCCGCAGAAACAACTCATACGCTCCGGTTCCGCGTTCTAACAAAATAAGCATTCCCATCGCGGCAATTACAAACACAGAGTGCCCACAGCCATTCGCAAGCGCAGTTAGCAGGCAGCAGAAAAAATCGATTGAACAGAAATGGTAATTTTGCGGCGAAATTTTGAGCGGCAGCGCAGCTTGCTATTCGCACTGCGCGTGCCCCCCGCGAATTAAATATTGATGCGTATTCCGAATTGCGGGAGACGCACACAGTGCACTCGAAAGTGGACAACCACGTAGGCCGCAACAACAAGGAGCCTCGAAATCGGCGGGCATTTGTTATTGTGCTGCTGAAGGCGATCGGCCGTAACCTCACTTCGGTAGCGGTGCCACCATTTTGTGTTTTCTGCGACTTGTGCCATTCGCTTTATTATTTTGTACTATGAAATGCATTGTGCTGTGTTCTCTTCGCAGGCTGGCGGTAAAGCAGGCAAGGATTCAGGAAAGGCCAAGGCGAAGGCGGTATCGCGATCGGCGCGCGCGGGTCTTCAGGTGAGTTTTACAATCTGTACCTCGGTTTTTGGCGCCTTTTCGGTACCCACCTCGCCAGCGAGCATATTCCACCACACCACAACAGGGTGCCTGCTCTCGGCGGACGTGGGGGTGACAAAAACATAAACAACCCAACTGCCGGTCCAACCAAACTAAACAGGAATCCTCCCCTTCTGCCGCACACAGTTCCCCGTGGGTCGTATCCATCGCCATCTCAAGAGCCGCACTACGTCACACGGACGCGTCGGAGCCACTGCAGCCGTTTACTCCGCTGCCATATTGGAATACCTGACCGCTGAGGTGAGTGCGTCCGTCGACTTTTCCCGCCTCCCGTTTTTCTCAGCTATAGTTTCCTATTGACATTTTTCATGTACACAGCATGTACTAGAAATATTTACGAAATAGCACTCGCTTCTTTCTAAATTCCTGCAGTTGCATTCACACCACTTTTCTCATTGTGTACAGTAACTTCAATTTTCGCCCTCCAATTGAAAAGCGGTTTTCTTATTGACATTTTATGTGAATTGAGAATGATGCAAATTTACAATTTATTTATGAAATAGTCGAACCAACTGTTTAAATTATAAAAATTTTGTTACTTGATTTTATAAATATTTATACATTTTGGTAAAAAAAAATTTTACGACTTCCGGAAGTTACACTTTTCCCGCCATTTTTTAATATTTCTTAAAATTTGTTTGCATTAGAAAGAATTTTTTCTAGTTTTGTTTACTCTGCAATTTCTATGTTTGTTTTGGTAAAAAGTTAGTAGTGAGCAATAAATGTCAATAAATTGCTGTAGCTTGTGGCAAACATTATGTTCTACTCTATTCTAAATTAAACAATTAAACTAATTTCTTTGGTTTGCGCACCCATTTCAGGTTCTGGAGTTGGCAGGCAACGCATCAAAGGACTTGAAAGTGAAACGTATAACGCCGCGCCACTTACAGCTCGCCATTCGCGGAGACGAGGAGCTGGACAGCCTGATCAAGGCAACCATTGCCGGCGGCGGTGTCATTCCGCACATACACAAGTCGCTGATTGGCAAGAAGGAGGATACGGTGCAGGATCCGCAGCGGAAGGGCAACGTCATTCTGTCGCAGGCCTATTAAGCTTGTCGGCAATCCGGCATTCGGACGCCTTCGAAACATGCTACACTAATGTTTAATTCAGATTTCAGCAGAGACAAGCTAACAAACCGACGAGTTGTAATCATTTCTGTGCGCCCAGCACATATTTCTTATATACAACGTAATACATAATTATGTAATTCTAGCATCTCCCAACACTCACAAGCATACAACATACAAAACAAAAAAAAGAAAACACACACAAAACGTATTTACCCGCACGCATTCTTGGCGAGGTTGAGTATGAAACAAAAACAAAACTTAATTTAGAGCAAAGTAATTACACGAATAAATTTAATAAAAATTATAATAAAAACGCCAATCCTGTTATTTCCAAAACCCAGACGAGATGTTTACGCTTGTGTCGATGAATGTAAAGTATTGCAACTACAGTGGCGTGCAAGTATGAGTACATATTCGCAACTTTTGACTGTTCGCCTAAATAAAAAAGGTATTAGTTAAGCAAATGAACCCAAATTTTTACTGTTGATTCTTTGATTATTTATTTACAAATTCGTAAAAAAAAAATAACAATAATGTAATTCTTTTCGTTAGGAAAAAAATAAAATTTAAATTAACTCGCATGTACTCAATTATGCTCAATTTGAATTTTTCAACAAAAGCTTATCTTTTAGTACTTAGTCCAAAGACCCTTAATTCTGATGACGCTTTTTATTCGATTTGGAATACTTTCCACCAGATTTTGAACAATTTCCTTCGGAATAGCTTTCCATTCTTTCTGGATTCGTTGCCACAACTCGTGTTGGTTTGCTGCAACCGATTCGGATTGTCCCAATCGTCTTTTCACAATCGACCACAAATTTTCGATTGGATTGAGATCAGGACTCTGAGCTGGCCACTCCATTAACTTAAAATCTTGATTTCCGATCCATTCCTTCACGATTTTGGACGTGTGTTTCGGATTTCCATCTTGCTGGAATGTGATATGACTCTCATTATAAACGCATTTGTCAACAAAATCGCAAAGATGGGTCTGCAGAATATCTAAATAGTCCTCTTTTTTCATAGTTCCTTCTATTTTCTTTATTGGTCCAATGCTCCACCAGGTAAAACAGCTCCAGACCATGACATTTCCTCCTCCTTGTTTTACTGTTTCCTGTAGGTGCCGTCTTTGCAGCGACTCTCCAGGCTTTTTCCAACAATATTGTTTTCCGTCCGACTGGTATCGATTGAATTTTGATTCATCAGACCATATAACTTTTTTCCAGTCGTCCACTTGCCAATTTTTATGTGCCTTCGCAAATTTTAGCCGTGCTTTTATATTTTTATCGGACAAGGCCGGTTTCTTTTTTTTAATTCGGAAACGAATCCAATACGCTCAAGTGCTCGACACGCTGTCCACTGGCTGACAGGCTTGCCTATAGCTGCAGACGCATCCTTGGGTCTACAATTGTTATCCTTTTTAATATTTTGCATCATTAGCCGCGAACCTGCATCGGTCAACAATCGACGTGGACTTCTTCTTTGAATTTTGGGTACCGCGTTTCGCCTTTTTTGAACACGAATGGCTGCTGATTGGCTTATATTTAACTTCCCAGCTATTATACGCGTCGAAAATCCATTTTCAGTAAGGTTTATCACTGAATCTTCAACATTTATTGGCAATTTCTTCATATTATTTGTTTTAATAGTTAAGAGCCAAAAACACGTGGAGATTCGTACCTTTTTGGTTGAAAGCTTTTATATTTATACTTTTATATTAAACTTTCTTAAAAACAAACGGTAAATTCTAAAGTTAAACTTTCAGTTGAATGAGCTGTCCAACTTTTGTTGAAAAATTCAAATTGAGCATAATTGAGTACATGCGAGTTAATTTAAATTTTATTTTTTTCCTAACGAAAAGAATTACATTATTGTTATTTTTTTTTTACGAATTTGTAAATAAATAATCAAAGAATCAACAGTAAAAATTTGGGTTCATTTGCTTAACTAATACCTTTTTTATTTAGGCGAACAGTCAAAAGTTGCAAACATGTACTCATACTTGCACGCCACTGTAGATGGTAATTTATTCCAGCTGTAAAAAGTACAAGTTTTTTTTTTAATTATGAGCAGTACAGTAACGCGTAATCAGTTCAGTTTTAATCAATGCATTTAGCTCTCGAACCCACAATGTTTGTAAACCCAATAATAGTGTAAATGCCCAAAGAGAAAAATCACAACTGTAGCTTTTCACCCGAAAGATAATAATTAATAGACTGACTTTTCAAAATGCGTATTATTTCAAAGAAGTTATATATTTCATTAAACAGCGAGCATTTACACAAAAAACTTGCTAAAGTAGACATTTTTGGATTAAGGAAGCAAGCAGCAACTACCCATTGCAGCATTCTACAAATGTAAAAGATGGACCTTGGCCCTAACCCAGGAGATGGGGCTGAGCCCGCTGGACATCGTCGCAACGCTCCTTGAGGTCCTCGGGATCCAGCTCCAGGCAGGCGCCCCACTCCACCAGTGTGATGCGATGGTCCTTGTTGGAGTCGCAGGACTCGAGGAACGGTGCGATGCAGTGCTCGAGACTGACCAGTGGAGCACGGATGGGGAACAGCTCGTGGCGGGAGACGGAGCGATCGGTGTCGCCGTCCAAGTCGCACCACTTCCAAACGGCAGCGTTCGACCAGCGACGCGAGTTATTGGTCTCCGCCTCCAGCTCCATTTGCATGTAGTGCTCGGTCAGCTCATCGCGCTCGGCCAGGTCGCGCATCACGTTGAACAGCCAGTCGCGCATGCGCCTGGGGAAGTCCTTCAGGTCCTCGCCCTCGCAAGATCTGGGCTCGTGGCAGGCGCCATAGTAGTCGATGTGCATGTGGGCGTTATCCGGATTGGTGCAACCGGGCTCACCACTGTCGCACCAGCAGCGCTGCTGATACACGGAGCAGTCCGACGGCCAGGTCTCGTTGGTGTTGGTACAGACCAGGCGGCGGGTGTCCACCTCCTCGGGACACTCCGGGATGCACACGCACTTGGGCTTCTCGTTGTGCATCTGACAGATGCGACCGGCACCGCAGCTCATCGTCTCGCAAAGATCGACCTCAACGACGGGATTAAGTAGATTGTGCTGCACTTCGGCCAACTTGGTGGCAATCTCGTTCTCCCGCTCAATGTCCTTGATCTGTAAATGGCATTTAGTTAGCGTATATCGCTTGTAATTGATTAGAGGCCACATGCCTTGTTCTTCTCCTCCAGCAGGCGCAGGAACTCCTCCTCGTTCTCATCGATGTCGGACAGGTCGAGGTCCTCATCCAGCAGCTCATCGGCAATGTCCGTGGAGGCCTGGACGTGGCTCAGAGCCAGCAGGCCCAAGCCGAGCAGCAGCCACAGGGAACGCATCTTGGTTGGCGATCTCAACTACAAAGGTTTCGAGTAATGTTCCTTTAAAACACATTGTTCTTCACTAACCCAAAGTTCTCTCTATAAAAGGGCGTTCTTCTGGCTATTTTTTAAACATGTACCATATTTACTATATATTTGGCAACTATCAAGATTCGAACTATAAATAAAGTGATTGGGAAAACCCAAATTACGTCGAGATTAGCTGCGGCCGTGGCCCAACTTTCGTTTCAAGGAGGTTTTCGACTGTACCACGAACTGCGGCGTTACTGTACTCCACTCCGCTGGAGATCTTGTAACCACCACCCTTACGGGGTGGTTTTACAACCACAGCCCGAGCGGCGTCTTTTCCTCATTGAAAACAATTGAAGAAGCCGCAAAAATCTTGCGCGCCTCTGCTGCAGGGTTCAAAAGGTCAGCGCGAATGTGGCGCGCAGTTACAGATGGCAGCAATCTCCTTTTATGAGCAATTTATCTTTGAAAACAAAGGCAACTTATTGTTGGCAGAAGTTGGGAGTTTTCCAAAAAGACCTATAGTATTTAGCGAAATCAGGTGATGGATGAAATCCCAGAATTTTAAATGTTTGCCTTTCATTTCCTGTGCCCGATGCAAATAGTTTTCTCGCTTTTTGCAACCGCAAGTCGAAATATGTGGGAACATATGAGAATTTGGGGCATGTTGAACACATGTTGAACTGTTCCGTTCAAAGCTTTTGCCCAAATCGCTGATGAAATCATCTATATATGCAAGTGCTCCAGTTGATGTGAACATATACCTGATTAAAGCTGACCTTAATCCTATTGCTAAACGTACAGGCTCAAGTCAAACCGAATTTTCGTAATCATCTCAAGACGTCGCCCCAGTTCTATGCTCAATCTTAGTGCTATGTGCTATATGGCATATGTCATTTGGAATACAGAATATAGAATATGGCACATTAGTTGCCCAACGACACAGTTGGCTTATCGCCGCGGGCGACTTGGCCCCACCGCCGCTTATCAGGATCGCTCGCTTCCGTTTTGGGCAGCAAGATGTGAGATGTGCTTAATCGTCGCTTTTGTGGCGCAAAATATCAACTCAAATGCGCAGCTATGTATCTGGCAATTGAGAAATGTATACGCGATCTCCGGGGGAATGGGCAATGGGGTATGGGGGCTTCCAGGAATATCCGAGTGGGATGCTGCCGCAGTGCATTCCACATGCTGCACATACATATATGCAAACTGCAACTGTGTCTGTTTAATTATACCGACGAAACTAGCAACAATGACGTGATGCTGCCTCCAAAGATGCAATGTTTATGTCCAAGGGGCCAATGAATCGTGAGTGAAATTGGGCCTAACGCAGATATAATTTCTTTCAATTTGCGGAAGTGCAATTCCCAGTTGACCTTTCAAAACACACGCCTAACTCTGGGTTTCTAGTAAAGTGCCTAAGAACTCTACGTTCTGGCCAATTAAATGACCAGTTTCATCGAAAATTGAGTCCAATTGATCGACTATTTGCCAATGAGCAGGGAACATTGAACTTGAAGAACTCGAGCCAAAAGCTGAGCTAGCAGATATTTGAGGAACAAGCCGAGTATCTGTATTTGTCACACACTTGTTTTAAATCCGATTACGACACTCAGTCCGTCCTTTGTCTCACTGAACGAGTACTCACTGTGCGGCTAATGAAAAGCGTTTCCTTTCAAATGTCTAATCGCGTTGGCGGATGGCAAGCGACTGTTTGCCTGTGGAAAAGCTTCGGAATGATTACGGATCGCCAAAGTGGAGCATTGTCCATGTTTTGGGGTCGCCCGCAACGTGTTGGCTCCCAACATGTTCGCTTGGAATAAAAACACTGATTGCCTCGTTTTTTGGTAGCTCGTTTTATTGGTGTTACTTTCCAGAAAATAAATTAAAACAAGACCTCTGCTACTTACCTTACTCTATGGGAAACTTAAGCTCTGGTCCTTTGGAACAGGCCACTCCAGCGTTGCTCCGGGTTTTCATTTCGGAAAAGAAACATGGGGTTTGCTTAGAGAAGCGTAATAAATGTTGGTTGACATGCTACACATAAGACAGGAACTTAAGCGCACTTATAAGAACTCTAGTATATTCTAGATGAGATCCGTTTCCTAACTTACCTTACGAATTAACTTTGTTTGAAGCGTTTAATGGCTTAGTTTGCTTGGTTTATACGAATACGAGTACGAGTAGAGTATGTTTAAAATTAAGAGAGAAATTTGTTTGTATCTAGAATGACATTACGTTAACTAAATCTTTGGGTAAATAGTATATGCTATCGCTACAGAGAAGGAGACTTACATATCGGCAGCTAAAACAAATACATAGTGTTGTTTTTATTTCGTATTTATTTAAAATAAATATGGGCATGGGTTTTCATAGAGTTCATTTAAGTGATAAATTGTATCTCGATAATGTTGCAGCTTAGTAGCTTAAAATGAATCTTGCAAACTGTGGACTAGACCTCCCATATCTCAATACTGCATTATATTTCATGATCAATTCAATTCGAAGCCCTTGGCGTGCACTACAGCTTAAATGTAGGAGAGAGTCGAGAATAAATCGTAAATCTAGTTAATCTAAAAAGCATATACATTTTCTTAGCATTTTGTCTCATTTTTTTCTGGTATATATACATACGTTTTCGAGTTTGTCATGAAATACAAATTAAGAGATAGATAAATTAACATCGTGGGAGGCTAGATTAGAAACCTTCAACGTCATTACAGTATATAAGTGTCCGATTTGCTTCTTGTAAAAATTGACATTTGTTTTGATATCATCTCTCTTGTGTACAATAATAGTTAAGGCCACGCCCGCCAGCCCTGCGTTTGATTTGATTTGTGATCCGACTTTGCTTCGTTTCGAATTTTATATTCTTATAGTTTTGGTTGTTTTTGTGTTTTCTTGTTGGACGTATCTTCTTATTTGAATGGTTAAGGTAATACATAGGTATCTACGATTAAACTACTTGTTTTTTTGGGCCAATAAGCTCAGGCTACAGCTCCGTGATCTATGTCTAATTAATTGATTATGACTGGCAATTGTTCCTCCACCTTTGCACGATCCATCACTTCGTTTTACAGATAGAGAGATAGTTGGATTCATATAGAGAGCTTTGTGTAATTTTATATCGTATTTGGGCATGTTCTACGATTTAGAGTTCCAAAATTATGTCTAAAGTAAGTCGATTGGGAGAAGAGCTCGCTTCCCACAATACGTTGTATAAAATATTTATATATAGTCTTGCATAGCTTAGGTCAATCGTAGATTTATCAATGGTATAGCTTAAGTGTAGAGTAAAATCGTAGTTAGTTGTCCTATGATAGAGAGACAATGCGTTAAGTTTCCTGTTTAGTAACTCTAAGCGAGTGTGGCCTAGCTTATGAACGAGCTTATTAAAGAGTGTCTTGATTCTTGAGCTTTAGCCGCCCAAAGAGCATCTAAATCAAAGAGAATTTTACACATTAGTAATTATAAATAAACACGTACTTCAGACGTAGTGCATCAATGGCGGAAATTGGTATATGGATGGCAAGACGTATTTGGGGTAACTCTTATGCATAGGCCACATTTAAAACAAACAACAAATGGCGGGTACGGTTACTATATGTCGCCATCTACTCACCCGATCTAGCGGCGATACTTGCTATTGGCACTACCTCCCGTGGCCACAGACCCATTGGATACGCCCACCGCCTTGGCGCCAGTTGACGGAGGAACGTTTCCATTAGGCGGCGGTGGTCCAGCGTTGTAAGCCGGGTATGCTTGCTGCTGAGGAGTGTCTATAAATGTAGCTGTTCGTAATCAAAGGCCATTTATAGTGCAATCCACTTACGGTAGTTGTTAGGCGGCGCTGCCGAGTAAGGATTCATGCGGTTTGCATTCATGGTATTGTGTTTTGATGGTCCGCCTCCGTAGCTCTGCTGATAGCCAGTGCCGAAATTTGGCTGTGGTGGCTGCTGTTGTTGCGGCGGCTGCTGCTGGTGCGCTGGAGGTGCGGCACCCGGCACTGGTGGCGGCATGTTCCAGTTGCCTGGAGCCGGCGGCGGTGGTCCATTATGACCCATGGGTGGTGGCACTGCCCCAGCCGGCGGCACCTGTTGCACTGGTGGCGGACAACCCCACTGGTTGGGGTGCCACTGCTGGGCACCCGGTGGTGGAGGTGGTGGTGCATTCCAACCATTTTGTGGCGGCGGATAAGGACCCCAGCCATTCATCTGCGGTGGTGGTGGATGCTGGTAGTAGGACTGCATAGGTGGCGGTGGTGGTCCCCAGTAGTTGTAGTTTGGGGGTGGAGCGCTTATTGGCGGTGGTGGCTGCTGGTGGTAGGGAGGCATTGCCTGTGGTGGCGGCACTGGCGGACGGAAGCCAGGTGCCTGCATGTTGCCATTGTGTGGTTGTTGTGGCGGACCCGGTTGTTGCTGATGCTGTTGCTGATTTAGCGGCGGCTTGACGCCGTTGGCCAACGCACCTGGCTGCTGTTTGTCCTTCTTCTCCAGGTTATATATAGATTTCTTAACGTCCACGTGCACGTACTTTATCGAATGTTGCTTTTTAACTAAACAAGTGAAAGGTAAACATTCAATATCCTACCGGTGTGGCAGTTTGGTTAATATACTTACGGATGGCCTTATCCACTGCATCGTAGTCGTCAAACTCGACGAAGGCGAAGCCCCGACGCTTTCCAGTGGTCTTGTCAGTTAGCAATTTAACGGAGACCACACGCCCGAATTGCAGGAAGTATTCTCGCAGGCAATCCTCATCGTGGTTGTCCTTGAGACCGCCCACAAACAGTTTCTTCACGGATATATTGGTCTCGCGCGATTCGCGTTCAGGACGGGGCAGTGCCCGCTTGGCTTCCACAGTTCTGGAAGCGACAGGCTTATTGGTATAGATCTATTCTTGAAACGGAATTACCCCCCACAAAGCAATACTCACTTGCCGTCAATGATGTGCGGACGGTTCTCCTGGGCCTTGTCCACCATAAGGGACTTTGTGTAGGTGATGAAACCGAAGCCGCGAGACCTCTTGGTGGCAGCATCGCGCATCACCACAACATCGACCACCTTGCCCCACTGGCCGTAGAACACCTTCAAGTTGTCCTCTGTGGTGTACGGGGCCAGCCCGCCGATGAAGAGCTTACGCAAGTGCTCCAGCTCGCATATGTCCTGCCGGTGGTGAGGTGGAAAGTGGGTTAGGTTGGGTGCCCATCAGTGGGTGGTGTGTGTGTGTGTGTACAAGGGAACCAATTTAGGTGCGTCACTCGCCAACTCACATACATGCACAGAAATGTACGTGTATGTTGCGGTTGGTTTTACGGCCAGTACTTACATCATCCTCGCGTTCCGAGATCACAACCAAATCGGAGGACTCCTCCGATAGGACCTCTTCCTTCACCAGCATTTTAGACATTTATTCAGGTCGAAATTCAACCGAAATTAACAAACGAAAAACCAAGTTGCACGTTGTAGGTCGAAGCGAAAATGAAAATTGTGATGACTGCAAAGGCAACGATGAATTGATAGGTTATCGATAGTCTACTATGTGGGGTATTCGCACTTGAAAATGATTGGACAATTTATGAAACTTTTATGGTAAAAAATACATATGAAGATGAATTGGGAATGCGTTAGCTGTCATCCACATCAAAAGCAAAAACTGCCAATCAGCATCCTCACGCATTTGATTGAATATTTAATTTAAGTTCAGATGTCGGAGTCGCCGCCCCATGAGGAGCACCGATTGTGCGGCCTGGGGAATCACACGCTGAGGTCCCCGTACCGCATAGTCAGGAATCCGCATCTGCTGAAGTTCGGTCGGTTGATAAACTCGGAGCTACGGTCGCAGCCACTGTGCCTCACGTGCTACACACAACTGATCCGGCTCTACAGGCTGAAGAACAACAATGCCAAGAGACATCTGGAAAATAGACAGGCAGCTAGGGCTCTTCTCTCGAGGAGTAGCAGTCGGACAACCCATGGCTCCGCGGCTAGTGTGTCCTCGGAGGACCATGCACCAACCACTAGCGCTGCGGCGGCGGCAGCTCAAAGAGTGGCATCCAGTTCATCCGATGGTACACTTTTCTCCGATGATGACGATCCCAGCTCCAATCTTAGTTTGAATGCAGTTAATGGCACGCGCTTACCGAATGTCCAACCGATTCCCAAAAGGCGCCAATTTGTACATTTGAATAAGGAAGCAATGGACATTTATTTGGCTGGAACTACTGGAGGATAAAACTTTCATATTTTCATATTCATTTTTGAATTTGATTGGAAATAAAACTGTTAAGTATTGGCAGTTACATTAACGCGTCTATCGATAGTTTCGTCCATGTTATAGGCAGCAGGAACAGCTGGCTGAGCACCAGGGCTGCATTATTGTTTGTTAGTTTGCTGTTTGGTTTTTAACAAATTTCCTTCGTTTCCCTGAAAACTCTCTCTTATATAAACAAATCAAGTGCAAAATGTTCAATCCATAGCACATGTAAGTTCGTGGGCAAAAAGTGATTCTTTCGCAAAGTGCAATGCCTTCAGGCTGTTATGTTTTCACAATTGCCTTTATTCAATCTTAATCTAAACAGTTTAAAGCTCAAATAAATGTAATCAATTAGTAAGTATTAGCAAATATTAATAGGCGTTGTTGTTTCTCGGCGTCGCTGCTGCTGTTGCTGCTGCAGTTGTTGTTGTTGGTGTTGTTGCCGCTCGTACTGGTCTTCAATGTCGATAAAAGTGGCATCCTGCGTGTTATCCTTGGGCAGCGCTGCCGGCGTCGCTGCCGCGGCATAATAGTTTAGGCCCACGCCCACTGCCACGCCCCCAGTGACGCCTCCGGGGGGCATGGTCGCGGTGGCGGTGGCTTGACCCATTATAGAGCTCATAAAACCATTGGCCACGACAAAGTTTCTGAAAAATTGATTACATCAAAGTACAAAACAATTTCGAGCAGCAACCACCCCTCGTTCAAAAATACAAAAAAAAAAAAGGAAAAGGATATCGTCTAATTGGGTCTGTGTGCGCATAAATGTCGTAAAATTAATTTCGTGTTAATTTTATGTGTGCCATCAATTAAACTTGTGACATCTCTTGTAAATTACTTCCGTTTCGAAAGCGAAGGTATAAATACCCACTAAAATCCTCTTCACAAGCTATTCATCAACCAGATATGGAAGTTCTTCTATTTAATGTCACATCAATAGAAATCTGTGATATCTAATCATGATCATGAGCTTTGTATAGAAACCCACCTGTAGTGCTGATCGATCTGAGCCTTTTCAATGCGCTTGTCCTTGGCCCTTCGGTTCTGGAACCAGATCTTGATTTGGGTTTCGGTCAGGCGCAGTGTTTCGGCCAGCTCGAAGCGGCGGCTCCTGGAGATGTACTCGTTGCGGTGGAACTCCACCTCCAGGCGCAGGGTCTGCTCCGTGCTGAAAGTGGTCCTCTGGCGGCGTTGTCTGCCCTCCTTGCGCCGCCTGCGAGCCACTGAAAGTGAGATGCATTGGTGTCCTGATTATCAATTTGTATAAATAATATCTAGTTAAAATCAGCTTATCAGCTATGTATATCATATATCATTCATGTATCATTCATTTTTTCATAGCCCACCCATTCCACTTGCGTCCTGAACAATGGAGATGTTAGAGCGAAATTAATCTTGCATTAACAAACCATCAAGTTGTGAGCGGGACTAAACGTTTTCGAATGTGCTTGCGTGTTGGCTCAGTTAAACAAATAATTAACCACTCCAAACCGTGCTTCCTCGTCCCTTTGCGCCCACCAAACTGCCAGGATTCGTGGGTCGCGTGTGGCGCGCATTAGAAGTGCATTCACCACGTAGTTTCTGTTGTCTATGTGTTTTTTTTTGTTATTTATGTTTCTCTTTTTATTTCGGCAATCTATGCTGATCCGGGAAAGTTTTAACAATGCCAACAGCTGGCTGGCCATCATCATCCTCGTCGGAATTCTCGGCATCATCCGCTCTTTCGAGTTTTCCATTCTGTCGCCCGATTGTTTGCATTCGCAGTGTCGCCGACGATGAAGCTCAACCAAGCGCACATTATGCCCCACTTCCCCCCCTTGCAAGCACCGAGCACCTGCCACCCAGCCACAACCAGAGTTACCCATTCCTACCCAGAAGCACCCACCACATTGTCAATGGTGCGGTTTAGAGTCTAATTGATGTAACAAGGCGAAGCTGACAAGTTGCTCGGTGGGCGGGGATTTCCCGGGAAGGGGTTGCCTTTGTGGGCGTTGTAATCTCTAGCTCTTGCTTGATTACCCCTAGTCAGCGTGGCTCTAGAGGGGCTTAAGCTCTACCCCGATCCTTGCTACCCCTCCGCTCGCCGAACCATTTTTTAAATCACGTGTGAAATTCGATAGCCAAGTGTCCTTTGGACAGTTTGTTGTGGCTGCAATGTGTCTTCCTCGCTTAACCCTCCTCGCTTTCTGTTTGTGTTTGCTTTTTTAGGTTTCCTGCCGAGCTCAATTACATTGCTAACTTTTTCAGACACTTGTTATTTTTTGAGATTTGCCAAAGTTTGGCTTGTGAGTTACTTAAATAAGACTGTGTCTCTTTATAATTTAAGGATTAAGTACTTATAGTAACTGTCTAGCTAGTGTAGCTTCTCATATATCAACTATTCTGAATGTTAAAAGAAGAAAATGTTTCTGCTCGAAGAAAAGGATGCAGAGCTGCTTCTATTTACCCAATATTGATAACGCTTTAACTTTGATTTCTTGCTTGCAAATGGTTAAGCCATTCACCCTTAACCTGCGATCATTTTCATTAGTCGACGCATTTCAATTTCTTCGTATCCTCACCTCACCTCCACACCTGGCACACCACCTCATCACCTCACCAACTCACCAACTCATCAGCTCGTCAGGAGCAAACGAAAAAGCCGCAAGTAAACGAAAACTTTCACGGCTGAATGCGTTTTAATTTTTTCTTGGCATTCAGTTATTTTTTTCCTTGGCTAACTTCTTTGCATTGGGGGTCAGCAGCAGCTCATTGTGTGGCATTGCTTGGCTACTCCAACTTCTTATTTTTTTGTTTATTTTTTCACAACTGATTTTACATAATCCTGGCCAGCGCACTTGGGGGTTATTCAATATTGTAGCCACTTGCAATTAAGCTGTTTTTTGCGTATCCGACTTTTTTGCAGTTCCTGCGGAACCAAGTTCATCTGGGCTGCACCTGCGCAGGCGTGTGAAATGCTCATCACTTCCTCTGGGCCTTTTCAATCGTAACTTTCGAACTCTTTCGGGGATCGGGCGGAAATGTTGGCTCCCCTGGGATTCAGCTGTCCGCGATGCTTGCTGCTGAGACGTGGCGCCGAGCGTTGGGCCTCCTTGGCCCGCCAATTGTCGGCCAGCAGCTCCCAGGATGATGCCAGCAAGGATGCGGCCGCCCAGGAAGCAGCGAGTGGCTGTGGTGCCAATGACATAACGACGGGCAAGGAGACAGCCAAAGCCAAAGATAGAACCAGCAAGGGGAGAAAGCGACTCAGAAACATAGAGGTGATGTTGTAAGCTAATAAGTTACTGCTATTAAAGGTAGATTATATCAGTTGATAAGCTCGTTACAAAGATATGCCAATCTACCGATCTAGAATGACTATACACCATAAACGGATACATACAAGTTTTAGGAACTTCTCAAACTGCTGAGAGGAGCTATTGAAGGATTAAGTCCAAAAGTTGTATCCCAAATGCATTCGAAATGTTCTCACAATGCTGAAATAACTTTCTATCTTGAGACGAAAGTTACATAGATGAAACCCACATAGGATAACTATTTTATCATCCAAATAACGTGTATATCCCTTTACAGATACCACCCGAACCCACCACCTGCTGCATGTCGGGATGCGCCAACTGCGTTTGGCTGGACTACGCACAGACGCTGGCCAAGCTGCTGGGCGACAACGATGAGGAGGCGCGCGAGATTGTGCTGAGCAAGATCACCGATCCGAACCTGAAGATGTTCCTCAGCCTGGAGCTGCGCCAGATGGCGCGGCAGCGGGAGGAGAAGGCGGCGGCGGAGAAGGCAGCGAAGCAGGGAAAGCCAAAGACACCGCCCTCACCGTAGTACAAATCCCTACTCTCCCCCATTGTCTAAATATACATATATCTAGTTAGGACCAAATTCGTAGTAGCTCAAATTTACTCTTGTACTTAGTGTGTAAGAACTGAGAAACCTCACAATAAACATGTAAGACGCTAAAGTGAAACAAACTTCTTAAATTCCTCTAAAGCTTAAATATTCTGGACATTGTAAAAAGCCAGTTATCATTTTTATAATGTAATAACTAAAACACCTATGAGCACTCACGAAATGCGGAAAAGCCGGCGCTGAAGTGCGGGTCACTTGGGAAACCGGCTGGGAATCCGTGTGGCAGGCCAGGATTCGCTGTTCCTCCGGCGGCAATAACTGGCGGCGGGCTCACGTAGCTGAGTTTCTGGTGCACCTGCTGCGAATGATGCTGGTGATGATGCTGGTGATGATGCTGCTGGTGCTGCTGGGTGGGATGCTGGGCGTAGTCCTTGGAGTGTGTGTAGAAATCGTAGGCGGGATAGCCGGCGAGCGAGGTGCGCTCATCGCTGATGGAAATGTCCGGCGAGGAAACACTTCCGCCGTCGCTGTGGTAGGGCGTGTCACAGGAAGGCGGCTTGTGGGCGTGAGTTCCCACGTCGATTTCCCCATTTTCCGACGAGCGACGTTCCAAGTGTCCGTACAAACGTTCGAAAAACTGTCGCGGCGACGAAGGACGTTGCGGTACGGATAGAATCGCGGTATTCGAGATGGGTTCTATGCTGTCACTCCTTTCGATGGCCGTTGGCGAGCCGTCGGGTGAGCCAATCTCAACCTTGTGGCGTTGCATTGCGTGCGAGGATGTGCCGCGGAGCTGTCCAAACTAATCACTTGGGTAATCGGCGAGCGACTGAAGTGCCAAGCACATACGGCTACTTCCGCTGGTCAAGCGCCGCTTATCCTGACGTCGACGGCGGCAGAGGAACTGGAAGCGAAAAAAAAAACAAAGCAAATTACGCGGCACATCAAAATATTAACAGCAGCAGCGGGGGCGCCTAAAATGCTGCTTACTAATAATAATACAAAAAAAAAAGAAACCCCCTTCCCCCTCCACAAAACACCTGAAGTGTGTCGTGAAGCCCAGTTTGATTGGCTGAAGTGCTGCGCAATTAACCCCTAATTTTACTTCCGGCCAAAGTTTCGATTAAGGGTGGCAAGCAGTGCGCTTGAAATAAGCTCCGCCCTCTCTTCAGCAAGCAGTGAAAAGGTATCCACAGAAGCAGTGCAGGCGTGCAGCCCTGGGCCTAGCCAAGTTTCTCAACCCACCGGCGCTTAGCGAAGACAGTCACCGCGAGATCTCTGGAGACGGGAAAATGCTAATACCTTGCAGTATTTTAAGCATTTTTTCAAATACCTCAAACGGTCCCTCTAAATGGCAAAAAGTCTATATAAGCAACCGAAACGCGCCACTATCTGTAATTTTACATAGCGCGCGCGAGAGATCAAATCAAATCGAATCGAGGCGAGGCAAGGCGAGTCGAGATCGTGGATAATATCAGCATGGATAATGTGTTCCCAAAACTTCGATGTGTTAACATGCGTTTCGGGAAAGATATATCGATGAAGTGATAGTGATCGAGACAACGAAAACAAACGATTACGGTTATGCTTGCCAATCCGTCTGCGCTGCGCACTCGATTCGCATGTACCGTTAGTTCGCGCAGCTGTCCCAGCCTCCGAAAGTGCCAATAAAGAATAATAACAATAAACAAAGACCAACAAGTGGTGACGAAAATAAATACAAGGTACGCCTTAGTGGAGCATCAACATCCCTTCGCTTTTAGCCAATTTCGATTTTGTTTACCGAACTCCCTCCCTCCCCCCCACTTCGCAAAATGGGAGCAGCGAACAGAAAAAAAAACAAATAAAAACATGCAAAGGCAGGCCAGCACAGAAATTGCAGCGACTTTTGTTTGTTGCTTTCTGGCCGGATATTAATTGAATGGCTTTTATTTGGCCCCGGCGTGCATTTGTGTTTGCTTCTCTGACGGCGGCTCTCCGTTTGAGCAATGCAAAAATATTTTGTTAAAACTCGTTTCGTTTAGCGCTTATTTGGCTTAAGTCCGCGAGTGTGTGATTTTCAGTCGCCGACTTTTTTCCATCCATCAATTTCGGTTTTTGTTACACTGACATATGCAAATTTTTTGAACATTTTTTCGTGCGTTTTATTTGTTGAGCTCAATTTATAAATACCTTCTGGTTACACAGCGAAATAAAATCCAGACTTTGAGTGATTGAATGGGATTTGAATCAGTTGCAAAACATTCGCATTTAATGACAGTGACTTTCAACATACACAATAAAAAATATGGATACATTTAAGCATAATGCTTATATCTTAAGAACGTAATTTTTTGTCGTGTGTAGAGCCTCTTTTCGCATTTCCTCCTTCAAGCGATGTTTAATAAACCGAAACCCACATGTTATTCATTCTGTTTTCCATCCAAAAACAACGGGGAAAAAAACAATAACATCGCCCTTTTCATTTCCATTGACATTTATGAGCGGCGCTAAGGGTGCACGCTGCCCTCTCGCTCGCACACAGCAACTTCCTGCCTCGCGCCATCCCGCTCGCACGCTCAGAGGCGTGGGCGGAGGTTTTCGAGGGGTTTGTTGTGGGATTTCTTTTGATTCCCTAATTCCCGCCGCGGGATTTCTCGTGGGCTCGTTTTCATTATCCTGCGCATGCGCAGCATATTACGGGAAAATTGTTATGGAAATGAACGCGGACTTTTATGTTTGATTAATAGAAATGTCGCGTACTTACCAATTATCAGCGCAACAACAACAACGAATAACAGCTGTTGGCAATGTGTGATGGTCAGTTGCCGTTAGAAATGCGAGTGCAGAATGTTAATGAAAGTGGTAGTAAACATAATAGTGACGAATGCACATCGCTGTTGGGTCTAAAGGCACTGATTGATTTGAGATAAGAAATGTTTTGTATCCAAATATCTTAAGATATTTTTAATATTTTGTTTACAAACATTTCGCGATGTGTATACTTTTCCATTTATAAAGATTTTGTTTTTACTTCTGCTTTACTAGGATAAGAAAAATAAACTTGTAGTATTCCCTATATTCCCATGTGGATTTCCCTTAAGCTTGATAAAAACTCCCTTTTAAAAGTTAATAATACTTGCCAAGCCATTCCGAATCAGTTTTATGGCTTTACTCATTGCCACCGTGAAATGATAAAAGATTGGCACGCATACGCGAACTTCTGATTTGGACCGTACTAATCCCACTGTTTATGTTCCCTTATCTTTGCAGTGCCAAAAACGTCTGACACACTTTAGTGACTTGGACGGACGATCGTTTTCACTAATTGCTGACACACATCATTTCCCTAATTGGCAGTGAAAAAGAGTAACAAGTGCGAAACGAGAGCAAACGTCGAGCGCAAATTGAATTTACGGTGCCCCATCAAAGTCAAGTCGGCCGACTCCAACTAATTTAATGATCAAAAGTAACACATTTTTTTCGCATTCGGCGGCAGCCGCTGAGCGGTGTTAATTGAAAGTGTCACGCTTCGTCACAATAATAAATATATAATTCCCATCGACTGGCTTTCGTCTATGTGAAGTGAAGAGTGTCCCAGTGAAATGCGGTCGGTGGAAGTGGCCAAAAGCGGCCCATCTGCCATCTTCTTCTGGCTGGCCATAGTGCTATTCGTGGGGGCGGCACAGGCTGCCACGCCCTTCGCAAAGGAGTACCGCGACGCGGGACTCTTCAATGGCAACACCCTCGTCGATCTGGACGGCTCCACCACCCTGGACATGGGATTGGAGAAGCCCACCAGCAGCAGCGGTCTAAATGGTGGCTTCAAGTCGGAGTCGTCGGTGGTGCTGCCCGGCATGCTGCAAAATTCAGGTGGGTTTCATCAACTGGATATACTACAAATTTCTTAATTTAGATAGGTCTCTGTTTTAAAGAATTTGAATATTAGGAACATTCCTCCTTTAGTTGGATTTTATGGGTGTTTTCTAACTTAGTTTCTATATGTTTCCATCCTCTCGGCTAATGGACTAAGTGGAGCCATCATCTGAGTTCTTCCCAGAATTATAAGAAAACAACCTTCATTCATGCTCGCCTTATCAGACCCAAAAAAGAGAGACCCAAATAAAACGTGTGTGTGTGTGCTCCACTGCGGAAAGAAGGAAGTGTTCACTTGGCCGCCGCTTCAGGTATACTAGCATACAAGCATTCATATGTGCCGGCGCTTATCTAACCTTATCGCACAACTCTTTCCTGGGACCCTTTTTTGTGCCTCCCGATCTTCGGTGTCTTCGGTTTGTTTGCGACCTGTGCCTTGGCGGCATCATATTTCCGAAAAGGGGGAGGGGACACAAAAGTGGGGAACAGATTACGCGAACAAGTGTATCTGCTGTCTGCCGCTTGTCTCTACCTTTTGCATTGTGCCTGTCCCCGTTTGAGATGGTCCTCCCCACGTTTTTTCCCTGGTAATTTAATCTCAGCTGCACTCGAGTTAGGGAATCAGAGAGAGAGAGAGAGATGAGTGCTGCCCAGCTGGCAACCAGGATGTCAACCGCAGCTCCAGGTTCCAGATTCGAGTGCCCATACCTCATGTACCATACTAAATGTACCCATCCCAATTGCAATCCCAATCCCAATCCCAAGCCGATTCCCATTCCCGTTCCCGTTTCGGGCACGCTCGGCACATCCGCCAAGCAATTTTCCTGCCTCATTATAACGAGATTAAAGCGTAATCACGGGGAGAAACCGAAGAAGACGTGTGCTGGAATGGGCCTCTCGCCGGGGGTTTCTTTATAGTTTTAATTTCCATTGCTCATTTTGGGGTTCTTCGATCTTTGCCAAAGTGCGAACTTCCTGTCCTGTCCACTGTGCAGTGAAAGGGATCTTCAGTCTCAAGTGTTTACCTTTCCATACAGTGTCGCCTGTCTGTTTTGGCCATACAAATTCTGTTCCCCCCGTTGGGTATTTCGACTGATTTAAATGTCATTTAAGCCGCTTAACTTGGCCGCCGCTTGGCTGCTACGTTTCTGATTTTTAAGTTTTTACGACGGCATTTTTAAGTTTAATGGTAGTCCCATTTTATGAGCGTGAAAATGAAAGTACTTTCGTCAAGTCACACTCACTGTCTCCATCTCCTTTCCCTTCCCCTTCTCCGTCTCCTTTCTCCTATCCCTATCTCCCTGCGTCGGTCTTTTCTTTTGGAGTTTTGTGGCCCTCGACTTATGACTCGACAGCAATTTAGGGGCTTGGGTGAACTTACGGACGTAAATCTGTGGCTTTCTTAAATGTGTCATAATTAAAAGCAACATTTTCGTGGGCCGATATGCGGGCTTTGGGATTTTCCATAACCCTTGGCTAGATTTAGATCAGATTTAGATATATGGTCGTCAGCTGTGGGTGGCCCAGCGTACTATGCCCGGAGTAGTATCGAATTTCCCGAGCTAGAAACCCATTAAATCTTCACAGTCCATTTCTCGTATAATACGCTATTTCCAGGCATTTCCTGAATTCCTCGAGAGCTGAATGGGCACCTAAAGACCGTTAAAATAGTTGCACGCCTTTATGAATACATTTTAATGCATCATTAATGCCGTGTTCTTGTTTCCCTCGACCTCTCCATTCATCGCAATTCCTGGACATTGGCCAAAAATATGAAATGCCTAAGGGGTACTACCTGAATGTTCTTCTCTGAGCTGAAAGAGAGTTTTTTTGTTTTCGGGTGCCGGGTCCAGCGTAAAAATTTCAGCAAAGCACGCAAACTTTGGCCCAGGGACCAGTTTTTGGTAGCCTCTCATCTCAGACTGGGTCTTTTCTTGGTCTTGGCTTTGGCTTTTTAGTTTGGTCTTGGTTTTGGTATTGCTCCGAGTGCTGAGTTTCCAAGTTCCCAAGTTCCCCAGTTTCCGAGTTTCCGAGTACAGTACGCAGGCGCAGAGATCTTGGCAGGAGGCTGTTGTCGCTGCCGTTTCTTTGGCTTGGGGTCCCTGGCACTTCAACTCTTCAGCATGTATTTAGATAGGCCAACGTCGAAAGATACAAGCGGCCTGTATCTGTGAGTTCGTGTTGCTCTGTGTGTGCTAGCGCTCACAGACGCGGTCAGAATAATAGTTACTTACAAGTATGATTAAGAACACTTACTCATTTATATTATTTGCTAGATAAAACTGGTAATCTAAAGAATCCAACTTGGTTTAGGAATTTTTGCTTATCCTGCTACTAAACAAATCTCGTAGGAATTCGACCCACCTTCTAACTTTATTTAATTTTGAGCATAATTAGAAAGAGGTTATAAAAATATACTAATATACTAGTCTAATAGATAGGACAATCGTGACATAATACACTTGCGCTGAAATACATTTTCAAAGGCCCAACAAGTGCTATTACCTTGCCCACAGTTGTGTGTGCCTCGGCCAAACAAAGCCAGCCGACAATCGTAAAAACTAAACGACGAGAGAATTTATGAGGCCTCAGCCGTAGTGGAGTCTCTTCAGTATTCAGTATTCAGTATGCTGCATTCAGCATTCGGCTTCATCTTGAGCGGTATATGGTAGTATATGGTAGATCAAGTGCCAAAGTCAGAGGGAACGGGCATTCTTCGAGTTAGATAACAGGGCCCCGGCCAGGTTTTGTGTCATGCAAATGCAGATACAGATAAAAACCGAATGCAGTTTTGCAGTAAGAATATATAAATCAAGGCAGCAGGTAGCACAGACATGGGCAAACGACCCAAACGAGCGAACAGAATGGAGAGCTAAACAACAACAACAACAACAACAACAAAAAAAAAACCTAGAATCTAGAATGTGAGGCACAAAGTGCGAAATATCCCACAGAGAAGGTGCATCTGTTAGATGCATTTTGCGCTCAGCATCCGGGCCATCGTACCCTAAACTCATTCTAGAAGCACACATCCCTCCATCGGTTAACGCTGCCACGCTAATTTGACGAAAGCCCATTTCATGGCATTTTTCCAGCATTTTTCCAGCACGGCCGGCGATTTCATGCTCCGAAATCGGACTCTCTGCATCAGGTACAGGTAGTTTTTAACACCTGAAAACCGAATCGTTTAGTGTGCGCAAGTGTCTAGCCTCCATCCACGTCCTCCGCCACATCCACATTCACATTCACGTCCACACTCACATCCACATTCATGTCCACGTTTACGTCCACTTCCACATGCACTACCTCCCACCTCAGGGGCCTCGTGTTTACACCTTTTGCAAAAAGTCAGGAAAAATGAAACGGTTTCTTCGCATTTTATGGCCCGAACCTGTTGTGTTGAGTCCTCCCTCCCTCTGTGATTTTTTTCATTCTTTTTCCCTATTTTATTGTTTTTTTTTTTTGATTATCCCATTGTTTGTTTTACCAGTCGTTTGTTGTTGCTATTTATTTGTTTTTAATTTTACATTCAAAAAAAGAACAAACGCGCCTTACGCCTAATGGATAAATTGTGCAAGGCGCTGGAGGAGTATATATTCTATTCGATTTGTTTACCCAAAGGGGGGAAAACTTTTCGGTGCAGTGCAGCCACCGACTTTCTATATAGGCAAATTTGGTAGATTTTTATCTACAGACAGCATTGTTTGCTGTTTTGGCCACGGGACATACCGCCATACGGACATACAGACATACCGACAACCCAACTAACAACCCAACCGAAGCAAAGTGCAACAATTTGGGGCCATAAAGCAGCCACCTACGTTGAATTTAACCCGGCTCCCCCTTCAAATTGCATTGGCAAACAAAAGACAGCACAACGTAAACAGGTGTCTCGAAATGTTTTCCTTTCTGCGCTTTTCTCCCCCTCTGGTTTTTTAATTTGAAGAGTAACCGAAACATTTTTGTTTTTTTTTTTTTTGGTTTTGGCAGCGGCCAACGCATTTCCCTCCCCATTAAAATGAAAAAAACAAAAATCTCCTCCCACACATTCACGCAGCTAAGCAACAACTTTCGATTAGAAAGAAAGTGCCAAACAAAAAGTGAATGTTACCCAATGAGTGGAAGACAACGGAGGTTCAAAAGAAACCCAAAAGTGCCATAAAAATATGCCATAAACGCAACGAAATCTCAGAAATCAATTGTGATCTAGTCGCGTCTCTTTCGCCCGCAATCAGTCCGTCTCTTTTCCCACAGAATTCCGGCAAAGAGGGCAGTGGAGGCGATATAGATATATACTCGTGACGTAGGCGTTTCGATCCGGCGCCGATCTCTTGCGATCGTGTCGCCCTCAATGCTAATAAGTTTTAACACAGAGACAAAAAATTAGGATTCAAACATTTTCTGGGTAAATGAATCACACTGCTTTCAAGTAATTTCAGTTTCTAGTACTACATATTTCTATATGTAATTAATATCTTATAGATTGAATTGCCGTTTAGAATATGTTATTAGATAGAGATTGCTATTGTTTGATAATTACACAACAAAATCGTATATTTGTAATAGGCACCAATTTGAATCACCTAGCACTTTTTATAACAACTTATGTTCTGATATGAATTATTTTGGTCGAACACCAAAAGCTCAAAATCCAATATGTGTATTTTTGTGTTCCCTTATTCAACTTTCGAGTGTAATTTGATTGTGTCTCTGTTGGTTTATTTGGCTCGCTGATAGCCGGCTGGCTGTTTGCCATAAACATCTCGTAAATTGAAAAGCGAAGTCATTAAATTTGAATCTCGGCACAGCAGTTGAAGTTCATTTGGAAACTTGACGAGTATACAGCTGCAGATGCGGGCAGATGCAGATGCAGATACATAGGCACATATATGTAGATGCAGAGCATGTGCAGGCACAACAACGAAAAAAAAAAAACCAACGAACTAAACTGAAAATTAACAACATTATTGTGTATTCATTATGGTTTGGTTCTGACGTCCCACATGCAGCAGTTTGTCTAATTGAAATAGAAATCTCTGCCTCTCCAGCAGTTGCACAGATGTTTTATTTCAAGTTTTGACTTATGTTCTGGCTCACTCACTCCTTGTCTCCCTCTCTCTTTCTTTCACTTGACATTTGAACTTCGGCGTGCAACCGCAACATATTCAAGTTGCATAAATAACTTTTGTTCCAGCGAAGACGTCGCTTTTTGTCTGCTGGCTCGCTGGTTTGTTTTGTTTGTTTGTTTGTTTTTGGCCTTTTCCTTTTTTGGCTTCTTATACAATGACCTAGAAATTTGGCTTTCTTTTTTTTGGCCTTTGTATGCACATGCTGAAGAAGATCCATAAATTAATGGTACAACCTCAAGATATGGTTAAATGTACAAACAGTGACATTGCTTTATGGTGGTTCTGAAAGCTGAGGTACTAAATTAAGCGAACGTGGAAATATCTTTTGAATTTGTCATCGATTAACATCCATTGTATTCTAGATAATATAATCCCATAAATAAATAAAAGTTATAAATAAAATGTATTAGTAAAGATATATTATGAATTCATGCCTAATAATCATCAGCTTTAATAGCTATTCGACTACTCCTGCGGTTTTAATACCAAGATACCATGTCCCAACCTTCCCAACTTCACCCGTTTAACGTTCAAATATTTTCTGCATTTATTTTAGCAATTTCCCAATCGTTTAACATCGCTTTGACCTCCACCCGAGGCGCCAGCCATCTCTCAGCTTTTCTGCACTTTTCTGCAGTATTTTGCCGCTTTTTTTTTTTTTGCCTGGCACCCACACGGAAATCAAAGTCAAAGCCACAATTATTGGCTATAAAAATACAAGGGGAGAAAAATGACCAATTTCGCAGCTGAAATGCTTAACAGAAATTGCTTCCGCACTGAGCAATTTGTCACGGCAACACACCCTCAGGGATTGCAGTGCCTCGGTGATCTTGGATCGGATCGAAGTGCCATATGACAGAATAGGCAGGCAGTGCGAATTATAAACCGACTGATCCGATAAATGATCAAAAAGCCCAGCGCCGACATCGACGGCCTGTTGCCAATAAACAGTCAATTATTGCAGACAGCCGAGTGCATAAAATTAAATTCGAATGGGCTGGGGGCACATCCGTCAGTCAGTCAGTCAGTCAGTTACTAACTCAGTCAGTTACGCAAATCTCGCCAACAGGCGCGACAGCAATTGGCCAACACTAAAAAATATTATAGGAAAAAATAAAAAATAAAATATCCAAAATTTAACGCATAAATAGTTAAAAACCTTTGATTAACTACATCGTTAGATTTAAGCTTGTTAAATGCAATCTATCTGTATTCCTCGTAAATTTACAAGTATGATTCCATTTTCCTTAGTAGAGCTACTGGAATATCCACTATTTTTGTTTAATATACAATACAATATTTTTGAATGGTATTTTTCCCGGTGCAGCAAAGATTTGCATTGCTGCTGTTTGCTGTTTGCTGGGCCCGCTTACCTTGCTTCGACTAATTCGACGACGACTGGCTAATTTATGCCAATTTATGGCATGTGGCCCCACCCCTTGGGGCGGTTCCCCGCCCACTTTCCCACCTCGGCCCACCTTTGAGCCGTGAGTGGTGCAGGGCCATATCTTATCGGTCGATAAGACCATTGTTGGTACTGGACTCAGAGATCTGTGGCAACACACTGCCTGTTGTGGGGATCTTCTGTAAGCCGCTTACAAGGTAATCGCTGCGAAGTGGTGGCAATATTTTGATCAGCATTTAAATGCCTTCGAACGTTTGCATTCAAAAATAACCCAAATATTTGTGGCTATTAAAAACTTTTCTTTCAATTGAATGGACATGGCTGAACAACATTTTTTTTTTCCGTTTGGCGCCAATGAAAATTTCATCATCGGCGACATGGCGACAAATGTTGTTCGCATTATTTTTGGGATTTCCTTTTCGCCGCTCTCTTCGCGGCGGCATTAAAATTAGTTATTTAAACGACTTTTTAGTTACACCGAGAAGGTTGGGGGTGTCCCATGGTTGAGTCATAAAATCGTTATTTTATTGCCGCGTTTACATGCTTGAAAACTCGTGGACAGAAATGTAACCAATGCGCTTCATTAAAATGTAGTAACATTTAACATATGCATCTCTGCAGTGAATTTTCATTGTTTTGCTCGTTTATTCATAAACATTCCTCAAGAGTTGGTGACAACCAATGGTTCTTGCTATATGTGCTCAATTTAAATGGTGTAATATTTGAGATTGCTATTTTATCAGTGGATCTATCTATTTTCCACACAGCTTCACGTTTTTTTTTATTATTTAATGACATCTAATGCTTCTCGACATGCCTCATCAATTTAAATACAATATTATTTAAGCTATGCATTTGTGAAATGACTTTTCATCATTCAATTCGTAGGTTTCGAAATATTTCATGGATCTGTTCTATCGTTGATATGCAAATGAAAACTTTCCACAGCATTATCTAATGGCTTATCGGACTTAAGATCGCATTCAAAGAAGTTCGGTTTCGAGTGGAATCGATTGATATTGATGGGGATCAAGAACTTATCCACTTGATTTGTACATTGTTACACACTTCTCGCTGTGTTTTGTCATAATTTTAACCAATTTATGCACATTTTTCCACATGTACCGTTAGTCGCCGAATGGCTTATCACGTTTCTAACGGTACACGGTCTCTGGTACCTCCTACCTCTCCAACTCCATAAACTCCCCGAAGTATCCCGCCTGCCCCTCGGGTGCTTTTCTGGCTCTTTGTTCGCATATGATTATCGACTGTCTGCAGAGGGACAGGTGAACGAACCTCAACACTGGAATGACTATACGAAATGATCGATTTCATTGTTTTTCGCCAGCCGTCTATTTCACAAAAATCTAATTTTTGAAATACGCATATCACATAATTTATGCACGAAAACTTTTAGCTAATAAACCAAAACTCCCGAAAGAGTCCACGTTAAATGGGGGGGATAATTAAGGCAAATTTATGGCAAGAGTTCCCTGAACCCTACAGAAATATAAGATCATTCTGAACTTTCACCACAGCCAATTTGACATTTGATGTTCCACGAAAACGAATTTATAAGCGTGCCGCTCTTTACCATCGCCCCATTTTTACCATTACCCCGCCCACTATTTATTTAACAAGAAACAAAAGTGTTAAGACCCGAAAAGAAATGTGTTCACATTCAGGCTACAAGTTAATTAGCCACAGAAATAGACAGCGAAGGAGCGCGAGAACAGATGAAAAGAAACCAATATGAAAGCTATAGATACAAGATACATGGGTATCCATAAGATAGCCAGCCAGCCAGTCGGCCGTCCATGTCAACAAACAGTTCGACACGCTCGATCGGCCATTAAAATTGTTTTGCCCGGCGATCGGCGGATCGGTGAAGTGAAGTGAATGTGAATTTCATGTTCCATTGGCCAGAACTCTTTCGATCCCGCTCAAGATCTCCCCATTCCCGCGATATCTGTCACACAGATCTGAAAGGGGCCTTCGGCAATCATAAATCTCTCGACACCTCGGTGAGATTTGATCTAAATTTGCGCTTAATAATAAACTCTCGGTTCCTGCCAAAAGTGAAGATAAAAGAAGCGAACGTATTATTCGCAGGTCAAAGACTTTGGCTGACTCCGCTTGATGAACCCTCATCCGCAGCGCTCTCTACTTTTAAATAATTGCAATAACCAAGGCCCACATACAACGTGGTCGACCAAGTGCTTTCAAATGAGACATGGCCACAACAGATTTTGGGCCATAGTGCGATGATTGATCGTTCGTGCGCCACTCTAACAAAACGAGAAGCTCCCAATCCCAATATCATAAAGTGGGAAGTATGGGAAAACCACTTCAGTACAAGTACTCATGTTTGGTAGGCTTGTTTGTGCTGTCTTTCTTCTTTGATTGTCTTTGCGATCGTTGACATTCGATTGCTTCGCCATGGACAGCAATCGATTGAAATCGTATACATATGTGTTGCACAGTGCGCACTAAAAGTTGTTGCTTAAGATAAGATATTCAGCAGAAAATAAGTAGTTTCTTGAGCAAATTTAAATTCAACCTTTAGCGTATCTGCTAACCAACACCTTGCAATTAACCCAGATAATTAGTTAATTGGTCTTTCAAAAATTATCATTAACAAGCTCAAAACAGCGTTAGCTAATGAGCATTGAAATTCAATATTTTCGAGGCGCACTGTTGCCGCGTATCTGAATGTTTCGATCTAAATATAGCGGGCGCCGTGACACTTGACTATATCTTGTATCTTGTATCTCGAACGCTTGACCATGTGCGGTTTGCGACCAGTTTGTGGGCGTGTCGTCGATGGTCGACGATCGGCGATCAATGAACGACCAAGACAGAGGTTAATGCTAAGGCGACCAAGGCTAGTGCATCGGAATTGTGGTTCAATTGAGTGTCGCTGAGCTTTCAGGGGCTCTGTTTTGTTTTTTTTTTGTAGTCCAGTGTTCACAGTTACAACCGTATCTATGCCTTAAAAGGCGGCTGTCTTTGAGCCTCGTGTGTCATTGCCGGCCGGAGGGGCTGAACGCACATTAGCGGTACAGAAAGGCACAAACCCATCATAGCCATATCAAATTTCGCGGCTAGGCCAAGATAATTGATTGGTAGAGTTGGTCGGAGCTGTAGGCTTCAGGCAGTAGCTGTGTAGCTGTAGTTGGAACTTGGCTTTCGGCTTTGGGTTTGGCTCAAAGTCAAAGCCGCACGCCCGCAAGTGCTGACATTTGTTGGGTGTCACGACTCGGCAAACTGGCAGCCAGAAGACTGAAGACAACTCCTGGCATCTTGAAGGCACAAACAGTTTGTGTTCTAAGTCGGTCGCATTGTCAGTTAGTCAGTTAGTCAGCTAGTCAGTCTGGCTGTTAGTCACTCACGAACTGTGGAACTTTGGAAACTTTCTTCCGTGCCGCAGAATGACAGCGGCAGAAGCTGCAGCAGCCCAAAGGAGGCCCAGCATCCACCCAGATGCTCATCATGATGTCATTGATCCCGGACCATCTCTTCCCAGTTGCAACACAACAGGCATGGAGCATTGTTCTGCAGGAGGCACAAGTTGCCGTCGTCGTGGGTTTTATCGCCTTTTGCTGATCGGCTGCAACTTGCGGTACTTGCTCGGTTCAAGAGTCAGCACTTACTAGTCACAGTGGCGGTCAAAAAAATATCACTCAAAATAGGTGCAATATCTTAAGCATTTCTAAGCCTTCAAAATCATTCTTAAAGTGTGATTGGAGCACCTTAAAAGATGCACCTTAAAAGGGAATGTAACTGAGTGTTAGAATGTACCTTGTTCTAAAATAGTTTGTATCCCCTTTTTTTGCATGAGGAATATATCTATGCTTCTAGATCTACTTTCTTGACCTCTTCTGTATCTGCCACATGCAGTTGCAGTCACAGTGGCAGATGCAACCAACAGTTACTGCCTGCAACATTTTTGTGAAAATTAATTTAACACGAGCTGACGACTAATTTTGCAAGTGCCACCATGCCCCCCAATCGCCTTTAAGAAGCCAACCAAATTTCATTATATAGAAATTTTTGGTTTTGGGTAAATTTTCTTTATGACTTCATATGGCTTCGGACAGCTGCAAACTTGGCGGCATCGCTTTAATAGCCTCAACTTTTGGCAACAAAATACGAACAAAAAAAAAAAATACAAAAAGAAAATAACGAACCCAAACTTGTTTTGGCCACAGAAACTGGTTCTCTTGGCCAAAGAAGAAGTTTTCTGTTGTTATTCCTTTTTTTTTGTGGATTTTTCGTGAATTTGTTTCTAAGTTGGGCAAACGCATGCCAAGTCGAAGCTAAGAGGCTAAGAGAAGATATTAACTAAATGATAATGCTTAGCAGGTAGTTAAGGGCTTGGTCCGTCCAGAAATTGCCTCGTCCACGAGCTTAAGCCAGCTTCCTCCTTCCAGCGATCTTCTGAAGCGGAAGTCACCATTTGGGCTTTGGCTTCTATGGTACTTCTTGGCTACGTGCTTTTGGCCAAGTCGTTGGTATTTCAGTTCGCCGACTTTACTTGGCGACTTGGATTTCCGCTTCTGTTTCCACAAAACTCTGATTGATACAACGCAAACTCATTGAACCAACAAGATCAGAACGTGAAAATCCACTTGGAAAACCGTCTGTCTGTCTATCTATCTGTCTGTCTGTCTAACTAACTGACTGTTTGAGTGCTGCCCCCAATGGAAATTCATTTTCATCGCCTCAATCAACAATTTAATTCAATTAAGTTTTGAAATGTTTGTGGCACGTCGGCCGAACTGCATGAAAAAAATAACAAAACATACTGTAAGTAAACGAAAACAAAGCCCCCAGAAAGAATGCAACTGCAAGGCGCACCAAATGTGTTTAATTATCAGAAACGGAATTTTCATGAACCACCAACTAAAACAAATGCCAATAAAAAATGTGCATAAATTTGAAGACAGGTCTCTGCTGCCGGGCAGAACGTGCAATTGGCCGCTATGGAAAATCGTTTGGGAATGTTGGCCAAAAACGGTGCGGTGCGCTTTCTTGGTACTGGCTAGTACGCCAATCTTGGCTAGCAGATCGTTTTCCCAGGCAAGTTCAACAAAATTGTGGACCAGCTGAAAGGGCCAGTAATACACGTAACACTTTATTATTATACAAAATATCAAAGTCGTTATTAACCAATTTTTAAGAGTTTTATTATAGCATCAACTGGGTGCATACAAGTTCTTAATTTAGAGAAATGTCGTCATTTCTTTTATTAAGCTAAAAAGTTGATTTTTAATATCGTTAACCTCCTAAGGAAATCATCCATAATCATCCATAAATATTGCCGAATAGGAACAGCTCTCATTTGCATAATCGTTTTGTCACTCCAGAGCGGGATTCTTCTCCTTTGATTAATGAATGTATTAATATAGCGTTAATGACTTGGACCGGCGGACATTCATTCCAGAATTAGCTCAGATTATGCCAATCCGTTGAACAGCTATGAAAAATCTGGTTCTCCAGAGATCGCTGAGCTCTACTCTAAGTAACTCTAAGCTGCTTAACCGCAAACTAGTTTGGTTATTTAGACTTTACGTGGAGATACGTTTCAATTTCGCCAACTGTATTCGGCAAGTGCAACTGCACAGCAGAACGAGGCAAAAGCTAATCGACGGATCGCGACTTGTATCTTATAAATACACCACAATTTATGCATTTGCTCGCATTTGCCTAAGCAAAGAACCGTTAAATGTTCGCGAGCCTCTTAATTAAAGTCCATGGAATCCATAGAATCAACAGCAGGGGGAGAAACACCAGCACTTGGCGGCGCAAAATGATTACGTTCTTGTTCTCCTTTTTTTTTTCGCAGTGAATGGCCGCCACTTACAGAAACCAATTTACACGGCCGAAAAGCTTGCTCAATTTATGTGAATGTGGATGAGCAAAGGCAGATTCAGATACAGATACAGATACAGACTTATATCTGGTATCTGAAAATTCAGTTTAAACAAACGCCGCATGACATTGAACGGCAGACGGACGGCGGAATTCTCTCCGTTTCCTCCATAAATTTTGGCCAGTTTTGTAATATTTTGGCCATAAACAAAAAGTACTAAAAAATTGGTTTCTCTTCGCCTTTTAAATGTATATTCATTCCTCTGTTTCGAATAAAGTAATTAAGAGTCTCATTGAGAGGATAATAAATCAATTTCGCTTGGCTTCACACTTGAGAGAAGGGAGAACCCAACGTAGAAAATGCAATGCCAAAGCCAGCGATTTGCAATAATGCTGATGATGATATCATATGCGGGAGGAGTGTTTCTGCTTGGCAATTAGCCGATCTGGGTGTTTTTGCATTCACTGGGTAGTCAAGCTGCTTATTATTACATAGAACACCGCTTTTCCGATTGCAAATGCGATGAGTTTGGAGGCCGGACGGGTTTTTAGACGATGTTATATAACCAACTGAATCGTGACTAATGGCAACAGCTTTGCGTTTGCTAATATGCATGGCAGCTTATCATTCACTTCGCGGTATCTGCTGTGAAAGGGGGTCAGAAAAATGGGCACTAAACTGCACAGAATCAATTTGAAATGTTAAATACTCTACAACCAATTCTGGGAAGAAGGCTTTTAAGATTGTTTCACTTTACATACATTATCTCAACAACTTTAACTACACTTAGCTTATCTATTGTTGATAGAAGTCTTAGCATTGACCTGAATGCACAAGCGTTTATAGATCTTTCCGTGTAAGTGCACTTTTGATTACAGAGATACTGCTAGGCACTATCTTTTATTGCTATTTATTCACTTAAGTGGTATCAGTAACCTAAGTTTACAGGTCAATGGAATTAAATATTAGCTTCCATTGTTTTAAAACTGATGTTACAGTTTAATGTAATATTGATAGTACTATGAATGTGGATGACGAAATCATTTTCAAGAACTTTCGTTTGTCATCAGATCTTTGGATACACATGAAATCAGAAGCATGAGCGAAGTTGCTCACGCGGTGATCAAGAGCATTGAACCTCTAAACTTTTGTTGTACTTCTTCATTTTTATGACTTTTGGAAGTTTCCATTTCGAGAGTGTTGAATAGTTTTTACACATGCCCGGCGTAACAAGTGGAATTTTATGTATGGGAGAAGAAAAACAGTGGAAAAGGTGTCTGGAAAATAATTAAATAATAAAAAGTATCTCTGAGTGGGATATACATTTATTTAAATGCCATTTAAAACAAGGCAAACCCGTTGAATCATCGGCATTAAAATGCATGATGACAATGAGAAAACTAATAAAACTTTCCCCCCAAAGATTCTCAGAATCTCAGCTTTAAAGTTTTTTTTATTCTACTGTTATGCTTCAGGAATAAGTTTTTTAGTAGCTGGTGATCTAGGCTTAATTGATTAATAATGAAAATTTTTACACAATTTATTTACGCATGATTTCATGATTTGATGGGCCAGTTGAACCCAAGTTCAAGTTCAGTTGGCACAGTCGGCGACAGGAAAAAAAAAATATAATTAAAAATTATTATGTCACGCAATGTTTACGAGTGTTTGTCGGCTCATTGCGCAATTGCGAACGAACGCTTCGATTTCTATTCACATCCACAATCGATGAAAATCCGAAATTGACGTAATGTGTTTTTGATTGAACATTTTGGGGCACGTTTCAATACCGAGCAGGCGCCGCATGAGTTGCCAAATCAAAACTACAAACAGTTTGTGAATGAATAGCTTTAAATTGGCGTGTTAATGACAACAACAACAGCAACTGCAAAACTGTAAACTTAATTTTTCAACAATATTTTTCGCAATACTGTTGGGCATTTCAGGCGATTTTGCCATCACAGCCGCAAGTCAGCGCGCGCTTGACCCCAAAAATGAAACTTATAAATTGATTTTTATTATTTCTTCAACTTGTTGAACTTAATCAATTAGCCAGAGATAACTCGATGTGGGTGTCAGCAATGGCAAATTGTCGCCGAACGAGAATTGCTTGAAATATTTCATCGCTGACCTTTGGTCTTCAAATCTAGTACTACTACGTATGCTCTTTAGTTTTTGCTTCCCTCATGAAAACTCATATTATTCATATTTTTCTTTCTTTCTCTCTTGCAGGTAAATAAACATTTTCCATATGGAGGCACTCCATGGAACTCTCGTGGTGAGCCATAATAACATGCACACTTATGGCCACAAGGAAAAGCTGAAAAACTGAATAATTATTCATTAGCCAAGTGCCAAAAGCGTATTCAAATGAAGTTGCCCATGCGAAAACCCAAAACCAAAACATGTGTCAGCCATGTCAATGCGTTTTGGCCCATACCGAAAACCGAAAACCGAAAACCCCAAAAAGTCGAAGCTCGAGTGCATTTGTGCTCTTTGGCCAAATGCGGTTTTTCTTTCAACTACAGCTTCAAGTTGTTTAGGATGATTTCTCTCCCTCTTTTTCTTGGCAAACGATTTGCCGGCGGAAATTTCATAATCATGGTAAAATGAAAATGTTACATTTTATGAAAATGTATTATTATGTCCATCATAAAAATGCCATTGAATGACACTTGCGCTTGTACGCTGCACTCCAAAAAACCACCTCCACGAAATATTTTGACAGCAGCAATTTCCCAGTTCCCCCCTGAAATACAAATAAAAACCCCCCCCACCTCCCATCGCACGTTTGATTTCCCCACATTGCCACAGCCCTCTGCTAATTTTTGTTGATTCGAGCAACTTGCATTTTATTTTCAACTCAGTCGCGGCGCCAACGCAGTTATATACATACATACATACAGAAACGAGCAAATTACCAATACAGAAAATCAACCAAAATTGAATTAAGTAATTTTTGGTTTTTGGGTGAACTGCAGTCGACGTGCGATCGCAATTATTGCCACGATTTGCGGCCATTTCCGCTTGGCTGCCGCTACTGCGCATGTGCCACTTGTTGTGGGCTGCAAAATGGTGGTTGGGGGGGCGGAAATACCTTCTAGTTAAACAATCTTTATGGGGCAAGTGTCTAATTTGTTATTTGTTAATGGTTACGGTTTTTTAAATTGCTTATAATTGAGGTGACGATATCGTGATCACACACAAGAAATATTTTAAAAGGAAATACTATAGTTCTTTGCCAGTTTCTATTCGTTTTAGAAAATATCTGAATGTATACGTTTAAGTAGTTAGTTTTTAGCCATGCTTTTGATATGTATAGATTCTACAGATCTTAAAAAGTGAACCTTAGTTGCGAATAATCCATTCCCATATTTCCACTGCCGTTGGGCGTTTAACCAAAAAGTGCAACATTAACTTCGCCCATGGGGCACGTGAACTTGTTGCTGGGCTCCGTTCACTTTATAAGCTCGATTTGCTCGCTTTCCGCACTTTGCGGACTTCAAAAACGCAGTGCGCCTTTGGTTCTTTATTTCATTATTTCAGCAGTGCTGCGGTCTCTTTTTGTTTTGGGTAATTAAAAGCAGCGTTCAAAGTGCAACTGCCGTGGGTTGCATTTGCATAGACATGTGTTCAAACATTTGCGTTGCGCTTTCTGGGCTGACAAGTGTTGCTGTTGCTGCAGCTTTTCGAGTCGCGTGGGCGTTTCAATTTAAACAAAATATCCAGTCTGCGGGCCACGGTTTAATGGCATTAACAATATAGACAAGACACGCCCAAGCCAAGTGGCTGACTGAGTGACCTACTGCACTCAAATGTTCGGCGACATGTTGCAGTCACAGCGGCGAAACAACATGTACATACAACATGTTACTCGGCTGAAACAAATTCTGACACCTAAATTTGCTACGCATTTTCAGGGAGTCATTAATTAGTCAAAGTTGGAAAGTTTTCATGCACTCTTTTTTTTTTTCGATATATATGTGTGTATTTTTGTTTTGGTGAAAGTTTCGCTTTTGAGGAGATAGGAATTGAATTCAGTTCGGTTCGATTCAGTCGGGCATTGCGGCACAGGCCTAGATTCATTTTTCATAATTACAAAATCGAATCGTACATTACCTTGAGCTCAAACTGCCAAAATGGGAACGGGAAATGTTGATGCATCTCTCAAGTATTTTTCATATTCAATGCTCTGAAGAGCTTTCAAGCCTTTGTGGACCATATTTTTGTGAGATGCGATACCCTGGAAAAAGTTGAGTGAGTGCTAGGGTATGATGATTAGGCATGCATTTCGATTTTTATTATGTTCTTGTGTAGACAAACTACAAGGCTACAGATACATTTTGTTTCTCCTATGTACATTCCCTTTTGTATTTCCCATATATACATTGGGTATCTCCTGTTCGATGCACCCTTTTTCCGGGCGGCATTCCTTAACTCATTTTCTTTGTCTTTTTCTCAAAATGCACTTCAAGCTGCAAGTTTTGAAGGCTCAAGTGGCACTGGAGTTGTCAGCTGTTGTTGCCGCATTGTCGCTGTGTGGCTTTAAATGCAGCTGCGGTTTCTTGGCGGTGGCCCGATCTGTCTTGGCCTGGTCCGATCCAATCCAAACCGATGCCATTCCCGTCATTCCCAGCCATCCCAGTACAAATTCGATTCCGAGCGGGCCATTCGAGCCATTAGAAGCGCATGTCTGTGGCCGTGTCGACAACAATCAATTGCCGGTGAGCGCATTTTATTGGCGTCATCAAATTGGCTTTCCGTGGAAATCCGCATTGCCAGTACGTCAAGCCAACGACTTTCTTTCCCAATAGAACTGAACTTCAGAGCCAAAATGGTCATCATCATAATCGTGATGATGGCCAGGGCCATCAGATGATCATCTGGGACATGGCCGATGAGATGCTCCGATTGTTGCTGAGAGCCATAAATACGAGCCGACATTGCTTGGCATCTTTTAGTGGCAAATGCAGCGCGGCTGGGCTGCCCGCATTCTGTGGCCAGGAGTTTTCATCTGGAAAAGAGTCCCCAACTCCCCGGGATGTGAGTATGTGACGCTGCGAGTCGAAAAAGCAGTATTAATTGTTCAAACATACTCGAACATACGAGCACACACTCGGACACACACACACCTTTCAAGGAAGCATTTTCCGAGCTTTTCACATATGTACTGTACATATGCAGTGTGCGCCTGCTTCATTTTCCTTTATTTGCACGATTTTTGCCATATTTCTCTCCACGATTGGAGCACGATCCTCGGGACTGGGATCTTGGAGCTCCCTCCCCCAAAAATGGTGGCGACATTGTGACGTCGTCGTGTTCGCTGGCAGATTATGATCAACATATATATATTTGATTGTAAGTACGAACAAACTTATGTTGTATATGTACACGAGTATGTGTCTTGTGTCTTTGCTGTAACCATGACAGCGAAATATTTCTGTTGGTGCCGAGCTGCCATGTGTGAAAATATTTATTTTCCATCTGCTCATGCGGGCCTGCAATGGGAATGCATTTAATGGAGGGAGGTAGGGAAAAGGGCTAAAGCTCTTGATGCATCCAAAATCGGAACAAACAAATCTCAGTGGATGGGCTTTTCTGGGTTCTCGAGTGTATATTTGGGCAAGACCTCAAATGGCCTGTATAGTTTTAAAGCCATCAAATCAATTGAAGAGGCTTTTCTGAAGTGTAGCTTTGTAGTGCTGCGTTGAACTAGATTTTTTTACAAGCTGGAATTGGGATCAATGAATGTTGGAGGAACTTAAGCAGGGAACAGTTCGAGTCAACTCACTTGTCATATAAATTATCATAAAATAATACATATTGCTTATGAAATATGCAGTAGACAAGGTAACTAAGAATAAGCTGTAGATGTAAGTTATGAGAACTTATACAAACCAAACTACGGCCAGCCCAGTTACTTTTGGACAGTTAAACTTTGGCATTTCATTATTGGAAATATGTACACAAAACTTAATTGAATATCGTGTCCGAATCGGACTTGGTTTGCTTTTCAAATTGCAGTCTTTGCACTGCCATTAACCCAAGTTCTTTGTGAAGAGGAGGGGCTATGAGTTCTCATGCGAGTTCTCCACTGGGCATAATTATGCTGCTGTTGCAAGCTGCAGGTTCTTATAGAAGAGGTAGTTTTTTAACCGATTTATTTATTTTGTCTGGCTCTTTAACTCTTTGGCTGTTTAGCTGCTCATTCGTCTTTTTGTCTGTCTGTTTGTTTCTTGTCTTGTCTTGGCCTGTCTGTGCGGAATTCGGTCAAGTACTCTGGCTGGTTTTGTTCGATTTGATTTGTGTGACATGTGGAAGCTGTCGGCTGCCGCATTATTGACACCTTATCGGGCGTGAAAATCCATAGCCCTCTCAACGATGAATATGCATGAGTGGAGAATTCGTATTCGACAAGAAACAAGAAACCATGTGGTGGTAAATGTTGCTTTCTACGCATTTGTTACACTTTGAAACACGCTCTCCTGCAAAGTAGCGCTTATCATTTGCTCAGAAACTTAATTATTTCGCCTGTCAGTCGTCGTCAGTCAGTTAGTCAGTCAGTCAGTCAGTCAGGCAGGCGGCAGAGTCCCGAAAAGAAAGAAACGTAAAGCATTTTTTAATGAGCCGCTACCGAGCGACCTTAAAAAGAAAGTCAGGCGACATGTCTGTGCTGCCTTGGATAAGTTTGGACTTCGTGCCAACATGTTTCTGCTGTTTGTATTGTATGCTGTAGTTCGTATTTTGTGTTTTGTATTTTGTATTTTGTATTTTCTGAGGTCTCCACCGAGTCCCTCTTGTTCGATGACTCTGCTCATTTGTGGATCTCTTGTTGGCCCAGTGTTTTTTTCTTTCGCATTTTTATTTTTTCAAAAAACTTACGGAAGCCGTCGCTGTCGAAGTTGTTACTCTCATTTTGTTTGGTGAAAGAAAATCTCCGGCTACCGTTTGTCAAACAATTTCTATGGCCGCAGCAAAGAAAGGATAACCATCATAATTGATTGAACCAGGTTTTGAGCGCAAACAAAGGCAAACCTTGGCTGTTTGCTCAAATGTCTGGTGAATAAATCAACCTACTATCACCATTTCTTCATCAGCTGAAGGCGGAAAAAAGTGCTGCTTTCATACAAATAACTAATTATATTTCACACACAAGTATGTAAATAGCCCAGCTAGGGTTAATATTTAAATTCGGCCAGCTTTCATTTCGCCGGTGTGCAATTTCATTTATTTTTGGCTAATTGAACGGCCTGCTGACATTATCATTGGCCACTTTCGCCGCTGTGAAACTGCGAACAGAGAAGCTACCGAACAGCCAACGGGCTGTCAACTTCATTAGATTTGATTGCAACAAGAAATATCATGGAACAACATTAAACGCCTCTGAATAAATTCAAATTAATTGATAAACACACAGAAACCGGAATAAAAAGAGAGAAATAAAATTATCGGCCATAGAGGCAGTCAGCGTTTAGCTGGCCAATTTGCAGGCCAAAAACTGCAACCGTTTGAAAAAAAAAAGTCAAAAAAAAAAGAAGCAAGTTGGTGGCTGCGCATGCGTCGCCGGATTGCGCAAGTCCACTCGGTGGTGCAGTGATGCGGAGTGGTGCAGGGTGGTGCAGAGTGGTGCAGAGTGGTGCAGTGTAGTGCAGTGTAGTGCAGAGCGGTGCAGAGTAGTGACTGCAACCAGTTGGCAGAGTTTTGCGTGGCGTGTGTTTAACTTTTGAGCAGATTTTGTCGCATTTTTTTGCTACTCGCTGTGCAGGCAGGCAGGTATTTGTTTTCACAACTCCCCTTTCGGCATCCTGGCTCCATCAATGGCTCTATTTGATGTAAACCGACTGGCGGCTGGCCGGCACATTTGAACCATTTGAACTTTTGGCTTTTGTCTGATTTCGGTTTCGGTTTCTGTTGCTGTTGCTGTTTCGGCATTGCTTGCCCCATTCACCCACCATGGGGCATGTTTTATTTGATATTTCTTTCCTCCAATTTTTTTCCTTTTTTTGTTGTCTACTTACCAAATGCTACGACATTTCGTCATGCTAATCAGCATGGAGTCACTCGTTGGCTAATTGGCTTAGACGGGCTAACTGGCTGCCTTGGATCTGGCTTACGATTTTTTGAGTGAGTGTGCGTGGCTATCAGATTACTTGACATATTGCAAAATTAGATTTATATGTATATATATGGTCAGATGGGGCGAGGAATGGGGAAACTTACGCTAGAGTGATGCGAGCTCGTTGCAGCTGACAAAGAAAATAATGCGGTTATCCAATGGAACTTGATTTCCAGAAAGTAAAACTTGCACTCGGATAAATCATTTGAATTAAATACGTTGAAGATCATTGTACTTTCTGCATGTTACTCAACCATTTTGCTGTTTATCATAATCACCTAAGAAGATGGCCAAAATTTAATGAAGCAACTAAATGGTTTCAAAAGGTGCTTTAATGAGCAAAATACCCATTATAATAAAGCGCCCCTGGGCTAAAGCTATAAATTGAATTAAGTTCGCTTAGGGCCAATTTTACTAATGATGCAGAAATATCTTAAGACTCGAAGAGTGATTGGAATTTCTAATTATGTCTTTCGACATAAAAAAATATATCTAGTTTAGTAGGAAACCCATAGAACTTCGCATACGTTTGTAAAGTACTTGAATCTTAATTTTATGGGTTGTTAATAATCTGGTTCTATTTGTTAGTTTCGAGCGACAGCCTACAAAATATATGGCTATCTGATCTTAAAACAGTATATTCATTTGATTGAGTGGAGGATTACCTACGCAAAATGTTTCCTACAAAGATTGTAACTGTTCTTGATTGAGATCCCGCCCCATTTCCGCCCCATTCAGCTGATTGAATTTCGATGTACAAGTAGTTTACTCAATCAAGTCCAATGCCAAAGTCAAGTCGCTTATTATTATAGAGATTTTTTTCCCTACCCCGAACATTTGCATTTACTAATTTATTTATTTACTTGTCTGCCTATCGGTACTGTATCTTTTTATTATGCAAATGCAGGTGGTGTGTGTCTGTGTATCTGGAAATTATGCAAATGTCAGTGGGCCGATTTGCGCCTCTGTGACGTGCTAGCCAATTTAATTTGTGACATTTGCTTAGACAATTTTCTCCATAAGAATTCCGAACTTACTTGTCTGTGGACTGTAACTGGAAGTGTTCCTCATCCCTCCATCTATATTCCCCCTAAGATTTTCCGCTGTGTGTGGGCCTAGTTACCCCAAGGAACTTGCGACTACATGAAACAATTAAACTCAACATGCATTTATGTCAAGTTATTCGCGCTGCGCCGGCAATTAGAGAGCAAAGCAACTCGAAGTGGGCAAAACTGCAACGCATGATCACTGATCGCTGGGCAGTAAATTAAGCAGCACTTCCACTTCCATATGGTTACGGCTACAGTCCCCGACAGCTGCGGTTGTAAATTTGATTTTTATGGCCTGAAACATGTTGCAGCCAATTGGCAGCCAACGGCCAGTTGGCCAGTCCAAAAAGAGCCAGGAAAATTGTGACCAAAAAAAGAAAAAAATCTGTTTTCCCGATATCTGTCACCAGTCATCGAAATGGAAACCTTGCCGACTTTTGAGGTGTTAATTTGGCCACATGCCGAAAGCTTTGGCCATAAATTCAAGTCGTGTTCACGTCGCGTGCAATTAGCCCAAAATCTAAATAAAGAATTTTAAGAATGGATTTTTAGAGTCCGTCAATACAGCATTTGGCCTTAAGCTGTTTGGTTGGCTTTCATTGAAATATTATTCCTATATATTTCATAAATCATTTTCAACGCGTAGTGGTGGACAAACTTTGTTTGGTCAGCTGAATGTTAATTACTGGTCGAACAGCCAAAGTCACAACAAAATCTAAAGAAATAACAAAAATTCAATTTCAAAATACCCAGTCTGAGTCAAAGCATCTGGCTGAATCCCAGTCGAAGTTTATTTGTGTCCAGCAAGTAAATCGTGACAATCATGACAAAAATCGAACGGATGTTTGAAACCAGCCAATGCAAAATGTCTTTTTGCTTTGTTTTGTGTATTTTTTTTTGGCTGGCAATTTATCACAAAACGGCGAACAAAATCTACAGAAAATAAAAGATTTCAAACCTATAATTTTGAGACAGGCAAAATAACAATAAACACAAGCAACAATACTTCATAATAAATTGTCATTTGACGTGTTGGAAATGTATTGGCAATTAAAAACGCAATTGAAGTAAATGGAATTGAGTTGAAAGGGCGGGACAGATCGGCGCTCCTTGGTGCAGTGAATCGCTCTGGGAGTCGTATATTTATGAGTAGTAGCAATTTTCGGGAGTTCATGAACCAAACTCTGGGTGTGTAGAGCTTGGTCATGATACTCGAATCAAATCGAATCAAAGGCAAGGCAAGTCGAGTCAACGAAACACTAAGGCTTAAGTATTGCGACGAGTGCAATGATATTGGAGTTGTTTCAAATAAAACACTATTAATATAAACAAAACCGCAGAACTCTAACAAATTCTTGGCAATTTGTTTACATTTCTCTCTTTAAATTTGCTTACATTTCTCTCTTTAAATATGCTTACATTTCTCTCTTTAAATTTGCTTATATATCTCTTTTTAACTTGCTTATATGTATATATTTTTTTTATTTGCTTATTTGACACCCAATTTCCATAGAAGAACACAAACTCTTCTTCAGCTAAACTTGTGCTCTCATATTATTTCCAGTTCCAGTGGTGTCCCTCAAAAATGCTGATTAAAGGTCTTTGTTCTGTCGATTTTGTGGCCGATTCCCGTTGTCCCAGGTCCGCCCATTCTCAATTTATATTGTCTTATTTTTTGGGCCGCCTTTTGCTTGCCCCATGCTTCATTTTCATTTTTTTTTGGAGTTGCATGTTGCGGTCTCGAGTTGAGTGCAGTTTGCTTAGGGCGCACTTAAGTACCGTTATTTTAATAAACGCCATTTGCGCATGCGCAGCTTCAGTTAGCCCGGTTTTTTTTTCGGTTTTTTGGGGCACCTTTTTTTGTGTGGCCAAAAATACTTTCTTCACATAAATGAAATTGAATTACTGCTGTTGGCAAAAAGCTCATTTTGCTTGCATAAGCATTTTTGCATTTGCTTTGCAAAAACTATGAAGGGTGGAGGGAGAGGTGGAGTGGGTGGAGGAAGGAAGTGGCTCATAAAGTATGCCATTTGTTTTTCGTAATATTTATTTACTTTGGCCATTGCATAGAGGCATTGTTTGTTTATTTTCGCTGCGTTCTGTTTGTCGCTTTTTGCATAAACATTTATGCAAATGTCAAATGCCTAATTGACAGACAAGAGCCAAGTGCTCGCCTCGCCATTTCCCTAAAAAAAGCGTATGAGCCTGCATTTAAGTGTTGCGACTATCTGATACCTAGGGTTGCTATGATTTTTAGTATTATTACGCGCTTAAACTGGTTTTCTTAAACAAACGATAAACAGATGCTATAGAAATTAAGATGCTTAATTGTTTATAAGATGTTGCGTCGCAGAATTATTGTATTTTCGTGTAGACAAGACTATTCCAAATAGCGCATACCCTTGAGTTCCGCCGAGTACCGAGTATAAAATCCATGACAGTGACCAGGCATTGTCTATGCTGGCGGCAAATTACAATTTACGATCGACGATCAGCGAATCGAGCTGTGCTGTGTGCGACAGCTCCACATTTTGTCAGCTCCACATTCGGTTTGGCGGTACCCTCTGATTTGGAACGACCTTGAGCCTTTGTGCCGCCCAATAGAGCCGGAGAAGCACCCCACCCTCCCTCCACTCCACTCCTCTGCACTTCCCTTGTTGGATACTCAATTATCTAGATATACGCGTTATAAAGTGATCTAATGAATTTACTTTATGCGTGTTTCATTTGATGGTGATTGTCCGATAAACATTTTATTTCGCTTTTTATGGCCCTAGCTGGCTGCTGCCTTCTGTCTTGTTTGTTTTGAGTGAAAGTAATTTGTCGATTATATGTTTTTTTGTATTGTGTTTGTGTTTTTGGTGCCTGTGTCTATATCTGCTGACTGCTAACTGCTGACACGCCTAGATAGTTGGCACATCATGTGCTAAGAGCTAAAATCGGAGAGCTGGTCTGCAGATTCTCTGACTCATTCAAAGAAAGTTTAAACAACGCCTTTCGGGCTGTTAATTCTTTGGCTTTCCCAAACACCGAAAACTGTTGATCATGATGGCTGATGGACGTAAATATAGTTGTAGTCATCAGCGTTTTATGGCTTATAATGCTGTATGCGCCTACAGGCACTTATTTAGTCGATCATTTTGCAGCAGGTGAGGAGAAATTTAAGTTTTTTGGGCGTGGCTGCAGATGGGCTGGTCCCGAATTATAAAAGCTGAATTTGATGAGATTGTTTAATCATGGCATAATTTAAGACCGTCGTTTGAATGGGTGAATAAAAATCGATTGTATTGAGATTTTCCATCGTTATGCGGCAAATTGGAGAGGCACTCCATCTTTGATCTGATCTCCTCGAGGATTGCGCTTGAGTTCATGGCAATGGACAAATTGATTTGCCATATATAGTCTGTATCATTGAGCCCGATCCACGGAATCGAGCAATCGATATCATTATTTATATCGCTTCAAGATCACAGCAGTCTGCAATTGCAGAACATTTACATGATCACCTGTGGAAGATGCACGCCCATTGAGTTGGAATTGTAAGTCGGCATTGACAGTCGGACTAAAGGCAATCATCCATTTAATAACCAATTATCATTGATCAACTGCACGCCCAGTCCCCAGAGATCGGTTCGGTTCGGTTCGGCTCGAGCTGGAATACCAAAAGAACGACTGACCACTGGGCAATATCAATTACGAATTACATCTGATTATCCGCCTCTGCCTGGGAATTGGCCATTCCGATTGCCAATGCCAATGCCATTGCCATTGCCAGTGCCATGGACTCCACATTCAAGATTCAAGATCCAACCCAGATCTAGGGTATGCGATTCCAGATCCAACTCCCGCCTGGGGGATGTGTGTGTCTGATTAGCGCATAAACAAGTTAATGCCATTGATGATGACGATGCTGAGCCACCTGAACAGACGCCAAGTGCATTGCAATGGGGGCCGACCGACCGACTGGATCTGGATGCGTACGTGGTGCGATGTTATTGTTTTCTTTGGCTATCCAGTATCAAGATATATTGGGCAAGGAGGCGGGCTCCTTCAGATAAAACCCAACTTCTGGCCTGTTTGGGAGTCTCGTTGCGTCTTCGACTTCATCGTTGTCGTTGTCGTCGTCGTCGTCGTCTTCTTGTTCGGTTGACAACAGAAACTGGCGGCGGCCTGGCAAGCTTTTGATCTTGGCGAAGTTTTAGCCGACGAAGCCGCTGGCAAGAGCCTGTACCATGTTGAACTTACCCAGTTTTCGTCGTCTTCCTAGAATATGTATATGTAGCTCCTCCTCTGTTTGCCCAACACTTTACTTTTTTTTTTTTTTTTTGGGGCGGACAGGGGGTGGCGATATGCTAATGTTGTTTGGGTTTGGGCAGCCAAAAGTCAAACACTGTTTGTTGACGTTACCTTGAATTCGTAGGGAAACAAGCGACGACACACAAAAGCCACAGAGCTATACAAAGATCTGTGGCAAACAAAGATGTTTGAGATATGTCATGTGTTCGGGGCGGATAGATCTTGACATCATCGTTAGGGTTCAATTGCTCTGGCTGCGCTAGGGATCGTCGTCTTAGTTGCTTGCATAAATTGCAGTTCATGTGAATGTTGTGGGAGTTACTGGAATATTACACTGAATAGTACTCAGTTTCTCATTCAATTAGATGTAAATATTTGATTTAAAGCTACTATAGTTACCTACTTTTTGTGTAAATTCGGGGAATAAACTTATACCTAAATCCTAGAAGTGTTTGCTTAGTGTATTTTGGGAGTCGCCCTCCCAAAAAGTCTGGGAATGATTCAATTCGTCGGCCTTAACGTGGACAATTGTCTGTGGGAGTGCTGTGACTTGTGTGCTCCTATGCAAATGAGGGGACAATTATGCTGATCAGCGCTAATTGAGGGAGCCATAATGACCCACAGAGTGACTAACCCAGTTCTGTTTGCATCTTTCTCATCCCCAGGCTGCCCGCTGACGACGAGTTCCCACTGCCTGCGCTGCAACAAGGCGGGCTGTATCAAATGTCCAATGTACCTGGTGACGGACACCAGGCAGTGCGTGGATCAGTGCCCCGCCGGCTACTTGGATCAGTGGTCCGCCCACACGGAGTTCATGGGTCGGGTGTGTGTGCCCACCGGCTATTCGGGACCACTGATGGCCGCACTCGCTGGACTTCTTGGTGGCTTCCTCGTTTGCCTGTCCCTGCTGGCCGTCGCGGTGATGTTGGTCAAGAGGAGAAGGCGGCGAAAGTCCATCAAACAGAAGCTCATCAACGAGAACACCATGGATCGGGCGGACTTTATGAGGCAGCTAAACGAGATGCGTCCGAACGCTGAGTACTTTCTGGCCATGCTCAACGATACCCGACGGCAGATCAGGAAGCTCTATTTGTCGGGCGAAGTGGCGGCTGCCAACTCGTACAGGCCCATCGTCCGGGATCTGGCCAAGCTGCTCATACTGCTGAATAGGCCCATCGAACTGATTCCCGCCCCGCCGCCAGATTGGTCCAGGCTGTATGCCTGGTCGGAGCAGGCCCTGGAACGCTACAAGCCCCAGGTGGGCCAGCTCATCGACTTCTTCCAGGCCTCACACGGCCACAATGCCGGTCACCACGAGGTGCTCTACGCTGCGCCCAACAAGAAGAAGCAACTGCAGCAGCCCAGCATCTTCCGGCAACAGGTGACGCCCACGGCGACGCCACAGGGAGTGGGCGAACTGATGGCCGGCGATCGGAGCAGCAGTGCCTCGGCGCAGCAGAAGCTGCACCTCTTTGGCTCGCTGATCAGCCTGCACGAGTTCGAGGAGCCACGCGCCTCGGATCCTTTCGGCAGCAGCTTCAACACGCTGAAGAGCGGCAATCTCATCTCTGATCTCAACGCCAGCTCGCTGTGGCTGGAGGACGAGTTCTACAAGCTGGGCTTTCGACCGCAGGACGAGATCACCACGGAGCTGTAATAACCGCATCACAAAACCCATACTCAAAGCTTAATGGCAATATAAGTATTACCCCGACTGGCGGCGCTAGCCGTTCGAGTTTAGCGCCAGTTCAGCTGGGGGAAAGAGGCATTTGCGTGCACATTCCGCCAGGCCATCATCATCATTGTACTCCATCAACAAGCTAACTGGGAGGCGATTTAGCCGAAGCAGCTAAATGCCCACGCTTAGAGCTTAGTTAGATCAGTTAAGCAAGCAAACTAGTCACGTAAAATCACAAACAAAACCATCAACACACAACGATGCCGAGGAGAAGAAGGAGCAAATGCAAATGGAAATCGCGTGGAAATGAATTTAGTTTTATGGATTTTACAAAAATCGCAACAATCATGTAACGAACAATATTCAATATACACACTATAGAAATACTATTCAGATAATAACTAAGATGATTAGCAGTATAAAAGCGATACTTATAGCTATAGCTTATGTAGACAGAGATTATAAACCTTAGCGAATACGAAATGGATAATAAAATCGTGTGCCTTAAGATTGTAAAATATGTAACAATTTGTATTATTAACCAGGCGCCGTCATCCGACCAAGTCAGCCAACGCTAAGGCTCCTCGTACTTCCAGAGTATGTCGGGTTCTTCCTTGAGCTTCAGCTCGCCATGTCACGTGTCTTCCTTAATTGTTTCCGTTGGAGCTACGCGCTCGGGCACCACTTTCCGCTCGTTGACCAGCCTGGACAGCTCTTTCGCATCATAACCGATCAATAGCTTCAAATCGCAGTCGAATTTGTATGCAAATCGCTTGCCGGACACCTTGGAGATCATATCCCCATCGTAATAGTAGCGCAGAGCTCTTGATAGCTTTTCGTAGTTCATGGCGGGTTTGTTTTTCTTCTCGCCCCAAAGGCGGGCCACTCGATCGGGGTCAGTAAGCTTGAACTCTCCCTCGGTGCCCACCCATTCAATGATGTCCGCGTGCTCGCAGTCGGTGAGTATTTCGAGTAGGAACTGCCACAGCTGCACTTGTCCATTATTGCCGGAACCGATGGTCGTGTAATTTGTGGGGCTCATTGATGTCGGAGTATTTTCCACGGCTGTGAACGAAGTAGATATTGTTAGTTTAAGCTTTGTTGTAATTGTCTCTCTTCTACTTACAATCGGAACTCTTGACTGCTTGGTAGGATTTTCGCATAATGCGCTGTTCGAGGGAAAGTGTGCTGCCTGAAGTAGTCGATATGGCAGTTGCCGACATGATTCTCGGTTGCTTGGGCTTCCTCTGCTCCTCCGCCTGTTTGTGCACCACGGATACGAAATTGCACTCCTTTAGCAGCTGGAGGTGGGTCCAGAAGATGTTGCCTGGATCACGGGGCAACTTTTGATTGAACTCCTCGTGCGTCATGGCGCAGAGCTCCTGACCGTTCATCTGCCAGTCGCTCATGTTGATGCCACCCAGCTCAAACTGTTTGACGGCCCACTCCAGCCAGTGGGTCACGTGCGCCTGTGTCCATTCGATGGCCGCCTCGGGTATCTTCAGGCGTATCTGTTCGCGCTTAAACTTGCTGTCCAGAACCCAATTAAGGACAGGCTTAACATCCTTGGTGTCAACCGATTCCTCTTCAGAGTCTTCTTTGTGCTTGCGTTTGACTGGGGTTTTGATGGGGCTCTCGCTGGAGGAACTCTTCTGGCTGGCCGTTTCCGGGGGCGAGAGCTGACCAGCAACCTCCTCGGCCATGGCAGCCAGAGCTGCCTCCGTGGGCTTGAGGACATCGGCGATGTTGATGCGTTTGCGAATAGTTTGTATCTGCACGTTGATCTGCACCAAGCCTTCTCCCTTGACGCACTGATCCACGAGATTCTTGTGGGATTCCAGCTGCACGAGAGTGGTGGTTTAGGTAAACAATATATTCTCCTGCAGATAGACTCACCTCTTGTGCATCCTGCAGCCAAAATGTGTAGTAATTCAGGCACACCCCTATCTTTTGCTCAACAAGTGATCTGTGGGTACAAAAAATTAGGGTTATTCGCATGGCAGACGATGGTAATCTGCGTCTGACTCACTTGAGATTGCTGAGCGGTTCCCGGATGTCCATGTGTACGATGATTATGTCGTCCGGCTCCGCCTCCGTCTCCACATCGATGCTATCCTCGAACATTTCGCTGGCAATCACTTCCTCTGCAAATTGTTTACAATTATTATTTTGGTGCAACAACAGGTGCGTCCCAATTGGGAATTGACATTGTCCAACTTACCCAGGGCACCGCCGACACTGAGGCGGCGTATTAGCTCTTCCGACAAGTCATTGCTGCTGTCCATCGTGGCTTAAATGCGTAAATAACTGCCGATATTTACTTAATTTTGTTAACAAATTTGTCTCGTGGAATTATTGTTGCATCTTTAGTGTGACCGTATGCGTAGGGTGTGAAAATACCAATTAATACTAGGCTGCGTTAGGCCAGGGCTGCATAATCATGGGCCAGTATTGCCACCAATCTTATCTGATACCAAAATTTTGGCGGCTCTTTTAAAATTTACAAATTTTCCAAATCATAAAAATAAGAATTTTTGTTAGCTAGTTGTTATAAACATAAAGCTATAAAAACAAATATAAGTATATTTAAGCAAACCCAACAAAGTTATTTAGTTAAAAAAAAAACATGATTTTGCTACAGTTTATTCAAGTTCTTTTTTCCTGTGTAGAAATTCATTCATCAAATGCTCGTAAAAAATTATTTTTTCCCTCCAAATTTTGTTGATCATAGGCTATTAATATTTTAAGCCTAACGATCTATAAAAATTAGCAATCTGTTTGGTGACAAACAGTGTGCACTCCCCCTCAAGTGATTTCCTAGAAAAGCCATCGAAATTAATTGAGGAATTCAATTCGCAACAATAAGTTGATGCTCAAAAAGACACCCACTTGTGGTTGAGTGGTTCGCTCTTCATGCGATATCTTTTCGCCACTTTCTTTCGGTTCCAGACTCAATTGGCCGACACAATTGGCCATGTTTGTGTGTGTGTGTCGGCCTGACTAGGAAGTACTTGGTTGTTCCCACTGGCAAGTGAAGTGGCAAAGTGCTGCTCATTTGCAGCTAATGCTGATTAAATGCCCCGTAACACGATCAGTGGGTCAAAACGTTTGGGACAAAGAATGCCAATTGTGTTATGAAGCAGAGGACAACCTCAAGTGCACAACGCACTTGTTAACACAAGCGATTTTCCATGTTCCATGTACCAAGTACCGAGATATGGACAATGACGGCTCCCGGCCTGAATAGTCCGGAGTTGGGAGCATTACCTCATGGTGTTGACTCAGTTGGCGCTGATGAACGATATTTGCTTGCGAATATCTCGCTCATGACAATGTTTGAATTTGATTCGAGCTCGGTCAAAAGTGATTCAATGTCTTCCACGGAAAGTTCTGGCACATCATCATCATCATCCCCATTTTTGCAACCTTGCAACTCCATTTTCCCCATCCGTTTCGTGTCCGAAAAGCGAAGAAAACTAACAAACTAAAGTGCGGACTTGTTTTGTTTGAGGACAAACTCTGCTTTGCTGCTTTGTTTATTTGCCCGCCAAGCTGTTGACTAATATTAGCCAGCTGGTCAAATTCAGGCGCTTCAGGTCAGTTTTGGTTTTATTGTGTGTACTTTCCACAGCCATTGACGTTGAGTCATTGTCAAAGTCATCTCATTTGGATATTATTATTAGATGTGAGTAGCGGTGAACTTTCTATCTTTCTCTCGACATAAACCCTTATTACTCATTATATGCTAATGAGGGCTTATCTCATTACATGTTAAGTATACGCCGCATTGACCTTCGCGTAGATAGAAATCTAGGCAGACCGAAAATTGTCTAGGTCATGACACCACCCAGCGCTGCAGTGGGGATACCAAACCGAACAGATGCCCAAAAACCAGCAATGACAACGTGAAAAACTCACATAAAACCGATACCGTACATAAAACTATGCGCAGTCATTGTGGCGCCCTCGACTGCCAGAAAATTCCCATATATTCGGCTGCCAAGGACCGTCGAAATGAAAACAACAAAACCCAAAAAGAAAACAACCCCTTGGGATTTTCGCCTCTGGATTATTTGTCGGCCGAGCGTTCAACTCCACGGAATTGCGTCACTGGATGGCTGGAATTAAATCAATAGGGACAACTCCCACGCGGAGCGCCAAAGTGGAGCACCAGACCACCAGAGCCCGGGACTTGGAGAATTTGCATTTCCGTGGCCCACACTGAATGGCCAGTATTTGGGTCGTCCAAGGATTGCTAACGCTATCGCTATTGCTTGAGCTGCAAGGACATTTCAAAGGCGGTCGGCATTTCCGTTTCAGCTTTTGCGCTCTTCATTTCATAATTTCTGGTTTTTAATTAATTGGTTTTTTTTTTCGAATGAGTTATGGTCGCTTTTCGGTCTACACCTAGAAACATTCGCTTGAATTAGGGCCAGGATATGAGCTGGCTTGTGACCTGCTTTCTATTGGTTTTCCGAAACAAGTCTGAATTATTTATTGCTTAGTTGAGGGCAGTGCAGTCACGTTATTGATGAACCGTTTAAGTGGTTTTGTCAAGACAGCAGGACATCGATATGGTCTTCTGAAAAATGTATGTTAGTTATACGTTAGTTTGCTATCACCTTTCGGCTATTTCCGATATTATAAATCTAACGCTCGTGGATTGAGTCACTTCTGCATTTTGGATTCATTAATATTCTGCGATTGTGTCACCAGTGGCCAAAATATGGTAGCTAACACTTGTTCAGATGATTTGCGTACAATTGCGGAGAAGTGAACTGAGTCATGGTTGCTTATACGTTAAAATTGATTACAATACATTTTCTTAAGATTTTCGCCTTTTAAATCAGCTAATCTATGAGCTTCTACTTAAAAGAAATGAAAAGTATTAAAGTGGGAATTTCATTGAGAACTATGCACGCAAAATTACTAGGTGCTCAAACTATAATGGGAACTTAGAAATGTAAGTAAAAGTAAATCAAATCAATAAATAAATTAGTTTAAAATAGTACACATTTACTGAGGCCATAAGCTGTGTGCTTCATTTAGAGATTTTCACAAATTGAAAAACTTGTTTATAGTATTTTTTCGAAGTGTTTTTCAACTGCTCGCACCGGCAAACGTCTGCTCTCGAACTCGAACATGTTCGCTGGCAGCCGGCTGGGCGTTTTATTTGAAAGGGTTTCAATATTGAACGACAGTCTTCTGGCGCAATTGAAACGCGACGGTTTTGTTTCTTCGGAGCGCGGGTGCTACCAAAAAATATATCACAAATAATAAAAGTGCCGAGCGCTCGCGAGTTTTGTTTTTGGCCAAAAACGCGATTGCTATAACGCTTATTTGATTAAGTACGCAAGTTTCTTAACTTTTTCGTTATCTTTGAGTGTGCGTGCGTGTGCGTTTTTTTGTTGCCTTTTTCACTACCACAAAGTGGGCGGAATTTGTTGTGTGGGCGTTTTGTTTGCCATTTAGAACACAATTTCAGCGTTGGCTGAAAAACTAGTTAGCCAGACATGGAATAAAACACACGCTGTAGCATTAAAAATTCAACTTCTTTTATAGTAGCAAACCGCTGAACAAAAGACCGGCGAGCTAAATTTAAAATTTGTAACGAATATAAATAAAACAACAATTTCAGCTGCGTGACATTGCCCCTGGCGGCCAAACAAAACAATAGGCGGTTTCCATCGATTTGCATTCGTTTTCCCCTCGCTCTAATCAAAATCAAAATCGAAATTGAAACCAAAATCAAAAGCACACACACGCACTCACAAATGCACGCTATCAGCAATCAAAGTGTAACAGTCGCTGCAAAGTTGCACATAAGCCATAAGCCAAACCAAAAATAAATAATACTACAATATTTCTTGTTTCAATTTTTGGAAAACAGCTTGATCAGAAAAATCCGAAAAAGTGCCCAACAAGCTGTAAGGAAAGCCTACAAATTGTGTTGTGTCAGCCAAGTGGAAAATTCAAACGAGGTGAGTTTGGCAATCGTTTGAATTGATTTCTGATTTTTTGGACAGCATGTGAATGGAAGGGGGGAGGGGAATCCGAAGTGACCCGGGCAACTATTGATTTTGGTGGTTAGGTGTCCTTCGGCCGAATGCAATGCCGGTTCCGAGTGCTCCACAGCAGCTGGAATTCCCAAGGACGCTGCCTGCTGCAGTGCTTGAACTTTTCACCTCCTGTGAAAATTCACCGCCCACCCCCCTGAAACAGCTGGGAAAATTCTCGTGCTCGCTCATTTTCTCTCTCTGTCTGTGTCTTCGCCGGCAGCATTTTCCGCTTTTCCATGTTGCAACAACAGCACGAGAGTGTTTTCCATTTCAATGCGCCGAATGCAACGCCGAACAAGTGGCAGGCAGCAGGCTCTCTTAGCCGGCGCTTAAAAGCGGCACGTGGGTGGCTCTTTGGCTCTGTGGCTCTGGGTGGTGCCCCAAGTGCCCCAAGTGCACAAGTGCCCCAAGTGGTGTGGGTGTTCAGACCTGCACCACCATTGCTTATCAACGAGCACCACTTGTTTGGCCGTTCGTAGTGGTTCCCTTGATATACAGCACATCCTTTTCAAACTTTGAATACCCTAAGGACAATCAAAGTTTACATCATTTTATTGAGAGCGCACATTCCAAATATGTTTATAAACACATATATATATATTTTTTATAGATGTTTGATTTTTATAGATGTCATAATGTCGTGTTGACATGTTGTATGCTGTTGTACCGCAGAACAAAATTTATGCCTAACATGAGCTATTTTTCAGTAAAAATCTTTCTTGTAGAGATGTCCAAGTATACCATTAATTTCTCACTGTGCATGTAAAAAGGCAGTTTATGTTGAAGCCTTTGAGTAAATGGGTCGCCTACATGGGCGACTAAAGCTCCTGCAAGAATGATTTTAAAAACTATATTTACACCAAGCCCACTCAATAAATTTGCCTTTGTTAATTTGCCACTGCCTCTCTGCGCTGCACATTTTGCATTAATTAAGTTTCAATGGTGCCCAATCGGGCGGCAATCAAGTACAGTGAACACTCGCCGAACAAGATTGTGGCAGCTGTATGGGTTTTACAGCACTTTTAATTTAACACTAGAGCGATTTTGTCGGCCTTTCAATCTGATTACAGCCAGCACAGGCATATGTGAGAGGCTTTAATTAGATAAAAGTCCAGCGATAAGCGACTTGCCATGTGGAAGAGTGTGCCAAAAATGTACAAACTGAAATGATGCCACATAAAAGGGGCTAGTTGTATCCGTTCCATTGTAATTTTTCTGATGCGACAAGGGGTTCCCTTATCTGTTTATTTGATATTCATTTGGGCATGAGCTCATCGGCGGCTGCAGATTGGGTTTCGCACTCAGGTAGTGGCGGCGCAAGAAGATCAAGTTCCCTCTTTTTGGAATAGTTTCACCCTACAGGAATCCACCCTCCACAACATTTAGGGTATTGATTTCAAATTACTTACCCTGTTTGGCGCGTGTTTTCAATTGCCCTCGATTGTCTCTTTTATATATGGAAAATAAATATTTCTTTGATTTTTTAACCCCTTTTTAATGGTTATTGTGTGATTTAATTTCTAACCGCTATGGCTTCCCTCGCTGCATTTCAAAGGCGGCTATTTGCATAATTGCATTTGCCGCACATACATACGATATACATATAGGGCGTCCCAGCTTTTTCCACTCCAATTTCAGGCCATATATTTACACCCATGTATTTATGCCACCCATGGAGTTTAAGTTGATTGCTGCATTTTGTGGTTTCCCGTTGATTTTCATTTGGGTTTTCTTTCCTCCCCGTTGAATTGGATTCGGCTTACCTTTTTGTGGTTTCGCACCTTGTCGGGATTGAAGGGAAGTGAAAGGGCAGGATGAGAAAGTCTGCTCTATATCCTATATACCTTTCTTTGATTTTCTTATAAGAAAAACAAGAATATTTTCCCATATCTCAACTGAAATCTCATGCAATATTTTATTAAACAAACAATCAATTTAATTACATTTGTGTTACTTGCCTCTTATCAAGTATTTTCCCTCTATTCCGTTCATTTCCACCTCAAACATATGGAGAATTTTCGATTGTGTTTCCAGTTCACCATCGCTCTGCCCTTTAAATGCAATATGTAATGGTTTCTTGCGTCGGCTGATACGCTTTTTATTGCACAATTCACGCGTAATGTTTATATATTTTTTTTTTTTCGACTAGGTTGGGGCCCCTCGGTAAATTGTTGCTAGTTTCATGAGTCATTTGATAAGAACAAATGATAATTGTGGCGCTGCTGCAAACGAAAATAACAACAATTAGACGAGGCAGCACCAGTTTCCATAAAAATGCTCATTAAAATGGAAAAGCGAGAGAGCCGAAAAGCAAACAGAAACGCAAACAGAACTATTTCAAGTGCAAAGTGAGGCGAGAAATTCTTTCGCCCACCTATTTCATTTTTGTGGGCGGTGGGCGAAGGTGGTGGGCGTGGCTGTATTTCCTAACTAGCTCGACATTTTTACACTCACTCACACTATCGCGCTCTCCCCGCGCCTTTATTCACAAATTATTCACACACGAGACTCTATATGCAATATCAAACACGCAACAAAAACAACAACTGCAACAAAAGCAGCTGTTGTAGAAAAGGCATAAAAATTTTAAATTTTTGTTGCCACCTTCAAGGTCACCGAATATCGTTAAAATGCCATGTCGTTGGCTTGAAGAACCAGAAAACAGAAACCGAAAGCATTTGTTTGCCATTAAGCTATACGTGTGCAGATCAGCTCTATATATTCATATATACATATATATATATTTGGGTATGAATATATGCACATGAATACTGAGTGTGTGAGCGCGAAACTTCATTCATTCATGGGCCTCACATGATTGATAAGGAAGGCGGCAGCCTGATAAACTTGCTGCCCAATTGTCTTTGACTTGGGCCGAGCGTTATGAATATTAATAGTCCGGTGACGTCAGCAAGTGCATTTGACAGATGACAAAACAAAAGATCAAATGCAAATGGCGAGGGCAGCCGAGTGAATGAAGATGAATGGGGGTTTGAATGCGAAGGGCCACAAAGTTACACAGATATATGTGCACTACACAAAATATTCCAAAATTTGCCTACTTCTATGATATATACTACTTTTATGATATATCCTACTCTTATAATATATCCTTCTTATATCATATATACTACATCTATGATATATCCTTCTTTTAAGATATATCCTACTGTTATGATATATACTACTTTTATGTTATATCCTACTTTAATGATATATCCTACTTTTATGTTATATCCTACTTTAATGATATATCCTTCTTTTATGATATATCCTACTTTTTGATGTAACTTTTCTTTTATGATATATCCTATGTTTATGATATATCCTACTTTTGCGATATATTTTATTTTTTCACAGCCACAGAAAACAGAGTTATTTTAATGTATTTCTAGGCTAATTAAGCTTTAATAATGCTCGTAACTTTTTCTTGGGCAAAACAACACTTTGTTTAAATAAAATAACATCGAAGGTGAGGAAGGCAAAGTAACGAAAATATTCACATAATCATGAATGAGGCGGCACTTTTCTCATTACCACCAAGCGAGCCACTGACAACTTGGGCTGCCACAAACATTTGACATTTTCATCTGACAGACGAAAATAGCAACAACCACCTGCAGCACCCAGGGCGTAACTAATTTGACACAAAAAAAAAGAACAACAGAAATTGAGGGGGAAATGGGAAATGGGGTAAGGGGTAAGGGAAGTTCCCCGAAAAGTGCACCCAGTTGCCATCAGATCGGCCATCATCATATACATACTATAGTTACATCCATCAAGTGGACGTGGGGTCATAAGCTCAACAACCAACATGCAATGGCGTTAAATTTTTATGCGTGCTATGGAATTATGACACAGTGCTTTTGGGTGGGAGTTTGCATTGCATTTGTGGGTGTGTTTCTCCTTTTGCCATCGCCTGGTCACGCAATGCAGATGGAAAGCCGCAGTTTTCCGCCTCAAGATAGCTGGCCAGAATTCGCTGTATTTTGTATTTGGGCAGCAAACGAAGAAAGGCGAATGAGGGGGAAAAACTTACACCTTTGCAGACATGACATCAACTTTGCAGGGGGGGCGCACTATCTTTATGGAGACATCGCAATTTATTAGATTGTGTGCTCTTAAGTTTATCACGAAAATTAAATATTTTTGTAACCTCCTGTAATTGTTTAAGCGGAGATTGCATGGGGAACGTACTTTGCAAAAATTAACTCATGTAGGCTAATTAAGTGACTTATATATATAAGTATATATATATACATATATATTTATTATAAACACTATAGGCAGGAACCTGCGCTAAATTTATCACGGACATGGCATATTTTTGTTGGTCTCATGTAAATGTTTTGAGTGGAAAGATAGCATTGAGCGAAAATGATCTCATGGTTAGCTTAACAGCTATAAAGAAAATTAATTCTATATGTCAGCGAGTCACTTTTAGTGCCGGATTTAAATAATCTTTACATGTGATCTTAGATGTAATCCAAGAAATAAGTTGATAAACATGAGTAATCAGTGAGATGGTCGCTCTGTAATTAGCCCACTCTTTTTCGTGTTCATTCAATTCGATTCCAACATCAACATCAACATCGAGTGCAACTCATGCCAGTTTGTGGACTTGGAGACCGAAAGCCCCAATAACCTTGAAACAACGGCACCGGGCTTACGTCACTGGGCTCCACAAATAGAGCCGAAAAAAAGGCGTCTAATGTCTAATGTCCGGCTTAACCCACTGCCACCCCCTAGTGGCCATTCCACCGCCCCTTAACCATCGCACAAGTGACAACGATGAATGTCACCGAGACTTTTGACGGCAGCCACTCCGCCACTCAATGAACACGGAATTGGAGCGCACGCTTCATTCGCCCCAAAACGTTGGGGCGATAAAAGCTCCACACACGTTCACATAGCATAGTGTAGTTGAATAGATACGAGTATGGCAACAAATTCGAATGATTTACGGCTCCTTCGATAGTGCGAATGGCAGGTTGCCCGCCCAGTGGCCACTCATCAGATCACCTATAAAAATAGACAACTCAAAATAAACGTAGACGCGGAAAAGTCGAGGGAAACTATAGCAGCAATTCGGTTATGGCCGAATCAAACAATAATTCTGAACAAATAAACGAGCATTTGTGTAGATCCGCATTCTATGGCCAACATATGCGGGAAACACAACACCTCAGCGAGAAATTCAGAAAAGTGCTTAAGATGTTTATTGGCTAATTTCAATGACCAAAATGGTCTGTTCAATTAAAATAGCATTCCGCATAGTTTCGGCCTACAAACTAAGAAATTTTATTGATTATCATTAGTCGAATTACTGTGTACCCTGGAATTACCTTTTGCTCAAAAAGTTATTGACTAAATTTAACTAAAAGTTAATAAAGTGGCTGTTTTTATTAAAGAGCTAAGATTATTCATGAAAATTAAATTATAAAAGTAAATTTGTATATAGATTAAACAATTCCCTATGTTTTTAATTATATTCAAAATCTTGAATTGCTTTTGACAAGTCCCATCATCGACTTGCTATAATCACTTTGTCGGCAAATTAGCTTATTTTCAGCACGTCTTCGGTTAATTTGCTTGGAAGCACGGTATGGTTCACTTATGGCATATGGTTAGTCTTCCAAATAATTAATATTTTCGCTCTTAGATGAAAGTTGTTGCGCCTGGGGGGTCTATGAACTCTAGGTGAGTAACTTACGCATTTTTATGGACGCTCGTAAAACGATACTCATATAAAGTATACGCCACGTGCGCCGCAATGGCTTATTAGCAATTGGCGCCCAACTTTGTCACCCAGTAGCTTTTTGTAGTTCTTTTTTGCTATTTTTTGTACATCAAAAAAATATGATTGATCTGGCCGGTGATGTATTTTTTTCTGACGCCCCACTGTGGGATGCTGGCGCTGACCCAGTTTCGTTATTTACTTTCAATAATATCTATGAATATATTCGCCTGACAAAAGCGAGGCGAAAATAAATTCTGGACCATTGTTGTTGTGTTTTCTGAGCTGTGAGTAAATTGCTTATTTATATTATGCGACCAAAAGCAGCGGCGAAAAGTGACAACAATGACGTCGTCGTCGAGCGGAGAGCAAAGCAAAATAAAAGCCAAGCAAAAAGTGCTATTAATTCGCCATATCCCCGTTGGGTTTTGCTGTATTGTTTGCCTTAATTGGTTTTTTAGTCTACCCAAAGTTGAACCTAATGATCCGTCATCAGCGCTTACGTATACGTAATATTGCACTGGACTAGTGTGGCATTGCCTCCGCAAAAATTGTGGGCGTTTGTAACGCTGTGTAATAATAATGCTGACAGAATGGTTATTTCGTATGCCATAAAGACCGATAGATTATTAAGTGCTCATGCCTGACATGAGTAATAATTTGCATTGCTAATTCGCAATTTGTTAACCTGCCATGGAAACAATTGACAGAAGCCACCAAAATTTATGTGCTGAAGAACCGAACAATGTATGCATACGAATGTTTATATATTTATGGTTATTAAAGCTGAGTTCTGGGAAACGATTAAGTAATTAGAAGCAGAGCTAGTGTGAAGTCACTAATTGCTGCCGAAATTTGTGCAGATTTGGCTGTCGCACTTGTGACCTCGGGTCAATGCTACACTTGTAAGCCCAACTTCAACTCCAACTCCAGACCCAAAACCCTTGTCATTGTCACACGAGTGAGACAAGTGGAAGGGAAACTAAGAAAGGGGACTAACCGATGAATAACCCATGAATAACCCAAGACAAGGCCATGACAATTACATAATTACCAAGTTGTGTGCTGGCAATTAACTCGACACTCCATTCTTGATTAATGGCACCCGTAGCGACGAGTGTAGAATGAGTGTCCTTTGCGTTCAATATTTACACTCGTTAAGCAATAAACTTATTGAACATCAATTGAACCACTTTTTCCCATTTTCCAATTTTCCCATTGCAAGGGCTTGTCGAAGGCTGCACACACAGATTTAACCCAATAAATGTCGATTTAAAGTGCGTAATGTAAGCGCTAATTGTTCCAACAAACCACAAAAAAGCCCTTGCACTGCCGAAGTGCGGGTCAAACCGGGTTCAATGATTATTAATCAAATGCCAGTTTAATTATGCGACTTGTTAGAGACGAGCACACAGACAGACAGAGTACGAGTATTCGTATTCATGTAATCACTCAGAATCCCCGCTTTTTCCTCTGCGGTCTGTGGCTTCAATTAAAATTCGTTCCGCCGATAAAATTGATCGCCAAGCGAGTCGGTTCCAAAAATTGAAAGTTTACGAGCTCGCCTTTTTTTTTTTTTTTTTTTTTTTTTTTTGGCACTAGAATGAGTGTCTTCGGTTCTTGTGTTCTTGGCGCCCAATCGAATGAATGTCAAGTATGAATCCATTGAAGACCATTTCACTTGATGGCCCTTCGTCGTGACAATTGTCTGCCTGTCCCTCCATCATTTTTTTATTTTATTACTTAATATCTTTCGTTTCTGTTTTTGGTAAAGTATTTTGATTGTTCTTCCTCCATTCGTTGTACGAGTATCTTTGGCTTCGCACAGCGTTCCTCTGCAGTTCGCGGCTAACTTTTATCGGGTGCGGTTCTTCGACTTTGCCTCTTCAGTTTTTGTCGGTTTGCAATTTGTTTCCGATTTCGTCTGGATAAGCCAAACATGTATGAGTCCATCGATATTCAATACTCAGATACTCGCTTTTGGGTCTCCGCTTTTGGGCTTCGCTTCGCTTCTTTGACATTGAACTTGCCGCTTAATCATTGTCAAAATATACGATCACGGTTCGCGTTTGCCAACAATAAAAAATAAAAAAAACAAGCGATTGCATTCAGGCTTTCGATAAACAAATTTGGTTTTCCTATGGATTTATTTACTTTTCGCTGCTCGTATTTGCATTATAAATTAGTTTTCAATTTACGGCACAAACATTGACAAAGTGACATCATGAACTGAACAGCATGTGCAGCTATAGTTTGAATTTTGTACGGAAAGTTTTCAACTTATTTTCAATAAGAAAAAATGTGAATATTATAAGGATTAATCAAAGTATGTTTTATTGAAGGTGCCATGATATTGTTGGATTTGAATATTGTTTTAATACCAGTGCAGTAATCATCATTCGTTTCTTTTTTTTCCTGTTTACTTGTCAACATTTTATGTGCTGAAAGATTTTTTAAGCAAACAGCGAGCAGATGAAAACAAAAGTAAGTCCACAAATCCGTGGGCGCCAACCATGCAGATGCGTGAAAAATGCGAAGGGGAAGGGTAATTGAGCGAAAAGCGAAACGGAAATGAAGGAGCTAAATATTCCAAGACGGAATGATTTTGTTGGCTATTTTTAGAGGATAAAGCATGCGAGTCATATCTGTTTTCCATTGCAATATAGAGCGAATGTCAAGGCAGTGATCAGTGGATCAGTGATGGGGTCAAGTCAAAGGTTTTGATTCCACGCCTCAGTGATTGCAATTATGCGATGTGATTTACTGACTTTGACCCCTCAGCAAATGCGAGGTTAACTTTTATCTTTGGTCAATTTGGCGGAGAACATTTACTTATTTTCGTGTTTTATTCTTACCCCCAACTGCATTTTCAGGCCCAAGAAGACAACGTCGCTGAAGGAGAACTGTTAGCAGGAGGCCAAGCCCAAAAAAGTGAGGACAATAGTGGAGGAGCGTGGATCCATGCAAATTCTGGTGAAATCTCTTCGCTGGAGTCGCAGCTGAAGTTGCATCTGAAGTTTGCAGCTCGAAGATCCAACTGGCAGATAGATTTACGCTCGGGGAGCACATTTCCGCACTTGGTGGGACAGTGGGACGAGATTGTTTGTATACGAGTATATCCAGCCGCATCCATCCAGCCGAGATGCACACAATGATGCCCGGCCACTTGCACGCCATAGATCTTTGAGGCCAGGCCTGCGATATTTGGAGTGCACTGCTGCTGCTGCTGCTGGTGCCGGCATCGCAATCGGTGGATAAATTGTAATAAATAGCCAGACAACCGAATACTTGGCACAAAAATAAATAAGAATCGAAGAACCCGGAACGCGGAACGAACAGCGCTCCGCACGCATTGCAACAGAGAGATTGTTGGATTCGTATCCATTCGAGGTGTGTGGAGTGCATTGGCCAGTCCGTTGGGGTCGTAATCCCCATACCACCACATCACCCATCACCATTGCCACCTTCTGGACTTCTTCTGACTCCACATAGACGTAGGTCGCGGCCAAAAAGTGTTCCAGGGCAGAGGCAATCGCAACCGGAGCGAGGTGTACACTTTTGGCACCATGGAGGGCGGTTACGTCAACGAAGGTGAGTTGAATCCATTAAATCCATAAAATCCTTCGATTCAAGTGGGTGCCATGCGATACTCAAGAATGCCTTTCCTTGATGCAATTCTCGTTTTGAGTTTGAAATGCTGTTGATTGCTTGGAGATTTATTGAATTTCATTTGGCCAGTTTCTTCTCATTTCTTTGTGCGCTGAATGGATGGAGTGTAAATTAAATACTCATTTTACCTTTGGGCCATTTTGAGCATTAATGAAATATTAAGAAAGTGGTTCTAAGTTAAACTTCATGGATATTTTTTACTGGAATTTACATGTTTTTTTTTGGATGAAATAGCTTCTGCCTTACATTTATGCTGCTCATATTTACTCTTGTTTTAAGATCATTTAAAAAGATTTAAGATCATTTGAGTTATGCCATTTACAGGAAACCAATATAAAAGTACCTTTACTTAGTTGGACTGTTGACATTTATAGATATTTATTCTGCAAGCTTTGAGTTCTTGGCTAATTATTATCTATAAAATTGAATATAAAACTTTTATTAAGACAAAATTATACCACTGGTTTCTGTACATCTGCACGATTTATTCGAAAACCAAGTAATTTTAATTACTGCGAAATGTTTGTTTCATCAGCTAATTATTCGTAGTCGCCCACCAGTGCAAAAGATATATAGGATATATATATAGGATTCAGACGCCATAGAGACACTTACATCATGACTGTTTTCGACAATAAATACGAGTATTTTCTCATTCATTTTGTGGTTTCTATGCGATAAGCTCACCTACAATACCTAAAAATATTTCTCGCACAATGCAGAATTCATTCAGCAAAACACCGACAGATGTTTCAGCAAAATATTTGACTTTGAATTCAAATTCTAGAGAATCTAAAAAAAAAAGAACGATGAGATCTGCACAGTGACACCGAATTCTGCAATTTATTAGCAATGCAAATGCAAATGCGAATGCAGATGCAAATTATTCAAACAGACACTTCACTCACCATTAGTCAGAGCACTGAGGCAATACATCTAGATTTGCAATATTAGTTCTATTTGTTTTTATTTTTGGCAAACACTTTGGCTAATAGAAATAGAAATAGACAATTACGTTACCTGACGACTGAGTCACAGCACAGCAACTAACCCAAAAATCACCAAATTCTTTCAAATACCTGCTGCAGAGGATTCTGACGCCATAATGGGTGTGGAAAGTCCAGGTAAATTGAAAGATCTTCCATTTAATCACTTGTTCTACACACGTCTTCATAACCAACGCATAATTATGGGATCGGCGAGGTGGGGCAACTGGATTGCCATATGGATGGGCCCTCCCATTCATTTCGATGACGCCCAATTTAAGTCTGAGATATATGGCAATGAGCTCAAAAGCCGGTTTGCCCACCAGTGAATCCCCTTCATCTAAAGGGCTCCCTAGAATCATCGATGATCGGTCGCTGACACTTTGTTATTATATCTTGTGACGCCACAACTGCCCAAGTGGCATTCTATTTTTGCTTCGTTTTATTTACATAATCTGCCACCAACCACTATTTTTATAATTTTCAAAAAAACAATTTTTTACAAATTTCGCATTTTTGATAAGGGGCACCATCATTAAAAATTGCAAAAAATGTGAAAAAAAGAGTTTTTTTTGAAAACACAGTTCGATTGGAAATTTAATTACGAGCTCAACGAGGCATGACATTCCATATTTGGAAGACTATTTCGAATGCTGTGATCAAAATACTGATAAAAAAAACAGAAAATCGATTTTTGCCAAAATTTCAATATTTACGATTGATATTTTTGGCATGATTTGGCTAAAAATGGTCAGAAAGTTAAAAAGAACTAAATTTTTGTACTCCTAATTACCAATACTAACCAACCAAATCACTTTTTGATCGACTCTGTTAAAATAATTTTTGGCCAAATTTTCGCATTTTTTGTAAGGGGTAACATCATTAAAATTTGCGAAAAATGGCCAAAAATCTGAATTTCCTTTTTTGAGCACAGGAGGATAGGGAATTTTGTTACGAATTCAACGAGGTATGACATTTTACTTTTGGACCACTACTTTTATTGCTTTCGAAAAAATAGTGATTATTTTTTATCATAAAATAAAAAAAAAGTTTTGCCAAAAACGTGATATTTTAAATTGGGGTTTTCGCCATAACTTGGCCAAAAAAGGTGACAGAGCAGAAATGAAGACCGTTTTGTACTGCCAATAAACATAGCTAACTATCCCAATCACTATTTTTATAATTTTTGAAAAAAAAAAGGGATTAGCGAATGTAAATCGCAGCCCAAATTGGCCATGCCTATCATATTTGATTCCATGTACGTATTTTCCCATAAGTAATGGCATGCAAAAAAGGGAATTCTCCATAGAAATATTGTGAAAAATGAAGCGTAAAGTAGTCAGCACGCTGACAACTGAATGTTCCACAAAAGGCAAAACTGTCTGTCAGACGGATGTTGGGATGCTATGAAGCTGGGAAGCTGGGCGATTTCAATTAATATTCATTTGCGAGAAGGCAAAAACTGTCATAAATTATAGGTTTTTGCAGTTCCTCAAGCGGCGTCTTCAAGTACGTGGCGTCAAAAGTGCAACGCGGTCACGTCTTTCACGGTTGAAAATTGTTTTCGGAACTCCAATATGATGTCATCTTCGTGGAGCCAGCGCTTTTTTAAGGACTGCAAGCGAATTGAAACGGCAATAAATTGGCGGTTTTGTGAATGCCAAAACCGAAGCAAAGCAAAGCTAAAGCTTAATTCCTGGAATTCTTTGGGCCAGCATAAAATCTCATATATCTTTCTTTGGCTGGCCATGGCCTTAGGATCGCCTGATGCGGTTTCCCTCTCGTTTGTCTGGCCAAAGTCGTTCTACTCCACCTCCACCGAAAATAAATAAGAAACAGATTAGCTTCTTGTTCATCGAATTCACAAGAATCGCTGATGGCAGTCGAAATTTATACATTTATTTGCTCTTGAATTCGGTACATAAACACACACTTCACAGCTGCGCAAATGCTTTAATGAAGACAACTGAGTGCGCCATTAAATTGTAATTAAACTATGTTTGGCATCAGCGTTTATGACATTGGAAAAACATGCTGTAAACAAAAGAAATTATTCTGTAAATCAAACACTAAATTAGTCATGCTTGGTTCGCTATCAAACTGACCTTGTGACCTTGCGCGGACCGTAAACTATATGTATATTTTTATGTTAGAACATAAATAAAAGACCAACCACGAACGATGACGACAGCATGACAAATGCCGTTGGCCCAAAGTTCCGGAGCACCACCGAATATTGGCATACATATGTATGTACACTGGGAAAGGGTATGCATAATAAATCAATAAATAATCAGAGAAAACCAACAAAACGATCCAGACATTTAAAGTTAATAAATTTCAAATGACCACTGTTCTTCATTCATTTGATGTTTGCTCCTTAAGTTGATCTTGGGATCATTGCGTTGCCAAAAATGAAGTTGACATAATGAGGCTAGCTGATAAGCTATACAAATTTGCATAAATCTCGTTAAGAAGTGGAAATAAAGGCGTTCAGCTTAACACCTCCCACTTATGACAGAATTAAAGAGATTTTACCTGAGCTAGAAACACGTTTTATTTGCCGTCAAGACAACTTTGCTTGGGCATTAAAGTGTTTTTCAAATCGTTTAAGGTGTTCAATTACACGACATGGAAAATGCATCTCAGGTTGCTCAATGTTTGAAATTTTTTAATGGCCCATTCGATATGATTTACTCTTACAATCAATTGTTCCAAGACTTTTTGTGAGTGACACATTTTCCTGAACAGTCAATATATGTGGAAATTGTTCATGTCGCCGCGATTTGATCATTTCTATTTTCTCTCCCACTGTCCCCATTTCGCTGAAATGTCAGTTTTCATTGCCCACTGGAAAATGGCATTCTCCACCTCAATTTGTGGTCCAAGTTCAGGCCACAATCCGCAATCGCTGGCCAATTGATCGGTTGCAGCCAGAAGAACACGTGATTTGCATTTAAATTGTTTTTGGCCTGCTCCTCGAACGAATTGCAACCAAATTCTTCGCAAGTCGCCGTGTTTATTTGCATGGGTGCCTCGCCGGTTTTGAACACGAGAAAAATATTATGTGGTAATATAGATTTCGAAAATATGGTTGTGCTTAGAGAAAATATTGCAGTATTCATTCTTTCCCACTAACAGCAACTCATTGGTAGACAGAGTTCTTTGAGGGCTGCCTTTATTTGAGGTATTGCAATTCAAGTCATCATTTTTTCCCAGTGCATCTAGCCGGTTTTGGCCCTGAACGATTAGCAACTTGACCAACAAGCGGCGGCAAAAAATCGTGGAAATGACGTCAGCTCTTGGCGCTCTTGTGCATACAATTGAAATCAATTTGCAGTAGCGCCAATTGCTGTTGACATATTTCATCTAAGGCGTTTCATTTCATTGCGAGCAATGAAAACTATGCTCATATGGATATGCAAATTTTATTAGTCAGCAGCTGGAGTTTATGCGCATGCGCAGCCATTTCGACTTCAGATTTTCATTGGGGGCAATGCTGGCAGTTTGCAGCATATGAAAGTCGAGAAGTCATCAAACTTTAGCTAAATATATGGCAAAATAGGAAGTCCACTTTGAGCTGTCTTCTGCCAAGTAAATCACTGCCAGTTTTCGGGCTAAGAATAAGCAAAGCCAATTTTTCTGTCGATTTTATCTTGCCTAAGACTAACTGCCTGTCAAATCTTAAACATTTTGCAGCCACATTATTTAGCAGCTTTATCGCCAATAATAATATTAAATAATTTATTTTAATGGTCAGTCGTGCTAAATGGGGCTAAGTGATTTTCGGTGTAGATTTCAAGCTCGGTCTTGTAGTATGCATGCAAAATTGTGGTTTTTTCACCAACATTCTCGAACGAAATTAGCTAAAATGGCCAACACAAAAGACCAGGGGCACCTCGTGACTTAGCCACCGTCACTGTGTGGTGGGGATTGTGGCTGGAAAATGCATCAAAGTAAACGGCGTTGAAGGCGAAAGATGCTATCCATCAGTTGGCAGTCTGCAAGACCGGCGCACGTATTTGAAGCCCCTCCAGATTGGCGTTTAATAGTCAGATAAATTGTCGGGCCTCCGGGCACCTGAGTTGCATATAAGACTGGCGGCCACTGCGAACATTTGTCATAATGCGGAACAGATTCTTATCAGCTCAAAGGCCATTGTAAATGGCAGGGTGCCGATACACAGGCAGTGGCAGTGGGTGAAGTTAAGTGCAGATACATGGGTATGTATCTGTATCTGTATCTGTAGTATTTGTATCTGTAGTGAGATCGGAGCAAGCATTGCCACCCACACAACTCATAATTGGATTACTCCAAATTCCCATAATTGGCAACCGTAGGCCAGCTCTAAATTAGCGCAAAAAAAAATGAAAGAGAATAAACGGAAATGTGAAAAAATCCCCCATGGCAATTAATCAATTTTTTTTAATAAAAACAAACCTTGGGCTGTGTGGCGTAGGCTGTTTCGACGATTGGACACTGACAAGCCCTCGGGCAAAGATATTATATATAGTATGTATGTATGTAGGGAGATTTCTGAGGTGTTGCGGGCTTCATTAAACTCAAATTAGCTGCCCCTTTTGTGGCAGTGGATAAATGACAGCGATAAATCAAACACCAGCCAATGTCAGAATTGCGAGTGGATCCGGTGGATCAAAGTGCCTGGATAAGCCACCACATGCGAGATCTGAGGAGCCCAACTAAAGCCACTTATGAATCTGAATTTCGCGGAAAACTTACTCACCTTACTCGTATGGGCCAACATTTTCTTAGATCTGAGCTAATGTGGCACTAAGAGCACACATTTCTGACAGACAATTAAAAATAAAATGTTTCGAAAATACTTTCACCAAAAAGGCGTGACAATGTCACTGCCAGGCAGCTGAAAACGAGAGCCAAATAATTTGGCTAACAGCCAACTAGCTACCGATTAAATGAGCTTCATAAAAAACCAGCGCTAAAAAACAAAACAAAACGTCAAGTTTACAGTGTGCAGTCATAATTTAAAATGCGAATATTTCCTGAAAGTAAATAATAATTTAGGTATATTTATGCCAAAAAGCGTGTGTGTAACGAGCAAATGATGGGTTATATACGGTGACATTTTAATTCCCATCAAGGACAGCTAAAGTGAAAAGAATAGACTATTTAATTATACGAAATGATGGTTTATGCACATTACGAAATTACGTGCCAATTTATTTAATGATCTGATATGGAAACCGTGGTGGGCGTGTCTACTTTGATGGAAAGTGGGTGGGCCCAAGTCAGATATTCACTTTCGATAAGACTCAAAATGCTAACTGCACAGAAGAATAAATAGAAGGAATTTTTCTTCCCAAAGTAAACAATTAGCAATAAATAAAATATGTGAATAGGAGGAATTTTTCTTTCTTTTCTATGTAAACAATTAGCAATAAATAAAATATTAGACGATTTATTGCTGAAGCTCAGAATGGTGTAAATATTTTCCATTGAACTTTTGCAAACTCTTTCATAAGTTTCAGCATTTTTACACCCACTTTTGAATGTGTTTTTTATGAATGAATAAATTGCTGTTGACTGGCAAAAATGCCAGCAATTGTAAAACGCTTAAACGACTTATTACAAAAACGCCAACCAATTTAGTCGTCAAATCAGAAACTCATCAAAATTGTTGCATGCCATAAAACAATCAAAACTACTTGTAGAAAAACGCAACGTTTCTTCTTATCAACTGCGAAAACTTTGAAAAAATTAAGCAATTTTTTTTTTGCTACATTCGCTTGCGTTACGTGTCGTCGATAATTAAAACATGAAATTGTTTTCCGACTTTTAGGCAGTGAAGTGACTTCAGGGGGCTTCTATAAAGATCCCTCAATAAAATGTGAGACTATGCCCCTGACATTTTAAACAGAGAAGTGCTTTTTACCCGTTCTTTGGCTATTTCGAAGTTTATTCAACTTGAATGAGTTATTCTCGCCAGGTAGAAATCCACTGCTTCTCGTCCACTTTTTTATGGCATTTCGTGGAGCAGACTAGACTTGCAAAATGTTTGTGAAGGAACTTCACCCACGAGCTGCATGGGCGGCTTTCTGGCTTTTGTATCTCGAATCTCGTGGTTTGTACGGCTAATTAAAATTGGGTTGTGCGAGGTTTATGAGTGTCTAAAACACACTGACGGCTGCTTTGTTGCCCGGTGGCGTCATATAGTCATTCCGCATTGGCAAAATGGGAATGAGCGCTAATTTAATTTACAAATTAGCCGCACTCGAAAACTGCATGGCAAAGTTTCGATTTGAGTGCTTTAATTTGTCATTTTTTCAGCTGAGGAAGGTTGTGCCTGGCATAATGTAACCAACTGATTGGTAAACTTTGGACAGCGTTTATGACTGGAATTTAGATTTTACGGCTTTTGTACAGAGTTTCGGGCGGAATTTAAAGCATAAATTTGGAGCAATGGATATGAGTCACGTTTCTATAAACGCTGCTTACTGCTATCATAAAATCATTCAGATTTCGTGGTGTTACAAGCATTTCAAGTAAATATTGTACTTCTTTAAGGCATTTTTTGAGACCCTCCACAAAATATTCCACAGCCACTTGATCGCTGCATGCGAAATGCTTCGTTTTGCTCGGCCCTAATGGTTATCGTATGGTAATTGGCGGAGTGAAGCGAATTGCATTTCGAGTTGCACGTCTGTTGGGGCATGAAGTGGCATGGCGAATGCCCGGTTGCCACGCCCACTCCGGGTGTAAGAGTAAGGGTGTCAACGGCAGTTGTGATGATAAATCACAGCCCAAACATCCAGCCAAAGCCGAGGAAAAACATTCAAAATCTCAAGGCTTGTTTGTCGCCCAGACGTATTATTTGGCTGCCAAATGTTGTCATACCCACTCCAGCATCTTAAGAACTTCAGATTCTGGTGCCTTTTGGGTGCAAAGGTGGCAAGTTCTGTTGGGATATGTCACCATATCATTGTGTTTTCCCATCGAGGGAATGCCTCAAGTGTGCCAGAATATACAATTATAATTAAGTCGGCTGGTAATTCTTTCCCCATTCTTTTCTTTTGGCTACCGTTGGGTAACTGCAAATAAAGCGACTGGTTTTTGGTGTTCAGTTTCTTTGTGCTCTGCTCTGCACCGGAAATGTGACCCAAACGGAGGAACCCAACAACACATCTGGATCTTGGCTACCAGTTGACGCATAATTAAGTGCATTGTCTGGACGACTTCATTAGCCTTTGTTTTTGCCTTTTGCAACTGTGGAAAATATTGAATATTTAATAAAATACAAATCGCGCTTTCAGGCGAGTTATGTTAATGTCATGATGTTTCACTTTCTATTTGTTTGCTTTTCTTCTCGTAAAAACCGATATAAAAACTGTGTGCAATTCAACGAATTCGAGTTGGAAGCGGCGGATATCAAAGCAAATGGATTAGGTCAAGCTCGGCCAGAAGTAAACAAGCATTTTGTTCAGGCGTCAAAGCTACAAAAAGGCCTACAAAAGATAGAAAATGCCGAATAAACATTGCGGCGTCTTGTGAGTTTTCCAGATGAGTACGAGATGGGATTTGTTCATGCGATGTGACAACAAATGAATGGTTTATTACCTCGGTGCATGCAACATTAGCGATTTGAAGTTCCACGAGTTATGCTGACATTTCCGCAGAATTTTTTCCGGCAGCCACCACAACACACCCTCTAATCATCGACTGAATGGTTCATTAGACCCATGCGAAATGTGGAGAAATGGGGAAAAATAAAAATAAAAATAAAAGCACCAGAACTCAACTCCATTGGAGTTCCTCGACACGTTCTGGCACCCGAGTTCACTAAACTCGTGGCCGATGGGATCAGTTGGCCAAACCCCCCATTCTCTTTCGCCTTGGTAAACATTCAAACATTTAAACATTCAGCAATTGACAATGCGAGGCGGCTAACATTTGTTATTGTTGGGCGCAGACATTTTGGCTGCCTCTGCAAAACCATAAAAAAAAGGAAAACCCCCACATACAATGTACTTTTTGTTTAGCAACTTAAGTGGGGGGCCAATTAAAAGTGTAGCGCGACTTTGTATGACCATAATATCGCTGTATATATTGCTTCGATCTTGCAGATGTGTTCTTCCATATGACCTATATAGCATTTCTCCTGAAGCGACACACATGTGTTTTGATTTTTCTTCGGCGCTGTAATTAATGCCGAAAGTGTCAGGAGACTTCCTTTTTGAACATAAAACTGGGTCAATGAAGTAAAGGGAAATGCAAAAAAGCAGCCAACAGATCCCTGACACATGGCGAGCCAGTGATGAAGAGCCAGTGAATCAACCCAGTTTTGGACCAACACTTGAAGAAAGAAGTAGAAATGAGCGTGAAAAGGGATTCCATGATTCCATGCCCCCATGCCAGTGGCTATCGCAGTTGGGGCATCTTTGTCTGGGGGCCAGCTGAATGCAACTCACTTGTAAGCATGACCAGAAGTTGTTTACATAACCCACATACCTCGTACCCCTTTTGGGGGAAAATGGGTTATCATTAAATATGACACAGACACAGCGAACGTATCCAATTGGAATCGCACTTCATGGGGAGATGGGGGTAATGGGGGGAAAAACTCCTCCCCAACATGCACAATTAACGAAAATAACAGAGTGAGAGTGAGAAAAAAATGAAGAAACGCTTGTTTGACTGCCTCTGATTTCGATGAATGCGATAAGATACCACTTTTGTTTGGGCCCTCAATGTTGGAAGAAAGCAGCCACGGCAGTTCGATGACGTAAATGCGACAATTTCTTTCCAATTAAACGTCAGCTTTGTGATAAGAATGTATCGTTTGTGGGTCTTGCGCAACATTAATATTGTTATACCACCATTTACCGGTCATCATAACGAATAAGGTCTTTAAAATGCTGTCAATTGCATTAGAAACAATAAATACATATTCATACATAAAAACTATTAACTTGGTTTTTGGTGTAAGTGCATCTAATCTACTACTATTATTACTGATATCTACTGATATTATTCTAGAACTTTGAATAAACTTCGCTGTACACTAATCGCAAACAGTTTACGTTATTCGTTTTAGCCGAATCACTTACCCAAGTTCAAAGTCGCGTAATCAAATTTTTGTTATGGCTGCTATTGAACTCTAGTTAGCGTCCACATAACATACAAACATGTGCTCTAAAGTGTTTGTGATGTTTTGGCATTTAACGCATGATTGAGTCATTAAGATATGGAGTAGTGGCCCCCACCATTCCCCTTCGCGTAATTTGAGACCACAGAACGCAAGTAACGCCGTGTAAAACGATCTGGTGTTTGTGTGTGTGCGAAATGCAAACAGTTGCCACATTTAGGTTTTATGAGTTAAGTTCATTTTCATTTTCATTTTCGATTTCGTTTAACGACACAGCAAAAGCAAAGCCAAACCAAAACGAGTATCATAAAAACTACCCGATGGGAAATAATGGTATGGGGTTCCGAATTCGAATAGGTGTTTTGGTTTCGTTTGAGTGATCAACTGAGTCGATGATTCATTTGGCGGTTTCTGGCTTGGTGAGCCCATCAGACTTTGATGTTCGAGGCCAGAAAGTGCTAAAAAATATTATAAATCGGGTTCGGAAAGTGGCAATTTCGGGAATTAATAGATGGCGAATATATGGGCCTTTGGGTGCCAGAAAAATCTTGATTAATATCAGCAGAAATTGCCTGATTGATGGGATATAATAAAGTTCAATTAAAATGCAGTTCAAAATGATTCCCTACAAATTAAACATTCCTCAGCAAATCTAAGATATACACACAGCAAGAAGTGATTGCGGATATTTATTTAGGCACTTTTACAACAACTCTGTTTATTTACCCACTGGAATCTGGAGGGTATCACTTCGTGTACTACTCGGAAGCACTTTTGAGTGCCATTGTTCGTCGTGTTATATCTATAAATGTGCAAAAATCATTTGGGAATTAAAATTTCCTTATGGCTAATTATAGATGTGGCTGCCGATCTGCCAAAGTTGAATAACACCGAGGTGCCGACACACACTCACCACCGCCGATTGCATGAACATGCGTTGCAAATGTGCGTTTGTATTTTTAGCGATATGCGAAACATTTGGCGCCGGCCATCGGCAAATCGCCTCTGTGTAATTTACACTCACGCATCGCTGGTAAACAACAAAGCGGTGGGAAAATCGATTGGCGGAATTCAACAGGCTTGAAGGAGGGAGGGGGTAAATGAAAAATCAGACCAGCCCCCTGCAGCGACACGTGCCACTGAACGCATTTTCATTTGCCCCTTTTCGATTTTCCCCCCCATCAGTCGCGGCGTCAATTTAATTAAATGCCGTTCAATTTAATTGCCAACCAAACGAATCGACTTCACCCGCACATATGTATCTACCCTGTACATATAGTACTCTTACTTTTAGTTTCCTACCCCGCATATTATGTTCTTTTCTCATCATTTCGCTCACATTGGTCACGCTCATCACATGATCATCACATGCTCATCACATGCTCATTAGTTATTGTAACATATAATAAATGAAACATCCAAACATTTCACCTTGCTTTCCTAACTCATTTGGCTTGAAATTCAGCTTGCTCTCTGTTTTTTCTTCTACTCCCTCTCGTCGAACGCAGCGATCATATCCTATACCAATCCCAAACTGCAAATCCCATTGATGGCATCGGCCATTTACGCGCCCACCACCACATCAACAGCCGCCACTCCGACATCAGCCAAAATCGCATCTGCATCCGCATCTGCATCTGCTTCTGCATCTGCTTCTGCTTCATTATCATCACCACCAGGTCCTTCGGCGGCAGGATCTGCCACCGCGGGCGGAGGTCCTTTGCAAGGACTTGTGGCCAAACTACGTAACTTTAAGCTCGACGACACGAAAAACATACGTAAACGTTTCCATTTCGATTACATTTCAAAGGACAGATTTTTGGGTATGTTTCAAAATTTATAACAACTGATATAGAACTGATATAAAAGAGGTATACAATAACCTACTACTTTCCACTCTAACAAAGTGTAAATTTTGCACTGTTAAATATCTTTTCAGCCTAGTAAAAAAACTAGAATTTATGTGAAACGAACATTTGAATAAAAATTAGGCAATGACTTGTAGGGATTTAAGGCAATCTGCATTCTACAGTTTTTTTTAGGCATAGTTTGTTGGAGTAGCCGCTCCATTTAAAGATCTTTTCATACACTGATCGCTCCAGAAGATCCCAACTTTTAATCAAAGCGAATTAGCATTTTCATTAGCCATGTTCGTTAAATTTGACGGGTTCGGCATTCCCACATAAAATTCAAACTCGAAAACCGAAATCTCGTCGTCGGTGGGCGTGCCCATTTTTCACACAATTTCACCGCATTAAACAAAAAGTGGGTATCCGTATCCATGCAGCTTAATTTGAATGTTTTATTGCCGCTTGACGCTACTTAAACTTCGACTTGTGCATATTAAATCGACATTCGGGTGGGGCACAATGCGATGAAGTGGTTAGCTGCCCGCTGCTAATGAAGTAACATCGAAACACCCGCTCCAGCGGAAATTCTGGTTCATCACGTGTGTTCATCAGAATCAGATTTTTACCACCTCTCTTGCTGCAGCTGCAGAGGCAAACAAACAATAAATTGCGGGGGAAATGGAAAAGTTGGGAAAAGTTAAAGGCAAAGTGAAAAGCTTTCAGTGCGCTGCTATCACTGAGTTATGCTGCTTGACAACTGATTCATCACCCTTCAATCAGATCGCAGCTGCAGGTGGTGCAGTTGCTCGTTTTATTTTCAACTGCACCACATAAATTCCAGCGCACCACCATGGTCGAAGATCAAAGCCGGGGGATGCCGGTAATGGGGCGCGTTTCTTGGAGCAGATGTTCGGCCCCCCGCCCGCGATGAACTGCAGATACATTGCAACAGGTGGATGGGGAATGGTTATGGGAATGGGAATGGGAATTCGGATAGGTGGAAAATCGATGAGAGTGCACGTTAGAAAGTTACCGCAACCTTTCCACGAAAACACACTCGGTGGTTTGTCTGGAGTGAAATTTAATTAAAACACGATGGCGTTGGCTCACTGGTAACGATGCCTTTCCTATAAAAGTGCCATGCGCACACATCATAAAAAGTTTGAGGCCTCCTACTATACTATACTTCTCGATGAAGGCCATGAAGGGAAATGGTAATCGGACAGTGGTAATTGAAAATTCGCAGCACGTGCTGCTGTTTCTGCTCCCGTTCGTTGACACAGGGGGACAGTGAGTGCGGAAAGTAGTGACCACTTCAAGCCATCTGATACCATTTTATTTTTCGCTATTTATCTACTTCCGCGTGCGTTGGAATTTTTTGCTTATCACGATCACGGTTCTTTGCTTATCAGATGACCACGCTATTATGTATTTTTAGCGCAAGGTTTTCAGATAAGACTACCAGGAAAAACGCAGTTTTCTGTTGAATTAAGTGCTGCAGCTATTACTCATCTTAAATGCAATTAACCTGTCAATGTTTGTTCAGTAGTTTAGTGCTGTTACTTAAGTCTAGTGCCCCCATACTTTTGGTCACCACTGTGCTATGCGTTTTGGCTCAGTTCCAACTAGTTTGGTACTTCTTGGCTTGTTCGACAGTCTGTTTTGCTCTTTATAATGAGCTAAACATTAATTTTCACTTGAGTTCATTTTTCGCCATAAAGAGCGAGTTTAACGATCGCTTTGGGCCAGAAACTCAGCGGGGTGAATGGAAAACGCGGGGGGAGGCGCGATTGGTTTTCCACATGTCGTTCTCGACACTTCGCTAAATGGCCTGCTAACATTATGTAGTTTTCCAAGCACTCGAGAGCCTTGTCTAAATTATGCTATAAATCAGTTTGATGTTGCCATCAATTGTTTACATGGACGGTATGTATGCACATAATGCACATTGGCATTCCACAAATTTCGAAACAATAATTCGATGCGAAGATCTATAAACAAATTTTGAATGCAGTGAAAACAATCAATTAATTGGACAAAGCTGAAACTTTATGGCCCAGTTGTAAAACTATAGATATGTAGGTGTGATAATTTCAGACGGCTCATATAGTTCGTTCCATCACTTGTTCTTTTGGGGGAAAATACTTGTGTGTATAAAAGAGATTCCTTTATCTTAACTTGTTATTAAATCGTGTTTTATGTCTTTTCCAGGCGGTCAGCTGAAGACCAAGAATGGCCAAAAGTATGTTTTCAATGGACCTCCATCCGGGGTTTATGTTTCCAAAGCCTGTCTCATCATCGCTGCCTTCATCACCGTGCTGGCCCTACTCTTCACCATTGCCATTACCTATTTTGTGACCAGGCAGGGATTGAATCCCAAGGAAGTGACTCCTAGGTGAGTGACTAAGTGAACCCGATCCACATTAAACAAAAACGGGTGTGGTTCGCTTTTTAAGTTTGGCCGGGTATTTGCTTTATTTCGCGGTGTTCCGTTTTGCATTTGTGCTAAACGTTTTGGCAAGCGTGCTAATTGGCAGTCGATGGCCACCTATATGACCTCATTTGGAAAGTGAAAGCAGTTTATGCTTTTCCCTTCGACGCATTTCGAGGTGTGGAAGGGTCAAAAGCATGCGAATTGGGTGTGACCCGAGCACTTTGCATAAACCAAGTCCAACCAAAACTGATTTGTATCCTTCCACTTCCTCAGTTGCATCACCGCCGATCACCACGATGCGAATGGTACGCCCATCCAAACTGCCGGCTGGGTGAGCATTAATTCTCCGCCGCCCTTGGATGCGGCCACGCCCACTCCAATGCCAAGTTCCACGCCCACGCCCAGGACCACACCCACCATAACCACCACAACCTTGGCAACCAGCATGTCCGCGTCGAGTGCGAAGCCCGAAACAAGGATGGTGGATCCGAAAGTGGGTGACATTCCGGCGCTGGAGCCGCCAGCAGAAGTCGAGGATAACACGACCAAGCCCATCAATCGTCCGCTTAAACTCTACGAAGGATGGCGACCACTTCACTATACGTAAGTGAATCACTTGGCCACTTGGGCCACCAATTGCTCCTAATGAACATTAAACCAAACACGCGCCGAAATGCCATCCATCTGCTTAAATTACTTTGCATGCTCGCCTTTCAATTTCAGCTGACATCTAAATTGCTCACTCAGATTTTTCACAATTTCCGGCTCTTTTTGCTGCCACTGCAAATGCCGGAATCGATCTTATTCTCATCCCACTGACACTCGATAGAAAACTGGATCAATTTGTCTAGCTAAAACGGTTGCATCAAGATTTGTTTTGACAAGTTAGCAAAAAAGCCCGTTTTAGATATTAGTTAAATAGCTTAAACGTTTAACGAGATAATTGGAATTAAGCCATCAAAAGTTTAGACAGTGCATTTCAATTGCTGATAATGCATTTTATTACAGAAATTAAAGGCAATTAAAGATTCATACAGAAGACTTGCAAATGGTGCTATTAATTAAGGAATATTTAAAGTACAAACAGATTCTTATTCCATGAGGTATGCAGTCATCTGAATGTTGGAAATAACTTAAGTAGTAATTTTTAAAGGGATTTCCCAAGCGCGTGTTGGTAAATGGGAAATACATGCTAATAGAGTAAACTTACTCCAAGTGAACTTTCTCCCATAAATACACGGCTACCCAGCCGCCGAGCCTTGAGCCTTATCCTTGGCAACTACTCCACTGGCATCCAACCCAGAAGCAAACCCATTGACGTCACTCCTCTGTGAACGCGAGTACACATTTACTTTTCTATTTCTATGGAAGGATGTGGGTCAAGGATTGAGCCGCTGCAGTTCAGTAGTCGCCGTGTACCAACCCGCCAGCTACTTGCAATCGGGCTAACAACTTGTTTAGGCCACCCCAGGAGATGATGGCCAACCAGGAGCCAGAAAGACCAATGGTCGATGGGAAATCGGTATGGCCTATGCCATATCCATCCATCGGTCACACTTCGCAGAAGAGGCGGCAGAGATCTAAGCAAAGAATTGAGGCACGCCGACAGTCGGCATGACATAATGCGCCACATAGATGGTCAGATAGAAAGATACAAAGATAGCAAGATACTTTGCTCAATGAAGATGCGCGGCTCCCCGGTAGCCGCCGCATGCATTAATATAATTGACACAGAAAGCCCAAGCTGGGCATTAATTTGTGCACGGCACGCAGCCTACAAAAACCAAAAAAAAAAAAAAACTCCAGAAAGTCCAGTGGCATCGAAATCGGTGGATGGAGTCGATTCTTGATGGATGGCGGCAAGTGCAGCACAGTTTTGCCACTCGAGCGGATCGATGGCAAGTGATTTTGCAGCTGCCGATCAGAAAAGCCAGCTGTCTCTGTATCTGTATCTGTATCTGTATCTGTATCTGTATCCGTATCTTTGTCTGTATGGGAGTTACTGTCTGAAAGCTCGCTTCCTGGTTGCCCCCAGAACACGCATTGTAAGCCAATCGCCTCAATTAATTGCAACTAGGCGCAAAGCCCGCACCCAGGGGACTCCAGATTGGCAAACGGGGGGGCAAGCTCGGCGTTGGAGTCGCAGGATGGGGCACCAACTGGCCGCATCTGCCAGCGGGTCTGCGGCATTCTTGGCATTCGTGTGAGCGAATGAGTCGGGGGAATTGATATTCAATCTATGTGGTGTACTCTAGCTTCCAGGGGATGCTCAACTTCTTGGAGAGACTTATAATTTCGAGGCATGACTGTTAATTGAGCAACAATTAATGGATCATTACGGGATCAAAGTATGATCATTAATGGATCAAAACGAGTGTCATTAACAGCTTAAATATATTTAACTGCAGATCACTGTATTTAAATGGCACTTACAATAAGTTCTTTAAACAAAATTATTTATTTATATTTAGATTTAGATTTAGAGTATACAAATCTGTAGCCACCATAGAGCATTGTATACTTGTGGCAGCCAGCTAGCCAATTATTGCGCTTCTTGTTTGCTTTGATTTGATGGCTGATGCGGCTTTTGATGGCATGCATTTCATTTGCCGCATTTCATTCCGAACTAATGGCGGCGTCCGAAGTTCGAGGCAGAATGCAATGCCCCCGAATGGCGGCGATTGGTGTGCCAAACACATGTTTGTTTGTGCTACCCTCTAATTTGCCCTCTGGGCGAGTGATTGATTGATTGATTGGCACTTTTGATGGCAGCGACCTGGCATTTTTGGCCACCATTTGCATTTCACCTGCAAATGCCCAAGCATTTCCCGTTCTATTTATACATGATACCATCGAAACTATATGATACACATCTATCTTCTTGCAGCCTTTTGATTGAGCCAAGTGTGGAAACATCGAGCAGCAATGGCAGCCTGACCATCGAGATCGAGCGGGACGTGGCCAAGGTGACCAGCTGGGAGCCCATCGTGCTCGACGTGCACAATATGAGCATCTCCAATGTCCGGGTGATCCGCGCACTTTCCGATTCCGCCAGCAATGCCAGCGAGGAACAGGACTTGGATTTCGACAGTGACTACGGTGAGGATAATGCCACGTTCGTGATCAATTTGGGCAAAGCTTTGGCAGCGGAAACCCAGCTGAGAGTGCTGCTCAGTCTGGACTTCGTCAGCCAGGTGACGGACACACTGCAGGGCGTCTACAAGACCAGCTACACCAATCCGGACACCAAGCACGAAGAGTAAGTGATGCCCCAAAAAAATCTAGGAAACTCATTTAAGTTTGCACCTACTTGTAGATGGATGATAAGCACTCAATTCTCGCCCGTGGATGCCCGACGCGCTTTTCCCTGCTTCGATCGTCCGGACATGAAGGCCAACTTCTCGATCAGCATAGTCAGACCAGCGCAGTTCAGGATGGCCCTGTCCAACATGCCCAGGTCGAGCACCAGTCGCCATCGCCGTGGTTTCACCAGGGATGATTTCCAGACGACACCAAAGATGCCCACTTATCTGGTGGCTTTCATTGTGTCCAACATGGTGGATTCGGGGCTTGCCAGTGAGGACAGTGGGATGACGCCGCGTGTGGAGATATGGACGCGACCCCAGTTCGTGGGTATGACACACTATGCGTACAAGATGGTGCGTAAGTTCCTGCCCTACTACGAGGACTTCTTTGGCATCAAGAACAAGCTGCCCAAAATCGATCTGGTGTCCGTGCCGGACTTTGGATTCGCTGCCATGGAGAACTGGGGCCTCATAACCTTTCGCGATTCGGCGCTCCTGGTGCCCGAGGATCTGCAGTTGGCCTCCTCCTCGGAGCACATGCAGGTGGTGGCCGGCATCATTGCGCACGAGCTGGCCCACCAGTGGTTCGGCAATCTGGTGACGCCGAAGTGGTGGGATGATCTGTGGCTGAAGGAGGGCTTCGCCTGCTACATGAGCTACAAGGCACTGGAGCACGCACACCCGGAGTTCCAGAGCATGGACACGCTGACAATGCTGGAGTTCAAGGAGTCGATGGAGCACGATGCGGACAACACCTCGCACGCCATATCCTTTGATGTGCGCTCCACCAACGATGTCAGGCGGATCTTCGATCCCATTAGCTACTCCAAGGGCACAATACTGCTGCGCATGCTCAACTCGATTGTGGGCGATGTGGCCTTCCGGTCGGCCACTCGGGATCTTCTGAAGAAGTTCGCTTATGGCAACGTGGACAGAGATGATCTGTGGGCCATGCTCACGCATCATGGTCACGAAGAGGGCACTCTGCCCAAGGATCTGAGTGTCAAGCAGATCATGGACTCGTGGATCACACAGCCCGGCTATCCGGTTGTCAATGTGGAGCGTCGTGGTGCTGATCTCGTGTTGCGCCAGGAGCGCTATCTGCTGCCCTCCAAGAACACTGCGGATCTGAGCACCTGGTTCATACCCATCACCTTCGAGACGGATGAGCTGCGCAAGGGCGACAACATACCCACCCACTGGATGAGGAGCGAGGACGAGGAGGAGCTCATCGTGGGCAATGTCTTCACGCATAACAGCAACAGCGACAACGTGATCTATTTGAATCTTAACCGACAGGGTTACTATCGGGTCAACTACGATATGACCTCCTGGCTGGCGCTCAAGAAGAACTTCAGCACACTGCCCAGGATCACAAGAGCCCAGTTGCTGGACGATGCACTGCATTTGTCGCAGGCGGAATACCTTACCTACGACATACCGTAAGTTTGGAAAGTAAGTTCCAAGTAAATGGAACTGAGAGCATTATTCTACCTTTAGATTGACCTTCCTCATGGAGCTGTTCGATGCCGTGGATGATGAGCTGCTGTGGATTGCCGCCAAGCCTGGTCTCAACTATCTCATCTACAACCTGAAGCGGGAGCCTGCCTACGAGACTTTCAGGGTAGGCATTCTAATGGAACTAGTAACTATTTTAGTGTCTTATAATACAATTTTCTAACCAGGCCTTCATGAAGTTCATCGTACGTCCCGCCTTTGATCACTATGGCCTGCATGAGCCGGACAATGAGTCGCACTTGCAACTGAAGCACCGCGCCTTGGTGGCCTACTTTGCCTGCAAGTTCAACTACGATCGCTGCACCCAAAAGGCGCAGATGAAGTTCCGCGAGTGGATGCGCGATCCCAAAAACAATCCGTAAGTATAGGCTTTAACTATAAAAACTATAACTTATAGATATTATTTAAAACGAACAGCATTAAGCCAAATCTCAAGTCTGTGATCTACTGCACCTCCTTGGCGGAGGGCTCCTCACCGGAATGGTATTTCGCCTACAAGCAGTACAAGACAACCACCAGCGCCTCTGAGAAGGAGGAGATACTCACCTCGCTGGGCTGCACCACCAAACCCTGGCTGCTGTCCAAGTGAGTTACTCTTTGGATTGCTTAAAGACCAAAGATTAATGTGCTACAACTTTGTAGGTACCTTAACATGACCATCAATCCTACGTCGGGCATATTGAAACAGGATGGCGCCTTGGCCTTCCGCGCAGTGGCCTCCAATGCCATTGGTCATGAGATAGCCTTCGACTTTCTGCAGGGCAACATAAAGGAGATTGCCGAATAGTAAGTGCTACTTTGTGTGCTACATTGAGTGTTGTTTAACTTATTTTTGTTACTTTGAACCAAAGCTATGGCGATGGCTTCTCCACGCTGTCCGAGATGATCAAGTCGCTGACCATCTACATGAACAAGGACTACCACAAGCACCAGCTGCTGGACTTGGCCGCCACCTGCCGCAAACTGGGACTACATGCCGTGGAATCGGCCATCGAGCTGGCCCTGGAGCAGGTGAACAACAACATCTACTGGCGCAGCCACTCGTATCACAGCCTGAAGAACTTCCTTGAGGGAATTGTCAGCGAGTTCCAGATCAACATCTTTTAGGTGAACATATGGAAAAAGTGGGGTGGGGAAGAACTCAAATTGATTTCAACCAAAAACGCGATTTAGTTATTGTAACTATTTACCATTATTTGTATTCGTGCAAAGGCCTCAAATTAATTTAATCAAACGAATTATTTGCGAAAAGTGATATAAACGTGTAAGTTAGCCAGCATAATTTAGGTAACCGATTTACTTTTTGCAATTGTATATTTATTTATTTGTAAGTCTCGCTTCTCTTCTGCTTTTCGGCATTGCTCTGCAACGTTCCTACTAAAAATAGAAAGCAATCGGAAAATACATAGTTCGAATAACTCTCATTCATCACTTCAGGCATCAGTTTAAGTCCACAAAACACAATATCTGCCACGAAATATCTAAAGTGTAAAACCTGTATTATCTAAATCTATATCTATACGTATGATTGTCAAGTACTTTGTGTTCGCACACCTTTAGATCCTAAGTGAATCAATCTAGCACTAAGTGAACCAAAAATCTATTTTGTAGTCGATCCAATCAAGGTTCCAATGTTTAAAGGTCCTGGGAGGAAACGGAAGGTGGGGAAACTTCGAGCGTGGGAAGATATTGAAACTGAGTGTCCTTAGTACATGGTTTAAATTGTTTGCTAAAGCAAGAGTAGTACACACACACATACACACAAATATATTTATTAATGTACGAGTACCTATTATGTATTTTGTAAAGCCCAACACAGAAATACTTGTATCGCTGCTGCACAACCATGTAAATAAGTTTTAAAGCTTACACTAAACACTTAAATAAACTATGTATTTACGTAATTTTATTCAAAACTCATCTTTTATTATTACTTGTTAACTTTGATTTATTTTTTGGAGTTTTGAACTTGGCGGTTAAAGAAATCAGAGTAACTTTTTATGAGGCCCTGAAATTTAGTATTTTCACCAGTACGGTCTTATTAAACCCAGATCTAAATACTGTTTCATATTCCGCCGTTCCTCTTGCGTTATACTGTTTTTAAGAAAAGGTTTTAATGCATATCTAAAACATTTACTTTAAAATTTTTATAATTAATATAAAAATAAGAAACGTTTACAATTAAAAATTCCACTTACTTTGCAAGTATACAAATATATTTTACATGTTGGCAGCCCTAACAGTTGTTTTTCTTGGATTTTCTGGGATTCATAAAACGGTCTTACTATCAACTAAATTTTTGTAAACAAATATCAACTGAAGTTGAATATTAGAAAAAGTAAGTTTACAACTAAATAAACAATAGTAGAAGTTCAATTAAGGGACTTAACAAATACCACAGCGTTTTGTTGACTGTTATGATATCAATCACTAAAATATTTCCGTGTTTCTGTGACACTCTAGAAATCAGGCTTTGTTTTGAAATCTGTAGTTCAAAGTATACTTAAACTTTATCCAATTCCATTTAGTGAGCAGAAGGAAGTGGCACGCTTCCGAAGAGGACAGGTTCATCGATATCTGGATCCACAACTTGCATCTGTTTGAGCCTGGCAAGAAACTGACGGATACCTATGCGGAACTGGAGCCCTTTTTACGAGATGTTGGCGTGGAGATCAATGTCCAGGGAATCAAGTCCAAAATGGAATCATTGAAGCGAAAGTATTTCAAGTCAGTACATAACATTCACATGGAGAAACGATTTGATAATCTCCGCGATTTCAGCTTGCTGCACTCCGACCAGGAGGACCAATCTATCACCTGGAGGCACTTCGATGCGATGGCACTGGTGGTGAATGCATCTGCCAACGAGGTCAAGGATTCGGAATGGAAGGACTATACGCAGCCACCGAAGACTTCTCGTAAAAATCTATGGAATTTCAACCACGAAAATCTATCGAATCATATATTTTAACATTTCAGACAAAACTCGTTCCTCTGTTTATATGGCCGATCCCGCACAACGTATCGAATATGGTTCGAAATTCAAGAAATATTAAGTTTTCTGCACTCTAAACGGTTTTCATTTTTTAATAGGCACACCATTCAAAAGCGTCTTCGTGGATGAAAGTGCTGTGAACTTTTTTACCGATGAGGAAATGCCCAACGCCAAAAGAGTAAGGAAAAGATACAGCAAAACCAGCAACGTTGGGGTGAAGTCGCGAAGAGTTTGGCAGCCGGCGGAGGAAAGCATATTCGTTGATGTCTGGGAAAAATTCGCGTGTCACATACAAAGTGATAGGAAAAAAATTGATGTCTACAAGGATATGCATAATGAGCTTCAGCAGCGTGGCGTTCGCATATTACCAGTGGATATTAAATCCAAAATTGAATCACTTATGCGCACGTTTAGGTAAGTACTCCTGCTTATTATTAAGCTGCTATATTATATTACGAATAATTGCAGAACACAGCGAGATTCGGTGGGAGATAAGTCTGAGTGGATTCATTATTCAAAGATTTTAAAAATTCAGACTCCTATTGATTTCACAAAGCTAGATGGAATTTCCGATCCAAGTAGCTTCGAAGACGATGCGTCCTGGTTCAAAGAATTGGAGCCAAAACCAGATCCCGAAGCCATCAGCAATCGCCCGAGCTCTAACGATTCCGTTGTCAATCAGTTTGATAATCGTATTCAGCCGAGCTCTCCCGCGTCCAACGAAGTTTGTTTTTGGTCTGATCCTGAGCCCAGCCATTGCAAGGTGTCTATCGAAGTATTGGACCAAGATGAGCCAACAAAGCCAATTGAATCTCCCTCTGTCGAAAAGCAAAGGGCCTCTGAAGAATTTAGTCAATTTGTAACAAAGGAGCTAGCCGTCTTAAATGATGATTTGCTAATTGAAGCAAAACGCCAAATATACAATATCATATGTGTCTTGCAGAAGAAACAGAATGAAGTAAATAAAATACCATAATGCCCAATTAAACGTATCTTTTTCTGTTAAAAAAAAAATAAAAAAAAAATCACAAAGGTTCTACCGAGATTTGAACTCGGATCGCTGGATTCAAAGTCCAGAGTGCTAACCATTACACCATAGAACCTTGATATGAGCCGTGCTGCCAAATGACAGTTTTCTGCTGCGGGCACTCTTTTCGTTGTTCTATGGTGCGTTAAGGGGGTTGAAGATAAGAAAACAATAGTGTATTTTAAATAAAGCGTTTTAATTCGATTCATTGCTTTTAGTCAAACATTTAGAAGCTATGCTGCTTTTGAAACAAGCTGAAAAAAACTCTCACTTTGACATTTTAGGGAATTCACAAGAGCACAGATGTTTGTTGTCAAGCAAGCCGGTAAATGTTTGTTTGATCGATATACACAAGATTAAATAAAAACCCCAAGCAGCTCCTGTATTTATTTGATAGTGCAAAGCGGAGACATGGAAAATGAAAAAAAGAAATCTCTTTTGGAAAGATACAACATACCACTGCACTATTTGGACTTTGCCCATGTGGAAAAGTGTACAAATGCCCGGGAAATGGAGAAAATCGTCCAAGTCCTGCGTTCCGGCCAGGAAGGACATTATCCTGATTTGCAACGATGTGCGGAAGAGAAACTAAAGGCACTGAAACCGGACAGTAAGCTATTTCGCTACGAGGAGCAGATAAAGCAAAGCAATATCTTGGACAAAACCGAACTAAAGCCAATTCTGGTAGGTTTTCTTCTAAATTTAATATAAATATTTATGGATTCAGGATTTATGGAATTATTGTTTCAGGACTGGACTGACGCCATTAAAACAAAGGATAGTGCTCTCAATGAGCTGAAGAAAGTTAAGCAGAATTTGAATCTTCCATCTGTGCGTAAACTTTCCAAAATCGATGTGGATGCAGAAAGTAAAACTGAAGCCCCAAAACCAGCGCCAAAGGCCCCAACCCAGCCTAATACCAAAAATAAGGAAGCTCGAATTAAATCCACGGATTATAGTAAATGGGATAAGTACGATCCCGATGAGGAGATACTGCGCATGGACTTGGATGAGGAACGCGACCAGGAGCAGGTAGAGAAAATCATTGCCACTCGCAAAAAATCGGTTGCCACTGATGATTTAAGAAGCGAAAAGGATTCCCTATATGAACGCCTCCAAGCACAGCTAAAGAACCTAAGCCAACTGGAGAGGGAGCAGTTTGCCGAAAGGTAGATATTGTTAAGTGCTTTATTTGCTAACCACTTATTTAATTTGTATTAAAAGACATCGACTGCGTGGCAACGAGAACTTCAAGGCCAAGGAATACGAAAATGCCATTGAGGAATACAACTGCTCCATCATATACGATCCTGAAAACGCAGTACATGCTTACAATAACCGCGCTGTCGCTCGTAAGTAATAATAGTATATATTATTCTTCCAGATACAAGTTCTTGTTGACTTCATCCACAGATTTCAAGTTGAAGAAATACTTTTCGGCCATATCGGATTGCCAGGCCTGTCTGCAGCTGGACCCTATGAATGTTAAGGCGCACCTTCGTATGGCTGAGGCCCACAATGCCGAAGGAAGACACCTTGAGGTGATGATTTTGTATACCTTTTTCTGTTAGTATTCAGCTAAAGTTCTACGTTTCAGTCCCTAAGCATTTACAAAAAGGTCCTGGACTTTGAGCCGGGTAATGCCATCGCCACGAAAGCCGTGGAGAAGCTAACTTCGATGTTGGGAGAGGTGGCACCGTCCAGTGCCACACGTTTGAAAATTGAGGAGATTGATCCTCCGCAACTGAAGACTTCCGAAGCCAAGAAAGAGGTTGTGAAAAGTGCCACAACTGTGGTCAAGAAAACCGAACCACCCATTAAGGACTACGATCTAGCCGAGTTGGTCAAGCCAAATCGCATGGTCAAAAGCAACTTGGTGTCAGCCGCAGAGGCATTGGGCAATAAGCTGCAGGCCAACAAGGGAGGTGCTCCCAAGAAGCCACAAAGTCCGCCCTCGACACCAAAGGAAGCCATGCTGCGTTTGCCACAGGACAACCTCAACACCAGCAATAAACTTCTAATACAGGAGATTTAAATAACTAGATACTGTATCTGCAGCATGAGGTTTTTACGATTGTAAACTTATTTAAAAATATATGTAGTCCAAATAATGGCAAGTCCGCTGATTTGGTATCTTCTCTATAACAATTTGCCACCAAAAAATGTTAAGTCGCAGAGTTGGTTGTATAATTTAATTACAATTTCTTTTAATATACCGTTGAAATATTTTTCATAAATTTCGTTTTTACAATATAACCTGTATATTTGGTTTTGTCGTGTGTTAAACGTAATTGTATTGATGTTATTTTCAGCATTTTGTTCTTCATCGTATTGTTTTCATTAAATTTGGATATAACTAGACAGAGAAAGATAAAGTGCTGTTGGTTTTTTTTTTGGTTTAGAGACGAGTGTACGGTAGCAACACTAATCAACACGTACGATTAACAAATCTTTAGGAATTTCAATACATTGTAATATAATAATTTATAAAATGGAAATGTAGCATTAAGTGTGTTTGTTATTGTTGAACTTTTGCTTAATAGATAAGCCCCATTTAAAATATGCAACATAACAATTAACAATTTCATAATTCTTCTATATTATTCGTTATTTTGTTTGTGATCTCAAAAGCGTTTATTTCTGATAACCTTTGAACGTCACACTCAGTGATACTATTTTCATATGTTATTGATATACATTTATATATATATTAAATTGTGGTAACATATTTCAGCGCCTGGCAGCTCAATGAATATACGTACAATATGCTCGGTTTTAAATTATCCAATGAGGTTGTGGGCGATATACACAGAAATAAAGCTAGGAACTTAATCAGAGCTAAACTAGGGAATGTTGAAACACGATTGTATACTGGAGAGATGCGCACATATAATGTAAGAAGGTGAATTGAGATGGAACTGGTTATGTGGCCCAGTTTACTCGTGGGCCTGAGACTCCTGCTGGACGAGCTTGAAGCGTCGTGGTGACTTGATGGATCCCTGATGTCCAAACAGCGACTTCAGCTGTCCATTGTGCGTAAGGACCTTACGAATGTAGCGCGACACAAGGATCTGCGGGCGCTGTTGAGGGTAACAAATCATAAGTTTAATTACACTCCATTGACAGGATGTTAGTCTGGGTCACTCACCGCTTGCCACTCGTTCATGACCTCCTTGGGCGCGTTGACCTGATCCCCATTCAGGCGATTCAGCAGGGCCACACACACCACCGCTGCCTTGATGCCGGCATGGTGGGTGAGGGCCGCGAAGATGGTGCTCTCCATCTCGATGTTGACCACACCGTTCTCGCGCAGCTTCTCCAGGTAGTCCATCTTCTCGTTCTCGCTGAAATCACAGAATGCGCCATCCAAACGGCCCTGGCCCTCGTAGAAATCGTTGGTGCACAGCGTCTTGCCAATGATGGTGTCGTACGGATCATCGGGACTGGCCAGGGACTTTAGCTCACGGGCTAGCTTCTTGTCCAGCTTCGCAGGACGATGAATGGTCTTGCCGAGAATGGTCTGTAAAACAAGTGCTTAGTGAGATGATTCTAGTTTTAGTTATTTCAGTTAGACTTACAAACTCATGGGAGTTCCTCAGCTGACCATCGAGGGCATCTTCGGTAATGATGACGGTGCCGCCGTCAACCCCCACTCCTCCGCAGGTTCCTATCCTGATGAACACGGGATCCTTGCACTTGGCGTGGTACATCAGCTTGATCATCTCGTGCATCAGGATGCTCACCGAGGGCGTTCCCATGCCATGGCTGACGCACAGCACCGGGCCCACTTTGTACATCGAGTAGCGATACGAATAGGCGCTGATGTCCTGCAGTTGGGTGCCCGCTGGCAACTTGTAGCCGATCTCGTTCATTATGAAATGGGCGAAGTTCTCCATGCGCTTTGGTGTGCCGCCCATGCAAACGAACTGAAAGTCAAAGAGTTCACAGAGGCATTTATTAAGTGAGCTTATAAAGGGGAATAACCGGCCTCGTTTTTCAGATGTGTAAATTACTAATACCGCTGATCTTGTAATCTAAACACGCCGCCTAGGTATGACTATACTGGGCTAAACCTAAAGTTTGTACTATGATTATTTATATAAAATATATTTGTAAATCGCAAATCGAACCTGTACTAGATTAGTGTATTGAAATATTTATTGAGTTTATAATTCTGACTAAGCATATAATTAGCTTAATTGGCAACAGCTAATGAACTCGTTTCGCTTGTGCCCCACTTGATTTGATAACAATCAAGGTCTAGGTCTGGGTCTAGTCTCCTCCACCTATTGTCTTTACCCGTTTCAGACTATGAATAATTCAATTCATTCAGACCACTCACCTTCACATCGCCAAACATCTCCTGCAGATCGTGGCTCTCGCTGCCCAATGCCAGGTGATACAGGATGTCCTGGTCCATGAGCTCGATGTTTGAGTTGCGCAATTTGACGGTTCCATCGGAGTATCTGCAATTAAAGCGAATGCAAAGCGAATTAATTAGGATTGCATTCTATTCGCCGCCGTCGGGGCCATAAATTCACGCCCACTTCAGGCCAAGAAATGAATGGGTTAATTACTTTCAGCTGTCGGGAGTAAATCACACTTAAAAATACTGGTTCTCTGATAAAAGATAAGGTTATCTAAGTACTTCCTAGAAATGTGGTTGCCCGAACAAGCCCCCAAAAGTGTAATCAGTAGTTAGGCAGGAAGAAATTCGTCAGCACTGGAATAATTATTTTTCACAAAATAAACTTTTGTTACACACAAAATTTTGTCACACAATCGTGAGTTAGCATATTTATTTATTTAATGGAAATGCCAGTTGCAAATTTCGTATTTCTAATCAATATTTGAATCTGGTTTGTATTAGTGCCTGTATTTATAGAGACCCCCCATGCGATGTAGGGTGCCTAGATTGTACCAAACCCCAACGAAAATCATTGTCAAGTGCGTCAAACGGGGAGTCGGAAAAAAAACATGTTAGAAGTGTGAGCAAAACAAAAAGCGAAATGTCTATGACTCTAGCATAATCAGCAATAAAAAAAACCGTGTAGTCTTGACCTTGATTGATAAGCGTAGTAAATATATTTCGTAAGCACTGCGACAAACATCCGATTATAATGCACACAGTTTGAAGCATAACTCATGAGTTGATGAGCTCGGAAACCGGATAAGATGAAAATGAATCTGTGAAATGAATACAGGGTAATCGAGTTGCCGGCACACCCACCGGTCTGTGCAAATATTTGCCCAACTGGCCAAGCGTTCTGTTTTCCTTTCGGCTCTTTGGCAGAGGCGTTTTTCTCGGTATTCGCCCAGATGAAGAGGTGGTTTGCTGCCAACTCAGCGATTTGTCATCCGGCAAACTATAGACAGCAGACTGCATTGCAGTGCACAAATGGATTTGTTGATTTGGTGATCAATAGAAAACTGTTGTTATTTGTTGCTAGGAATTAAGAAATTGCCAGAGCAACTTTCTCCCGCCAAGAGCAACAACCCCCGGGTGCTGTAGAGAAGCAGCTGCAGGACGAAAACCGGTTTCAGCATCCTTACCGCGTTATCCTTTTCACGTGCGCATCATCCGTTTCGTCGTCCTGCAGCGAGGACCTGTGGGCGCAATCGTAGTGGGCCTTGAAGTCGTGCGTCTGATTATCGGTAATGGTGGGCGGCATGATGTCACCTCTCGAATGTCCTTTTCACTCCACAAACTACCAAACTAGCAAACTAGCAACCAAAAGCAGCCAGCGAGCCAAAAAAAACAAAACTAGTTACTCGTGTAGACACGTCAACGCTTCGAGCGAAACTGAAAAAATTTCTTGGGTTTCGCCGGCTCTTATATAGGCCGGTTTACAGAGCTCTGTTAGCCGAATGCCCATTTTGCACCGCCTCTGCTAAACTATATAGATAAGACAATCTTCTCGGCGAATCGGAAGTTATGCTGCGCAATTTGATAGTGCAATAGAAACGAGCTGGTCGGCGGGGGCAAGGAAACCTTTATGGAATTTCATACAGCCGATTGTTATCAGTTCAGTGCGACTTATGTATGCATCACTAATCAAGTGCAATTGGCCACGAGCCTTGAGGCGAAATTGCAGCTGAGCATAACGGATTTGCGTAATCCAATTATTGCAATTTCGCTGCTTTATTCGCCATGTGAACAGGGTGCTCGATCAGGTCCAATCAGCCGAACCAATAATATAACATTTTATATATGCAAATTGGCTTGGAATTTTTGGTTTTGTATATTTTAAACGGGTTTTTAGCTACCATTATCGCTTCACATTCTTCAACTCTGATATTTGCAAATTAGATGCAAATAAACCAAAGTCGGTTAATTTGCCATTTTTACACTAATTTTATAGAACTAGGCACCCTGTTAACGTAACTGAAAGTTACTTCACAAAAAGCCATATTTCACCAGCTACAAGAATGTGAGCAGCGCAACTATTTGCCATTACTGTAGTAGGCCCAGTCAGCACTGCGTCATCCGATGTCGGTGGCTTTATTTTCGTAGTCAGGCCATTAAATATATACATAAACAGACGACGGCGAAAGACAAACCAAAGAGGAGCTCAGTGCCCACTCACCGATACTCCTGCACTCACACTGGCACACAGAAAGCGAAACAATCAGCAAAGAAAACAGGAAACTTGAACAAACAGAAAGAGAAAACAGAAAAATAAATACAAATGGGTAAGACTATAAGATACCCGATTTAGATACAGAATGTTTTAGGCTGTGTTGCATATGAGAAGATTTTTACCCCTTACAGAAACGAACTTCAAGCTGTTGAGTTTTAAATTAATATATATGTATATGTATGTATATGATATATATGTATATAAATATATGTATGTAATATGTCTTACTAGCACAATATACCCGAGAGCTGCGCAAGTAGTAGGTACTAAAAAAAATGAAAAGAGCAAAAGGCAAAAACAAAGCCTAGTCAAAAGCAGTCAAAAAGGGGGCTCGGCTGTGTTGGCTCAGTAATCCCACAAGAGAGAAAGAGAGTGCGACAGAGACAGGGAGGCGAATAATAACAGAGGCAGAGAGGGAGACAGCGAGACTGCAATAGAAAGAGAGGGAGGCTTCTATGTACGTGACGAGGCTCACAATTTGGTTTTGAGGTCGCATTTTGGCGGTAAGCAGAGTGCGGCAGCAGTGGAATCCACTTAATGGCCATACTCGTAATTAACTTGGCCGATTCGCCGTAACTACCATTGATGGACTTTGCCAGCTGCAAAGCCAAACAAAAATCGCTGTTTATATAAGCGAAAACTATGCGAGACTTGCTGTGATATTCGTTTGAATGGCAAGCGAAATAAAGAAAACTCATTAACCAACACAAGTCATGAAAAGTGGTTCAGTATCAATATTCAAGTTTGTTTTCCTCATAACACTGGTACATAGTACTTCTTGAGGTACTCTTTGTAATTTGAGATGAGTACGCAATCGTGGCCATTTGAAGTCGTTTCTTTGGGTCATTCCACTTGGTTGGGTACCGTGGGTAAGCCTGACTGTCACTGGCAGCAACAAATGTCACTGCCATGAATCATGTCTTTCCTTTGTGAGCCCAAGCACTTGATCTATTTAAGGGTGACTTAGCACTTCTTAGAAATTATGCACAAGATACAAATTCTGGTTATTTTAAACTTGTATATTGTATTATTTAAAATTTAATTTCCTAACTAACTTTAAATACTTCGTTACCCCAGCCGACATACCTTTCTCATTTTCTCACAGTGAAAGTTCATAAATCCAGAATCGATTTAAATGTTTGGGAACTTCTTCGAGGAGAGGAAAAGCTTTTTCCAGCTTAGACAGAATTATGCATTAGTCACGTCACACGGCAAACCATTAATCAGAGAGCTTTAAATGGACATCCTTTAAGGCTGTAAAGTCCTTTTGAGCCGTACCTTACCTTCAACCCCCCAACAAAAGGGGCGAAATGGAATTGCATTTACCCGGACAAAGCTATTAAGCATTTCTGCAGGTCGCAGATAAGACATGGTCGGGTAATTACTAAAGGGCCACTGGAGGTGAAAGTCAGGCGGAAGGTCATGCCAAGTCCAAACAATGAGACGAGAAATGCAAATGAAGCTGTGGACAATGCAGATGGTTTATAAAGGGATTGAGAAATGAGAAATCGGGCGAAGAACGCAAAAGTCAGGGCCAGTTCAGTGGGCCAAGTCGTGTCGTCATCCCAAATTGCATTACTCACGCACCACTGGCCGCGAGCCAAGGATCACACCCACTCCTTTTTGGGTGTGGGCGTATTGGCAATATGGCCCTTCAACCGGCTGACATATGCCATGGGCCCGCCCGAATCGATAATTGGCTCTTTATTGTTTTGCCGGCTTTGAACTTGCGACTACTGTGCGTATGAGCAATGCCAAAGTGGCAGCAACACCACCCACTCCAATGCCCAAGGCCACTGAAGGCCTGTTGGAGATAATAGAACGCCCTCGGTTCGCTAGTTACCCATTTATTTTCGCACTTTGCCAGCAGGGAATGTGCAAGATACTGTGTCTGATCAATCCTATTTATAGGTCTCAGTTGTGGCTGACATAATGTTTCTGATAGCTGAATGAGCCAGTAATTAAAGGCAATTTGTGGGTAGCCGGTTTTATGCGATTATGGCTAATCCAATTAATAACGATTTGTGTCATTGGGTAAAAGGGAGAATTACTAATCTGTTGAGCAGAGCAAATCAGATTAAAGCATATATAAGTTGTATATTCCATTTTGACATCAGTTATGCTAGTTTTCTGTCTATAACCAGTGTTTATATTTAATTTACTCTTTATTTTATCACTAGAGAACTCTTCTGCATTATACTTTTAGGCGCAACCCTTTTTACTAATAGATTCTTGTAGAAATCAACCGACAACTTTACTCCCAAGAGGATAATATATGTACATAACTTTCTTGTTGCAAGCTGTAAACAAATTGGCAATCCACCTTGCGAGTGCAAATTGCTCTAACACACCCGCATTACCAACTTTTCTAACTACCAACAATGGCTGGCATATTGTTAGTCAGCTGCGAAGTTTAGTCACAAAAGTTTTTATTTATAGCCCCAGCATTGTTGGCACTCTTCCGGGGCCCAAAACTTGCAGGCGAGTAAAACAAAAACTTGGAATTAAGTCAGCCCAAGTTGGGGCCATGCTGTTAATTTCAGCCAGCAAAGTTAGTTACTTACTCGTCGAGCTCCTCCTCGGAAAGGGAGGCACTGTTTCCTGTGAGCAGCAGCGACATCTTGCGGTGGGTGCCTGCAAACAGAAAGCGAGGTGTGGGTGAGAGATTGAAACGTAAATGGAATTTTAATAGCGCGTAATTCCAATGTGAAAAGTGGCAGCATCTTTTGGCAAAGGCCATGCAAAGCCCATTTAAATGCGTGCCACATTCGGAGGCCTAAACAAGCTTTGCCGTAGGCTAGAAAAAAAGGGGCAAAGGAACTACAGTGAAAGAATTCTATTAAAAGTCGTTTGAAAAATATAATTAAAATTTATGACCACATTTAAAAGTATAAAAATTAATACAAATAATACTCTTTTTTTTGGTTTATTAAATAAATTTAATTTTATTTTGTATGTGTACAGCGAAAGAGTGGAAAGCGCGCACAAAGCATTTTGACAGCTTTTAATTAAAAAACGTCAGGGAAACGTCACGTGCCAACATCAATGCGAGGGTTCGTGTGTGCTGGATCTTGGAAAATTGTTTGGGGGACTCCTTGGAGTCCTTGAAATGTTTGCAAACCCAGCCGGACCAGTCAAATGTTTGAGCCTTTCATTCTGCGGAGGCTTATCCGCTGGCACTTTGCGCATTATTTTGGTCCCAAGATGGGACACGTTGCGCCAACATGAAATGCCTCCCTCTAAAAGTTATGCCACACTCTGGCACCGAAGTATCTTTCTGTGTTGGGTGTTTGTTGTTCGCTGGGCAAGAAAGTTCAAGGCCAGCCACAATTAGCTTGACCAGGCAGCCACTCAAAAGCGCCGCAGGGAAGGGCAAAGGCGGTGTCCTCAATTTTCCACTTTGTTTATACTTGTTTTGCAGCAATGTTTACTCGGCTTCTGGCTATGCCTTGAATTTGTAATTATGAGAAAGGAAAGCAGATGGAACTGTTGCATACTTTTCGGGACTTAGAGGCACATCGGGGGATTATTTTAAGAGATTTATTGAAAGCGTCTTGGAAAAACCATTATTGGCAGGATATTGCAAAGGTATTTTCTAGAGCTTAGTCATTTTTGGGGGTGGAACTCAAATGATTATGAACCTTAAAAGATATCTCTTATGATTTATGACAAACTTAATCAGTGTAATTATGCAAACTAAGAGTAGTAGAAACTAATGAAGAACTAATTGGGAAACGAGGGTGTTGAAAAGTATCTTTCTAAGTTAATTTAAAGTTTGACTCTCCACATCATGAATCATCCCTCCACTGACAACGAAGATAATCCGTTTTAGTGTCTGCACAGCTTGTTGACCCATTAAAGTGGATATAGCCTTGAAAGCGTTTGCTGAACCATTTCAATGAACAACAGGCCAATGAATGCAGATATCCAGCTGATGCAGACGGAATAGAAATAGGGGTAGCAAAAGGAGAAGGGTTGATACAATTACAGTGCTCCCTATACCCTTGAGAACTTTATTCAATTATATGAAGAAACCTCGTTGACCAGCAGATGTTTTCAAGACACAGTGCAATAGTCGCATCAGCTGGCTTGTGTGTATCCTGCGACAGGATAACAGCAAGAATCGAGCTATTGATTTTCTTCGCAGACAGCATTAACAGAGAAAGTTTTACGACTCATACACCGTACTGGGCATATTTATTGTTGCTGTCGTTTTTCCCGCTCCACTGACTTACGTAAAGAGTTCTAGGTGTTGTGTTTTTTTCTTTGCGCTGAGTTCGGCTGCCTCTTTTCCTGATATGCACCAAATAATGAAAATTGCAGCACTATTATATCGTGTTGCCTTGTCGCGATATGCGCGTTGGTATTTCGATTGCTGAATTGCTTTGTTTATCTGCAGGCACGTGAAGCAAACAGGAACGCTTTCTTCCCCTTCTCCACACTCTCTTTTCCGATACAAAATCACGGTGGCAACACGGACAGAAGAGCGACGACCAGAGCTGCGCGAGGTTTCAAAACCAACTGACTGAAGGGGAGTCCCACACAGCGAAATGGCTCGACTCGACTCTACTTGGTTGAAATGTTCGCTCACTCTCTCTCTTATAATTTTCACTCAACGCTCTGAAGGAAGAAGCGCCTCGCTCACTCGCCTCACTCGATTTTGAACTCGGCCAAGTTTTGCCACTGTCCAGGGGTTATTTAATTATACAGCCCCACAGCTAAGCAAGCAAGGCCAATAAAAACTGTTTACAATTTCTTGAAAATCCCACTCAAATAGAAGTTGCGTACGGTGAGAGGGGGTGTCTTTGGGCTGGGTAATGGATTTCTGTGCAACAGCTGCTGCGCAGACCATGCCACACGCGTTGCTCCTCCGTCTCCTAATTACTTGGCCTACAGGACATGAGCTGACCATTAAAGCTGAATTGAGTTATTTTTTAATGTGCACTTAAGAACCTTAAAGGTGTGGAAAATTGTTTAACACGGCGGCTCTCCACTTGTCGTATACGCAACCTGAGTGATGTGGGGGTGGACGTTACGCATACGCCATGTATGCCACATCATAACTGCAAACACACACGAAGTCGGTATTTGTTTATTCATTTTATTCCGTTTTATGGCGGTCGTAAAGCGTTTCCTATTCGAGCGGATTGTGGAATTTATTGAGCGAAAATATAAAGGATTTTCTTAATGGAAATGCTGCTGAATACATTAGAATGAATTTGCCGAGTTGAAGGGTGCGTAAAATCATTTAAGTGTGTCAAAACAAACAGGTTTATTTATTGGATTTTTGTATATATCAACATAAAATGTTGTGCATACTTTTCTTTTAGCGGAAACAATGAGATGCTAATTTTCACATTCCCCATGGGTAATCTTTTTTTAGCTGTTTACCAGAAGAACTTTTTGTTTAGATTTTTAGAACCAATATATGTTCAATGCCAAGGAATGTATGAGTCTAATTAGAAGAAAATGCCGTAAACAAGTTGATGAATTTTGTAAATTTTCCCTTCAGATGAGATCACATCTGTCCGTGGGTTTTAATTAAATGTAATCAATAGGCGGCTTGACTTTAACTTGACATTGACATTCAAATAAATTTCCCCTGTTCTCTATCGCTTAATTTCTAAGCTTTCACATACAGCCGTGTATACATATATATACACATATTCATGCCCCAAAAAAATCGCCATGGTTGACTGCGGCCCAGACGGAGATAATAAGTCCAACATGACACGACACCGACATGGGCAGTAAATTCGAATTACGAATTACGATGGGCGGAAAGGGCCCTCCCCCCGCAAAGAAGAAGAGGAAGAGCGAGCGGTAAAACGGTGACTAAACGTTTTGCTTTCGTGGATTTTCGACAATCGAGCGGCGGCTTCGCTTCGAAGGAGCTGAAAAACGTTCATTTACTCAAGTGACAAGAAAGAAATCTTCATAGAAATGGCATGAAATTTCCATTTCACTGCATAATAATAATCATCAGGATTTTATGCCGGGAATCACATCGTTTTATGTCTCATGGGGCACGCAATTGACAAGACATCGCTCATACGCAACGTTGGATCAACAGTTGAGAACACAGCATATGGTGGATTCAGGGATAAGGGCCGAGCCCAGCCATTAGGAATTTTAATATCTGGCGCGTGTCAACGGCAAGAACACTACGAAAATGAAAGGGTCAATCATATTAAGGTTACCCAAAGGATTCCTAGGAATTCTAAAGTTCAGAGCGGGTTTGGCATATTGAAACTGCTTATAAATCAACCCTCAGATGGAAATGTTAGTTGCCTGCGACTTTTAATGCACTATTTAAAGTTTCATTCGATACACAAGCAAGTATAATGTACTATATTTCCATTTGTTGAATCGATATTTTTATTCTTAGTGTGCATTCCTGCTTCTCCAATGGCCTCTGGAGGATATGTCTCTCAAGCGCCCACACAGACGCTCATTTCCTTGATCTGTTTGACAAATAAATACTGATGTTTTCCCACCTCGTTGACACGACACTTTGGATGAATTTTCCATTTCCATTTCCATTTCACTTTGCAGGCAGGAAAATGTGACGAAGTCGCATCTGTTGTTGACCATTTCCGCTGCGAGTGTCAACACGGCCTACCAAGAAATGAGACAAGCGTGTTTTTTGGGGGGGGCGGACCAACTTGGGGCTGGGTCAAACCCGGCATGCAGGATACCACCACGCCCACATTCCAGCACGCAAAAGCGGAAATGCCGCCCCTGGATATCCGCCCCTGGACTGAGTCCTTGTTACGTAAGCGAACAGCTCTCTCTCTAGTTCTTCTCGCCGAGAGAACAATGTTTTCTGCATCGCAGTGCGTTGAACTTGGCCCAATTCAACGCAGCTTTGAGTGAGATTTTCCCTCGGCCATTTTCTCGTTGAGTGTGGGAACCACCTCACTCATAGGGCCCACCCCTTTCTCCTGCCCCAGGGAGGCGTCAGGCTAAGCGCTAGCGTTAATCTCCTTCTGCGCTTAGGATGATTATGGTGTTTGGGACTGTGGTTACAAATCGATAGAAAAGGTACAACCAATTTTAAATATTTAAATTTCAATTATAAATATTATAAATTATTAAATAAAAATGTATACGTAAAATTTAACAGCACACCATTTGTTTTTAAATCTAAATAATTTATTGGTTCATGTTATATTTATAACAATTAAACTAACAAATTAAATCATGATACAGACATAAAATTCCATGTGAGGAAGAGCAAACCGTAATAAATGGAAAACGCAACACCATTACACAAATTTCTATCCTTCCTTATCCTAAGCCCCCAACCATTTCGCCACCTTTTGCGGGCAGCAAGGATGACTGTGGTAAGCCGAGACCCTTCGCTAATGATATCCCAAGCCGCGAATTCCCAAGAGGAAGTGTCGCTCATTAATTGGGTTTGGGGTAATGCGGGAAATGAAACTCAAGACTCGCTTTCGTTTTGCTTTTGTTGTTTTAAAGATCATATTTACTTCAATCACAGCACAGAATACAGAGAATATTATCTAATGGTTTACTTGTCGCTCGAAAAGAAACTGGAAAGGAAACTGTTGGGAAAACTATTTTCATGTGAGTGTGAAGTGTGCGTAGAGGAAGTAGCGTGTTGGTTGTGATGTGTTTCAATTTGTTTTTGGTGGCTGATGGCGTTTGGCATTTGGCGAGGGTAAAAGTCGAGAAGGATAAGCTGCAGAGAAAGTCGAGCTAGTGCGGAAAAGAAGTGAAAAAATTGAAGAAGCAGTTTTCTTATGTGTAGGGCTTTATCCGTACAGACTTGTATAATTGTTGACATGTATATGTATAGAGGATTACTGTTTTTTTTTGTTATTTTGTGGGCTTTTTTTTTCTCGCTAGTTTAAAGTTTAACACACAGCTAACATTTAGAGTATTGTTTATACGCCTTGAGGGCAATAATGCAATTACGTTTGTATATAGGTTGATGTATACTTATTACGTTGCTAGTTACAATTGTTGACTGGTTGTTAGTTCTACAGTAAGATCAGGTTGTTGAAATGTTTGTCTCGTAGTGGTACAGTAGTTTTGAGTGGAGGTCGAGTCACGTCGAGTCGTTCATGATTGTTGCGAGTTGCAAAGAAAGGCATTAAGAGCTAACTAAGGACATTCAAACAGTTAAACTTAGATTAAAATATTACATCTAAACATAATCTCAATGGAGGTTTCATAATTAAATAACTTTGTGCAATAAAAGCATGTAGAATAGTAAAATAAAATTATCCTTAATAGCAGCAGTTTTGAGCACATTTATAACTTCTCAACCTTCTCCTGCTCCTTCTATTAAGAGTAATCATTTGTTCCAGTTTGCATTCGATTTGTGTTAGGAAACGCGATTGTAAGAATTAAAATTCAGCCTTCATCCCTTTGACTAAAATGTTTCATTTCCACGTTGTAGTTTCAGCCTGTTCAATATAAGTAATCGTGCGGAAAAACGGCGCGTGCGGGAAGATAGCAAGGATCATGTTGGTTCCGGTAGCGACGCGCCAGGAAAACAGCCAGGACCTGTGATAGAAAAGTTAAATTAAACAGTGCTCAACAGATTCAAGAATTAAAAATATGAAATCAAACTATATAAACAATTATATAAACAATTCTCACCCTTGGTCACTTGTTGGATTTATGCTTAGTCAAAGAGAGGCAGTCGTGTTAGTACAAATTGTATCGAAAGTGTTAAAGAAAATGTGTTGAGAGTAAAGGGAAATATGTTTCTTAGCTGATTGCTTGTTTTTGGGTTAAACGCTTTGCTCTCTCCTTCTATATATATCTCTCTATAATATGTATATATGTCTAAAGTTGTATATCAATTACGAACTAACACATTACGTACATAGTTCTGCGGCAATGTGATTTAATATATATATATCTGTAGATGGTATAAATATAAAGGATGCTTGTATATGTATGGTATGTCGGCCCCAAGGGCTCATGAAATCTTCCATCGCAACGTTAAACATTTAGCAGAGACAGAGCAGAAATACATGCACTAAAGAAGTTTTGAATGTTTCTGTATCTGAAAAATGTTTATCCCTTTCACGACTAGCTTCTAATTTAGAGAAAAGCGCTGGGCAAGCCCCGCGGATCCTTTTGATTGCGATAGCGAACTGTTAGCCAGACGCCGACGAACTAAGCGCAGCATGTGGGGATTGGTTTGATAGGAAATTGGATTACTTGTATCAGATATGCATTAATCTGCACTTTACCTCAGTGAAGCTGAAGAAGATGCCCAAACCGCCGCACAACTTGAAGGCATAATCGATCTTGTCCTCCAGTAGGGGTCCACAGGGTTCACAGCGACAATCCGGCTCGGAGGAGTGGGCACAGCACTGTTGATTGATCAGCTCGCATGAGGGCTCATTTGGCGAAGGAACCACGGGAGTTGTGCTCGGTGCGGTGGCATTGAATCCGCAGCATTTCAGGCTGTCCTGCACCTGTTTGCGCAAATCCGTGGGCACCGTCATCCATCCTTGCTCGGCGAACTGCTGCTGCTGCTCGGAGTTGACGGCCAAACAGGAACTGGCGATGGAGAACTGGATCAGGAACAGCATGAACAGAATGATCATGTACTGTAGCCGGAGAGGTTCTAAAGGTTAAGGCTAAGCCGGGCAGTGCTTTTGAAATATATTTTCACTGGGGGTCACGTAGTGATACCCTCCAGTTGACGTCATGGAAGCACAACAAGCGAGGCGGCAGCTACAGCCACTGAGGCCCACTCATAATTTCAGTCATTACGGGCCCGCTTTCTCTGCGGAAGTGGGTACTTGGCTAAGTACGCTAATTGTTCCACATGCCACGACCTTCGTGGTGGGCCACAATGGCGGTTAGAATAATAGCAGTGCTAGGATATGCTTTGAAGCTACCAACTATTTAGTGCATAAAGCTTTAAGGAAATGATTGTAAGAAGTATCTTAGTAAGATCTCTGTTTTAAACTTTAAAGAAATTATTGTTAGAAGTATCCTACTTAAATATCTTAAGATCCTTGCTTTCAATTTGCATCATGTTGTTTAAAGAAATTATCTACAGGTTTTAAATAGTGCGATGCAAGGCTAATCAAAATTTCGATTCCCTAGATATAATTTAAAGTTCTAAGCTTGCGCTGCTATTATGTTGACCACGACTGTAGCTGCCAGCTCTGTGCGTTTGTAAATTGATAGGCTTTGTGGCAAAAGGATACGAAGAAGAGCATCACTTGGTGGTGCTTCACGGCTCCGGCGAGTCCCAGCATGGATATGCATATGAGGATGACACCGCAGGCCAGGATCCCGCCCACAATCGGCAGGTTGGTCACGATGGAGGCGGCACGCGCGTACACGCCCACTCCAATCAGCAGGAATCCAATCATCTGTGGGGTCGCACACACACACACGCACGCAGAGCAAAAAAGAAAGAATGAAAGGAGGCAAATGAAAAAGGACTCAAGGATTCTCGTCTTGAGGGCAGCAACAACAAATGGCCGAAAGGTATGTATACACACACATACACACACACATGCAGATTGCACCTGCCACCGCAGAGGAAAATCAATATATATTTATGTACGAAAATGATTCAATAATGATAATTTAATTATTCATTTTCCATTGTAGTTATTGTTGTTGTTGCTGCTGCCGTTTATTCATTGTTCCTCTTCCGTGTTTGTTGTTGCTGCTTTTGCTTTGCACAACAGTTGTTGTTTTTCTGCTTATGTTGTTTGTGTTTGCTTACCACATACAAAATGTTGAGCGCAATTAGCGCGTTTTTCGAGCAGGTGAAACCGCCGCACATGATTTTTGTTTGTTTATTCTTACTGGCTGCAAAGGATACTGTTTAAAAACTAATTTAGCTAATTGAATTTATTCCGTCTACAGAAGTTTTCACTTTCAATATAGATTTCGATATCGATACGATAACCAGCAACTAAACCGATTGGTTTCAATTGGTGTTATCGAAATATTCGCACGGAATTCAAACTTTGAAATATGTTTAAAAAAGAAACTACACTTAAAATATTTGTTGATTAATTGAATAAAATTTTAATTATCTACCAAACTATAATGTAACCAGTAAATGTGTTAGACAAGCAGCTGTAGTAACGCGTTTATGAGTCTTATCGATAAAATAGCTTTTTGACTGCTTCACTGACTAAGGCGGTTCTTTCAAATAGTATTTTAAAGATTTAATACGCTGTGTTTTTATTTATTTATATTGTGTTATTCTTAACAGTTCAAGCTATCCATTTTATTTTAGAGAAAACCTTAAGGTCAAGTCACTTTGAATGAGAATCAGGAGGCTGCCAGTGACGGACGAGAAAACCTTATTGACCAGCGAGGTGTTCAGCTCCAGGAGGCCCAGTGGCATAAGTTTATAGTCGATGGTGGCGACCTGTAGCCAGAAGGCATTCACCACTTGCTTGAAACGGGCATCGGCGTGCTGCAGTTCGAATCTCTGCAAGAGTTCTCCAGTTCTCCTGGTCTGCAATTATAAGAGCTTAGTATTTTATCAGAGATTAAACAAAATGATGACAATCACCTCCATGAGAGTTTGGTTACTTATCCGAGCCACCATGACGATTTCCAGGAAGGGCACAGCCAGAAATACCAGCAGCACAATGGCCTGGAAGAGATCGAAAGGCTCCTCGTTGATGTAGTGATCCGCGATGGCCAAGTACTGATTGTAGCATCCCGTGGTGATGCCGAGAAGGTTCATTAGCATCGACATCACCATGGACCAGTCCGTGAAATGAAGGTATTTCTTTGAGCGGCTGGCAGTGACGCCATATTTCTCGGCCAACTCATCCAAAAGATCGGCCAACTCGCAGAAGCGACGCATACGGTAATAGGGCTTATGGAGATTCATCTGGACAGGTGACTGCAGCATATTGGCCTCCTTAACAATGCCGTGCAACTTTCGATTTAGCGCAGCAATCACCAAATTTGCAATTACCAGGCCGCCGAAGAAGCAATTATTTATCTGGTTCGATACAATCAGCGGCAACATGGTCTTCACGGTCGCCAAACTCGTCCACTGATTTTCCGGATGGGAGCGTCTTTGATATAGAATCAGAGTTATATACGCGATGAGCGGACAGAACACGATCTTGAGTAGGCTATACACAAATGCCCGCCACACAATTATCGCCGAAATGTCCACCGAATCGAGGAGCTTAAAAAGGGGAACACTGTTCTGGAATCGGATTATCTCCAAAGTTTTTACCCATTGTGTCACATAATTAAAAAGACAAACGCAGACGTTCATATAGCAATATATTCCAATAGTATTTCGCAGGTTGATCTGGCCGGTGGAAATTTCGTTGTATATATTCCAGATGTAGAACAGTGCAAAACACGTGGCCAAACATAAGCTATAGATAGTAACCCCTTTGGAAAACACAAACTTTTTGCGCCTGAAGGAAAAGCGACCGAGATAAACGCCGTAAAGTATGTTGAGGAATACGGTCACGTACACACAAAATGTCACCAGTTGGGAATGGAGTTTTCCTCGGCGGAAACTTGAAGGAAGTCTTCGCTGCCAGGCGGAGCGAAATCGACGTGTCAGCCTTCGCAGGAATCGCATTGTACTGAGGATGAATTGGGGATGAATTCGAGCTAGTCACTTTGGCTAAATTGGTGCTTAATTGCCAGGTTTCTTATCTAAGATTAAATAATATAGTTGTTAAATGAATCACGGGTAGTAGTACTGTGTTAGCCTCGTTTAAGGGAGTTCCAATCAAAAATTATATTGTATTTTTATGTTGATCTATATTTTCAATCGTGTTATCTTCTTACGGATTAGTGTAATTTAACTAATAATGTTTTCAAAACAATAACATCTACGAGTTTACCTTTGCGAAACTCGATTAAAGTATGTATTCTTAGTTGTAATTTGAAAATTTGATAATGAGGAATATTTGAAATTAACGAACATTTCCCTGCTGACCAGTTCACAGTGCACTGCGAACTAGTTCCGCACAGCCCAACGGAACCTGCCAGCACTGCCGCGAACCGGAACCACAGCCAGTGAACGGAACCTGAACAGAACTGGAGACGCGACGCAAATGGAAAAGAAAACATAAACGCTGAAAGCTGGAAAAATGCGCTGTAAATCGCCAGCCGTTGGATTGCAAGTGCAAAAGCGCGTCGCCGAGTGTGTCCGTGAATAATTCGCAATGAAATAAGTTTGGGAAATTGCGAAAAACAGCAGCGCAAAGCCACGGAATTCACACACACACCCCCGCACCACCCCCCGCGCACCGAGCGGACGTTGCTAAATAATTTCTCCGGGGCGCTCCGCTGGACAAAAAGTGATTTTTTTCATTCGGTTTGATGGTTTTTTTTTTTTTTTTGGCTGGTTGGCGTGCGCGTATAAATAAATAGCTGAAAGAGGCAGAGAAAATACAAGGCAGAGAAAATAAATCGGAGAAAAGTCAGTACAAATCAGCGAATAGAAAGTGTATACCGCCTGCACTTGTGCCTGTATGTGCGTGAGTGTGTGTGCGAGTGTGAGTGCCAGTGAGCGAGTGTGTGTGTGATGTGTGTTTGTGTGCGGGGCAGAGAACACAAGGTGCAAAATGTTTACAAAAAAATCGCATGCCGACGTGAAGAAATCCACGGCCAAGTTGCAGGACTCCAAGAAGGATTCCGCCTCCCGCTTGCGGCACCTCCGCATGATATTGGGTGAGTAGCACCTACGTACGCCCTTATAGATCCTAACATATGCTATAGCGCAACTAGATGTTATAGTAAACTACTTAGTTCATAGACAAATCTGAGCATATTTTCGAATTAGTTTAAAAACCCTTTTCGAAAGTTGCCATTTTCCCAACCACACACAGAGTATGGGCGCCTTGAAACCAAGGTCCCGCGTTGGCGGTTCTGTTGACTGTTAATTATTTCATAATTTATTTGCATTCATAGCAAAAACAATGAAACTGGTTGGCTTTATTTTTTATGCATATGAACACTTTTTTTTTCGGCTTGGTGGGCGTCGTTCGCACCATTTTCGTTCCACGGTGGCTCGCTCTCAATGACGTTCTGCCCACAGAGCGGCAAACAGCAACGAAAAGTGGATCCACAATGCTGGCCATTTCCTGTTGGGCGCAAAAGAACCTCCACATCAACATATGCGATGTACCCCACATAGAACGCCCATTCTTCCAGTGGCAAAACATTAATTTATGCAAAAACGGAAAAAAGATTACAGAAAAACATCTACACATGCTCCGCTATGTGGCAAGCGAAAATGTGTGAAACACGTTAAATGATAAAGAAGCGAACAAGTGGAGCTACAGTCTTCACTCCCTAAGTCGGACTTGGGCAGTACTCAGTTTGCTTTATTTGTACTGAAAATGGTGACTTAACATAGCTTACTCATTTCTAAATGAGTCAAATTAAAAACAAATAAATATTTAAAGTATTTTGAATCAGAAGTCAAAACCACAGTTTCAAGTGAAATGTTAGATATTATTTAAGATGTCATCCTTTTTTTGCAAAATGATTGCAACCTTTGGTTCGCCTTACGGGATGTGGTCTGTAGTAGCCAACATTGTACAGCAAGTACGGGTCTCGATATGAGCAATCTCCCACCTTCGCCACCCTTTTTTCAGTGGCTTTCTTTTTGTGTCACCTCAGCTAGCGACTTCCAACAGGTGCCCCCCGCTACAATAAACCACAAATACACCTGACTGCCACCCTCCGGCACACTATTGTTGTTATTTCAAATTGCTGTTGCCTCTCTGTTGCCATTGTCCCTTGGCAAATTACACGCATTAGACATTCTTCCCAATGGCTGCGTTTCCAATTGTGGTTTTCTAACCCGTACAATAGCAAACGAACACCGAAAAAAGCTGTCCATATTTTGGAAAAAAGTTCCCAAAATTATTCTTCTGATTTGGTTTTATAATATAATTAAACCAGTTTTAGCAGCAGTTCATAAATTGGTATTGGTATTATATATTAACACATATAATTTAATATTTATTATACTATTTATTAGTACACATTATCTTTAATATATTACCGTAGACTATTGGACTAGAACTTCAGTGCTCTTAAATCGACATAGACATTTCTCTGGTTTTCTTTTCTGTGCAATGGTAGTCATCTTCGCTCTGTGCGTTTTGGCCTTCGGCTGAAACCGGTTTCAAAGGTTTCTTACTCTGTTTTACGTCTTTGTTTAGCTTTCTTCTGTTTTGCCGTGTGTTTTGCTGATGACAGCAAGCCGGCAATGGCAGTGAACCGCACCCCCCAACCACCAACCTCCACCCTCTTGCACCTATCAAGACCCCAACTTATCTGATTCATCGCAAATCGCACCCATCATAACGTGTTCTGTTCGTAACTCGAACTTTTAATAGCTTTCTGGCCTCCAATTCACTTGTTGTTATTGGGCATATCGTCATGCGTGGTTTTCTACATGGCTAAGTTGGGAAATCATTGCCTGCTTGGATAGGATTTGCGGTCTTATCAATAGTGACATGCCCAGATGCTGGGTTCGATGTTGCGTCACTATCTTGGTTGTTGCCCCCTGGCGCCATTTTCTTATCTCTGCTTCACAGAGGAAAACTAGGTCTGCAATTTGGTAATATTTCATTTTAATTAGTTTCTTATCTATGTAATGAGGGCCTTTTAAGTTAATTAAATACGCATAAGAGGGTGAAATTTGTATATGAACTTGTCTCTAGAATAATACAAGTCGACTATATTAACCCAATATGCCACTCATATCTTAATTGTTGACCTATTTATATACATTTCAGATAATGTGGAGCTGGAAGAATCAAAGTCACTGTTCGAGACCAACTACAGTCATGTCTACTTCATACTCTACGACACCTTTATTCAAGCCGAGGCGAATCTAAAGCAAAAAGGTAAATTAAGTTATTCTGCGATTACCCCAGATCGGAATATTGCTGTGTTTTATACTCTTGCAAAGGTGTTTTTCTCAGCTTATTTATTTGCTTCTTAAAGAGGTTACAATAGTACAGAAAAAAGAACTTTGATCAAAGCCAAAATGTTATGTTTTATGTGTCTTGTTTCAGTTGTTTTTTTTTCATTTTTGTAAGTACTAAAAAAAGAGTATCCGTACTTCGTTGACCCGTAGAATACCTTCTTGTTTCTTGACCCATTTAATTTTGGTTAATTTGCGCGTATCTTTTGGGACATTTTAAGCTCCACCAATTAAATAAATCCAACAGCGACGACATTAAATCTGTGCCTTGTTTGGGTTTCCGTAATCTTTATGCTTTGTCCCATTTTTGTAGAGCTAGTTATAAAAAACAAACGTGATATTCCAAATTGAACTCCTCATCTATTTCTATTTTACCGCCTTTTCTCTCTCTATTTTTGTAAATCCCCTAACTGGCAGAACTTCCGTTTCACATTGGTAAGTTTATGTGGTTTCTTATTGACATGAATTGACCATCGAACTGCATCCGCTTCCTCCCTGCGACTCTGCTTTTGAATTCTTTTTTACCATAACCTCATGTGCCTACGTCCCATGGTCTTTCTTCTTGCGCTTGAAATCTCAGAATCGAATACGAATTGCACCATATGCACATCTCTGTCTCTCTGCATCTTGTGCTTGTCCAGACATTTCGATTGCATCCCAATAGCAAGCAGGAATCTCTAATTGCCTAATGGAATCTTGTCACTTATAAAGCACTTCTAATTTTTTAAAACAGTGCACAAGGCGCATCGCGAGGAACTGGACGGTTCACTATGGCTGCTGGAGAAGATCCTGTGCCTGTTGCCAGAACTGTTGGCCCGCCGGTGGCAATGTCATTCCCTAAGTCGCATCATGGCCAAGCTACTGCATCTGGGCAACTCGCCCAAGCTGCGACGCGAAGGTGTCAGGTTGGTCAATCCCTTAACAACAATTTGAAGCGCACTCTAACCTAATTATCCTTTCTCAGATACTTCTTACTCTGGTATCAGACACTAGGCGAAAATGCACCAGGCTACGTGCACGCCATGTACGCGGACCTCATCCCTGGCCTTATTGTGCCCCAGAAAGGTGTGGTCGGTCCGGATACAGAGTTCAGTGCCTCGGACTTTCTAACACATCCCAACATGAAGGCGGACGGTGGGATGGCATCAGTTTTTCACGACAACGCATTCTCGCATCCCGTGCAGAGTTCGGAGGTTGTTGCACTATTGCCACCTTCATCCAGCGAAAAGTCAGCGCCACCGGATCCTCGGGATGGCCTAGAGGTTCTGCTAAACAGCATGGTGCACACGGCGGCCTGTCTGAGATGGCGGGATAATCGGGTCCTAAAGGATCACCGGGCATTTGCCTTCCTGCTACAGCGATTCATGGATGTTTTCCTGCCAGTATTTTCGCCCAATTTCGATGTCAGTTGCTCCATCTACAATCCCCGCTTGGACTTGCCCGTCATGCGATCCATAAACAAAAAGGAGGAAGTAATGGCCTCCTGCGTTGTGGTCTTGATTAACTGGGTGTCTCGTTTTACCCACGAGCGTTTGCTGAACCACCGATTGGATTGCACCTTGCACATGGATGATGTGGACCATGTGCGTCTACACGGTTATCATCAGGGTCAAATCGTACGGGATGTGTTTTATGTTAACCGCGAGAACATAAACTTTGTGCACGAGGTGTATCGTCAGGCGTTTTTGCTTAATTTCACTTCGAAGCCGCAAATAGAAGCAATTCGCACAGCCATCGCTGTTTACCGCGACTGGATGACGGGCGACACCCCTCCACCGTTCTTATTAGAGCCAAACGACGATCCGCCGCCTCCGTCAAATGCGGGTGGAACTCCCAGGAGCCAACGACTTCGCACACCATCTTATGTGGGCGCTATTGCAGGCTCCAAGGATCAGTTGGTAGTTAGAGCTGGCCGCCAAAATGTGTTACAGGTAAGTAAACCATCTGAGTCCCGACTGAATTTCCTATTCAATGTTTTGTTTTTTTTCAGGTCTTTGTAACCAATGCGGCCAACGTGTTCCTGGTGAACACGGCCAACCTGAACATCTGCTTTCCCACCCGCTCGCGCACTTATCGCTCCACTCCACTAGAGGAGCAGACAGAGATCTGCAAGAAGGTGCTGAATGTGTACCGCACCATGGTTATGAACACGGAAATGGACACACGCACCTGGGAGCAACTACTAATGGTTTTGCTGCAGGTTACCTCAGTTGTGTTGCACCAAAACCAGCATACATTGCCAAGTGGAACCAGCAAGAGTGCCACTTTGGGCGGCATCCTGGGGTCTGCTATATTCCAAACCCTCATTGTCACATGGATAAGGGCGCACACCAAAGTGCCTGTCAACGTGCTGTTGTGGGAGAAATTTTTGACTGTTCTGCAATCTTTGACGCACCGCGAGGAGCTTATTGTTGAATGGAACAAGACCATTCAAACGCTGACGCGTGTTTTTTCGCGATACACTTACGGCATAAACTTGCTGGATCTGCCCCTCGATCGAGTGGCTGAGAGTCGGGCGGAAAAGCGTCGTCGCATTGGCAGTGTGTGGCAGGGATCGGGATCGGGCAGCGCTGCCAATGGAGGCAGTGCTGCTTCTGCTGCTATTAGCCAGAACAGGCAGCGGGAATCTCTAGCAGAGTCGAGTAGCAGTCGCTCGGAAGAGACCTCGTCGCAGGTGCCTCTTCCAAATCATCCTCGACCTCATCACCAGCATACACAATCCCAGGGAGGCACCGGCCAAGGAACACGACCAATACCTTTAACTCCCATGCTTAGTAGGAGCTACAGCGAAGGAAGCTTGGCTTCAGCGGCCCGGAGCTCGAGGATACGACGTCGACGGGCGGCCACTCCAAAGCCGAAAGCGCTACAGCCTTCACAACTTGCGGAGAATCGCATTAATCCGCAGGACCTGCGGCGAGCCATGTCCCTTGATTCATTGGCGAGAAAAGGTGATGCAGAGGAAACGGACAGCTACCAGGAAGGAGACAATGAAAGTGGAGCGGGCTCAAGGAGTCCGTCACCCACCGCCAGCAGTGGAATTGAAGGTGGGTCCATCAAGGATGCCCAACTGCAGATAGATGCGAGTTTGGATGATGCAAATTCTGGTAGTTACGGAAGTGGCAGTAACTCGGAAAGTGTTTCCGGACGTCGCTGTATTATTCTGGGAGGCTCAGCGGAGGGCTGGCACCCAGATTCCACCTCCATCATGTGGAAACGCATGCTTGGTGCTCTAGGAGATGTTAATCGCATACCCAAACCAGATTTGCACGCCCAGGTGTTTATGCATCTGCTAGAAATGACGCAAAATCTGATCAAGATCAAGCAGAACCAAGGAATATCCACGGATAATCAGAACACGCCACCAATGCCGACTTTGGTACCGCCCATTGGAATTGTGGCACCATGGTGTTACGGATCTCTTTCTCTGGATCGTTCCTTCAAGAAGGGCAAACTGTGGGCACTTCAATTGCTCTGCTCGCTAGCGATTCAAGGTGCTGTAAACATGCAACAACTGCCCTTGTTCTATCATGCACTTCATCAACTGCTAACTGGCGAGGATCGGGACTTAATTTATGCAATTCTCAAGCACTTAGAAGGACCTAGACTCCTAAGTTTGCTTCTGCCAGGACACACTCTGTTACTGTTGGACCTAGTCCATGCAAGTGCTATATTGCTGACTTCTTTGGAGGTCTCTAGAAGTACACCAAGAGCGGAGGTTGCGGCTCTCCTGGGATCGCTGCTTTGCTATCCGGCCTCGCTGTTGCCACGCCCAGTCCTGCAGCCCACGCCACAAAAGTTTGAGATTATGGAGTGTGCGGATTTGCAGGATCACATCCTGAACATTATGCTGCGGTGCGCCAGGCGAGAGCCTTCAGCCAAAGCACGATGCATCGCACTTTCTCAGCTCGGCCAGTGGCTGCTAATGCGGCTATCTCAACCATTGCCGGCCTCGAATTCCGGAAGGGCTAACCTCTTTCAGCAGGCGGTGCCGCATCACAAGGATGTGCATCCCAAGGAGACACGAGTCTACAATCCGCGCATAAAGGAGGTGCTACAAGTATTGCTACAGGCGTTGCAGTTTAAGCATCACACCATTGCCATTGTAGCTGTGGATTCATTAAAGTTGTGCGCCGAGCGTGGACGTCAACTGGCCGCCATTGAAAGAGTTCCCCAGCTAATCATCACTGCCATCTGCAAAGCTTTGGAAATCCAAAACGTAACCAAGCCCAAAGACTCGGACAAAGTGGTGCTAACTTCTCTAATGTTGTGCTTGGGCGAATTCTGCATGACAATTCCAGCGCCTATTATGCTGGCGCCCTTCAACGAACAAGGTGACACGTTAGTGCTTCAGGTGCTCAGGGTACTTTTGCAAGTTGCCTCCGGTGCTCCACGTCATGAGAGGGTGAAACTGACAGCCGATGATGACTTCGATATGCACATCGCACACGACGATCTTCAAGGCGATGGACGCCTGCCGGAAGCTACCTATCAGACCTCCGAGACCATTCAGAAATGCATTACAGCCATCAAGCTGTGTGCTAAAGCAGTGTCCATGCATTTGGTCACCCACATCGGTCACTTCCCAATGGGAATTGGAGCATCTCGCTTGAGTTCCATGGTCGAGGAGCAGGATGACATTGGAAATGCAGGCTATGGTGGTCAGGTGGAGACGAGACGCGATTCTGTGGAACTTCCTTCTGTTGTAAGTGCCCAAAATATGCAGCTTTTCATGCTGAACTCTGGTCTGGTAGCCAGTTTTATTGAGCTGCCTACACTTAAACTCCCCGGTGGAGGGATTACTGCTGGCTTGGTTACAGCCGATAAGCAAGTTAGGGTCCTAATGAGGGATCTCAATGGTAAAGCTTGCTGGGACGCTTCTATCTTGTACTCCGAACCGCGGAAGGCGGAGGAGCCTCCACCAAAAACCACACCAAAGATTCAACACACCCAACCGTTGGATTCCATGGCGTCCTCCATGGTAACACATGAGCTGCAAGCTCCTCGACACACTTTGCGACACCGGCCGGCGGGAGTGTTGCCATTAGCCAAAGACATGGCACCAGATCTGGATCAATTGGACGATATGTTGGCCTATATTGGTCACACCAGTCCAGAATGTGTGGCTCCCACTGTAAGCCAGCTGAATGCTCCAACAAGCAGTCCTCTGAGTGGAAACCAAGAAGCTCAGGCCATTTCGGTAATTCTGAATCAACGCCTTTTGGAGCAGGAGTTCGTGACCCACTCGACGCAGGCTCCATCTCCGGCATTGCGACATGCCAGCTCGACCTCCTCACTGCAGCAATCGGATCAGAGGTCACTGCACTCCGCAACAGCCTCCTTTGATTCCCTGCCTACCCGCACAGAGATGCCGTTCCAATACTGCCGGCTGCTATTTTCACATTTAGGACTAGCCGGCTGGGAGCGACGCTCTAGAACGCACTTGCTTCAGAGGAGCGAGAAACTGATGAGAGAACTGCGAAACGTTGATCTCCAAAAATGCCGGGAAACCCACAAAATGGCGGTTATTTATGTGGCCGCCGGGCAGGAAGATAAGGGAAGCATCCTTAGGAATACGAGTGGAAGCAGCACCTACGAGATGTTTGTTTCTGCCTTGGGTTGGGAGATCGATTTGGAGACGCACAACGGCTTCCTGGGCGGATTACCCCGCCAAGGATGCGGAGCTACAGCTCCCTATTACGCTACTCCCTTTCTGGAGGTGGTCTACCATGTGGCCACCAGAATGCCCTCGGACTCTTCGGAAGCAATGCTACTAAAGACGCGGCATCTTGGCAATGACGAGGTTCACATTGTATGGAGCGAGCACCATCGGGATTATAGACGAGATATTCTGCCCACTGAGTTTTGCGATGTGCTTATTGTGGTATATCCGCTGAGGAATGGTTTGTTCCGCGTGACTGTAAACAGGAAGCCTGAAGTGCCGTGGTTTGGACCATTGGCCAATGAGAGCGTGGTAAGTGGCGCCTGCTTGGCCACTTTAATCCGGGCAACCGCAATCAATGCCAGTCGAACGAAGCGCGCTGCCCTGCCGCTCTACCAACAATTGTAAGTAGAATTTATATGTTATTTTATTGTATTCTAAGTGGCATTTATATTTCTGCAGCTATGAGGAGCGCAACCGTTCGTTGGATAGCGTATCTTCTCGGTACAAGGAGAGCACCACCTTCGAGGACTTCGCCAGCCGCATCTACAATCCCATGCCGCTGTCTACGCTGGGCACACTTCGGGAATCCAATGCTAGCAGTTCGGCAGCACCGCTGGCTTCTGCATTGCTGGATCACAATCGTGCCTCCGTTAAAGGTAAGCAGCTGAGCTGGTAGATTGTGGAAAGCAGTGCTAATATTTCAATTCTTCTAGGTTGGGTACAAGCCTCGATTGATTCTGGCCCCATAATGGGAATTGCGCCATCGGCTTCCGCTGGATCCACCGCGGCCATGGAGGCAGCCACTGGAATGACTTCCGCTTCACCGCGTGGCCCACGAAAACTGGGCGCTCCGTTTAAGAGCGTGACCAAGAAGCACTCGTTGCAGCACATCGCCGTCGGAGGCGGCACAGGAGCAGGTGGGGACACGCCGCCCGAGAGCCCAACTTTGCCGCAGCGACGCTTCAAATAATACGTGTCCCTTTCCTCCGATTCCCGGTACTACCTGCACCCATTCCCTTCCCCACCAATCGGGCCGAGGGCCAAGCCTGGCCCGAAAAGATGCAGAGAGTTCTAATGCAAACGAAAAGTATTGCGAAACACGTTTCCTCCTATATTAGTTGTTGTAATTTATTTCGGTTTTCAACTTAGTCTATCAGTGTAATTAACTATTTATTTCTACTACTTCCAATCGAAGGGTTCTCTCTACTTTTATCCCCTCTATTTCATTTCCAATATAACACTGTGTTGTAATGCATTGCGAATTTTTACCTAGTTACAATGATTTCTTTTTACGTATTTATTTATAAGTCCGCACGCCTGCGATGCGGCTGTATTTTGCGTCCACTCAAACACTAATTTGAAATTATGTTATCTATGCAATCAATTATGTTAATTCATTCGATGTATTGTAAGATTATTTAGTTAATGAGCTTTAAGCATTCGAGTGCAAATTGATTATTAGCTAGCTGAACAATTGCTTTTATCGCATTTACTCAGTTTTAATCACTGTGCTGCGCTGTTTATCCAAAGCAATCTGTTATTCAATATTATAAATATATTTCATTCTTTTAATGTCACATTTTACGCTTGGCCACAAGACGCAAATTCAAAGAATTCGAAAATCGTTTTAAGTGTCACGCACAAAATGCAAGAATAATCAAAATTCGAACATAGAAACTTGCTCTGCCCATTTAAAGCAACACATCAACTACTAGTATTATGTAATCGAGCTATATGTATAGGTAGCCTAGTTATAAGCATTCTCTACTATTCAAAACCCTATCAACTGTCGATGGCAATCGTCACTAGGAGTGTGAGTCTTAGAAAGGAAAACAAAACAACAGAGTAACTAAAATTGTTCAAACAATCGCCTTTTATTTGTGTGTAAAAATGAAATTGTTACAAGATGATTTATTAACCAGTATAGGGATGTTCTTCATTTGTATTTCACTGCGAATTGTTTCAACGAATTGATCAAATTGATAGATTTATATTTATATATATTTACACCGAGATATGTTAATTTTGTATTTATGTAAAACGGGCAACTGAAAGTTAATTGCAATGCCTTTTTGTTGCACAAATGTTTTATGAAATCTGTAGTCTAATTAACACAATTAACCTTAAGCGAGTAAACATTTTTGTATAAAAAAAAAAAAAACAAACAAAAACCAATAAATTGAAAAGCAAATTAATGCTATGTGAAATTTGTAACTAACACCAAGTAACGCATTATATACAACATACATTTACAAGTACGATTTAATATGTATATTAATTTACTAATTTATTTGAGAAACAATCGAGTATTTTTCGTACAATAAATAACGTGAATTTCAAAGAGTTGAAATCCCGCTGCGAACGAATATTCCCATTCCCCCTTTCCCACAGCCAGATGTTGTTAACGTTTGGTAGTAATTAGCTGGACACGCAATCGCTCTACTGACACTCATTTCGCGTCTCCCAGGTGGCCCAGACTTATGGGCCCGGCCGCGAGAGGTCATTGCCTTGACTCCTGTTTTTGGTAGTTTCTTTTTTAGGGGTGATTCGCACCCGCCCGCCCCTTAGGAGTGGACAGACAAGTCGGCTGGCTGCCAGGGATCAGAGATGGCAACTGTCTAGCCGTTTACATAGGTACCAGGACAATGGACATAGGTACTTGAATGTGGTACAATTGATTGGTAAAGTATTTAAGCAAATAAATGTTATGAAATATTATTATATAAAGTACACTTCGAATTTGAAATACAAGGTTACGGATTACGCGGTATATTTTTTTACTGTATTTACAATCGCCTTTTCTTGAATATACATCCCCCAAAAGATAGCCACCACTGGGCCGGGATCTAAGAGCGCTCTATGCTGTTTGCATAGTGCCGTAACCACCACTATCAAGTGACGCCATAGCATTTGAATTTTCCCCGGAGCAGCGGCAAAAACCCCTAATGGCTCATAGCCGCTTGGCGTGCGCACAGTTCTCGTCGAGCGGTCGTGTCGTCTGAACGTCTCCAGTTGTGGCATTTCTTTTCCAGTGGGTTAAACATCAAGCTAGTGCCAAGTCTTGCCCGAACTGAGCCATTCGAGTCCAATAATGCGCACTCAAGTGCTAAGTTTTTGTTTAGCAATTTTGCTAATTGTTTGTCTGTTGTAAACAAAAGGCGTAATTAGATGCGGGTGCCAAGTGCCGCGGATCAGAGATGGGGAGTCGGCCGCAGAGGATACGTCGGATTGGCGACAGCCTGCAGATGCTAACCCGGGAAGCCAGGAGCGAAGTGGTGCGCTGTGAACGTAAGTGGTTTTGTCCAAAAATGCGCATACGCCATGTGAAACATGATTGAATCACCGAAAATTAAGCACTAAACTCAGTTTAAAAATATTTTGAAATTTTGTTACATTGTTATGAAAAACTTTACTAGCTAATTTCGCTTAGAATGTGATTGATCACCACCATAAGTCACCTGGAACCTTGTAACTCTGTAATATATTCATGTACGTCGCATTGTCTGCTGGGGATTTGCATAAGGGGACGACGTCATCGCCAGTTTCAACATTGGAGCAAGGAATGATTTGCTTGTTTATCTATCGGTGGCGAAGACCTTATTATGACATGTGTGGAAATGGATTCAATAGAACTCGTCAGGGCTAGAAATGTTTATCGCCTGGCGAAAGGCATTCAAACCAGGGGAAATAGTTATTATGGTTTTTATTGGCCGCAACGCAGTCTATAAATAAGTTTCTTGGGTGGTAATTGTTTAGTTCAGGTTAGCCAACTTTAATATATGTTATTATTTATCAGCTTACAGTGCGATAAGAATGACTTACGCAAATTATAGATTAAAGTGCATTTGTAGATTTACGAAATTTAATATGGGTTGCTTACTAAATATGTATATACTTACTATATATATATGCTTACTATATATATCCTAAACTATACTATATGATAATATCGTGTCATTAAAACTATATTTTTTGTTTTTAAAAAAACTTAATAGACTTGCATTTGCGATAAGACCCTCAAAACTCACAACGGCTCCCAAGTGACGAGCGTCATTGTTAGATGAAGTTTCGCGTTTAGCATAAGAAACCAGAAAAAAACTAGATGCCTGCCAGGCACGCGATTTGGAGCACTCACATCGACGAGTCCTTCGAAGGCCTTTTGGCCGCTAATTAAGTTCACCTTGGACGTGAAAAAGCGGCGTGTTCTTTCAAGGTCATCGGCGATAATTGCGGCCATGGCAACTGCCCAAAAGCCGAAACAATGGACTTGCAAATAGAACAGGATATTTGTATTTCTATGAATATCGGATTAATGCTCGCTTCTGACTGAGGAAGCACAATAATGGAAGATATAAATTGTGCTTTTGTTTATTTATGAAAATGTATAAATATACATGAAGGGAATAACAAATTTTGCAAATAGCTGGAAGCTTTTGAGGGAGTATAAATTAGCAAGGAGTACACAGAAATAAAACTTCCACTTTGACTTGATTTAAAATAAGTCTGCGGATATATAAAATAATAAATCTGCGGAGATAACTTAATGGACGTAAAGCAAATTGTTTTGAATTGTAAACTACGCTCTAAAGCCAGTCTCAAAACCCACATTCGCACCACTCAGAATGTAAAAATAAAACAATGATTTCCCATCCCACGCACGCTGCTCGCAATGAACAAAACAAGAAAACAAAAAAACAAAAAAACAGTCAACAACACGAAGGAACCAAATCAAAACAAAGGCCCAAAACAAAAACATAGATGAGCAACCAGTTGCAGATTTTCGAAATCAAAACAAAACTGAAGAGGCTCGCTCTTGAGAGCCACCTAACAAAACAAACAACTTTTAGTAGACTAGAGCTGCAGATACAGCTCTCTATAGAGCGAATGAGTGCGAGAGAAAGACAAAATCGCTGGAGAATTATGGACTGCCGATATAGTCGCCTCAGTGTCCAAACAACAGTCACGAAAGGCGGACGGATTGCGAGCGAACAGAACGCAGAATTTGAAATCCATCGGAGCGGTGCGGTTTATATCTTTTGGATGCGTGCCCGAACGTCGCGTGGATTAATTTCGGGTTCGGCAATTAATAGTGCCATTGCTTGTTATGCAAATCAGTGATATCGTAGCGGTGTAAATAACCCACATAAATGACAAATCGAGTATAAGACGCCCCATTCCCCTGCTCCCGACCCAAACCTTGACCTTGACTCGTGAGCTCAGACGGATGTCAGTTTTCCCAAACCAAAAACACCCATTCCAAACGACTTTAAGCCATTGAAATACTTACATATGTTCGAAAACGAGCACCGAAAGGTGTTAATTTCGGTTCGTTACGTATACGTAATGTGACAGGAAAATAGAAATGGAAATTGAAAGCCCGAACAACTGCTGTGCGCGGCAAATGTAAATTGATAGCCAAAGTGTTTGAAATACAATTGCTAAATTCGCGTAGGCACCTTTCATATGTATAAACAAATACACCCGCACACTTTCCGTAATTTCAAATCAATTAATCTCAATTATTTCGATCGCTCAAGTGAACAGAATCGAGGCGAAAATCAAAAAAGTCTTCGCGCTACATTAGGTTTCCTCCAAAGTGGAAACCAAATTTATAATCGCAATTGTTAATTATATTTCTTATAAATTTCTGTGCTGTTTTGTAATTGCCTCCATTTGCAAAAATGATGTATTACACTCATGGGCCGTAGAAATCACATAAGCTAAATAAATTTAAAGTGAAAACGATAAAGACCGTTGCCTAATAAGAAGGCAAATTAACAATAGCAAAGCATTTAAATATAACACAGGAAGTAATGCAAGATTCGGATAAACTGAATCATTATTTTTTCAAATTTTTTACGCTAATCTTGATTTCCATCAGTCACGTATAATATTTCCAACAAAAATCGCTAAAAATAAACATATGTAAAGTAAAAACTATTATTAGAAATTTTGTGGATAAGTACCAAAAAAAAATGTGTTGAAAATATGTTTTAAATGTGATAAAAAAAAGCTGGAGCATTTTTATAAAAGGAATTTCCGCAACCAAAAACTAGCATGCCAAAATGGAGCTGATTAAAAAATACCAACAAGGAAAGCTAACCACCAGCGATATTCGCTATCTAAATCGTACGTTAATAAATAAGATATTTTAACATGACTTAATGTGCTTATTGTATTTAGAATAATGCTGAGGGCAGCCCTTGGTGCTTAAAATACATTTTTGGGGTCGGCCTTCAGAGGGCTGAGGAAGATGAAGCCTAAAATAAAAACCAAAACAAGATCCATAAAAACATTTTGAAATTCGAATGTCGTACTGTGGAAAGCCAATTGGTTAAATTTGAGGTGAACTGTCTGCTGCCATTGACAGCAAACGCTCAAGTCAATTAAAGCCATTTCATGGTTTTGTCCATCAGTCATTCAGTCATGGAGGCTGCTTTTTGGGGGCGCGTCTTTCAGCATCAATAAGTCGATTGAGTATATGTATTCGAATGTTTTGAAAATTGGCAGAGACCGACCGACCCAATAAATAATTCGATAGACGTGAATTCACAGTGGGAATTCTTTTTTTCAACTTGTATATAAATTCATTATGTTTTTTTTTTTAATTCATTGGACATAGATTAAAGCTGTTGTAATGGTAGTCCAAGATAAAATACAAGGCCTGCCACCATTTTCCGCTGCTAAATGTGCAAATTTTATACCATTTTTATAGCGTCAATCAACTCATTAAAGGTGCTAAATTGGCCAACAGCCTTTTGGGCCCAATGCGCTAATATAAACTTTGATTGTGTTTGCTTATAAACAATTTCACAGTTGTCTTGCTGGGTCTACCGATCTTCATTCTATATATGTATATAGTTCATTTAATGCAGCTCTCATCTGTCGATAAGTGGCGGAAAGTTTATATGAGTGGGCGTAGTTCATAGTACGTATTCGCCATGTGGCTCCTGTTAATGGCATTAACAAATTGGCTAAAGTGCCAAACTTCCGGGCGCCGTCGTTTGTAAACAAACACTTAGTCAATGGCGATAGGAAAATTGTTAGCTGCTTGAAATACAAATTCCAATAAGATTTTTGAAAGAAAATTCTTCAAATAAAATCACTACCTTTTTGGCGGAGATAACATTCTAAAGCATTTCGTAATATTTATTTATATTTTTCCCTGTCAGGCTTGGCCTCTTTTGGGCCATATTCAGTAACGAAACCTGGCCAAAAGCGATTGAGCTAACGACTGAACAACAATGCTGAATATTATTTATCCATGTTCCGGAGATGAGAGCGGATTCATGATGGAAATGATGTCATTCCGTTGGTGCCACTTTTCGACGGATCGTGCAACGCGCAGTAAATCGCTTCGTATATATACATGTGTATATAAAGTCGGTGGCCGGCCAAAAAGCAAAAAACATTCCGCTTAATGCGTACAAAGCACTTGGGGCATGAAATTTGCGGTAGCAGCTCGTGATCTATTCTCTCTATAAATGGGCGAACTTGTAATATACAGCTGTCCATTATAAACCATAAAATGGAATGGTAATATAACATTTTCCCCTGTTTTGACATGTTCCGCCATGGGACTTTTATTATGCACACCGAGCATAATCGTATATTTATCCACGAATCTGTTTGTTGACTCTGCCAGCGAATTGTTTTCTCTTTATTTCGAACAATATGCGGGAATATTTGCATCCATTGAATTGAATTTTATTGGGAGGCAGTCACGGTATCGACGTCATCTGAAAATTTTTCGCCCCGACTCGTTAACCGAGCTCTATAACATTTGGCATGATATCATACCGCCGATAGAAACTCACACAAACTCGTTAATATACGAAGACCTGTTCAAAGTTAGCGGTTTCTTACATAAAACAAACAAAATCAACAAACCCATACCGAATATAACTAGAAAGCCATAAATTATCGAATTGCTAACCTTCAAGCACTGGTGTTTTCCATTCTCACAACTTTGAAATCCATTGTAAGCAAAAGTGCGTATACTTGATCTATGGCTCCTGGCAGAACCATAAATAGTTGATTTTCCAAATGCAGCCATGTCTATTTGCGAACCATTAATTTCAAATTCAAATTTGTCAGCGGTCCGTTTGAAAGATCAAAATGTTTGCAATGCTAAAGCGTGCCAGAGGTTAAAAGCATGATTTCATTATTTGTTATTTTACGTTTGTGTGGCATATTAACATGGGAAATCTAAATTCAGAATGAGTAAATAATTGAGAGTCAAGCTGGCTGGCTTTTGAATTTGTGTCCAACTTAATAAAGTATAAAATATAATTCAATGATGTGTTACTCATTTCAAGGTTGTACAAACTTAACAACAATTTTTTATAATTTTTAAATTATAATACTTATTTTACTTACAACTTGTATCTTTCCTTTCAGATATGGTAATATGTCTCATGGTCCTGATAGCAGTATTCTCCATTCTATGGAACATATCGCTGAACATGATATCGGGGGATCTGTACGAGGGAATAGTCAGTGCCAAACTTATCTTCCGGGAGCGCAGCCTTGATAAGATGGATGAGCCCAGCAAGCAGATCCTTCATCGGGATTTCATCAAGGCCACCCAGTATGCCTATGGAAGGCATTATTCCGTGCAGGATGTCACGCCCGAATCGCTGAAGAGCGAGAGCCGTAAGATAGCTTCAAAATATACTTGTACTTTAAAAACAAATTCAACTCTTTTTTAAAAGAAATCTATAAGTTACCGCATATCTATGAATCGATCGAGAATCGACCGAAGTTGGAGCGTCTGATTGCTGAAAAGAAAGTGGAGGTTTTATCAAGCACGACGACTCCTCCACCGAAAATTACTTTCAACGCTGAGGCAGATCGTCACTTTTTGAGCACAAGTAAGAGTAAAACAGCAAAATTAAATAATAATAATAATTAAATTATAAATTTCCTTTTACTAAAGTGTCCATTGATGCTACAGCCACTTTTTGGGAACGAGGCCCTGGAGCTCAGTTTGTGTATGTGTTTCCCCTCATATCAGAGATCGTGGCCATTATCTGGACAGCCATGTGCTTGATTTATCAGACAGGCAGCAAAAAGAGCTCGTAAGTATATAGGTTTCAAGCTCATAGTGCTTAAATTAATCAACAATATTCAGAGTTCTGCCAAAGCCATGGCGCATTGTGGTGCCCTCCATCGTAATATTCTCGGTGATGAGTTTGGGCAGCGTAATCTACACGATCCTGACCAATGGCCATCTTAGGCGCCTTTGTGGCCAACTGCGGGAGAATCTCACAGATCCCACTGCCATCACTTGCGGCGATGCCATCGCCCTGTTGCGTCCCATCATCCACGACCACAACGTATCCCACGATACATATCTGGAGCTCTTCCGCTGCAGCTACGTGATCGGCATGGTACTGTGGATTGTGGCTCTGCTGGTCATGGTGCTGCGATATGTATTCGCCGTGGACTTCCAGCTGGTGGACATTGATGATATGTTCGATAGCGGACGAAATGGTGCTGCCCAAGTTCAGATTCAACCGGTGTACACTGAGGTAGTGCAGCAGAGCAGTCCGCAGCACCAGACGCAGGTGCGCCCAAGATCGGAGGATGACTATCACAGTGCCAGGTCGCGTTTGAGTGATCTTGCGGTGCCACTTCTGGAGGTGCAGAGCCAGTCTCAGATTCCGCCAACCAACTTGGCCTAATCCTGCGGCTGGCCAGCAGATTAGCAATCTCAGGTTTATTTTTATACGTTGTGTAGTGTTTAGTATTTAATGACTAAGGAATATTTTATCAACTAACCCAATTTAGGTTAAGTTTTAAGGGTCCCTCTAATCGAGAGTCCTTGATCGATCGATATTTAATTGATATTTTTCACTTTCCTAGCGTAGTGAACTCGTGCCTCGATATTAAATATCAAAAATGTGGTTTAATCGGAAAGAACTACTTTTATTTAATTGAATTTATGCAACTTAAAGGTTGCATACTCTTGGGCTGATGAATTCAATCCGAGTTCGAGATGCCTAGTTAAGCCACATTGTCAGTCGATTCCTTCGACTATAACCTCTGGTAACTTAAATTCATGAGTTTTATTTAAAATGCAACATGAAACCGAAAACAAGTGCGAATAAAATACAAATATTGTGTATACGATACAGGAAACTCTTCAAGTTCCAGCTTAAAGCAGTTTCATGGTAATGGTCTTGGTTTCCAGGTAGTTATCCAGTCCATCCTTGCCCAGTTCCCTGCCAATGCCAGAGTGCTTGTATCCGCCGAATGGAGTGGAGGGCAGCACGGCATCATAGCAGTTGATCCACACGGAGCCGGCATCCACATTGTTGGCGAACTTCAGCGCCTTGTTGATGTCATTGGTAATAACGCCGGCGGCGAGACCATATTGCACATTGTTGGCCCGATCGATCATCTCCTCCAGGGAGCTGAACTTGAAGATGGACTGCACGGGGCCAAAGATCTCCTCCTGGGCAATCCGCATATCATCCTTTACGTCCGAGAAGACAGTGGGCTCTACGAAGAAACCGACGTTGCCGATCCTCTTGCCACCAGCCTGCAACTTGGCACCCTCCTTCTTGCCACTCTCGATGTAGCCCAACACCTTGGTCAGCATGTCATCGTCGATCTGGGGGCCCTGCTGCACATTCTCCTCGAAGGGATTGCCCACCTTGCGTGCCTTCGCCTTGGCAGCTGCCTTGGCCACGAACTCGTCGTAGATCTTCTCGTGAACGTAGGTGCGACTGCCGGCACAGCAGCTCTGGCCGTGATTCGAGAACAGCGCCTCGTGAGTGGTTTCCACGGCAAAGTCAACTAATAGGGGAAATCAGGAATTAGGCTTAGGAGTTAGTTTGTAGGTGATAAGCCACTTACTGTCCGCATCATCGAAGACCACAACGGGACTCTTGCCGCCCAACTCCAGAGAGACTCTCTTCAAGTTCGACGTGGCTGCAGCCTGCATGACAATCCGTCCGATGTCCACGGAGCCGGTGAAAGCCACCTTGGCAATATCAGGATGCTCACTGATAGCAGCTCCAGCGGTGGGTCCAAATCCGTTGACCACATTGATCACACCGGCTGGGAAGCCCGCCTCCTTTGCCAAAGCAGCCATGTGAAGGGCAGTCAGGGGCGTCTGCTCCGCGGGTTTCATGATGATGGTGCATCCGACGGCCAGGGCAGGACCCCACTTCCAGGCCAGCATTAGCAGGGGATAGTTCCAGGGTATGATCTGGCCGACCACGCCCACAGGTTCCTTGCGCGTCATGGAGACAAAGCCCCCGGCGGGAATGGTGTCGCCGAAGAACTTGTCGGTCCAGCCGGCGTAGTACTGCAGCGTCAGGATCGAGTAGGTGACATCAAAGAGCGCCTCTGCGTAGGGCTTTCCATTGTCCTGGGTCTCCAGGCTGGCCAGGAACGCCTTGTCCCGATCCATCAGGGCACAGAGTCTGAGAGGGAATTATTACTAAACATTCCTTAGGTGTGAAAATGGGTAAAACTCACTTGTTCATTAGATTAGTGCGCTGCAGAGGACTCAACTTGCGCCATTCCGAGTCGCGATGGAAGGCTTTCTTGGCCGCTTTCACCGCCAGGTCGATGTCAGCCTAATTTAATTATAGAATCAATTAACAGTTATGATGTTATCGACTATTTCACCATCTTATCTCTTTTGAGAAAGCTGGACTCACCTTATCTCCCTCGGAGACTTTCACAATCTCCTTGGACGTAGCCGGATTGAAGGTGGCAAAGGTCTTGCCCGACACCGAATCAACGAACTCATTGTTGATGAAAAGCTATAAATAAATGCATTAAGGGGGATGGAGCTTAGTACGAGGCTAATAGATCCAATGGAATCTTCCCCCACCTGGCAGTGATTGGGTTTGCACTGGACATGAGTATGCTCAAATTTCATCCACTTTCGTGAACCAGCCAATTGGTGTGCCAGTAATTTTTGCAATTTGTTCATTGTTGTTAGCCCAGTTTGTCAGCGATTACTTATCCGCTCAAACAAGTTATCAACCCTCCGAATGGGCCATTTCAATTTGCCGGGGACACGCGATAATGTAAACACTGTAAAGTGTAATTCTAGTCACGATTCCAAATTGTCGAGTTTGTAAACAACACAAAACAGTTGACAATAAACTAATGTCGTTTGAGGCTGTTATCTGGTGTTGTTTTGAATTATAATGGTTCGTTGGGCGATAAGAAATTATAGGCCCACCGTTCTTAAACTTTCAAGATAAAGTAGGCCGCTTATTGGAGTCAATTGGAAACAATTATGAATGTATAGAAGTGGGTTATTAAAATCAGGGTATTATAATGAGTTTGTACTTTATAGATGAAAAAAGGGTTATTAGTTCTTCTACTACCATTTATTCAAATTATTAATTGTTTTTCGGTAATTTTGTTTCTTAATTTCGCGGTTGAAAAGTTTGTAAGCGTATAAGATTCAAAGTCCCATCCGTATCAGAAAAAAAAGGGCAAGTTCATGTTGGCCCCCTACGAATGTTTCCTTATCAGCATAGAAAACTTCTTAATCATTATTGCTCTATATTTGCTGAATCTGTTTATTTTTACGTTCCACATCTGTTGATAACAGATTAAGCCCCCATATCTATGAACATACAAACTGTTCTTTTTTCTTAAATATTTGTATGTATCAGGAGGCCAAAATCGCGAGTATTTGTACATACTTAAATTGCGACACAAACGAGTTTGGTGTGGGCTGAGTTTTAGTAGGCAATTTACTTTAAATCACTTAACTTGCATTATGTGAAGTGCAAGTTGAATGCACTTAGCGTAAGTTCATCGAAGTAATAGGGCATTATTTGCATTATTTAATAGACAGCTGTCCACAATATTTATACTCACTTTTGTGTACTTGGGCTTGGCGTTGGGATCGGCCATATTGAGCAATATATATATACACTTTCAAGAACTGGACTAGAAACCGGCTGTATGGGAGTCGTCGCGAAACTGAAACAGAAATGCTGCCAGATGCCCATTTATATAGAGCCCGATAACTGGCTATCAGCGATTTGTTTTGCACTGCCGTTCATCACCTCACTTTGCTTGTGCTCGTCCTCTGAATTATCTTATGCCGGCCGGCTGCAAACAAAAGATTTTTTATACGAGTGCCCTACAATTTATAGAAAGTGTCCATAGATTTTGTAGTATATATGGTTTTAAAATATGGCTAAAAAAACACTTGTACTATAGTTATAATGCTGATTCTATAACTGGTTACAATGAAAAAATCTACATTTTAATTTTAGTGTACTTGGGGGATATTGATTTATAACAAGCAGTTATTTAAAACATTTTTTTTGCATTTCGACCATCAAAAGCTTTTGGTGGTGGTTGGTGTCTTGGCTAGATGCCCATGCCATTGTCTTATACGGTTGGTGTCTACGATGTGGTCTTATACGTGAACAATATTCTTTAGCACCCAAACATCCATAATTAGATCAGCGGGAGATATTTTTTGAATTTCCTTCATTAAATATAATTAACATAGCTTAAAAGTCTTATTTGCTGATATGTTCAGACACTTGTGGTCTGAATAAGCTGTTTGCCATTGTAATTTGTTAAGGGAAAGCTTTCGTATTTGTAGGTGCGTTGAACCAGTCCATGATCCAGAAATTTCAGTTTGCTCAGCGACTGTGCAATGTAGTTGCTGAAACAGATCGGCAGCTAAGTATAGATAGATCAATGTTGTAACAAACCCACCTGTAGTACTCGTAGTCGTAGCGCAGGTAACTGGAGAATGGCTGCAGTTCCAAGCCATCTGGACAGATCGGATTGCCATGGAGGCTCAAATACTGCAGGTTGGGAAAGAACTTTCTGATCAGTCGCATTGTCGTCGGCAGGTCACTGAACTGGAATCGATAAGAAATTGCAGCATTTGGCGATCCATTCTAATATACAGTAATTGAACTGTGATTCTGTGTTTTTACCTCATTTTTGTTCAGCATCAGTACTTCCAATTGTGGCAGTGGGCAAGTCAGTGTCCTCAAATGAGCCTCATGCATGCGATTGCTGTCCAGGACCAAATGACGCAGCTGCTCAAAGTCCGCCAACCAAGACAGATCCTTCAGACAATTGTGGCTCAGATCCAGTTGCTCCACATAATCAGCATGCTTCCTAATTAATTCCTGGGGCAGTGTTCGTAAATTCTGTTGCACCAAAATAAGCTAAACGGGTAGACAAAATAAATGAGATACGATTTGTAATCTTGGCTAGATAAGCTCGATTTTCCTACCTGACTGTCGTTATTTTGCGGCTTTTGCATTGCTCTGAGATAAATCGTATATGTGTTCAGCGAGAGCGTTACTGTGCCTTTCGGATACCTCACCGGCGATCTTGTCGTGAGCAACTGAAATGAGTGCTCGATTGTGCTGCAGTCGTAGCCGAATGCTTTTGTTTTTGGGTTGTCTCTTTTAAAATTGTTACATACCCTACATCTTCCTTAGGTATTTGCTTTTATATGTGCATTTTGTAGCTATGTAAAATTATAAAATGTAAGAGAGTCATAACATTAGAGTGATAATCAACAGATTTTAGAAAACATATTTTTGCTTTTAGACTATATATAATGATAAAGCAGTTTTAATAAACAAGTTAAAATATAAGGTATTGTAAAGTTGAAACCATTAACTCCAGTAAACTACTCCATATGCTCTTTGTTTGCCTTTAACTTTGTTTGGCTTCTGTGAAGCTTTTTTCCACGTCTGCCGATTTCTTTCATCGCCTGAACTTGTTCAAGGGAAAAAGAAAGAAAGACGCTGGTGATAAGCTATATAGTTAAATGACATGTAGATGGCGCCAGCGGGCGACTATGATTGCACATCGAGTATACGACAAGTGGGCTTAAATGCGAGACCACATTTAGTAACGGCCATTTAGGGGCTAGTCCTTCGACTGGCTTTAAACCTCTTCAAATCGGAACTGGTCAAGTGCAAGTTGGGCGATAAGTGCTCCACAATGGCAAAGAGCTGGTAAATACATTTTTAATTGCCATCTGGCCGGCAAACAGAGATGACGGCCCACTAAAGACCCGAAATGAAAAGGCAAATGGAAAGACCAAAGCGGCCTGACAAGCGTATTTGTTAGTGGCCACACTGCGATTGACTGCAAATGGCCAACAAATTGGACTGGAGGCTGGGGGCTGGGCAAACTAGTGGCAAACAAAAGGGGATGACAGCGTGAGTAAACAAACCGCAAGATACAAATTGCGGCTCACAGCATTTAGCCGGGCACTCAATTCAATGAAACCCAAGCATACGCACCGGCAGATGAGTATCTACTCATAAAGTTTTGCGTATCTTCGAGATACGTGAAAAGTAATCGACCTGGCCGACAGCTGTTGCAGATCCCGCGAAAGAAAAGCCTTTACCCTTTATGTTTTGAGCGCTGTCAGTGACAAAGTATTTGCCACTTGCCTTTGCTCGCTAACCATGTTATTATTTCCCCTGCTTACACTCTACTTTTGGCCGTAATAGGCGTGTGTGTGACTCTATATTTAGGCCTTTGATTGCCGTGCGTCTCAATGGGCATTATAATTCAATGTCAATATTGGGGCACACGTTAAAGTCCATGGCAAGTGGTCTTCGATTTGGTTAGGCGTTGCCCCTGAAAAAAACACGCTGCAATAATAAAAACTTAGTGGGAGTAAGTCCTAGTATCTAAAACTTTCCTCAATAAAAAACCTTCCAAGAACTCCTTAAGCCATAAAAACTCGTGGTAAAACCTGTAATGGCTTTGTATTTTTACCAGCCACCTTGATGTCTAATTCTCAGCACTTAATTCAATACATATGTATATTAACTAGGGAAATATTTAACTTATCCTGAAATTCAATTTATTTTCTTCATTAAATTGTTGGAGCCTCATTAACATTGCCTTAGGAACCTGGTCACGAAGGCCCGGTAACCACCCTCGTGAATAAAAAGCACTCGACTTGCTCCAGTTTTAATTACTTCCCACAGGCTGGAAGTGCGTTACATAAAACCGGAGGCGATGATGATGGGTTGGGATAAGGGCCTCGATAATTGTGCTAAAATCGGGTGACCTTGACGAGGCGGGAATGGCAAGCGGCAATAAATGGCAAAACTGCTCTGGTTGTCTGTGGTCTCTAATTAACGAGATAATCGGCGTCGCCGATCGCAGTAATCATCATCACTATGCTCCTCCGGGCTAGCTATTAAGTCACTTAACCAAACCATTTGTCAACGTATTCAAAAGGGGGGAAATGCCAGGGAATAGGACCACATTCATCTGCCATTTGTCATAATTTACGTAGTGTGGGCTGAAGCCCCAGTTAAATATATAACATCTACCTGCGATCTTTTTTTTATGAACTTTTTGAAGCATGATTTGCATGTTTCGTTTGCAGTTGCCTTTTTATTTTCGGTGTTTGTGGTAAAAGTGAAAAATATCCACTTGCTTTGGAGTGTAATAAAATTATTTAATATGGTAGTCGAGCATTTCTCGGAAATCAGTAAATCATTTTATGTGGAAGTCAAATTTGTACAGCCTAGGTTAACTTGAGGTTTCGAATGTAAGTGAGTGTTATTTTTATGTTAACTTACTTTGGTGTTAATTGATTTAAGTGTTGAACTATTAAGTAGAAAGTATAATAATATGGCATTCTGCACTACTGAGAGTGCTATCCGTATCATTATATCCACTTAAACTACAAGGTTTGCAGCTGCTTCTACTTCGTATTTAAGTCAAGTGACCTACGCATTCTTCGATGGCGATGGAATGCGCCTCTTTACTGCCATTGGCCAACTAATCGACTTGTGGGTTCACATCTCAATGACAAAGCCCCAAAGTTTCTGCCCCTTCGTGCTGGCCGCGATGCTTCTTCTATGGCTTTTGCTGTTCGTGGCACTTGAATGCAACAAGTGGCAAGTCAAGTGGCGCATCCCCGGTCGTTCCGTCTATTTTAAGCTGCTCCAATGGAAATTCCCCCCAAGAGGGACGCTGCTCCCCGGCAATGTCAATGTGAAACGATCGAAGGGCACCGAGCAACAAGACAACAAGCCAATGCCAAGAGGAGAAGGGCAGGAGATCGAATATTCGACACAAATCAATAACTCATCGATGGACGTGCTACTGCACTGTTGACCTGATTTTCACCGAATTTCGATCCGTCGATGACACAATCTTCGCCAGCTCCTTTGGTCTTTCTCACTTTTCTCTTGGCCAGGGATGGAATAAAAGCTATTCTTGCACTTAAGATAATATTCCTTAAAATGAAACTTTTAATACTAGTACTATAGATACATTTTATACCCAGTTGTTATTTCAGTACGTATATTTCTGAGGCTTTCGGCTAGAACTCAACCAAAATGGAACGCACAGCTAAGAAAATCACAGTTTTTTAGAGCTAAAGACCTCAGCTAACAATCACAATCAATTTTTTTTTGATTCCAGGAAATTAATTTTTTGTCAAAATTTTACTTTTTTGTAAGGGGTAACATCGTAAATTTTCACAAAATTTCGCAAATTTTTTTTTTTTATTCTTGAATGCCAATTGATTAGGAATGTTTTTAGGAGTCTAATAAGGTATGACAATCTATATTTTGATCTCGTTTGCCCACAATTTGGCCTGTTTTACTGATATTTATGAACCATTTTCTCATATTTCTGTGTCATATTTTATTATACCATTTATTAATGTTAATGTATTGAAACAAATATTTATTGACCATTTTTATTGCGTACGTTCCGAGTACCTTTGCATCCCTGCTTTTCTTGAAAGCCGAGCCCTTCTTCCCGCTGTCAGCGCTTGACTCGTTGGCTTCTTCTTCGGTGGCCAAGTGCACCAATTTCCAATCGATCGATCGATCGGTGACGTAAAGCCCCAAAAACCCTGTTGCCATTACGTACGCCCCCCAGCTTCTTGTGCCGCCTTATAGCCATGTGGATGTAGTTATGGCCATAAGCTACATGTGTCCGTACAGCACTCGACATTTCTCCACCTCGCTGCGCCGAGATGCGTCGGCTGCAATTACGATTAATGATTGCTGTGTGTGGACAGCAAGTGGACAAGTGTCTCGATTCAGCTGGTTACTGGACATTGGGTATTGGGCCCTGGGTATTGGGGGTCTATTTGCTTTCGATCCAATGGCTGTGTGCACCAAATCCAATTAAACGCCGCTCGCTTTTCACTTGATTTGGGTAGCTGCTGTTTTGTTTTATTACTTATTGTTTCGATTTCGTTTTTGACGTTTAATGTTTGGCTTCAATTTGAAAATTGATTTTGATTTTGATTTTGTTACGATTGTTTCGTAATTGTTGTCGTAGGTGTTGAAAGTGTACGCCGTCAACGGTTGACAGTTTGGGGGAAATTTGAAGCTGGCCTTGAAAAGCCCTTCGTTATTGTGTTATTTTGGTCTGATGACTGGGTGTATTTATAGCTTTATGAAGGAATTTGTTAGGGCTTAAGAATGGGTTAAAATGCATTGTATTGTAAGCAATGACGCGGTTATTTTATAGAAACTATTGTTGATTTCATATGTTGTAAGAAAACATTGAAGATAAATGATACTAAAGAATGAGTAGAAATAATTAAATTTTATCATAGAGCTTAAAGCATAATTTATTTAAAATTTTATTTTAAAATTGTACACTTGTATATTATGACAGTTAACGACTACCCACAACTTGGTTTAATGTCCCAGCAGAACATTTTGTTTTGACATTTTCTATTATTAATTTAGATTCCCTGCTTATTATGTGACAAAATGGATTATCCCTTGACTGGATTGCCGGGGAATCACTTGACCCGGCTGGCGAGGAGATACAAACTGGACAAACAAGTTCCTCGAGGCGTCACATGAATGAAGTTCATCAATGGGACTCGGTCGAGTGTGTAATCGTGGGTCACTTTCGATTTCGATTTCAAGCCAGCGATTTAAGTGCGCTCCAATTGTGAAAATAACACTTGGCGCACTTGGCCGAAGGTTGCGGCTGCTGCATCTTTCAGATGCTAGATGCGCGATATGAGATACGAGCTACAAGATACAAGATACGAGATACTCAGCGGAGAGTGTTACACATAACGATTTGGGCAAACATTTTTCGCGTTGGCCCAGGGCGTTGAATGTGGACTATTGGGGTTGCCCCCTCCTGGGAGATTCGATTTGCAGCCGGGTTTGCTCCAGTTTCTCGCTTGTGAGCCCAAAAGACACGTGTCGCCGACTTCTCTCTGCATCCGTATCCGTATCATCGCTCTGTGCCGCCATCTACTCGCTTTTGGTTCATCCGACGCTCTTCGCGTCTCTTTTGATGCTTAATTAAATTTATTTTTTTCGTTTATTTCATTTACCTTTTGTAATGAGATTTTGAGCACTCGGCGCTGCAGACATCGAATCATATAAATTGGGACCGCGTTGGCCAAGTCAGCATCAGTCGAGCATCGTGCTTCTCCATCGAAGCATTTCATCGAGCCAAAGGATTACGGGCTTACTAAGCAGCAAAGGATTTCCGATTACCAGAAGCAATATGCGTGTCTCGTCGCTGTTCGTTGTGTGTGTGGCCTCCCTGGTGGCCACCACTTTGGGTCGTCCTGAGCCCCCATCCCCGTACGCCTACCACGGATTACCTCAGCAGCAGAGCCAGCGGGCTTTGCCACTCAATGGTAAGTGGCGAGAGGATGAATTCAAAAAATTCAGATAGATATCAGCTTTAAATATCATTATATATATTGAAAGAATAATTTTTCTACAGTTCTTTGATTCCAATAAGTTTATAAAGAACTTTATTTTTTGTAGTGTTAAAATCGTAAATCAAAATATTTATTTTCAACTTTAAAAGGGTTTTCTAACCATATTATAATCCCTGTATCTTCCTTTTTTTGGACAGCTCACCCCGTGCCCCCGCAGATCTACCAGCCACTGCCCCAGGAGCAGTCGTTCGCCAACTTCGCAGCGCCCCAGCAGACCTACTTGCCACCCCAAATGCAGCTGAATGCCATCGAGCAAGTGGCTCCCACTGCCGCCGCCGCTGAGCCCCTGAATGCCTACGATGACAGCTACAACATGGCCCACCGTCTGTCTGGAGTCCAGCATGCCAGTGGCTACAACAACGGGCCCCAGGAGACCAAGGTGCACAAGCACATCTACGTCCATGTGCCGCCCAAGGACTTCGAGGAGGAGGATGCCATCCAGACCCGCGTTCACCACCAGCAGGGACCCAAGCAGAAGCACTACAAGATCGTGTTCATCAAGGCGCCATCTGCTCCGGCCATCCGTCAGCCAGTGGTGCCACCACCACCCCAGAACGAGGAGAAGACTCTGATCTATGTGCTGCACAAGAAGCCCGAGCAGGAGCAGGACATCGTGATCCCGACGCCACCACCCACCAAGCCATCGAAGCCAGAGGTTTACTTCATCAAGTACAAGACTAAGAAGGAGGAGGCCCCCGTCTACGGACCCCCACCTGCAGAGATGGAACCCCGTCAGGCCACCGCCGAGGATTTCGCTCCATTGGCTGAGGTCGCCGATGTCCTGCCACCCACCACCTTGGCTCCCGCTCCCGAGCCGGAAGTCGAGCAGCCAGCCATTCCCTCTGCGGTCTACGGACCACCCACTGCCGCTGCCTACACTGGTGAGGAGGTCCAGACCACCTTGTCCGCTCCTGCCAACCAGTACCTGCCCCCTGCCACCGCTCCCGCCGCCCTGGCCATCGAGGAGCCTTCGATGGCGCCCATCGTGGTGGAGGAGCAGCCCGAGCAGCGACTGGCTCCCTCCCATGTGCCTGCCACCAGCTACGGTCCTCCTAACCGCTACTTCCTGAAGAAGCTGAAGTGAAGGTCCCGGCTCTGAGATAGTGATGCCTTAGCCAATTTCACAGTTTGTCATAGTCTAATGTCCATTGGATGCACCTCTACCCAATCCCCAGTTCCCAATTCACACATGCACACGTGCCAAAACTTCCCACATGCACATCTCGTTGTTTGTTCGTTTGTATAACTTGTTACATTTGTTTTAATAAAGAGTAGATAATAAATATCGAATTTATAAAAAAATCCCAAAAGTGGTTATAGTATGGAATATTCCTCAAAAGTTGTATACACCTTCTTTAAGCACAGTTAATGGTCCATTTAATTCGGACAAAACGCAGTGGAACATCATTGGATTTCGCATTTCAGTGATTTAATGATGGCTCATGCAGGCTTTTATAATAATTGACCCTGAGTGAAGACGTGAACTTGGCGAATTTACAGCCTGCTTAATTGCGTTACGTTTTGTTAATTTCTGCGGTAGGCCCAATTTCGAGGGCTTTCCTCATTGCTGTGCCCAGATACCAATCATAAAGTAATGGCCCAAATGGCAAAGTGTTTGGATGGTTGTGGTTGCAGCAACATGTTGCCAGGATTTCCCGCCAAATCCAACAGTTGGCTGTGGGTTTTTTGGTGCCTGCGCAAAGCGATGCGGCAACATGTGGATGGAAATGCCGGGAAAAGGAGTACGAGGAGCTGCCAAGTGGTTCGTGCCCGAGTTTCGTGGCCGGTTGATCAGTCAGTCCGGATGAAAAATCCGGCTGCACATTCAGTTCGCTTTTTGTGCTCGCGCGAGTCGCATCGTTGGTGGGCGTGTACCTTCACTTTTTGTCGGTTGTTCCGCGACTTATTAGCGGTTTTCGTATTCAAACTTATAAGCCCATTAAAAACAAAAACACCCATTTCATTCAATTTAGTGAGTGGCAATAAGCAGCGTAAGCACAATCAGTAAAAAATAAAGATTTAATGAACTGCGATTAAAATCACGCGTCCAGCATTGCGTATACGCAATACGGCAAGTGAGTGAGTGCAAGTGAAATTGTGGGCCATTGTTTCAGGTCATTACAACTGGCATTGGCATTGACATTGACATTGGCATTCCCCTCCTGGGTGGCTCCCGTCTCATCCGACGCACTGCACCAGGTGAGTTGTAATGAGCTTTGTTTACCTGCTAATCAGCTTGTCCTCTCCGCCGGCAAATGGCTTGTTGTTTCCGCTCGTTAGCATTTGGCTGAGTTTCACACATCTGTTCGGACATTCGGTTCTGGTTGGGATTAACTTCGGACACATGACTATAATTCACGGACGTGTTTCAGACCAACCTTCCTGCTAATGTCAATTTATTACAATTTTGGTAGCTCCTTTAAGTCATTCACTTTAACTCATCAAATTAACTGATCAAGATAAAATCCCTTTACAAATTTTGTATTGCATTATACTTATTCCTTCCGGAACCATCAGCTTCACTTCACTTCCACCATCAATCAGCACTTTCTTGTGTTGCAGCTGCACAAGTTTAGTTGCACATAAATAACATAACACATACGCAACGTTGTCGCTGGTGTCCTTGTAAGCGTTGCATGAACTGGACTTAAGCAGGTCTTATCTCCTAAGTTTTCCATCCATTTTGCTTTTGTCGACAGCCATGCTTGGCCGGACTAATTGTAAATTATGCAGGATGATCCCAATTTGTAGCAGTTTTAGGGCTTTGTCCTTTTCAGCAACTATGTCCTTGTGCGCTGCCATTGTTGCACATGAATACCTACATTGTTATTAAATTCTAGGATTTTACTGGGGGCTTCTTTAAGGCCTTTCAGCTTTAGTGGACTTGTGTTACCAAAACGGTTATATCACTTGAGCCTTTGTTTATCCTATTTACCGACTCCGCTTTTATTTTGCATTTAACGCAATATGGCATTGTTTTTACTGTTTGCTTGCCGGCATGTTGTGATTCTGGTTTATTATTTCGGAAAACCTTTTCCGTTTTGAGGCATATATTTTTATATACTCGAATAACGATAGAAGCATAATTTGTCCATCACTCCAAAAAGCATCATAAATACTAATTCAGCCAGTGCCAGACATTCGATTTGTTTTCTCCTTATTTTATGCATTTCAGCTGAATTTTTTCGAAGCTCGCTTTGGATTTTAATTTTGTCTTCAATTGATGTTATTTGATATCGTAAATAAATTGTTTTTGGCAAATAAGACACATATTGCAAAAAGCAATAATAAAACTTGAATAAAAAATATTTGGATATTTTCGTTTGCAAACAATAAACAGCATTTTCAACCAAGTTAAATGAGGAAGCAGTCTTCTCAAGTGGCTTCCCTGTTTTATTTGTCTGTTTTATTTACTAGGACTTGTTTTTTCTTTAAAGCACTTAAAATATAGTAAGATAACCAAAGAAACAATATTGCAGCAAACAAGGTCAATTTGTTTACACTGAAAACATGCACAAACACAAAGGCAAAACTTTTAAACAGTTTACTGACTGTGTGTATAAAAAACTGAAAATTGTATTTTAGGAGGGATAATAAGTTTGTGAGCTTATCTCAAACGGCTTTCTGAATAATGCCATCTGCAAGATGCACTCGGCCAACCCGGCTTTTATTATTGAAAATTCTTTTCCTAGAAGTTTGCTCTTGCCTGAGCAAAGAAATTTGTTTGACTGACAAAAAGTTTCAAGTCATTCTGCGATTTGTTTACAGTCTGCCATTTTCAATCACAGGAATTCAATCATTTCGAACCTACCAAAGTGGAATTTGTCAATTTTTCGGGAGTTAGGGTTCAATTTAAATGCAATTGTTTTGCCCCAGGAAAAAAAACAATAAACTTGCTGACTTTTTAAGCTTCAATATGGCTGACAAAATAAAAAACAAGCATTAACTTCCCTGAGCTTCTAATTTTGCTGAAGTTTTTTAGATGTCACACTAGTCCACATCCACTTACAGCCACTTTTACCCAAGGACTGCTATCATTAGGTAGTTGAAAGTGACCATTAGGTTTTTTGGCATATAAGTCACTAAAAACAGGCATTACCTTATCCAAAAGGCAACCACCAAATGATTGTCCTTTCAACAACATACGTAAATTTTAATGGCGTTGAAAATGAAATAACTATTTGCTAAGCCATTCTCGAAGTTTGTAAATAATTTCTGCCCAGCTGCCAATTAACCTTTTCGGAGAATGAAATAGTTTTGGGCATGCCATTTAGCCTCTCTCAAAAAGCAACAAATGATGCAGGACACTTTTCTTATGTAAATTCAATAGTTTGCCGTCATTGGGATGTGCAGAAATTTAGTTGGAAGCCTCCGCTTGAACAAGGGGATAAAAGTAAGTGATGAAAATATGCAAATCACTTGGCACAAAGTGTGAATTCAACCGAGAGTAACACAGGTTATTTGATGAAAACATTCTTGTGATTCGGGTTGTCTTGTGAGAAATCCTCTCAATTTGTCCCCTTTATTGCAGACTTACATGACACCATTGTTGTTTGTCAATGATTATTTAAGCTCTAAAAATTTTACCTTTGCTGAGTCACTTGTCAGTGGTTTTTCTCACATATTTTCTATTTGCCACTTATAAAGGAACATATGTAAGTTCTTTGAGATAAAGTCATCACTCTATCTTATCAATCGTTACACTAGTGCTAATGGAGCTGCAATATAAAAGCTGGAGTTGCATTGGGCAACTCTCATTGTAGGAATATAAGGAAATGGAGTTGCAAGTAGGTCGGAAGTATTACAAAGGTGAGCCAACCAATGAAGATAAAAATAATTTAAAAAAGAAACTTCATCCTAATTTAGAGTTCTGTGTTTTGGCATGGATATGTCTGATGCGTCCATCCTTTGGATCCATTATTAAGGACTCTGTAAAATGTACCGAGGGTTCAGTAGCTGCGGACACGGATGACTGTGCCAGTTATTTTCAGTGTATCGACGATGAAACTGTACACATAAATTGTGCCAATGGAAGTTATTTTGAAGCGAGTAATGAAATCTGCGTGGTGGATGAGTTTGGTGTGTGCCCTACATCGCGAAGATTATGTTTCGATGGAGAAATCTTTGAGGATCTGAATGATTGTCTGTCCTACGTTAAGTGTATTCGTGGAGATCTGGTAAAGCAAAGATGTCCTACTGGGAGTTACTTCAATGTAATATCGAAAAACTGCCGCCTTTCTCGAACTGGAAACTGTGCATCTCAACGAGAAATTTGTTTGGAGGGAGAACTAAAAGTGGACTCCGAGGATTGTGCCGGCTATCTGGAGTGCTTGAATGGCGTTCTTGTGAAGTTGAAGTGTCCTGTTGGTAGCTACTTTGAGCCCATATTCAAACTCTGCCAGGTGGATGAGAATGGTGTGTGTTCGTCCTCCTCAAATGAGTGTACAGATGGAGAAGTTCAGGTGGATCCAACTAACTGCGCTGGTTACTTCAATTGCGAAAATGGAAAACTAGAAACTAAAACATGTCCCAGTGGCACATACTTTGAGCCCACATATAAAACTTGCACTGTTGATTTAAATGGAGTGTGTGTGGATCCACCAGCTAAGTGCACCGAAGGACGACTAGAAATAGATCCTAATAACTGTGCCGGATATCTGAAATGCATCAATGGAGAGTTTGTGGAGGAGAATTGTCCAAGTGGAAGCTACTACGACTTCAGGCTGGAAACCTGTTCCGTGGATACTGAGGGTGTTTGTGTTACAATCAGACAACTTTGTGTCGAAGGACTGCGCGAAAAGGATCCCAAGGATTGCGCTGCTTACACACAATGCATTCGAGGTGAGGTCCAAAGTCTTAGGTGCGATTCTGGTAAATATTTCAATGGGACGCAGGGAGAATGCCTCACCGATTTGTATGAAGTGTGTTACAAATCAGGGAAAGAAACTTATAGTAATATAGAACATCATGAATTTACTGAAAGTACTACGGCCAATTCAGATCAGCAAACCGAGAGTATTAATCCTGATTTTCAATCTACTGATTCTTCTCGGCAAGAGCGTACATTCCAAGACTCCTCCTGTATCTTTGACTTGAATGGATCTTGTGTGAACTCGGATAGCACAATTGTGGATTTTGATAACGAAAGTTCTACTGTTGATTTCAAAGGATATACAGATTCGAATCCGAGTACGGAAAGTACTACAAACGATGTTCCTCCAACCACTGAGAGTCCTCCTTCCGATTGGCAAACAACTGATCTAGATTTGCAGTTCACCACTTTGAAACATAATCAATATACTGAAAGTACTAATGATTATTCAGATCAACAAACCGAGAGTACTGATGCTGAATCCCAATCTACTGATTCTGCTCTGCTAGAACTTACATCCCAAGACTCCTGTATTTTTGACTTGAATGGATCTTGTGTGGGGCAATCCACAAGCTGCACAGAAGGTAAGAAGCAACGAGATATCAACAATTGTGCAGGATACCTCAAATGCATCGATGGAAAATTTGTGGAGGAGGAGTGTCCCGATAGGACATACTACGATTCCATTTCAGAAACCTGTTTAGTGAACAGTGGACAATGTGTAAGAAGTACTAGTACTTGCATTGAAGGAATTGTAGAAGAAGATCCGAAAGATTGCGCTAGATACACTCAATGTATTCGAGGTAAGATTGAATCGCTCAAGTGCGCATTTGGAAAATATTTCAATGTGACCCAAGGAGAGTGCCTCATTGATGTGGATGAAGTCTGCGTTAGATCAAGAGTTGAATATGACATGGATTTAGAAAAGCTTTCGTATTCTGAGAGTACTATTAGTGATTCGCAGGAAAGTACTAGTACGGATAGCACAACTTCGGATTTATATACAGATAGTTCAATTGCTGATTTTAAAGGATATACAGATTGGAATCCAAATACAGAAAGCACTACAAACGATGTGCCTCTAGGCACAGATAGTTCTACTTCCGATTGGCAAACAACTGATCTAGATCTGCAGTTCACAACTTTAGATACAACCTACAATCTGGAAAACAATTCCGTCACTTGTGTCTATAATAATAAATCGTTAACCGAAGGGATACGAGAGGTTGATCCCCAGGATTGCGCTGGTTACATAGAATGCTTTGGAGGTGAGGCTAAGAACCTTAAGTGTGATTTCGGCAAATACTTCAATATAACCCAAAGAGATTGCTTCATTGATGTGGATGAGGTCTGTTTAAAATCTAATAAAACAACTGTTGTCGACTTGCACACTACTACTGAGTCAACTCCAAATTTCACCACTACAATTGACCCGTTTGCCAAATGCAGGGATGGTCAGCTTAGGTTAGATCCAAACAACTGTGCAGGATTCCTGAAGTGTGTCGATGGAGAACTGAAGGAGGAAATGTGTCCCAGTGGCTTCTTTTATGATGCCACAACGAGCAAATGTATAGTCGATATGCGAGCTACTTGTGTCACTAATATCAAATTTTGCATAGAAGGAGTCCGCGAAGAAGATCCCAATAATTGCGCTGGTTACAGACAATGCATTCGCGGTTCTGTGCAAAATCTGAAATGTCCCATTGGACAATACTTCAATGTGGCAGAAAGAGATTGCCTCTATGATGTGCATAAAGTGTGTGCAATGACGGAAGAGGATCATAGCCCAGTTGAGGTGCTTCACAATGACACTGGTCCGCCGATGACTAAACCCGATGAGTCCTGCATCCTGGACATCAATGGGGTGTGTGTTGATCCACTTGCAAAATGCACAGAAGGACAGGTCAAATTAGATCCTAATAACTGCGCAGGATACCTCAAATGTTATAATGGTGAACTGATTGTGGAACTTTGTCCAGATGGCTTCTACTACGATCTGCAATTGAAGATGTGCTTGCTGGACAGGAGAGGAATTTGCGTCACAAACATACAAATTTGCGACGAAGGAGCACTTGAAGAGGATCCCTACAACTGTGCTGGATACAGGCAGTGCATTGGAGGTCAGGTCGCCAATCTGCAATGTCCGTTTGGAAGCTATTTTAATGTGCCTCTGAAAGATTGTCTTCTTGATGTGGATGAAATCTGTGTGAGGACAGAATACAAGTATTTCGAATAATAATGTGCAATCGATTATATTCTTGATGTATTTTTATACGATAAGACAAACATATTTAAATCTAAAAACAAAACAAAAGAAAAGAAAGTAATTGCTTTAATCAGGGTAGCGACTTTACCAAACTGATTTTGTCATATAATGTAGTCGATTGATTTCGCATGAATAATAAATATGCAGGCATGATAAGTTCCAAGTATATAAATCAAGCTAATTGGGAAGTAGCCATTTGGTAACTTGGACTTTTTGGAAAGTTTTTTATTGCCGCCATCGAAAGCAGCTGTGACTGGCGGTAATGCGATAAAAGAACTTGAATATACTAATCAGCACGTTCTGTCTCAGGAATAATCAAGTGTTCGAGCTGATAAACTTGACATATAACATGGATTTAGAAGCCCTGTCACTATTAATTGTGAGTCATTCCGAAGCAACGTAAATTATTCTCGCAGTTAAACAGAGAAAAACGAATTAGCTAAAACTTTTAAAAGCGACCTGCATTATTATTTGAATTTAATTTATATTTTTTCTTCGCCAAATGGGCGAGAAACTATGTAAGAAGCATTGTCTTATCTTTAATTTTTGTTTTCTATCTTTACATTTACCAAAAACACGTTAAAAATGAAGATGTTCTTGGTGCTTCCATCTTTCGGTGGTGGAACTTCTGGAGACAGCGTGGTGATGGGAAGTTCCGGAGCCAGGGTGGTGATGGGAACTTCAGGGGGAACACCAGTTGTCGAAGGAATCTCATTGGGAACTGTGGTTGTCGTCCAAGGAAGCTCAGTGGGAATCGTTGTTGGGGCCGCCGGAAGCTCCGTGGGAACATCTGTTGTGGATACTTCCTCTAGGTCTTCAGTTGTCGATTGGTCACCTTCTGGTTCAACAGTACTATCAACATCCGGTTCACCGGTAGTCGATACTTCCTGTTCTGCGGTTGTTGTAGACGTCTCCTCAGGATTTTCTGTTAAGGGAGTATTATCATCGGGTGCTTCTGTTGTAGTATCCTCGGAAACTTCGGTAGTGGACTCCTCAGGTTCTTCGGTTGTAGTAGAAGGTTCCACGGGTTTCTTGGTCGTTGTAGTCTCTTCTTCGGGCTCGTCGGTTGTTGAATCCTCGGTTTCATCGGGAGTAGTGGAGTTTTCTTCGGGGTCCTCTGTGGTTGATTCCTCTTCGCCGTCTCCGGGAGCTGGGGTAGTGTCATCGTCTTCGCCGTCTCCAGGAGCAGACGTAGTATTATTATCTTCAGGGGTTGTAGTGGTCGACTCCTCGGATTCCTTGGGAGTAGTCGAAACTTCTTCGGGCTCCTCAGTTGTTGAATCCTCATTATCATTGGGTGAAGTAGAGGTCTCTTCGGGCTCCTCAGTTGTTGAGTCCTCATTATTATTGGGTGAAGTAGATGACTTTTCGGGCTCCTCTGTGGTCGAATCGTCTGAAGGAAGAGTGGTATCATCATCTTCGGGAGCTGCAGTGGTCGTGTCCTCAATTACTTCCTCAGTAGTCGTATCCTCAATTTCATCAGGTGTAGTAGTGGTTTCTTCGGGGTCCTCGGGAGCCTTAGTAGTTGTAGACTCCTCTTCGGGCCCTTCAGTTGTCGATTCTACTTCTTCATCTTTGGGAGTAGTGGTCGTATTATCTTCTTCTGGGGCTTCCGTAGTTGAATCTTCTGCTTCTTCGGTTGTAGTAGAGGAGTCTTCGGGCTTTTCGGTTGTAGAAGAGGAGTCTTCGGAAGAATCGGTTGTTGTGGAGTTCTCTTCGGGTTCTTTGGTTGTCGTCTCCTCAGGATCATCCGTTGTCGTTGATGTGGAGACCTCGGTCGTCGATTCATCTTCACCATCAACAGTAGTAGTCACTGCAGGAGCAGCTGTTGTAACCTCTCCGCCACCGTTCACCTCTCCAAATCCGTAGGGGGAATCCTTGTTTACCGGCACATAGAAGATACCCTCTGCGACAAAGAAATTTATAGTAGCACCCATCAAGACTGAACTGTATGTATCGGCACAGGTGTTCTTGTTGGCGTCCTTGTAGGTTTCACACTGCTTTGAAGGAAAGTTGTTCCACAGCAGCGCCTCCACGTAATAAAGAACTGCTTTGGTGTGTGAGCAACTGCCGGTGATATCGATACCACAACCTGGCTGCGATTTGCCTCCGTTCATGTAGAAGGCAGCTTTTCCAATTGGCTGGCTAAAGCCCAAAACTGCACCGTTTGTCTGGATTGACTCCACATAAACGGCATCATCGCTGGACAGACGCTTTGCAGTCTTAGAGTAACTGATGAGGGGAGAAGCCGGATCCAAGCCCACGACTTTTCCCACCTTGCCAGAGGCCACCTGCTTGGCGGTGTATCCCGCAACGTGGGCGCCCAAACTGAAGCCCACAATTTCCAGAGTATCCAGGCGCATGCCGTATCCTTCCACAAGGAAATCCACAAGTGCGGCAATCTTCTTGCCAGCTCCCGGGGCTCCGGCCACAGAGGTAGCGTACTCCAAGGAACGTCCACGCAACCAGTCTACTGCAATCATGTTGTAGTCTCCATACTGGAACCAGGCATTGGCTACCCTGGTGTTTACCCCATCCTTGTAATTGGAGTTCCAACCGTGAATGGTAATTCTATAGAGCCATTGCAGTTAGTTTAAGTATAAATTGATCGCTGGCATGCTCACCTAGTTGGATTTTCGGGATTAAAGTTAGAGGCATCGATGGAGGACTGGGTAGCCTTGATCTGCTGTCCATCGGTAGGATTCTGCTGCGTGTAAAGGTAGAAATTAACCGTGTTGGTGGACAGACGACCCTCCAACGCCTCCTGAGCCTCGTAGTATTCCAATTGGCGCTCCGCCTCAGCCTTGCCAATCCACCTTAGGCCGCCTTCCCTTTGAGGGACAAACCATCCATTGATGCCATGAACTCGAACCGAATGTTGGTCGACCGGCCAGGCGCTGGCTAAATTCAATTCATGCTAGGTTACCAAAAACTGTGAATGTGCAAAGTCTTTACCAGCAATCACGCAGCCCAGCACAAGAAGGCACAATCTCATCGTTGAAGTGAATATTTAGAATGGTTTATTAGTTGTTCCTGGTGGTGGTATTTATACCTTCAGTCTGCAAAAGTTGAATGAGAACCAAATCTGCGCAACAACAGCGAAGTGATTAGATCAAGTTTAATCAGTAAGATTCTAGTACCCCGGAAAAAATACGTTACTAGCACTTGACGCAATTCTTGGAAACCCAATATGGGATCACCAATTTTAGAGGATATTTCAAAAGTAATATCATATCAAGTGTCAAAAAACTTTTCGATTATTAAATAATTGTATTAGTCAACGAAATTACTAAACTATCTATGAAATAACTTGGCAGAAATCGCAACCGCTAAAAAGATAATCCGAACTTTAATTCTATAAATAACTTTCATATTGAAAAGCTTTAAGTCGTTAGAAAAAAGAAAATCTAGTTAGTCCCCAAACTTGCGCTCCACAATGGTAACCCGGAATATCAATAAAATAAAGCTCACAACGGATTGCTTTCGCTCACAGAGCTTTCACTCAATTTATTAGATTAAAGACTGGACTTAGTTGCCCATTCCGTAGGGAGCATCGCTACGGACGGGAACATAGTAATCTCCGGCCACCATGTAGGCGTTGGTGGTGGCACCCATGCGGACGGAGCTGTAGGAGCTACCGCATCCCTTGGCCACAGCCTCCTCGTAGTCGCCGCAACGCATGGTGGGGAAGTTGTTCTCGGTCACGGACTCGGCATAGTAGATCACCGAGCGGCTGTGGGCGCAGGATCCGGTCAGATCAACACCGCATCCGGGCTGGCTCTTTCCTCCGTTGGGGTAGAAGGCTCCCTTGCCGATGGGCTTCAGGAATCCCAGGGTTCCGCCGTTGGTCTGGATGGACTCCACGTAGTAGGCATCGGTGGAACTCAGGCGCTTGTTGGGGGAATCGTAGCTGAAGAGGGGCAGGGCGGGGTCCAGACCAATGATGGTGTGGAGCTGGCCGTTCTTCACATTCTTGCCGGCATAGCCAGAGACATGGGCGCCCAGGCTGTGACCAATCACCATGGTGTTGTCCAGGTTCAGGCCGTGGTTGTTGCGCATGAAGTTGATGAGGGTAGCCACCTGCTCACCGACTCCGGGAACAGCCAGAACGGAGGAGGCGTAGTCCACGGAACGGGCACGTCCCCAGTCAACGGCAATCATGTTCATGTCGCCGTGGGTGAACCAGGCATCGCGGACTCCGTAGTTGATGAACTCATCCTTGCTGGAGGACCATCCGTGGATGGTGAAGCGGGTGGGGTGGTTGGGGTTGAAGTGAGAGCCAGAGATCGATGCTGACGTAGCCTTGATCTCCTGGGGAGAGTTGCGGTTCGAGTTGGTGTACAGATAGAAGGTGACGGGGTTCAGGACGTTGCGTCCCTCCATGCGGTTCTTGGTCTCCAAGTAGGCCTCGGCGAACTCGCGGTCCATCCACTCCATGGTGCCATCAGCCTGGGGCACATACCATCCGTTCTCACCGTTCACACGAACCTCCACGGCATTAGCTGAAGATGCGAAATAAGTACACATAATTTAATAAGGACGATAAGGTACTAAATGTGGAACCTTCTCGTGCTTACCCGCCAGGACACAAAGGGCCAAGGCCAAGAACAGTTTCATCATTGCGGCAAAGTCAACTTCAACTAACAACAGTGGGTGGCGTGGTTGCTACTTTATATGGATGGTGGGTCCGATCAGTCGATCAAATCACAGACAAGTTGAAGCATACCACTTAAGATAGGCCACTGGATTGGCCACTCGGACCATCGACCGTTTCGATAAGAGTGGAACATGTGTTTCGGCAATCTATTCTTCGTTCGAATGTCCATCTTGAATATAATTTGATTGAATTGATTTTTTCTGGCCGCGTGTCCCTATGAAGTAGTTCACGTTTCAGATAGCCAACAATGGTTGACGTACAATTCGATCAGTGCTATTATCATCTTTGTATAGAGGAGATACACTATCTTTCTGTCAATTTTAATTAACACTACTCTGAAAATTATATTTAAATAAGATATTAATCTTATTCATTTCACGCAGAAGTCAATGATAATGGTTTTTGCTACCACTTTACGGGTGTTATTGTATAGCGTTGTATTTTCTGGCAAAGGTATGCCTTTAGTTGCTTTTACTATCAGTTGCTTGCTTGTGGCCACTTTGTCAATTCTAATCAATATTTTTTGGCAGCTGGTCGCCAATTTAAATATAAAACTAATCGCAAAGCATTTCAATGCTGAAATCAGTGAATCGTTTATCAAAGAAATGTGCCTTGTCAGTGCTAGAAAGTTATTTTAATATTATATAAATATTTTAATTGCTGAGATAAGAAGCTTACTTTGAACTTAACATAAACAATGCAATACACAATATATGTATATATCACCTTGATTATTTAGTTTATGTGCTTTCCTATCAATGAAAGCCAAGTACCCCCAGCAAAACGATTTGATTAAAATTGCAGAATATCTGAAGACAACGTGACTTGCATAATGGAGCCCTTCATGAATGGCGACTCCAATTCCATAGTGGATTGCTGAACCCATCCTTATCCACTGACGTGCGACAAAGCACTTGGCGATTTGACAGTGATTAGAACCCCATGAGAGCCCTATCAAGATGCAGATAGACTGGCAAAAATAGACCACCTCATTTTTGGGAGCGCAGTTTATTGTTATTTACTCTTTATTGATTTCTATTCAGCTTGCCCGAATGGAGCCTCACTGTTTACGGGCACATAGAAGTGGCCCTTCACATTGTCAGCATTCGAATCCTCTGCCATGCGGACGCTGCTGAAGGTGCTGCCACACTCGTTGTCCAGAGCAGCTTGGTAGTCCTGGCACTGGATGGCACCAAAACTGTTCTCGGTGACGGCCTCGGCGTAGTAGAGAACGGATCGTGCATGGGAACACGTTCCTGCAAGGTCCACTCCACATCCCGGCTGTTTCCTTCCGCCACTCACATAGAACGTGGCTTTGCCAATGGGCTTCACGAATCCCTTGACACCACCATTGGTCTGGATGGACTCCACATAGAAGGCATCTTCGCTGGATAGACGTTTATCAGGGGTATCGTAGCTGAACAGCGGCAGGGCAGGATCCAGACCCACAATGGTATGGACTCTCTTTTGGCCAACTTGCTTTCCAGCATAGCCAGCCACATGGGCACCCAAACTGTGACCAATCACCTTAAGGGTTTGAAGTGACATATCGTGATTTTCGTGCATGTACTGGATCATCTCTCCCACTTTGGTTCCAGCTTCAGGAACACCACGTACGGACATGGCATAGTCCACGGATTGGGATCGATCCCAGTTCACAACGATCACGTTAAAGTCTCCCTTCGACAGCCAAGCATTGGTTATATCGACATTCATACTATCGGTGTACTTTCCCTTCCATCCATGTATAACAAAACGAGTTCCATGATCCTTGTTGAAATGAGAGGCAACAATTGAAGAAGCATCGGCAGTAATTTCTTGGCCTTCCGTTGGGTTTTGTTTAGTATAAAGATAGAAGGATACTTCATTGGAGCGGTATTCAATAGGGGAATTGTTCTCTAACAGGGTTAGAGCTTCCTTTTTGTCCATCCACTCAAAGGTGCCATCCTCCTGGGGCACATACCATCCATTTTCGCCATTGACACGCTCTTCAATAGGAAGCGCAAAGCCTAAGAACCAGGAAATTATGATTTAAATGAAAAAGGGTTCTAAAAAACAATTATAACTTACCCGCTACAAATAATGCTGCTAGAAAAAATACCTCCCTCATTCTGGTATCTCCATGAAATGTAGTGTGCTTAAGGTTCATTACAACCGTTTTTATAGCCTGTAACTTATCAATAGACAATCTACTTGAGATCAGGAAACGACTGTTATCATGAAAGTGTTATATACATGGTAATGATATCAACTGATAGTATGCTAATGACATTAACAAGTTGCCTGTGTTGCATCTATCTAATATATGACTTTCCACGCTATCTATAAAGTATTCGTTTTATAATGCAACTTTTTAAAGTGGTTTTAAATCCTAGTATACTTCAAATCAAAGAATGACTATCTTTATTGGAGTATTCATTTTTGAATTTTGATAAGATGATGAAAATAAAAGTTGCCCCTCTATTCGATTTTGCCGAAGGGGGCCTGGCTGTTCACAGGGACATAGAAGACGCCCTCGACCATGTAGGCGTTGGTAACAGCTCCCATGCGAACTCCACTGTAGGTGCTTCCGCACTCGTTGGCCAACGCAGCCTGGTAGTCGTGGCACTTAATGGTTCCGAAGTTATCCTCCGTGACAGCCTCCACGTAGTAGGTGACGGATCGTCCGTGGGCGCAGGTTCCTCCGATGTCTGTACCGCAGCCTGGTTGATTTCTACCTCCATTCGGATAGAAGGTGCCTTTGCCAATGGGTTTCAGGAAGCCCTTCTCACCGCCATTGGTCTGGATGGACTCCACATAGAAGGCATCTTCGGTGGACAGTCGCTTGTCCGGCTTGTCGTAGGCAAACAGGGGCATGGCAGGATCCAGACCGACAATCGTGTGGACTCTCTTGCCTCCCACCTGCTTTCCAGCAAAGCCAGCCACATGGGCACCCAAACTGTGTCCGATAACTTCCAGGCTCTCCAGGGACATATGATGGTGTTCGTGCAGATACTCAATCATTTCTCCCACTTTGGCTCCAGCTCCAGGCACAGCTCGCACCGATGAGATATAGTCCACGGACTGGGCACGATCCCAGTTAACTACGATCACGTTGTAGTCTCCTTTCGAAAGCCAGGCTCTGGTGATCTTGACGTTCATGCTATCGGTGTAGCGTCCACCCCATCCATGGATTACGAATCGGGTGCCCTGGTTCTTATCGAAGTGAGAGTCTTCTATTGAGGAAGCATCAGCCCTGATTTCCTTGCCAGTGGTTGGGTTATGTTTGGTGTACAGGTAGAAGGACACGTCATTGGCACGTCCTTCGATGAGAGTATTGCTATCCAGGAGCTCCTCGGCGTCCTGTATGTCCATCCACTCAAAACTGCCATCTTTCTGGGGCACAAACCACCCATTTTCTCCACTGACACGCTCTTCAATGGGAAGAGCACTAACTGAAAACCAAGAAATGTGACCACTGTATAGCAACAATACTTTCTATAACTCACCTGCTACCAACAAAGCCGCTAGAGCTATGAGCACTCTCATATTGATATCTTTGCTGAATCTAACGTACTCAACCATTTTACCAGAGCTTATATAGGCTGTAAGTTATCAGAAGCCAGCTCATACAAGATCAGGATAGTATTATAAGATAATCTTATCATTTGCGGGCATTTATTCGTTTTTAATGATTGTATTTGTAATCCTATTTATATATAAATATTTGTAATCTATGTCATCCATTTAATCTATTGCGAGTCAGAACAAGAATTTCTCGATTGATTTCAAGTGCTTCGAAAATCCCAGTGTACTTCAGTTATAAGTACTTTCGTGAGCGGTGGTAGGTCCTCCATATCAATTGGTGTTGCTGAGTATAATTTAGGCGCTAGAAAAATACGACTCTACGAGCAAATCATAAATACTTTCGGAATGCGCTGTATACTTTAAAACGGATTAAGTTAATTAGTAATTGAAATATAAATGAACTTTTTTTAAATGCAAGTGCTAGCCATTATCGATTTCCATAATAATTATATGCGCTCTTAAAATCCTAAAATAGTCATAAATAAATAAAAAAAAGATTACATTTTTCGGCGCTTCAGTAATGTTCTTTATTCAGGGCACGGTTCTACTCGATCTTGCCGAACGGAGCCTCGCTGTTCACAGGGACATAGAAGTCACCATCGACCATGTAGGCGTTGGTAATGGCTCCCATGCGAACGCTGGAGTAGGTGCTACCGCAGTTCTTGGCCACGGCGTCCTCGTAGTCATGGCACTTAATGGATCCAAAGTTGTCCTCGGTGACGGCCTCGGCGTAGTAGAGCACGGAGCGTCCGTGGGAGCAGGAACCGGTGGCGTCCAGTCCGCATCCGGGCTGGCTCTTGCCTCCGTTGGGGTAGAAGGCTCCCTTGCCGATGGGCTTCAGGAATCCCAGCTTGCCGCCGTTGGTCTGGATGGACTCTACGTAGTGGGCATCATCGGTGGACAGACGCTTGCTGGGCTTATCGTAGCTGAAGAGGGGCAGGGCAGGATCCAGACCGACAATGGTGTGGACACGCTGGTCTCCGACCGTCTTTCCGGCGTATCCGGCAACATGAGCTCCCAGGCTGTGGCCGATCACCTCCAGACTATCGTAGTCCAAGCCGTGGCTGTCGTGCAGGTACTTGATCATCTCACCAACCTTGCCACCGGCTCCAGGAACAGCCAGGACGGAGGAGGCGTAGTCCACGGATCGGGCACGGGCCCAGTCAACGACGATAACGTTGTAGTCGCCCTTGGACAACCAGGCCTTGGTGATGCGGGTGTTCATGTCGTCGGTGTACTTCTGGGTCCAGCCGTGGATGACGAACCGGGTGCCATGATCCTTGTTGAAGTGGGAATCCTCGACGGAGCCGGACTTGGCCTTGATCTCCTTGCCAGCGGTGGGGTTGGACTTGGTGTATAGGTAGAAGTTCACGGCGTTGGTGCTGATGCGGCCCTCCATCTGGGCTCCGTTGGCCATCAGATCCTCGGCATCCTGCATGTCCATCCACTCGAAGCTTCCATCAAGCTTGGGGATGAACCAGCCATTTTCTCCATTGACGCGCTCCTCAATGGGCAGGGCACTCACTATTGAAAATAGTTTATGTATTAAATGTCTCTATTGCAAATATGAAGGACAACTTACCTGCTGCCAGTAAAGCGGCAAGTACAAGAAACACCTTCATGTTGGGGGTCTCAAACTAATTGTGATAGAGAAAGCATTCATTTCTCGCTTTTTATAGTCTTGAAATAATGACCGTAATCACCGTTAAATGTCAGTAAGCACTTGAGGCTTTGACAGCTTCTGAATACTAAGATAGGGCCGATACAAACGATTTGAACGTCGTACTTTGATAGCGTATCGTTTTCTCCAGCGAAGCTGATAAGGGAAAAACCTAATACGGTAGAGCTTTTCAGCTTGCATCAACACAAAGATAAGGTTCAGGGTCACAACCCTAACCTTGATATTAATCTATTCGTATTTGCATATTTTATAGGAACGGATTATACGGACTTTACTCTAATAACGTATAAAGGATGATTACGGTTCCTTAATTCAATTGTTTCTTCCATCAAGAAAACCATTGTTAACCAATGACTTAAGAACTCAAGGTAATCCAAATAATGGTCAAGTGCAACCATAAATGTCAATAAAACAAAGTGGTTGGTAAGCAATGCAATGGTTTATGGTCGACTGCGTCCGACAAGGAAGTTCATTGAAGAAGCAAAGGTAATTTTTGTCGCCTTATTACGTTCCTAAAATCCAGATATCAATCGGAAATCAATCGAATTTAGTGGTATGTAGTGGAAAATATATTTTTATGCTTAAGTTTTATAATGCCCATAAAAAACAATTATTGCCTATTAGTAATAAAACCGAGAGTGGGTTTTCGATAACGAGAAAAATACAGAATGTTTGATTAAAGAACACAACGGTTTCTTAGCTATTTTGTAGTTTATTATATTTCTATCAGTTAATCATGCCGAAGGGAGCCTTGCTGTTCACGGGCACATAGAAGTCACCATCGACCATGTAGGCGTTGGTATCGGCTCCCATGCGAACGCTGGAGTAGGTGCTTCCGCACTCCTTGGCCACGGCTTCCTCATAGTCTCCGCACTTAATGGAGCCAAAGTTGTCCTCGGAGACGGCCTCGGCATAGTAGGTGGTGGAGCGTCCGTGGGAGCAGGAACCAGTCAGGTCCATTCCACAGCCGGGCTGGGTCTTTCCGCCGTTGGGGTAGAAAGCTCCCTTGCCGATGGGCTTCAGGAATCCCAGGTTGCCGCCATTGGTCTGGATGGACTCCACATACCAGGCATCATCGGCGTTCAGACGCTTGTTGGGCTTGTTGTAGCTGAAGAGGGGCAGGGCAGGGTCCAGACCCACAATGGTGTGCACCTGGCCGTCGGTGTTCTTGCCGGCATATCCAGCCACATGGGCGCCCAGGCTGTGACCAATTATGTACACATCGTTCAGATTGAGACCATGGTTGTCCTTCAGAAAGTTGATCATCTTGGCAACCTTCTTGCCGGTGGCGCCGACAGCCATGACGGAGGTGGCGTAGTCTATGGAGCGGGCACGGCCCCAGTCGACGATGATCACGTTGTAGTCTCCTCGGGAGAGCCAGGCACTGCGGATGTCCTTGTTCATGCTGGAGCTGTAGCTCTGGGTCCAGCCGTGGATCACAAAGCGAGTTGGGTGGGCGGCGTTGAAGTGGGAGCCATCAATGGACTTGGTGGTGGTGGTAATCTTTGTGCCCTTGGTGGGGTTAGACGAAGTGTACAGATAGAACTTCACGGGAACAGTGGTCAAGCCACGGCCTTCCAGCAGCTCTTGGGCTTCCATCCACTGTTCGGCTACATCCATGTCCACCCACTCGGAAGTGCCATCCTCCTGGGGAACGTACCAGCCGTTCTCCCCATGGACGCGCTCAGATTCCTTGATCGGAATCGCCGAAGCTGAAAGGAATAGGAATAGGATTTGAATAGAATTCTTTTGGAATTTTAGTTCTTATGTCTTACCGGCCAGAGCAAAGAATGCCAGAATCAGGAATGTCTTCATAACGTAGTAGAGCCCACAACTGATGGTAGTTCCGCCCGAAAACCATTGCTTTTATACGTCCCCAGTGGGCCAACTTATCACGGAATGATTAAATCGCTTGGCATTAATTTGGCTGCCTGGGAGGTTTAGGTACATTTAAATTAATATGATTGCCAGCCATACTACACGTGTTTTTTTTTTTTAAGAACTCCAAATCTGATGGCTCCATTATCTGCTGATTGGCTTTTCAATTGCGCCATTCGTGGTCGATTTGCAAACTGATTCTTTGATTGTTGGGCGTTGTTGCTTATGGAAATTTGTGTGTGTGGGCGAAAAATTCCAATCCGCACACGAGTCATGAATAGCAGCAAGCAGTTACCTCCGCTATCAGCTATCGATTACAATGGTTGGCGCCCTCAAGCAACTTAATCTCCTGTAAGTCGGGCTAAGTGGACGTAATTGTGGGTATAATTAAATGGGCATTTAATTTAACACTCCAGTGCATTCTTGTTTTGCTCGACTTCTGTTATCTTGGTCAGCTGGTGGTTTGTAATCTGTGCTATAAACTACTCAATGAATGTGTTGAGCTGGGGCATTAAATCAAGAAAATAACAAGCAAAACTTTCTTCAAGTAAAAATCATATTTTTCTGCTGCAGTAAACAGGAAGTGCGTTTTTACAATGGAGCCGCTTAACCGGAAGTTACAACTTTAAAATTTGTTCAGAAATAACGGCATACTTTCAGGCACTTTTTTATGCCGTTTCCACTTAATCATCGCTTATTGAGAAATTAATCCTATTAATAACGCGAATATGAACATGAACACAAGCCGCAGACCACCCACGACTTTTAACTTCATTATAGTTCATTATAGACAGATTCAATGAGCATTTTGAATATTTTGCATGCCGAAGAGTATCGTATATCACGTGGCGCTGGTTCACATGATGATATATGGGTTTTGTCGTTTGGTTAAGCAAATTAAATAAAAACAGCTCGCAAATAGTCCGACCTATCCTTACTAAACATTCGTGCGACTAATATTAGCTTACCTGGGTGGTTATGTCACCCAAAGTTGTGTGGAAACCAAACAAAGCTATGCTTAAAATACTCTACACGTCCTGTTTTAAGGTTACTTTAGGCCACAAATCCCTGAACTTTGATGCGGAATTAAAACACCAAACTAGCCCATTCATATATAAAAGGAATTAAGGTGGAACATATGGTTGCACTCTTTCCGTCGGGTTTAAAAAACTCCTTATCAGACTGTTGGGACTCAAGAGCTTGGTCCAAAAATATCCTATCTGACGATTAAATGAATGAATCTCAAGTAGAAAGCGTGAAACTTCAACCTCCAACTCACCAGGTGCACATACTCATTATCGAATACTTGACATGCTTGAGAGCTAATTGGGCCACAAGGACACACAGACCACCTCCGGCAACCAGGTCGTTATTCAAATATTTGTGTGTGATGTCTTGTGGGTGGTGCCTTCTACTATCATATTATACAAATAGATGTGGCAGTTGACTTTGCCGCTAACAAAATTGCGCTTGCCATTCGCTCATTAATTATAATTACAAACATGTCATACAAAGTGCGAAAACTCTTTGACGAAACTGGCAGAGATGTTTCTGGTTATAGTTTGGGGTGCATAGTGAAATTATACTTTATACTTCAGGGTATTTTCTCACTCTGTTAGAATTTTAATTCTTATGAATTTTAAAAGAACTGGAAATATTTTTAAGCATCGTTTTTATTGTACAGCCATTAGTTAATCATGCCGAAGGGAGCCTTGCTGTTCACGGGCACATAGAAGTCGCCATCAACCATGTAGGCGTTGGTATCAGCTCCCATGCGTACGCTGGAGTAGGTGCTTCCGCACTCCTTCGAAACGGCTTCCTCGTAGTCTCCGCACTTCATGGTTCCGAAGTTGTCCTGGCTGACGGCCTCAGCATAGTAGGTGGTGGAGCGTCCGTGGGAGCAGGCGCCAGTCACATCCAATCCGCAGCCGGGCTGGGTCTTTCCTCCGTTGGGGTAGAAAGCTCCCTTGCCGATGGGCTTCAGGAATCCCAGGTTGCCGCCATTGGTCTGGATGGACTCCACATACCAGGCATCATCGGCGTTCAGACGCTTGTTGGGCTTGTTGTAGCTGAAGAGGGGCAGGGCAGGGTCCAGACCCACAATGGTGTGCACCTGGCCGTCGGTGTTCTTGCCGGCATATCCAGCCACATGGGCGCCCAGGCTGTGACCAATTATGTACACATCGTTCAGGTTCAGACCGTGGTTGTCCTTCAGGAAGTTGATCATGTTGGCAACCTTCTTACCGGTGGCGGCAACGGCCATGACGGAGGTGGCGTAGTCCACGGAACGGGCACGGGCCCAGTCGACGATGATCACGTTGTAGTCTCCCTTGGAGAGGAAGGCCTTGCGGATGTCCGAGTTCATGCTGTTCAAGTAGCTCTGGGTCCAGCCGTGGATTACGAAACGGGTGGGATGAGCAGGGTTGAAGTTGGACTTGGAAATGGACTTGGTGGTGGCGTAGATGTGCTTGCTGCTTTTGGGGTTCTGGGGCGTGAACAGGTAGAAGTTCACGGGAACGGTGGTCAAACCACGACCCTCAAGCTTCTCCTGGGCCTCCATCCACTCCTCAGCCACATCCATGTCCACCCACTCGAGAGAGCCATCCTGCTGGGGAACGTACCAGCCGTTCTCCCCGTTGATGCGCTCGGATTCCTCCAGAGCAAATGCCGAAGCTGTTAAAAGAAGCATATGACATTGCTATATGACATTTCCAAGGGTGTCTGAATATGTTTCTGTCCTTACCGGCTAGAGCAAAGATTGCCAAAATCAGGAAAGTCTTCATATTGTAGTAGAGCCCACAACTGATGGCTATTCAGTACGCCAACAGTGTCTTTTATAGGTCCCATGGTGGTCGAGTTATCGACAATAGATTAGATCGTAAAACTTACCTTTGGCTGACTAGGTGGTATGGGTACATTGAATTAATCTGATTGTTTACTTTTTCTTACTTTTTGGAATTCCGAATCTGATCGCATTTTTATCTACTGATAGGCTGGCTTTAGTTGGCTCTCTAGACAATTTTATTTAATGAAAAAAAAACAAAGTTTTGTGACGCTTATTGTCTGCGATTTATTTTGCAACGTCAAAAGGTTGAGTTCCATATAAGCATGAATAGTAGAGAAAATATGTTATGCATTTTGATTTAAGCTAATCGCTTTAAAGCAAAACAATAAGTTTATTATTCTCGGCAAATGTTTAACTTCCTGTGGTTTTCCAAGGCATTATAATGTTTCTCGCCGATATTAAAAATTTTTGCGTGCTGCCTAAAAGACCGCTAAACAAATTTATGCACCAACTAAGCTCAAAAAATCCGAACTGCTTCCTTTTCCAGAAAAACACAAGACCTTATTACACTTTTAATGGCACACATATCCACAGCTCAAATTGTACGTGATTTCTTTTTTTTTTTTTTGTAGCCAACATCATGTTAAATTGCTTTGGTCTGTGGTGCCTCCCTTAATTTGGAATTTTCTGCGCAGGCTTTGCACATTTCTATTTTTCGATATTGGGTTGTTCCAGCAGAATACCAATCAACGTTCCAACAGCATGTAATTATTTCACCTGTTTCGGCATTCTCGGCACACATTTGCAGTTTTACATCATTGTTAATACAAAATTAATGAGATGTTCGTTAATTAAGGGCTGCTGCTATCGGTAGAAATATTTTTGATTGCAACCTAACGTTGAATAATGATGTAGGCCTTTGCATTTCAACCTGTCCTTTGATTAAACACCAAAGAGCAACTTTAACCTATCAGTCAATAAAAAACTTGAATCTGAACTTTAGATGGGCTATTTTTAAATTGCATTATGCTACCTCATTTTGTACGTTATCGAAAGACACTTCAAGTAATGCGTATTTTACTTTAATGGCCAGCTTATCAAATGCCTGAGAATACAAAATTATTTGAATAACATTAATGAGTAAATTCTTTAGAATTTTCTCGGAAAAATGAGCGGAAGTGGCCTGACATGGGATATATTGACAGAACCCTAGGTCGAAGAATTTGCCAGGATAATTGATAAAAAAAATCACTGATGGATGCCAGGCAAAATAAATGACAAAAAGAGACTCCGCACACGTCTAGACCTTTGCCGAATTCCCAACCATTTTATTGAACTGAGATAACCAATTTACCCTCTTGATAACTTTGCCCTGTTCCTGCTGGTGGGTGGTGCAAAGTGTTTTTCGGTGGTGAGGGTTGCTAGTCAATGTGAGAGTTCATTCAGAATGTTATGAAAACAAGCATAGCATCGGAGACAGGAACGTTTGTATAGACCATTTCGTAAATTACTGTTCACCCGTATTCAAATTACTTTTTCCCCAAATTTCTAAACTCCAATAAATAAAAATTTAAATTGGTATTAGACATTTCTTTTATTTTAAATTACACTTCCTGCTTCATGTCTTGCACATGAGAGAAACTCTTATACTGTCAGCCGCCGAAAACTATGCAACGGTTTTTTTTCAAATGTATAAATGATTTATTAAGTAGCCGCAATGTAGTGCAACACATATTTAAAACACTGAAGTAATTAAGGCCGCAAAATTTCACTTGCAGGTCGAGTTTGAAGAGCCAGGCTTCATGCCCAGAATGCTGAGCAAAGTTTTCCACGACTTGAAGTTGGCTTAAGAGTTTGCTCTCCTCCCATTGACGCGCCTGAATGGAGCTGCACAATAGCCTTCGGTGGCCTGGTGGCAGCGAGAAGATGTTCTACATAGCTCCGCAGCAGCCGCTGCTGCGGAACGAGGATGACGACTACCAGGAGGGCTCCCTCATCCTGCCGGACTCCGCATCCCTTGTATACAATACCACTGCACTGCCAACGGGCGATAAAGAGTCTGGCTATGAATATGGCTCCACAACGACGCTCAGTGGCCTCCAGTTTGAGACCTATAATATCACTGTGATGATGAACTTTAGCTGTGACGGCAACGACCTTCAATCGGAGAACATTTGGTCCAGTGCCTACTTTAAAACCATCGTCTACATGCTGTACATTCCCATCTTCATCTTTGCCCTGATTGGCAACGGAACCGTATGTTACATCGTCTATTCCACGCCGCGCATGCGCACGGTCACCAATTATTTCATAGCCAGCTTGGCTTTGGGAGACATCCTGATGTCCGTCTTCTGTGTTCCGTCGTCCTTCATCTCGCAGTACATCCTGAACTACTGGCCCTTTGGCCTGGCCCTCTGCCACTTCGTCAATTACTCGCAGGCGGTCTCCGTTCTGGTCAGCGCCTACACTTTGGTGGCCATCAGCATCGACCGATACATAGCCATCATGTGGCCACTAAAGCCTCGCATCACAAAACGGTAAGTCATAGAAAAAATGTATTTAATTCCGATTTAGAATAAGAAGCTTTAGAGAAGATTAGTTAGTCCTCATATTGCTCATTTTTGTGTGCAATGAATTTATTCACTCAAGTAATTCTTTAAAAACAACTCGTAAAAAACAACTATTAAAGTACTTTCTCCTGAAACGTTTACCAAGAGTTCGCACATTCGCGTGTTTAGACACCGTTAAGTGGACACCGTGGTATTTACTTTTGTGTCCACTTTGACCACTTGACCTAAGCTACGATCTCCAGGGAATGGAGTACCGGTAGGCTTTTAGTAAGACGGCTCACGGTGTTGATTGGCTTATATAGTAATCCGAGACCCAGTAAATCCAAGCCATGCCGCTTTCAACAAGCACTGGCCGGACGCATTGCAAACGTCAATTTGCTTGGTAACTGAATACAGCGGGTTTTCCCTCGGAAAATCAGCCACGGTGTCAATCCACTGACATTAATCTCATCTTCCGCCGAGTTCAAGAGCTGGCGTGAGTATTTCACGCTCGGACGACTTTTAATGTCCGTTATATGTGCACAGAGAAAAATTACCTGCGTTTGTTCAAATATTTATTATAAAATAAATCTCCTTTACGAAATCTTATAATTGATTTATTTTACTAAAACTTGTTTTATGAAAGTTTTTTATTTTCATTTTAAGCAAAGATTTTATTAGCTTTGCAAGTTAAACTTTGCTTTTTTGCTGTGTTGTCCACATGGAAATCTTACTGACGTCAGTGTTTGCGAGTGCGTGTCACTGTTTCATAGTAATTGGGAACGACGAAAGTCATCCTTCGTGGCTTCTGCAAATATTTGCGGGGACATAACGTCAATAACGCTAATAATTATTCACCATGACTGCAATTTATCAGCTCGCAGCTACCGCAGAGCGCTCCCTGAGCCAAAACAAACCGAGCTCAGTGCTTAATGCCCGCTTATCACGCTCCACAAAAAACACAGCATCACTCATACGCCCCGTTGAATCGGGAGTAAGTGTAGCAATTTATAAGAGTAACCTTCAAAACTCAAAAGTAGCGCCGTAACAATAGAACTAAAAATATCCAACATTCAGAAGAAAATAAACTCAACCCATTTAAATACGTTCTCTTTCTTCCTTTGCAGCTATGCCACCTACATCATCGGCGGCGTTTGGTTTATCGCACTTGCCACCGCACTTCCCATACCCATCGTCTCTGGACTCGACATCCCCATGTCGCCGTGGCACGAGAAATGTGAGAAGTAAGTACAGAGCATTTCAAACAGCAAACAAGAGTAACAAATTGTGACGAATTTTTATCGTCTGATATTATTCACAAGCGGAGAAAGATATTTATTTTAACAACTCTTTGGTTTAAGAAAGTATAAACATTACATTTTGGTATAATGGTATAAAATTAATTTTGGCGAGTGTTTTTCTTGCTCAGCATTTGAATCTTTCATGAAAATGCCTCCGTGCGAAGACAAATACAGAGCAAATTCAAGTGGAGCGCATATATAATGTATTATGCACATTTATGTACCTTCCTCGACAAGCAAGTTAAATTGTGCACATTCTACAAGTAATTTCTAATTGCTTATAGTTAACTTAAATTGCTTATTATGTTGTATCTTAAGATTATTGCAACTGAAACTCATCTGCAATGAGAGTAATGAGAAAAGGTTTTGCAGGAGCATCACATCCTGTCATTGTTTGCAACAGCTTGAAGGGCTTAGCATTAAAATGAAACTGTGCACTCAACCGAGAGTCCATGAGCGTATATGCGGGTGTCCTTTTGTGACAGCAGATTCTCGGTGACCACCAGAACTGACCACTTGAAACTAATGCACTGCTACCCGTCTCTGTCCCCTCCTTCCATGTGATGTCCTTTGTGCGCGTGCATCCATCAGATACATTTGCCGCGAGATGTGGCCGTCGCGGACGCAGGAGTACTACTACACCCTCTCCCTCTTCGGGCTGCAGTTCGTCGTGCCGCTGGGTGTGCTCATCTTCACCTACACCCGGATCACCATCCGCGTCTGGGGTAAAAGACCGCCAGGAGAGGCGGAAACCAGCCGCGACCAGCGGATGGCTCGCTCCAAACGGAAGGTGAGTCCATTTGAAACCCTCAATCTCCACCTTTGAGCCACCGCAAAAACTAATATGCGCTTTAAATTGACCCTTCCCTTAGTCAAATCCCCGTGAGAGTGGCCATGGCTAAGGGGTTTTGTGGGAGAATAGATGGTGACTAAAAAACAATTGAAAGTACAAAAGCAACGGAGAACATCAAGATATGTAGTACATCATTCAAGTATAACTTTAACTGATTGATCTTAGCAGGTAAAGAAAAATAACTCTCATGGTTACGAAGTATTTGCAAATGGATAGCAAATAATGTTGTTCAATGAGCACTTTAACGGACCCCCGAAGTTTACTTAATTTGTATTATTAGTAAATATTCTCCAATCAGTGGGCACAAATATATTTTGAACTTATAATTTAAGCAAATACCAGTAATCTCCTTGGCCAAAAACTCCTCTTGCATAATTTAAGCCATCTCCTGTTTGTGTTGTGTTGACTCCACAGTTTAACCCCAATCGCAGCACCTTACCTTACTACTGCCTTCATCTGCAGTCAATGACAAGCCCCACTTGTTGGATGCTCCAAGTGAACTCAAACCTAAGACGAAGCTCAGGCTCAAACTGAGCCATCAGCAGGCCGAAGTTTGTGGAAACGACAGCCACGATGACGACAGCTGTCGAAGCAGCAATCTTCAAATTGATTTTGCATTTTTTCCCCCTTTTTTCTTGCTTCCAACAGCCGGAGAAAAATCTGGGGTCAATGGGGAGCAAGCGTGGCAAGGCTGGCTTCCTGCTCCTCACTGTTGATTTAATACCCTGGCAGGGGGTAAACTTACATTTTGTGCGACTTGGGTAACAAATAAACAACTTATTTCTTAACTACCACTAATGCAGGGTTTTACATTTCTAACGTCGCGGATTATAATCCATGTCATTGGATTTGTTCAGAATTCTTTGAGTAAGCACTGTTGGTGATTTCCATAAAATACTTTTACATACTAGTATAGTGTGTTTGAAGCTTTACCTTCTTAAGCAACTATTTGTGTCTTTTTTTTTGGGACGGATTTTGGGGCTGTGGCAGCGTGCCAAATGGCATGTAATGCTCACATAATCACATAGTGCAAGGCGCAGACACTATTTACAATAAACTTGCACGAGCCGAGTTTCGGCAATGGTAAATGAGAAAAGATTTATGCGGTGCATGTGGTCCGTACTTGGTACAGAGGTCCCCCAACCTATCCACTTGCCAGCTGGAAGCCTTTGCGATCCAACGAGATTGCCATTGCCATTGCGTCTGCGTACAAGTCGTCTTAGCCGTCGCCTTCGACTTCGACTTCGCCTTCGTCGTCTGAAGATGCCATCCAGCGTTTTGTGGTCTTCCAGGAAATCAGTTGCGATGAGGGTGGGGGTGGGAGTACCACGTAACCACGTTACTTGTCAAACGAGCCCCCAAAGTCGATGGCCAATTGTGCAGCTGAGCAAATGAAGAAGAAAGCCGAAAGCCAGTTGGCCAAAAATGTGGACATGGGAGCTGGCCAAAGCCTTACCTGGACTAATGGCTTTCCCACCCTTCAAAGAATTGTAAGAAATTGGGAAAATATGTTATCTTATAAATGATTTAGTTCTTCAAGATTCTTAAGTATAACTATTGTCATTTTCTGAGGTATATTTCTAATCCTATATTCGAAAACATTTTTTTTTTATGTTCTCTGCCTTTCATTGTTTTAGTATTTTTGCTTCTTGTGGAACTTCGGTCAGTTGTTAATTAAAATAGCCGTATTTGCGGGAGAATAGAGAGTTGGCTTAATGACTGCCCAGTCCCAGAGATCAGACAGTCATCCGACAGGGACTCCTTCATCTGCCAAACAGAGAGAGCCCATGCCAAAAGATGAAAATAAAAACAATTGCTGACAGTTTCGCCCACCGCTGCGCAATGTTACCCAATTTGAGCCCAAGGCAATGCAGCTTCATCTGCCATTCACTTTTGCGATGCAGTGGCTCCAGCTCCAGCTCCGAGCTCCCCTCCAGTGTCCAAGCTCTGACCATCCTTCGATGCAGTTGCCCAAAAAGTGGCTACCAATAGCTATTTGGTTACTTAACCCGGCAACAATTTTGCTGACTTGGATTTCTCATTTTCTCATGACGGCTCCCTTCGCTCAATTCGCTGCCATCGTCCATCGTCCATCGTTGACAATTTCTTCCTTGTGTCCCATCGTCTTTCGAACATTTTTGCCAATTGGCAGCTGAAATGATTAGCAAATTACTCGATCTCCCCATGGGACCACGACTGTGTGTCGCAGCTTCCTCGAAATCGTAATTGTCGCCCGTTGTTAAAAGTCGATTGAAAACTACTAGTTTATTGGGTAATCTTGCTCAGACTTAATTGCTTGAGTGGGCAACTGAAAGGATTTATGAGTGACTCGCTCGGAATAACAATTAATGTATAATTCTACTAACAACTGTAAAAGATACACGTATGTGATCTCACTTCGAGATAATTCACTTTATTTTTCCTAGACAAATCGCATTCCCTTTTGCCATTGCACTTTTTCAATATTTGTCAAGTGTTTCCTAAATTTGTTTGCACGAGTTGCCATTCGCAGTCCATCATCTAATTGCTGGGAAACACAAAGCGCAGGCAAAACAATCAGTCGAAATTGGAGATCCGAGAGGGGGAATAATATTATTGCTGACTTGGGGCGATGACACTTCATAGTTGTCAGCGGACGATTGCAGTTTTGGATTGAGTACGAATATCGTTATTACGTCTTTATTCTTATTTTCTTATATTTTTTGTTTTTTGCACAACCAACACAGGCAAGATCGACTGGCCAACATTTGCATCTGCCATCTGCATTCGAGTCTGTTTTGTCAAAGTGTCGACTACTAATGTGTAATGTGAAGGAAACGCGGATCATTTGGCGCGATTGCTGCTTGTTTGCTGGCAAATCGTTAATTGCATAATTGACTGCAAGAGGCGTAACTCTTGGCCAGAAAGTGCCCATGCATTGGCCATCGTAGTCATCGCCAACGTGATCATTATCGCCACCGTGGTCCTCCCGATATTTGAGCCCCTGTTGGCCGCCCCATGGATGCTCAAAATGCAGACTGATGAGCCATCCCCGTCCAACTGGGCAGGTCCCAAACAGGAGGCGGCCAGCAGTTCAATCCACAACTGGTTCCCATTTCTACTTTTTCTCTTTGGCATTTTTATGCCTCACAAGGGGTAACTAACACTTTCAAGAGCCTAACAATGTTAGATTAATTACTTATAATTATGTTACAAAAAAAATAGTCGTTAATCGTAATGTTCCATAAAAATGATCCTATGACTGTGGTTATTAATAGAATTTCTTGATTTTAAAGAGCTATCTTTGTTCTGAAAGTGTGTTTTAGTGTGCGGTCTTCTTGATTAAAGATGAAATTTCTTGTTTTATTTCTCCGACTGAGGCTGCGGCAGACATTGCAGCCGCGTCATCGTCTTCTCTTTCAGCTGAATTGTGTTAAAATGTTAATTTCGCGTTACGTAATCTGTGTCATATCCAGCAGTCGGCAGCCAGCCCGTCTTGGCAGCAGAGTTGGCCGGGCAGCTGGAATCTTCATCATCGTCGGCTCATCCACATCCCATGGATGCACGGATACAATGGAGAGTGCATGTGAAAAAAAGTGAGAGGATTCCCAGGCTTGGCCAGTAAGTTCGGCTTGGTCTTCCCGCACTGGCGGCTAACAAACACGCAGATACAACTGTGCACACCCACAAACACACACACCCACGCTGCGGAGCCAAATGTGTTGAGTGCACTTTGTGCGTTTTGTGGCAAATTAAAAGATAAAACCCACAAAGCCAGCAGCTGCAGAAGCAACCACTCCGCAAACAGGCTGCAATTAGTCTCCCCTTCGTGCGATTTGTTTATCTCGCCGCTCGCCGCTCGGATCTCGGATTTCGTATCTCGGATCTCCCCCAGCTGCGATTCCGGTTCCCTCTGCGGCTGGTCCACCGGATGGGTAACACTCGAGCCCTTCTTCCATGTCATTGATTTATTTACGCCCAATTTATTTCTGTCTATTCCTGCATCTGCATATGGCTGCAAACAACAACTTTGCAGAAATAAAGAAACTTTGTGCCAGCTTACAAACATGTTATTTTATTTTTTGCCCATGCGTGTAAATGTCAGCACGTTATTAGAATTTGGGAATATATGCATACAATTTCTGAATATTAAAACTGGATTTTTTAACGTAATATTTTTAATATTTTCTTGCGCAATACGAATTTTTGAAAGCAACTAAGTTGCATATTGACTGCAACTAACTGTCTGAGAAACAAAATGAGCTGCAAATTTAAATGGCAGATTGTTCAAACAAGAGACCATTAAATTTCAAATTTAATACAGTTGAATTTCTGTTTTTAGAAGATTTCCTTATGCCATGAATGCTCTTAGCTGTAGTTCTTCGAATAAATAATTATCCGAAACCTCCGTAAATATATTTATCATAGGGTAAGGTTCACAATTTATGGCTCTCACAAATATTTGATGAACCCTGGCCAAATGTTGGCATTCCTAATTCTTCGTTAATTATGCAAGAGTCTACTATTTTTCTACTATTTGTTCGAAGTTTTGTGGACAGATCGTTGGACTATTGCAAAATAAGCGTGTAGTCCATTAATTATGGGCCAAACAAGTAGGATGACATTAACATTAACCATTGACTTTATGGGCAGCTCATTTGGACTGTTTGCCCTCGACCATAAAATGTATCAGCCTGTTCGTTTTCGGTCAATTTAGGCTTAAATCAATAAAACTGAATGCGGTGGTTGTTTCAATGGCCAGGAGTTTTGTGCTCAGGACCATAAATTAGCCAATGAATGTTCGTAAATTAAACATAGACAAGGTGAGAGGACAGTTCGTGTATGTAAAGTGGTTTGCAATCGGTTGCTGTAATTGCAAAAATGGGTAATTAAAGTCACAGAGTATCGATCCTGCTGCACACCGATACAAATGAGGTTTAATTTTGATACTAGGAGAATCCTCTGTCATTTGTTGGCCAGAAAGAGCAGTTTTTGGCCAAAAGCAAAACGCGTTGGTAGCTGCAGTTGGAAGACAGCTGTCCGGCCATTGTGGTTGCATCTGCTGTTGATTGAGAAAACATCTTGTCCAGCAATTGTTTTTCCCCCTCCTCCCCACCTGTCTGTCTGTCTGTTTGTGCTTGTTTGTCGGCGAGGTTTGTTTGTTTGCTTGGCGCCCGAACAAGTTTATTCTACAAAAGTGAAAGGTTCGGACTTGCATTCAACGCTTATGAATGTCGACTGGGTGCAATCTGTGTCAGTGACGCACTAAAAAATGTTCGGGGTCCAAGACGAATGCCCCTAATGGAGATGCCTCAATGGAACACAGCGACTATAGTTCATTTGCGTACACTTCAGATAAAAGTTCTGTAAAAATGATGTATCAATCACATCACCAAGGTATTATGCTTAAAGTTTTTTTTAACGTGTAGCCATGCACAACCTAGTGATATTACCATCTCGCAGTCATTGAGCAAATCAGTGGGGCTGCTCATTAATGTTAGAACTATACGAGCGCATCAAATTGCAGCTGCTACTTTGTCGCATTGCGTATACGCCTCGTATGGCGTATGGCTGCAAATGAATGGGAGACTCAGCTAACGAGCTAACCCGTCGACAGCATTTGGATAATGCAAATTTGTAGCTGACCAAAGATGGTGAACAATTCGTCAAAGTTCAGCGCTGGTTGCGTAATAATTGGAAGTGGCAAATTAACGCAGATTATTTAAAGCACATTTAGATAATTTAAAGCTAATTCATTTCGAGCGACAAGTGCCCCATTTAAAATACCACTGAAAAGTTCATCACTCGTTACAAAGATCATCAGATGGGCCAGCCCAGGGAGTCGAAATGTGTGATTCGCGGCACTTTAACCCCGTTTTCGTGTATCCGCGTTTCAGCCTTCCAACTGAGCGGCTTGTAATTAAAACGTGAACATCGCCTGCCGGGCTTTTATTCATCCGCAGGCCCACACCCTACATGGCAGTCTTTCCCGCCTCCGATTCCAGTTGGTGATGGTGATGGTGATGGCATCAGGTGCACAATGAAAATGCCATGAAGAGTTTCAAATTATGAGTGATTTATAGTGAAACATCTCTAGCAATTATTTACTTATACTTTTAACCGCGCAGACTTTTAACACTATTGAAAATGGACCAACCTTATATAACCTTTGAGTAAGCCTCTTAAAACGTTATAAATGTTATTGGGAATTTTCCTCTGTGCAGCAATCAAATGGAAACCAACAGGTAGCTGGTGTCGGACTTCAGAAATGGCAGACACGAACAATTTAGATTAAGGCGGATTCCCCTGATTCCCCGTGAAGGGAAGGGGGGATGCTGGCTGTACTTTGGAGCCCAATGCTTTCTTATTTCACCCATCGAACCACTCGAGAAAATCCCGCACAGAAATAATTCAAATTGATAAGCCACTGTTAATGGTCAACTCTTAATGACCAGTAGCGACGGCGAAGCGGGTTAACTTGCCTTAGTTTTTGTTGTTATTTGTTACCTCATTGTTGCTTGTGTTGTCGACTGCCATTATCTTTGAGTTGGCACTTTAAACCCGTAATTAGTTTACACTTGCGGTAATTGCGGCATAAATCTTCAGCTCGCCAAGTGTCGTAACATCCAAGTCACACATACTCACATGACTCACATGCGAAGAAATCCCTATCTGGATCCCTGGAGGCGCACGAACAACTTTATATCTGCATCCCTTGCCACACACCACCGACCACCTTCCACCCAGCTCCATTCCCAGCTCCACTCCCATCCCATTGCATCCGATCCCATCCATGCCAACTGCCGCAAAATGATTTGTGGCCTTAAGTGGAGCTCTGAACGTCGTGCTCTGCAGAAAATTTAACAGCACATCGTTGGCTTGTGGACTCCTAAAACATGAAAACCAAAGCAGTTCGTTTGTGCTGAAAATAAAATTTAATTTTGCCAATTTCAAAGTTCAATTTTGAAATTATCAAGAAATATTTCCAAGCTTCTGAATGGAACATAAAGCAATGCAGTACAAATGTTGCAAAAGTCAATACAAGAATGATATGTGCAGAGTTTTGTTGTCTGGCAAGGTAAATAGCATTCTGCCACATAAAGCTTTAAAACAGATTTTTCATATATTGCATTTGGAGTGCAGACACAGTTGGTTGTGTGACTTCTACCCAACAGTTTCAGTTGTCATGGCACTTTCAAATAAACAGCGCCACTGCAAATATCATCTTCATCCCGACTGCAAATAAAAGCATGAGCATGGCTCCCCTGGACAAACGCGCATCCCACTTCTTACGTAGGGGCATTCGTTAGTGGTTCTCATGGCGAAAGTAATATGGCCATATCATGCTTCGGACCTGGCCCATGACACAGCATCTGCCACCCATTCCGCTCCCCGAACAATTGTCTTTGCCGCAGCGGGTGCGTGGGTGGCTTTATGGGTATTGTCGCCCCGTTTTATGGAGCCATGGAGCTATTAAGGTGTCGTCTTTGCGACTGTTGCCACAATTGTCCCATTGTCTGCCAGGTACGGAAATGTCGCGTGCTAAGGGCTTCCCCCGTTTTTGTACATATTTGGCTTAAACGATAGAGTTAATACAATATTGGGGTAACGATTGCTCAAGTTCAGTGGGTTAGACGCACTGGGAATGTGAGTGCAATGTTGCAGCTCATGGGTTATTTAAACCCATATAAAGATCAACATTTTGATATTTTAGCTTTTTAGTTTTAGGAGGAATACTCATACTTAAATTTATAACTAAAATGCTTAAATAAAAGTTACTAAAACCTTGAAGTCTCAGTCCGCAACTTAAGCTCCACAACGGAATTGAATTTCGTTGTAATGGAAATGTTAACAGGATAGATAAAACGAAAGAAACAGCGTAAAATTGGCTGGGAAAATGGTTTAATTTAAGTTTTCTTCGGCCAACCGTCTGCAATGAAATGTGAAAATGTGCGAAAGAAGCTTGCGAAAGTGAAGCACTTTCTCCCGGCTCGAGTTTTCCCGAAAAGTAAACAACGGTTCTGCATATAAGTTGTAGATACAGATACCGAAAACCAGATAGCTGGCAACCGCCGACGGACCACGACACGACCATGCACATCCGTGAGATACATTTGCTGATGCCTTTTAGGCAGCATTGCGGTGCCTGCTCCTCATCGCCTAATTAAAACGTGAGCATTTGCGGGTGATGAGTGTACTGGATAAATGACTTGGGGCACAAGCCACACCGATTCGCCCAGAGGCACGCATATCAGATGCATGTAGATGCAGATACGGATACATTCATGTGGCTAATGCACTCGTGGGGATGCCAGTTAGTGGGTGCCTCGATAATGGAGCGATTTGCATAAATGCGTTAAACTTTTGTGACAACCAGCCACCGGGATGTCCAGTTGCAGTTGCACTTGCGATTGCACAATTCGGTGGATCGCATTGCTGCTCGGATGCATCCGTGAAATACGCTCCAATTCGTTCATTATGTGGTCGCATGGGTGACTAAAGGGCCATTGCCGATGGCCACCACATTGGTCCCACATTATGGGTAAATATGTTGCTTCTTTTCTGGAAATATAAACCTAAGCCCTAAGAACTTTAAATTAAATAATCAAATTTTTTCAAAACTTATTTCTTATTATCTTATTAGCTAAGCCTTAACCAAATGTCAATATCGTATCGTACTCACAGTAAGCTGCAGATTAAATCTAAGCCTGGCGAAGATTTGCCATTAAATGTAACCAATTCGTCTTTACTATTATTTTATGGTTATTAACACGGAAAATTACCAGTATTAAAAGTGTAAAGCAATCTTTCCTGGTCAATTTCTGCCCACGTTTCTATCTGTCTCTCTTCCTGGAGGGCGAAGTCGTGGCCAAATTCATCTGAGAAAGTAGAAAAAAGTGCAAGTATCTTGTACCAACGAATGTGCCCCAAACTGAGTCTCTGGTTTTGTGGTTATGCCAGAGCATTTCCTGACACGTTTTCCCATTCGAAAGGTTAAATGTTGTGCCCGTTTGCTAAGATTTCGCCGGGTTCGCCTCCTTCGCCTTGGCCAGACACTTTTGCGGACTCCGATTGCCAACTGGCAGACCCACAACTTACAACTTACAACTAACAACTTACTGGCTGCAACTGTGGCAAGGTCTGCAAGGTTAAAAGCGGCCAGCTCGTGAATGCGACCACTTGCGGTCACATTTGCAACTGCTGCAAATCCGCGAATCGCAGATAGCCAGCCTCCGGATACAAACCAGTTCCACCAGTGACCTTTTCGTGTCTCGCGCAATTTTCATAAGCCCCTAATCGAGCCGCGTGTCAAGTGCGTGAGTCGTTGCATCTGGCGATGATTAAGGGGCGGGGCAAGTGCTGTAGATCACAGATATATATCTCGAAGCTGCAAAGAAACCTGCCAAATGCTTGTACATTTTTCACAAATTGGGCACGCAAAGTAATGCCACGCATCTGTTGCCATAGGCTGAGGTTTCGACCAGAGGACACATCAAAACACATGTGCGTGTGCCTTCAAGTGGCAAAAAGAGCTGGGAATTAACACTTTAGAGGTCTTTAAATTGCCTTCAATTTTGGGACTTGGTGCGAGTTGGCCTTGCCACAGAATTGTCGGTCGCTCTTTAAGTTTTTTTCCTTTCGATCGTTACGCAACAAGTGATTAGTCCCTTTCACTCCTCTTTCACCCGACCTCCTTTACCTCTTTGGGCCATTGATAATCTTTTCCGCATTTACGATGAAGTCATTTTGGCAAAGGGACAATTATCACCACATTGCATACGAATTCGTGAACGCCCCGATCCGCCGGCCAGCGTCAACATCTCGGACACGTTCGCTCATTAATATTTGCACTGCCAATTGAAGCGGTTTCGGGTTGCCTTAACAACTAAAGTGGAAATGATGACAACACCAGCGGCAACAAACGCCACTCGAGCAACTGCAAAACAAGCAACGCCGGCTACTTTGCATGAATACAAACAGCAACGTGATCTGCAAGTCACAACAATTCGCAGATACTCTATAAGAATGCATATGATATCTGTTACAGAGAAATAGAAATATATAAAAAATAAAACTTTAATTTATTGAGAACACTTTCCTTTAAGTAATTGATTATTTAAACTATATAGGGTATATATGTAGGGTATATATAGGGTAGTAAACATACAGTGCATGCTGAATTAATAATCCAAAGCAAAGGTAGCCGCTAAGTCCACCATTAAATTAAGGCAAATTACGCTTGTAATTGAAAGCATAACGAATAATGCATTGTTCCTTATTACTATTTAATGCATAAACTACTTATAAACTGAATACAAAAAACTAAACTGTGCACAATCATTTAAGAGGCAGTTTAGATTAATTACGAGTTACTGCATGTATCGGCAGCGTCTTCATCTTGGATGGCAGTGCCCAAAAGCGAAAGTTAGCCAGCCAGTTCCGATGGGAATCTCAATCTCTTTGTGGACTGGTCATTTATCTTTGAGTTCAATTTGCGCTTACCCAATCGGTTACGGAGGATTTTGTGGTTGGGGGTGGTGGCGCTGAGGATTCCCATGGAGATATGGTCACGGTTTAGGAGTTGGGGGTGCTGCATCCACTTTGGGAGCCGGTTCATGGTGGTCATCCTTTTTGGCGCGTTGCCACGCGTTTTGCAGTCTCCATAAATCGCCTTGATTATCGCGCCATTCCAATTGACGGCAGAGGTCTCCTCTCATCTTTCATAACTCGATGGCCATTGCATCCTGGAACCGAGTTGCGTAACCAATCCGGCGATGGTCCAATCACAGAGACCACTCTCTTTGGTTTGACTGTCATTTGGCGGCCGTTCTTTCACTTTTCGCTTCGTGCCCTTAATTGATTTTAACAAGTTTTCAGCCTCGGCCGTGTTTATCTTGACATTTTCGTATTTCCCCTGGCATAAAGTGTCTTTCCCCCAGGCCTTCAGTCCCTTCAATCAATCTTGAGATCCCAAGCTTATGGCTTATATTTCAGGCCTTGTGCTCTTGGCCAAAGTGTGAAATTTGAAACCCATTTACGCAAAATACGATTTCTTGTTTTGACTTTTGCTTGTGTAAAGGAAGGTGGTTTAAGCTTTGCTGTCAACTTCAATTACTTTTGCCCAAAGTTGTGGGCTTTCAATCGAAATTTAATAGGAGCAGCATAACCGAATTACTAGTTCCTTGAGAGCTGTTGAAGAACTATTTCAAGGTTTGTTCATAATTCCCAGAGTATTCCAGACCTCTTAAGATCTGCAAAATCTACAGAAGACTACAGTGGATTGCAAAAGACTTAAAGTAAACTCCACTGCCGCACGCAACAATGGAAAGATACAAAGATACGGGGATACAAAACTATCTGCCGCCCGAAAAGTAAAAGGAATCCCAAACACTTCACGCATATTTACGTCTTCGACAGTGCAATTTAAATAATTGTGGTTTCTTCTAGCCACAAGACCGAAGACTTGGCAAATTGCATAAGCCGGCCAATAAAGTTGCGAATCCGACTCTGTGCCTAATGACCATTTGCATTATCTTCTTGCCAAATTACACGGACTTCGCCCAGAGGAACTGGCCACGTATCGAATAGTGTATGGATGGATGTCGTTGATGAATTACGAATATTTCGACAGATATGCAAATATGCGTCTGTTGTGGCTGCCATTGTTGGATCGATGGCCGACAGACTCGCACGTTTTTCCCTTTCTCGGCTTCTCAGCTTTTCTCAGCTTTTCTTTTCTTTTCTTTTCTTCGGGTCTCCGGGTTTTTGGGGCACGTGCAGCTGCTGATGGACAGATATACTCGTAATGATGAAAAATTGCGCCCAGGAAATGCAAAAATGAAATGCAAAGATGAAGAGAAAACACAAAGCGATTTCCGCTGATTTGGGGAAAACCTCTTAATATGACAGACAAAATGATATTTCCATTTAATATGCATTTGCTGTATCCACCCCAAAAACAAACAAATCAACCACAATGACCGCGATCCCACACAATTTAACCCCCGCGGTTCCCACCGCAACCATAAATTACACCGCAATTGGCATTATAAACAGAGTTCCAATCCCCAGATTTCACCTCCATTTCAGCCACATCAGTTTGGGTGGGAGCCGCAGATATTTGAAATTCCGCTCGGCGGCAAGGGAATCAATTGCAATCCGAATGCAATAAAAGTTTGGCACATGCAAATCCAAGTGAGCGGCATGCCCTTATTGGCATACAATGTGTTTTTCTCAGCCATTTTTATGACGAAGAGGACACATCCTTCACACACATGCAAAACATTATTTACCTAATTTAATAATTTACTATTTAATAAAGAATATACAAGGATTGTAAAGCAGTTGGTTTTAAGTTTCAATACATATTTTATACAAACCCTTACATGCCTTATACATACGATTCTCAGCTTTGTCTGTTGCTTAAATTAAAATCAAAGCAAATATTTTGGAAACACCTGATGTAGTAAACCATTACGACTACTCTCTTTTTCTCTGTGCATCGCTGTTGGCTTTAATTATTTCATTAGGCAAAGTTTAACGATATGCATTAAGAGCAGACTGGCGCACAATCAAAGTCGGCAGTTTCTTTTCACACATTTTCGCTTTTGCGAGCTCAGCAGCAGCATCCAGTTTTAGGATTCATTCGAATTGCACTTCATTTGTAAAATTACGCATACGCCACGTTGTGCGCCCGTTTTATGGTCTCTTTTGCATTTATACCCCTGCGCCTCTTAAGCACACAGCGACCCACATTTCTCCGGACTCAGGTGTGAATTTGATTTTAATTCCGGAATTAAGTTGAGTGTTAACTTAGTAACTAGTCTCCCTGCTTGCGTATATAAATGGAGCAACTCCTGTTGAACTTTGAGCTCCGCAGTTACTCTTTCGCGTTGCCAGAAATGCAGCCAAAGTTTCTGGGCTTGCATACCACTTCAAAAGTGATATAGGTGAAATGCGTTCGGTATGTGCGAAAGGTGGCGGATGATTAATGTTCCACACTCGACACGACTTTTCCATTTGTCAGTTGGATAGGAAGCCACCGAAATGCGGTACAAGAACACTACTCGGCAAATTGTAACCGAGTGGTATTGAACTAAAATTGCGTTTATTAAACGGCAACTGTAAATGAAAGAAAAAATGGCGGAAAGTCATGCAAGTTTTTGAGTGCAGACCACAAGAAACAGAAGTATAAGCCAGACATTTCAACGTGTTGCAATTTAATTAACAGCTTGCTAAATAAAAGCAATAAGAATTATGTGTTTACGGAATAGAATGAAGAACGCAAATGTTTCTCATGCTTCGAAAGGTTTTAATTCAATATACATAAGGCAAAACATATTCTTACTTTATTGCATTTCGAAAAATCTGTTCATTGGTATTCACGTAAGTGCAAACAAAACTGGAATGGAAAATTCCTAAACCCTCAAACCCAATGGTTTTGGTTACCAATGGTTTAATCCAATTTCGAAGTGAAATCTGCGCTAGACATCTGTAAATCCAAATCCAATTTAGGTACAATGGGCAAAAGTTTCTTCAGAGACACACAAGAACTTTTAATTGCCGCCTGCAAATGAAGGTTAATGACAAACATTTCAGCTCGTCTCGACTACTAAGACTACTAACCACTCTGAATGGCCCATTCGCTATCGGACATTAACATTTTCATTTGCCGGCGACCTTAGACAATTTGCCGCGCTGCTTGAATTGCCAAATGGCGAACCGTTAAGCGAAAAACCAAAATATATAAAAGCCAACTCTGTGGCAAAAAGTCGTTGACACTAATTAGCATTTAAAAGTGAGCGAGCAGAAACAGAGTTCGAGTAGCAACAAATTCAATTGAATTGAACATCTCGAACCGTTGGACAACCGAACATACAATAAATAATAAGTCTGCAAATCTCGAATCGATGCACCGATGCACCGATGCGACGATACCATCGCGGACAGATGGAAGATGCAATTGACGCGCCGGCGGCAACATACAACACAGAGCAACAACGCAGCCACATGCAACATGCACCAACTGAAGCAACACCAAAAATGTCAAATGTAAAAACGGCAAAACCGTTCAGACGGCTGCAAAAAACTAAAAAAAACTAAAAATAAAAAGCGAGAGAAAAACGCAAAGAGCCTAAACACAGAAACCGCACACAACAATATAAAATTTGCACGCTGCCGTTTGCCTAACAAGCAGGAAGTGTTGCTGGGCAGACTGGAGATGGAAAACCGATGAGGAGGATGAGGTGCTGGCGAGGTGCAGGTGGTGCTGGTGAGGGGGATGATGCCGCCGGTAAAAACCAGCGACAATGGATGCAGGAAGCAACAACTGTCGTCGTCTCAGCCGACTTCCTACCCCACGGGCCCGGCCTCCAAAATCATAAAAATCCCCACTCCACTTCCCAGGGATGCTCCCATATTTTTGCCCATTGCGTGTGTGTTTTATCTTTCAGTGTCAACCTGAATGTATTGCATCTTTGTAACTTTTATGCAACTTTCTGTTGATTCAACGCCCACCGAGGCGTCAGCCCAGTGAACAAAGTTCAAGTCATTGGTATCCCAGATATGCATGTTGAGATGCCTGAGTAAACAAATATCCCCCTGAAATTTTCTGGGCTCACACTTAATATGCAAATGAGTTTATAGTTGCACAAAATTTGAAGTACTTCTACACAAAAACAGATACATGCCAAGAGTTTATTTACAACGTACATTGGAAATTTAGTGGCGAAATAAATTGCGGTTGGTACCAATTTTATTTGGCAAGTCAAATTGTTATTTGAACACGAACAGGGATAAACAATATCTTTTATTGAATCAATGTTACTTCTGTTGCAAAACATATATAGCATCCAATTGTCCAGGTATTACCTGCATTTCAATGCCTTTGCAACGCATTCAAATTACGTCCCACATTACAACTGTAGGAGGCGATTCAAATGCGGCCGTTCTCTCTTCTTGTCACAAACGAAGTGTTCTTTATTTCTTCGTTCCGTTCCTTCTTAGCCTATTACATGTATGTATTGGTGTGTCAGTTGCTGATCGTGCGAACGGGACGCACAAAGTAGTGTCCGTAAGCACGATCTTAACATTAGCGTAAAATTGTACTTAAAACTAAGAGTATGTATATCTAGGACTGTATGTACAATCACTGTGTGTATGTTACGGTAGTGTGCCTGCTTGCTACAATCGGCCATCCTGACCGGAGAGCTCCTGATCTCTACAAACATGTTAACTTTTACTTTTGTTTATCCATGGGCGCATATTTGCTACTGCCCAAACTCCCTTGTATGGAAGTCTAGACTGTTGAAAACCTTCAACGTCCTCCACGACATACCTATCGTTACGCAAAACTTTTGTTATTCTATATGGACCTTTGAACTTGGGGATTAATTTTTTGGATACGCCTATATGCGAGTCGAAATTCTTGATCATCACCAAATCTTCTTTTTCATACTTATAAGGATCTTTCCTTTTCGAGTCTGTTCGTAACTTGTTGTATTCTTGCAATTTATTGATGTTTTTGCCAGCATTTTCTCTAATTTTCTCAAAATTTATGTCATTATTTGTTTTATTTATTTCTTCTAACCTTTCTTTTAAACTATCTATAACTCTGCCTTTTTGAGATACTCCAAACAGAACTTTACTTGGATGTTGGTTAATTGATCTTTGCATTGTATTATTTAACGCATATTCGACCATTTCTAAAACAGTGTCCCAATGCAGTCCTTTGTCTGGTTCAGTTAACTTAGCTATAATGGGACCTATGCTTCTGTTCACCCTTTCGACCTGACCATTAGCCTGTGGAGAACCGGTAGCTATCTTTATGTGTTTTATTTCACTTTCTTTCAAGAAATCTTGAAATTCCCCAGAGGTAAAACATGTCCCGCGGTCCGAAATAATACATTTTGGCCTACTGTAAGCCCTAAAATAGTCCTTTAATGCAACTATTGCTTCCTTTGATTTTGTTGTTTTTGCAGGATATAGTCTTACGAACTTTGTAAACGCGTCTATAATCACTAATATGTGTTTGTTCGACCTACTTTTATCAACAGGACCATAATGGTCTATATGTACTACATCAAATGGAATATTTACTTTGGGAATGTTGTGAAGGAATCCCTCTTCTTTTCCAGACTTTTCAGAATAAGCTATACACTTCAAACAATTGCTAATGTGTATCTTGCATTTCTCTCTAACTTTGGGAAACCAATAGCTTTTTGAAATAACTTCTACCATTTTGTCTATTCCAACGTGTCCTAATTGATCATGATAATTAAACAACACGTGGCTTTCCATTTCGTTCGGTACATAGAATAAGAGAACTTCCTTATCCTTCTTTCGATAAACTATTCCATTACGCATTTCGTAACCTTTGAGTTCTGATTGTTGTAGCTGTTTAGCTATCGTTTTGATCTTCTCGTCTCTGCTTTGACAAATAATTAAATTTTCCTCAAAAGAGTTACAATCAATTGTTAGTATGTTTGTATTTCTACTTAGTGCATCTACGTGCTGCATGCGCTTACCGGACCTATGTTCTAAGATGTAATCATAATCTTGTAGAAACAGCGCCCACCTGGCTATTCTTGGACTTAAATCTTTTTTATTTAATGCTAGAGTAAAAGCACTACAATCTGTGACTATTTTGAACTCAATTCCTTGAAGATAAATCCTAAAACGTTGCAAAGAGTAAATCACCGCGAGGGTTTCTAATTCGAAACTGTGGTACTTTGCTTCAACATCAGTCGTTCGTTTTGAAAAGTAAAATACTGGATGAAACTTATTGTCTTTCTTTTTCTGCATAAGAATAGAACCGAACCCTAAAGCGCTAGCGTCGCAATGTAGTTCTGTTGGATCTGTAGGGCTGTACAATGCTAAAATAGGAGCTTCTAGAAGATTTCTTTTTAATGTTTCGAAACAATCTAACTCTGTCGCACCGAAATCGAATTTTCTATCTTTTCGTACAAGATCGTATAAAGGTTTTGCCTTTGTTGAAAAATCTTTTACAAATCGTCTAAAGTAGGAGCACAACCCCAGAAAACTCTGAACTTCATGAGTTTTTGTCGGCATTGGAAAATCTCTTACTGCTTGCATGCCTTTTGAATCTGGTTTAATACCATCACCTGATATTACATATCCTAAGTACTTTATTTCACTTTGAAGGAATTCGCATTTGTCTATTCTTAATTCCAGTTTGTTATCTACTAATCGCTTAAACACTTCTGTTAGTATTTCTATATGGCTTTTACTATCTTTTGTTGCTATCAAAATATCGTCCATGTAAATGAGGACCTTGTCCTCTTTCACCAAATCTGCGAAAATTCTATTTACAAATCTCTGAAAAACTGCGGGGGCATTTCGTAAGCCGAACGGCATTCTGAGCCATTCGTACTGTCCCATAGGTGTAGTGAACGCGGTGTATTTAATTGAGTCCTCGTGCATATGCACGTGAAAGAACCCGTTTCTAAGATCTAATTTGGTGAAAATAACTTTTTCAGAAAGTTTATCAATAAGGTCGTCTATCAATGGAGTAGGGTAGTTGTCTTTTAGCATGTTTTTGTTGAGAGTTCGATAGTCAACGCACATTCTTAATTCTCCTGACTTTTTCTTAACTAGAACAATTGGTGATGCATATTCTGACTCGCTTGCACGTATAATCCCGTCTTTTAAGTAATCGTCTAATAAATTCTGAACTTGACTTTTTTCTGCATATGATAATCGCCTTGGAGGATAATTGAATGGTTTTGTGTTGTCAAAATTAAGTTTCATTTCCCATTTTACTGCTGGGATTTCTGGACGTTTCGCATTCACATAAAGTTTATCAAATACGTCTATTAATCTGTTTCTTAGATTCGATTCACACTTCTCGTTAATATTTAACTGACTGCATTCTATTGGATCGGGGTATTCAATTGATAGTATTTCTAATCCGTCATAAGGACTACTTGTTTTGCTCTCATTTCCATTATTTATATTAATTGAACACTTATTTCCATAATTTTTGACATTAGCCACGTCATTTTCAGATTTTCTATCATTTAAACCATTATCTTCAGAATTTTCATTATTTAAAACAGCATTTCCGGAATTTGAATCATAATTTTCACAATATCTATCGTTTGCAATAAAATTTTCAACATTTCTATCATTTGAACGATCATTTTCACAATGTCTATCATTTGCAATAAAATTTTCAAAGTTTCTATCATTTAAACAATCATTTTCGCAATGTCTATCATTTGAACTATCTTTTTCCCTAACAATCTTAAAATTACTAATTTTCATAAAATCTCTTCCCAAAACTGTTCCATATGCCATCGATCTGTCTGTCACAATTAGTAACTCAAAATTTAGAATTTCTTTATTGATAATAACGAAACATGATATTTTTCCAATTATATCTAAAGGGCTACCGTTTAAGCCAAAATAATTTTTAAGAATCTTTCCATTTAACGTAATATCTTCCTTTTTCAAAATTTTTTCGACGTATGACTTCTTTATGAAACTAATTGGACTTCCAGAATCGATTAGGCATTCTAAAAACAGGCATTCATTAGGTTTTGAACTAAAATAAATCTTAAACGGTCTTACATATTCGTTGTCGGATACGAACTTCCTCTCAGTGCAGTTGTACACCAGATGATCCTTACTGCCACATGCGTAGCAGGCTCCATACTCGCGCTTGGGCTTGCGGCAGTCGGCGGCGAAATGCCCAACAGCATTGCAATTGAAGCACCTTTTTGGAGGCGCCGAACCAGGTTCCTTATCGAACGAAACCTTAACACGTCCAGCCGGAGAAAGTAGCGGTTTACGTAACGAGACCTTGGCAAATGCGTGCAACATCTGCGCAGACGAATTAAAACAGTGCATGTGTGCCTGTTGTCGTAGAAGGGAGTCGGGAATCCCTTCAATGATGTTGTCGATTAGCTCCTCATCGTCTATTCGAATCTGTGTAGCCAACAGCGTTTTTTCTTTGAAGTATGTGGAGAAATCTTCCGACGGTTTCCACTTGCGCTCTTGAAACTTGCGTCGAGATATTATTTTGCTCTCCTTACCGTGGAAAGCTTCACCAAGTTGAAATAGAAGTTCTTGAACCGGCAAAGTCAGCAAACGTTCCGAAGAGTGCAACCAAATTTGAGCATGGTCCTTCAATTTGGACATCACTAGCATGCGAATTACATCGTCGCTTAGTTTAAACATTTTTGAGACCGCGTTGAGCTGGGCGACCCATGTGGTAACATTGAGTTTGTTGTTAGAAGCACCGTCGAATATCGGAATCATTTCCTTGGCCATTGCTAGCAATGTTTGTTTATTTACAAATGCTTCCTCCGATCTGGCATCTCCGCCAGCGACTTCTTGATCTTGAGTGGCATCCTTGTGTTGATTTGGTTTGGCAACACTGCTTCGAATTAGTGGGGTAGCCTTGTTATGACCCGATGTGGCAGCGCTGTTTTGATCCGATGTGGCAGCGCTGTTTTGATCCGATGTGGCAGCGTTATGGCGTCGAGCAGATTCCAATTTCAACATTTCGTTTTCCAATTGGAGCAGCCTTAGTTGACGCTGCATGGCGTCGAACTGCGTAGAAACTTCTGGAAAATGTTCCTCGCGTGCCAACTCCGAATCGCGATGATTGGTAGATGTTGAGGGCCTGGCGTCGTCATGAACATTCATGCTTTCAGCATTGGTGCAGTGTTCGCTGCTTGGCGGCACCACTCCAGCGGCGGCGTCCTCGATCATGCTCCTTGGGCTTTCCATGTCGACCTCTGGTGCTGACTCTCCGACGATTTCGTGCTCCAAATCATTGTTAGCGATTTCGCCTTCTAATTCGCCAATCACCGGGCAAACTCCTCGGGCTTCTGGGGGCACACCGTTCAATCGCGCCGCAAGCGTGGCCTTGTTACCGCTTTTCTGCATGCTGAGCTTTTCACACCAATTGCGCAGTTCTGCTGCTGTATAATCGTCCGCACCGATGGTTTCCATTTGATTATATTTAAAGATATTGTTTTTACTTTGCTTCGTAGGTTGAGTTTTTTGTGAAAAAAAAAATTCACAGTAATCCCACTTCTGAATTTGTAGGAGGCGATTCAAATGCGGCCGTTCTCTCTTCTTGTCACAAACGAAGTGTTCTTTATTTCTTCGTTCCGTTCCTTCTTAGCCTATTACATGTATGTATTGGTGTGTCAGTTGCTGATCGTGCGAACGGGACGCACAAAGTAGTGTCCGTAAGCACGATCTTAACATTAGCGTAAAATTGTACTTAAAACTAAGAGTATGTATATCTAGGACTGTATGTACAATCACTGTGTGTATGTTACGGTAGTGTGCCTGCTTGCTACACAACTTACTGAGTTAAGCACTTCAGTACACTAAATTTCACACAGTTGACTTTACTCCAATTTAAACGCTTTTTATCGTCCCAAAGGCATTGTGATCCCCATTGACTGTTTGGCAGCCTCAGTCGACCGACTGCTTATTTTTAGCCGCATTGTTGAGCGTGAGATTTATCGCCAGCTGCGGTTTCTTTTTGGCCTTTTGGCGATCGGCGCGCTTTTGGCGCTTTTTTCCCAGCGGCATTCGGAAGTTGAATGAAAATCGTTTAGTTTGGGGGAAAGGAAAGCGCACACTCACACTTAAACTACCAGATACCCTTTGTCTTTATTGTGCTGTAAAATCCGTTAGTAGTTTTTTTATTTATTAATATATTTGTTGAAGAAAAAAATACATTGGTGTTAACCATATTAATACAACAGATGTTATTAAAATGAAAATCACGTCTTTAGGTAAAAGACCTTTTTTATGGTCTTATTGGCATATCTTGACTTAGAAGTGAACCACAGACAGCCAAGATGTATTTTTTTACATCTAATAACCTACAGGATCAATACAAACCGTTTTTAGGGTGATGGAAAAATTTTTTTTTTTGCAAAATTTTCATTTTTTATAAGGGGTACCATCATCAAAATTTGCAAAAAAAAAAAAAAAAAAAATTTTAATTTGAATGCAATTTTAAAGAGAATGTTTATCTTGGCTTATCAAGGTATGGGATTGCATATTTCGAGTTTTTTTTTTGTATAGTTAAACCATTTTTCAGGGTATTTTGGGTATACGAATTCCAAGACTTGCGCATTTCAAGGCGACCGCTTTTCGTGGACTCGGATGTGAACTCGAACTTGGATTGCAGCTCCGATTTGCATTCCCATCCATGGAGTGACATTCGGAGGCAGCGGAGATGCAGATTGAATGCCCACTGGTTGCTCCTTGGTGGCGGGTGCTGTTGGCCAGGCATTGAATTCGGTTTAATTCGGCTTTTCGGCACTTTGGGCTCTTTCAATTCGATTTCGTTGATGTAGATTCGTTTCCCAGACCGAGCAATTTATTGCAGCCTCGAGTTTGTCAATACACGAAAAATCGCTCGACGCTCGTTAGCCAAAACAGTGTTTGCATATGGCAACTGTTGCTCCTGGCTCAACTTGGCCCGAAGAAATGGCCTTTTTTTTTGTAGCTCTTTTTGGTTATGCAACCACTGAGAGCGATTCAAGGTGAAATCGCAATAGGAAACACTACCCGGCTGACAGCTGACTGCAGTTGCGTTTTAATTTTTATTATTATTATTCCTAAGAGCGCGAGTTTGAGCCGACATCCTCCTCACTTGCATCAGAAGGCGGAGTTGCGTTTTTCCCCCCACCAGGTGGTAATTACACACACCCAAGCCACAAAGTCGTTTGTCAAGTGTCGTTTATGAATTGCCGTGATTCATGGGCACTCGAATTTAATTACCGGGATTGGAGAAATGCTCATACCATTAGCTGATAGAAATATGAGTAATCGAGTGGGCATGAAAACAGTGTCAAACAAAACTGTGATGTGTCCAAAAGTGAAATACACTTATTGATTTTTGATTTTAAGGTGAGAGGTGTTTTGAGCCATAAAAGTGTTAATGATATGTCCATGTCAACTACTGTTTGCTTCTATATTTATTTGAGTCGTTACTGTACCACCCAGTGTTTATTTTACGTCCCAATTCGTTCCCCCTGAATATGTTTCTTATTTCTTATTTCATGTTTTATGTCTTTATGCTTGTATGCCCCACTGATGGTTTTTTCCCCAACTAGTCTTTTGAAGCTGCCGCCACAGAAAAATTTAAAAATCGCATCGAATCGCACAATAAAAATGCTGACCCGAAAACTGACATCTAATTGAATAAGTGGTGGTTTGCATTACACTCTCTGTCACCTTTCGCTGCTTTGTATTCGGTTCATTGAACGTTAAGTTGGTTCGAACTGATGGACCACTTCATTAAACTTAACACAATTAGCCGCCTGAATACGAAAAGTGGCAGTGGAAAGAAATAAATTGGCTTTAATAACATTACCTGCATTGATAAAAAACATTAAACAGGATTTTATTTTGTTTACAAGCGTGAATTACGCAATACATCACATCATTGAGCCAGTTGTACACACAAATAAATAATAGTTGTAGAAAAATAACAAACTTAATAAAACTTGAGGATTTATTTACAGCTTAAAAATGATAAAATAATGATTTATCCGTTGGCAGAATGAGACTCGAAGTCTACTGTATTTTGTACATATTTTATCTTAGAAACTAATGGTCGTTAATTCTTAGAAAATACTATACTACTCAACAAAAGATACAAAATTTCGACATACTTAATCGCGGAAAAGTATATGTTTCAAGTAGTGTGAAATATGCAACTGTGAGCCGAAATTTGGTAACCTCGCATTATGCACCATTCCCCTTATGGTTTCAAAAACAAGAGCCAACATTATTTGTGATTTATTTGCCATGGCTCAAACCCCAAGGATGTCTGGCAATAAATACGATCCCGCCTGGCAATTACTTTCGCACACCAGACACGGCCAACCCAGATATATATCTTTATCTATACGGAGAATCTACGGATCGTAGGCCTCGCACAGTGGCACACTTACACACACTCGCTGTCACAATCACAATCACACTCATTCACTCTGCCATCCATCATGGCACGTATTCGCATTTGTCGTGCGAGGGGCAGGGAAATTGGCTACTCCCCCCTCTTAGAAAATAAAACACAATGCCGGCCCAGAGATCCACAGACAGACATCAAATTATTCGAAATTGCCATTGTTTGCAGAGTGGAGAGACTTGCGAGCTTGGGGGAGTTTTCCTACGATTTTCACTTTCGTTGAGAGCAGAAGCGTGCAGAAATTTTCCAAATTCGACCCCACAAAAAAAGCCTCCGCTCGCCAGGCCAGCTGACGCTGAAGTGAGGGATCGGTTTTAACCCAGCAGCGGCAGTGGCAGCCCAGCGGCGATGAGAGCGAAAGTGCACGACACTGGGTCTCGACTTGGCCAAAAAATGTGTGGCCAAAACGAGACGCTCAGTGAGAGAGAGCTCTCCAGCACATCCGACAGCGGGAAATCGGCGGTGCTGTAATAAGTTGATTGTGCGGTAATTTCGGTTTCACTTGCCATCCCACACAGACACAGACACAAACAGACGGTAACCCCACAGATACAAGTAAGCATGCAGTTAAAGATACAGATACTTTTGCAGACAAATACGGATACACAGAGACACAGACAGATGGCCAAGACAGCGCCTCATTATTGGCCAGCTCGCCACGCATGCGCAGTGCCCAGAAAGCAAAGTCGCATCATCATCACCATCTCCATCGCCATCTCCATCTCCAAAAACGAACAAACCCAAGCCGAAACGGCGACCCTCTCGCGGATACAACAACTGCTGATATTGTGGTAGTTGTAGTGGTGACGTGCATCTGGCTGGATTTCTGTATAAATTGGTGATGCGGCTGCAGTGGTTCGTCAGTGAAGCATTTGATTTGGTCTAATAAACAGCAGCCAAGTGCAATCCGAGGATATAGCAACGTGAGGCACCTCAAGCTTTTGAGTTAACCCAATCCGTATAACTGAATCCCCGTCTTGTTTCTGTTCTTCCCAAACTAAACATACTAAACCACAGACCGAGGATTACTGTGGAATAGTGCCGAGTGCTTAAGTGTGTGCGTTGTGAACGAATAAGCCGTGAATCCGCATCCCCATCTTATATCCATTACCCATACGCACCGTTGACCCGTGATTGTTTAGCCATGAAAGCCTTCATCCTAATGTCCTGCCTGGCGCTGGCCGCCGCTCGTCCCGAAGCCGGATACAACTACAACCGTCCTGGTGGCGGCGGTGGCTCCGGCGGTGGCATTGGCGGTGGTATTGGCGGTGGCATTGGCGGAGGATTCGGCGGCGGTTCCGGCGGAGGATTCGGTGGCGGATTCGGCGGTAGCAGCAGCGGAGGATCATTCAGCAGCGGCGGAGGCGGTGGCTTCAGCAGCGGCGGTGGTGGTGGAGGAGGCGGCGGATTCGGCGGTGGATTCGGAGGCGGCTCCGGCGGAGGTTTCGGTGGAGGTGCGTGTCTTTTGTGCACCCAAGATCACATCCGATTGTAATCGCAATTTAACACAAAACATAATGTTATTCATCCACAGGCGGCAGCATTGGCGGTTTCGGAGGCGGCGGCGGCGGCGGCGGCGGTGGCACCACCTTGGTGCAGAAGCACATCTACGTGCACGTGCCACCACCAGAGCAGGAAGAAGTGCGCCAGCGCCCCAACCTGCCCATTGGCCAGTCCCAGAAGCACTACAAGATCATCTTCATCAAGGCCCCATCGCCACCATCGTACCAGGCTCCGGTTATTCCCCTGCAGCCTCAGAACGAGGAGAAGACTCTGGTCTACGTGCTGGTGAAGAAGCCCGAGGATCAGCAAGACATTGTCATCCCCACGCCCGCACCCACGCAGCCATCGAAGCCTGAGGTATACTTCATCAAGTACAAGACCCAGAAGGATTCGAGCGGCATTTCTGGCGGAAACTCGGGCTCTATTGGTGCCGGAACCGGCGGTGGTTACAACACTGGCGGCGATGGTGGCTTCAATGGAGGAGACAGCGGCTCCATCTCGGCCCCGTCCAGCAACTACGGACCACCTGGAAAGTCCGGACCCTACTAAATGGATCTTCAACCCATCGAGAACTCAAAATTGCGAACTTCGAACTCGGCCCAAACTGCTGACTAGTCCTGTCGTTGACATGCCCCCAAAACTCTCACTCGAGTACACCACATCATCCACATCACATTAACCACCTCACGATCTTCGACCACCATGTGTCCCCCAATTATCTCAGACCTACATCACTCCCTTCAAAGGGGGGGCGGCACTTTCGCCCACAACTTTTGTACATAATACGTTTCCATTCTTCCAATCCTTTTTTCACTCACTTTGGCTATCCACCTGTCGCATCAGTACATTTTTCACCTTCAACCAAATTGGAGTCTAACCTTCAGTCCTGCCTGGAAAATTCTATTAGCTAATAGGCGACATGTGCGGGTTCCTTGGATGGGAACCTCATCTGGCGCCCGGAAGAGCGAATGATGATGATGATGATTTGTAGCAGAAGATGATTTAGCGGGGCCTGACTTGCTCCATACATATAAATACATATACTTTAATTATACTAGGCTTAAGTACGTTATGCACAAATAAAAAAACAACGGTGACAAAATTACGAAAAAAAAACTCCTTAAGATATTCTCATTTCACACTCTCTAAGCTAAATGGCACTTAGTAGCCAAGGGAACAAGGGAAATTATTCGCTGACCCTACCATTCCGCTCATTTTCCATTTTCCCTCAACTAATTAACCTCTTGAAAAGGGTACTTTTGACATCGGAGGGCAGTGAACTAATTAAAAAGTAATTTCTCGCACTTATTCGCATTGCTTCTGTTTTCTTTTTCGACGGATTTCACGCATTTCTGTTGTTTTATAGTAACAAAAAAAAACCCAGCTGACCAGCAATTTATATCCTTATAATTAATTTAAATCGTTTGGCCAAGTTTTCATTTAAACTTTGCTGTGGAGAGTGTATCTCCAGTTGCACAATCTCCTAAAGTTGGTCTTTCATATTATTCAAAGTTTTCAGGGAAGAGGCAGCAAGATCGTTTGCCTCAAGTTAATGACAAACTGTTGCTCTGTTTTCTTCCCCCTCATTACCAACTGCTTTCAAACCCTCCAATTTGCCTTCGCTTTATTTTCTTTGTGAATTTCTGTTTATTTTTTTAATTTTGATTTTTTTTTTCTGCCACAATGTTTTAATGCCTTAAGTATACAGACAACTTGGCATTGTCATTGCCGGCCGAGCTTCTTCCTCTCATTTTCGCGCAGCTTTAGCACTTTCACTTCATCGCGAGTGTTCCTGTTACCGTTAACCCATATCAGCCTACTCTTTATTGCAATAATTAATATAATTCAGATGAAGTTGAGGTTTCTCAGGCTTTCCTAATTATTAAACATAGTACTATAAGCAATGTAAACACGAGCTTAAAATAAATATATTTTCATTTCTTGGGTACAACAATGGTTAACTAAGCTATTACTGGCCAATTTATTTAATGAATAGTAAAGAAATCAGAACTGTGCCCATGTATATATGAACAAAAGGACTTCGAGAGAAGGCAAACAAACCTGATGTATAACCCAAATGGGTTAACCAGAAATGGGTGTCTATTTTTCCAAGGGGCTCAGCTCAATTCGGCGTGCTGTGTGCCGCTGCCTTTGTTCCCAGCCTCATATTTCACTGGCATATGCTTCGCTTCCGCCTGTCTGGGCCAAAAATGAACCGCTGCTGTTGTTTTTACCATGACTATAGGTTTACCCATAGCTTTTGCCCGCGCAATCAATGGCAATCCGTCATACAAAAGCGTCGCCCTGCGGCACACTTTACTGGAAATCAGACGAGACCCTCAAAAATCATATTCAAATTAAGGAAAAGCGAGTACACATTCTTTAATGTTGCATATATATTTGATGGTGAAGTGATAGGTGATGTGATGGCAAAGTTTGTTAGCAAGAGGCTCTTCAATAAGCCTAATTAATTCCTTTTCGTACACGTGCGTTTCTCCTTGTCAGGATATTCCTAGTTGGCTCGTAAAAAAGGAAACGTGTTGCCCGGCTGGCCAAATGGCCAAAACAGGACAAACTGTGGAACAGAAGGACCGTAAACAGGACTTTGCATGTGGGAAATTGGCCGGAAAAAACTGCTATTGTGAATGAAGTGGCCAATGAATTGAACCTGTATAGATCCTGCCCAAAAATAGGACATGACTGGATGCAGTTCGGAAATTTGAAAAGTTTCTAAAGCCGCAACATTTCTGTAAATTGGTGCACTTTCCTTGTCGATGGAAATATCCTTTCACTTAATTACCCACAGTCATTTGCACTTTAAACCCATTATTTGCATATACATGACGTATTTTAAACTTAGTATAATAAAGATGAAAAGCAGGAATGTAAAAAACAAATTCAGAATAATGCGAATGGGAAAGCTTTTGAAATATACAAAATAAATATATGTATGAGGGTGGGCCAATTTATGGGGAAAATAAAATCTTTAAAATTCAATTTGTCGGAGAACGCAAAGCAAGCATAAAGAGATTTTGTTGCACGGACACTGGGAAATACATTATTTTATCATAACCGACAAACGTTTCCCCTCCCAGTCACAAAAAATATACGTATATACTGCGGCTCAAGCAAACATTTTTATGACCTTTACTTTTCACCCGGTGGGTGTGTTGTTTCCTTTTCTGTGTGTTTTTTTCCATTTCCACGCCCACAATAAATCGCAGCTGAAGCGCTTCCGAGAGGTCAAAGGCAAAAGGGGGGCAGAAATTGTGAGGTTTTAGGTTCGCACTTTCGGTTGCCGCGTTTAATTGACAACGCTGACAGGTTTATGACACTTTGGGCGCTTTAATTAATTGTGCGTATTTCTGCCACGCCCCTCTACTCAACGAAGGCGTTTTGGTTAATTATAATGTATGTATGTAGGTCGTAAAAGTAAAAGTGGGCTAACGGACCTGGGAAGATATGTACAATAAAGCGGAGTATCCCTCAAAACCCGACAAAATATTTCCGTCTTTGACTTACGTTGGTTGTTTGTCGTCTTATATGGCTTATAGGGAATCGCGAGGAAAAATAGCACTCATTTGCCTGAAAAGAAAATCTCCTTGAAAATGGTAAATCCATTGCTTGTTCTTGGGACTATAAATCGCATAGCTTATAATTGCGGCAAAGAAAAGTCCATTTGGCACTCCGTCTGTTTACTCCCATTTCGTGTTTTGGTTTTATTACTATATTGGATTATTTTTTATGACTGGATTTTTACGGCTTTCTTGTCGTGGTCATTTGGTTATTGTACTCAATTTATTTGCTTCACAAGTTTAGGAAACCGTAAAAACGCAGCTTTAACATTAGCAGCTCTTAAACTTTTGAGTTGGATCACTAAAGATATTATAAATAATGATCATCCTTTGATAGCTGTGCTGAAATGTAATGATCCAATTTAATAAAGCAACAAATCAATTTTAAAAAGTCATCTGAAAGCTTAAAATATTTCATTCACATTGAAATCAAAAGTAAAACCGCATTTTGTAAGGCGAGGTTGCAAAAAGGGCCAAAACTTGGGCTGTAATTTGCCGTGTAAATTAGTAGCTGATTAGTTTGGCTGCCGGCCAAGCGAAATGTTTAATGACCGTTTGATTTTGGCCATTTCACGGATAACAACTTGGGCGTTGGGTGTGCACCTCAACTGATTTTCGGGTTGTGGCTTTTAAATTACCAAAACTATTACCAACTAGGACCCCTCCCTTTTTTTCTGTCATTTTGGCAATTGCTGGGCAATTAAAAGCTGGTTCAATTACCACATCGTAAGACATGCGGGTGCCCAAGGGTCAATTGTTATTACCTGGAATTGGTCAAGATAACTTGGGGCACGAGCTAATCGATAAGTGAATTGGATTGATTAATGGTTGTAAGCTTCAAAATTCGTGCTTTACCCTTTTATTGATCCAATTTTCGTTCGCGGTTGTTATTATTTTATACCAAACTTTTTAGGACCCGGTTTTCTACTCCCACGCAAAAGAAAGATTTCCAATTCAGCAGCGTTGTGAATACAGTTTTTTGCTTTTAATTTGCAGCAAACTGTGTTTGCTTACTGTCCATTCGCATTCAGTGTCATTAGGCTAAGTGACGGAAAAAAGCTCCAAATAATAAAAACTAAGAGGCTTGTCAAAAAAAACGCAGTCAAACGCGTTACCACGCCTTTTTGTTGTTATTTAAGTGGTGTTATTTTTGCTGATGAAAAACTTTAATAACATCCGGAAATAAATTACGACGAACAAAATCTAAGTTATGCCTTTAGCGATTTTATTTATAAAAGAAAACATGTAAACAAGGTAAATTAACCATACTTAACAGGCTTTTGGGCGTCCTTGCCAAGCAACACTTCATTAATAAATCAAGCAAAAAGGACCCAGAATTAGGAACCATTTGCCTGAAGCGTACGTGTCCGGTAATTTAATTACCGAATTACTTTGGAGAAAGGAACTGGAATAAAGTCCGCTTTGTGCCCCATCACAACCTTTCTATTCCACTCGAAATGGAGCTCTCACTTTCTACCTCATTGTAGCAGATTCGTCGGATCCAAGCCTCATTTGTCAGCCTAAGACTTTGATGGCCCAGTTCCAAAAGCTGCCCGCTTTGATTTTGTGGGTGTGAATCCAAAAATATTTTGATGAATTACAACACGGCTGTACTGAGCCACAAACATGAGCTCATTTTTTATGTAAGCCCAGACGCGGCATAAACTTTTGATGGGCGGACTCAGCCTTAGCCACCAACCGGTTCAAAACCAAAACAAATCACCGAAAAAGCCAAGTGCCTTGTGATTGCAGCTAATGCCGGCAGCCTCCGCAGCCGGCAATTAAGCCATGGAACTGTCACGCTCAGGTGGCCAAAACAAACTGCCAAAATAAAGATGAAACTAGAGCCGCGGGCGCAGAAAATATAGCCGGCACATATGACATATGGCCACAGAGTTAGCACTTCAGTCGGCCGCGGCATAAAGACTTCTCCAGACGCCAGATGACGTTGCAGTTTCCACCCACCGACAACGAGTGCACTAGAAAAACATTCCATAAAATTTAAGAAATATTCATATTTTAAAAAACCATTTACAAACACACTATTTTTTTTCTGTGTGGGGGGCTAGGGAAAGTTGATGCCAGAGTTCATCCGTCTGCAGACACACGTTGGGGCCAAAGGTCACAGCTGGCGGAGACGCGTGTCCAGGCGTCAGGGGAAAAGCAGCATGAACGAACATATTTGTATAAACATTCATAGACGAGCTTGCTTGGGCGCACTCTGTTTGCTCCTCGTGTTGCTGCTTTGACGTCCAGCAACGCGGCGTATACTTAATGTTGACATGGTTCACACTTCCCGGCTGGATGGCCAACAAACGAGGCATTAAAACGAATCAAATGGCCGCGTTGAGCACTCGTTTACTTTGCCCAGCAACTCAAGTGTGTAACGGGTAACTGCATTTGAAATGGGAGAATCGACCGACAACAAAGGCGGCCAATAAAACGACTTGGCGGGTTCATAAAATGCAACTGCCAGCTTGTCCAGCGGAAAACTGCCGCCAGATGCACCCATCTGACATCAGAAAAATGTCGTACACCGAGATTCGCATCCACAACGAGTATGGAATCAGTTCATAGTCCCCTGCGATTGAGCAAGATTCCATTTATAGTGGCTTTGCCCGCCGATTATGTCATAATATTTGCATGCAAATTCGATTCAATTTCTATCCTTGCAAGTCTGCTTTTTAAGAACTCATCTCTGATTTCATCATCTGCTGATTTTGCATCAACAGGCTTCATCTGTCTGTCTTGCAAGCAAAACTTTAAAAGTACACTCAAATAAAAAGAATTGAATATGGGCATATTACTGTTTGTAATATCCTTGGATAAACAATTCGCACAATTAGTTAAAGCATTTTATGCTATGAGGCTTTGAAATATTTTTTTGTTTAGTGTAAGATACTCCAGATGTGTAAGCTGAACTAAACATCTCAATCGTGGCTTTGTTTCATGCCGTAAAACTTTATGTCTAGTTTTTTATTTAGGTGGTCACGTTAAAGAGACGTGGCCACCGAGTTCATTGTTAAAGTAAACTAAGCCACCATATTCTTAAATCAGTTTCTGGTCGATTTGCAATCAAAATTCCCCTTAATCTTCTTGTATATGTGAATTAAAGACCCGTGACTCACTTAATGAAATGATTTTTTCAGATATATAGAATATCCTTTAAATATGACGTTTTTTCTGTTCACTGACTAGTAAACAAAACTCAAACGGGGGAAAAGTTTTATAGGTAACTTGCGTGTCAAATAGCGAAGTAAAATTTATGATAACTCTGTTGAGAAAGGGGAAAGTTTTCGCCGCCTAAAAGTTTGCACATATCATGGCTTTACATGTAAAATTTGCTTGCGAAGCTCCAAGGAAACCTTATTTCCTAAACCTTATGATGCTACAATGAAAATAAGTTGCAATAGGCCATAAAAGCGAGGCATTACCCCCCTATATAAATAAACTTGAACTGGATGGTTTTTATGTTTTATGGGGGGAATGGCAAACAACAGAGTTTACGGCTCAACAGTCTGGGAAGCGGAGGTCAAGGTCGTTGAGCCATAAAAGCAACGGAATGATTCGCAAAGTTCACGACCGCATTAGTCCTATAAATAGACTCGTACTTTCAGTGTCCTTAAATTAATCGCCCCCCTTCTCCACTTGCAGATGGTCAAGATGATGCTGATGGTTGTGGTTGTGTTCACCAGCTGCTGGCTGCCCTTCAATATTTTGCAGGTGGGTTCTACGCTTCCTGTGAAAGTCAACCTTTACCTTGGATATATTTTCTATAGCTTTTGCTGAACGACGAGGAGTTCACGCACTGGGAACCACTGCCGTATGTGTGGTTCGCCTTCCACTGGCTGGCCATGTCGCACAGCTGCTACAACCCGATCATCTACTGCTACATGAACGCCCGTTTCAGGAGCGGATTTGTCCAGCTGATGCACCGTGTGCCGGGCCTGCGTCGCTGCTGCTGCCTGAATCGCCTTCTGCGGAGCGGTGGCGATCGCATGAACGAAGCTTCCGGTGAGATGCCCACGAAGTACCATCGCCAAGTCGGCGATGCCCTACTCCGGAAACCCAAAATACGCATTAGGTGCCAGGCCCTTCACTTAGTATCCGTTTCCGTTTCTGTTTCCGTTTCCGTATTCGTATTCGTATTGTTGCGATTTTGATTCATTAAAAGCCAGTTGGAGATCATCTGAAATCCATTGTCCTTAGTAACCATAGTTTCTGTCGTTTTTCTGTAGTCTTGCATGACACACTACCGCATGAATAGCACCAACTGCATCTTCCCGTTTACTAGTTTTAAGTCATAAATCATTTTCTAACATTTTCCTCTCGTTTCCACGCACAACTGGCGATAACAAAGGAACGGGTCCAGCACTTCACCTCAATCGAATGAACACATCCACCACCTACATCAGCGCTCGTCGAAAGCCACGAGCGATTTCTTTGCGAGCGGTAAGTTGAGAGCTTTTTAAGAAGATTACTTTAGAGATATAATATCAAGTATCACTGAAATCTGCATTTTATTGAATGTGAAATATCGATATCATTCCGGAATGAAAACAATAATCAGTTTCCGATTTACTTTTCAAAATTTTGCTACATTTTTAAGAGTTGTATGATATAAATATAATATACTACTACACATTTCTCCTACTCATTATACCCTCTAAAAAACCAGAACCCATTGTCGTGTGTCGAGACGTCACCGCTGCGGTAGCTGCCACACCAAAAACTGAAACTAATTCACCTGTGCGGCGATTGGGAAGCTCAGGTGGAACTCAAGCAAACGGAAAGAGCACAGAGTTTTGAGTGCGACTACAACGTGAAGCAACAGAAACCAACCAAAGATCGAATACCCCATTTTGCTGAGTGTATATGTGTGCGTGTGTGAGTGTCCGAGTGTTGCAACTGTATTGTAAGTGTCAACTCAATGTAATTTTAATGAATGTATATTAAAGGTAATTAATTAAAAGTATATACAATATTCACATGCAAGTATTTTATATCGTAAAGAGCAAGTACCCATAAAGCCCAAAATAATGCAATTAAAATTGAGATTTCATAGATATTACAACTAAAACGTAGCCTACTTATGAGCTGCGAGCTCGGAGGGTTTCGATTGTGAAGCGTTTTACCATTAAGTTTATTGCACCTGCATACGGAACCGTGCAAAAGACACCTGTATATTTGATCTAAACATATATGGCTAGCTTAAGTACAAACGGGTAGAAAAATCACTTGACTGTTCCTGTTACAATTGCTTATTCGTCGAGCACACCACCACTACCAAATGCGGCACTTGGGCTGGTTGGGATTCATGGGGGTTCCTCGTGCACACTTGAAGGTCCTGGCAAACTCCTCCGAGTTCGAGAGCACTCCCCGCAATCGCATCTGTCCCGGGCAATGGGAATCGCTGAGGGCGTAACGCGATGCAGCTGGCGTGTAGGTCTCACACCACAGATTCCCAAAGGAGATGAAGAAGAGCTGCTCGTGGGAATAGTGCTCCAGTCCGGGCAACTTGGACCGCTCGCGTCCAACCTCCTTCACGTAGAGACGGTATGCGTAGAAGGCCTCCCGCATTCCGCCGTTGTCGGCGATGTTCTCGCCCAGCGTCAGTTCGCCATCAATCTGCGAAAAATTAAAACAACTTATAAGCAATGTTCTCTATAATTTGGGTAACAACCTAAATTTCCAAAGAATTTATTAAAAGTGCACATGCCATATTTACTCACATATTCATCAATGTCCGCGAGGTGATAGCGGCTATATTGCTCCACAAAGCACTCCGTCCGATTGACATACTCGTCGATGGTGCCATTTGACCACCACTCGACCATGTTCCCCGCGCGGTCGAACCTCCTGCCGCTGTCGTCGAAGCCGTGTGTGAGTTCGTGGCCCAGGATGGTTCCAATCGAGCCGTAATTGAGCGCCCTGCCGAGGACACAGACCAACACACGGGTTAGGGCCATTCCGGGAAGGGATTAGTGCTAGGTGTGGGTTCTGGTGCGGGTGCTGGTGATGGTGCTGGTGAGGGAACGTGCCTGGGTCGCTGTTTGCTCGGCTATCTGTGTGCTCAGTGCTCGGTTTTTAGTACTTAGTGCTATTCCAGGGCGAACTTACTCTAGACCAAGGTCGTAAAACGGGTATTGCAGAATGGCAATGGGCACAGCTGCAAAAGAAGATAGTGTCGGGATTAGGCACTCCACAAGTAAATGTTGTTCATGCTCATTCATAGCACCACTGAAGTTTGAACTATCAAACTCGAATTCATCAATGTTCGGATTTGATGATAAATTCATTATTATTACTGCCGTAAAGTTGAGCAGTTAAGTTACTTTAAAGGATCTTTAATTTCAAATTTATCCAATTGCTTTCCTTCCTTTCAGTGGGGCTTTTCTTGAAGTGCACTTACTGATTGCATTCGATTGAAACGTATGAAAAGCATTCACATTCGAAGGCGAAGTGGCCCAGCCAATGGGCTCCGGCTTATCCATTTCGTTCAGTTTGTCCATCATCTGCCAGTGGACGAAGTCCATGAGGTTCTCCAGGTGGGTGCTGACATTCACCTCCGCTCCCTCGTAATAGGCATTTAGCACGGTGGCATTTCGCAGCCAAGGGGGAAATCCGATAAAGCTCTTCATCTCAGCTGACTTTTGAATGGTTTTCCTCTTGGTAGCCGCATCCATCCAAGACGTGGACTTCACCAGGCGATCGAAGGAGCGTCGTATATCACTCAGCATTCGCTCAACTTTAGGCAGCTTTTCCTTGGTGAAGTCCGCGTCGGCCAGGACATAGCTCACTGCCATTCCCAGCAAACTGTTTACTCCATTGGCGCAGTATAGGGATCTCGGGGTGCTACCCTCTGTTCCAATGGCCACCCGCATGTACTCCGAGTGGAGCAATCGCATCGCACTCGATGTGTGCAGAACCAGCTCCTCGATGGTACTCAGAAACAAATAGGATTCGATGTGGGATGGTGGCGTCTCCTCCAGATACTCCACGATGTTCTGCAGATACGAGATGTCTGCCTGGCTGGTTACTATTGTCAGATTCTGGGTCATTTGGATATTGCCGGCGTGGCGAGTGCCCTTTAGAATCAGTTCCATGTAACGCACCCAGATGGGCAGTGTCTTGGGTGCAATGTTCTTGTCAGTTTGGTTCTGCAGATCGTGCAGGGTAATGTAGATGATGTCATCTGCCGGGTTCTTAGACGGCTTGGTCATGTTTTCAGCGTTCTCTTTAAACTGGGTTTATTAATTAAATATATTAGTTTATATTACGGTGTAATTGTAAATGAGCCTACCTCATGCACCTTCCTTGCTACTTTAACGCCCTGTTTGACCAACTCGGTGATGCCCAGAGTGGCCTCCTCTTGGTTAACATTCGGATCCACGTAAAGCAGATACTTCTCGATGACTTTCCGGACGTAGTAGAGATAGGCGGTCATTCCGGTGTTGGTCTGCTTGGCCGCCTCCTCCTCCTCGCTCTCCCGATCCTCCTCCGTGTCATCCTCATCGTCGCTGTTCTGCATGAAAATGGTCTTGCGGTGGATCTTTCTAAGCATTTTATGGGAGTCGTCGTTGTTGCTATAGGTAATTCCAGTTACTTAAAATATACCACGTATTTATTAAACTCATTGGTTACTCACAAAGGAAACGCCGAATCAGTCTCTGGAGTTCCGAGGGCAATGCGGTTGATCGTGCGGTTAAACGGATCCGGAAAGACATCGAACCCTATGATCAGGTCCATGGTGAGGTGTTGTTTAATGGACACAATCGACTGCAGCCAGTTGTATTTGATATTGGCTGCCTCTGTGGCGTATTTGGAACCACTTCCCAGGGTGAGATTCAAGGCGGAGGGCAGAATGGGTAGTCCGAAACGCAGCAGATAGTTAATCAGTGGCTCCAGATCCCGCTTGTCCAGCAGCTTCGTATCCATGCAGGCTCTGTACATAGTCTTCGCCTTGCCCACCGCTTCCGGTTCCGATTTGGTGATATTCGAGCGGAGGAACTCGCGGACCACACGCATTATGTTCGCCTGACGCTCCCGGAACCAATCGTTCGAGGTCACCGAATCCGGACGCGGATGCTCGTTGGCCCACCGGCCACAGGTGAATTTGTAGAAGTCCTCGCAGGGATCAGTCTGCTCGTCCATCGCATAGATGAGGCTGGCCGCTGTGCGGATGCACTCCTTGCTCCGGCAAATCGAGCTGGATTTCTTAACTGGCATATAGTAAGTGAGTTTTATTTTATAATTACTTAAGCATTGTACTAAAAATATTAATTGATACGTACGGCCTAGGCTTACGACTATGATTGCTATGAGCAGAATGATTACGAGGGCCACCAGTCCGCCCAGTACCACTTTGTGGTAATAGCTTCGACGAAACCTTAATACAATGATCATCAAATGGTTAGACAATGGTTAGGTAATAATAAGAGGGGCACTTACTTGGATTGTATGCCAATTAGGTGCGAGGATACGGGCTCGAAGGGCAGCTGCTTTCCATTCGCACTCTCCGTGGCCGAATGCTGTCCATGTCCATTGGCAGTTGCGTTTCCATTGCCACTGCCATTGGCTCGAATGGGTGCCGCAAGAAGGCTGAGGTTACCTGTGATGGGGTTTCAACAATCTTTGAGTACAATGCCCAGACTGAGTACTAATTGGTCTCTGGCCAAGCTCAATTAGATTTGAGAAATGGATTTCAATCGATGGCCTCCGATACTCCGAGGTACGTTTTATTAACACTAATTAGTCAAATGTTGTCAATTGTGTTTGTACCGCCAAACCACCACCCACCGCATTTCTATGTTCGTGTATACCCTCTTATCTTGATCTGGGACATTTTTCTGTCTCTGTCATGTGATTCCATTCCTGGGGGTGTCCCTAATCGCCCGGCTAATGCATACACCTGTCACAGGAACGTCCTGCGAATGCGGACCTGCATTTACACAAAGTCCAAGACAACAAGCATTTGAAACTGGTGACAACGTCCGGTTCAATGGCCTGAAAACATTTCGCGTGTCCGGCAGCAATTTAACCTATTTTAAAAAAATTAAGCCCCACGAACCGATCTCGAATTTGCATGCAAAATAGAGACAGTGAGGGCTTCTCTGGTCAAATACCTAATCCCGGTCATTTAAGTACTTTTAGAACGAAGGATTTCGGGTCTATAAATATTGGTCTTGTAAACATATAGCTTTTCGTCCTTTGTCAGATGTAATAGATAGGTAGTACATAATTGTAAAATACAAAATTCTAAAATAATTACAAAAAGGCCTATTCCAAATGTTTCGTTCCTTATCCGTGCTGATGTTCAATACTTCCCAAATTGAGGCAAATCTCTTTGGCATGGCCGACGATGTGTACAATACCATTGAGATCTTCAAGGAGGCTGCCAGATTCGAGGCCAAGTTCGGAAGACCCTATAGAATGATATCGAGCTTTGTAGACTGCTTGGTCTTCATGGTGGTGGCTCTAATGGTGGTCGGTTTCATCATGCACGATCGCATTGTGCTGTTCAGAAAGCTGGCCAGGATCAATCAGAACAATAACCAAGACGTGATGGTAAAAGCAAACAGGATTCGAAAGCCCGAAAAAGCTGCTTCTCTCCCAGAAAATGATACCGATAATGTTGTGGATCAAGCTGAAGAAGACGGTATCAGCATAGCAAATTCCGGAAATGCAATAGACGAGGATGCCGCAACCCTTCAACCCATTGACAATGAAAAAATAGCCGCAATGGTCGGTACTCCCAAGTGGGCCCTTAAATGGCTTTCCACAATAAGAAACAAAAGTTTCGGATCTATTTACGATGGGTGGATCCGGTAGATTGAACCTACACGTCATTGAAAATCTGTCCAGTCATTTTCTGAGTTCCCTGACATGCGGATACTTGAGGTTTTGCGGTTAAAGATTTAATGTGGTAATTAGGCAGACTCCAGTACCATAAATTGCCTTATTATACTCGATACAAATATGAACATGTACATACGTTTAAAAAATAAACATGACTCATTCAATTACGAATGCATTTAGCTGCAATGGCAATTTGGAACCATTCAATTTACTCCTAAAGTTGTGAGCTTACAAATAGTTACAATTAAACTAAAACAGACTTTTAGACTGAAAGTCACCTTTTGCAAATTGGCATTTTTAAAGTTACAGCTCGTGCTTAAATCATAAGTTATGGCCGAGAATGTCGTTCTTAACTTCACTGCAAAAATTTAATTTTCGAAATTCTTTGGAATGGTATTACATATATTTTATTCTAAAATCAGGCATGCTTGAAATAATTAAATATCAAAACCAAAGGCACTCACCTGGTGTCTGCAATCTCTGCAGAGGCAACGGCTGCTGCTGCAGATTGTCGCCAAAGAAGCCATGGTTAATGTTGCCCGTGGTCCAGATGCGATTGCGATCCTCCATAGCCATGTGTCATCAGTCAGTCCAGTGGAAAAAAGCCCCCGATTATTGCATATTGCGTGTGATTTTTCCACTATTTTTTTTTTAACGCAGACTGCCGGTGATTTTCCTAGGCACTCTGGAGCATATCAATGAGCCGGGTGATGACGAGCCTTATCCGAATGCACGTCACAGCGCCCACATGTTGCGCTCAGCGCAGGGAACAGTTGGCGACCAAGTGGGAACGGTTGAGCAGCTTATCGTTTGTTCGTTAGCCGGAATGTTTGCCTTTTGCCTTTTTTTCGCCGCTACTGCCAACAGAAGGCAGTTGCATAATTTGGCATTATGTGGGGGCCGAAACGAAAAAGCTGGAGCTAAAACGCTGGAAAAATCGACTCGAAGTGGAGCCAGTGCAGCGGGTGACTGGTCTGAAGCAGCGACTACCGGCGTATTGGAGCCCGGGCGTCGTCAACAGAACGTATTTATACCGCACCGATACCTGCCAGCCTGCCAGCCAGCCAGCAACCGAATAACAACAACACGGCTGGCTGGCTGGCAATGGCAATAGTACTACCAACAAACAAATCAGGCAACCCCCATTAACTCCTTTGGCCATGCAAATGTGCTGCGGCAATTACGTGCCACCAATGCGGCCCACTGGCCCATCTCCATTCCCACCCAGAAACACCGCCGACACTGTCTGACTGTCCTGCATGTTGTCCATATCCTTGTTTGTATCGTACCCTTTATGGGTCGGGTCGATTCGTTTCGCAAAGTGGTATGTAGCATGTGTGTACAGCAATCAGTTATATCGCGTTTCCATTGTGCATTGCTTAACAAATTATTTAAAAGTAATTAGCACCGATAACGCGGGCGTACTTAAAACACAGATGTGGAAATGCCGACTGGGATTATGTATTAAAAGTATTTATTTCGTGCACCTTTCGTGGCTTGTAACCAAGTGACTTGGCACCAACTAAACTTAAGAGGTATGCAGCATTCGAGTACAAATCGCAGTTTATTTCCACAGTGAATCAGAACAGAACACGAAGGGACGCCAAGTGACCACAATCGGCGCAACGGAGCCAGTGGCGTAATGAGAAAAAGTACATTACAAAGGGCACCCCAAACTCTAAATATATATACATATATGGAAAAGAGATAGAGATATATGGATAGTTGCTAATTGATATGGATATGGTGTGGCGGGTGTTGAGGAAATGCATGATTGATGACCCTGGCCAATGTCCAATGCCCAATCGACCAGGACACGACACTGGGATTTGGCCAAATACGGAAAGGATAACTAATAATAGTAATTAAATTGTGGCACATTGCCCGCCCACAACGAATCCACAAGCATTCGCATTGTTCGGCCTAACTTTGACATAGTTTATTGTGTCTGGGAATCGATAAATACTATTGATTTCCACATGTGCCAGCGCCAGCGCCAACGCCAGCACCTCAAGACACATCGCGCATACGCCCCGCTGTCAGTTGGAAACTCCAGCGGCAGAAAGCCATGCGATGCATGTTATCCTTTTGCCGGTGAAGGAAGCCACCCCACTTGGGGAATGTGTTTACACTCACTAGGGTGTAATTGGTTTGCGCTGCGGGGCGAACCGAATTATGGTTAATAAGCAAATAAATTGTCCACCAGGTACTCGCTGATGGGTTCAAAGAACTTTACTTTGCTGGCATGTACTTGCATACATTTATTATACATTATCTTTTTTAACATACATTTTTCAAATCGTTATTTCTATGTTTTTTTTTTTTTGTTTTCTCTTGCTTTATTTTGTATTCTATGACTAATTACTTGCATTTCTAGCTTAGGCATTAGACGAGGAAGCCAAAAATGAATATATGACACGAATATGGTTACAGTGACTCGACTTAAAGCTCTAAATTAATATGCACATTAGTCTATGTGTGGATTCTGCAGATTATGGAATAAATCAACGACCCCTGATCAGTTTGGCCTGCCATTCTGTGGTGGGTGAAACTTCATGCTGCAAAGAGATCACATCTAGTTAACATGGTAATAATGTCAATGAAGCTGTATATATATTTCAAGTTGTCAGTCACAGTCTGAAAAGTTCGTCTCTACGAGTCACAATAAACATTTGATTAAAGTTCGATACGTAATAAAGCACAGCTTAACACATTTCGCAAGCTTCTGAACTGCTGACATTATACTATCTCATTTCGATGGATCGCGTCGTTGGCAATTTTGAGAACAAGTTTAAGCATTTGGTGAAGGCTGAAAGCAAGGGAATGGCCCTGAAGCTGGTGGGATTCTATGCCGTCGGCTGGACGCTGCGCAAGTTGGTCAAGTGAGAAGCACTTGTCCACCAGTCTCCAAGGATCCATTCAAATTCCCTGCTAATTGATGAGTCAGTCGTTTCTGTTCTGTACCTCAGTTTCAAATTCAATGTACGAATAAATGGTGGCCTCACCTCAATATCACATTGTCGCAGCCATCGACTGGAGAATCCCATTCTGCAGAGTCACACAGCCTTCAAGGCGCACTTGCAACAGGATGGGATCATGAAGGCCTGCAGCACCACGTCCAGTTTGCCATCGCTCTTGAGGCTGGCCAGGGTCTGCTGTGTGTAGTGCTGCTTGCAAACGGGATTGTAGTTTTGCGGAAAGTTGGCGGCAAAGTCACAGGCTTGGTTCTCTCCTCTGTGGATAAGGTTTAGGGAGTTTAGTTTAGAAGTTACTAAGTAAGGTATAAGTCCAATGTATTACTTACTCGCATTCCTCGATCTGGATGGACTGTTTGTACTCATCGGTATTGATAATGAACTCCCAGGTGTTGTCCGCCTTGATGCCCTTTTTCGGTTGTATAGTCCTCCTTATGCTCCTGCAGAGGAATCGCTCGTCTGCGTCACCAAAGCGAGAGCCCACATCCGTGGGCTGAAAATCATTGCCAAAGAACTTGGAGAAATTGGTTTTCAACTTCTGTGTGAGGCTCGAAATGTCCGGGTAGTCGTCCACTTCCGTGCAGAAGGTCTTGTGCTTGTGCATGTTACCCTTGGAGCAGGGATTTTGATCCTTGGTGTCATTCTGGGCATGTGGTGGGGCTTGCGAAGTGTGTTGGTTGACTAGGGGGGAATCGGGGAATACAAAGGCTAAAATTAGGCAAGCGCCAAAGGCAGTTGGCCAATGAGTATGGGATCGATTTAGTAGTTAGTTGTAAGTGGTAAGTTGTTTGCGTATAGAATGTAACTGAGCATCTATATGGGACATTGTATTTGGTACTTACAGTTCGAATGATGTCGGGGGGGACTCGGCTGATCGGATTGCATCTCTGCTTCCGTCCTCTGCAAAGATACGAACGTATCGTTAAAGACCAGATTCAGCTTGCCATTCGGGGAGCGCTGCACTTTGAAGTACTGATCTGGTTGGATCAGGCTCTGATACTGATGGTAATGGTGGTTCGTTTCAGGGATCGGGGATTGATTCAGATTCAGATTCAGATTCTGTTTTAGATTATGTTTCAGATTCTGTTTCTGGGGCGGATCGTCGCGCTGGATGGGTATGGGCATGAAGGGTGCACTGTCCGCGGCCGTCTGTACGGGTAGAATTCACTCGTGTTAGTCTTTAGCCAAGTGGCAAGAAAAGGAAGCACAAAGACAACACACAACCCAAAAAGAAACCGAATGAGCAGGGAAAATGGGGATGAGCAGGAGTTATAAGAAAGCAGCACCAATTCGTCTCTGAAGCAAATGGATCGCCTTTGATTGAAGGTGAAGGGCGGTTACTCACATCAGAGAAGAATTTATAAAATATAGCATGCATTGTCCTAGGTATACACTTACATTAAAGAGTACAACTCCCTTATCATTGGTAATATTTTGAGTTATGAAAAGCGATTTGATCACAGCATCATAATCCTTGGCCTCGTACTGTACAAAAATGGCGAAATAAAAAAACAAGACGTTTGACTTTAGTCTCGATTCAGCAGTTTTGACCACACAGACACAATAGGGTTATTAGGTACAGGTATTTAGCATAACGATACAACTGGGTCTGTTTCGGGACACAACTGGGTCTCTCGGACACTGTGCTCACACCTGTAAGTAAGTAGTAGTTGGTAGCATTCCGCGTCCCGAATTTCTCATGCCCTCTGCTCCCACCTCGGCCTCGGGTCGCTTCGTTAATTGAACACTGATATAAACTATCTGAAAGATACAGGTGAGAGTTTTGTTTGCGGTTCAACAACATTGCCAAGACAACGGAGTGGGTATACAATATTGGTGGGTCGGTGCTCGGGCTCGTTTGTTTGTCATCCAGACTTCGCTCTCTATTGTCGGCACTACATTTGCGTATTCGAAAAGTTTGAACAGCTGTTTTCCGGGCAAGCGCAGTTTTCTCTCGCCATCGCCTCTATAGTTCCGTTGAGTTAGGACCCGAACCTACATATGCATATAAAACAACAGCTAGAGCCCAAAATCTGAGTTGGTAATATTCGGGAAAGTTGCCCACATCTTACTTAGCAACTGCAAATTGGATTCAAAAATAAACTGACAAATCTTAAGGCAGCCAATCTTTAGAAAAAATTAAACCGGAAGGTTTCTTTTATGAAACAACAAGCCAATCGTAAGCAGTTGCTTTGAATGTTCTGATAATCCGAAGCTTATCAGCTTGTGTGTTCAAATATTCTTCAAATATTCGCATGGAATATATATGCAGTGGCATAAACATGCCTTGATTATAGTCTCTAATCTTAGTAAGAGTTTTTATTATTATTCATTTCGCGAATAAAGTCAACAGAAATAGCAAAAGAATTTGAACAAACAAAAATTAGGTCTCGACGAACACGAGAATTAAACCCGATTTTAGATGCCAGCCCGTCGGGAACTTGATTGCCTGAGAACTTTTACGATTTCTCGGAAATGTTTTTTCCCAAGCTCGACAATCAATCTTTTTTTAAACGCGTTCATCAGTGTTTTGGGTTGAGGCAACTAAGGCAAACATTGGATAATTTTTCCCTTACAGTTTTAGGTTTTCCATGAACCCATTGGAACTTAGCTAGAACTCAAAACGATCTATTGAACCGGTCCCCTGCCTAATACGCGGAAAACCGGAAAGACAAAAGTTTCAGGCGCTTTTCAAACGGATTTTCTAATACTCGACGCCATTATTACGGGCTAATTGCATTTCACACAGAGATGATCATCCCATTTGTCGGCAGTAAATTACTTCAAAAGTCGTGTGCAGAATGTCTGGCATTGTTTATGACAATTAATATTATTGTAATGCCTATGATGTGCATTTATCATATAGAGAATGAAAATTGCACATAACTTGCTAATGGCAATGCGAACAGGTTTCCAGTCTCTGACTAAATTTCAACTTGAAACTGCCCTTCGGCTAATCGAACTGCTATAACAACTGCGGAAAATCTAAACTAAAATATGTAATAAGTAAAAAGCCCACCACCAGAAATAAATAGCAATGAAATGACAGTTATGTTAAGCATAGATAAACAGCAAACAGAAAAACAGAAATACAGTCGAACTTTCATAGCTGGAACAAGCAACTGGCTCAAAACAAAAATCAAGTTCTGGAGTTTTTGTCTTAAGAACACAACAAATTTGATAGCTAAGGACACTTAAACCTTTCATCAAATTATATAGCTTTAGAATAAGTAACAGCTTCGTTGTCTAGATCTTTAAATATTTGTTTTAAATTACAGTTTTTACTATGTAGGTTCGACTGTTTGAAAATTTGGAAAACTTCTCACCATGGCAACCGCAAGTAGCAGTGGCAGCAGGACTTTGAACAGCGATATCCACATGGGCGTCATCATGAACGATCTCGGTTTCAATTCAATTCAATTGGGTTTTTAACTATTTAACTATATAGATTCTGTGGACGGCGTACGTCTGCGTCGGGGTTTGGTGATAGTAAAATATATAGCAGGTGATTGGCGAATCGGTGGCGGCTTATACCAATTTTCTTATTTCTACAACTTTGTTATCGCTTGGCGTATATAAAAAATAAACAAACTGGCACGACTTAATGTTAATGCCGGGCTTTTGTATCGGTAGCTGTTAGCAGTATTGTTACTGTTGCCGTATTTATTTATAAATATATTTTGTGCGGCGGCTTTGTGTGTGATATGTTGGCTATTCCGTTTTGTTTTTGTTTCCTTTGCACGTTTGCGAGACACAGGCAGACACTTCAATTAGTCGCTTTGCTTTTCACTTTAGTTTCGCTCTCGCCGCTTTGCTGGAACTGTTTTCGAATCGGATCGGGGTCTCTGTTGAAATGCCGCGATATTGATATTGATTATAACTGATTCGGATTTGGATTTGGATTTGGATTATAGCGCTGGCTGGGCAATCGCAGGATAAGTAAGAACTTTTCGGCTCTGTGCGCCGGCTTTGAGTGATACGAGAAGCGCGAGATGCCTGCGCTTTTATGGACCTGCAACCATCTGCCACCGATCTTGAGATTATAGCGACGCGCGCTGGGTTTTTCCGGTCGAGATCGAGAGTTTCACCATAGCTCCCCCCGCGGGCATGCAGAGTGTGTTAAGTGCTATAACTAAATTCGATTACGACTGGGATTTCGATTTCTCGCGATCGAGAACACACGACAGCGAGAGCGCACGTCTGGGAGGCAACTGAAAAGTGGTCACCAAAAGGCGGACTTGGCGCTGCTCCCCAAACAATTGCTGCGCGCTTAAGTGCAGCTTTAAGCTAGTTGGCGAGAGTGCGAGCGGGAGAGGGCGCTGTGCGCGAGCGAGACGAACTGCCTGGGTGTGCGAGTGAGAAGGGTAGAGAGAGAGAGAGCTGTTGAGCGGTCCGCGATTTGATCCACAGCTGACTCTGGAGCGGCACTTTATATTGCGCCTGCTTCACGAAAAACTTTACCAGCCGTAATTATCTGAATCATCTTACACTTGGAGAAAAGTGTGCATACCCAAGCTACCTCTATAATTTACAAACTGCGTTTCGAAAAAAGAGCATGTATAGTATACATTAGTGGATGACTTTAGAGGTAATATCAAACTGACAACTTTATACTTTAATCTCACATAAGTAAAAACAAATATTTCCAAGAACTGAAAAGGTTGAACAAAGTAATATTTTAGAAACTGTTGCTTTTGAACAATCTTTTAAAAATCACATTGTTAAAATAAAGCTGTGAACAAAATATAAATATACAAATAAAAAATGTATTATCACATCGTCATATGTCACTCATATCATATGTCATATGTTAATCAGCCTTAAACTTATGTACAAAATTGTATATAGAATTTTGTAGCATTTGATTAGCAAATGTCACATGTTATCGCATTTATAAAGAAAGCATTATTTTTATTTAAAACCAAAAAGTTAAAGCAGACAAACATAAACCTATTTGTCTCAAGGCTTTCTTTTTGTCTAGCGATATCAGTGGTTGGTTATTTGAGGAAGTGAATCAAATCGCATTTGGATGATTGGAAAAAGCTGATTTTAAAAGATGTACTTAATAAATACAGTACAAACTTGCTCTTTTCTTCGACCTATGCCAGGAGCTTGGCATTATGGTATCTGTCTGCTTGTTGTCGAACAGCCCCGATTACTTTTTATTGCTTTTTTATTTGGTAAAAACAAAAAAGCCCGCGGTTCAAGTGCGCCGGAGTCTGGAACCACGGGTGCCAGAAAATGTTTAGAAATAAACTAATTCCAGATATTCACAGCTATCCTTTGGTTTATAGCCAAAATTGTACCCAAACTCAAAATACCCAAAACTTTATTACATGTGGGCATTGATTACCACCTTCTCTTTCGGGTTAAACCCGCCAAGTGTAGGGCTTTTCACATTCGGCCAAGTTGACCGTTTGCCGGCCAACACCTGTTGCTGCTGAAAGTAAAAGTGGTGCCGGGCAAAGCTCGGCATCAAAGCTCTCGGCACCAACACCACCACCAATGAAACTGTGCCCACGATGGAGCCCATCTAAGATCTCTAATACATTTGGTATGCCGAACGGGTGCCGCACACGTCAGTTCCGTTGGCGCACGCGTCATGGGAGTCACGGGTCCGAGTCGCCAGCAAATTAGCCAGCAAGTCGCCGCCTTGGAGCGTGCTGGGGCGTTGGGAAAGATGGTGACTCAGTTGGTATTTCCGAGAACGCCCGATAAAAAACCGCATCTTAAAGTTGCACACTGCAAGTTTACGCCATGTAAGCGGCTTATGACGTAGTCGCACAGCCATGCAATGAATGGATCTTTTTTGTGTTTATGTTTATGGCCCAAAGTGGATGTTGTTCGCCCTGGAAAAACGGAAACTTATTTAAAGAATGTATTCTTCTTGGCCATATCTACTCATATATTCCCCCTACTTTAAGCCAATGAATGATTTAAGGCCATTTCGCAGAACCGTCAGCTTCTCACCGTTGATTCATGAGAATTTCTTTATCAATAAGTACGTAATGAAATGCAATGAAGGGGAACAGTAGCGTGTAAGTAGATATACGTGATCGGAAACTGATGCAATTTTTTATTGTTTTATATCTGTTCTATAAAATCGTGTTTATAATTTGCTTCTAAGAAATCAATAAAATCAATTAAATCCTCAACTGAGCGATCCATTTCAAAATAATACGATTGCATTCAACTTTTAGGAATCTGTTTGCATACTTTGGGGATATACTAAATTTGAGAGGCATATATTTAGGCGGCTTCAAGATTGTATTTAAATGAGCATAGTTAATGATTATCATTTGAGCTTCAACTATCATAGATGTTAATTTGGAATTCACTTAGCAGTTAAAATTTATGTTAGCGCAGCTGAAACTACTTCATTAAATACTTTCAGCGAAACCGCTGAAATTACAACTTATTAGTAAACATTGAATCATACGTTTGTCTACGAATTGATGTATTGGAAAAGGTCAAGACTTTTCACAATGTCTTGCAATAGTTGTAATGTGGTCAACTTTGTAAAGCGCTGAATAACATTTGTGTAGATTAAATTTAACGAGCAAAAATAGTTAATCTTTTAATTTCAACTACCAGAGGAGCCATGACTTTTCAAACAGTAGATAATTATACAATTCGCGAGCCTAAGCACCATTTGTGAGTTAAAAGCGTCAAAAGAAAAACACGTGGCTAAAGTAAATGAGGTGCCATTTTCCCAATGTCTTCATTTAACGAACCTAATAGTTATTAATCGAGCGGGAAATGAGCTCATTTAGGGCGTCCATTAATCGATGTGGCACCTTGGCGATCCAGATGAGCGGCGGATGGGCCAATCTGGCGAGGATGGCCCTAAAGTCAGGGCAAGTCAAGTGAACCAGTTGGCGGGTCAAGTTAACGAGAAAATGGTGAAATAGTGAAATACGCTTAATGACAGCCTGCTCATGCATGTGTGTCCAAGTGGTCGCGGTATCACAGTATCGCAGTATAGCTGGTGTGTGTCCGTCCGACTGAATAAATAATGAAATTGCATTGCACATTCAATAAAATATACTCGTATTCAAACGGGGCACAATTAAAGCGGCACGGCACCTGAGAAAAATGTGGACGCACCGCTTTGCAAAATGCAATTTCAGTTCCATGACAGCCACCACACACGCCAGCGTATTTCTTGTGCGTTCGCCTCGAAAATAAACATTCGAAGCAGGCAACCTGGCAACCTGGCAACCAGGACGAGATCGCGGCAGCAGCTGTTGCTTAATTTGTCGGAATAGGCCGATACGATTGCATCATAGCCATAATCTCGGCAGTATTATATTTTGACAGTGGAGCAATGAAAAGGGGTATGAAAAATGGAGATGCCCCCTTGCTGGAGTGCTAGACAAATAACTATAAATCCAAGCGCCTGGCATGCTTTCACTTTTTTCCTGCCCAGCTGCTGCCTGACGTTCCATATCCATTTAGATCCATATAATGCACCAAATTGAATTATACCGTGCAGTTTCCTCTCAACTAGACACACAAAATAAAACCTAATAGAAATCGACCACAAAAAACGCCGAAAACGGGTTCATTTCCGATATGGATTTCAGATATTTTTGTCCCCGGCACAGCCGAACATTTGGCGAATTTGAAGTTGAAGTTCATTGCGCAACTAACGAGCAACTGCAGCAGGAAGTCGAGGAAGTGGAGTGGACTTTGGTGGCTCTGGTGTTCGATGGTCGATGCTCGGGTATTTTCTAGCATTTCCCAATGCGCAGCGGCCTGTTATCGCACTTCACGTTACACTCTGAAAACTTTTTCCAACACATTTTTACATTGCGCCTTATTTATTTTTGCCTGCTCGCTCTGCCAATTGCCCCACGTCAATTAACAAAAAAAAAATAAAAACAAAAAGCACAACACTAGCAGCCGAGGAAAACCCATGAAAAGTGAGTGAAAAATTAAAAGCACATGTGTGTTTTTTGGCCTCGGACTTTGCCTGGATGATGAAATAAAAAGATAGAAAAAAACCCGAAACGCCATAATGGCAGGAAGTGGCACTCGAGAGCCTGGCGCCTTGTAAATTTATTTATGAGAAGACTCGGCACTTGAATTCCCGTGACAATAATGAATTTATTTTAATTGTAGACTTATTGCATTCCTGTGTTATCTCATCGCTTCTTTCATCTGTCATGAGCCGATATAAATTGTATATTAAGTCCATTCGGCTACTTCCTTCCTTTTTAAATTTGAACGGTTGTCGTTCGATAGTTTTTCTTTTTTATCGCTGCGGTGGCGTATACGCAATATTGGGTGCGGGCCATCAGTTAAATTGAATTGGATTCACTTTCTGTGCATTCAACTTGAACTGAATGGCCACATTGTCGGTTCGGCGGAAACTTAACTTAACCGCAAATTATGCCGATCAAAAAACATTTATATATCCCAGCTCCACTCTTTAAGTTGACAACCCAATAAACAGTGGCTTAAACATTATTAGGAAAACAATTTGCAGAGGGAAAAATGGGATCATTGGATTTTCCACGAATTGCAAATGGCCTTCAGATCAGCTTTTTCCGCTCAACAAGCTGGCAATTAAGTTTTACCATAAAAAAGTTTGGTAACTATTACATAGCGTTTTTATGCAAACTTAGAATAGCCCGAAATAGCAGTGTTCTTAAAATAATGTTTTACTTTTCATGTTAATGATTTTCTGCACCATAATTTGCAAGCACTTTTTTCATCTTAGGGTATTACCACTTAAAACCCTTTTACGGCAGCTACCGCCCCCAATTGCAATTATCTTGTCGCATTTGTATATATATTCGCCGGCTATTACATGAGTTGGGGTTTTCTTCTTATTTCCATTTTCATTATTTTGCTGCTGTTTGCTGTTTGGTTTGTGCCGTCTTGTTTTCCTTTTGCTGTTTAACAAATTTACAGTTTGTTAACTAAGTATTATGTTTGGGCCAAGTTTTCTTCATGCTCATTTCGCGTTTTGCATTTATGCAGTTGAAGTTGCAGTTGCTATTGCAGTTGCAACTTCAGTTGGCAGTTGCAGTGGTTCGGTCTGGGCCCATTTCACTTTCGGTTAGATAACCGCAGTCCAGTGAGAGGTGGGGATTTTTCGAATTGTGAATTTGCCTACGTAGGACTTACCCATTTGGGCCGACTTTGTCACCAGGGAATCGAGACAGGCAGACAGGCAGGCATCTTACAAATATCCATTGTTAACCCCAGCATTGTTAGCCGTAATTGTTTGGCACGTTTACAAATGAACCGCTTCTGACATAGTGACAGTGAACTCTTACCGAGAGGACTGACTTGCACCCATTTGTCGCAACATTAGATAATGGCTTGCCCTCAAGTTCGCATTGTGTTGATGTTTGGGGACTCAGTTTCGGAGTCTGCAGTTGAAGGCTTTCATCAGTAGGCAACGTACTTGAGTTCAAGGCTGTTGCTCTCTCAAAAGTCGGACATTAGAGATCTTGATAGCTTTGGGTCAAGAACATATAACGCTACTGAAGGATTTTTTTGTATTTACACACTCAACAATACTTACCAAAATTAGAAAAACAGTCGGTTCAACATAATTCAGCCACCTAATTGTTTAGTTAAATTATTATTAATCTCTTCAATTATTTTTTAATGTATTGATTTAATCTGTAACTGGCAGAAATTACATAACAAACGAATGGTAACCTAAGAAGTAGATTCTCAGAAGATTTCCAAAGCAAAATCGTGTCCTTGCTTTACTTCTTGCGATACCAACTTTTCCATTAGCGATCATACCATTTCAAGTTCGTTGCCTCAGTCTTTCGATTGGGCCATGTCAGAAAACGAAGCCAAGAGTGATGTTTTTCGAGCAGTCGAACACGTTTATGCCACCGAACTTAATGAGCCGCATTGCAGTTTTCGGATTGCCACATGTGGATAACACCGATGCCGATGCCACTCGAAACGCATTGAACCCCAGACACTCGTTTGTGGCCAAGAGGCTGTCATGAAAATGTCGGCAATGCTGCCGAAAAAAATATAAAATAAAATTGTAACACAAAAAGAGCATAGAAAGAGAGGGCAACACTCTTAACCCCACGACTAAGAGCGTTCAAAAAGACCCCCAAAAAGCGCTCAAAATGCACTTCGTTGGCGTCTCTCCGATGATTTCTTTAAATAAGCCGCACAACGCGATTTTCGAGCACAGTTCGAGCGCAGACGTTGCCGAGATATAGCCGCAGCTCCAATCCCCAGATCGGGAGACTCGAATCGGTGAAAGAAAGTGGAGAGTGAAATTTTGTGTGTTCGCTGCAAAACCGCCGCTGAGACGAATGCCGATGACAAAACAAACGTGAAGCGAAACGGTTCGAAATCGAAGTTGTAGAAAAAAGTGCGGCGGCCAAAAGTGCCAATTGCAAGTGGCCAAGTGAAGAAAGTTGATGTGAAGAGGAGACAGCGTTAAAACATAGTTTAAAAATTAAATACAACCCGACGACGTCATCGGTAAAAGTGAATCTTGATCTCGATTAGCCGCCCAGCTAATCGAAGGCCCAAATTGCAACTAAAAGCCACAAAAAGCAAAAACACAGGAGCCCGAAATGAAGGTAAGTCACAGGATAGCGCAGTGAAAGTTGATCCGAATACTGGACTAATTGAGCGGTCTAATCTTGGAGATACTTCTCCTCCGCCCCCTCCCTGCATGCCTGCTCATATCTAGTTTATGCAATTTCTTTGGCAAACAAGTTCAAGTGCAAGGCATTCTGCAGCGAAACTCGTTTTATGTTGGCCACACATCGCTGGCGCTATTAGCTAAGCTGTAGCGCTGCGCGGTCTCGCATAAGTGACTAATAGAGATGCTTTCGTTACGCAACAAATGGATAACCCAAAAATCCCAATCGATGCTTCAGTGCACTCGAAACGCGCTAAGGAGATTGAGCTTTTCTATAGTAGTAGACCTTCATTCGCTCGGAACCTTATGTCATGCAACTCACAAGAAGCGATGACCATTTGACCGAGTGCGAAGGTAGATGTCGTGCATAATTATTATGTCAGACCCGTTGGCTTCTACCCGTCAGCGGGTTGCTTTCGAAAATCGTTAAGAAATTTGAATACGGCCCAGGTGATGCTATGCCAAACGGAAAACGAAGACGAACCAGGTGAGGCGAGGCACACGTAGCGACAATAAACGGGTTCGTAAACCGAACCTACCGCAATTAAGTTACCAGTCAAAGTTGAGGTAGTTAGATATAAATATGTATACCAAAACCAAAAAAAAAAAAAAATAATAAAAAATAGGGTAGGCATTCTGCTCATTGGCCATTAAGCAATAATATTAATATGCTAATTGTTTGTGAACACGGAATAAGAGAGCGAGTGTGTTTCGGCCACAAAGCCGGCAAATACAGCACTTTCACTCTCTGACCAGACAAAATATTGGCCATAACAATGAGCAAACAGAAAAAGAAAACAACAAACAGTGTCGGCCAACTAAAAAAAAAACTATAAAAAAAAACCAATCAAAGAGAAGCGGCTAGGATGGGAAAATGGTTTTGGCAAATATTGGCCAATAGTTCAATATGCCAATGGATTCAAGCGAATTTTGCAAACAAATTCCACACCATTAATTACTCAGCTGAACCATAAATAATAATTGTATCCAGCAATTAACTTTCAATTATTTTTTGCCACCGTTTTATTATGTTTCTGCTTATGCAATCCCAAAACGAAGAACAATATTTATATTGATTAATCAGTGCATTTGTATGCAGATTGCAATTGGCCAATTGTTTGGGCCATGGCTAGGGCAATTAATGCATTGTATAAGATATCACAACATATTTGGCAAGTCATAATCGAGGTTGCGCCATCGCGGGGAGAAAGGCTGCCAATTCAATTTATTTTTTTTCGAGGCGGTTCCACTTTAACCCAAATATAAAACTAATTTAAAACGCATTTGTCAAAAATATCAATACGGCTTTTTGAACATGCCCCCATCGATACGCCGACCGAAATCTGGCTCACTTTCAAGATAATATTTCACAAAGTTTTTAGTGGATTGCACAAATCAATGCCCGAAAATAAGGCCAGCGTAATATCAACAAGTGTTTCCTATAATTTCGTAAAAATACAAAGCAATTTATTGAAAGGAAATGGTAACTACTCACGAACACTTATAGCGCTTAACAAAAACGTGGAGGAAAAGGAGATGAGGTTTAAAATCGTATCGTCAAGAAAATTATATTAACGTCACGGAAAGCCATTGGTAAAATTATTTAATTTTTATTTTCCTAAACCAATTTTTTCTTAATCACATAAACGTTTTCAAATATAAATATAACTCTAGTTCAGGCATATAATTTTCGGATAAATGTTGTAACGTTTTGATAAAAAAAACTGAGGTATTAATCAATTAATTATTCCGCACAATTGCGATTACTATTAATATAAACGATAAAGACTTAGTGAATTCCTCGAAGCATTAGCCTCAATGGCAATTAGCATATTGGCAGGTTGATGGGGCATGAAACGGTTGCAAATGCCGCAAGTCAAAGCAACGTCTTAGCCTCGCTCTTGGCCAAATTGGTTATGACCATTACCGCCCATCCACCCCCGCCAATAAGCCCAGCCCGCTCAACTGTAAACGGAGTAATATGGGGGTAAGGATGAGGGGTTTGGTTTTAGTGGGTTTGCATACGCAGATCGAGGATTACGATTCACATTTGTATGGCGGCGGTAAGTGGCAGATTATGATTGCACATGGTGTGTGCGTGTGTGTGTGACATGTAAGTTGACAAATGAGTGCACAGATGTGGCAAGCGGACAAAATTAGCAACAAAAAAGCGATGGTGGTGCAACCGCTGCAGAGACACATTTCGGCAATTGAATTTCCTCGTTGTCTACGGCTTTTGTTGTAGCTGTCATGTAAAATTTGAATAGATTTCCAAAGATATTGCACAATATACTCTCATTTTACAAAGTGGAATATTTTTGAATAGGTACTTTAGTTTTGGCCAACTTTTTAATTTATTTAACCACATTTAGGTCTTCAGCCTAAGTCTTTTGCTGGTGGCCGCCCTCCCACTGATGTGCCACGCCCTCCCAGCTAGCGATAAGTCCCTTTCCCTGGAAGACACAGATCTGGACAATGAACCGGGCGAGAGTGTGAAGGAGTCGCAGGTGCAAAAGCGGTCCGGCAGCTTCGACTACGTGGCGCACCTGAAGTCCGGCCTGCTGTCCGGAATTGGCCAGGCATCCGCCTCAATCGCCTCCGGCAGTTCCGGCGGAAGCAGCGGGGGCGGGGACAGCTACAAGTCCCACGAGATTGTTGTCCACGTAAGTTGTCAACGACATTTTCACAACCTGACTATGCAGTTGGCTATGATCTGCAATTTAATGTGATTAAATGTAATTAATCCATTGAATCCCTCCACCACTTGCAGGGCAACTCGGTGGACTACGACCCCTGGTCGTTCAAGAAGTCCGTGCTGAACACCATCTTCCAGGCGGTCAAGGCCATCACCGGCGGGGTCACCGCACTCAAGGGTCAGCTGATCAAGGGCAGCGGATACGCGCTGAGTGCGGGCGGCAACCTGGTAGCAGCCGGCGGCGATAAGGTCACCGACGTGGGCAAGTCCATCATCAACTCGGCGCACATCAACTCGCACACCTACGCCACTAGTCACTCCTCCTCCGGCGGCGGTCTCTTCGCCAAGCTGACCTCCTTGTCGGGCGGCTCCTCCGGCGGCAGCAGTGGGCACAAGACCGTCTCCGCTCCTGGACCCGTTGTGCATCACGAGAGTGAGTATACTCGGAGAAATTAGAAGCTGATAAGAAAAAACTACAAGTTCCCTCATTTGTTAATGGTATATAAGGTTAACCCATAAAGCAACCCAAATATGTTTATAGTTACATTTATTCAATCTCCTTGTAGTGCAGCAGATACACAAAGAAATTGGACTAGGTCGCGATACTATAATATTTATTTGAATGCATATGCCATTGTCCATGGGACCATGAAATCAAAACATATTGTCTTTCGCTTACGTAACTCGGCTGCTGAACTAGATGCATGACAATTAAGCCGCCTAATAACCAACACAGCCGCACCTGGCCAAAACGGAAGAGACAACTCCCAGCTCCGATTTGGCAGCAGATCCAATGGCCAAATCAGAGCATGGAGCGTGCAATGAACCTGTGTGCCAGGCCGGCAACTTTCGTTTTCGCCAGCAACCCGTTCCATCGCCATCTGCGTCTGCGTCTGCGTCTGCGACTGCGTTCCACTTTACCCCACTAAATGCCTCCGCATTTGTCTCGTTGCAGCCATCACCACGTACGAGATACCCACCGGCCACGCCAGCTACGGTCCGCCATCGAAGCCCCCGTCCTACAGCAGCGCCACCCACCAGTACCTCCCGCCGGTGGGCGGGGCCAGCTACAGCGGCGGTGCGCCCTTCAGCGTGAGCCACCCGGCGGCCTTCGAGTCGCCGCCAAGCAATTACCTGCCATCGGCCTATGGACAAGATGGTGCGTAGTAATGGGTCTGCAGGAAACAGTAACTTCAGGGTCCATTCTTAACAATCTCCACTGTACATACTCTGCTTTGCTAACAGAATTTGGTGTTGGGTTTTCTATCTGATTATCCATAAGAATAATATTCTATTTATGAATCAACTTGTAATATACTGTTTGTAAATACGATTGTATATATTTTCTCAGACTTAATTTAACTTGAAAGACATAGTCTAAGTAATTGATAAGTTTTGAGAAGAGTATCCTAAAGATGACACTGACAACAGGCGTTGGCCTGTCCCATCAACTTGCAATCACCAATCACTCAGCTTCATTTGCATACCACCCCCATATCCCACCGCCCTTTTGGCGGCCCTCATCTGATTTCCGCACACAGCAAACAACGAGAAGAAAGTGAAAGCACCATCATCAGTTGTTCATGGCTCGTGAAGACGAGGCGGAGAGTCGAGATACATTGTAAATACTGTAAATATTAACACCGCCAGACGAAATCTCTCCCTGTGCGCCTATGATGTATGGTCAGGCACCTGGAACTTGTTCCAATGACACATTTCCTAGGCTAAGTTTATTCGATTTTTTAACACATTGCGCAAGCGAACATTAATCGATTCATTGTACATAGAGACATGTGAACATGTTTCAATAATTTATCATATCTTACATTACTGCGTTAACCAACAATAGTACTTAAGCGAGTTGTACAGATATTAATGGTGCCATTTGCAGTGGCCACATGTCGCATACTTGATAAAGTTGCGCATACGTTTTTAGCCAATGGCCCATTAAAGAGTCTAGCGAAACCTTCAATGAAACGCCGGCTATCGACTATTCTCATTCAGCTAACCAAAACTAAAACCGGAACTCATCTACGATCATCATGCAAAGCATTTCGAAGCTGCCCAGAAATGTACAAAATGTGTAAAGTAAACCAATCATTTTGTATAAAAAATCTAAACTCATCTAACACAACAAAAAATAGGTGAAAAGTAAGAAACCTTTTCACTTCTTGCTAAATTATAATTCCGAGTCAGAATATAATTTGCTTATTTGTTTATTAAGAAAATTGTTGTTTTCATTTTAAAAAGCAAGATAATGAAAAGTTTTTATACTTTTTGTCATACACCCATCAACTCTTACATAAACAGACCAAGCGAAGTGTAAATACCCAAACATTAAAACGCAAATATTTAATTTAGTCAATCTAATGAAATCTCATTGCATACACACCTCGACAACAACAACAACAACTACAACACCACCACCACCACAACAAACAACCACATACACCCACCACATACGCCACTCAAAACGACAACCACAAAACGGCAGCGATCAGCGCAAATAGCAATGACTTTAACATCTATGGCCGCCACTCCAAGCTGTCGGACGAGGAAGCCCGAAAGGCGGCTGCGCAGCTCCAGGAGATCCTCAGCTTGCTGCCCAACGGGAAAACCGAGTACACCGCTTCCAAGACAGTGGCTTTGGATACCAGTTTGCCAACGGGTACGGGTTTGGAGCAGGCAGAGGTCTATAACAGCTATGGCATACCACTGCCCAGTAACCTGGGCACCTTGGAGTCTCTATCGCACACGGAATCCATTACAGCTGCCTATAATCCCGCCTCCAAGAATCCGGCGGATGTATACCACCAGATGGCCAAACGTCCCTCCGCCGAGGAACTCTACATTCAGAAGCATCCCAACGAAGGTTACGATTACACACCACCCGCAGGTGCAGCGCCGCCACCGCAAGCTGCTTCGGATTACCGGGTGGAGAACTACCACGCCACCAAGAGTAATGCGCTCAAGGATCTGACGCCCATTATAGCCGCCTTGGAGGTGGCCAAACGTAAGGGCAACAGCCATGGAAGCGGGCCAGTCTACTCCATTGAGAAGCAGGTGCACAAGCAGTCGCCCCACTTCCAGTACCTGCCGCCAGTGGTGCAAAAGTCCAAGTACGTGTACAGTGCACCACCGCACCACCAAGGACACAGCGGTGGCTACAAGGTGCGCCGCCACGTGGCGGGCGGCAAGCACACGAAGCGCGTCTTCCGGCCGCAGGACTACGAGATACAGGATCCATTGATGTTCAATCGCCTGCTGGAGGTCTAATGGAATGGACAGCAGTTCTTAGCTTATAGTCCTCTAAGTCATGTGCAGCATTTACCTATAACTTATTTATGTTATGTTCTCGTTATCGCAATCGTAATTAATTATTTATTGAGCTTCCCAGCGATGGTTGGCAATAAAGCGCGCCATTGATATTGCATCCGAAAGCATCTAAGCACAGCATGCCCCACAAGATCCCCAGCACCACCAATCCACCCACTCCCTCTACTCGCACACCCACTTTCCTGCGCTGCTGCACCACCGCACACAAATGAATCGGGAACCCTTTTTCTCACCTCTCACCGATCTCTTTGCAGTCTACCAGCAGTAGAGGACGCTGAGGAAGCTGTGGACCACGCCCAGTTCGCCAACAGCACCGTCCATCTCCACGTATCCTAGAGTTAGTCAAGCCGTTCCTGTCTATTTCGAATCTATCTGCTGTCACTCTCCCCCCCATTCTATATACATTTTCGATTCGAAGAACCTCGTTAGGGGCCTCTCAGCAACTTCAGTTGGCATTAATTGAACTTCCCCATCTTACCTTTAAGTATTTAATTAAATAAATCGTTGATTAAACAGCGCGTCTTTTATTTTTTGCTTGGGAAATTCAGTTTAAGCCGAAAAGTATGCTTTGAAAGCCGTAAAAAGCCATGTAAAGTTGATGTAAAAGCGTGATAATTTTATACAGACTTAAAACTTAATTTATTATTTATTATTACAAGTAAAGTATATTAAATATATTACATGAGTATCATGTAATGGAAATATATTGCAGAATGTATTTATCTGATATTCATAATCAGAATAGGAAAAATAGTACATATGCATGAATCTGACCGTTAAATTTTACCTCCTGCAAAAATTTTGTGTTGCCCCAAGCCTAAAAGAAGGCTTTGATCTATATAATTTACTTATTCAATTAACGCAGTAAAATGTCTTCGAACACATTTAAATTTATTACAGGGAATTTTTATTATCGCTTAGAAAATCTGAGGACAGGGCACACCTGTGCGATTAGGACCTAGAAGCAAGGAATCTCTGGGTTATTCAGGAAGATGGGTACTGCAGTCGCCCACTACTAAAGTCTAGCTCAGTAGTAGCCGAAGGTGATGTCGTGCAGCGGCTGGGCGTTTCCCTGGGGCAGGGCGTAGTCCCGGGCTAGCTGATCCAGCAATCCCGAGCCACCTCCTCCACCACTACGAGCCTGTGGCCGCGGCTGTGGTTGGGGCTGGAAGCTCGGCTGCTGTTGGACAGGACGAGCGCTGGGTCCCTGGGATTGGCCGAAACCCACTGGTTCCAGCAGCGGACGTCCCCCGGAGGCGGGAGCCAGGAATCCCTGAGCCCGGGCACTGCTCGGAGCTGGTGAGGCGGGGGGCAGGGCGTAAACGGGCCGGGAAATGCGCACATTCGAGGGTCCTTCGCCGAAGCTCTGCGTTTGCGAGTAATCCGGTTCGGGGCGAGCAGGACGCTGCAGTGGTGAGTAGAGCACATCGGTGGTGCGCTGTGCGCCGGGCACCTGGAGTCTTGGCGGTGCCGGACCCACCGAAGGCTGGTGGTGCTGCTGTGGCAAATGTTGTGGTTGCGGCAGCGGTTGAGACTGTGGCTGTGGAGCTGGGGCATACTGGACCCGACGTGGTGGCTCCTCCTCCTCCTCGTATTGCACATACTGCGGCTGCGGCTGAGGCTGTGGGCGGGGTTGTGGGCGTGGCTGGGGACGCTGAACACGCTTAAAAAATGATCAGTTTTACCAAAATAATTATTCGATTAAGTGTGTCTTGCAACTTACATAGGGTTTCTGGGGACGCTGTGGTGCCGGCTCGTCGGCGTAGTCTGGTTCCTCCTTGAGAGTTTCATCCACCAGTGTGGGTGGTGCCACTGTAATGCCTTCTCCGGATGGCTGGAAGCCATACTTGTTGGCTCCGTACTCCACTACTCGCACTTTTCCGGTCTCGTCCACATATCCGTACTTGCCCTTCACCTCGCCAGTGGCCAACTTGGTCTCGATTTTGAAGGATCCATCGGCTCCCTCATAGCCATAGGTGTAGGAGCCATCTTCATTGTGCCTGATGGGTAACATTATATGTATTATATATGATATCAAAATGTGTTACTCGTTACTTGTTGATCTGCTTGAGGATTGCCACTGGATCAGCCCGTGGCGCTTCAGCTCGAGCAGGAGCGGCATTGGCCCTCAGCCGAATAGGAGCAGCCCTTGGTGTGTTCTCCTGGTAATCCTGGTAGTCCTGTGACCTCACCATACCCACACCTACTATGAGGCAGCCGACAAAGAGCAGGCGTTGCATCTGTAAGAAAAGTCAATTAAAACGTTGGTGATAGGATATAAATGGGCATAAGTCGGTGTCTAGTGAAATGACAACCGGTTAGTTAATTGCACCCTGTCTGCCAGAAGAGTTGAGTTTCCACCTCGCCCCTGGCCATCGAAACACCTTGACAGTGCATCAGAGTCTGAGTGCTGCCCAGAATGCCAGACGGCGACGATGTCTACAAAAGTCTTAAGTCAGACTTGAGACTGCCTTTCACTTTTCCGCCGGCCAATGACACCCTCAATGCCAAGCAGGAACCAATACCCCGGATTTGGTTACAAACACTCAAAGAAATAACTTCACTTTTCGGTCAGAAAGAAGCTAAGCCAAATCAACACGTATGACCATTTCGGGTTTTACTTAAAGAATGACCTTCTAGTTGATAGGCTAAAGAAATTAAACCAATTGAATACTGATGGTATTTTGTAAAGAAGAAAAAAATGTATGAAAACCCATCCTTTCATTTCCGCAGTGTAGTTGCATAAAGGCCGAGCCCAGTTGAAAGCCCAATCCCAATGACACGCGATATGGCCGCTCAGCTGGATGAGCTGGATGGGATTAATTGAATGGCCACCAGTGGCGTGGAGAAATGCTACCGGGATGAAAGATGCCAAAGAAGCATGGGGAATGCCAATTATCGTTGCCCAGCTATGTGACTCCCACACAGCGAACATATCGCAGCTGCAATTGGGTAATCCGGCAGCAAATTCAGGGAGAAGAAAACCCGAAAGAGGCAGGCACGCAAATTATGCATGGGAAACTGGGAAAAGTTCCCACACTTGCCGAAATGTGTTGCAAGTGTGCAACTGCGGCAAGCAAATGCCAAAGAAATTTGCGCGAAATTACTGAATAACTGAAAGACAAGCCCATGTCCATGTTTTGTACGTGTATGCATGCAATTCGTGGGAGCTTTCTGCATAAATCACAATATTCGCAATCAAATATTTAAATCAATTAAATCTAACACATTTCAAAACACTTATATTTCTTGTTAAGAAAAGATTAGCTCTTAAATCCCTGAAATGCGGAAAATGTTAGTCCTAGGTTTTATGGTTTAACGGGTTAGTATGCAGCCGAGCAAGCTTTGATAGTCAGAATCTATCTCCTGTTTTTTGGCTTTTACTCTTTTTGGCATTTTGAACTCTGGTTTTTGTTTGCCATTCCGCATGCCAAAACCTTTCACTAGCTAGGCTCCATGTGCCGCAGCCTTGGCGCGGACGGACAGGTGGACGGACAGGTAGTTAGATACAGGCAGCGATACAGATACAGATACTGGTACGGATAGAGATACATCCAGGCCACGACATGCTCGGGGGACCCAGTGCGCCGAAAACCGAACACAAACTGACCAAAAAGCTGACTGCCGCGTGTGAACTGAGCCAAAGTTAATATTTTCACGCTGGACCAAAGGGGGGAAAACTATGTGGCAGCGGTGAGCTTGTTAGTGCAACTTGTGCTGATTGAAGTTCCTGCAACTTTTTTTTTTCTCAAGAAGCTGCGTCGTTCATAAATTATGTCAAAATCCAGTTACCAAATTGGGTGCCAAGTGGATTGGATTGGATTGGTGGACTGGATATCGGGCACAAAGACCTGGCAAAATGTCGCTTGTAGCCAAGCTGAACAATTGCGATTGGGGCTGGGGGCTGGGGGCTGGGAGCTGGGAGCAAATTAACGGTTCGCTCGATTTGCATAGCAAATTATGCGATATTTGCACAACAGTCGCCGCAATGGCGATGACGTAAGCTTACAGATCAGTACCGCCCCCCTTTTTTATGTCTGGGGGTCCCAGACTCATATATGTACACCCTCCTTTTCGGCAGCCACGCATCTAGTGATTCTGTCGAACGACCTTTGATATTTACCACCACCCATCGACATACGTATTTACGAGTATATAACCGCCCACTCACATACCACTTTCATGTTGAACTGTTGAATTGTAGCCGCTGATTGGCTTTGTGGGGCCAGCTATTTCGAATCGATTAAACCCTGAATGCAATCGCAAAAGGCCTTCGCTGGCAACACCCAGCTGAATATCGAGCGGCGAAGACAACAAAGCACTTTCAATTTCAATTCCAATTCCAAATCCCCTAATGAACCGGGTGACTATCTCGGGCAAATCGGCCAATTCTTCGGACCGACTTCGGTGGAGATCGCGTGGAGTGTTAACTTGTGACCGACGGCAACTGAGCCGCCCAGGTTGTTGTATTTCGCTTTATATACCGATCGCGGAAAACCTTTTTCCCTCTCCCATAACGGACCAAACAGACCCCACATCCCGCACCACCGCAGCACCACTGCACCACCGAACCACACCAACGGCCGCAGCAACACAAAACTTCACCAACGAAAGGACGGAGAGCGGTCGCTGGTGGAAATGTTTCTCTGGAGAAAAAGATATGGAGATATACAGAGAGAAAGAGAAGCTGCAGAGCTTGATGAAGCTTGAGACAGCGAATTCGCGGGAGTTCTCTCAGTGCTTTGAAGAGCTTTTCCTCACCATTACCACAGGAATGGCCAAGAATGACCAGATATATAAGGTATATTAAATTTCATATGCAATACAAGTTTAATTCTCATTAAAAGCTTAAATGCCAAGGAATTCTATTCAGTTTACATCAAGCGGAAACTTCACCCCACGGCTTCAGCAAAATTCCATTTCACTTGCTTTGCCAGTTTCAAGATATTTGCTGACCCCACAACTTAACAAATTAGGTCACCCACTTGTATTCGTTAAGTTCCACAAAACAATTTAATAAATTTAACAAATTGCTTTCGAAATCGGGGTGGTGGCACTCTTAGCTCTAACTCCGACCTTCTGTGCGCCATGGCAACTACTTCCATTGAGATGTGGTCATCCACGATAATTAATCAAAACTGTGAGGCCCGTAAATTGTACAAAAATGTAGCAAAGTTGGTAGGCCGTGAGCGCTTTAAAACTTGTGTGCCTATAAATTGTATAAAATTATGTTTAAACTGTCCTAAATGACATACTCTACTCTACATACTAGAATACGTAAAATCCTAATAACTAAACATACAACAAGTTCGATAGACATATTCTAGTACATCAAAGCTTGAACACCAGTCAGCGAAGAAATATCTTAAGAATTTGTTACCATGTTATTCTCTGTGGTGCAACAGTGCGTATGCTTGACGTCAAGAATATTGTACCATGTCGGAATCACAACCAGATCCAGGCAGCGTGTCACTTTCAAGAGTGTTAGCTGCACTCCACTCCTTCGCCTGCACTTTTCTGCAGCCACTCGAAATGGCCTTGCGGGAGTCATTCTGTTGGAATTAATGACACACCACGAGCAGCACTCCGTTATTGCTGAACAACCAACCACATGGACCAGGCACCAGAAATGCAGCCCGCTGCGGAATGGCGGATAGTTCAGCTAAAAACTGGTCGGCCACTGCACCACATTGCCTCAGATCAGGAAACCATCAACGATTGTCTGCCCCCCAGTTGCTCCCCTTCTGTATGCTGATATCTCCTTCAAGTGCCGCCCATGACGCAGGGCGATTTCCAGTATTCATGTGCGTGCGATTGTTATTTCGCTTGTCAGTCGCCTTTTTTCTCTTATTTTTATTTCGCTGAATACATCACTTTAAAGACTAGTTTCTGTCCGGCTTTTGTCTGTGGGCAGCGGTCTGGGGGGCAAATGGGCGTGCACCTGAACTTGCGGACATGCGTAGACGCACTGGCACGATCAAGGTCGAAAGAGTACGCTTAAAAAAAATCGGAGTATAACCACAAACTTGGGGTAATATTTTAGGGAATCGGTGCTAGGACTTTGAAGGAACATAATTTCATTTTAGAAATAGTTTCGCAATGGAACTTCAGATACTTCTTTAAGTATGCTTTAAGCAATCTTGGCATTTCATGCATTTTAGTTATATTTATCTAACAAATGTACATTTTCCCTTGATTGAGAGCTATTGAATACAATTGAATGCAGTGCAAAAGGAATAGATTCTTAATGCTGAACTCGACTCTTGCCAGCATCTTTGCCCACGCAATTTTGAATGGGAACCATAACAATCCCATACCTACGGATTTTTGCCACCTCAGAAAATACTGATGCAAAAAGTGGTGTAAGTGCAGCAGCTGTTCGCAAGTCACCCATAGCAAAGCAGACAGTTTTGCAGGAAATTCTTGAGTCATGCCAACGCCCCAGCAGCGGCAGACCAGTTTCGCTATTTTGCTCTGCGGAATTATATAAATGCTGAAAATATACAAATAATTCCAAGCCCGTAATGTGTGTTTGTGCACTGCTTTTTAAGAGGTGCAGTCTGGACTTGATTCTCCGTTTGTGCCGCCAGCAAAACGCTTCGAATTTTTGACTTGGCCAACTGGCACAGTGGAAAGGAAATTGAATAACTTGAATAACTATAAGTAGTAGATTTAAGGGTAAACAGGGAATAGCTCTTAGGTTCAGCTCAATAGATCAGTTATTAACAGTTTTGCTGTATTTCTGTAAGCATATATGAAAATGGTTAATCATCAGTTTTAATAAAATGAGAAACCTTCGAAACATTTAATTCAAATTCAATTAAATTACCTAATTAATAGCCCATTAAAGCTAACGAACAGATAAGTACCACGCTGATTTAAGCTCTTTGTTTGCCTATTGATCCGAGGGTGACTTCCAATTATCCAACAAGTCTTAAAGCACGGCTTCCACTACCTGCAGTCCACACACCCAAAAGACAAAGGCAGTGGTACCACCACCCAGCACAAAGTACATAGACCATAGACCATAGACGATAGACCATAGACCATGCTTATGGCCAATAGCTTATGGCCAACTGGTCGAACGTTGGTGGCAGTGCATTTGAAAGTGGTTTGGGGCCAGCACATTGCATAAGTGCACCAAATTCCAGTCAACAGCAAATCTACTTTGGTTTTCTATCCGAGTTGGCCACAATGCTTGCCTTTTTTTTGTTTTTGGTTTGGCTCGATCATTCTGTGTTGACGTAATGGCCTAACGATTATTGGCCACTTGCTGGGCTCTTTGTCTTTATTTCAATCGGCTGAATTTTGCTACGATTTCTGCCATGGGGCGGCTTAATTGAAGCGGAACCTGGTAGTTGGCTAAATTGAATGCCGAAGCAGATACTTCAAATTCTTCTCGGCACTGAGAACAATTAGGGAGCAGGAAATAACAGCGAAAAAGGTACAGTAAATTAATGGCATTCTCATTATAAAATTAAACACTATATAATGCCTCTGATTTTTACAGCAATTACCAATCAAATTTTGTTTCTCTGTAAACGCTTCAGGTCTCGAAACTCGATTTATTACACACATTCAAGAACATATACAAACAGTTACAGTAATAGATATATGTGGGGTGTGCGGAGTGACTGATTTATTTGGCAGTAACAAGTTGACATTGTCCTCGGACACTTCAGTCCCTGACTCTCTGGCCCAACTCAAAGGTGATCCCCCCAATCCAAAGCTCCTCCTCCTACTTCCTACTTCCGGCCCGTATAGTCGATGCTATAGGAACCGGTGTAGAGGTTTAGGTTTCGCAGAGAGGGATGATGTTGCTCCGGCAACCCTCTGTATGGCTGTTGCTGCTGGGGATTATAGTAGTTCTGTGCCGGGGGCTGGTAGTAGCGGGGCTGCGGAGCCGGGGGATTGTAGTACTGGGGTGTGGGATTGTAGTAGGGCGCTTGGGGGGCGGGTTGCCGAGGGGGCGGGGCGTACGCCTGCTGCTGGCCGCGTCCAAAATCGTTTAGACTGAATTTACTGGCCGGTGATAGGGGGCGATTGAACTTCTGGTCCTTGTAGTACACGGCGGGGTCCTCGCGATACTGACCATCGTCCAGTTCGTTGGGTCCCAATGGATAGGGATTGCTATTGGTGAGCGTGGGTGGTGGCACATTGATGTGGCTGCCAGCGGGCTCAAAGCCACGCTTACTGGCTCCATACTCGATTTCCCGCACTTTGCCCTGGTCATCCACATAGCCGTACTTTCCGTAGACCTCCCCATTCGCGTATTTGGTCTCGATCTTGAAGCTCTTATCGGCCGCTTCGTATCCATATGTGTAGGATCCATCGTCGTTGTGCTTGTCGATCTGCTTGAGAATGGGCACCGGTGTGGTGTAGTCCTGATGTTGCGCATACGCACTGTGGCCCGCCAAAAGCAGAAGCCCAACACTCAAGGTCTGAAATTGAAATACAATGAGGTTAACAGTGACTCAAATCATTTGCATCATAAAATCAGTATGTTGGTCACACCCATATGTGAAAACAGCAATTACACATGAACTTTTGGCTTTATTGCCTTACTTTGGGCTAAATACCTTAATTAGCTGCTCTGATTATCAGTGCACAAACATTCACTCAAGGACATGGCTGAGTAATAAACCCGCAATTAAGTTACTTTTTATCATAGACACTGATCAGATCAAACCGGTTGGCTAAATTGCATTCTAAAAATTCACTGCGCAAATTCTGAAAAACTCCTTTTTGCATACCGATATTAATATCGAGTTTTTTGGGATGTAGCACTATCAACCACCTGGCTGCATCTTACCAATTTCAACATATCGCCAAGCTTAGAACCAATAGTCAATGTCGAACCGTTTTCACCAATCTCCCAAATTAAGTAATGCACTGCGAAAATGGAAAATATGCTCTGCACTTGCACACGAGACTCTGCGAATCGAAACGACAAACTCAAAAGAAAATCAGGGCGTGCAACGCTTTTTATACCGCAGTCAACATTTTGCCAAAGCGGGCCAAGAGGGGAAAAAAGCCATGGCAGAAACTAAAGCTTCAAGCCGAAGTCTCTGGATCTGGCGATCAGCTGCGATCAGAAACCGAAACCAAAAACGAATACATATACCGAGACCCGAACTCCCGATACGATCCGAGAACCGATTCGACTTGGCTTGGAATGCAGCATAGAAATCGAAAGCGGTCGGCAGCCAGCTGGACGTAAGTACATGAGCGGTATACCCACTCACTCACCTCTACAGGTAATTCAGCAATTTCCAATCAGGTTGTTAACGTCGTCTACTCGAATTCTTGGCCAGCAATTTATGCTTCCAGGCCGCCACACTCACGCATACGCAATGAGATCAGAGCAGCAGCAGTGATGAGAACTAGGTACACTGGGTACACTTATTCCACATCTTACTATATATAACTACATTCAAGTCATAATTACCTTTGCCATCGCTGAAAACAACAATCCAGAAAAGAATTAAATGCCAGTACTGAGAGGTGCGGAAGTGTTGCACTTGCTAAGCATTCCAATTATGCAAGTCAATTCCCCCTCACCCGCTAATCGATTGCAAATACCTGGCCAAACACCTTGCTCCCAGTGAAGTGCACTGGCCGAAAGCAATCTGCAACCACAACAAGCAATTTGACAGCGGATTTAGCCATTACTCCTAGGCTGTCAAAACTCACACTTGGCGCAAGGAAAAGAAAGCAATTCAAAAACTTATATGCTGGTATACTGACCTAGTCAATGCTCTGGCTAAGAAAACTGGTTGCTGTCATTACGTCATAGAAAACGCAGAAAAAATTCGATGATTTCGCTAGATCTATGTAGATTTATAGAATTTAAATTAGTTTAAACGATGTTTTCTTCTTATTTCACAAGCAACCGGTAACTTAGCATCCAATTGATATAAGATATATAGCCAAAGTCCCCAGACAACATTCAAAACAAACACAGTTGTCAACCTACATTATAGTACTGACGTTATTCAAACCTTTCGGGGATTTTCGTTCATCCAGCTAAAATCACATTCTACACTGTGCAAAACAAGCCAGACAGCAATGCATCAAATAAATTATGTCTGTCCCCTTTTAGATTGGCAGATTTGCATGTCTCACTGTGGCAAATAATAAAAAACATATATGCATATAAGGTAAAATTCTCATGATACATAATTCATAATTCGTTATTTTCTGTGTAGATACTTATGCCAAAACCACAAGTTCGTTAACCCAAGAACCGCAGACCTTGGTCATGGTTGCATGCAGATAAATACATTCGCTTGGCTTCTTTTCCTCACTTGAGTATGCATCTATGCAAAGGTGGCTTACTAGAATTTCGTCTATAATTTATAAGAATATATTTTTCTCAAGGGAGATCTACAAAACCACATAAATCCGTAAGCATTACCGTCGTCATACTAAGCCGTCGCTTTTTAATGGTCTTGTAGAACCAGTTCGCCATCAGCGAAAGTGGGATAATTACCGCCTAGAATATATGGCTAAGTATCTAGATACATATATATTATGGCCGTAGTATGGAACTGCTGCCTCTTACAACTGGAAGTGGAGTCGCCGCCGAGCCAAAGGCTAAGTAATACGGTCGAAATTAATGCATTTTCGGGCTAGGGTATCGCATCAGATGACTTGAATGATTTAGGCACCCTGTAAGACCACAACAAGTCTAATGCGGCCAAACTCGTTTACTTACTAATTGTACCGAAAACAGAGTAGGAATAAATAAACTAAATAAATATAAAACAGCAAAACAAAGAAATGATTTTAAAAGTTATACATTCGAGCGTTCCATTTCGAATAAAATTACCGGAGACCAGACAGAATCGTCATTTCAATCAGAGCATTCAAAGAAAACGGTTCTAGTCATCACATTTTGGAATTAAATCATCAAGATGCTTATCAAAGTTGCCAAGTTCCTGAGCATTGTAGCCGTGCTCCTTTCTGCAGTTGAAGGAGCAAAATATCTGGCAGAGAAACGTAATGAACGTTCTACGAATAATTTATTAAAAAAGTGCCAAAGTTAATTATATTCTTAAATATATTACTTTTAGCCGACTTTCTAACACCTTGTGCTGTGGGCGATGCCAACTTCAATGTCTGTCTGACCAAGAACTTCCAGAGTTTCTTCCGTCAGTGGAAGGATGGAATTCCCGGCTACAATGCCGTGGGATCCTTCGATCCACTCTACATCAAGAGGGTGAAATTTGCCCAGGATGCCAGCAGGCAAATAGCCATTAATGCCGATCTGAAGGAAGTCCATGTAGCAGGTGCTGGACAAGCGTTAGTCAAAGAATCCAGGTAAGCTTTTAAAATATTGTGACGAAATCGGGGTTGACCATAAAAAATTCTTAGCTGGGATCCAAATCACTATGTAGCCAAGGCTTTGATCTCCGTTCCCAAGCTGCGTTTCAATTTCGATTACAAAGTCAAAGGACATGTGGTAGCCCTGAATCTCAATGGTCATGGAAAGGGTTACTTTGAAGCTGGTAAGAAAATATCTACAATTTATGAGAAGTACTATCTAAAAAGCGGGTTTCTTCAGAAAATGCTCTGTTATTCTTGGAAATGGCTGTCAAGCCGCTGGCCACAGCAGAAGGATATTTTGCTGATGTGCAAAGTGTAAAGGTAAATTTCCGCGAGATCAAGCAATTCCGCATCAAACTGGAAAATCTCTTTGGCGGCAACAAGGATCTGGAGGACACCGCACACACTTTGTTCAACGAAAACTGGCGCGACTTCTATGAGGTCCTGCGTCCCGCTGTGGAGCAAACCGTTGGCGGAGTGCTCCTGGACCGGTTCAAGAAGACTTTTGCCTATGTACCAGCTACCTATTTGATTAAGGACTTCCATTAAAAGCTACCCAGAGAAAAAGTAGCTCATAGTCGCGTACTTTCAATGTTATATTTTTGGGTTCTTGTGATCTACCTTTAAATATTAAATAAGGAGTAAGAATGTGTTGGAGTTTATAACAAATGTATTTTTGATTGTTTTTTATTGACAAAATAATATAATAAAATAATATAACAAAATATTTTTATTACATTACCAATAAGAATGCATTACCTGAATTTAAGTTACTTTTCTCACTGTATATTCGCTTTTAAGTCAGGAAATAGGTGAATTAAAATGTTATTAAATTAAGCAAAATGAGTTGCTCTTGGCCCCGGCATCGTTAGGTTGCTGTAAGTCGTTACCATATATGAGAACCCGAATCTCGGATCTTGGCAGTTGAGAATAAAACGCCGGATCGCAGCAAGTAGCCGGCTAGTCGGTTTCAAAGCGTGACACCGTTTGATGTGACTGAGCAGCGGCTGCCTCAGTCTCAGATACAGATACAGACACTATTCCCTGAGCTACTTAGATACTTAACTACTTAATTATTAAAAACTTGCTAGTACGGCAGCATGAGCGGCACGCGCTACGGCCGCACTTTGCTCGGCATTTGGAGTGTATTAATGGCCATTTTGTGTCTAAATGAAATCACCATGGATAGATCGCTGGTTTCAGCTGTTGCCTACTATTCCGAAAAGCGTAAGTATATGTCCTTAGAGTCGCAGTTCCTTTCAATGTAAACCGATCGCCCAGCTGCCTTTCTGCCATCATGTCGGATTTACGAACCGGGCTTTACCAAGTGCTCTACGAATACCATCCAGAAGCTTCTCGATCAGTTGAACATTGGAATACCAGAGGTGCTCGAGCGGTTCGGTCCCTTCGATCCCATGAGAGTAATGGATATAGTCTTCAAGCAGGATAACAACGAGGTGGCCACCATCAGAGCCAATCTGACTGAGCTGGTGGTCAAGGGCTTCGCCAACACAAAGGTCAAGGAGAGTCGGTAGGTACAAAGAATATGATAACCATACAGACAGTTTAATTTAATATTTATTTATTGTTGCTGTTCGAAAGCATAAAGTTCAGAACAAATATCTTAATAACTTAACTGAAACTGCATAACATTTTTTTAACAAAAGTGTGAGCAAGAAAGACTTTGGCTGGCAGACCAAAATATTTCTACCGAAAATGAGGCTGGATGGAAAGTATGAGATGGCCGGACGAATACTCCTTATACCGCTGAGTGGCTCTGGCAAAATATTTATCGAAATCGGTAATTAAATTATGATATTTATATAAGAGTATGGGTGCAAATGCGCAGCTTACACTTTAAAATTCCCGCAGATGATTTGGACATCTTGCTACTATCAAAGATACGTCTGTATGAAAAGGGTGGCTTCACTTTTGACAACGTGACCTCCGTGCGGGTTCAACTAAATCTGACCAAGGTGCGCACATATTTGGACAATTTGTTCAACGGGCGTAGCAAGGAGGTGGAGCGCAGTACCAATCAGTTTTTTAATGAAAACTGGCGCGATTTCTATGAGGCCCTTAAACCACTCATCGTTGAGACGGTGGAGAATATCCTTTATGACGTAATGTCTACGGTATTCCATCTAATACCAGCCAACTTTTTCATTGAGGACATACCAACGCCAGAGCAACTTTATGGTTCAAAGGAGGCGCTTGGTAAAAAGAATAGTTGAGTTAAATGAATTATTGTTCACTCGTAGTAAGCCATCTGTAAACTTGTTAAATTGTGTAATAAAAAATTAAAAACGTAGACATATATTCTTTATTTTATTAATGGCGTGCCGTTGAAGCTTATGCTCTAATAATATCAACCTTTTTGGGAGAAAAATATACACCGAACTCCCTCTCTGTAAACAAGAAAAATCATTAAGCTTTTCAAAAACTGCTTAAATTATAGCTTACCGTTCTTGTCCACGTGATAAGAGCGTTTTTTAAAGATATACATCATCACCACTGCGGTTATTATAGCCAACATCAAAGCCATGCCAGCAATCGTTATAAATGACCACTTCAATTGTCTTAAATTCTTTTCCTGGCGTGTTAATGAACCAAATGAATCCACAGATTGGCAAGAATATCCATCTTTCGGACTCTCCCCATCCCAGCAAACACAAGATCCCGGAGATTCACAGAATCCATTGATGCACTCGGGCTCGCAAATCGGAAGACAAAATTGCCCGTTGCTGTCTTCAAGCAGTTTATAATATTCACCACAAGTACATGTTCCTTCAATGCAGGTTCCATTTTGGCAGGTCTGATCACAATCTACAACGCTGAGTACATTTTTCTCAAGTCCACAACTTCTATATTCTGCCAGGTATAAAAATCCGACATTACACTTGCAAACATTTGGAGATACGCAATGCCCGTTGTCACACCCATCCTTACAAATAGGTGCACAACTATTTTCAGTTTCCTTGCTGTATCCTTCATAGCAAGAACACTCCTCTGGGGCAACACAGAATCCGTTCTCACATTCTGTTGAGCAGATTGGTGAACAACTGTTATTCGTTTCCATCCTGTATCCTTCATTACAGGAACACTGTTCTGGAGCAGCGCAGAATCCGTTCTCACATTCTTTTGAGCAGATTGGTGAACAACTGTTATTCGTTTCCATCCTGTATCCTTTGTTACAGGAACACTCTTCTGGAGCAGCGCAGAATCCGTTCTCACATTCTTTAAAGCAGATCGGTGAACAACTGTTATTCGTTTCCATCCTGTATCCTTTGTTACAGGAACACTGTTCTGGAGCAGCGCAGAATCCGTTCTCACATCCTTTTGAACAGATTGGTACACAACTATTATCTGTGTTCTTGCTGTATCCTTCGTTACAAGAACACGTTTCTGGGGCAACACAGTCTCCGTTCTTGCAACCACCTGAGCAAACTGGTACACACTTGTTTTCACTGTCCATTTCATACCCCTCATTACAGGAACACTGTTCTGGAGCAACGCAGAATCCGTTCTCACATCCTTTTGAGCAGATTGGTGAACAACTGTTATTCGTGTCGATCCTGTATCCTTTATTACAAGAACACGTTTCTGGGGCAGAACAGTATCCGTTCCCACATTCTATTGAGCAGATTGGTGAACAACTTTTATTCGTTTCCATCCTGTATCCTTTGTTACAGGAACACTCTTCTGGAGCAGCGCAGAATCCGTTCTCACATTCTTTAGAGCAGATCGGTGAACAACTGTTATTCGTTTCCATCCTGTATCCTTTGTTACAGGAACACTCTTCTGGAGCAGAACAGAATCCGTTCTCACATTCTTGTGAGCAGATTGGTGTACAACTATTATCTGTTTCCATCCTGTATCCTTTATTACAGGAACACTGTTCTGGAGCAGCGCAGAATCCGTTCTCACATTCTTGTGAGCAGATTGGTGTACAACTATTATCTGTTTCCATCCTGTATCCTTTATTACAGGAACACTGTTCTGGAGCAGCGCAGAATCCGTTCTCACATTCTTTTGAGCAGATTGGTGAACAACTGTTATTCGTTTCCATCCTGTATCCTTTGTTACAGGAACACTCTTCTGGAGCAGCGCAGAATCCGTTCTCACATTCTTTAGAGCAGATCGGTGAACAACTGTTATTCGTTTCCATCCTGTATCCTTTGTTACAGGAACACTCTTCTGGAGCAGCGCAGAATCCGTTCTCACATTCTTTTGAGCAGATTGGTGAACAACTGTTATTCGTTTCCATCCTGTATCCTTTGTTACAGGAACACTCTTCTGGAGCAGAACAGAATCCGTTCTCACATTCTTTTGAGCAGATTGGTGAACAACTGTTATTCGTTTCCATCTTGTATCCTTTGTTACAGGAACACTCTTCTGGAGCAGCGCAGAATCCGTTCTCACATTCTTTTGAGCAGATTGGTGAACAACTGTTATTCGTTTCCATCTTGTATCCTTTGTTACAGGAACACTGTTCTGGAGCAGCGCAAAATCCGTTCTCACATTCTTTAGAGCAGATCGGTGAACAACTGTTATTCGTTTCCATCCTGTATCCTTTGTTACAGGAACACTCTTCTGGAGCAGAACAGAATCCGTTCTCACATTCTTTTGAGCAGATTGGTGAACAACTGTTATTCGTTTCCATCCTGTATCCTTTATTACAGGAACACTGTTCTGGAGCAGAACAGAATCCGTTCTCACATTCTTTTGAGCAGAATGGTGAACAACTATTATCTGTGCTCTTGCTGTATCCTTCATTACAAGAACACTTTTCTGGAGCATCGCAGAATCCGTTCTTGCATCCACCTGAGCAAACTGGTACACACTTGCTTTCACTATTCATTTCATACCCCTCATTGCAGGAACACCTTTCAGGAGAAGCACAGAATCCGTTCTCACATCTATCCTTGCAATCTGGAGTGCAGACACCTTCCCGCTTTGTGTATCCAGCGTTGCATGAGCACTCATTGGGAGCCACGCAATCTCCGTTCTTGCAGCCACCGGGACAAACGGCCAGGCAAACATTTTGCCCGATTTTCGTATACCCCGGCAGACATTGACATACGTCCGGTGCCGTGCAGTTTCCATTAACGCATCCGTCTTCGCAGATTGGCACGCAGTTGCCATCGATGTGCATTCTGTAGAATTTGTTACACTCACATTTGTCGGGAGCCCGGCAAACCCCGTTGCTGCAGCCATTTTTGCAGACCGGCTGACATCCAAATGATTTGGAATTCGGCTTGGCAATGAAACCTGGATTGCACTCGCATCGATTGGGAGCCGCACAGAAGCCGTTGGCTGCCATGCAGTTATCCTTGCATGTTGGCATACACACCTGGGTGGTTGCATTCAGCTTGTATCCTTGGTTGCACCTACAATTGTTCGGCGTTATGCAAGTTCCATTTGGACAACCACTGTCACACTGGGGCACGCAGTTGTTTGTCTTTTTGTCCAACAGGTGGCGGTCGGAACAGACACAGCGGTTAGGAGATTGACAGGTTCCTCGACTGCAGCCCTTGCAAAAGGGAATACATCTGAACGAAATCAAAAAGAACAAATTTTAGAAACCTATTTTTTAAGAACTTTTTGAATTTTTTATCCCAGCGAAATTTGTGTATTTCCAATGTCACTGTCGTGCCTTTTATGACGGCTTAATCAACATTCTTTTTCTTCTTGTTTGGAGATTTTTTTTGTTTTTTAAAATAGCCATTATCATGCATTATTTTTTAGCACACAAATTAATGTAAGGAAGTGCATAAAGCTGGCGATAGGAATTTTTTCAAAAACTTGGAATTTCCATATATGCACCTTATCTTTAAAGACTGTTAGACTGCATACATACAAAAATACTTTTTAGTTCTAGGTCAAGTCCCTTTATACGGGATTGAAGATATGTATATATAAATAAGCTAAATAAACAGAGGAAACGCAACCTTCTGATAAATTTGTTTTAACTAATACATAACTGTTTTGATTAAATAGGTTAAATGGTTACCCGTCTTTCTTTGGGCTTCGTAAAGTCCATGGATCGACCTACCTGTTAGATGGATCGTTATTAAAGTTGACATATCCTTTCCGGCAGGAACAGACATTTGGTTTCGTGCAGGAACCACTTCCGCAGTCTCGCACTTTGCATTGTGGAACGCATCTGAGTGCAGCGCTAATTACTTTCCTATATCCCTTACAGCAAACTTTATTTTTGACAATCTAAACACGTTTTAAAAACATTTTAAAGAATAAATTGTAGTGCTTTTGATAGAACTCCTACCGTGGTAATGTTATTAAAACGCCTTCTACTCTTAACCTCACAGATCTGAGCCGCAACGAGTCCGAAGAGTAGGGAATATATAACTATTTTACAAATCCACATGGTCGCTTTGTAAAATTCAACCGATGCTGATGCCTTTCAAAATAGTACTGAAGAGGCCTGCGCAAATTATTTTGCAAAATTCCCTTAAAGCAAAACTCAGCCAGCTCTTATCACGAAACTTAGTATTCAGTCCAGTTCTCAAACTTAAAGAAACGCTTATCGCAATTAATTCTATGTTCCTTTACATGAAGACTTGGAGATTAACTCATCAGTCAGCCAAAGAGCAACAAACAATGGAACATTTGAAGGTCTTTCATAAAATGCTATAAAATTCGTTACTCTAAATATTTATCATATTTTATTTCACTTCATTTCACTAGCACGTCGTGGTTTTTATAATAAAAAATGAATCATACCAAGATATCTGATGGTACTATGTGTTTAAAACTTAGTATGTAAAATATAGGCTATATAATAGTCGGCTATGTAATATACGGTATACATATCTCTATTTTACTAGATTGAAAGTGCAGTGTTATCAAACTAGACTTGTGTATAAGAACGAATTGTGAGAGCATAATAAAATTAAATGAAATGAATAAAAGTTTACAACGGTCAACCGAGGTTTATATACCCTTACAGATACATATATATGTACACATTAATTGATATATCTATTACAATATTCGAACATATATGGTGGCTTTGAACACTCAAAGAATCTATAATTACAGTCGGTGGTGCTGATCAAGAATACACATTTAAGTTACGAACATCTTAGCAAAATTATAATACACTTGTTAAGTTATTAAGGGTAATTTCAAAGAGCTGATAATAAAGTTATATTATTAAATGCTTGTAAATGTAAAGTATAAGAGCGAATAGTTACTAGACCATGACATAATTCTGTTAAAATGGGACTAACATTATCGACTCGTAATTGTTTCTTTTATTGTTAGATGAGACTAAAACTCAAAAATATATATACAAAATATATATTAGTATATTACATATTTTGTACTTTCAAAATATCTGAAATATACCGACTGAATAAAGTCCAGATATATACAACATCTTACAAATATGACATCATTCAAGCGATAAATGAAGTTTAATCCATGCACTTATACTTATTGTAGTTATTAGATAAAGAACACATTGTGATCAATTTGAAAGATGCTCCCGTACCTCCATTTAATGTTTTAATAATGGCATCTAAACTTTTTATTGCACCTCAGTTCAAGCAATTAAGTTTGCCCACATCCGAACAGAGCCGAATACAAAGATACAAACATTGTTTTGTTCGTGCCATAGTTGTCAGCGTATTTTCCAGCTATGTAGATATTAAATTGGCTTACCGGTTCGGTTGCAAGGTAAAGTCGCTACAGTTTCAGAGTCGCATAACAACAGCAATATTAGCAGCTACACAGCAAGAAAAGCTGCTTCTAAAGAATATATAAGTTTTTATTTTGATTTTTTTCCATCGCATAGATTATAGATATATTGATATATTGAATAGCCACATTTTTAATACGTCTAAGTAAAATTTTAAATGTGTTCAATTCCAAAAAATATACATTCTTAAGAGAATTTTGATGTATTTATTTCATTACTTTTTTAAGGCAACCTATTGATAATTTTTCATTATGTGACGTTCTCGTACTCTCGTGCAATAAATATGGAATAAATTGAATTTTGCATTGCGAGCAAATGAAAATAGCTCGATACTGGTATTACCCAGAGACTCCAGATTCAATTCATCAATTGCAGCCGAGTCATAGGCATCGGATATATATATTGTCCAGATAAAAACGAACGCCACTACGAGTTCTATCTCATTCGCAGCTCGTGCGTAGTAAACTCGATTAAGGATCTGTGCGGATTGTGACTGGGATTCCGGCAGTGATTCTGGGAGTGACAGTGACGCCAGCTTTCCACCATGCTCCTAATTGGATTACTAATGCTGCTCCATGCCGGCCTCCAGTGCGTTGCTTTCTACACGGAAAAACGTATGTCTTTTAAATTGTAATATGTACTATTGAAGCTAACAACCTAAGGAAAATACTATTATAAGTAAAGCACATAAATAAAGTACTATATATAGTGTGCACTATTTAATCGTTTTTATTTATTTATAAATATGCTTCCTGCGCAGCTTCCTTTATGGAGTCATGTAAGATTTACGAACCGGAGTTCACCAAGTGCTCAACTCGCTCCATACAGGCATTTATGAACCAGCTCGTCAAAGGTGAGATACCAGTATGTTAACCACATCCTACGACATGCGACTGACTTGGTATTATCCTTTAGGTGTGCCCGAAATCGAGGAATCCTTTGGACCCATCGATCCCATGAGGCAGGAACAGTTGGTGTTCAATCAGGATAACAGCGACGTGGCCACGCTTTCCGCCAATCTTACGGATATGCTGATCAGTGGCTTTGGCAAAATGGTGATTAAGGAGAGCAAGTGAGTAGCTATCGATTCCACCCAGCCGTCAAGAGCGATCAAAAGTTGCTCTATTGAGGTCGTTGAGCTTGTATAGGCGAACATCTTTAATGGGAAACTCCCAGACATAAGTTTGTCCGATTTGATAATGCACTTACGTTTCTATACCTGCATCCATTCTAATATTAGACTCTTAAATGTTATTTCACATTGATCTATCAATTAGTTTCGCGCACGTGGTGTTGCCAGTCGCAATAAATTGCTTTCAGGCTTTGCATCTATGAATAATAATAATGGATAAATATAAGTAAGACTTAAATTTTTATTATACCAATGTGTATTTATTTTTCACCACCAGGGTCAGCAAGAAGGATTTTAGCTGGCTAACGAAGATCTATCTGCCCCAAATGCGAATGGATGGCCACTACAAAATGGTCGGTCGCATTTTGCTGGTGCCTCTGCAGGGCAATGGAAAAATCGTTATGGAAATAGGTAAATTCGAATGATAATTGCTACTAAGTGGAAGATAAACGGATGTATTGCCACTGACAGATGATCTGGACATACTGATGAGCACCAAGACACGCCTCTACGAGAAGGGCGGCTACACATTCTACAATGTGACGTCCGTGAAGGTGAAATTGGAGGTCGGCAAAGTGCGCACCAGGATGGATAACCTCTTCAACGGCCACAGCAAGGAGGTGGAAAAGAGCACCAATCAGTTCTTCAACGACAATTGGCAGAATGTCTTCGAGGCACTGCGTCCACTGGTGGTTGAAACCGTGGAACGAACGCTACTAGATCTTCTCCACAAGACATTCGCCCTCTTTCCAGCCAGCTTCTTCGTGGAGGACATACCCACCTCCTTGACCTTGTATGGTCGCAAATCAGACATGATCACATAAAAAGTCTTTCTTTACTAAATAAAGAAAGAACACCAATAATATAGTCACATGTTAGTATTGTTAATTAGGAGTAAAAAAATGTAATTCTTTTAACTTTCTGACCATTTTCAGCCAAATTATACCGAAAATACCAATCGTAAATATTGAAATTTTGACGAAAATCGATTTTCTGTTTTTTTGCGTAAATTATTATCAGTATTTTGATCACAGCATTCGAAATAGTATTCCAAATATGGCATACCTCGTTGAGTTCGTAATTAAATTTCCAATCGAACTGTGTTTTCAGAAAAAAATTCTATTTGTTTCAGATTTTTTTCAATTTTTGATGATGTTACCCCTTACAAAAAATGCGAAAATTTGGCCAAAAATTATTTTAACAGAGTCGGTCAAAAAGTGATTTGGCTGGTTAGTATTGGTAATTAGGAGTACAAAAATGTAATTCTCTTAACTTTCTGACCATTTTAAGCCGAGTTATACCGAAAATACCAATCGTAAATATTGAATATTTGCTAAAAATTGTTTTTCCTTTTTTTTTGCGAATATTAACTCGACTATAGCGTTCTCTATTGTTTTTAATCATTTTATTCTCTGTGAGTGCCTAGACTAAATGTTAGTGTAACTTATTAAATGCTTAGTTTAGAGGTATCCTAATATGGGATGGCACAGTGCTCCACATCCGGCTGCCAATTCAAGTCGATAGATCAGTAGAACCAGTCGTACTTGAGATATTCGCCTTCGTGTTTCAATGCGGCAATCGAGGTGTGGCGCACGTGTCCTGTGCGTGCGAAGATCCTGCGATTGCCCACCGGCTGCAAGGTCCTGAAATTGTCCACCAACGCACCATCCTGCGTGTCCGACAGCTGACGGAATCGGGAGATCTGCTTGGGCGAAATCGGGATGGGATCGGGGAACAGTATCCAGGTGACGGCCTCCGAACAGGGCGGTGTGGTCAGGGAACCTGGAGAATCAACATGCAGTATTTAGTTGAGTGACACTAAAGATAAACATCGCTTGTAGACATCGATTCGATGTCAGGTAATCCTCAGGTTATTACCTGCTTAAACGCTCACTGAATACTAATTGCAAATATAATAGAATTCTTTAGTTACTTACCCTTGTAGGTGTAGAACTTGTCCACATCCACGCCAGCAATCAGCGAGGAGAGCGAGAAAGTGACGTTGAGCGTGGCCTCCTGGTTGGCGTCGGCGATCAGATGCAAATGCCGGTTAATGGTCACCAGGCCGGGTCCCTCATCCTCGTCGAGCTGTGGAAGCAACACAAATCGGTTTATAAATCAGTCGAAACAAGCTCAACTCCTCAACCACTCACATTGAAGAAGAAGCCCAGGACGGCGGCACCATCCGGATGATTAAGAGCCTCCCCAATGGTCGCGTACTTCTTGTTCCGGTGCACAATGTGCATCTCCATGGTGTAGCGGATGTCGTTGATGACGTGCTCGGATCCACGGTTGTTCTTGTCGCCCCAGTGGAAGTGCAGACCCTCCACCTCGAACTCACCGGGCAGTTTGGCGCCACGGATGTAGGGCAGAAAATCCTCGCCCACCTCAGACACATTCACTTTGGGTATGCTGATGGAAACTGAAAATCACCGGATTAATTAGCACTAATTCTACACTGCGCAAATTGGTCAAAAATGGGTAATTTCAGTGGATATCAAGTCAAATCATACCCGTGTGTCCATTGTTGATCATTTTCAGGGGATAGGGCAGCAGGTTGTGGTAGCCAATCATGTCCACCGCCGGCATATGAATGGCCATTGTCTGAAAGGAGGATGGGCAAATGGGCTTAGTTGGGTTCCCGTTCCCGCTTGGCTGGGCCTTAAGTTGCTGGCTGGTCTTACCCGGCTGGTGGTGATGGCAATTGGGGATTGGGTCTTCCCCGCACAGTGACCATGATGACGCGCCCAGCGACGCTGGTTGGGCTCGGAGTAGCCGAAGACATGACTGCTGACAGCTGGAAAGGAAGGTATGTTTGGTTTACAAAACTGTAGGATGTACAATGCTTAATGTTTTTGTTCAGAGGGTTTGGTTTCGAAACAAAGGCAATATTAAGGAACAAATTAATAAATACAAATAAATGTATTTTATATGCCATTCGGATTTACTACGAGTATGTGCAGTCTTTCCACAACGAAACCGCAATCAATTAGTCGCTGGAATGCGCGCTTAGTCCTGAATCAGGCAAAATGATTAAAGTGTTTCCCCATTTGCAGACCGGCCGAACTCACAGACCCGCAATCTGCGATCTTGAGTCCACGATTGATGAGTGATCACGTGCCCGTGCAAGTGGGTGCTATTCACCCCCTTCGGTTGACCTTCTCCCGATTTTCCGGGGCTATCTCTGACATATACGAGCACTTGTGAATTACGGCATAATAAATGGGGCTCCGTAACAAATATTGAATATCTCTTTCTTTTTTTAGTCAATGGCTGGGCAAATAAATAGCTTAGTGGGTAAACAGGCTTCCAGGGAAAGCTCGGAAAGAGTGCGGACGCCAAGGGCACGTTCGGGCCAATAATTAGATATCGCCGCGATTGATATTGATTTAGATCCAGATAATGGCGCGGGCAAACAATTTTCATTATTTTCCAACGCGATTGAAAGCTGGCAGCAAATTCCATGGAATCTTTTGCAAGGCGAAAGGAAATACTTATTTAACGGCTAATTTGCATGTGATTGGTGATAATTTCAGTTTGAAGAGCTCGCTGCGAATTAACATATCATATGACATGGTTTTCCATTGTGCCATTGTCTGCACAACTGCTCGATATGTCACTAAAGCACACATTTTTGTGTGCACTGCTCGTCGATTGATGAATTAGTCTAATTAGTTGTTTATTTGTAGTAACGTTTATTATATTATATTATTTATTTCAGTCCCGGCTATCAAAGTCTTAGATAACTAATTAGTTAAATTGAGCATTTTGTCAGGTATGGCCATCGGGCATTATGTCATCCACTTTATATATTATAAACATATTACTTTCAGCTACTATTTGCATTTGTTCGTTGTAATCGATCTTTTAAGTCCGTACTGATTAGGAAAATAAATAAATATATTTTAAAGTCTTAGGAAGTAGATTACAGATTTCCATTTAGCATGTAAATAGTAATTATAGAGCTTCCGTAAAGATGACAGATTGCATTTTGAGTAGTTTTTGAAGTGCTAATAACTGGTCAACAGCAAAAACCTCAACAACTTCAAGTCCAGCAATACGTCTAAATCAAATGACGGCCAATAAAATGTATTAATTGACAGTTTCAAGTGGAATGAACACCATTAAACTGGTCAAAATTAGCTTCGTGAAGTGTGTACTTATGACTGCTAATGCCAAGATCCCACCATTATCAGCTATTGACATTTCGTAATAGACACGAAGCAAATGCACAAATAGCAACGATCAAGCACTAATTCACTTTCTATTCTAAAAAAAAAAAGTATACATTTTATGTAATAATGAGAAAATAAATATTAAGAAAAAACAATATATTTTAAGAAAATATTTTAATTAGAGAACTAAAATTGGTGCTTTTCTCAAAGTGCACAGTTGCCTGGGGGTATGACAAACCATTAATTCTCAAAGAAAAGTACTTCCCGCGAATAGATATCAATTTATGGCTATTTTGGTTTCAGTTCACTATATAGTAGCTATCTGCACAACTTGGACCCTGACAAACACGAGTGAGTCACAGGACTTCGTAGAAATGGCAATGCAATTACCTTGCGACCAGCAGATTAGCAAAAACGAAGCCTCAAAGAAAGTAGCGCACTTCATGGTTCACGGTTCCGTTCCAAAGTTCTTAACTCCTGACGAGCGGCTATAGCACCTTCCGATCGGGTGACGGATTCTAGACTGCGCGGACGTTTCGCTGGCGGAGCACCTTCACAACTTCCTCAGCGGGCAGTCAACGAACTACTTGAAAATTCGAAAGCTGAAATCCCCGCCCGAAGCGCGTGCACCGCTCACACAGATACGTACACACACCTGTGCAAAAGAGTCGCGCGAACAGCCGACGATCGATCGATCGATGGGAATTTGGCGAGGAGGCACTGGAGGATCGGAGGAACATGGTGCAAGCCAGCCCACTAAGTCGTCCACTTAGCGAAATTGAATTAAATGTAGCAGACGGCTGCACCACCCTGCGTATGCTTAACGCATGGCGCAAACACGGCGTATGCTTAACGTCACGGAAACTCAATCGAACCGCCAAGCCCAAGACCAAAAGGGCGTCATTATGTCGATCAATGCTGGCCGAAATCAAAAATCAAAGGGTAAAACTCGTCATAATTCGCACCTAATGCCGCCCTCGATCATTTACGATAATATTTTGTTTTGCATACAATTTGCCGATTTATTTGTTTGTTTTCGGATAGTCACTGCGCGTTACTGAGCCAACAAGTCGCGCGGCAACGTCATGTCGAAAGTCGCTAATTAAGTGCGGAGTCCTCAAAAAAATCCAACCGATCGATCGCTGCCGAGGCAATGGGGCATATTCATTGAGCGATTTTCGCACGTTTTCAAGTTTCGGCTAAAACGAATTGGAGCGTTTTCAGCTTATTATGCCAGATCTGAGCCGTTTTTTCATGCTCATGCGTTACAGAACGCTGATATTACACATGTATGGGCAGTTCGTGATCCACATGTGGGAATGATAGTGTTTCAAATTGCATACATATGTATATAGAGGGCACTCTGATATCTATTTATATCTTTATGGTGGCCATTCAGTAGTCACACGAAGTCGCACATTTGCAATTGAATTGTCCAGATATCATAGGCCAGACATTTTGAATGCCAAGGTTTAGAGTGGGATTCCAGTTGTCAGAGTCCCGTCGTAAAACACTTGAGGAAAATTGTGATGGAAAAGGTGTTACTTCTTGCTTGTGCACTGTATTTGAAATGCTAATAAAGATGGTGGGTATTGTCCATTAGTTTACCTTTTATCAAGTAACATTTAAGCAGCAATATGACGATCAGTTTTACTCTTACTTTGTATACCATTTTTTCAACTACCGATGGCATGTAAACTATAGAAATTTCTTTCTCTCAAGGAAAAAATAATATGAATAATCCAATTTGAATCAGGTAATCTAGTTTCAGGTAATCTGATTCGGTTACCGGTTCTATTCGGTCCGTTCAGCTTAGTGATTTTCCCGCTGCTAATTTAATTGTTTGAACACGATTGTGAAGAGCCCAAAATTATGGCCCAAAAAGGTGTCAATATTTATCAGAGTATAATCGCATGATTATCACATGAGCAGCTCGTCTCAAGAGGAACTCCCCGCCGTTTTAGGCATTTCCATTTAATCTAGCATGCAATTGATTATGCAAACGTCAAGCAGAATAAATCAATATTTGCTAGCTTACGCCTCCATATCGATCACTAAGTCACCTGTCAGCATCGATCAACAAATGTGGAATAGTTCGTCAAGTGCGAAAGGTGGCTTCTTTTAAGGCGGAACTCACGTGCCGGCAATTAGCAGCCTTTTAGCCAACTATTATTCTATCTGAGGCCCCAACTTGTGAGATCGCAATCATCTAACATCTAATACGGGTAATAAAGCAGTTACAACCACGGCTCGGGGAGCCTCCCAACGCACTTGAGATGCTCGGCCAGTCGCAATAACTCAATTATTTGGCCATAATAAAAAACATCAAATCCGATTGAGGCGATTTTACGAGCGATCTGGTAACTAGACATACTCCCTGCATATAAATACTTAAAAAGACATTAAACGAGACGCCGAATACGGCGCATACAAATCAGCCTACTACTCTCGCCCAGATTTCGCATAGACGGGCGCACCTGCGAACCGTGCAGAGAATCCCAGATAAGCACACCAGTTTTATCAATTAAAAACACCTAGACGCGGTTCTGGATCCACATGGAATACTCTATCAGTGATCGAATATAGCGTTGGCGTCATTCCACAAGCCTCCGATTGTCCGAAATGTCAATGGGGGCGACAGGCGGTGACTTATTTTTGGCCAAAATCGCGACTTCTCCGTCGTGAATGGCTTAAAATAGACCCATTACTTATCAGCCCTAATTGATTAGCGGAGGCATGGGCTTACATCCCACGCAATGCTCAATCAATTCAACCTTATCAATTGTTTTGCTTTATCTTTCGCAAAAATCTTGTGGCATACTTTCGCGAGCAGCGCCTAAAAGATTGAATTCAAAACGCTTCGTTGAAACATACAAAAATCTTTATTACAAACTGCAATGCAATGCACTTAGGTAGTAAAATGAGGGACAAAAACAATAACCGAATTTTTAAACAATAAGCAACAAAAAATGATATGAAACTGCTTTATATGGCAAATATCGACCTGAATATCGCAACTTTGGCAAACAGTTTTGGCTTACTTTGGTTTGGTTTAGTTTTCGAATTTAATCAGTGCAAAATAAATGCTAAGCTAAAAATCAATACTAAACTACTATTCGATGAATTTGCACTTTAGGTAAACGCTTTTGTCATGGTTTATAAATATAAATATAGAAATATGAAATAGTATTGACTTCGTTTTCCAGTCCTTGTGATGTACAGGTCATGTCTTCCGCTTTTTAGGTATTTTCGTTTTTTGGTATTCAGGTTCAACGAGCCAAGCTTTCTCGTCCTCAAGCTTTCACATCAATATAGAGATTTAATAGATAGTCATTTGGAAGGCCAAATAGCTAGATCGTTTGAAAAATGATTCCAGTATTTCCACTTTGTGTCATTTCGATGGCAGTTTAGTCCTCCTTCTCCTCTTTGGCGGACATGAAGAGCTTCTGGCAAGTGAAGGTCAGCGAGTCTAGAAAAGAAAACCATATAAATGTCGGACAATGGCACCCATTGGGGTTAATGTGAAGGGCTACTCACCAATCGTGCTCTGCACCCATTTCGGCTTATTCTTCCACACGACGCCCACGTAGTAGAAAGGTATGCCAATTATGGTGATTAATACCCCCATTCCGACCTCATAGGGCGCCACATAGATGGGCACGACGACTAAGAAGGCGCACACGATGACGAATAGGGCGGGAATCCACACGGCGACCTGTCACAACAGGAAATATAGTTAGATTAGTGTTGCTAAAGAGTTTCATCTTCTAGAACTATAACGTTGCTATCGAAATAAAGATCTCGTTGGCTATAGAACGTCTAAATGGGCAACACTGATTAAGCTATACTCACTTTAATTGGCCGCTCCATGCAGGGACGGGTGTAGCGGAAATATAGAACCGCCGACACCGACAACATTATAAAGAACGATTCCACAATGCTGGCATAGGTGATCAGCACATACACGTCGCTCACCACCAGCATCACAATGGAGAGAAAGCACTGCCGAGAGGGACACATTCAAATCAATTAGGGATTAATTACATAATATCATTTGTGCGCTAATTGAGGGGCGCAGCTCACCAGAAAAACGAGCGACGGCAGCGGGGTGTAGCTCTTCACGCTGATGTGGGACAGAATCGCCGGCATGTGTCCATTCCGGGCACCCACAAAGCAGATGCGGGAGGAGGTCATGATGTGGACGGAAAGGCCGCCAAAGGCAGAGATGGCCACCATGACGGGTATGATCAGTGAAAAGATGCCAAGAATCTTATCGCCAAAGGTCTGTGAAGAGAAGAGATCAATTGAAATCATTTGAAAATCCACTGGTCTAATTGACTTTTCTCATTCCGATCAAATAATTTAACATTCCTAGCAGTTGATCGCATTTTTGCAATTTTAAGCTATAAATAGACAGAATCGTTAATTATAGGGCTGGCAATAAAAAATGACTGATTTAAAGCTTATATAGCTTTTTTTAAGTAAAAATATTAATTTTACTGTCTTGCAGCCTAATTTACTGATTCATGTATAATCTGATCGGAGTGCAAATCGGAACGGGGTCGCTAAATTCTCACCACAGCGATGGCATTGGAGGCGATCATCTCCGAGGGCGACAGCACGGCCAGATAAGCCACATTGGCCAGCACATAAATGGCGGTGACCAGAGGCAGTGAGATGTAAATGGCACGCGGCAGGTTGCGATATGGATCCCGCAGTTCCTCCGTCATGAAGTTCAAGTAGTTCCAGCCGGCATACGAAAAGATGCCGGAGTAAAAGGCCACCGACATCTTGCCGGGATCAGTCTCAGTGTTTTCAAACGGTCGAGTGAAGTTTTCCACGTTGCCCATTAGCATCCAGACCAGACCGACCAGAATGATCATGACCAGGGCGGCGATCTTGGTGAACATGATGATGTTTTGCATCTTGGTGGTCACCTTCATGTAGTACGAATTCAGGTAGGTGAGGAAGCAGATGGTGATGGCCGCCAGCAGTTGCAGCGCTATTTTGGGAATGTGGCAGGCTCCGCCGAAAAAGGGTTCCAGCACGTAGGAGGCAAAGGTCAGGCCCATTATGGCATTGGTCGTAGGCCTGCAAGAGATAAGAACACACACAATCAGTGGAAATTTTTTGCAGACTGCATTCAGACATATGTCCTGCTGATAATGTCCGCATGCAAAAGTGGAAAAGCAGATATTTGCGCTTATCGCCGATCCTAAACAGCAAAAATAGCTGGCAATAAAACGCTCAATGCAGAACTGGCGGAACTGCCCCAATAAATAAATGTATATAGCGCAGATTAAGTGATAAGGCTCGTTTCACTTTCTAAGGCTCTAATACGCAGCCCAAAGCTTAACCTTGAAAAACCGGCTGCATCTACACCGATCCGAAGTATTCCGTCTTTCTAGTCTTATCTGAAAAGTTCTTGAACTTGACCCTGACTGAAAATCAGGTTCTGTGTACTTCCTTATCTATGCTATTTCGTAAAAAACATATAAATAAAAGAAAAGGTTAATGAGCTTTTACTTTTACTCCAATGAGTTCCCTTTGGCGATAATATGGTAATTTGAAATCAATCAGCGAAAGCAATTTGATACCGTCGTAGTCATGTTTTCGCAGAAAATAAAGATAAGGAAACATAAGCGTCGAAATATTCGCGAATATTCAAACAATATTGACCAGTAAGACTCACACGAATATCATCATGGCATCCCAGAGATACAGGAAAGCCGGCAGCGATCCGTACGCCTCAAAGATGTACGCGTAATCCCCTCCAGATTTTGGGATGGCAGTACCAAGTTCCGCGTAGCAAAGGGCACCGATCATGGACAGCAGTCCGCACAGCACCCAGATGACCAGCGAAGCGCCCACGGACTCCACCTCCCGGATGACGCCTTTCGGGGACACAAAGATACCGGATCCAAAGATGATGCCCAGGATGATGGCCACTCCTTCGAGGAGGCCCAGCTGCTTCTTGATCACGACCCTGCTGCTGTCCGACTCGGCGGATCCCTCGCGACCCTGAGCTTTCTCGGCAGGATTCGCCGCTGGTTGGGCTATGCTGGAGGGAGGATTTCCGGAGCTGGGGGTCAGCAGGACCATTTCGCTGGACGGCGACTGCAGTTCATCGGTGGCGGGCATGGCGGCTATATATGTATTGTGTCCAAGGGCTAAAGTATTATTATCCCGCTGCTCTGTGACACAATCTTCGCACGCGACGTCTGAAAGCGAACTGTAACTGTTTCTTTGGCCGATGTCCCGTTAATTGATTAAACGAGGCAAGTGTGTTCGTGGGTGTGACTCCCCGCGTGTGTGCCTGTGTTTGTATGTTTATTAATGTGTTTTTCAATTGTATTGTATTTGGCTTATCTACTCCTGCTCTTCCTCTTCTTTCTATCCGCCGGCTAGCCTTAGTTTGTTTTGGTCGGCTCTTCGCTTGCTGCCCTCTCGCTCGCACCAACAACACACCCTGCAGATGAGTCTTTAGCACATAAAACTCACGATTTTAACGAAAATTCACACTCCGTCTCGCGGAATTCGGTTAATGGGTCTGGTAAATAAGAGCAGACATCGAGGTAACCGCCGAATTGTGCAAACTCTGCGGTTTAATTGAAGAATTGGCACACTATCGGTCAAAGGTTTTTCAACCCCACGTTTTCCCGAGCACCGTCGCAGTGTGACCAGCTCCGGGCTGTCTCTGAAATACCTGGGGTGCTTTTCTGCAAGATACAGGGTGCTCTTTTTGTATTTAATATGTATTTTGTTGTCATTTGTCTTTTAAATATTATTAAAATAAATCTTAACAGCTAATTAAATAATAGAATAAACTCAATCTGACGCATTCCATATTTTAAAGAGCTGTTGGGATTTTTTAAATTATTAAGCCCCCAGAAAACTACGCGCGAAATTTCAAACACAAGCAGAGGCGCGATCTGTGAAAGAGTGTGGCCGTATCGCACACACGAAGAAAACTTTCTATTTTGGACAATGGCATTTTAGAAACTAACCATCGTGGTGGAGAACATCGCTAAAAATGGACACTCGCTATTTTACAACGAAAAAAAAATTCCAGTAAAACTTATCGAATAAACAGGTAGACCACACTACTTCAGAATATTGAATTTGTTTAATAAAATAAATAAAAATCAAAAAAATACAAAATATTTGTTTTATAAAAAAATAAAGACTTGGTTTATTTGTGCTTACAGAAGAGAAAAGAAAAGAAAGAATACAGTTTAAATTAAAGTTGAAAACAGATTTTTTTTTAGTTTAATTTTATTGGAATATATTATTTATCAAGAATTAAGTACAAGTCTTTTTTAAATTCACTTCTTTAATATATTTGTCGTGCGCGTGTCGAAAAATCACTCACGTGCTTGTTTCTGTTTTCCTATCGGTACGAACAGTAGACCAGGTTGGTCGAACGTCTATCGCCAATCGATATCATTAGACCTATTAATGAGCTAAAAGTAAATCAAGAGAAGAATACGGATCACAAAATGGATTTTGGAGCTCTGCTGCACCTTGCCAAAAAGAAGAGTGATGCGGTCACCAAGGATGAGGTGAGAAGCAAACAGGTGTCCAGTTTATCCTTTGCGTGAGATTTTGAAACTCGGAGAACGCGGTTTCGTCTGCATTCCCTTTGTGACCCAAAAACGTATGCAGCATCTGATCATTGTCATCTTTCACCTTTAGCGTCAGGGGCAGGGGAAATACTACAGCACCAAGTATGCGCCGCCCAAGAAAGAGTCCAAGGAGTCCAAGCAGCTGTCCAACAACATCCAGAAGTTTCTCCAAAAGAAAGAGGCCGAGGAGGCGAAAAAGAAACGCGAGGAGCGCCAGAAGCTTAACGATCTGCTCGCGAAGAGGGACGAAAAGTCCAAGAACAAGATCCGTAAAATGCTGAAGGTAACCAAGTCGGCGAACAAATCCGTGTTGGAGGATGCCAAAGACTACGATAAGGCCATCGATGGCCACGAGGCGGGCGAGGGTCAGGGCGATGACTACGGCTACGTGTCGAACGAAGCGAATGCATTTTACGAAAAGTACATCGAAAAAGTGCGAGATGTCCAGGAAGACAAGGGATTCGCGCCCAGCAGGCCACAGTCGCTGAGAGATCTTTCTGGGACCAAGGAGCGCGTTAAGGCGGCCATTACCAGGGAAAGAGAGGAGGCCAAGAGTCACACACGTCAGCGGAGCAGTACAAGCACTACCCCATCCAGCGCTACCAAGTCTAAGGAGGCCTCCGTGGCCCGTTCTTATAGTACCTCTAAAACACTGTATGACCCGAACGCAGAGAAACGCGAGGAGGAGCGCAAAAAGCGGCAGGAGGAGGAGCAGCGTCGAGCGAAGATCAAACGACCTGCTCAGCCGCCGCCAATGGACTTCCAAGCCTTGCTTCGCTTAGCAGAAAAGAAACAACACGAGCCCGTTGTCTTCGAGGTGCAGAAAAAAAAGGAACCGGAACGTTTGTTGTCGGCCCGTGAAAAACGTGAGATGGAAGAGCGCCAGCGGCAAGACGAGCAGCGCGCCCAGCGACTCAAGATGCGGGAAAGTGAAGGCAAGGAGGGCATTTCGAAACCCATCCCCAATCGGATGGAGGCTAACGGACGCATCCCCAAGCTGAATCAAGCCAAGCCAGCCAATCCACCAAGTGAAAGCTTTAAAAAACCAACGACCCCACAGCCAACGAAAAGCAGCTCAAGCTCCACCAGCTTATCCAGTTCCAATTCCCATTCCTCTACTAGTCGAAGTTCTGCTTCAAACACTAAGCCCGCTACTAAAACAGTTCCAGTGCCTGCTAGGTCTGGGCCAACTGCATCGGCGGTTGGAAAACCTAGCTCCAGTTCTAGCAAAGCGCCGGTCGGAAAGACGCGACCGATTTCCTCATCGAATGTTCAGAGATCTGAGGTCGTACGACAATTCCCGCCCGCAGATGTCAAGAGACGAAAAACTGTTGAACCGCCAGTCAACAAAAGTAATTAAACATGTTCGCTATTGGATAGATTTTAGATATATATTTTTTGTTCGATTTTTAAAGGACGCATTTACGACGACGATGACGAGGATGAATACGATTCGGAGCTGGATGACTTCATCGATGATGGCGACTGCGAGGAGGACATATCTTCCCATATCCGCGACATTTTCGGTTATGACAAGCGGCGTTATAAAGGAATGGACGACGATGACCGTGGGATGGAGTCCAGTTTTGCACAAATGCAGCGCGAGGAGTACATCAGCAAGAAGTTGGGTACGTAATAAACCATATGGCGAATGAAAACCCATAATAATGACATCATTTTCGTAGGCATGCAAGAGGATCTCGAGGACATGCGCTTGGAAGCAGCGCACAAGAAACAGAAAATGGCCAGAAGATGAAACGGATAGGACACACAATAAATTTAATGTGTGTATGCCATGTCGCATACTGTATTTCATCCCGACCTGGCCTAATCCGTCGCCATATGGATTTTGGCCGCAGAGCCTTGGCATGATATGTATATTCCCATATATGATAATTTGAATTCATTAGTATGCAACGACTGAATTTTAATAATAATTATGTGTGCTGTCGCTGGAGAAGGCGCTGTGTTAGTGCAACAGGAATGCAATGGTGATTTGAAGTGCAGTTCAAGTAGATTGACGGGCAGGAAATCCAGTGAATTGCATAGAAAAAAGGGAACAGCAATAAAGTTTTTTTTTCGCCTTGGCAACATAAATATGTTTTATTACACAAGAGTGCTGAATATGTCGTCTTTACAGGGTATGAAATTAATCTTGTTTTATGCAAATGCCGAATTTAATTGAAACATGAAATTTATCTAAAAGTCTAACGTAGAAACAATGGGAAAATTATTGAAAATAATAGAATGGGAATTTGTTTGAATAAGAAAAAAACAATTTACCGCCAAAAACTTTTGTGGGTTTATTAAAGTTATTAATTTTAATTTAATCTTTAATTTATCGTCGTTTGTTTTTGTACATATAAAATATTTAGAAGTTCAAAAATTAAGACATTCGTCGAATTTGAGGCAATCATTCGGACATCTTGATGTGCGTTTGGCATTCATTGGATCTCCATTTTGAAGACAATATCCTTAACATAGTATGATGCTTTCCTACTTCTTGTCCTTGGCCTGCAGCTTCGAGTGGATCATGTCCTTGAACTGCGACAGAATTTTGTTTTCGCGCTTCTGTCGCTCCTCCTTGCTGAACATGGCCAGTGCGCGCTTCTCGTCGGCGGAGTACAGCTGGTTTTCCTTTCGAATACGGACGGCCTCCATGCGCCGATGTCTGCTGCCGCTCATCACATAGCCCACGGACTCGAAATTGGCGATCTCATCGGAAGTCAGGCCGATTTCACCACGGCGGGGAATCCGCTTGCCCTCGGCAATGTAGGCAGCCATGGCGGCACCTTCTCCTGGCAGCAGGGCCTTGCCGAAATCCTTTTGATTGAGGCTACCGCCAGGTCGCAATGAGGGTCCCACGTCCTCGTCGTTGTGTGTGCCACTTTCCTTGTTCTTGGACTTACTGGTACTTGAGGAGGAGCTCTTCTTGGACTTTTCCGACTCTGACTTACGCTTCTTTTTCTTTTTCTTAGACTTTTTGTCCTTTTTGCTGGCAGACGACTTTTTCTTTTTAGGCTTCTTGATACCGTCGGCAGTCTTTTCCAGCCACACATCTTCATCCTCGGACTCATCTTCGCTTTCCGAACTGGAACTAGAGCTGCTGGACTCTTCGCTACTATCCTCGCTGCTGGAAGAACTAGAGGAGGAACTGGAATCTCTTTTGCTCCTTTTCTTTTTGGACTTCTTTGACTTTTTCTTCGACTTCTTTTCAGATTTCTTGTGTTTGCTCTTGCCCTTTTTCTTTTTCTTCTTGGGTCCTATGTAAGAGCCCTTGACCAGTTCCACATCGTCGCTTTCTGGCCGGGATGGACTCTTGCCCCAGACCTCTGCTACGCCTTCCTCGCCAATGCGAACCCTCTGGTTCCTGCGGGCATTCACAGCCTTGGAGTCACCTTTGAATTGGTGGTTCGACGATCCTCTGCCTCTGTGCTGCGACCTGGACGATAGTTCGGCGGGGTCATTAATGAAACTACCCTCGGGAGCCCTTCCCCGGAAAGGATTCTGCCGCCTATCGTTGTTTTCATGATAACGATCGCTGGGCCAGCGTTCCACAGATTTTGGCCGGGATTTGCGATTTTTGGAGGGACTTCGCGAGCGACTGGATCGGTCACTGCTGCTGCTGGAGCTTCTGGAGGAAGAGGAGCGGCTTCTGCGGCGGTGTGACACTGCATCCTTTTCTCTGGAGCGACGAGAGCCGCGATTGGAAGTCCTTTCCCTGTGGTGCTCCCTCTCCCTGTCTCTTTCCCTCTCCCGGGAAACTGATCTCCTGTGTTGTGGTTTCTGGTAAGTCCTTCTTTCCGAGCGTGAACGACCCCTAGAAACAGACCGGCGGCGTTCCCTCTGCCTGCTGCGACTCCTGCTGCGTGAACGCATGTTGAAAATACAAGTATTCAACAATTTCACCGGAAAATGCAAAACAAACGTTTGTGGTTATTGGTGAACCGACTTCGATACCCCACTTCATCGATAGTGTCGGCGGCTTATCGATAGGCAACAGCTGACTAAGAGATTTTAGCTGCAGAAGGTCACACCAAAACGAACTTTGCAAATATACTCGCCAAAATAAAGTTTATTTATCGCCAAAAATGCTGTAATATAAATATAATAAACTATACTGGGAAAGCTATCAATTGCTACCAATGGCGCGCATTACGTGGAGGGGCCATTCCATTCAGGAGCTGCTGTAAGCTTGGAAATATCCCACTCCCCAAATGTACCACACTAATTTGCAATGTTTTTGTTTATTGTTTACTTATTTATTAGATCCATTTTGCGGCTTCGTTGGTCATATATGAAACACTGCTGGCACTCTTTAACATTCAACGCCCACATGAACTCCTCCTACGCCTCGGACGTCTGTCTGACCCCCATTTTTTGGTTTGTGGACAACTACACTCACTGCCTAGGACCGGTAACACTATGCTACATAACATTTTATTTATCATTCATAAAAATGTTTTTTTGTTTTTTAAATTATTTAGTTCTTTGTTGTTGGCGTGGCTGCCTTGACCACTTCAGTCGTTAGTATCGCATACTGGATTGGCTTGCCCTTTTGGTGGGCCAAGAGTCAGTTGATGACGTACTTCCTCCTCGTTGTGGGCAATTGGCTGCTGCTTAATGTGGTTTTCCACTACATTATGGCTGTGATTACGCCGGCTGGTCATCCGCCGGAGGGCGTGTCTCTGGTGGAAGCGGTTAGCATGTGCGGCAAGTGCATAGCTCCCAAACCACCGAGGACTCATCACTGCTCCATCTGCAATCGCTGCGTTCTTAAGATGGATCACCACTGTCGTGAGTATCTGCAGTTCTCTAAAGCCTTTCGGCATTAAGTTACATATATTCTTTATATAGCTTGGCTTAACAATTGTGTGGGGTATGGTAACCATCGGTACTTCTTTCTCTACATGACGTACACCACTTTGGGCTGCCTGTTTCTTATTTTGTTTGGCTTGGAGATTGGCCACAAATACCTTTGGTTGGAGCATGGCGAAAACTGGACGGAAATTGAGCCCTTGGAGGGGCAGCCAGTCAAATTTAATCTCAGTGGGCACATCATTCCAGTGGTAATCCAGTAAAGTGACTTTTGCCAGGGACTTTATTTCATCTTTCTTTCTTTTTTTAACTGCAGACACATCCGCATGAGTACGATGAGTTTATGCTGCCTCCAGCGGTGCACAATCTTCCAACACCCATTGTGGACACAGATGCCGCTTCGCCTGGTCGACGACGAGCGCTTTGGTTCATGGCGTTCACGAATGTGGCCGTGGTCTTGGCTCTCGGAAGCCTCTCCATTTGGCACGCCAAGCTAATCACTCGTGGTGAGACAAGTGTAGAGGCTCATATTAACGAAGCGGAGCGAAAACGGCACCTCCAGCAACAACGCATTTATATTAATCCATATAACTTTGGCACTAAAAAGAACTGGAAGTTGTTCTTGGGTCTGGTGCGTGGCAGGTACGTTGAATTTCTTAAGTAAAACCTTTTTTTACTTGATCATCATGCAGATCTTTTTGGCGAACTGTGCTTCTTCCATCCTGGCACAAACCCGAAGGCACTGGGCTGAGTTTCCACACGGTAAATGATGCGCCCTTCGAGGACGAGTGGCCGTAATTCTAAGATAGAAGCTATTGTGATGCCAGCAAGTCAATATTAAGTTAATAGTTTACGTTTAAGCTCAATTTAGTAGGATTGAAAAGCTTTTATTTAGTAAAATGTAGTAATTTAAGCCTTTTACGATTCCAAAGTTTTCTCAAAATGCATTACTCGTATGCATTAAAATGCGAAGGCATGTACTTTGTTTCCATGACGACTAGAAACACAATGACGCTTTTATACTACTACTAGCTTAATAAAAGACACAACTAGTATACAAATCATTTTGCGTTGTCCTTGACAGCCTGTGCCGGTATGGCAACTTGTTGCCAGGACAAGGTTAAGGCTATGAGTTTGTTCAATAAGACTTGGAAGTACTCAAGACTTAAAGATGTCGAAGGCTTCCGGATCAGAAGATGAGCCTCTGGTGCCAGATGACTTTGATGATGACTTCTACAAGGAACTATGCGACAAAATCCCTGAGGTACCTAACTAAAAAATTGGAACCTAGCTGAATAATACAAATATTATCTATAGGCCACCAAAGCTCTGCGGCAAAAGGATACTCCCAATAATGCGGACAATGTCCAGAGGTTGCTCATCTGCGGCAGTCGCTATAAAAGCGATCTGAGACTTGAGAAGGAGCGATCCCAGGAATTGCGAAAGGAGATTGAAAGCCTGGAAGAGCGCTTGGAAAATGCCGCTCGGGTCACTAAAATGGACATGGCCACCATTGAGGAGTTACGTGGGGTCATAGGTAAGTAGTATTAAAATATTTGTAATAAAAAAAGCTTAAATAATACTTTTAATTGGCAGAGGGTGCCTGGAAGCAGAAGGATGCTGCTCAGATTCGTGAACAATCCGCTCAGGACGAGGTTTTGAGTCTCCGCGAGAAACTGGATGAATCAGAGCAGATGGTGGCCCATCTGAATGAGAAACGACTGGCCATGAGCAAGCGGGACGATGGCAAGGAGCGGGAGCGTCTTAACGCCGAGATTGCCGATCTCAACAAGCGAATGCAATTGCAAAGGACCTACGCCACGGAACTGGACAACACCATCGAAGGATTGGAGGCCAAAAACAAAGAATTACTCAAGCTACTTGATGTTCGTTAAATGATTGCCCTAATTTACCATCAAACTAATCGATATTTCACATATTAGGAAACCTCAAGCGATGCCTGCAACTTGAAGCGCAAAAGCGATGCCCTGACTAAGGAACTTTCCACAATGAAAACCGAGGAGTCCCGCTACCAGGAGCAAATTTCCCACATGAAAGCCGCCAACGAGCACTTAACCAAAGTAAAAGTGCGCCAGAACCTGCAGATCCTCTCCCTCAAGACGAACCTAGAGCACCTAAATACGCAGCACAACGCAGCCAATAACAAGCTGGCCAAGATCACGGTGGATTTGGAGTACACAGTGCAGGAACGGGATAAGAACAAACGGGCTCTGAATCAGCGCATCAATCTACTGAAGGTGCGCGAGGATGAACTGATAAAGGTGCGCCAGGACAATGGGAAGCTGGCCAAGTCCCAGGAGGCGATTGCTCGAAAGTATGCGGTATTAGACGAGGCCAAACGAGAAGTGGAAACGCTGAACATAAGGCTAAGGTATATAGCTTATATTCAACAGAAGATCCTTTTCTAGATACTAGATACTAATCAACATATTGCAGAACCCAGCTGGGCACCCAAGACAAGGAACTGGAGTCGATGCGCCGCGTGGTTCATCATTTCGAGAAGAACAACGAAAACTTGACCAAAGAGCGGGATTCCCTAAGGCGAGAACTGCAGGCTGAGCACCAACAGCTCGAGCAGAGCAATGCACTGCACCAAGAGGCACAGCACGAAGTGCGTGCTCTTAAGGACACCATCACCACGATGGACACCAAGCTGAAGAAGCTCAACGAGGACGCCAACAAGCTCAAGAAGGAGAAGACCAAAAAGCTGGACGAGATTCAGCACTGGATAGACAAATTGGATGCCTTGCAAAGTAAGGCTTTTAACTTTTTAATGATCTCTAATTTTAATTTGGAATACTATTCCTAGATGAGATGCACTTGAAGGAGAACTACGAGATTGAACTGAAACGCACCATCAGCGACTTGGAGGCAAAGTGCTCCAAGTTCCAGCAACAGCATGATGCTCTTGCCGCAGAGCGTCAGACCCTTCAGCGCAGTGTCCAGGTGGCCGATGAGGAGCGACAAAAGCTTCGTGATCAACTGGTGAATCTACAGGCGCTCGTCGAGAAACTGAAGGCAAAGATCGGGTACAGGGATGCCGAGATGTCCAGGCTTCAGTTGCAGATCGATCGCATGGAGAAGGAGCGGCGTCTGCTGCGCAACGATATCCGGCATGCCCAGCTGGGGCAGCAGCACACTAAGGCGGAGCTGCTGGACAAGCGAAAGGAGAACGATCGGCACGCCAAGTCTCTCCAAGAGGACGAGCAAAAGTTGGCGCGCCTGCGCAAGGATGTGGACAACCTGATGAACGAGAAGAATGCTATCAGTGCGGCGCTGACCAAACGCAACGAGGAGTTCGATCGACTCAAGCACAGCCAGGAGAACCTGCAAACAGTGTACGATCAGACCCAGAGGCAGTGCAGCCAGTGTCAGGACGACATGCGTTTAATGGGTGTGGAGATAAAGAATCTGCGTACGGAAAGGGATGTCTTGCGCGCGGATAGAGAGAGTGCAGCGGATCTGCGCCAGGAACTGCTGCAAATGCATCGCATGCTCAACCAGGAACGCATCAAGGCGCGTGCGCTGCAGGACGAGATGGTCACGCCCATGAACGTCCATCGGTGGCGTCTCTTGAGCGGCAAGGATCCAGAAAAAATGGATCTTCTCGGGCGCATAAGTATCCTGCGAAAGCAATTGCTTCAGCAAAATGTAGCCGCCTTGGAGCAGGAACGTGCCCTGAATGAAGCCCAACAGCTCTATGCAGCCTTGAGGGAGTTCATGCTCAAGCTTCCCAGCCATAAAGTGCGGGCGGAGCTCAACACCGTTAAGGTATATCCTTATAAAAATGGGATTGTTATGATGGTACTATTATATTTCATCTCCCAACAGGCCAATCTATCCGCCAAGGATCGGAAGCTGAAGGTTCTGAAGGCCGAGCTCAGTGCCCGGGAGGCAGACGAGAAGTCGAAGAAGGAAAAGCTGGAAGAGATGCGTGCTAGCTTGGCCCTAACCAAGACCCAATTGCTAGAGGAGAAGAAGCACAAGCAGAAGCTCCTGGAGGAGCGACAGTTGCTGGAGCAGATGCATTGCTACTCCGCGCCCGCCCAACTGCCTAGGACTCTGGGTGCGGGTTTCAAGATGGTCAGTAGCTTACTCTAATACTACTATTGCCATACAATATACACATTACTTTTGATAACAATGTTTTCTTTAATATTCTGAAAGTGTAAAAGATACCCTATCGACGTTGGAGGTGGGTCTCCATATGTAGATATGTATATGGTGCTACTATCAATCGGCTCGTTTAGATTAACTTTCGCAGTTGGCAGACATGTCGAACACTTGTTCCGTGAATTCATCGTCGGACGCCTTGCCATTGCGAATGGAAAAATCCCCTCTGCCAGTGGAATTCTCCTTGTTCTCCCGATGATGCAGGCGCAGTTGTTCCTGGAAACCCTCTATCAGGTGCTCCCTGGCCTTGAGGTCGATCTCGTTGATCCTGAGCTCGGCTTTCATGACCTTGAGTTGGCGGGTCTGACGGCGATTAATGCGCTGCTGGATGCAGAGCTTCTGGCGCACACTCGGATCGGGTAGATATGTCATCTGGCGCTTGAACTCCTCGTGCACGTGCTCCAATGCCGCTAGCTCCTTGGCCTTGTTTTCCCGTTCCACGGATAGCCGAATGTTGCGCTTCAGAAGCTGTTGAATCTTGCTGATCAACTCGAAACGGCGCGGATCCTTGCCCAGCATGACACGCCAACGATGGATGCGACAGGGGCGTGACAGCTCCTCCGAGTAGGCGGATACCCTGAGCCTCTCCTGGTTGAGCTGGCGCTCCAATCGAATCACATCATGGCGCATGGCCGCCTTGTTGCCCACCTCACGCTGCATGCATTCGTGTGAAGTTCGCAGGTTGACCACTTCCAGTTTGAGCAATCTGATGTCCTCCACCCTTTGGTTGTATTGCATGGTTCCCCGATCGATGGCCTTCTGCATCATATCCAGTTTCTCCTTTAGCAGACGCACCTCATCGTTCCTTCTAACCATTTGCAAGCCCAACAGGCTCTTCTCTTTGGTGACCTCGTCCAGGGCACAGGCCATGTTCTTGAATCGCTTTTCATCGGTGTCAATAGTGTGGGTGGCTTGTTCCAAACGGATCTTCATCTCCCGAAGATCTGACTTTGTGCTGGCCAACAGGCGACTTTTGGAGTGAATCTCGTTCTGCTTCTGCTTCACAGTTCGGTTCAGCTGCTCAATTTGGTTCTTCAGGCTGGAGATCTCCTTTTCGTTAATGGCCAGCGAGCTGGTCATCTGGTTGATCTGGTGCGTCAACTTGGTCATTGTATTCTGCAGCGTGGAGCGGTCCCTTGAGCACATGTCCATCGACTTGATCAACATGACCTTCTCCGAGTGGATTACTTCCATCTGCTTCTTGACGTTCGTGAACTCCAGCTGTTTCTGCTGCAGCTCCACTTGGAGCACCTCCAATCGCTCAGTCTTCAAGGCTAGTGTCTCTACAGAAATCATTTTAGTATTAATTTCAACTTACAATAGTTTCATTCGTGGAGCTTACCCTCTATCCCATCGATCTTCTTGTAGGCATCATTGAGCTCCATGCTCTGCTCCCTCTTTTCCCGAGCTATTTTCTGCACCTGCAGGTCCTTCTCGTCCAGCTGCTTGTGGGCTCGAAGCAGATCGGTTAGCAAATCCTGCATTTGATGACGAATACTGGCGATTTCGTGTCGCACTCCGGCCACAATGTCATTCAAACGGGTGATCTCCACTCTCAGCTTTTCTCGCGAACGATGTATTTCCTCCTTTTGGCGGATGGCCTCATCCAGCTTGACGGTGGCCATCATTATCTTCTTCTCCTGCACCTTGAGCTCATTTCTTAAGGGTTAGTTGCAAGCATAGCTAAGTTATCCACATTATTCTAAGAACATTTATTTACTCACTGTTTCACCAGGACTTGATCGTTGAGCTCCGTGTTCTTTTTGGCCAGCAGGTGGAATCGTCGCTCCAAGAGCACTGAGTCGTCAGCCTTCTTTTTGGCATCCCGCTCGGCTGCACGGCGCGCCATCACGAGATCTGCCTTATCCCTTCTCTGGGCATCGTTGAAAGCATCGGCCACCTTCAGACTCGTCTGCAGCTTGTTCTTCTCCTCCTCCATGAGGCGGAAGGACTTGGTCAGGGTATGGTTCTCCCGCGACAGACGGTCGTTGCGCTGCTTCAGTGCATCGTTGATGGCAGCTAGCTCCACAAAATCCTTATCCGCCGCCAGAAGTTCCTGGTTTTGCTGCACTACCGTTGCCAGCTCCTTGTTCAGATGCAGCAGCCGATCCTCGTACTTATCCGCCTCCACATTACATCTGTGCTCCAGCCTAAAGTTCTCCGACTCGGCTTTCTTCACCCGCGCATTGAGCTTGGAGATAATCTCCTTGGACACCTCAATCATGCCTTCCACCGTCTCCGAGTAAACGCGGTTAGTATGCAAACGCTTTTGGTAGTCCTTAAGCTCGGCAGCCAGCCGATCGCGCTCCCTAAGAACCAAGCGATGAAGTTGGAGGTCCTTGCTGCGAAAAAGATAAGTTTTAGTATGTTAGGAGAAGTCAATGGAAAATGAAAGAAGAACTCACGTTGAGATGGGTACCTGTTCAGTCATGGCTCTTGGCATATTTGATTGATCGCCACGCACCAGCGACATCAGCTGGAGCTGCATGGTCTCCTCTCGATTCTTGGTAGCGTCCTCGTTTCGCCAGGCGTCCTCCAAAGACTCCCGCAGATGCTCCATCATCGCCTCCGAGGTGGACGTGGTTCGCAGGGCCATTCTCAGCTTTTCATCCGCGGTTCTCACCTTCTCGTGCATTGCCCTACCTTGGTCCACCTCGGAGACGTAGTGCGTGTGCAGTCTGAAGAGGATGTCCACGTACATCTTAACCTTGCCCGCGAGGAAGGGGAAGCGTTCGCTTAGATCTTGCACCAGCTGGTAGGAGTTTGAGAAGAACTTCTCGTCAAGATCTCGCACAAGATTTATCTGCGCCGGCTCTACGCTATCCCGGAATCGCTCCTGCAAGTGCACCATCGAAATCGTCTTGGAATACACGGAGGAGCTCTTTTGGAGCCTGGACATCTTGCGCTGCATGGTTTTCATCTTCAGGGTATCAACTAACAAAGGAAAACAACCCGCGAAGGATTGCAGAACAACGAAGAAATCCTACCGAAAAATAAAGAACAAAAAATTGAAAGTCAACAAAAAAAATTGTTGTGTATCAGTGTGACGTTGAAGTGTAATTCATTGTTTTCAGCATTGCCCCTTTCAAGAACCCACAAATGGAATAGAAAAATGAAGTTGATTGGTTTTTATTTAAGCATAAAATTGCGTATATTTCTTAAACTCAATTTACAGATTTTTCGTTTGTTACATTCTTTTTACAAGTTTGAATCAGAAAATATATATGTTTATCTTTAGTGTTAATATAGTTGTTATTATTGTTGAAATTCAATTTAAGGATTTCATCTTGCCACATACATCTACGTACTTATTTATTCCAGCTAGGTCAAATAGAAACGAATTAACATAAGCGAATTAATACATATAAAATTACGATAAATCACAAAAAATGTTTCGCAAAAATTTCTGCTACAGTTAACGCCTACTAATCAGCTTGATACGTTCGCACAATCGCACATTGATACTCAGCGCTAGAAAAATATACATTTATCTATATCTCTAACTGCCATATAGTAAGGCCTTGGCTAGTGACAAAGGATTTTGCAAAGTTAAAGCTTACGGGTAAAAAACTCTTGTCCACTCTAAAAGGTGCTTCCCTATGTCCCAAAACAAAACGGAGAACGGAAAACAAAATGTGATAGTTAAAAAATGCAAGCCGAACTTATAGCTGGCGCTATCTTCTGATATGAACAAATATCGTTTAGTTTAGTTCGAAGCTTTATTGTAGACTCGTTTGATAGACGCTCAGTTGGTCATTGGTTTGGAAATAAAAAATATATAGCTAGGGTTTATATATATTTAAGATATATATGATCTATATACGCGGGCCCTGGCTGTGGTCATGTGGCCCCTTCGCATGGGATTAGGATTACGTATAAAATAAAGAAAACAATGTTTGCGGAACAATTGCGATTCACAGTTTGCTTTTCCTCCATCTCGGCCACATTTTTGGTCGTCAGCTGCGCCTTCTAGCGCCATTGGCCAGTCCTAAGAGGCGCTGGCCTGAACGCTCTGAACCCTCTGGACTCCCTGGACACCCATGCCGGAGCGCACCTCGCGCACATAGCAGTCCCGGCAGACGCGAACCGCCTTGGTCAGTCCGTACTTGGGCAGCGGAGCGGAGGCGTTGGAACAGACGCCGCAGAAGACTCCACCGCAGTTGCGGCAATGATGACGCCGGCGGAAGGCAGTGAAGGGCGTCTGGCAGGCCATGCAGCGCGGTGCCTTGCCATCGGGTATCCAGGCCGGAGGGGAAAGCGTGGCTGAGGTGCTCGTTGCCGAAGAGGGCATCTGGGTTTCGTTGTTGCTTTGCAGGCGTCGGCGACTGCCACTCCTGGCGCTCACCGGGGAGTTCTGCTCGGAGCTGGAGCTAGTGGAAGATGCGCTTGAGGGCGTGTTACTGCCCACGGAATTGTTGCGCTGTCGCTGCAATTGGATTTGCAATTGCTGATGCTGCTGCTGCTGCTCCTGCTGACGCAAGTGTGCAGTGCTGCTGGTGGCCGAGCTGGCTGCCTCCTGATCCCCCAGACTCCGACTACGCGTCACATGCGAGCGACTCGTGGCCATCGTTGCTCCACTGGGACTTCCTTCGCCAGGCTGATTCGCCAGATCAATGGTATTATTTCGCTGCATACTGGCGCCGGCGGAATGGCGCTGACCAGTGGCTTGATTGCCACCGCCGGCGCTGAACACGTTGTCCAGCTCGGGATTTACTTCCTCGGCTGAGTAAATGCTTTGGTTGGAGCCGGCGCTCTCCTGTATCACATCGTTCTCGGAGGCCCGGAACTCGAACAGCTCCGACTCCTTTGTCTTTTCCGGTATGTCAATCTCCTCCTGGGCGGACGACATGTTCATGAGGAACACGCTGCGCAGGATCTGGCGCAAATCGGAGGCGAAGTTCGTTTGCAGCTGGTCGGCCACCCCGGCGATGCAGACGAACAGGCGGTGCAGCAGGTTCTCGGTGCTTCTATAGATTGAAAAATTGATTAGTTTAATACTTTAAGTAGAGAATAAAAACCACAACTTGTGAGCATTATTTTATCAAAAATACTACTTACTTGAACTTGAGGCGCGCCGTTGTGTTGCGCATGGCCAGTGACACATCATCGGACAGCGAGGAGGCGGCACTGGTATCGCCGCTGGCTAGGTTCTGCTCACGCTCGGGCTGAATTGTTTCCGGATCCACAGCTTCCAGGCTGCATCGCTTGCGACCACTGCGCGTTGTGCGATGCGGATGTGGCTGCCGATGCTGATGCTGATGAGAATGACGGTGATGGTGGTGATGATGGTGGCGTTGGTGATGGCGGTGACTGTGGCTCTCCCGATGGCGACCGCTTGGCTGCTGCATATGCTCCTCGGTCGCTTTGATTGTCGTGGGCTCTGCCAGGGGTTCGGTGTCGCTGCTGGGCAGGCGCAGCCGCTGCAAGGTGCGGGTGGCCGCCAGCATGGCAGCACTGGTGCTGGGCTCTTCCTCCTCGAGTCCCTGGTGACCCTGCTGTTCTGTCGTTCCGTACTCGTCATCTTCGCTGGCCACGAAGTTGTCCGTGAGAGGAACCTCTTGGGGCTGCAGCAGATTGCCCAGATTGGTGTTGGGTATGAGGTAACCGGAGGCACAGTCCGCCGCCACGATGTCCTTGAGCAACTGCTCTTCGTCCGTGTCATCGTCGCTGCTCTCCAGATCCTCTTCATCCACTTCAATATCGTCGTCGTCTTCGTCCTCATCATCGCCATCGCTCCAGTCCGCTGGCGGATTAGTGGAACTTGTCGCCGCCGAGGATGTCGAGGCTATCGAGTGCGAGGGTGTGGGCGAGGGGGCAGGCGAGGCGGTGGGCGTGCTGGTGGGCGACAGCGACAACATGGACGGAGAGCGCAGCGTAGCTCCCTCCACTGTTGGATTAGTGCTACTGTTGCTGTTGCTATTATGGTTGTTGTTTCGCTGATCCACCAGCCGCTCCACGGTCCTGTGCGTACTTGTTGTCCCCATGGTGGTGGTGGTGGAGCTACTGCTGCTGTGGTTGTTGTTACTGCTGTTGTTATTGTTTTGGCTACTGCTGGTCGTAGGATGGGCGCTGTGCTCTGGACTGGGCGCTTCAATGCTGCTCGAGCCAAGTGGCACCTGGAATACATTAGGGATTTATTAGGATTTAAATTGTCGCTTTTGACTTTAAGTTTAGGTCAACCCACCTTAGTGTTGATGTCCTCGTTGGTACACAGAAGCTTCTCCAGCTGATACAGTTCCTGGTTGTTGAGATTACGCAGGAGATCGCGGATCTTGATGAGGATTGTGCGGAAGGGACGGAACATCTCCGACAGCTGATCACCCGGCATGTCCATGTTGAGCGGTCCCTTGGCATAGACCACCAAGCCAGCAACAATGGCCAGCCGTGGAATGGAGAACATTAGTCCGGGATCGAAGGCATCCACCATCTCCTGGTCGAGCAGCCCGATCTTCAGAGCTCGCTGCAGCGTCTCCGAGAAGAGCACTCCTATCCACTGCTGCATCTCGTACTCATGGCGAGACTTCACCTGCACCATAGCGCTCACATAGCTCAACTCAAACTCTGCAAACAGTCGGTCGAAGATCTTCAGACTCTCGTATAGCTGCTCCGTGGTGGAGTCGTTTAAGTCCAGATGCAGTGTCTTGCTGTTCGGCACATTGTTCTTCAGACACTGATCCCTCAATAGGACGCGCACGTTACCCAAGCTCTTGGTCACCGCTTGGGCCAGTGGTCGCATCTCCTTGCTCTCTGTCTCCCTGTTCATAATCGAGGAGCCTGCTGCCAGGCACTCGGCGCCGAACCACAGTTGCCCGGCCAAGTTCTCCTGGAGTACCTCCTCGGGGAACTTGGCGCGAAAGGCACGCGGATCACGATCTTCGCCGAGTAGTTCCTCCATTATCAAGTTCGTGATGGCCAGCACTTTGTCCTGTAAACAGAAATGCAATTATGTTTTTGATGTTCACTTAAGATTCCACTCTTGCCGAAACCCACCTGATTCTGCCGCAGTCTGCTGACCAGTCTGGTGCATCGATCCGGCTCTGCGCGTCCATCGAAGCTGTCCAACTCACTGGCCACCGCTGTGAGGGAGCGATCCGCATGGAAGAAGCGGGCCAGCAGCGATTTGTCATCAGCCTGTAAAAATAAAATGGAGATGAAATTTGGATGAGTAATTGGACGTAGATAAGCAGTGCCTTTCTCTCGTTTTCCCCTAACTCAACTCAATGGCAGCTTATCGCTCCGCGAGTGCAACAAATTATAATGGATGATTGCTGAACTTGAGGGATCGTGTGACAACTGCAATGGGTTATGATGGGGTTGCCGTTGTATTGGATGTGGTACACGATAGCCGAATGGCGATAAGGATGACTCAATAAGCCACTAAACACGTAGACGCTATCATCCAAGCATACATACGACCGGCTTAATTAGCACCACTAATTTTCATTGATTTCACAACAGATCCACATATCACGTATGCTAATATTGGGGCCTTACAATGCGGCTCAAAATAATAAATCACACTTTGCATTCGACAAGAGAGAGAGAGAGAGAGAGAGAATTGCGAAAAATGTTCTTTAAATATTTGTAGGAAAAATCACTCATACGCAAAGTTGTTTTACTACGATTCATCTTATTCTTAGTAACTACATGACACTCTTAAAGTCGCTAACAAACTGATTGACTTTCAAGATAGTGGGGAACGAATGTAAAAATCTAGTTTTGATGCAATAAGTTTGATGGCCACTGTAAGATCACCTCCATCGATTTTGCAACCGCTGCTGTAAGCTGATGCCACGAATAACAATTATGTGCCTCATGTGTAAGGAAGAGCAAAGGGGAAGCCACCAGCCCACTGCGATGATGCAATGAGCTTGGATGAGCTTTTTCCCATTCAACATGCAACAAGTGGGCTTAGCCGCGATGTGCCTGAAATCTCAATGATCCATTAAATCACGTGGCTCTACTTAAGCGGGGCTGCCAACCCCAACAAATCGCACGAGATGTACCTAACCAGCGAGTAGTACGGGGTATGGTAAAGTGCCGGAGGAGCGGAGAGCCTGGCGATAAAGCAAGTTATCGGCGGTTGAACTTGTTTTCACCGGCCATTGTGTGTGAGTTGTTCGGTTGTCAGGTTGTTGTTGTGCTGTTGTGTTGGATTGTTTCAGTGTTTCAGTGTTTCGCATATGTGCTCCGCTTAAATATTGAAAGCGGCAAGAGCAGCTGGCCGTGGTGGAAAGGAAACGAATGCACGAAGCGAAATGTGTTTATTATAAAGGTAAACACGTCGAGTCCGAGTCAAAAGCGTTGACTCTCCGCCTCGAAACCCAAAACTGCGCAGTTTGGCAGGTTTTTTTTTTTTATTTTTTATCGCTGGCTCGCTCGTTGCGAGTTTGCGAGTTAAAGGTAGTCGCTTGTCAATGAGCCGGAGGTTCGAGGTGTTGGCGGGCGTCCACAAAACTTTAACTCACATTCGAATACGAATCCGATTCCGAATACGAATATATGTACTGGGTATAGCTGGTGAGTTGTTCAAGGGAAATTTGTGCCACAACAAAGACTAATTACGATAGCAGTTGGATTTCCACACATGAAAAAACTAAAAGAAAATCATTCATATTCCTAAAATCATTCAAAATCTAAACTTTGTGAACGTAAATTTCAGTCTCTTGGAAGAAATCATTGAGGCATTGATTAGAGCTAAAACTTAATGTTTCCTATTTCTGCTAACATTTTTATTTTAATAAAGAAATGGTTTTTTGTCGTGCAGTTACGCCACGAAGTATGAAAAAGTAACTATGATTCCATATGAGCCATTGCAAGTGAGTGGTTATGAATGAATCACCCCACGCGATTCGATGAATCAATGCAGAATATCGTACTCGTATTCGTATTCGTTTTTTACATTTCGTCATAGGCCCAAGGGTAAAGTTTGTTTTCCTTTGTTTTCTTCTTTTTTTTTTGCCATTTGTTTACACAACAATCGAATGGGCAAAGCTCTAAAAATCGTATAATGTTTGAGGTTCGATTTGGCGTGTGTTTTGTTCTCCGTCTCAGTCACTCACTTTGCCAGCGAAACGCGTTGGGGAATGGGGAATGGCAGTGGTGGCAGAAAAAGAATAAGCAATCTAATTGAGAATTATAAATTATATAAATTGAGCAAGGCCATGCGTAAATAGTTCAATGACTGTCCAAGAAGACTCCCCTCACCACCTCACTACCCCTGCCGGAATTCCCGCTCCCATTCCCATATTCTTTTGGCCGTCATGACGACCAACGTTGGCCAAAACGTTGTCGATGCCAGCCACTTTTTGTAAGTGCCAGTCGTTGTAGCCATTAATTAGCGTCGCAATTTGGACACAAACTGGTTGGCAGCGGGGCAGGAAGGGAGTTCCATGTATGAGAATGTGCCATATAGAGAGGATAAGGAAGGTACCTAATACAGTTGATAAAAAGTAATACTGATAATACTGAGTACCGGGGAACTACACATAATTCCATAATTTAGAAATTTGCCTACACTGTGTAGTGTGTTGAAGAATTTTAAGTCAGAGCTTGTGATAAGCAGGCAGTCTAATTATACTTTTAAAAAGTCGCTGAAAAGCGACACAACATTCTTTCGCACTGTACTCTAAGCCTTGAAGTTAATAATGAATTATTATCAAAAGCCATTTACATGCCTCATAAATACATAAAAGCATTTAGCCAAATCCCAAATGTAATTAAAGAGTTAAAAACCCCGGCAACAGCGGCTGACAAAAAGGCAAATGTTAAATGGTAATTAAAAATTTGAAGCTCGTTTCAAGCCAAGCGAAACGAACAAAAGTTGGAGGAGGTACGACTCCAAGGATTTTGCTGGCACTTCTGGCAAAGTTGAGTGGAAATGGGACTTCGTGACTTATTCATTGCGAATCTTGAATTTTGGCAAACTGCTGCTGCTTGCCAAAGTCGTGATAAAATATTAGGCAGTTTTATTTACACATTAAATTTGGGCAGAAAGAGGGCAAACATTTGAGGAATTGATTCGCAAGGCGATATGGCAAAAGTTCTTTGACACTGTTTACCTCTAAAAACAGACCACACCTTTGGTTTCATATCCCAATTTGTTAATATCTGAGCAGCACATTTGTGTTTATCCACATCCACCGGGGTTATTTGCATATCATCCGGCTGGAAGCTGCCTTTGTCAAGTATTTTAATTGTTGTTTCAACTGGTTTGTGTTCAATCAGCTAATTAAAGGTGAGTAACCCCCCTCTCCGCTCTCCTTACCAACCAGCCATTTGCTGTTTACGGACGATAACAGAACAACACTCATATGGACGCCTTGAGATATAGAGCCGTATCGCAAATGGAGGTGAAACTTGCTGAAATTTGCTGCTCGACTTGATGTAGATGTGGGTGAGAACCACTTTTAGTTCCAGTTGAAGAGGAAAATAAATGACGCCTGAGCAAACTCGAAATGCAAATCATAAAAGGAAGTAGTCACGCCGCCAGTTGAGAAATACGGTCGAAGCCTTCAATTATGAGTAATGAGATATTATGAGTTCAACTTTCTAATTGCACGCTGTTGCAGACGTTGTAACAAAAACGGTTTATCAGCAAATGCCAACCTAAAATTAAATAGTCTTTAAAAGTTAAGAAAAAATGCTAGATTTTATGAGTACTGATCTTGGGAGTGACCTGATTTTAAAACTTATTTATGGCAGTCAATTGTTTATTTTAAAATGCACGCTAAGTAATTATGCCTTAGTGAAATTTGTGCAGCACAGTCAAAGAAATTAATTATCCGGAAAATGAGGCAAACGAGCGTGCGATTTCAGTCATCTGACCATAAGGACATCTGCCTGACGTCACAGCTGTCCGCAGTGGTGACCATGACACGCGCAACAGGCTGCTTCTCCACCCCTTTGCCCCACCATCTGTATCGGTATCTGTCCCTCTATGTGTATCTGTATCCTTGTATCCTTGATGGCAGCCAACGGCAAGGACACAGGCGAGACAGCCAGCCTTTGTATCTGTCCCTTTGGCTCCGAAGGCTTTCGCACTCGAAGGACCAAAGCCACGCCGCGTTTGCTGACGCAAAAAGAACTCTGTGGAACTGAAACACGCACTTGACATTGGAATATTCGCACGATTTGTACTTTTTAAGACAGCTGGCACTGCTGGCATTTCGCTACGATTTCAATTGGACATTTTGCATTGGCCAATTGAGGAGATTCTCTAAAAATGGCGCTGGAGGTGAATACGCAGGGCGAATGTCGTGACCCCCTAACGATTCCAATTTGGTCCCGGCACCTGGCACCCGGTTGTCATCGGTTAATTGAGGGGATACGTCTGGAGAACTACCTCTCGAGCTGGGAACCACCGATCAATTGAATTCAATTTCTGCACAATTCGCGCTGCTCGACTGCAAATTAAGCGAGTAATTTAATTGGCTCAAATTTCAAATATCAAATGCAAGTGCTAAAACTGGCAAGCTACTCATAATTTTTCATCTAACGTTTCGCATTCAATAGATCAAATAAATTCACGTGAATGTGTCATGCGATGTTGTACAAAACCAAAAATCAATGACTTTTTAATGCAAATATAATCGAAAGGCTTTAGAAACATTAATTTCATTTATATCGTAGATACTCACGTGAATGCGCCAAAAGATATAATTAAAAAACAAATGGGAAAAGTTAACAATAATTGTAAACTATTTGCATTCATATAGCAATCTCACGTGAATTCGCTCATTAGCTAACTATAATATTTATAAATCAAAACACGTTGAGATGAAGAAAAGATAACTTGCAGTTACTATTATTAACCGGTAATAAACACTATCGGAAAATGCGTCGCAGTTAATACAAGTAAAAAACCTGTAACTCTAATCAATTGTGTAGGTTTACTGGTTAGACACCCCCCTTTTGCTTGTGATATAGGGTAAAAGCAATGCGAAGATTGAGTTCTAGGAATCGGCTAATCAGGTAATCATTCGTATGACTAACCAACACCTTTAAGGTATTAAATGCGCAGAGCGATATACAGTAATTCTGTAGAAGTTGCATTACAACATCTTTAATGTTTTAAGAGGAATTTCGCTGTATCCCCTATGCATGCAAACAATCCACCAGACGAAAAGAGAAAGACCGAGTGAAAACTGAGTCACGGTCAAATCGTATATAAATAAATGAGCTTGATAAACAAACGAAAGCTACTCGCGTAAATATAAAGATTCAATATCAGCACAGCAGATAGCCAGCCCATATATACAATGGTTATTTATGTACAAATACATGGCAACCAAAAGGGAACAACGGATATGCTTTATACAGGACATATCGCCATACATAGTGATTGCAGCCCAAGAAGCATAAAATTCAAATTTGCCAGCAAAAATAAGAAGTAAAATGTACAAACCGAGCACAAATAAATCGAATTATCGCGGGTGCATTCAACTCTGGGCAAACAAAGTGCGCGGGTAAATTATACAAATTATAACCCTTGCAAACGGATAAACCGGAAGTCGTTTTAAGGATTTTTATTTTCGGTAAACTGCGCAGAGTTGAACGAACCGTTTGATTGCCCACAAAATTCACACTTTGCTTGGCGAACACCGATACGATCAGATGCAGCCAAACCAGTGGCCTTTTTATTATGTCATAATTAATTCAGTTTCTTAACAAATCGAACGGAAAATTTGCATATCGAAATTATCCAATGTAAATGCAGAAGCAGAAGCAGAAAAGGGCAAAAAGAGCGGAAAACAGCTGGCGAAGGCAAATCAATGCGGAAGAGATGACAAAATGCGCCCAAGAGACGAATGCCAATAAAACCCATTAAATAAATTGGATAATAATGGATGGGCGGCAGACCTCGGGAGCGGAGAAAGACGCAAAGATTGGGCATTGTGGGCGTACAAAGGGGGGGAGGGGTATTCGGGCGGAGAAAGAGGTCATATCATCAGCCCCATTGCATATTCATGAGGCCCCAAAAAATGTGTCGCAATCGATGATAAACTGAGACCAAACGGGCCACACATTTTTAAAATCACTATGTCACCGCTTATTTCGCAGCTTGTTTTGCTTTTTTTTTAACGTATCAACAGGTTGATTCCGGTTGAATTATTTGCAGATTATTTGGAGATCTGTAAAGTTCGATTTAATGAAATATTGCAAAAACTTATTTATATTTTACACAACAAACATTTTAAGTTTAAGTTAAGTTAACAAACTTGTTTTCACGAGTGTTACTCGATAGCAAGCGTTTGAGAAACTCGCAACTTTCTAGTACTTTAATAACTTTATGGAATCCCCTGAATCCACTGCAGTAGCACTAATCAGATTAACCTTAAACTTTAGGGATTACATTTCACCTTTCTGGAGCCATGCGTATCGAAATGTGGATTCGATTCCCCCACCGCGCCGCTCTTTCAATGGCTTCTTCTCCTCCTGCCATCGCAGCTGGCTGGGATTTTCCATGTGGCTGTGAGCCACTGCCACTGTCACTGGTATTTAATAATCTTGACACTGCCACCGATAGATAATACCCCCTGCTCCACTCCGAATGTTTCGAATGACAACTGAGAGGATAAACCGCAAATCGCTTTCACTTTCCAGCGGGGGTTAAAGTGCGTCCGTCCGTCACTCGGAAGTCTCGATAATTGAGTAACCAAACAGCGGATTTCGGAAGGGGGCGGTCTCCAGTCGTACCAGCTGTACGTGCAGTACGTGGGCGTTGGCGTCCACACGCGCATCCGATCTCCCGCTCCTCTCATTGATATGCCGGCCACAGACACGGCAAGAAAAAAGTGAGACCTAGACGCGCTGTGCCGCCTTATGTAATCAGCAGTTGCACTGGGAGAAAAGGGCGTTGCGATGTGAACAAGTTAATATCAGTGATATTTTCTGCCTTTGCATTTGCTATGCAACAAAGTGTCGCCGGCAAACTGATAAGCAGGGGCGCTTTCTGCCGCGGATTGGGATTGGGATTGGGTTTGGGATTAGGTAATAAGTGGGACGCAATGGCCGGCGGTGTCTAGCGGGCGTAATGCAATCCGCTATTGAAACCGCCGCCATTCGAAAGTAGGAGAGTGGCTTCCAAGTCCACAGCTGTGGAGTGACTGGGCAGCTGGAGTGGAGTGGATTGGTGTGGAATGGCCATTGCACTCACTTCAGACTCCTCGAGGAGATCGACTCGTTGTGAATGTGAAAATTTCACCGCTTTTACTTTTCCCCGACTGACCGTTTGTTTGGCCATTTGAAAAGCGTTTTTATTTTGGGAAACTGTCTGCACGTCTGGCAAAAAGCGTAACGAATAATTGACATATCGATGGTAGTGGCGGTGGCGACGGAGACGGCGGGCACGTAGACTGCCTTGGCACAATCTCCTCGCCGAGATGGCCAATGAACCAAGTGGTGGTCCACCTTGGGTCAGGTATTGAGCAACAGCCAGAGAGTTTCAGTCGTGGAACGGGGTTTTTCAGCAGTTGACCTGTAAAACTAAATTATCAGTTTGGTGGCAGAGTGATAGAGTGCAAGGAAAAGTGATCAATAAGACGAGTAAAGCCCTGACAGCCTTCAGTCGACGTCAGTTGTGATAACACGGACCGCAATCACTATGAAAACATTGTAAAGTAATTTCAGTTTCTGTATTTGTTGGCTGCACAGCAGCGGTAACAGGAAATTACTGAATAAATATGAGGATAAAGTTGCTAACCAATATTTAACCAGCATTTACAAGCCCTGCCTTCCGCAAAAAGGCGAGTAAATAAAGAAAATAATCGAACTGAGCTAAATAACAGAAGGGAACCCAACCAAGCAAAGCCGCGAGCGTGCACTAAATTATTTGATTTTTTGATTTTCGTTTTGGAAATGTTACACAATCTTATCGGAAATGTAAGATATAGCCGACAGAAATGGACTACATGTGTTTTTAGAGTCAGATAAAGACGGGACAAACTGAATACCGAAGCCCGATGTGCAATCACAATGAAAAGAGCATACTTATTGTCAGTAACAGTGGAAAATTACTCAAGTTTCTATATTCAGAAGGAAATAATGTCATGGGAAAGCTCGCGACCAGCTATTGAGATAACGACTTAATCGATGGGATCTCAGAGAATCTACGTTCACTAACATCACATCTCGGTTGAAAATCATCATTGTAATCGCCATAATCATGTTGCATATAATTATTTCCTGTTTGCGGTAATAATACAAATATTGCTGAAAAACAAGCACCCACTTTAAATAAATAAATATATAGCTATCAGCTGTGATTCTCTACTAATGTAAATAAATCGAGTTTAAATAGCTTTTACTGATTAGGTTTGTTTGCTTACTGCCTTAAATAGGTTAAAAAAGATAGGAATTCGGGGGTTTCTTCTATTTGAAACAATGAAGTCTAAGTGAAATTAATAGATATTTAAGTTCCACGAGAGTTGTGAAATTCATTTTTCCCTTTGCAATCGATCAATGCTATCTTAGTCACTATTTCTGTAGAATCAGTGTTTTCGGCACGATTCACAAAGCTACGTGAGCTCAATTCATGAATACACATTGTCTATACGTAGATTTCCTTTATCAGTATATTGTGTATATTCTCTGGACCGACTTAATGCGTCAATAAACCCACTAAATAGCGCGTGGATCACGAATACTTGGACACCAGGGACCACTGGACATATGTGGCCTGTATTATCAACTAATTTCGTGTTAATTTCATATTTTTCCCCCAGTGGAAAAGTTGCTAGTAAGCTGACAAAAGAAACAGACTCGCGTTCTGTCATAAGTGTTTCCCGCGGGAAATTAGAAGCAGGGTCAGGGAACAAGACACTCAAAACAAGTTGATTAAATCATCCAAAGCAAATAAAATGGTTTAGCTGAATGTGACGAAGTAAAAAGCCCGATCACGTGCCGTCGTTACAGAGGAATACGCTTAAGAGATTCGCAATGCGATGACCTCAAGTGCAAAAGTGTGGAATTAGATGCTGTAATCTAATAGAGGTGCTTCGAAAAATTGTAAAGTGTACGCCTTTCTTATAAGAAAAACAACTAATGTTTTCCGCATCGTTTGTAACTAGAACATTTACCAGAACTGACAAATTCTTTGATAAATTCTTGCGAATGATAAGTTATTGCCCTGAATTCCAGAACAAAGATTGCTTTAATTACCTTAAAAGCTGATAAAAATTATTATAATATCAATCTGTAATCCATGTCAAATTCTTTTCAGATTGCCATGCAAGCTTTAGTCATCACGTTTTCATATAATTTCAACAGTGATTGGAACAAAGAATGCTGTTTATCATGACATTTCGCTTTCCTTTCCAAGATTCCATTCGAATTAATTATCCATAAACCTAATGATACCCGTGTAATGATAATTATGAGTCGAATCTATGTCAAAATCTTTAGCATAAGCCGCAGTCAACATTTTAATTCATAATTTGAATAGTGATTAGAAATGACAAATGCCTGTCGTGCAGTCAGCAGTCAGTGGTATCTCAGAGTCGCCTTCAGGCGACTTCCATCAGAATGCTGTTTATCAAGACTTTCGTAATGTTGACTTGGCAGTCAACAGTCGACATTTGTGGCCCACCTTGGCGGCCTTTACTTTATATTCGACCAGACTAGAACACCGAATTGAGGCCAGCGGCGAGCAGAAGCAAAAGTCGTTAACGGTGACGCCGGCAGTGGCGGCACATGTCAATATGGCCCAAATTAAATGCACCGCAAGATACAGATACAGGTTGCTCTCGTTGTTGTTTTTGTTTCTGTTGCTACTATCGCTGTAGTTGTTGTTGCTGGCACGAGCAACAAGCAGACATTCTCACAACCACAAGCAAACACAAGCACAAACACAAACACAAACACAAGCACGAGTACAGAGCTACAAACACATTGTTGCAGTGCATTAAATGTGTTGTCCAACGGGTCGTATACGCACCGAGTCCATTCATGGCGCAGATGGTGAAAATGAGCTTGAGGCAACTTGCTTTATTTGTACAAGAGGTGTAATATGTAGTTGCTTTCAGAACAGCAGAGCGGTAAATGAAGTTAGCAAATATGGTAGAGATTGCATTAAATGGGGTAAACTCAATGACTGAATGAATAAACATATGCAACGTACGTTCTTAATGCATTTAATGATGATCCAAACATTTTATGGGGTTAGTTAAAAAAAAAAAGCAATAATGCTTTGAAAGCAAACAAAACCAAGCAAGTGAACACAAAATATTGGTGTAATAAGAGCTCTCGCTCAACAGGTTTCTTTGGTGTTTATCTTTCTATTTATCGTAATTATTTACTTGTAAGGTCGTTTCATAATGTGGTTGAGATTGCGAAACGCACTGTATCCGCATCATTGAAACAGAAATGGGCATTATAATCGGTTGCCATTACCCAGAGGGCTGACTTTTCTGGCACTTAACTTCCTTCACTTTTGTCAGAAAAGTTTTACTCTTCGCTCTCGTTTCCTCGGCCATAAGTTTAAGTTAAGAAAGCGTAAATAAGTTAATTTTATAAAGCTGGCTAAGGAGAGAGCTTCCCCCCTCGATTTTCTTGGTTCATTCAGCTAGTTATAGTCGTCCAGTCATGACTTTCTTAGGCTTAAATTGTTAAACGGCTTTCGTTGTTGTAATTTCCATTTTGCCAGCTCATGTTTAATTGTTTTGTGGGTAATTTTTTTACTTTTATGCTTTTGTTGTAAGCCACAAGTCAGAGTTTATTGTGTTAATGGCCGATTTTCGTGCTGACGACGCAACAGACTTTAATTGCACACCTTTGCAACATGCTCCAAAAATCCGGGGGAGTTCAAGACTTTCAAAGAGAGGGGGGGTTTTCAGAAAAAACCGAAAATAATTGTAGAAACGATACAGAAAAAAAAAAAAAAACACAAACCAGCAACGATTAAATACAAAAATCAGACATTGCCAGCCACCCATAGATTTCACTTTTTTATGGCTTACTTTTGTTTCTTGGCGATTCGGGCCGTAAAACAATTCAATGCCAACTTCAAATGAGTTTATGGCAAGCACACAAACCCAAGACACAAGACACATAAGAGAGATATCGTTTGGCCAGCCAAAAAGCAGCGAGTAAAAATACCAGAAACCAAGCTGAGGAACTACTCAGTATTTGCCAATAGCAGAATAGCATAGAAGAACATCACGAATGCCTTTGTCTCAGTACTGCTGGGAAAAGCCCAGCCATCGCAATCTGACTACGAATGCGAATCTGAGCCATGTGCTCAATAATGCTGATCAACCGGCAGACACTCACACTCACACTCACACTGACTTAAATACGATTCAGTCCGCACCCACTATTTTTGCTTTATATTATTGTACATACGTTACGTATACATTTATGCATTCATCGTCAAACATTTATAATCAAGTATCCAACGGCAGGCGAAAAAAAAAAAAATAACACAAAAGTGTTTGCTTTATCGTCTGTACAATACTTCCTATATGTGCGGTGTACGAGTTTAGATGGGAATATATATTGTATATTGTATTTATGCAAGCAAATTAAATATGGGAGAATGATGTAACGCTATTGGTTTTGGGCCCATAGATCGAGTGGCCGCCACATCAGAGATAATCAATTACAGACGCCTGTGGCGCGTGCCGCCTTCTTTCAGAGTTTTTAGTGGCCCCCAGTTGCCTGTTTGCCAGTTGGCAGTTCCATTGACTGCGGATCCGATCGCGTTTTTTGGGATCTGGGTTTCGGGGCAGTCGCCTCTTTCCCAGCCTCCATTGTCTCGGTTTCTCCTCGCCTTTGTCTGCCTTCAGCACGTTGTCGGTTTCGTTTTTATGAAAATTTATATGCACAGACAGAGTGAAAACAATTACATTCACTGCATACTCTACCGAAAGGTATTACACTTGTATCGCCTGATTAATCTGTGCCACTTAAAGGGAAGCTTCTAAGCATTTTACTGCCTTTAAAGTGTAAATAAAGAACAGGGTTGACACACCACAAAGCAAAACCATCTCATGTTTTGAAATTGTTGCAAGCTGAGTGAACTTCCTGGTGCAGTAAAACCTTCGCGTTAAAATCGCCACAATTACTCATTCAGTGTTTGCTAGTTTCTCGTTGCTGCAATAGAATGCAGCGGACAGGGTTGACACACCACAAAGCAAAGCAATCTCGGATTATGCAACTCGATATGGCAATGCCTTGCGACACATCTGGCAACGCTATCGCCGTGCTGTTTCTGTTTATTTTTGAATCGCAACAAAAGCGACCTCGGCCCAAGAATCTCACTTTGCAGGAGAAAGAAAGTTGACACAATCACAAAGACGAGACAAGAAGAAAAGAAAAGAAAGAGACAAGAAGACCAGGAAGCAGCGGCGGAAAAATTGTGTGCAGTCAATGAATGAAAAAGAAGAGCAGTGATGTTGATGCCAGACGAAAGAGTTGCAAACACACACACACACATGTGCAAGTATGAAAGAAAAGCAGAAACTTAAGACGTCTGTGTGGATTTTCCGTTTCGTTTGCAAGCCATTTTTCACCACCAAGAAAATAAGGAAAACGTACCGTTACTTATGAGCTGCATGCGAGGTGGGCGCCAAAAGGGGAAGAGGGTATGGGGAAGAAGTGTGTTAATTAACAAAGCAAAGTAGAGAGAGCAACTAACTACAAGGCATCCGGAAAGTAAACCGAAGAAAACCGTATTTCCATTTCGCTTTGATCACTTTTGCAAAGCCAATTGGAATTTCCGAATGCATTTAGAGCGTAATAAATCATGCAGCCAAGTCCTAACAGTCTTAACGAAGTTTTCAATTATTTACGGCCAAAGTGTTAGTTAAAAACCAAGGAAATACCAAAAAGAAAAAACTCATTATGGGATTTAGTTTTGCCAATAAGATCAGGGGTTTCGAAATGTAAGTTACATTTAAGTTTCCATTTCAAATTGTTCATAAAAGTGGGTTATAAAAGAAAACACCTCTTCTTGGCGTTTAATTGACTAAAGGTTTTAAGGTGTTAAAGCCGCATAGATTTGACTTTCCAGCTGTTAAACTTTATTTATGGAAAACAAACGCAAATCGTGCTTCAAATTGCGATTTAAACGATACATTCCCAGTTCGTTATTCGATATATGTAGACCAAGCCCGTTAATCGATAAACACCAAGCCCCTTCGATCACCTGCTATTAAACGTGCTGCGCAGGCAAATCCCACCCACTCCCCTCAGTGCAATCTTATCTAATCGAAGTGCCAGCTATAGATACAGTACAATAGAATATCTTCCCGGCTATTGAGCACTCGAAAACATAAACATCCGAGGCCCTTCTGCCCACAGACCCGACCAGACCAAATCAGATCAGTCCAGACATCTGTTTGCCATTCGATTCGATTCCGAGAGTGGAGGAGCCCCACCAACCAACACCCGACAAAAGTCTCGACACTGACCTCCAGCACCAGGTAACCGAGGTCGCACAAACACACAAATATAGAAACACACACCGCACAGCCATAGCCATATGTATAGCCATATGTACATATATCCATATAGGGTGTTTGCCTTTGATTTAATGGATTTGCGTGTAAATTGCTTCTAATTCCATTTTTCCAACTCTTGAGCACCGCGCACAAATAGAAATCTGGCGACGGCAATCAAAATGTCAAACGGATTGACTGATTGACGAGCGATCGGGAGGAAAACTGTATGAGGGGCACGAAACTCGCTCCATCGGCGATTTATTTTTGGAGGCTTGGGTCTAGCAGTTCACATTTACCGTGTACACATATTCCAGACACCCGAAATTGGGGGGCTCTTAAAATAGAAACAGACGAACTTGTGTGCAAGGGACAATTCTTTTCATGAGCAACATGAGTTCACTCACGAAAAAGTTCAATAAACACTTCATATTATAGCATTTTAGGATACTTTGCTAAGTTGAATGATAATAACAATATACCATATGATATATGTATATTGAAAATGTGGTAAATGATTAAGTTATTAGGCAAGTATTTCATAAGATAGCTATGAGCTTAAATCATATCCTCAAATAGGATCTGAAAGATCCGTCTTAGCTAGTTTCAACTGTAAGATGGAGGGATATAAATAGACTGTTCGCTGGAGCTTTGACATTGTTTTCTCGAGTGATTTTCCACAGCGAGATAGCGAGGGATTTCCCCGCTGCCAACGGAACAGAATAGATCCCAAATTACCAGGCGTAGATACATAAATTAGTTGGCTTTGGCTTTAGCTGCTGTTGCTTGTAATTTGCAACACGAACGGACTGGCGCCATATTTGTTTTTGTTGTTACTTCGGGCATGTGCATGTGGGTGTGCATGTGTTGGTGAGTGTTTCCAATTTGAATTGAGAGTGCAGTTTGCACACACGTATTGTGCAAAAAACAACAACAACAACAACAATATACGTCGAGATGCAGTTGCTGCAACGTCAGCGAATTCGAATTAATCATCGGAAACGAAATGCGGTTAAAACCCAGCTGGCTAACAGGGTGCGAGCGAGAGGGCACTAGATTATAATGAGCCAGGGCCAAAGGCTGACGTCACAACGTCACAACGGCACAGTTAACACACACAAGCACAGGCACAGCCACATTTGACACCATTTGTTGCTCTCTCTCGCGCTCCGCTCCGTTCAGTTCACTATTAATTAATTGCGCTGCGCTCTTGCTTGTTTTTATTATTTTTAGTGATAAGAGGGCACTACTAATCGGGTTATCGTTGATAATTTATGCGAAAATAAGAGCAGAAAACAACAACTGTACCTTGGGTTTGTTTAGCCAACGTTTAAACGTGTCCATCGCAGGAAGCTCTTTTTTTCCAGCTGCAGCTCCACAGTTGTTGCTTTTGCTCCTCCTCCTCCTTCTGCTGCTCGTCTTCTCCTCTTCCGCTGCTCTTTCTTGTTGTCCTTGCTCTCGCGCACACAAACACACTCACTCACACACTGTACACCAACACAAGCGCATGCGAGCCAAACAAAACAAAGAAAAAATGCAATTTGTTTGGCAACTGCTAAATGCACATTACTGATTCTAACACTTATTGTGAATTTTGTTTAAATGCCTCGGCCTCTTCGCACTTTGCTTTCCTGCCTTTTGTTGTTCTCCTCTCGCTTATTTTCTTTTCTTTTTTTTTTTTTTGCTTTTTCACTTTTCGTGCTCCTCACACGCGTGACTCTACGGTCTCATTAAGTGGAGCTGCATTTCCCTCGCGGAAACTGCGTCGGTTGTCCTGTGGAGGCCTGCAGAGGCAGTGCGTCAAAGCGGAGGCTGACCACTCGAATGTCGGGCGACTCGGATTGCAAACTTTTCCATTAAACTCGCGCAGCACTCATCCGCCCTTCGCGTTGCGATGCGATTTCCGTCGTCAGCGGAGCGTCCGTGCGTTCGCAGCAAAGTTTTTTTTCGATTAATGTGACCAGTCGCAGTCTGCGAATGGTAGCTGCCAGAAGTGTGGCGTTCTTCGGTTACGGGGTAAATACTGCGGATGTGAAAAGATATTTTGCGCCGTTCACACTAGCAATGAGATACTGCTGTATGTTCTTGACTTACAATTTTAAGCTTGTGAATTATACAAAATTACACATTCAAGCTCAACAGTTTATAAATTAATACACTTTTACCAATTTATGATCTACAGTTAATCTATTAAGCAGTGTTAAATCCTGCTTCATATGGAATCATTTCCAGCAAGTAGGATAGCGCTACCTCTATTGGTAAGTACTTCATGATGTACATGTAGCTAACACAATTGTATGCCCATTTGGAATACGCATATGCATTTAAAACTCTAACTACTTCCAATTTAGCCAAATTTCGAAGGTAGACTAAACTTTAGGCTTGCAGGTTCGTTTCCACGGTGTTTGTCCGTTAAAAGGTTCGCGTCCGCACTGACCGCTAGCGGAGCTCCGCACCCTGCACTCGCTCAGCGCATCTGCCATTTTCTAGTCCCATTTAAGTTTCGCCGAGGTTTTCGCGTCGCCTGGTCACTAGTGTCGATTTTGTAAGTTGTTGGGGAGGGTTAAAACCCGCGCGCAGAGCTATAATTTTATTCCTGGAAAATCGTCGTTGGCGCTGACCGCGTCACACTGTAAAGCTAACGTACGCAACCGAAAGTATTAGCCCTTTGTAGCTGGACAACTGTCAAACGGATCTGCCTGACACAAGAGCACGAATATTAGCAAGCCAACGGAAAGCAATTAAACGAAATAAAAATGTTCTCACGACCCAGGTAAGCTTTTTTTTTCGCGACTTTCGGTTTTTTGCAAGGACTCTCGAAGGATTTGTTAGTGTGTGTGAAGGCGCGCATTATGTAAGAATTCGCGATGCGGGAGGAGCAACTGCCCCAGCTGGTAGCCCAGTGACCTAGTCACTCGGATCAGACGAGCAGCCGCCAAGGCGTCCGTATATATGTACACTATATTCCTATTCCCATTCCTCTTTCTCAACGCTTCCTCCTTTTGCGCAGCTTTCGTTTTCACTGGGGAAACCCTGTGTGTGCGAGCGAGAGGCATTCCGATTGGGAATCGCACATGGCCTGGCATTGACCCTTCGTTTTCCCTCCCTTTTCCGCACTTGCTGGTCCCGTTAGGCGAACAGCTGTTTTCAGAATTTTCACTTTTCCCTTGCAGTTGCATAAGCGTTTTCGAACTTGCATGCCTTCCTTTTTTTGGCTGCCAAACAAGAAACAGCTGAAAAAATCAATGGGCTGCAGTGAGCGAAACGGGGGGTGCCATCTATCATAGGTATATGTGCTTTATTTTCGTTGTTCTTCGCATGAAGAATACGCATATTTTGAATGAATTTTCTATGATTCATAATTGGATAAGAAGTACAAAAACACAAAGAGTTCTCTTATTCTTTGGCAGTTTTCTAAGAAAAAAAGCTTTTGGAAATTTTCGAATAATACTTTTCCAATGACAACAATTTATTTCCTGTGTAGCGAAAACGCAACACCTTCAATACCATGGACATGGACATTGTATATTCGAAAGATGGTCTGGCGGAATTCTAAATTTAGTGGCATATACCGAAAAAATGTGTGTTTTGTTTCGCCGTTGTCAGCGTTTTTCGTTGCCAAGTTCATCAAAAATGTTTTCAGCTGGCCCGCTATCTTGCCTCTCGCTCCCCCACATTAGCCGCAAACCGTTAGCCAGAAATGCGGCTAGCAAAAAGAAAGAGTTTAATGAACTTGGCCAACTTCAGCCTCCAGTCGTATTCATAGGAATATTGGTGGGCCTTTTTGGGCCCTAAAAATAATTTTTGGTAGTCGCGCGCTCACTTGAAGATAAAGGGTATCACTCGAAATGGTTTACGACACGCACTTATTCCGTGTATTTGGCTCAGATATGCGAAATTGTTTAGCACTCGACGTGGTGGGGCTCATGTGAGTGCCATTCAAATAAATGGAAAAAACTGACGAATGATAGCTGGCGTTACCTAAACGATAATTATCAGCCCAAAGTGCTCGCCTTTTGTCGGCGCAAGGGATCTCGGTGTTTCCAGCCCGGCGCACGTCACTAACCGGTTCCAACTTGACCAAAATCCAGACCCCTATTCCGATACCAACCCACTGCCACTTCCATACCCATTCCCCATTCCCCACGAGCATGATGCCATCAATGAACCGCAAACACAAATTAGTCACACGCCTCTGTCCCGTCATTTGCCCCTCTCGTAATTAGCACCATCCAGTGGAACTAGAAACTAGCAAAAACATAACAGCAGGGGTCACAATTATAGCACCCAATTCCCTTACCGGTGGCGAGTGATATATGATCTTCCTTGGGTACTTCAAACAGTTACAGTGTTTCGTAATCCGAACCTGTTTTTAATTAATTGATCAAGTAAGTTCGGGTCCATAATTTATTTTTGTAAACCCTTCACAACGAGTAGTAAGTTTTGCAATCTTATCTTGGGGCATTACGCTTCAAGAACAGAAAAACATTTTCAAGTTCAATGATCCAATTGATTTTGTAATTCATTAAATTGATACGCGCACAAGGAAGTTCCCAGAAAATGAGCTACTTTAGTTGTTTGTAATGAAAATAAATAATAATGTGCTTCAGTCTAAGCGGTTAGAAGTGAACTTAACTTGGAGTTTTCGAATATTTGTTTACCAATGAGAGGATGTAAATCCTTCAAAAGCAAAGCAAGAATTTCTCTATACTATACATTATATTTTATATCTAATAATGAACTGGAGTAGATGCTAAATTTGTGGCCATGGCTGTGCATAGATTTTTATCGTGATGTTGCCAGGCCATCCATCCCCTCTTATCGCTGGCGCTTTGGATTCCGGGGGACAGCTGTAAACAATGCGGCTTAGTTTCCTTCTTTTTTTGCTATTCATTTTATATTTTGGCGTGCCCAGAGCGCGGTGATAAACAAAAAGCAGCTGACGTCGACCTTGGACATGGCTTTCTTTATACCATAAATATGTGTGTTTGTTGTGGGCGGACAGGGGGGCCCCCCCACTGGCCGTGTCAAGAATGTCCGTGGGCCCACTTCAAAGTCAAGGGTTCCCAGGGGGTTCTCCAATTGCCGCGCTGATAAATGATTCACGTAATGCACTTTTGCAATTCGCAGCTTATGTGGAACTGTGGGCAAATTTTGCCGATGCAGCACATCAGCAACAGGAAAGACTACGGTGGCAGCGGCAACAGTTCCCACCGCTCGACACTATCATGAGGTGGTGGGCGATATCATCTGCCCGTCTCAGGTGCGCGGCATAGATCACATCCGTGATCCACGACTCAACAAGGTGAGCAGCGCTAAATCAATTGTGCAGTACTTAAGTTTTGTGTTAACTATATAAAATGCTTATTTTTGTAGGGCCTGGCCTTTACCCTGGAGGAGCGCCAGACTCTGGGCATCCACGGACTTCAGCCGGCGCGTTTCAAGACGCAGGAGGAGCAGCTGCAGCTCTGCAAGATCGCCGTGAACCGCTACACGGAGCCGCTGAACAAGTACCTCTACCTGAGCGATCTGTACGATCGCAATGAGCGTCTGTTCTTCCGCTTCCTGTCGGAGAACATCGAGGATCTGATGCCTATTGTGTACACACCCACAGTGGGTTTGGCCTGCCAGCGTTTCGGTCTGATCTACAGGCGTCCTCATGGTCTGTTCATCACGTACAACGATCGCGGACACATCTTTGATGTGATGAAGAACTGGCCGGAGCCGAATGTGCGTGCCATCTGTGTGACGGATGGTGAGCGCATCTTGGGACTGGGAGATTTGGGCGCTTGCGGCATGGGCATTCCCGTGGGCAAGCTGGCCTTGTACACGGCTCTGGCCGGAATCAAGCCCCATCAGTGCCTGCCAATTGTGGTGGATGTGGGCACCAACAACATCGATCTGCTGGAGGATCCCCTGTACGTGGGTCTGCGTCAGAAGCGTGTGGTTGGTCGGGAGTACGACGACTTCATTGATGAGTTCATGGAGGCCGTGGTGCAGCGTTATGGCCAGAACACTCTGATCCAGTTCGAGGACTTTGGCAACCACAATGCATTTAGGTTCCTGGACAAGTACCGCAACACCTACTGCACGTTTAACGACGACATCCAGGGAACCGCATCCGTGGCCGTAGCTGGACTCTATGCCTCCAAGCGCATTACCGGCAAGTCCTTCAAGGACTACACCTTCCTGTTCGCAGGAGCCGGTGAGGCTGCCATCGGCATTGCCGATCTCACCGTCAAGGCCATGGTGCAAGACGGTGTGCCCATCGAGGAGGCTTACAACAGAATTTACATGGTCGACATCGATGGTCTGTTGACCAAGAGTCGCAAGGTGGGCAACCTGGATGGCCACAAAATCAACTACGCCAAGGACATCAATCCGATGTCAGATCTCGCCGAGATTGTCGCCACCATCAAGCCCAGTGTATGTATTAAGAAGTGCTATTTCTGAAAGTTTTTTTTACTTACATCAAACTAATCAACAGGTGCTTATTGGTGCCTCGGCTGCCGCCGGCATTTTCACACCGGAGATCCTGCGCACCATGGCGGATAACAACGAGAGGCCCGTGGTGTTCGCCTTGTCCAATCCCACCAGCAAGGCAGAATGCACTGCCGAAGATGCTTACAAGCACACGGATGTGAGTTATTTTAATTGAAAAATTTATTCACAAACTAATTTTAATGAGATCATTTAAATGCACAGGCTCGCGTGATCTTCTCGTCGGGCTCTCCCTTCCCGCCGGTCCAGATCGGTGACAAGACCTTCTACCCCGGCCAGGGCAACAACGCCTACATCTTCCCAGGTGTCGGCTTGGGCGTGATCTGCACGGGTACACATCACATACCCGACGAAATGTTCCTTATCGCCGCCCAGGAGTTGGCAAACTTTGTGGAGCCCAGCGACATTGAGCGCGGATCGCTGTATCCTCCGCTGTCGAGCATCCGCAACGTGTCTATGAACATTGCCGTTGGCGTGACCAAATGTGCCTACGATAGAGGTAAGTTAGCACTCCCTCTTAGGAAAAAAGAAACATTGCCAATAGAAGCGAAAATATGACTCATTTGGTTTGTTTTGTAGGCTTGGCATCCACCTACCCTGAGCCACAGGACAAGCGCAAGTGGCTGGAGAACCAACTGTACAACTTCAACTACGAGAGCTCGATGCCCGCTTCCTGGGTTTGGCCGCGGATGCCCTACATTAAGACTCGTGATTTAGTGCCCACAAAACTCTATGGAAAACAAAGTGAAAATTAATTTCTTTCTTATTTTATTCTAGGCGAAGAAAGCCCGCTCATTGCCGCCATCAAATAAAATAGCATTAATGCGTTCAACTGGTTGATGGCACCGTTCTGTTTTGCATCTAACACACTCTACTACTTCCAAGCGTACACCATCAGCACCAAGCAACAAAACAACCAACCGACTACTAACTACCCTAGACTATATAAATTTCCAGTGCTCACTCTTTTTTAATGTTTGTCGATCGATCCGTTGGCACCAACAGTCAAACTCAGACGTAACTAAAAAATTATTAAAATGTTAATAATATAACTAGATCATTCAACAAACTGCAGAGTCAACGGATCGGTTTTTAAATGTATTTTCAAATTGTTTATAGTATTATGTATGTATGCGATTGTTTTATATCTGTAAAAATTATGATGTTATTAATTTTGTGATACCAAAACGAACGATACCAAACGACGATGACGACAATGACTGTGACGGTGACTACGCCTCCGAAAAAGCAATTACGCAGTATTCTATTCTATCACTATACTATCTGTATTTAATATGTGCTATGTTTATGGTTTGCTGTAACAATTTAAACACCCGATTGGCTTCGCAATTCCATTCCTCGCCGCTTGCCATAACTATCCTGCATTCTCAGTGTAACCCAGCTTCCGATATGATCTGCTCTGTCTACTACTACTAACTCTGACGGCGGCATCAAGCGAGCTCTGAAGCTATAATTATTTATCAAATTCACGCTTAATCACCCACCCGAAATTCGACAATTGATTGATTTATCTATTGCTATATGCTCCTTTCGTTCACACACAGAGAGCGAGGAAGTAATGTAAATTATCGAAACCCCCTACAAACCGACCGCCTAGAACAATTGGCTAGACAGCAGAGCTAACTGCTTCGAGAACTGGTGAGAACAACCCAAACAACCAAACAACCAACCAACCATCCAACTGATTCCACATGTAAAACAACTTAATTCGCTGCCGTTAACCTCCAACTATCTAAGTTAGAACATTATGCTTTCTATCGATTAGTTCCCTTATATCTGTAGATATATTCGAGCGATGATTATGTTTGTTGTTGAGCCATGTCTGATATTTATTAACGCAATTAAGCAGCTTTGTTATAATTTATTGTTAAAAGGTCGAGCTAATGTATCAATAACTAGTAACCCCTGCCCCTTATGATCGATCGGACCGATTCAGCCATTGTACCACTGACTAGATGATGATGATGTGCGATAAACAATAAAACGAAAACACAAGTTAAACACTATTGAACTCAATGGGATCCTTTATGCCAAGTACTAGCTTGATATACCTTGTGAGCTTGAAGCTCCATTGTTTTCAGAGCTTTTGAGAGAGATTCAAGATTCTCTAGGCAAGAGAATGAGAGGCTTGGGATCGCATTTGATTAACTCGTTTTGTTATTGTCTCGGGAAGTGTAAACAAAACAGAATATTTTGATATTCCCATAAATTGTTAATTGTATTCCGGATCACTGGGGGAAGAGATGATGCGACAGATGTCTCAAAAATCGAGAGATCAAAGCTCTGATTTAAACTCGATTCGGTTCTCTCAAACCGAACTGCTGGAGGTATAAAACGCAACTTCTCAGCTTGTTATCTCCCAGTCGAGCTTGAAACGTCTGTTTGCCCAGACATCCACGTCACACTACTACAGGTTCCGATCAGTCCAGATCAGCGATTCCAGCGAGATGATGATAGCCAGCAGCCTCGCCGTCTTATATGGCATTGCCATCGTCTCGTCGATGGGCGTGCAATCTGCCCGAGCAGGTTAGGGAAATTCTCCGAATCCGAATTCTTATCCGCGTCGGTGGGATGCTAATGCTAATATTGGTGTACATTGCATGGGTCAGACTACGCCGACGACTGCACCACACCGGATGGCGATCAGGGTCAGTGCATGCCCTTCTCCTCCTGCCGCAGCATCGAGCAGCGGCTGACGGAAGTCCACTGCTCCGGGCAGAAAGTGCCAGCCGACTACACCAGCTATCTGCAGAAGGCTTCCTGCGGCGAGTTCAATGGAGTGGTGAGTGCAGAACGATGGGTTTATACCCATTGCCATAGAGAAGCAAAGGTCAATGTGTTATTATCAAAGCAAATAAATCAAAACATTGTCAACATCATCTTCTGTATCAGCTTTTGTATAATGGAATCCAAGAAAAATCCCCTTCGCAAACTCACTGATTAAAATGAAAACTAAGTGAATGGCGAACAATTATGTTATTCAGCAAAACTCATTCATATTTACAATAATATAGAGTAAACCTCATTAAGATTCACATGCAGTAGGCAACTTAATCAGTGGCAAACTATAATTAAACTAATTCCTAGTAATTTCTAATTTCCATATAAACTAGGTCTTTAATTACTGATTAACTTTAATGACGTCTCTTCTGCAGCGTCACTTCTGCTGCCCCTCAGCCGACATTCAGCACAACTCCAAGGTGATGAGCCTGTTTAAGGACGAGAACTTCGACTGCGGCAACTTCCTCAGCCAGCGGGTGGCCAATGGCTACGAGGTGAAGCTCTCCTCCAGGCCCTGGATGACCCTGCTCCGTTACCAGCAGTTTGGAGAGTCCAGGTTCCTGTGCGGCGGTGCCATGATCTCCGAGCGTAGGTGTTCCACCCATACAATGTGATTTTAACTTGTATTTAATATATGTTACTATAGGCTACATCCTCACCGCTGCTCACTGTGTCCACGGCCTCCAGAATGATCTGTGAGTATATTAATCCCAATCTGGAAGCACTTCAGGCCTAATCTCCATTTCCATAGCTATGAGATCCGCCTGGGCGAGCACCGCATCTCCACGGAGGAGGATTGCCGGCAGCAGGGACGCAAGAAGAAGTGTGCCCCGCCAGTTGTGGATGTGGGCATTGAGAAGTATCTGGTGCATGAGAAGTACGATTCGCGTCACATCATGAATGACATCGCTTTGCTCAAGCTGAACAGGAGCATTCCATTCCAGAGTAAGCCAAGTCAAGTGAATCTCCATCTCCACATCTATCACTTTTTATACAATCTCTATGCAGAGCACATCAAGCCCATTTGCCTGCCCATCACGGATGAGCTGAAGGAGAAGGCGGATCAGATAAGCACCTACTTCGTGACCGGCTGGGGCACCACCGAGAACGGCTCCTCCTCGGACGTGCTGCTCCAGGCGAATGTGCCACTCCAGCCCCGCTCCGCCTGTTCCCAGGCCTACCGCAGGGCAGTGCCGCTCAGCCAGCTTTGCGTGGGCGGCGGTGACCTGCAGGACTCCTGCAAGGGCGACTCCGGTGGTCCGCTCCAGGCACCCGCCCAGTACTTGGGCGAGTATGCCCCGAAAATGGTCGAGTTCGGAATCGTTAGCCAGGGTGTGGTCACCTGCGGACAGGTTAGCCTGCCCGGCCTGTACACGAATGTTGGCGAGTACGTGCAATGGATCACGGACACCATGGCCAGCAATGGCCTGTGAGGACCATCGGCAGTTCTTAGAGTGTGCCTTAGTATTAAGTCGTACCCAAAAATATATTAAACACATATTCGTAAACTCATACAACACCTTTGCGGTTTTATTCGAAATGTGGTTTGCATAAAATGACACCTTAAAGGGTAAATGATATTAGGAATTGGATTTGTGGCTTAGAACACCACATACCCTGTGGATTTAGGAAGCATTACTGATTAAGTGAAAAGCTTCCCTAATATTTTTTCCCCAACAACTTCAATTACTAGCGAATGAATCATAATTACATCTTATTACTATCAAATGAATAAACAAAGCCTGGCTCAGACAGGTGAATACAATTTCACATTTTCTATGAATATTAACAATCAGTATTATTGTGTAATAGACGTGTGACTAATAACGCTTAAGTCTCAAGTGATAAGCAAGTATATTGTATGTTGCCTAGGGGCCAATCATCTATGGGGAAAATAAGTACCTATTGAGTTATTAATCAACCGCGATAATCAAGCTAATATATGCGTTCACTCGAATTGCCAGACCCTCCAGCGAACTTTCAGATAAGCCGATTGGATTACAGTTTATGTTTCTTCACGGAATTACTTATAGTCAAGTGCTGGGTTATTAAGAGTAGGAAGTTTATGAGAACCAGAGTTTCCGACCTGTCCCAAGTGACGTGCGTTCTAAACTTAGCAGGATTTTTATCGCAAAACCGCAAATTTTGGGGGGTTTTTTTGCACGCATGGCGCATTTAGAGATCTTACCCGCAATGCTGGGAATTTCTGTTCTGGAAATTCCATGTTACACATCGGTCTCATGTCCCAAAGAACGGGTTTCGATATGGCTATGGCGACGACCTGCACCATGGGCGTAGCCAGGTGAATGGGGGAATTGGAGAGCATACTAATTGAGCAAAAAAGTACCGCCTCTAATGGCCGTCTACCCCACCTGTTGAACTTCACCGACGCGTGCCAGTCCCCGCGACTGCATCGGCAGTCTCCAGTCGGAGAATCTCAGATTTCGATGGGGGCAGAGATCCAGCCACTTGGAGCGACCAGCTGCGAATGGGAGAGCCCTCTAATCGCAAGGGGGTTTCCTGGAATTTAATCGCTTTTCCCACGCTCCACGATCCAAGTGCCACTATCGCTTTTCGTACCATAAGTGATGATTGCAATTTTCAATCGTTGTTATGCTATGTTCTGTGATTGTAAAAATACTCGGTATTTTAGTAATATTGAACTTATGTTACAAGCAAAACGTATACTATCCACTTAATTAGGTAATAATATGGTGGCCCCTCTCTAGAGAGTGTAATATTATAGTATTTTACTACAGACCCACGACACTATCTCAATAAGGTAGCTAGTATCTGAAACTAGTAGTTCTCCGGCTCTGAACGGCATGCGCTTGATCTGGTGGAAGTGCCGCAAAACCTGTATCGACGATCTGGGGTTGCGCTCAGCTATTGATCATTAATGCTGTCTGGATTGGATTGGATTGGATTGGCGCTTCCCACAGCACGCGAATCCGAGCTACAAAAGCTCGGCACACGACGATCTGCGGTTCATTACAAGTTCATCTGTTCAGCGCGCACGTTGGAGAACTCTATCGTGACCGGGAACAAGACCTCGAAGAGTAAAAGCATCTGCATCCGGACTTGAGACAGGTTTTTAAGTGCAGCAGGAAGACCTCCCACTTTGATTACGGATTATTGAACATAGCAATCAGTCAGGATGTTGTCTACTGCGATTGGACTTGGACTCCTCTTGTGCATCTTGCCCCAGCTGGTCATCAGCCGTAAGTTTACACGAAGATCTATCCCACGGATGATGTTTACCGATTCATTGACTTGCAGAGAGCAGTTGTGTCACTCAAGCCCAAGGAGCCGGTCAGTGCATCCGATATCAGGAGTGCCCCTTCGTGCAGAAGATCATCGAGCTCTACGGACGAGATATTCCACGGAAAATCCACAACCAAATCAGTCAGCTGCAGTGCAGGAGCACCACAAACACAAGGGTAAGTTTGAATGATTTCAAAAAATATATCAGATAACTGCGAAAGTATATTGAAAATTATTTGATTTTAAGAGTAAAGAAAAGAAGAAGCTTCTAAAAATATCTTTCTAATAAATGGACCTAAATTTATGTTTGTAGGACTTCCATCTTTGCTGCCCCAACGAGGCGGCCCCTCAGTCCTCCTCATACAATCAACCCTCCCAGACGAAGGTGATCCGATCGCAGGGTGGAAATCTGAACCGGTACGATCGCCAGGGTCTGCAGCTGCTGAACTCGGTGACCAACTGCGGCAACAAGGGCAATCCCAAGGTCAGCGGTGGCAAGACGGCCAAGCCGGGCGACTTTCCTTGGGTGGCCCTGCTCAAGTACCAGATCAACGATCCGCGTCCCTTCCGCTGCGGCGGCAGCCTCATCAGCGAGCGCCACATCCTGACCGCCGCCCACTGCATCATCAATCAGCCCGAAGTGTAAGTTCCACATAGTAATTAATAATTTCATTCGCATACGATTTCAGCACATCTTGATACAAAGTAGCTAAGATGATTGTAAATCAAATTAATAGCCATTATTTAATAATTGGTTCAACATCTACTGCTGATGACTAATCTGTGTGGAAATGGTATTCTGTTTCTAGAACCGCAGTGCGCCTGGGCGAACATGACCTGGATTCGGAGGAGGACTGTCACTATTTGGGCGGCACGAACCGCGTGTGCATTCCGCCCTACGAGGAGTACGGCATTGAGCATATTCGTGTGCATCCCAACTACGTGCACGGCAAGATCAGCCATGACGTGGCCATCATCAAGCTGGATCGCGTGGTCAAAGAGAAATCTCACATCAAGCCCGTCTGCCTGCCCATCGACCAGAAGTCCCAGGCGCTGGACTTCGATCAGAGCTTCTTTGTCGCCGGCTGGGGCGGCACCGAGAAGGAGACCATCGCCACCAAGCTCCAGCAGGCATTGATCACCAGGAAGAGTCTGGACGAGTGCCGCCAATACTACAACAAGGGTGAGGTGACTGACAACCACATCTGTGCCACGGGTACCGGCATCAAGCACACCTGCCAGGGAGATTCCGGCGGCCCAGTGTTCTTCAAGCACCGATTCAAGAACACCTACCGTGTGGTCCAGTACGGCGTGGTCTCCTACGGCGGACGGCTGTGCGGTCAGAACCAGAACCAGCCAGGTGTCTTCGCCAGCGTCATCGACATGCTGCCCTGGATCACGCAGAACCTTCAGTAGTGCCACCCCACGATACTCTTCTTCCTCAAGACACCAACTTATTTATATCCGTAGTCTTAAGCGTTCTTGCCACAGGAATATCTAGCTTTGTAAATTATTTTAATAAATAATATTAGCAGCAATACATGAAATACCAATTTTTATCTCGGTGGGGGTGGGAAACTAAAGGATAATTTCACATTGAGCTTTGTAATTTATTAAATAAAGTAAAGTAAAGTAAATAATATTAGCAGCAATACATGAAATACCAATTTTTATCTCGGTGGGGCTGGGAAACTAAAGGGTTATTTCACATTGAGCTTTAATTGGAAGCAGAGGCCTTATGGAAAGCATATCCTTTCAAAATAAAACCAAGTCTATTTGGTCTATTTAGAGTATATGAGTACAATAACCATCTTATTTTTACGAAAGCGAACTATATATTTAAGTTAAGCAACTAAAATGGTGTTCAAGATTATAGATAGTTATAAAGTTATGTTAGAGGTTAGTTATGTTTAAAACGATTAGTTTAAAAGGATTAGTGTAAGTTTGTTAGATTCCAAAGGACACAAAATGACTTATTTAAGTTTGTTAGATTCCGCAGGGTTTTGGTTTCTTAAAACTTAAATCTTAAGATGGAAAATCGTGAGTCACTCTTAAAAAATTCGTTTAAATCAATGATGTACCATGCAACGCCTGTTCCCAGCGAAACTCACTGGTGCATGAACTGCTCTACTGACTCATAGCTTTTCCTTTGGTTTGAGCATAGCTTTAGTTTTCCGACTAATTTTGATATTTACATCACAGATTCCTCAACTTCGTCGTCATTGCCATGGATAAAGGTCTAAAATACCACTTATTTCAATATCATAAATCTTTCGAAGAGTAATCATTCTTTAAGAACGTGATTTCTCAGAAGTTCTATATAATATGGCTATAAACTGCGTCTTTTGATCGAAAACTGAGTCATCAATAATGGTAATGACGTTGGTATGCTATAATTTTGCGGTTAGACGCTGCATTTAAAATCCATTTAAGATATGTACATACGTGTACCTAAGCTCTTGTCTCCGAATCCGTTTGGAAACTAAATTTATATATAGCACCGTGTTAATAGTGAGTAATACCTAGAAGTTCAATATGATTTATGCTTTTAAGGATGTCCATTTAATTGTCTGGGGCGACTGTTTTATGTGAGCTCTAACATTGAACTAAATCCGAGCCAATAAAACTGGGTAGTTATTTTGATGTAGGCCAAAGCGAAACAATGGACAGATGGCTATCATGCAGCCTATTGTTACCAAAAGCTCGTGGACAAAAAGAAAATTTGGGCAAACAGTTTCCTTTTCGCAGCTGAATAGTTCACAATGCGCAGTAGCCGCTTCCACGGATTTATTCTGAAAATGTAACGTGCTATATGTGATCCATATACTTCCCACACAAGCCCCGATTCCATTGCAGGATTCTCTACTTGGTGACCTTTTACCACACGCTGCCCTTCTTTGCGAATGTCTCCGTGTCGCTGCTCAACAGCTACCTCTCCTCGTCGGTTTCGTTCAATCTGGATACCATATAGTGAGTTCAAATGGCACAAAGTATACCTCCTAACTTACATTGTCTAGCTTGAATTGGAACTCCACTTTTCCGGCCATCACCGTATGCGAGATATATAATGCCGAGCGGATTTGGGATCTGAGTGATTCACACTTTGGCGTGGAGCACGATATGCACGTGGATGATTTCATTTCGGAAATTGTTTTCTATCGAGGTGTCTGCAGCAGCTGCGAGGATTGCTCTAAGATGCGATGTCCCTCCAATTTCACCCACCTTGTGGACGTGGTGCGTTTAGTGGCCTATGCTGCTGTACTTCCTCCTAGCTATATCCGCGAATCCTTGCAGTTTCGCACCAAGTGCCATCAGCTGCTGGTGAATTGTACCTATCTGAACAAGCTGTTCGACTGCTGCGATCAGTTTCTGCCCCTGCCCACGGAGTATGGACTGTGCTTCTCCTTCAACTCGCATCAGGCTCGTAAAGTGTCGCATGTCCAGTTTACCAACAACCGGATGACGGGACCGGGTCATCTAAGCTTCCATGCCGCCGCCGACATTCAGCTTTACGTGCATGCCCCAGTCGATGTGCCCTATCAGTTTTCCGAGGGCATGATACGGGAAACGGTGCTGCTGGGTCACTACAAGGAGCTGATCTTGAACGTGATCGAGGTGCACAACGACGAGAGTGTCCAGGATCTAAGCATGGAGCACCGGCGATGTCGCTATGGCCATGAGCATGTGCCGGAGCGAATGGGAATCTACGACTTCTACAGCTACTCCGGCTGCGTGGTGGAGTGGTAATATTTTGCACACTTATTGATAATATAATTGATTTCATATATTGAATAATATATAGTACTGTGCTGCTCCAACTGGACAACTGCAACTGCACCAGTCACTTTATGGCCATTCCCGGCCAGAATTACCTGCCCGCCTGTGACTACCGCGGCCTGATCTGCCTGACCCGGATCCGCGACAAGATCATGACGGAGCGCAAGTCCTGCGAGTGCATGAGCTCCTGCGAGGAGCCGGAGTACAACATTATCTACAACTCGGCCGATGAGTAAGCATATTGCGGAAGTTTCATTTAAGCAATTTGAGAGGTCAAATAAGTAAGTGGGTCACTTAAAAATGTAACTTTTAACTTCTAGGGATGATGAAGGCTCCGATGAAGTGTCGGAAATCCGAGTGGCGTTGGTTGAGCTGCCAACACAACGATATGTACGTCGTGTGACTAAGACAATCCTGGATTTCTTGAGTAAGCTAGCCTATCCGTATTAATCTCTATTAGTTTTGAACTCGAGACCGCCGTTTCAGTTTCCCTGGGAGGACTGGTTGGCCTGTTCTTCAACACATCCGCACTGCGAATCGTGGAGAGCATTGTTATCTGTCTGCGGTACAGAAAAACGATTGTGAAGTGGGTTAAGCGGTTATTTCTTGGCACAGTTCAATATTTACAGATCTTGGACCAGTCGATGTAAATCACAATAATATCATAAGCTTTAAATCATAGTTGTCTTTCTATAGGGAGTATGCGTGTACCGGATGCACTTGTACGTGATATGGGTAGTGTGGAGCTCAGCTCCGTGCCATCTTTTGTGCCACATAGGCTGCATTGTCCGGTGAATTGCGCCAGTTGGGCGGCGTGACGAACTGCATCAGGGTTTGCATGTAGTCTGGCAGATACATAAAGCTGGAGAAGAGCACCAGGAACAGCATAACCAGAAAGAATCCATCTGAGGGGTGATAATCCCGATTAGCAATTGGATTTGTCGCACAAGTTCGATACTTACTGATCAGCTTCTTCTCCCAGGGCTCAAGCATATTGACGCACGTCACCAGTTCGTATTGGCGGTAGGCGTGGCTGGCCAATTGTTTTAAATTCAGCATTTTGTATGACTAAAGTCCAATAAATTCGCGTCGCAGGAAATAAAGTTGTAAACAAAAAACATATGATATTCGGTGTAGCCAGACGTTATAAAACTTGAATTTCTGTAGCAGCCAGCGCTTGTCCGTCAACTAACGCAACACTGCGTGTTAAGTCATAACAGTGCATGTTAAGTCATAACAGTGCTGTAAAATCATATGGCGCGGTTGTTTTGATTATGTGTGATCACAACGTTTGTTTTTAAAGTGTTTTAAAATAAATTAAGCCCACACAGGAGCATATTATGACCCATCAACTTGTGCGGTAAGTGCCAGCAAGTACAGCACTCTTTGAATCCATATAAACTTTGCGACTTTCAAGGGTTTGTGAGCCATCGCAACCAGAAGCAATTGAAAGAAGACCATCCGTGTCCCATGAAAACCTTGAAATATTTTATAAATCCTGCTGGGACATCTCACAAAGTGGCACAAACAAGATCCTGACGGGCAACAAAGCCCTGGACACTCATTTCGGAGGTGGAATATCCTTGGGTCACCTCGTCGAACTGATCGGCAATTCAGGCACGGGAAAAACGCAAATGTGGTACGTTATTAACTATTACATTCTTCTATATTAGTTAACAATTTAATGATATATCTATTTTTTGATAGCTTACAACTTTGCCTGAATGTACAAATTCCCAAGGCAGCTGGCGGATTGGAAGGCAGCGCATTATTTATAGACACCAATCAGGATTTCCATCCCGACAGATTAAAGGGTTAGTTAATGAAGTTAACTATATATTCCTCTGGCGAACTTAAATATAATTTATTTTTAGAACTAGCTTTGAAACTGGAAAGACAGTATGCTCATAAAGTTCCAGAATTTAAGGCTCACAAAATGCTGCAGAAAGTCTACTATGTGAAGTGCCACAAACTGCATCAACTGATGGCCACAGTTCTCAGTTGCCACAGGCATCTCGCCAATCATCCAGATGTAATATTAGTTTTAACAATATTTGCGAATATCCCTTTTTGCACTATCAGAAAATATTTTTCTTTTTCCTAACCAACATCACAAAATTTCCATACATCTGCCAAACCAATTTGTGTGTACCTTTGATTGAAAGGCATTTCTGTAACTTAAAAAACCCGACTGTCTCCTCAGATTAAGCTGATTGTAATCGACTCCCTGGCTTTTACCCTGCGAATGCTTGAGGATGGCGCCCAGCGTTACGAGATGCTTCTGGAACTGCACGAAAGCATGCGGAGATTACAACGTCATCATGAATTGGCCGTAAGTCCTCACAATCGATCAATTTTCCATTCCTTTCAAAATCCCGTCCACCGGCAGTGGGTCTTCACCAATGTGCTCACGCATCGCTACGTCAGGAAAAAGTTCCAAGTGGAGCCCGCCTTGGGGGATCTGCATTCGCACTTGATCAACGAGCGCATCTGGTTTGCGAGCAGCTCTGAGCTTCACCTGGGCAAGTCGTGGAGGACGAGTAGATTAATTAAGGAGTCTGAATGAGGCTCACTTTTACTTTTGTATCGATTTAAAACATTAGGTAGAAATAGGTCCCTAAGGTTTCTTTATAAGTATTAGAATTTCCGTTAAAAATAAAATAATAATAAGGATAAATAAAAATAAGGATCCAAACATTATCACACAAAAGAGGAGCAGCTGCAGCATTGGCCAACGGCATCCTGAACGACTTGCAATGATTCGCATTGGCATAGAAAACGGATCCGCAACTAGCGCACACCCAGCCAGCTGCTGAGCACTTGCTAAAAGCTCCTCCGGTCAGCTCCACTCCACTCCACGACGACCCCGATGCCTATCGATGGCGCAGCTCCAGATTGACAGGCGAGCAACGCCTGATTTATGCGCGCGGCACAGGAATGTGGCAAAGTGTAAAAAGTGTTTACACATACGAACGGCGACACCCAAACCAGACCGCCGATCTCTAGCCCGCGGCCTTTTGATTATACACGCAGAAAAAGGAAAATTTCATTTTATTATTAGTTATCTATTTAAAAAATTTTAGTGCTTAGTGCTTAGTGCTTTCTGTGTAAGGACCAATGTCCTACTCCTTAAACTTAAAACAGAATACGGAAACACATAATTTTTCCAGTGCATTCCCCAGGCGAACATGGAGCTCCGGGCAGCAGCTAGTCACGCATATGCAGCGACAACTAATTCAATTTCCACTTGCCAGAAGGAGGCGGCTGTTTAGCCGAGTGTGCACGCCTAATTGGTAATGCGATCGGCTTTATTGAGGCGCTGGAGTCGAAGCATCACTTGTGGCTATAGCTCTACCCATATAGCTTAGTCTCTGGATCTGAATCGGTGGATGTGACTGGGCCTGGTGTCTGCTGCCTCCTGCCTGCTGGTGGAGCTTGCTGGTGCAGTCACAGGCTATCGCTGTCGCTCAGCGCAAATCCCATTACGTGCGATCCGTTTCGAGCCATAAACATGTAACAGCTGCAGTGGAGCTCCCCTCCCAGTTTCCACCGATCCCACCCGATCCTAGCCGAGTTTCCTGGCTTCCAGCGGCGCAACTTGTCGCTCGAACTTAATTGCCTCGGTTGCGCTTATGACTTTCGTGTGCAATGCATCCTCATCCTCATCCACATCCACATTCACAACTCCGCTCTGTGACTGCAGCATTAGAAAGTAACTTCAGCCGGCGGAAAGCTATAGCTATCAACATCGGGCTCGCATCGTCTTCGTCGTCAACGCGGAGTTGCTGGCGCTATTTTCGACACCGCCTGGCCCGCCATAAATTTCCAACTGCCCTGCAATGCACTTGGGCCTCAAAACTAGAAATGGTCTGACTGAGCCCGTGGCACGGAAAAAAGTTTGTGATGTGATCGGAAAAAGATTTTGGGATCAGTAAAAAACATTACAGATAAAGATTTGGTATAGGTTTAATGTTGAAATCATTTAAAGACAATAATAAGCTTTGTATTACTGCATCTACTATACATATCACTACCTAATATAGTATTTAATACATAATTTTAACTTTTAAGTTTAAGCAAAATAAATATTTTTTTTCGTGTGGGTAATTTACCAAGCTGGCAAGTTGAAAGTCCATTTCCCATTTTCCATTTCGTACGGGTTTCAATTAAAACAAAAAGCAAAAAGCCAACAAACATTCCGAGCCAGCGAGCATGGCCTGGCAATTTGGCCACGACCTCGTGCACCGGCAAAGTTCAGGCCCAGAGTGGCTAATTCCGCAACACCGCGCCGCCCCGATGGCAGCGTCCGATAGCCAGAGCCACGGCCACAAGCTGCGGCTCCAGGAGGCAGGCGCTGCTCCACTCTGGCCGTGAGATAATCAAATGTTGGCCAAAAAGGATTGCACTCACTGCCGCCGCCGCCGCCTGGCTTATTGTTCTGAGAAATTGTTATTAATTGAGTTGTACGTTGCACCTGGCAAGCTTCGATTTGGAAAGCGCTCCACTACTTTTCGATTGCTATCTGCCGCCCAGTGGGTGGCCCTTTAGCATCGGCCATTGACATAGTAAATGGTTCGGCTTAGCTCATTTGCCCAATTTAATTTGGCCTGGCCATCAATTTTGGCCAGGAGAGCAGCCGCGATCTCGTCTCATTTGCATGCCCGTAATTTATGCCCATCAATTAGCTGATTAATTTATTTGGCGTGGAGCGAGAGCTTCGGAGCATCATGCCCAAAACGCTTGTCTAATTAGACAAATGCGCTACATTAATGTCGCCTCTGACATTTATAAAGCGTGGTTCTGCCGCAGTTGGGTGATTTTTCACTGGTTTTCTGGCTCCTCTTTCTAAGTTGCGGGGCTTCAAGGGGCTTGGTAAATCAATTAATGGCCGCCTAAGAGGGGTTAAATGGCCACAGGGATTAGATCCTAATGTTTTGACATTCAAATCGAATTAGTCATTTTAATTGTGATTTTCTGGTAAAGGTTCCTGTAGTTTAGATAATAAATACCTTAAAGTTCGTTTTAAAAAGCGTGTCCTAAACTTGTTCAGCAGCTAAGTAAATAAACTACTCACTATATAGGCTTATAAAATTCGATTTATTTTTGTAAAGATATTTCTTTGATGGTAGATCTTTTCTTACGACTTTCACTCGGACGTTTCCCAGGTCTATTAGCCAATCAATTCCCCACCTAAATTAGTTTATAATGCAGCTTATAAATGCCACTTGTCCAGCAAGACACGGATGTGCCTGGATCTTGATCCAGTCGCAGCGTGTTTCTCAGCGGCAATCTTCGCCTGCCACTGGCGCAGGGGAAATGAAAATATTTTAATTAAAACACAAACTAAACGTTTACTGCTGGCGATGTTATCCATAGCATTTCATACAAATAACAACGACAAGTCTAACCTGGCTACCAGTCGGCGGTTGTGGTTTGCAACTTCTTCAGGAGCTCTGTGTTTTTGCTGCTGCTGCTGTTGCTGCTGCTGCGTGCAACAAATACGGCAAATGTTGCATGTAACAGCAGCAACATGTGTCGCACAGCGCCTATTTGAATATATATCAAATCAGTTTCAGATAATTTTCTATAACAGCTCGACAAACAGGCAAATGGTCGAAACATTTGTACGAGTTCGTTGTCTAAGTCTTTCGTTTTGCTAGCCATGTTGCTGCTGGAGTTGCTCCTACTGCCGCTGCCTGCGAGTGCATATTTTACGCGCTCCATTGTGGCAAACGGATCGGGCTACGAAATTAAGTTGTTTTGCATAAAAGCGCCATAAAAAGGCGCAGCCGCAGCCGCAGCAGAGGCAGAGGCAGCAATTGTGATTAGAACGACACGACAGGCACGACATGCGACATATGAGACGATGCATTTGCTGCGGTGGCAGTTGCTGATGTCGCTGCTGCATTTGCCTTTCCTGCGTCCTTACATATATGGCCAGCAATTGTCGGTCGGTCGAAAATTGGCGGCTCAACACGAGCGACGTATGTCATCAAATGGCACTGCCATTAGCGATCGCCAAAAGACATCCTCGAGTGGTTCGAGTGGATTCGAGTGGATCGCGTCGGTGGCAGCTTCCTGCGGCTAGTAGTAGTAGGCAAATGCTAGGTACCCAGCTCCTGTGAACCCCGGTGGAACAGCGGCAAACTATTATCAATTTAAGTTGGCTAATTGGTTTCAAATTTATGGACCTGTATTTGATATTTATGTCGTCTACGAGAGCTGTGTGCCCCGCAATTTCGCCTGTCTGCCGGCAGCCGAGTGGCCCTGGCTATATGGTTGTTTCGATTCGATGCGATCCGCAGCGACCGTCGCTGCCTTGGCATGCTGCAAACAACGTAATTGGCTTTCAATTTGCTGCAAATTGTTGCAACAGCCACGACAACGGCGCAAAGAGCCAAGAGCCAACCGAGAAACATATTTAGATTATAGACGGATAAAGTTTATGTACGTTCTGTTCTGGCTGGGCAACTTTACTTTAGCTCGAGCACTGGCCCGCTGGCCGACGTTTCCTTCTGCTGCTGCCAGTTGGCCTCCGTCCACCATAATTCCAATGAGTTATATGCCCATCATGTGCGCTCCTTGGCCCTTCAAAGTCGAAAACGTATCGCGCGTTAATTAAAAAAACAGCAACAACCCCACTGAAACATCAGCGCAGCGCTTGGCAGCACAAATAATACAGAAAAAAGCGCCAAAAATGCCGCTAAAATTTCGCTCGGCTGCGGCGGTTCGAAAAGGGCGGCTACCAAAGTCCAGGCCTTGAACAGTACTGTTCAATAACTAAATAAAACACTTTAGCCGCCGTACACTGTAAAATGTTTTTTTGATTTCTTGATTATCGTTAAATTTAATTCAATCATGATAGACAAAAACTGAATGATTCGAGTAGATTGTTTAGGATTTACATATCTGTGGAAAGCAAACACAACGCTTTCAACCCTATTAACCCAATTAACCCTAATCCGTCTAAATCTAAGGTAAAATGTTTGGTTTCTTTCTGTGCATGGAGGAATATAAGAGAACGAGAGGCAGCCACAATCAAGCGAAAATTCCTGGCATTTTCTGCTTCATTAACAACACACTCATACTCCAGAACCCGGCCATTTCGTTTTGTTCGAGCCGAGTTTACCGCTGACGAAATTTACGCACGTTGTGGTAAAAAAAAAAAACCAGCCACCTCTGCAGTATCTGTTTTTGAATCCACAAGACTTCGGGCCTTGATCATCCGCTGAGCTTAGTTTTGTGTGTTTCGCCCGGCTCTTTTTGGTATTTTAATTAGAAACCGAACAACGCAAAATGCATTGCTCGCTGTTTGCTGCTTGCTGTTTGCTGGTCGATTTCGATTTCTTTCATCCTGGCCTTCTGATCTGTTTCGCCAGTTTCTCCATTTGTGTCCCGATCCTGTCCTCCGATTCGAACCGTTGTAGTGCCCAACTTGCATTTGGTTTTCACATTCAATTAGCGCATATTTCAAATGCGATCGCCGCAATCCCAGCCGAACATATTTCTGTTCGATTCAGACGAGTCCAAATGACAGGAAACGATGCTGCTGGAAAAAAGAGTCCAGCAGTCCAGAGCTGCCTTGTATCATAAGATAAAAGGTCTTAAGGTATGATTGCCAAGTCTTATAAATATGTGGAATTATATTTAATGAACAGGATTCTCTGCCCTTCCCAACGCTATAATACACCATCGATTTGTATGTCTTTTACTATCTTTATTAATATTCCTTTATTGCGTCTAGATCAAAATTAATATAATAAATAAATATTACTACACAGATAGGTATAATACAGTACAAAATCGTTTGAATCTTACCCGATTACACAGCTACCTAACTACGATCGTAAAACTATATTATTGCGTACAATTGCAAACAACTTTTAAAGTCTAACGCGTTGCGGCTGGGTCTTAGTTTAATACTATGAATCTATCTATAGACAAAATACAATAACGGTAACTGCTAATTTACAGTATTTACAGCTTATACACAATATAGAGCGCGACGATCCTAAATGAGAACTATATACAGCTTGTGCTAGCCAAGGAGTTGATTTCTTTTATATACGAGTATATCATTACATTTAAATGAACGTAAATGCGCGCCTGGGTTACACTAAATATCACACTGTGTAGGATGTTGCTTAGCGAAGAGAAGAGTTCGGAATTACACTAGCTAACTTATATATTTTGGGTGTCCACATCGACATGACACTGTGGAAAACGCCTGTCTAACTACAAAAAAAAAGTTATTCTTAAAGAGAACTCGAAGTTAGATATTAAAGAGCAAGCCATTAAACTGGTTTAGTATTAAGATAAGATCAGGTATACAAATAAATTGGCCCAACCCGTGGCCTCGAAAAGCTTGATTAACTAGCCAATTTATTTGTGTACCCCATCTTACACTAACAGACCTGCATTTAGAAAAGCTACGTTTTCAACAGAGTCACTCCGTTGTGGAGTACCTCGTAATCCTAATCTATATCCTAGTTTTAATTACGCTACTAATGCACTTGGAAATAGCGCCCGTGCTGTGGCAATTGGAACTTTGAGCTGGCTGTGGGCGGCTGGTTGGTTTCTTGATTGGTTGGTTGGTTGGTTGGTTGGTGAGATCACGGCTAAACCATCACAGTGGTGGCAAGGACATCGGAGCCCTCGTCGCCCGAGGAGGGTGGCATGGACTTGCAGTTGATCGACCGCTTGCCAAAGTCCTTACGCGGACTGTCCAGCGAGCCCACCGTGTTCTTTCGCATGTCCGAGTTCTGCGTTTTGTGCAGCAGAATCTGTGAGCTCCGCTTGTGCGCCTGCTTCAAACCCGTACTGGAGTCCAGCTCACGCTCGAAATCGCAGGGCGGGAATAGGGGCTGCGATCTGTGCAAGGCGGAACTACTCGCCGCCGAGGCGGCTAATTCCGGAGCGGGATTAAGGCTTAGTTCCATTCCGGTGGCCGCTCGCAGGGAGCTGGTGCTGCCCTTTAGCGGATTCGTATACCTGCGCAGATTCTCCTCGTTCTGCAGATTATTCGACTTCTCCTCCTCGTGACGCAGTGCATCCAGCGAGGGAGTCAAGTTCATTCCCGAACTGGTGCGATAAGCGAGACGCTGCTTCCAGTAAAGGCTGATGAACACCGAGAATCCCACCAGGACTATAAAGACACCGCATAGCACTCCAATCAGTAGACTGTGACCCGATCCATCGGCCACTCGGGCCGTTTCCAACTTGACCTCCACAATGGAGGTAAGGGCAGCTAGTTTGGCATGCTGCAACTCCAGTTCCTTGCGACGCTGAATGCCATTCAACTGCCTGGAGCTGAGGAGTTCACCCAGCAGACCCACCGCCACTGGCAACTGCTGATCATTTATTTTACTGGAGGACTGAAAATATACAATAGAGCGAAATGGGATTGTGATTAGATTTATATGCTTATGAACATTGGGTTAATATTGTATATCTTTAAAATACACAAGCCATTTGAAGTAATGTGCAAAAAACTTACCACAGTTAGTTCAACAGTATCATTGGTGCCCGTTTTGAGATCACAGAGCACCATGAGCATTCCGGGGTCCTGGCCAAAAGTACTCGCCGGCTTCTTGATCAATTGGGCAGCCAGCAGCACCCTCACCAGGGAGCAGAGGCCCTCCACCGAAGCTCCCTTGCCCACTCGCTCCAGGGCCAAGAGGATGGTGAGTCGGGCGCAGTTCTCGTTGACCACGGCCTGATTGGGCCAGCAGCTGGATTTGGCTGGCAGCCGAGGTGGAGCAACCCTACGCGATGGTTCCAGTGCTCGACAATCTCCTCGAACAGTGCAAGGCGACGAGAGGCAGGTCTCACTTAGTGCCGGTACACACACCTCATGCTGTTTGCAAACGCCGGACAGATTCGAGGACTTGGAGAGCGGATCCACCTTATAGCAGTTGGGCAATCCACACCAGAGATTCGTGCAGCGAGAGGTGCCGTTTTCGCAGACACACGCATTGCAGTTCTCATCGTCTTCACTTCTTCCGGTTAGAGCAATATCCAGCCAATTTTGGCTTTGGTTCAGGGCAGTATAAGGAGAGATGGTGTTGCTCGCGTTCTGACAGGCGGACTTGGGATCGGAGAGCACTAAAAAATAGACATAAAATAGTATTTTTAGCTTCTAACTCAACACTCAAAATATATGTACACCCCTAAATATTCATAATAGTTAAACAAGAGAATTCAACTTACAAATTTCACACCGCAATCCATGGCGTCCCGGTGGACAGATGCAGCTATAACCGCCGATTCCGTCGATGCAGGTGGCACCGCCTTGGCAGGGCTGTGGCGAGCACTCGTTCACATTGATGCGGCAGTCTGGACCGGAGAATCCTTGAGCGCAGACGCAGCGGAACCAGCCCGCTCCCGACTCGCAAGTGCCGCCATTGTGGCACGGCTGTCCCCGGCACTGGTCAATAGCCTCGGCGCAAAACAGACCAGTCCAACCTGGCGCACAGCGGCAGTGCGGCTGCAGAGCCTTGTCCGGTGCACCAGGCATGCAGGTGCCGCCATTCTGGCACTGGCCGGCATAGCAACCTGTAGCCCGCTCCGAACAGCGCTTACCTACACAGGGGAAAAAATAAATTTAAAAAATTGCATTTTATATTTTAATAAATAAACGCAGTTTAATGTCTGAAACAATAGGTTACGGAAACAAAAGACTTAGGCAACGAACTTATCGCAAATTGTACAAATTTCTTTCTTCTAATTCTTTATTATAATATACTTGCTTGGCAAAAAAATATACTTTCCAGAAACGAAAGACTTAAGCAACAAACTCATTGGGAGTGTGGGAGCCTAACTCCATAGAAAGAGGATTACCATGACCGTTGGCTTGGCTTGAACTAATCGAAAAGTAAAAGTGTGCCGACATAGATCGATGTGACTCTGACTGTATCTGTATCTGTATCTAAACTGTAGCCGAATCTATTTTCATTTTCTGTAGCTGTGTCTGTGACAAAAAAGCGAAA